>NC_060208.1:101961071-103268214 GCF_021130785.1 Homalodisca vitripennis | reverse complement strand
ATTAAATCGGAGGTAAATATTTTTGAAGAATAGCTTTTTAATTTACTACACAAGCTCAAAATACTAGTCCTACATTTGACTTCAGATTATGAGTTAGATCGGTTCCCACATTTCAAAATAATGACAAATATCCTCTATATCCCGAGAACAGTCTGCATATACATAAATGTTGTAAATATTTCTGGGAACTGCATTGTATTATTTTTATAACTACTTAATATTTGGGCGTATTGGCCAAAGTAATCTGAAGTATTAATATATAATTAACCTAATCTAGATTTTTTAAACCGAAAAATGGCCACTGATACAAATACCAAAAAGAAATGAAGTGCTTATAATTATTTTACTCATATTTTAAACTTTGTTACAGTGATGTACTTTTCATATTACAACTTTTTGTCCCCAGAATTAGAACTTAGTTCTTCAGCAAACCTTTAGTTATGTTCGAACTTTAAGCAATCAAGACAAGTTAATGATCAAAATATTTGGTGTTTTGTTTTTTTAAAATAAAGGATCTTTCGCAACGGGTGGGAAACCATTTTAGAAATTGATTCAGGATATCAAAAGTAAAAAATATCTTAATGGAACATATGCCAGGAATTAGCGGCATCTATTCATATAATCCTACAAATTTTTTTTATTAGTAAAAATATATAAATAAATAGTCTGATCGTCCATCAATACCACCTTTAATACAGTGGCGTATTTTTGGAGCCGAGAGCCACATTGCACTGTATAAGCACATAATTGAAATATATAGAAAGAAATCACTATATATTTGTTCTCAAACTATATTTTTTATAGCATATTACATTTCAAAGCGTCTATCAGTGGATAATAGGCATTGCCAGAAAACTATACAAACACTAGCTGACACTGATTTCATTTTATTTGTGCCATCCTAAATATATGATCTGAAGAAATAAAATCATTTAATCTTTTTAATCCTTTTGATACCTATTCGAACCTAACTCAAAAATGTGCAGCTAAAGTATTTTTTCTTACTAAAAATTCTCTATCGATTTCATTAAAAAACAAGTTTGTGTTTATATAATGCAAATTGGCTCTTGGCATCTGGACTATAAAGTTACGCATTAAAAAGGGAACTGCTTTAAAAGCAGTAGTAAAACACAGTGGTTATTCACATATTCTGAATTGAATGTAAAATACTATTGTTTTAAAAGTATTTGTTTATTAATAAGAATCAATTAATTACTAACTTAAGTATGTAAAAGATGATTTGTTTGAATATTATCAGATTTTCATAAACTTCATATTGTTGTTTTGTGATTAAACTCTGTACTAAACTACAGTAGTAACTTTCTAATTTTATGAATAACTTTTATAGATCTGCAATATGGACTGTGCTCAAAACCTTCTAAAATAAATTATATCACATTTTAACAGGATAAAACTATTTTATCTTATTTACGAATTCGATAAACTTATAACTACTATCTAAAATAACATTCTAAATAGATTCAACTAAAATTTTGAACAATCAGCTAATAAACTCAACTGTTATAGGAACAGCTGTCGATATTGAATTTAATATCACTGCCAACTCGTAACTATATTTTTTGTAATGGAGATTTATAAAAATACAAATATTTTCTTTACCATGACAATTTTATTTTTTTAGAAGACCTAGTGGCCTAACGGTGTAAGGCGTTGGACACTGGATCTAAGTTACAGCACAGGTTTAAAACCCTTTCTGTGACTTGTAAGTATCGTCGACCTTGTAGTAAGCGACTCTCCTTAAGTCTATGTCAAGTCAAATCGTTTATTGCGCAAACATGATAACATGGCATAGTAAATGTCTAGGAATTTAAATTAAAATAATTTTGTCATTTATACCTCAATATCCATATTTACATACAGTGTTTTTATTTTTTGAGTCTCCATTCATACGCCAATTTTCCAACACTTTCCAACGTTGGGGGTCAGTCCTGTAAACAAAGTCCTTTTTAGTAAGACCTTCGCAAAAGCCCATTGACCCATGAGAATAGGCAGAATAAGTCTAAATAGGGGTTGATCCACTCATTTAAAAATATTTACACAGTTAAGTTGTTAATTTTTTATATGGAATGCTCATATGACCTTTTAAGTTTAAAAGCTACTGAAACATTACGAAATATTAAAAAAACAATGTTAGAATTTCGCAGGGTATATTTGCAAGTACAACACAGTATGGTTTTCAAAATAAATTAAATTTCAGTAGGTCTTACCTAGCATTTGTTAGTGTATTTGAACCTATCAAAATGTTATATAACTGTATAGAGTTTTATTTACTTAATCATAGAGATAAAAAGCACACAAATAAAAAAATACGCATTTAGTTGATTAAACTAATACAAATAATCATAATTTTTTATGAATAGTAAGTAGTAGTTTTATACTCGAAATTTTGTAAAATCCTTCTTACATTATTTTCAGAATCAGCTGAATTCAGAATGTATCTGTAATTACGAGTATATAATGAGTTGATTAATACGCGCTCGTAAAATATTATGTGCTACGTGCCGAATTAATATATTAAAATCAGTTTTTTATTTCATGATAATATTTCAAGATATTACACCATTAATGCATTAAATATTGAAGTATATTATTAGTTGTTTTGTGGTTAATATATATTTGATGATCTTTTTTATTGTTAATTAAAAATAACAGTTTCCTTAGGTTAAATTTAAATTACGTCTACATATTTCTGAGGTTAGAACGTTTTATTCTGAATATTGAAGGAAAATACTCAAAAATTGTTGAGGTTATAGATCAATTTTGCATACTTAACTCATCTTAAAACACATCCTAGGGCCTGTCTACTGCGGAACAGTAAAAGATCCTAAACATAATATTGGATAATAAAGTATTTTGAGATATGGTTTTCTCACAACCAGCCAGCTCTTAAGGTTGTTTAGAAATTCAACTAAGAATAGATCTACGTATGAGATACGCAATAATGATAGTAAATGTTATCTGTCTGAGTTTTGTAGCATAATGCTTATAAATATTTTAGAAATATAAGAGAGGAACCATTTTCAATTACATATCCATTAACTATTCCAAAGAAGTCTATTTTAGCCTTTTTTTATCGCAAAAATGATTTTATCTCATTAAAACAGTGTATTCGTATCCGAATCTTTTGGAAATTGTGTAATTTTATTTAGTTAGGGAAATAAATAATCTGTGTTGATTATAAATGTTCGTAATCTGATGTAAGACGACATAATCGACTGCGGTCGTGGAGGCGAGAAACTCGTCGTTTCCCCCATTCATCTTCATAACTCCCTCTCCTCCTTCCCTCGTTCTCTGACTACCAACCCTCTTCAATCTCGGGGGTGTAATTAATTACTGAAAAGTTATACTTGAATGAAAAATTAATTAAAATCTCTTTATGAATAAAAGAACACGTTACAAACATTTTCTAAATGTAGATCTAAAAAGTATTTAAAAAAACAGAATGATTAGTCTTGTTGAGTTTTACTACGAAACCTAACTGTTCCATTATACTATCAGATTGAAAGATATTTTATAAAGTACAACCTTAGTTTTCATTTTATACCTACGACATAACCGTTCAAAATGTCTTCAAACGGTCTTACCACTCTTCCAAGTGTTAACTCAGTCCTCGTATAAAAAGTCGGGGTGTTTAGTTTTTATAGTTTTTACTACAATACATCATAACCCGGTACAGAGTAAAACATCATCATTAATTAAAACGGTTGTAAAATGGTTGAAATCACAAAACCCCAGTGGTGCTGAAATTCTGAAATAATAAATTACTTCACTAATAATAGTATTCACGTGGTAAATTTGGTAATATTCAGTTGTTGAGTATTGTTTTGCAGAGGGATAGTATTTTCAGACGGAACAACCTGTTGGAGGTTGCAAGTTAAGTTTAAATGGATAGGTCGAGTTGTATATCAAATTAAAGTTACTTTTGTGGGGAAATCCATTAAGCTGTTTTGAGTTGTATGTCAAATGTAAATCAACGTCAGACAAATGGGCTCTCTTACGTTTTAAATAAGCCACTTTCTACTAAAACTTTAAAATTGGGTTTGTTTAACATGTTCGAGTATTTGTGTAAAAACTTTAATACGTAATAAATATTGTAATTAAAATAAAAGTAGCGTATCTTAGAGTATTTCCCATTTTTATTTAAAACATAAAAATACGTTTTTGTTATTGCAAAATACGTTAAAATATAAATGTTAAAACATGAAAAAATGCACGTGTCTGTCCACTACTGTGATGTTAAGTCATAATTTAATTGGATGTGAGAAAGGGGAAACATATCCAACAAAACACTGTGTGCTCATAGCAAATAATCCATTCATAATCAAACTTCAGTATGTTACTAGCAGATACTGCTAAAGTGTAGGAACTGTAGAGAAAAAGAGATGTGTGTAATTTAATAAAAAAAATGTAAAGAATATTGACGTTAAATTTATTGCATCATCATTGTGCACGATACAACACATATCTGTGCCTGTATGTAAATTTCACAATTTATATATTCATTTCTACATGGAGTATCAATGAGAAATTATCCGTAAAAATTGATAAAGGTACTCAAAATGGTTTTCAGTAGGTTTAACTATAAGTTTATATTTATCGAAGGAGAAAATACTAATGCAGCGTAGCACTCATAGTAAAACGCCAGTAAGTGTAAGTGAACGCCATTACAATACATTCATGTGAGCAATTCCTTTACTTGAAGTATAAAAAACTTGCAGTCGTAGACGTCACTTTGTTGGAACCATTTTCTGCTTTACAACAAAGTCCTTGAATAATTTTCGATATCATCTGATTTATTTTGATATTCTTTAGAGTCTACTTTGCTTTAATAACAAACATATTTAACAATTTGTAAATCCTCTTTTAATTTTTTATCATTTATTGAACCATAGTAACAATAATTAACTTCGTATCCAAGTATCAGTTTAGTTATACTTTGTATTGTTTTTAATGTTACTATACACTAATGTTTATTTTAAAATCTAATTTGAGCATTTTGAAAGTAATTTCCTTCAATTGGACAAGTGTTTGCTTTTGAAATGAACACGGACATTGAGTCGAGGCAAAGCGGATATGAGATTCTCCTGCTGACCAGACCGGAAGTACGTCACATGTCCTATCTGCATATCTACGTTTTATTCGGAGAGGCAAGTGGAAGAAAGGACTTTAGTGCTACATTTGCTTCTATAGTAAAAAAGTGTTTCTTTGGATATGTTTAATTTCATATATCAGGATAACTTTATTACGCTAAGGAACTGCTAAACTATCATAGATTATACAGGAAAGTGCATGTTCAAACGTAATAAAATATAAAATGAACTTAAAATATTTATTCTGTATTTGGAGCATTACTTCATATTATTTCTTATAGATTTGCAAATGATATGTATCCATCCTTAGTCCACAAGTCTAGTTGCAACAGATACACTCAGACACGCGTTATATTCCCACAGTTATTTTGTGTGCTTTTATACTTGCCCAACAAGATGCTCATCTTCACTGTATCTAGATCGAGTGAAATCTCTATAACCTTTTGAAGGTGTTTACTCCTCAGTCATCAATGGATAGGTTCGAACTCCATCTCTTTACATAAAACGTTACGTAAAAAACCAGTCCTTAAAGGTGCTGGAATCATTTTATTTCGCTATTTTTTTTTTTATTTAACTCTCTTAAAAATAACACTCCTGTATTCCTAATCATAAAGATGCACTTTTTAAGAAATGGATATGACTTATGCTCTTAGGAAATGAAATAGCCTTAATGATTTATGATCTATAGAAATGTATATAAAAGATATTTATTTTATGAATAAATACAAGCATTTTAATAAAATATATAAACAAAATAAGTACTATTATATACTTTAAAAAGTTTCGTAAGTATATCTGTTGAGTTTTTAAGAGAAATATCTATCATGTTTACGCCTGATGTACAAGATAAAACCCAAATACTACAGTAAATGTCTGCAATCCCTTATGGATTACTACAATGTTCTAGATTTTATTGTATTTGGGATAGGTATTTTGAAGAGTCGTGGCTAAAGATGTTTTTTAAGATAAAAAAATGTATCCAACTAAACACAGAAATCTACCACCCTCAAGAACTTGCAGGTAATCCTTGATAGCGTCCATTCCGCAGCACAGATAATTAATCCTTTTTAATGGCAAAGCCCTGGACGAAACTCCTCCCGCTATGGTTACCACTACGTCTTCATCTGATTGTTCTACCCCTCCCTCATTGTTTACCGCTACTTCTTCATTTCATTATCCCATTCCTCTCGCTATGTTTACTATTAAGTATCCATCGGAATGCTTTATTACGCCTGCTGTGTTTATCACTACTCTCCCAACTGAATTTCGTAAGTTCTTTTAATTGATGATTTTTAAATGTACTATGGCATAATCGTAGACACTATAATAAACTTCGGAGATCGATGTCTCACCTTGGCGTAATGCTAAATGTTTACTCTTATTCTGACTCATAACATGACTAAAACTGTTAAATGGAGTCCATCTTATAATTTTGTATTCATACTGGACCAGTTCAATTATGATAGTTGAACCTTATCTACAGTGAACTCGATTACTCAGTCACGATAAATATATAACGCATAAATAAATAATAAGTAAATAAATAAGTTATGTGACTCTTAGGTTATAAGTCGCAATATTAGAAGGTGTAAGATATTTCATTTGTCCCTCCTAATATTTAAAAACAAGGAGATTATTAAGCAAATTAGACATTAAAATACTATTCTGTTTCCTTTGACAAACTAAAATAGAGTTAGGTTACAATACTTATAAAGGTATATAATTTCCGTAATAATTTTGCTGAGAGATGTAAAGTTTAGGGACAAATTTAATATACAGGATGATCTCAGAATCCGTTGATATAATAATTCTTCGGAACTGTATGTAGAGCATAATTTATTGCATATTTTATAAATACAGATGTTGTCATTTCAAAACATTATTTTCACAAGCACAGTTGGCTATGTTCCTAATTTAATAGCCATAATGTCACTATATTTTGTATAATGACAATGATTTGTTCCTAACATATATATTATAACTTTTATTAGTGAAAAATTACAGTTTTAATGTATAAAAGCAGTATTAAGGTAGGCTACAAATTGTGTTGCATACAGAGCATGATAACCTGTGCGATATATACAGGAAAGTCAGACAGCGTATTGATGTTTGTAAAGAAATAACGAGGCCCTGAGCTTTGTAGTGGCCACAGCCAATTATTTAATGGAACTGCTTTTGACATAACAAGTTATATCGCCCCAGTATAAAGTGAGTTGTAGGAGTTATTATAAACATCAATGTAAGTTTATAAGAGTAAAGTCAATGTTTTTTCCATTATTTTAAACACACGACTTTTAGTAAGAATATTAAAATAAGCACACAGAATATATTTAAGTATATAGTCATTACATAAGTTTTAGAAAATCCTCAGTTCTTAGTCTAGGTATGAATGTTTAAATATAAACATCCACCGATGTAAGACATTCACTTAAATGATTTAGCCCATAGCTAGGAAACAACATGTTTACAAATGTAAATGGATTTAGAGAGTATGGAATTTGATATATTCTAAGAAAGAAAGTTATTGGGAATGACTTAAGAATGTTTAGTAGGTCCAGTGTACTCTAATAAACAAAGACAGATGGTGGCCCAAGAGCTCAGTCCGATATAATTGAAGCTAATTTTAAACACATGTATTGGGTAAATATAAATTCAATTAAATCTGGACCATCATAGAGAATCATAATTTTAAACATTATGGCCAATAAAAAGCAGTAACGCCTTTGAAACATCTAAAATTTCAAACTGGTAATTTATAGTAATTAAATTTAAAACAATTATCAGTACCTATGTAAAAATATTGATTGTAATGTTAAAATTTCATTATTTTGTATTAATAGAAAAAATATCACAGTATCATATTGTCTTCCAAGGGCATAATAAAAATTATAAAAAACATTTTAGTGTATGAACTAAATTTTATTTAAGTTGTATTTAAAAAAGACATATACTACCATGAACTACAAGTTTTACAAAATTTACTTTATGTGCCAATAGAGGGATTTTGTGAGATAATAAACTTGAATGTTTACCTACTTACTTACTTTTGCTCTTAATAACTTTATTGGAATGGATTTCTCAAATTATGCATAAGAAGAGATAAAAAATGTTTTATATGCGATACCATTATAAATTAGAAGAGATAAGAACGTTTTATATATGTCATAAGTATATTTTCTGATAAGTTTCTTTCAAACGAAGCACCGTTCGAAAAATATACTGTCAGCAAGATATTTGCTGCCACAATTAATAAAAAAAGGAAATACATAATTATTTTTATGGTGGGTGTAAAATGTAAGCTTTCATAAATAGAAAACTAATCATTGCAGGCTGCTGTAATAATGTTGGTAACTAAATTAATAACGGAATTGAAAGTTTATGTATGTATTACAATTTCAATTGTAGTAAAGTGTTTTAATGCTATAATTGAGTCCAATTGAGACAAATAAAATAGACGGTGCGTATATGACTTTGCGTACTTGTGATTATGACGTAGAAAACGTAAAGTTAAGAAGTTTATAGTTGCGTCCAACTGACCGCAAAGAGTTTCCACCCTGTGATTGAGAAGCAAACAGTGAGCGGCAATCAAACAGCGTTTAGCCGAAGCGAATAAACAAGAAAAAATTACAATGTTAAAAGAAACAAAACAAAACAAAAAATTTTTAAGAACCTACTTACTCCTTTACTATCTATTGGTTACTTGGTTTATGCAGATATTCATCCATTTAGACATTAATAACCTCTAGCACATGAAAAACTACTACGTTAGATGATTTGGTCTATGCTTGATCCCTGACTCTTCTTAATTAGTTACGTATATAGGAATGGATATTTAATTTCAGTGGGCGTCCATGGATCCTTTGCCTTTGAATGGTTTATTGGAGTTTCCGGCCTGTAAGAACTCACGACATGTAGGAAATTCTGCCTGGAATTCTTCTGAGAGCTTCTCTTTATTGTTTATGACCTCTGAACTCTCCAAATTACTGAACCCTCTCGGTCTATGGGCGCTTCTATTCTATAGAAGTCTCTTGCTTCAAAAAGATTTTTGCCTCTAGCGGTTTCCATTTCTAAAAGTTCACGATCTATTTTTACCCATCACAGCTCCCAAACTTTGGCATGCAGCCTCTAAAACTTTCGAAGCTTCTCACTACTCAATTGAAGGACTCAATGCTCGGTCTTTTAAAGTTTCTTGACACTTGGAGCTCGGATTGGAGCTTTTTGGGAGTCCTTTACAAATAGTATTCGCGATTCTTGAGACAAATCATTTTTAAGAATTTAGAAGCTTTCAGCATTTGGAACGCCCTGTTATCTATGAGAAACTAGCCTGTAGAGCCTCTAGAACACCGGGAAACCCCCTTACTCTAGAAGTTTTTAGACTACCTTTGATTCCAATGTTAAGTAGACTTGGGAAACAGAAGCTTTTTACCACTGAAACGTCGCTTCTAGAAGCGGCTGGAAGATCCTAACCTGAAGGGATTTCAGCCTACCAAATCAGCTGTGATAAATCTGTATGTACCTAATAGATTCTTCCTAAAACAAAAGGGCTCTAAAGATCGTCTATTAGCTATAAAGATAACATTGCAGATTATACTAAAATGTCCAATCTTTGTATAAAACCAATCAATGCAAGAGAGTAATTTTTATTTCTCGTGTTTGTAGATTATAGAGAAATGTCACATAATTAAACAGTACAAATACTATGTTTGATTACTAATTTGTTTTTCTGTGATTTATTTTTACTAGCATGGTTTCCCATAAGGTCAATGTAACTAGATAAGTTTCTTGAAATACATAATTTGGCACTCCCAATGGAACCGATTTTCAATACCAATATGAAGATAAAGAAAGGGAGAATTTTACACCTAATTGAAATTCTAGGTGACCTCGTGCATTAGATATCATATATACAAACAGACAGAAATCGGATTTAGTCATTAGAAAACTGGTGGGAGAGGCGTAAGTGGATGCTCAGCCAATACAACCAGAGTATTTTGTATTCTTCAGTTGCTTGACATACTCTCTGTGACGAATGAGTATATTCATATAGGTAATAATCATGTTTTATTCCTTGCTAGACTCACAGATTTGCTACCAATCTTTTATTACAATATCTCAAACTGTCTGGAAACTAGTATTTTGAAAGGAAAGTAAAACCTGTTTACCTGTCTTCGTCTGCAAAATATCAATTACGACAAAGTTTTAATAATATTAATACCAGTAAAATACACATTTATTTTAATATAGTACAGTAATAAAGGGGTATAATTTGAGACTTTTGACTAGCAAATATATATTATAAATATCAATAAAGCTATTGTAGGAGTAGAGATAGTGGTAGTGTGGTATATAACAATCTACAGGCAGATATGACGTGCTCTACACTCGTATGACATGTGTCAAATTAGTATAAGTACAGACATACGAATGTGACACATTATCTGAGTAGCGGCTTAGCACATTCAACACGTTAAATATGCTACTACAAATGGCTAAACGCTCGTAATAAGAAACTAATATTGTATACTGAATATACTATTTTAATATTTTCCATATAAATAGGTAAACAGGAGTTTCGAAACCTGACGGAAAAAATTTGTTCAAATTACGAATATTTTGTGAATTTATTGCCCCTATTGTTTATTAGCTGTTCTGTAATTTATAACCGCAGGTTTATTCGAATTGCCAACATAACCGTCATAAACATATTTGTAGCATTTCTCAATCCTTTTTTTCTATCTTTTGGAGACAGCAAATGGCTCTTAATATGGATGTGAAAGACACTGATACAATCTGATAAATATTCCTTATCACACATCACCGCTTCGAAGCAATGTTTAGACAATTAGTAGTAAACTGCTGAAATATTTCGGCCTCGCTGAAGAAGGGTCTGTATTCAATAGATTGTAGGTTTTGCAATTTATTTTACTTAGCTTTAAGTAAAAAATGCCTGTAAATCAAACTCACATGGTAGAAGTAAAGGTTACAAGACTGTTTAATGTTTCGCAGAAGGTGTGAAAGAATTGTTGTGTTATTAAGCGGATACGGTGTCAAGCGGATAATGCAGATGATAGTAGATAATAGAAGAAATAAGTAACCTTATATTGTACAACCCGTGTATGATAGCATATTGCAAAAATTTATTGAATTAGCCAGTGTTAATATCTAAGGTTTTTAAACAAATGTTTATTAAATTTGATTTTTTATTGAGGACATACACATATCTAATATTTTTGCATATACACTTATTTTAATGTTTATAAAATTAAACAGCGTGAAAATTGCTTTTAATAGTTTAGACAGAAAAAAAATGTACATGTCAAATCTTAAATTTGTTTCTAGGAACTTATCTGTTAATGTTCTCAGAAATTACTGCACTGATTTACCAACCAATCAGGAACCGCTATTTGCCACACGCATTTTAGTGATAGGTAAGTCAATGGTGACGCCGCGTGGTTACTGAATTCAAAAGGTTCAAAGTAAATAAATACTATAACAGTAAAATAAAAGTAAATAATTAAACTAAATTATATGAACAAGTCTGAAAATGATGATGATGGATGCAAAACGCATGGCACGCATTGAAGATGATAAACACATAGTTAGTGACTGAGATTTATTATTGACGTGATCATTCATTAATCTTTGTAACATTCCTATCATTAATAATTTTTCATTGGGAGAGTGGTAAGTCAATTATACAGTGTCATCCAGTAACTTTATTTTCACATACGAGTATTTTTAATTCTGTAGGTGTTAATAATTAATTAATTATTTTTATCAATGTATAAAAACAATTGGATTTAGAGCTATAATCTAACATTACGTTAGAAATTATATTTAATCTACACTTCTCAGCAAGAGTTAGTCGATTCCAATATGTGTATGTTATTCTTATGCTGACAACTTCTGATCTTCAAGAAAAACAGAAGTAACATAAGTATGATTTAAAGCCTAATTTGTAATGTTTAAATAATTTTACTTATAACGTGAATACACAATTTGACTTGAAGTTAGAGGTTTATACACATTAGATGAACAGATTATCTTTCAATGAAAATGCATATTTTAGTTTCCACCTTTTACATAGAGTATATTATATTAGTACAAATAATATGTATGGATTTCTTGTAAAAAAACTTATTTTAAATTATGTTAAAATTAAATACACGCGCAGTAGCATGAAAAGTGGAGGAAATGGTTTAAAAAATAATCCATTTGTTATCAGGTCTGTATTATACAGGATTGTTACATTACATGATTTCATAAAATGTATTAATTAGATCAGGAAGTTCCAACGTAGGGCAAACTTACTTGTGGTTAGAATCCCTCCGTCTTGTTGTACTCCCTCTATATTTCTCCTGTGTCGATAAATTATTAATTTGCTTCACAAACTTTCTTAAGTTACATTAAATTCTTTATCCAAATAAAGAGTGATGCAGATTTATAACATCTGGTGGATAATTAAAAGATACCTTAAAAATGTGAACATATATCATTATATAAATCTACTTTTGTATTACTGATATGATTATATTATGCATGAAAATTTAGTAACGTAGGTTGGAACGACCTATTATAAAAAAATAACAAAGCAATAGTTGAAAAGATGAAAAAGAAATAGCAATATATTGTTATTTGCTTCATATTGTTTCATATATCATATTAAATATTTAATAAACAATCCTAATATCAAGATATGTGTACACACCCCTCTGTTTTACCTACCTCTATGAGGTGGACTTCGGATTATTTCCATCAACGAGAAATATGGAGCCCTGTAAGGGTACGTGGTAATGGTTGCGCCCTTCCGAACCTGTCGCGGTAGTCTTGGATACGTCCTCTTCGGATCATAACTTTATTCAATAATAAATTTTAAAATATGGTTTTAGCAAGAGAGGGAAGAGAGTATGAAGATTTGTGTCCACATTGATACATAGGGTCGTCTCCTCTTCAGATAAATTTACCGAGGATACTTATTTGCCCTTTTCATACGATAAAATGTCATCTGGTAACGTTTTTTAAGCAAAATTTAATTACCAGAGTACTTTATGCCAGTAATATTGATAACTCTAATAAGTTGGGGGCAATAAGTTAGCATTGCGGGGAGTATTTTTATGAGTTGTTGTTCTAAGTATGCGTGTATAATATGTTTGTTAGAGTTGGTGAACCAGTGTATTATTTTCAAAATATCATCTGTGGAATGATTTTTTGCAGATTCATATTGATACAAAATTAAGAGTTCTGAGACAAGTGATGTGAGATTTATAAGATAATCTAAATTAATGGTTATATGTACTCTCTTACTCAGAATGTTATTTAGTTATTACTATTTTTACAACTTCTGACGGATACAAGCTAGGGTGAGAGATATCAGTCCATGTTGTTGACGATGCCAGAAGTTAGAAATACACTGTCAGTATGTTTACGGGCAAACTCCAGCATTGTCTGGTACTGTCTCTTTTGTCAGATAGTCACACTTTCTTAAAGGTCCTCCTTCTCTACACTATGTGGATTTATTTGGATTTAGAAAAAACAAATCGACTATTGATGCTGTCACGAGTCTCATTGATTCTGTTGTCGATGGTTTGGAGAGGCGGGAGTATGTGCTTAGCATATTTCTCGACCTCTCAAAGGCCTTTGACTGTGTGCATCATGAAATACTGTTGCACCAGTTATGGTCAAGCGGTGTTCGTGGTTTGCCTCACAAATGGCTCTCGTCATACCTAAATGATAGAGAGCAGTGTGTGCAGATCGCGAATACCCTCTCAGGAAAAGTTAAAATGCCCTATGGAGTCCCACAAGGATCGATTCTAGGGCCTGTCCTTTTTCTCGTCTACGTCAACAGATTGAGTTCATCAATCCATAATGGAAAGATGATTCAGTATGCTGACGATACGACTCTCTGCATTAGATCAAAAACCAAACCAGATCTTGAAATCAAAGCCTTTGAAGAACTCAACTCATGCATTGATCATTTTTTCAATATCAATTTGAAAACAAATTGTTCTAAAACAAGCGTGATTAATTTCTGTTTTCGGCAACATGAAAACGAAATCCGACCAATTGTGATGGTGGATGAAACCATAATAGAAGAAGAAGAATCCACCAAGTTTCTTGGGATGCACCTTGATCGAGGGCTGACATGGGACGTTCACAGTGAGAGTGTCTGTTCAAAGGTTGCTTCTGGCATTTATGTCTTACGCAATTTGGCAAAATTCTGTTCATTGGATATTCTGAAGACAGCTTACTTTGGCCTAATACATCCACATTTAGCTTATGGTCTAAGATTGTGGGGTGGCTGTTCTAGATACAAATTTAATAGAGTGTTTAGAATGCAAAAGAAAGCTGTCAGAATCATTTACAAATTAAATCAGAGAGAGTCGTGTAAATTAGCCTTCGGGGAGCTTGGATTACTAACTTTGCCTAGCCTCTACATTCTCGACGTCGTGCTATACTGCCGATTCAAGTGCGTCTCACTTCGGGGTAGCGACGTACACCAATACGGAACTAGAGGCCGGGACAACTTTCGTATGGCAAAGCACAGAACTACTGTATTTGAACGCTTGCCATCTCAGGTTGGTGTGAGGCTAATCAATAGGCTCCCTGAAGAGATCAAACGCGTCGATAACCACAAACAATTTAAATCTCGATTAAAACACTTCTTAGTGTCCAAAGCATTTTACTCAGTTGACGAGTTTGGGATGGGTCGCTGGGATAGTTTTCACTAACATTTAAAAAAGTTCCAATTCCCCTTCTGATATCCAAGAAAATTTGGCCACTATCGAGAAAACGGCGGTAGGTGGCACATACCCAAAAAGTAATTTTTATTTTAAATTTACTCGAATATTTTTTTACTCAGAATTAAAATTAATTGTGTTAGTTATTAGATTAGGACTTTTATTTCTATATGACGCTTGCAATACAATTATTGTTAATTGTTTCCTGCAATAAAGAATATTATTATTATTATTATGTTCTATCCTATTTGCCATGGAGGACATATACTCTCCAGAGAACCAGTGGCTATCCACGGGGATTCCTTGAGCCAGTCCTGGACCGTTCAGTACTTAATGTGTGGCAATGCTCTCTGTAACAGGTGCTGAAAATAGGAGAATTGCGTAAACATATGATTTATGTTATAGGTAGATAGATAATACAATTGTACTTTTGAATATCCTAAATACGTGTGCGTACTGTTTGTAATGTCTAATATTACATATCTTGGCAAAGACATCATATAAAGTACATAGGTATCAACTAAGGGATCGGATATTAGCCAGTGAGGGCGTCAACCACCAATCTCTGGATTGGCTCTTATACTGGTTATCTTCAATCCGAGTACGGTGTTCACATACATACAAAATGAGTGTTCATAGACTTACATCCACTATAGCTCCAATGCAAGTTTGTTACATATTAACAAATAAGGAAAGTGAGTTAGGAATATAACAATTTTACAAATAGCTCTTAACAGTACGAGAAAAATTAGCTATAGTTACAGCTATAGCTGAGGGTTAGCGAAGCCTTTCTCCCAAGGGGAAGGAAAAATGTCATTTCTGTCGGTTCACACGATATCTGGAAAGCCTGTTACGTGACAAGTGGTATGACGTACCTTGCAAATATATACTCTAGGGTTGGCCTTAATATATGAATCACGGTCCCGTATCGACATGATAGGTATTCAAAATATTTCAGATGGGAATTTACAATCAGCAGAGATATAAAACGCTATCGCTTATTGCCTGCGGCTGACATGGGCGTAATAAAGCTGGACCGCCAACATGCTGCGGACAATGTTTTTATTAAACAGCTAACGTTCATGATTTTGGTTTCTAATCAATATTAGAAGTAAGTAAGTCTCTGAGCATCCATATGAAACCTCTAATGAGAGCGAAAACTGGCCAAAAACTAAAGATACAGTGTCGCAACGAAAACCATTACTATTTTACACAACTTCTAATAACCAAAATCAACAGTATTAGTGACAAACATTTTTGTTTCCAATGCAATATTCATTTAAATAAAACAAATGAACTGCATACATGTCATACATAAATATAATAGTCTAAACATTATTTATTCAAATATGTCTTTAACCTGAGTTTTGGGTGTCACATTTTCAGATCAAAAGTTTGTTCATACAAGAAAAATGAAATGTAGTTATGAATAGCGAGTCTCCCCTCCTTTACTAGTAAATAATACAAAATACGATATATTATATTATATTACTATTTATAAAGTTCTTTACCCAACAAGAGTTAGTTGAAGCCAACGTAAGACGCCATCAACTTCTGTTAATAATAATAATATGTCTTCGGTTAATTAACATAATAAGATTTAATAATAATTCGCTATAATATTATAGCGATCACATTATATATTATAACTATATAGTGGTCACATTACTTATGTTTCCAGCTCCATTTCCATATTCACCTTTCCGTTTCCTATCATCATCCCTGCAATAAGAACATTGCACGATATATAGAGCTACATGCATTTTACGCTACATGATTAAAACAAAGAAGAAAAAGTGTAAACTATTCGTATACAAAAAAGAACATACTACTAAGATATAGGAATGTAGAAAATGTAAAACTTGTATTCGTCAATGTCGATGTATTCTTACTTATTACTTTACACATTTTTCCTTCAATATAACGAACACAAAATTAAGTTTAAATAATTTGTGAAATCATTAGTAAAAACATTTGTAATACAGATTAAGTTCTACATATTTTTCTCCAAGTGCCTATATTCTGATAGTGGAAGATGTATAGCTTGTTGGTAGGTTTACCCACGGGCAGTAAAAGTCGAGAGACTGTAAGATCTCACGCCAATAATGGAACAGAAGGCTTTTACTTGATGAAAACTTCTCCAGTCTTCCGTATTTTCTAATTAGCCACAAAACAAGCAAAGACATTGACTGCTAAGCAAACTAAAAACACATCTCTAAAGAACAATGAAGTTTCACACAGTAAGTTTAACCTGGAAACAAAAGACAAGAACAAAATACAACAAAAACTTCCGACTCCCAACAATGCGTCTTATATCACCTGGAGAGCTTTACTTTCAGTTTATTCTTGTATCTCTACATATAATTCACTTTGTTTAAGAGATTAGTTTTATTTATAATATCCATCTGTCTTTTCTTATTCAAAGTCATTCAGTCTCTGTATCATGTAAAAATCGGATCGTTAATAAAGTAAATGTAAAACCCTATATACATAAATATTAGATGTATATATTAGAAAGTATTTAAAAATATCTAAAAAATATTGTAGTTTTTAATGATTAAACATGACACATTAATGTTATCTATATTATAAATCAAATGTGGATTTGTTTGAATTATAGAGGCAGTTATAAGTACCACGTTCAAAACTATAAAACACATTACTGAATAACACTAAGAAACATTTGTGTTACTACCACTAGTGCATCAGTTTCATCTATATTTATACTTTACCTTCATAACTTCCTTCAAATATTTAAATAAAGCTTCCTCTCAGTTACAATGTCTCACTATAGATAGAATATTATCTAACTAAAAAATCTCTGAGACTTTGATTACTTGGATAGAGATTAAAAAGCTGCTGTTATATAAAGTCACTTGGTCAGTTGGTATTACAATATACCAATTACAATTACAACCATTATTTTATTAAGTAGAACCTTTTTGGCCTTATAACGTAGTTACAATTTATACATTTTTTTAAATTTGATAAATCATCTAAGCTCTATAACTCACACCTCAATAAAAAATCCTGTCCAAAAATTCCTGGTGCCATCATGTTTAATATTTTGAAAAAGACAAATATTTTAGAATCGTAAAAAAGTGTATTTTACAGCCCTACACTATTTGTTATTAAAGGTTATTATCACTTAATTAGAAGACAGTGTAACTTGTACTGAATGGACGAACGACATGGAGTTGGATACCGCTGAGGTCGTAGTAAGGAATACTCGATTTGCAAAGTTTACTTATACGTTTAATTGTGGCAAATAAACATAAAAACACAACTTCTAGATGTTAAAAATAAAATAATGTATTGCCACGTTGCCAGATAGAGTGATATAGAACTAAATGATATCATGGGAGTGGGCCTATTAGTTCCAATGTCCTATGGGAGTTTTGCATACGAACTTAATAATTATTTAAAACTTTAAAATTCACTTCCCTTCACGTAGATGTCAACTCACAAGTGCAGGCGTCAGCATCTTGGATCGACATTGCTGCTGTAGTCGGCAAAAGTGAAGATTAATAAACTAGAAGTCTAAAACATGAATGATGGAATCACTCGAAGAGATAAATCAGAGACTCGGTTAAATTCGCCTAAAACAACTCACAACGGTATTAGACATTTATCGAGACAACTTAAGATTCAAGGCAACGTGGTCTCGTCAGAAGGACATCACCACTCTATCATCCATATTAATCTGCTAAATAAAACATCAATCAAGGTAAGTTACTTTAATATTTTTAAGTTTAATTTATATTATATTCAAAATTATATGTCTCGCATGAAAGGGCTAATTTATAATACAAAAAAATAAATTTTACTTACGGACAAGGCGCGCGAGGTGTTGCTCGGCAGCAGGATCGGCAGCTAAAACGCTCACGAGAGAAAAAGTGAATACGCTTGCCAATTATGTTATTACCCCACCAAGAAGTTCCAAGAACATTGGATGTAACTTATATTAACCAGTAACGAGTATCAGGGTTCCGAAAACATGTATTATATAAAATACAATTAAACAACGGTACAAAATATAGCAATTTATTCTGTATTTCTTTCATCTAAGATTGTTTTAATATTAATTAAAATAAGGGATTTTAAATTAGCACATAGTTCTCTTCTCCACGCACAGACTCCACGTCTATGCTGCATGGAGTTTGTACTTAAATTAATTAAAATTATAATGTAATATTGCGACACTGTAATTTAGAGTAATTTTGACTAAATTCAATATCTGGAACGCATTTCTAAAATTAAAAATCACTGTTTTTAAATAAAATATAATCAGGTGTTGTATTTTATTGTTCTTGCTTGCTTTTTTTGTAAACTCGTGATAATAACTTATATTCTATACTGACGTTGCCATCAAAACAAAATATTATTAGTATATGTGTGTTTGTTGTTATTGTTCTGTTTAAAATTGAAAATATGTTTTTAAATGCGATTTTGGATATTGTACATCGTTGTCCGAATACCTGTTATGATTTCAAAACATTTATCATCAATATAACTTAAAAAAAATGTTATTACAAAAATTATAGAAATATGTAAAGATACAAAATATATACACAATATTGAAGCTAAAATTTATTTAAAAACAATTAAATTAGTGTTTTATGTAAGCTATGAATTATTTCTCGAACTATTGTTCTTGGGTATCATGGACAATTAAAGGAAACTTGGACGTGAATTCGTTTTATATACATCGATAGTTAGAGATACTGCGTATAAAACTACCTCTATTGCTAGAGTTTCAACCATAATTACAGTTTACCTTCATAACTCCTTTTATATTTAAGGGAAGTTGCAATTTAATTACAAGGCTCACCAATAGAACTTATAATTTTAACTCTGAAATCACTAATGCCTTGGTAGAGATTAAGGAGCTGCTCTAGCAAACCAGTACCGTCAAAGGAGACGTCAGTGACGTCATATTTCATAACAGGCACGTGTGGGAGATTAGTGATCACGTCCCAACAAATTAGCCTTGAACTCGCATTACTCTCGTCTGTGGATATCTTGAATCCCATTCCTGCGATCTTAAATATAAATATATTAGGGCATTAAAATCTAAGTTATGTAGGACCGAGCAAAATTACAAAACATTCACTAAATATTAGCAACGATTAAAGTGTTAATATATGCATCGAAATATCTGTAGTATTATATTAACCGTACATATTTTGACAATTGTCTTAAGAGAAAAACCCGAAATTAAATATTAGCAACTAGTTATTGCTAAGGATATTGAATCATAAAAACCTATTTGCTACAAGATTAGTAAATAAACTTTATTGTTAATCAATCCCACAAATTGAATTCTTAAATAAACATACCTTCAAGTAGATTTTAATATGATATAACTGAAATAACGCATACTAACTTTTAAATAATAAATAATTTAACTTTTATTAAAACTGTTTTTAAAGCTATTCGAATGTCACCTTCAGCTTCCATGGAACTGCAATGTAGTTGTGTTGGTATTCTGTGATATAAATCAACATTTCATTGCGAAATACTACTCCAAATGTAAATTAATGCATAGCAATCAAAAGACAATTAAATGACCTTGCTCATATACTTTAATGTAACTATTTAATGTAACTTTCAAATCCTCGTAATTTGTATAATCACAATAAAACATATTAAAAAGGTTTTCAAACGTGAGAGCTTGCACGCTGATTGCTGACGTTTACATAATTTCTGTAATATCACGAATAGGAGGGTTTGTGATTTGGTTGAGCCGATGACCAACCAAAGTGTACCACTGGAAACCTCAAATCTAACACTAAGTCTTAATTTTTGTAAAGTTTTTAATACAATACACGGTTTTACCGAGCTATGAAACTATTTATTTTATGTTTGAAATCACTATTTTACCGTGTTTCCAAATTTCCATAAGTATTTGAATCTGAAGTAGTTATTGTTTGAATAATCTAAAAGTTACTTTTAAATGTGTACCCTCGTTAGGTCAATTTGAATTTTATATTAAAGTTATGACTTCGAATCAGTAGGGCAACAAAATTTAATCTGCCGGGAGGATGTAAACATTTCCTTAGTTTTATTCTATGCCTGTCTATTGGTTTGCAGGTGTGGCATACTCATACATAGTAGGTTTAGGAATGCAAGTAAATTTCATATTTATAAACAAAATTGTCTGTAAAATGGTCCAAAAACAATTGGCTAAAGGATTGTCTTGAGATAGGCGAATCTAGAGTTAACCTAAATGAATAAAACACTTGATTAAAAATCAGGAAAAATCTTGGTAAATAATTGAAATACTTAAACTAACTAATATTAATAACTCTAACTAATATTATATTAATATAAAGTTAAATGTTTAGTGTTTATGGTCACAGCAGCATTTTCTTTAAACATGTAAGGTACACCATTTTCTAAGGTTACACCAACACATATTTAGAAATATCTATCGTCATCTTAATTTATTATCTCCTTATTATAGACTTACAAAAATGCTAGTAATTTGTTATTATTTTATGGAGTACAATAGAGATAATTGTTCACTGGGGCTATATTTTACAATGTTTTGCTTCTTCTGTAATTACTTTTCTTATTTAGAATTTCACCGTCTTTGTATCCTTTGTTCAGTCCGTAAGAATAAAATAATTAAATTAGTGGGATAAGTGCAAAAAAACATCCAAATCAATTTATTTCAAACTTTTCGGCCATGTATTTAAACTGGATATGTATGCTTCATAATCAACGCATATTGTAAATGTGAAAGAAAAGTGCAAAGTTAGATGTGTGAATTCATACCTAAAAATCAAAAGTTTTTTTAATATATTAGAGCAACAAACATGAGCAAAATGTTAAGGGTGATGAACGTCTGGCGTCAGCTTTATAAAGACTGCCTCGCTTGTAGAGGTAAACATTGGGAGAAAATTGACTTCCTTTGTCTGTGGAATATTTGCTCGTCCTTTCTTTCGACGAAACAAAAACACAATACCAACAAAGATGTATATCGATGAGTGGTAACGCGTCCAAACTTTTGACGTTAAAGAGTATTTATTTCAGGAAATTACCTATTTCTGCATATAATAATATTCCTACACAGCATAAGTATTGAACGTTGTTTGAGAGAATAAATATTAAAAAAAATTAATATATTTATATTTTTTTTAAACATTTGTATTAGAAGAAACTAGAACCACGTTGAAATGTTCATTTACTCGTATTTGGCTAGCACAAATTTGAAGGAACTTATTTTGTTTGGATAGAAAATTCTAAAATTTATTCATATTGTTTGTGATCGAATAGTGCATCATTACAATAATTGAAAATGGTTTAAAAGTATTCCAAATATTTCAGGAACGTCCAAATAAAACTTAAACATTTGAAGTGAAGAATCTCTGATAAACTGTTCGGTACTCATGGGTGGTTACAAGATGTAAAAATACTATAACAATCCTCACGTCATTTACTGATAACAGTGGTACACTGGACCACATTGTACTGACATTCCTCATGTACTCCAAACATAAAGAGAGCTTTACGTAACGAACATGGTAGTAACATTTTGGTAGTAAGAAATCGGTATACGTACAAGCCAATCCCATTAGCTCCGAATCTGTACCGTAATATGTTTATTTTACATACACTGGAATGTAATTAGACTAATATTCGACACGATACCTAAACGCATTTATTTTAACCTATCTTCTATCGTGAAAGGAGAGTCAACATAGTAATTTAATTGTACGCTGCATCCAGCTGACACAGGATACCACGCCCACTCCACACCTAAAACATTTATCTCATCTAAAGTGTTGGGAGTTTCGTTTTTCATTCTGTCCCTGTCCCTTACTTGATGTTAAGTTAATGTTTTTCATGTGCCACATTAAACATGAGTATGGATACAAAAGTATTAAGGTCTACTTAATAAAGAATGCCAAAAACAGGGTAGATTCTTACTGATGTAGAAAATGTTGTAATTAGAAACCATATCATTGTAATATTGTTGGAATCCTTGATTTGAACTGTTAAACGATTTTAGTTGTTATATATTTACCCATGTGTAAACTGTAAAGTTCAAGAATATTGTAAACCCTTTTCAATTACTACTGTTAAATAAGTGATAACCTTTACTACTGCCGTGCTTGCTGCATTCCACACTACTTACATACTTACTTATTATATGATATGGAATATTTCATAAATATTTTATCAATATATTTAAAACTTTAATCTACTTTTTTAACAATGGTAAATGTCCGATAGTTTTCAAATAAATCAATATTTATCAAATGTAATTATACGAACACAATCAAATAAATTAGACAAGCTAAAATTACTCAGTGAACCATATAAAAGCTATACAAGCATATATGAATAAAAAATAGTACTGTTACATTTGTACAGAGATCAAATAAAATAAATCTTTTATTGGATCATATTTAGTACAGACAAATCATTGCAATAGTAATCAGTAGAAAATAGAGATGTATCAGATACCTGATCATCGGTGTATGTAACTACTTCGGTCTTGATTGGGAAACATCCCAAGCTGTTTCCCTTTACATAAGGGACACAAAATTATCCGAAATTATTGAAACCACTAATGTTAAAATAATGGCACCAATAATAATAGTACTTGAACGTGAAAGCTTTTAAGGAGACAATAACTTTATGTATGTGACAAGGTCACTGTTCTCTTGTCAGCAGTTGTTTAATTGTTAGCGGAAGCAGCAGTCAATATTAACTGTGAATCGACATCAGTGCGCTCAGCACCATTATTGACTATTGACTCGGCGTTGGGAGGTTAGCACAGGTCGAGTGATCGATACTAATGTGTATGTTGTTGGAACAGTTAACGTGAATGGGGTTAATACTGTCACTCCAAAAATATATTTATCAATACCTATTTCAAACGTATTTCTCTAAGCATTGAACGATGCTAGTACTTAAAGTATTTAAATGACGAATACAAATCTTTTGAGAGTTACTTAAGAAATTATTTCGATTTATCATTTACCTGCTTAGGTAATATGAGGTAAATTTGTTTAGTACTGTAGTGCACATTAAAAAAATCATATTGGAACAAGGAAATACGATATAGTGAACATGGATTGGGAAGTAAGAAAATTTAATTTACGGTAACAGGTTTTACAGATATTTATTTTTTCGAAAAACGAATATTGAGGGTACAAGCGAAGGCAGCAAGCTGGGTGAACCGCAATGTGTAATAAATTAGCTTTTAGGGAATTAAACTAATTGTAAATATTAGTAAATCGGGTCAGTTGAGGTCTTTAATTGTATGTCTACTTAGGTTTGTCCATACATGATAATGAAAGGCGATTGACGTTCAGCAAGAAGATTTATTTCTAATGTATGCCTAGTAAAGGATAAGACAAATATCGGTAATTTTGGATTTTTCACTCTACCGTCTTACCCGAAGTTAAATATAAGGGTAGAAATAGACACTTTTCAACTGTAATAGGTATGTTAGATGTTAGTTTAAATTATGTACAGTATATATATATATATATATATATATATATATATATATAAATAAATAATTATGTAACAAATAATAAATAATGTTAATACATTCGGACACAAAAATTATGAACTTTGTTACTGCTTTTTTTTGCCTATTTAAAACTATTTTTGATCTGCAGCGTTCCTTGTCTAACAACTCTGTTTCACGAGGCAACCAAAATCGTGTAAATCGGAGCGTACAGTATCGTCTACTTTTAATAAATCAAAATCCCCTTGGTTGATAAAGCAAGTAATATATAGCGGACAAGAATCTGGTATAAAGACTCCTTTTTATATAATGCAATAAATACTTTTCCACAATACTTGTACTTAGTATAAATTTATTTACCTTACATAACTCAAATGCAGTATAAATATTTCAGTAAGTTTTACGAGTCGTAAATATGAAACAGCACGAGAAGAAAGAACATATAAACGGTTCACTCAATTTAAAATAATTTTAAGCACACGTACATAAATTGGAGAGGAAAACGGATGCACTCAGCGTGAGTATCAGAATAAAACAATTACAAGGGACACGGAAAGGTTTTTCTGTTATCACATCAGCCGAGTGTTCCTGTTCCTGGTATTAAAACAACATTTCCGTAGTCCAGGCACGTACATAACCCGTATATAACGTTCAGCTTTCGTGTACTTGGGCGGCGAGTGTGCATGACTCGGATGTGAATTTCTTAACAAGATATATACTTTTGCACAAATAAACGAAGAAAAGGTTATAATTTACATTAATAACATGAATACCTTATAGATGTATAGTTAATACGTGGTTATGTATGCCAAGTATAAGATGTATAAGAATAAATGTCAAAAATATTATGTCTCAGATTGGACTCAGTGGGGAGAAGCTCAGTATTTATAAGATATGAAGATATATGACTGACTGCACAGTGTCTTGTCTAGCGAACTATAGCCGTTACTGTAAAATGCAAAAACATATACAAAATGAAACGGAAAAAGAACAATTATATGGAGGGGACAAGATTGATTTGAGAGGTTTCGGTACAAATTGGTAATGTTAAACTCTTTTAATTTAAAAGTCAACAATTAAAACGGACACACCTCGCTGTTCTGTACTGGCGTGTCTGCACACATATGTCCGTTGTCATCATCAGTAAACAATAGTCTGTCATCGTAGCTACGTTTAGTTGTTTGAAATTGCACTGGATGTAACTAAATGTTATTCAAACTTTTAAAAACTCAATAATTTGTGGAGTTTTGTTTTCCCTTAAGATGTCATTCGGATTAGCTATTATGGCTTTATACATTTCCCATTCTCCGAGTGTATTCAGGTGATTATTATTTGTATAAAGTATGTAAATTATTTTCTAAAAGTTTTGGTTTTGACTTATAAAAAAGTAGATATCTTATTATAAAGTTTACATTTTGGTAAATGTATTAAAAAAATAACTTTATACAATCGAAGCACTTTAGTTTATTCTTCATCTCATTCTAAATTTGCCACAAATTATTTTTTGAAGGTTAATTGTTAGCATTATTAAAAGTTCCGGGTGATAAAAGTATCGTATTGTTTTCTAATTTATCTTCAATGGTGTCATATTTTTCAATTCTTTCAAAAATGGTGTTCTTACTAACGGGATATTTATGTTTTTAATTACTTAGCTATTATATTGTGTGTATTAATTTAAAACATATATTTGTTCTCATATATTAATTTCATAGTTATATTAAATGGGGCGTTAATAAAAAATGTTGTATTATGAAAACACATACCTAGAACAGACCTTAACACCCACATGGATAATTTGCTAAATGAACTTATTTCAAACTATATTTTCCTTTTAAAATAGGAAAATATATAAATGCTGTTAATGCGTTTAGAAATGAAGTCAAGCTGTAACGGTGGGTATTATCAGAAGGTTTTGAAACGTTTTCTCGTAAACATTCCTCAGTGAATTTCTCTTTTACTTTTGTCGTGGACTTTGCTATATTTATAGTTAATGTCAATACAAATCAAGAGCGTATGAAGGCTCAAATAAGTTTCTTCGTTCTCTCTTTGTCTGTCACTTCCGCCACTTACCACTTTGAGTTGCTTCACGCTGGTGCTGTAACGATCTCTCTGAGGATCTCAGACATCTTAGATATTCCTCACTCGCTCTTTCCTTTCTCGACTACCGGCTAATATAAAACGGGATCAAAATAGTCTTTTAAACGTAAAATCTCAGCAAAACATTATGATGACTTATTATGGAATGTTATCTGAAACCTTAGAGAAGTTTAGTTTTTATCAGGATAGTCATGTTTTTATTATTATAAATATTATTAATTCATTCTTTTTATCATTACCAGTGAGCGTTGGACTTTCAAACTTTTAAAATAAAAGTAAGGTTATCACCGAAAAGTACTTTGTGTATGCAACCACTATTGTTTGAAGCACACAGGTATGGATCACACAGTATCCGAGAATTACTGTTAGCTGAATTCATTTGTTGGACCATCTTAAATTTTCATGAGCTTGATGGACTAAACTTAGAACACGTAAAACAATTACATGTTTTTGCAGCTTTTGTCTCAAAGTGAATATATTTCATATTGCAACGAGCGCGCCCAAACAATAAGAAAACGTACTTTGCTAGATGGAGTGTATAAATTTGCGTAAACACTATAGGTAATGCTTAAAGAGAATGTTACACTTGTGTTGCAGTACACAGATAACGAGACCCCAGGAGCTATAACACGTTACAAAGAAGTGTTACAGAACATAAACTCTGCACAAGAAGCTGAGCAGAGTGCGGAACATACACCGAGCTACATTACCGGCTTTATGTCTGCTTCTGCTACTTCTGCTTGTTCACTTAAAATGTGTGAATTGGATTCTCTACACTCCACTACAACTCTTGATAGTAGAACGCTTATTATATTTTTAGCACAGCCGAAAAAACCGATTACATGTGCGAGTACACTGCAAGTTTGTGAGAATTAGTATCACTTCTAGGGACTTGATATTTGCAGAACATGAATTGCAAGTTCAATTTATTTTGTATTGTGTCTAGCGTTTTGAATAATATTAAAATGATTAGAGCGATAGCTTACACAGTTTCTAAGAATTATGTTATAAGCTGTGAGGAATTGTTATATGAAAAAACAACAGACGTTTTTGACCTATCACCTTGGAGGTTGGTACTAGAGCTACCATCCTGGTAGAAAACGTTCTTACATTCCGTGTGTGTATTGTGCTCCTTCTATTTTGACTTTGGGACGCGCAGTGTGGCAAAACTACTCAATAGCCGGTAAGACTCAAAAATTAAGTACTTTATACTCTAATTATACTTAACAATGGAAGACATCTCATATTTTTAGACTGGATTATAAAGTCTGCCTTCTTAGGTTTACGGACTCTCTTGAAATCAGTATATGACTACACCAGAACAAATCGGTATATTCATAAAATATATTTAAAAATGTAAATCTATCTAGTTTCTCAGTGCTTTGAATACCAATTTTCATAGCACATATATTTATTCTATAGCTGTGTCTAAGTGTAGTTTAGTTTGATAAATTATATATTTAATAGTATTTAGAATCTTTCTAATAGATTTACTATGATATTATTTGACATTCAGTTCAGGAAATATATATAAATATAATCTCAAGAAGAGTTTCAGTTGTTTGGATAACACTACCTTACCAGCCTATTGTGTAGAGGAACTATTATAGACTGAAGAATATCAGATAATGTTTTCAATTATTATATTAAAGTTTATCATTTTTTAACATTGAATTTTGTATACTTCACGATTTAAACCTGTCAAAATCTACTTAAAAATTGATGTTCGTAATAAGAAAAAGCTTCGTCATATAGTTCACGATACATTATTTTTTATCTAAATGCTTATAAGCACTAAACTTTAAACACAGTTTGAATAAAGCTGAGAAATTAAGATTAAGTCTACACATGTTTCAAATAACTGACTAATATTTTTAAGTCACAAACTTATATAATTTATATATTACAAATATCACAGAATCACTAAACAATCATAAACAGTTTTCCTAACATATTACAATTACGATCCTTAATTCTATAGAGACAGTATTTGAAAGAATCTGTCAAGGCATGATAAGTGCCTTTAATTTTATATAAACCCGATTACTACAACCAGTGTATAGCTAAAGATGAAATATGTCTATTCAGCCGATCATTCCTACATTTAATTTACGTATATATTTTATATTAGTAGCTATAAAATCAATTAGATTGTCATATTTGAAGTACAAATGCAATTAATATGTTGTATATTTGCTGTAAGAATAGACATGTTCATATCTATCAACTAGAGTATATATATATATATATATATATATATATATATATATATATATATATATATATATCTGTTTTTTTTTTTATTTGTTGAAAGTTATTATAGAATAGTCACGTACCCCATCTACACCAGGACTAACATACATTGTGTACACAAGTAATTGAGATGAACTCAGACCTCGTCCCTGGTCACGAGTCTCTGAGACTAATGAGAAACTGTCACTGCGGCCTCCAGGTAATCCCATTGTTTTCCATGCGGGACTGCGAGAGAATTAAACCAACGATTTTCGTAAAAAAACATTTACCATGTCAATCTTCTAAAACAAAATATATTCAAGGTTTGGTATTTTAGTAAAAATAATAATTTTTTATATATCTAACAGTTAATATAACATTTACATTACAACTCTTTATTAAAAGGTATTGAGTCACCCTTAAATCAACGAATATATTTCAAGGATAGCGAAACAAGTCGTTTTATTGCCGGTCAATGAATATTATATAATCTTACTAAACGTCTTTATGCGCTATAGTAAGTATAGGGTATAGAATCATGAGAAGATACTTTAAATCATTGACGGGTATTTTTATAAATAATGATGACTACATAACTAAGATACGGTGGAAAGTGTAGATAGAATGCGAATGTTGAGTGTATCTCCAGTTAACCTTCCTCTTAGAGCAACGTCTGAAATCTGACACTGCAACAGACTTCACTCCCTGGAATCTACGCACTCATCCATCGAATATTTCAGGCACTGCACTGGAACGGAAGGTTAAATTGAGGTCCTAGGAGATCATCCTATCCAAGCGTACTTCGTTATGTACAGAAAACACGGTTGCTTCAGATTAAGGTTGGTTTGGGAACGTTCTAAAATATCGCACTCCATTGTACGTCTAATGAGGCAATAATAACACGTCTGCTGCACTGAATGGCTGCTCGGTAAACCAAACACATACATCCTTTTTTAATGTAGGTGTGTCGTATTGAACTTCCTTGTCACCGAATTTGTTTGGATGTCTTAAGATGGACTAGAATCGGCACTTTCCTACCTACTTATTAATATATATATTTATATCTATATATATATATATATATATATATATATATATATATATATATATATATATATATATATACATTAAACTGTATAAATGGCAAGAGCCTTATTTAATTTCAATAAACATTGAATCACAAAAAGTACTTGCTCCGCCGGGAGTCGAACCCGGATCTCTCACTTGCCGGGTGAATGTGCTACCATTACACCACAGAGCGCTTACTTTTTCCGATTCAATTGTTTTGTATTTGGTCGTATGTGTCACATATGCGTTTAAATAAGCAAACTAACATATGATCGGAAGACCAAATACCTGTCAAACGACTTTTATTTATGTTAAATTGTATAAATGGCAATAGCCTTATTTAATTTTAATAAACATTGAATCACAAAAAGTACTTGCTCCGCCGGGAGTCGAACCCGGATCTCTCACTTGCCGGGAGAATGTGCTACCATTACACCACAGAGCGCTTACTTTTTCCGATTCAGTTATTTTGTATTTGGCCGTATCTGTCACATATGCGTTTAAATAAGCAAACTAACATATGATCGGAAGACCAAATATCTGTCAAACGACTTTTATTTATGTTAAATTGTATAAATGGCAATAGCCTTATTTAATTTTAATAAACATTGAATCACAAAAAGTACTTGCTCGGCCGGGAGTCGAACCCGGATCTCTCACTTGCCGGGTGAATGTGCTACCATTACACCACAGAGCGCTTACTTTTTCCGATTCAATTGTTTTGTATTTGGTCGTATGTGTCACATATGCGTTTAAATACGCAAACTAACATATGATCGGAAGACCAAATACCTGTCAAACGACTTTTATTTATATTAAATTGTATAAATGGCAATAGCCTTATTTAATTTCAATAAACATTGGGAATCACAAAAAGTACTTGCTCCGCCGGGAGTCGAACCCGGATCTCTCACTTGCCGGGTGAATGTGCTACCATTACACCACAGAGCGCTTACTTTTTTCCGATTCTATTGTTTTGTATTTGGTCGTATGTGTCACATATGCGTTTAAATACGCAAACTAACATATGATCGGAATACCAAATACCTGTCAAACGACTTTTATTTATTATGTTAAATTGTATAAATGGCAATAGCCTTATTTAATTTCAATAAACATTGAATCACAAAAAGTACTTGCTCCGCCGGGAGTCGAACCCGGATCTCTCACTTGCCGGGAGAATATATATATATTAATAAGTAGGTTGGAAAGTGCCGATTCTAGTCCATCTTAAGAGATCCAAACAAATTCGGTGACAAGGAAGTTCAATACGACACACCTACATTAAAAAAGGATGTATGTGTTTGGTTTACCGAGCAGCCATTCAGTGCAGCAGACGTGTTATTATTGCCTCATTAGACGTACAATGGAGTGCGATATTTTAGAACGTTCCCAAACCAACCTTGCTTAATCTGAAGCAACCGTGTTTTCTGTACATAACGAAGTACGCTTGGATAGGATGATCTCCTAGGACCTCAATTTAAACCTTCCGTTCCAGTGCAGTGCCCGAAATATTCGATGGATGAGTGCGTAGATTCCAGGAGTGAAGTCTGTTGCAGTGTCAGATTTCAGACGTTGCTCTAAGAGGAAGGTTAACTGGAGATACACTCAACATTCGCATTCTATCTACACTTTCCACCGTATCTTAGTTATGTAGTCATCATTATTTATAAAAATACCCGTCAATGATTTAAAGTATCTTCTCAGGATTCTATACCCTATACTTACTATAACGCATAAAGACGTTTAGTAAGATTATATAATATTCAATGACCGGCAATAAAACGACTTGTTTCGCTATCCTTGAAATATATTCGTTGATTTAAGGGTGACTCAATACCTTTTAATAAAGAGTTGTAATGTAAATGTTATATTAACTGTTAGATATATAAAAAATTATTATTTTACTAAAATACCAAACCTTGAATATATTTTGTTTTAGAAGATTGACATGGTAAATGTTTTTTTACGAAAATCGTTGGTTTAATTCTCTCGCAGTCCCGCATGGAAAACAATGGGATTACCTGGAGGCCGCAGTGACAGTTTCTCATTAGTCTCAGAGACTCGTGACCAGGGACGAGGTCTGAGTTCATCTCAATTACTTGTGTACACAATGTATGTTAGTCCTGGTGTAGATGGGGTACGTGACTATTCTATAATAACTTTCAACAAATAAAAAAAAAAACAAAAAAAAAAAACAGAAATTTATGTTGTTTTCCAATCAGTACTATTGTAAAAATATAATTATATAAAACCCAGACACTAATACTCTTTTAATACAAATATGGAATAAATATAAATAATCAAAAAAATCCTCATGTATCAATGAAATAATAATACAGCCTGTAATAACTAACAGCTGATATAAAATAATACTAATTTGGCTGTATTTGTTTCATTACAATGATCTGTTTATACTCGTCTACATAAAACGTATTTAATTTATTCGATGACAACCACGCCGAAAGTGTTTTTACACATCAAGCACATGATATCTGGTAATGATTTTTCTAAAAACTGACCTTCGTAATTAAATAGGCTCAATAAGCGGTTTATATCCGAAATGTACCATTTCCTATTCGGTCGTTTTTCTTTTTTTAATAATTACACGTCTTGAGAATTTGATTGTGTATTTTGAAAAAAATAAATCCACCTCGTTTCTAAACGAAACCTTATGTAACTGAAAAAGGAAAAGTATATAAGAAAGTGTAATAAAGTAAAGTCAACATCATTAAAGGAAGTTAGAAAGACATCTACAGTCAGATCACTGTCAGCAGTTCAGTGTTGCTGAGGAAACGTTCGCTGAAGTACTTTGTGCTGATTTGGCTACCCGTTCCTCTGAGTGCTGCAGACGTAGTTTTCCCCATGTTTTCCCATTTCCGGTAACACACTGGAACATTCATTTATTAGATTGAATAGGTTTCGTTGAAACTTTATTTCAAAGGGTGAGGTACGAAATTAAATTCGGTGTACTTTATACTTAAGAAAACAATATGTAACTATGAATTTCGTTTGATTGCATGTTTAAAGGGCTTATATGTGTTTGTCTCCTGCTTAAGCATATATACATTAGAAAATAGTAGTTTTAAGAAATATTCTTAAACTGCGTGGGATATGACAAATCATCTTTTGTTTATTTTGAATACCGTATGAAAAAGTATTACACATAATTTCACTAAAATATTATAATACGGTTATGTTAAAAATAAAACCTTATTCCAGCTATAACACTGATGTAGGCGAGAAAATCCCTGAAGTCGTTGCATACCTTCAAATTGAAGGCACTGACCACATTTCTACAGACTGTAACTTTAATCGTGTGCACTAACGTTGAAGACGTCATACGATAATCCAGACTTCGTTATAACGATTTAACTTTCGATTGAAATTAGGTGATTACTCAAACATTACATAGTTTAATATTCTGTGGTAATATAAAAATAGCTTGAACTAAGATAACATTTATTTGGCAACCGCTAAAATAATATATCCAAATACTATTTTTGTCGGTTAAAATTAGTGAAGCATAAACAGTAAAGTTTATTATTAACATTTTAAATTAATAAATTATTTACAACACATTATAGTGTGTGCAATTAGAAACCCCATAAAAGGTATTATTTACAATATAAATAGTGCTATATTTAACAAGGTTACTCTCTCAGTTATTTTCGTAAAATTATTAATACGCTAAATATTTTTAATACATTTTTGTTGTAAACAATTAATTGTTGTATAAAATTCATTGATAACGTTGTTTTAATTTACCACATTTTTTGAGAGCCATTGAATATAAACATAACAAAATCTACAACATGTCTTCTTTTACGTACACTACAATATAACTATTTTATATGTAAAGTGGCATTAGATTTTTACAAATTTTACAAATTAAACAAGCTAACTCAAAAATAACTTAAACTAACATCTATCATTGGAACAAAATTAAATGGAGTAAATATTTTAAGGATATTTTTCTCAGTAAATATGTTATTGTATTTAGGTACATGAAAAAGTTTTGAAAATGGTACAAAATTACTATGGGGAATACTTATGAATTATTTTACACAGTTTCATGTCTTAGTTGTTATCTTCTTCGGATAATTTTTCACAAATCAACATTTTTTATCATTATCAGTGCTGTAGACGATTTTGACATTAAACAAACTAGATTAATAACTTTCACTATGAATGTTGAGTTTAGATCAAGTTCACCTTCCTCTTACGTGCAGCATCTGAAAACCTATGCTATAACTTCTCTAAGTAGAATAATCAATTTATGCACAGTATCAGCCATAATTCCATCTTTCACCCAGTAATCAGTCTCAATTCTGATTACATGTTGATAATAATTTTTCAAGTTTGAAGCACAACGACGGAAATCAGACCTTCATTCAGTAGTTGTTCTAGAGCTGATAATTACGTATTGCTGATGTATTACTGGATCGGATATGGTGTCTAACGTTTAACCAGATAAACTCTCAATTGTGTTTTAAATAAACATGTATGGGATAGCCTTAATGCTGTATGGCTCTCTGTTCTCTTAACATCATATTAGTTTTGTAATGTTTTCGGAGGGCTCAATCCTTAGATTGTTTCATGTTATAATGTCGTTTACTAGTTCTTTCTTCTTTATAGATGTCAACATGCCTCTATAGCCAGTCCATCATGTATTTCTTTGACGATGATTTATTTGTTACTTTGTAATTTTGCACTGTATGGTATGGAGCATTGCCAATGATCAGCACTGAGTTTGGAGGTAAATTTGGAACGATTTTTGGAGAAGCCACTTTTTAAAAATTGGCCACATTCTTTTGACCATGATAGCCTTCCCGTGATGTTTTAGCCTTATTAATAAGGCACCTAACAGTCAAAACCCATCTTATGGCCTTATTTCAACATTTTTAAACTGTTTAACGAGTTGATATCAGGCAAACACCATCTACAGTATTACTCTGGCAACAATTACGGTTAATGATTTATTGTTCACAAATAAGATTAAATAACCGAATACAAATTTATTGTGATTATTCAATGTTACAATGGATTACATAATAATTTTTAACAAGTAATCTATGCGTGATACTAACATAGGTTCCTGTGGAAACAGAAGATGTCACAAGATACACAGTTGTACCGTGTGCTGGTCCAGGAGTCATCTCGTCACTCACCTACAGTTAAACAAGAATAATAATTATTATTACAGAATTTTACAATTTGATTAAAATAAAGCATACTTGTCTTAGCATCTGCGAAGGCTATCTCACTCGGGGACTAGAAACGTTTATTTTGTGTCCCTCCACAAAATATTCCGAGAATAATCGAACTTTAATTTGAAATTTTGCATAAATCTTAATGTTTACGTAGGTTGAATTTTGATGGAGGTGCATACCTCTCATTTGACCTGAATTCCGTCAAAAATATGCACATGGAATTCAGACAGTAGGTGATGTATGGTAGATGAATGATTGGGCAACTGTTTATATGTTTTTAATGGCAGCTAGGTCATGACAGCTTTTGTGAAAATAAGACGCTGTCGAGAAAACGCCTATAGGATAGGAAAACTTAGCGACGGTTTTTATGCGACCCGCGGTATGATTTATGTCTTAATTGTTACAAATTGCGGTGATTGGTTTCATGCTAAACATTAAAATACACCTTTAAGTTTTTTTTAACTATTGACTATAACTATACTAGACGGCTTGGATTATGAAAATTTCTGCTTTTTACATAAGCGTATTAAAATGTTTGTTTTTGCGAATTAGGCTTCTTATTAAAAACCGTACCATAACAACCGTATATGTATATATTATTACAGGGATTGGCTTTGTGTAAAGTTATCTAAATGCTGAAAAAGCCAGTAATGCATGAGTATTTCCTGATATTTTAGTCTAAGTTACATGTATATAGTGTCAACCATGACGTGTACAGTGTTTGGAAGTGAATAAACAATATCAGTTTGTGAGGTATTAGGTTTTCTTCTAACCTTTGAGTCCAAGTTACATTATATCTTGTACACTGTTTGGAAGTGAATAAACAATATCAGTCAGTGAGAGTAGAGGTATAGGTTTTCTAACCTTTGAGTCCAAGTTACAATAACTTGTACACTGTTTGGAAATGAATAAACAATATCAGTCAGTGAGAGTAGAGGTATATTTTCTTCTAACCTTTGAGTCCAAGTTACATCTATATTTCAAACTATAACTTGTACACTGCCTGGAAGTGAAAATAAACAATATCAGTCCGTTACAGTGGAGTTGTAAGGTTTTCTTCCTAACCTTTGAGTCCAAGTTACATCTATATTCCAAACTATAACTTGTACGCTGCCTGAAGGTGAATAAACAATATCAGTCAGTTAGGTCAGTGGCTGGAGCTATAAGTTTCCACTAGAATGTTTAGATCTTAAACCTATAAAACGAAAAATTCTCTATTTAAGGGATGTCACCAATACGTAATGTAATCCATGCCACCGATATGCCCCTATATAGGTGACGGTAAACAAAGAAAATGAACCCAATATTTAGTGGTTGTTAAAGTAAAATGCTATTCAGACGATTTTACAGATTTTTATCTCGATATTTTTTATTGAGGGTGATATTTTTCCCCATCAAAATTGATTAAAATGTTGTGTTATCAATTCCCGTTTACTGCTTGCTAGTTCACTTGCAGATTTGTAGTTTGTGTTTCTTTTGTCGTCATGTTTAAAAAACGGAAAGGCAGGTGTATATATTGGTCATTATACTGTAACATATATTGTTGTTACGATACCTAACATTTGGTTTAGCGATTTTCTAACAAAGATTTAACATACAAAAGTTGAATATAAAAAATATGATGAATGTTTACGTAGGTAATAAGTAGGTTAGAAAGCTTTATAAAACAGGAAAATGAAAGTTATATGTTTTTTGGGAAATGCGCATATAAATGTGCATACATGTAAGCTTTTACTAAAAGAAATATTGGATGTTTTTTCTTGCTTATTTTAATTAAATGGAATTTTATTTCATACCTGGATTTTTGTCTGGTACATAATAGAATAACCAACCCGTAATAATTACAACTATATACCTAAAAAGATACCTAAGAAATTTATTTTACTCTTTTATCCAGCATGGTTTAAGGAAACAAATTCCTTCGCTCTCTCTTTTAATCGTCATGTGTGTTTAGTGCCTGGTTCTATTCATTAAAACCAATATAAAACGACTGTATGCACAGTAAATGGCATATGCATATGAATACTGTTGACACAAATTCAAATTGACCGACAATACTAACTCTAACTGCTATAAGCAACCAAGAGTTATGTAGTAATGTTTCAGATTAAGTGCTTTCTAAAAAGAATGAAACAGTTCTAAAGTTAATGTATAGAACTATAAATGAGTCTTATGACATATAGACTTTTAAAATAGCCAAAGAATAAATGTACACATGTAGCAATACATCATTGATTTACATCAAATTTCGTTAATAATCTATTTTAACATAATTAAAATTGAATTTAAATCCCGTTTTGAAGTCTATCTCATTGACTAAATGAACCATACAAACATACTCCTAAATGCAAATACATTGAAAATTTTTAAATCCATAGTCAGCTTAGGGGTTATAAACTACAATTAAATTATAAAACAGTCAGTAAATTCCATAATGCACAAATCCGTAAAGGATAAGAAAATAACCGAAAAACCAAAATTAGTTCCAAACCAAAATGCTGGGCGAAATTCAAATTAATTTTTATTGTAACGTCCTACCGTATGTGCATTACTTAGTGACGTGTGTGTAACAGCCATGTGCTTTTATTCATGTAAATATCTCATATTGTTATCAATACTTACATAGGTTTGTCTTTTAATTTTCCTTCAATCTTGTAAGGCACAAACACAATAATATTTGAAAATAGAATAGATTGTAAGTTCTTTTATTGACAAAATATTGCATATGAAAAATTCACTGCCCTCCAAAACTTGAACTACCAGATTTTTCCATAAATAGTAAATCCCTTTGTCCAAATCCCTTGTTACCAGTGCTGAATTAAAAACATACTACATAATTTATAAATCCACACATACATTTTAAATAATAAATTGAATAAAATGTTTAGAAATAAAATATAACAGATTCAAACATTGCCACAATAATTGATATGTAATTATTGTAATGAAATAACGTGTGGCGAAATGAGATTAGAGTGTTTTTAGGAGTAGCATGATAGTAGATTAAACACATTTTATTGTTAGTGAATAAATTACTCAGTGATATTAAACTAATGCGTTTTTTAATCGAAAATAATTTCATAAAATGCATTTGAACTGTGAATTAAGATTTAATGAATAATAATAAAATGTAAGACGAACTATTTGACGGATAACTAATTTAACTGTAATTTATTTCTTTGCTCTGTTATGAATTTCCATCATTAAATAGAAAGAAAACTAGATACATTAAATAGATATAATAGAATAATAATATTTTTTGTAAGGAGGTATAAAATTAGTGGTTTTTTCAAAACACTTTATAGTTATTAAAATACAGACGTTTTAATTTGATAAAAAGTCATCATTAAACGCAATTTGCTAATATCAAGTATGATTTCGAGAACTACGAATAAAATCGGCACCCTACTTCAAGTGCCAAATACTGTATAATAAGTTCAAACACAAAACACGTAGACGATTCAATTCATCACAAAAACACAGTCTAAACTAGCGACAAAAAGTAAAATATTTTTAAGGGTCTGGTTGAAATTGATGTGTGCAAAGTCATGACCAACATAAACTAACTATAGCTTTCCTTTTTACTCTAAACTAAAAAAAGGTTTGGGACAGTTAAAAAATGATAAATTGATACAAGCGTAACAATATTTTATCAAATCTTTTCTTGACATACTTTGTAAGTAATGATACAAACCACTTACAAGTACTTTGTAGTGATGATGGTCTACAATCGTATACTATAATTGTATACTTTAAGACGTCCTGTGAACAAGAATGGTTAGAGCAACAAATTAGAACATAAATGTAAATGCGAGAGAATGATTTTCCCTTTTAATCTAAACCTAAACAATATTTGGAAACAAAGAACTTCTCCCAAGTGCCTTAATAAGAGGCTATTCGCCGGCCAACAACGTACAGACAGAATATACAAACAAAGTTCTTCAGCTAGTTATTTCGTGATATAGCAACTATTTCAAGTGGCTTTATCTAGAGCAAAATACATAGGACTGTTCCTATACATATTTTCTTCATTATTTTAACAACATTAATTAATTGTAGTTTCCGATGTGTCTCCTCGTCTCCTGAATGTTCAGTTTAAATAATAAATATTTATATCAGCGCACAGACCTAAAAATCTAGTATTTTTAACGATTTTTAAAATTTTTCTGCAAAACAATACAATACAATGAATTTTTATTTTCATTCAAAATAAGATTCCGTCGTTCTTTTTTACGTTTTCCCTATATATAAGCAAACCTAGATAAGAAAAATCGTAAGGTTATACTAATTTTATATAATAGCAACCAAAAGCCTGGCACAATTTATATTCTATTTATAGTATTAAATAATTCGTAAACGAACTGCCCTTGCGTAGTAAAATGTAAATTCAGTTGAATAACTGAAGTGGAAAAGGCGTTTCCTGATATCAGTTATACTCCAGGCAGGGTATAATCTGAGCTGAGAATAATAGCATCAATATTATCTCACATCTCACACTTCCTCGCCTCCAGACTAAAGCAGCCAATTATACAGCACTGAGACGTTTAGTTGTAACTAAGGACCAGATGTCACCACGTACCGTCGCGCTGTGATAACTCCTTCACAGACTTCTATCCTTTTATTTTTCAACTAAATACTGTAGAATTTTTATAACCAAAAAGTCATATTATTACACTAGTTATTTTACTAATAGGACGTTTAATCCAGTTTTATAATTTTTGAGCTGAGAGTTAGTGGTCTATCACTGGAGGGTCTAAATATGTTACATTTGCATGTTTGTCTGTTTTTCTGCAGTTAAGATATGCTTAAAACGAACTGATCTATAGACTTTAAATTTGCATGAAGCTTCATTTCATAACAGACAACGTTGAGTTCGATTCTATAGGACTTGGCTGAGCGTAAGTGATCATTTTGACTCGGTATGAGCAACAATGGTTGCTGAGACGAAATTTCAGTGTAAATAAATTATAACATTGTTTAGAAGAATTCACTGAATGTGTGCATGGATAAACATTAGAAACCTAACTACCAATAGGATACTGATCTATGAAGTACGATACTTTCAGCCTTTATTATAATCTAACCTATACTTACAGCTAATCCAAGTAACATACTGAATTTTATCTACGTAGTTGTGTGAAGAAGTTATTATCATATGTACAGAAATTATGAAGGATTTAAGAACTGTTTGTGTATTAGTTTTGGTTAAAAGTGTGGCCAATCGCAGGAATAGTGAAAAATATATTAGTGCGTTGTATAAAACAGATGAGTTCATCGTCCACAGACCCTATATAGTAAGATGTTTAACATATTTTTTCATATTGTTATGTAAAATATAAAAATAACTTTTCACTCTAGAAGTATCTTTTACATTTCATGATTTTAACATTTAATATAAAATATAAAAAGTGTTTTCTATAAATACCTTTAGATGGAAACTGCTTTAATAATTAATTACTTAAGCCAATCGTATTGAAAGTTCACCATACATGTTATTTATTTAAAATTAAATAATTTAATGCTATAAATACTTGTTTGTATTTAGTTAAATCTAACCATTAACCTAATTGTGGTTTTGTGCTCCACAGCTCAAATATTCAGCTAATACCATCAGAGTAACATTATTATTGAACATTAACGCCTTCCAACTAATACATATATTGATAAAATACTGTTATCCATTGTTTTATAGATTCCCTTGGTTAAAGTTGTTGAGGAGATAACACATTTCATTATTCATAGTATTTTTGTTGGTCTAGACATCACTGTAAAAAAATTGTGCTCGTAAAGTAGCCATTTTCCTCGCAAATACAAACAATTCAAGTATGGCTCTTGACAACAGAGGAAAGATTTATGAACTTGTGGACCAACCTGACAATATCACTTTTGCCTTTGTTCATGGTACTTACTGGCCATGACAGTGGCTGTTCCTCGTACTTATAATTTGTTTTAGGGCATATAAATACCAGGTTATAACCGAGTAGATCTTGATAGTTAGTAAAAAAGCTCAATGTTTTATTTAAATTCTAATTTAGCACATTTAGATAATTTTAAAATAGTGCAATAAATGCCGTAATATTAAATTTCATTGACAAATGAAATCGAGTATTTAAAGATTTTAATCATTAAAATGTTATGGTTGAAGAAATATTTTGATTTCCCATTACATCATTGAATGTGCATATTGAATCAATTATGCCACGTATAAAAGTTTTAATTATTGATATTGCTATAGTATATGACTTTAAAAAAGTGAGTATATAATTAGTTGCATAAATATTAAAAATAAATAATATTACAATGTGAATAGTTTAGGATAGTGATAATGAAATAAACCACGTCAAATAAAGAAAATATCACATTTAATTATCACAAGCAGAGCTAACCGAACGTAGTTGCCTTCAACAAACAATACTGAGGTTGATTTAGTTCTATGTTTGCCCATAGAGACAGAGATTTATTCATGAAGCCATGTTTATTGGATTATATTGTTATCGATATTGCACTGTCTGTGAACCTATTGTTTGTTCATAATGCACCAGATTTATACAATGACGTTGATAAGTAATTAAATCAGTGAGCGATATCAGACTATTTTATCTATCTCGTTTTTCCATGTACAGGATGAAATATGTTTCATAAATAATTACTAATTACATTGTTTTCTGTATTATACTTTGTATTAAATTACCTGTTGTAAACACAAGTTAACAATGAAACTTTGTTAATTAAGTGTCGGATCCTCATTAGAGTAATGATGTTTATGTGAGTATCGTTAGTTTAATGGTATAATTAAATATAAAAACATCTGAACTTCATTATTGATGTCAGATTTTGAAGGTATGCGAGGTTATAAACTATAAAACAATTCATACTATAATGTTGTGTGGGCTTAACCACTGGAAAATTTTGTAATTTATATATACAATGCCAAGAAATACTGTAATATTTGTATCCTCAGATGGATGACAATGCGTACGGTAACAGTTTTACAATATGAGCACTTGAATACTGTAATGGGGCATACTACTGTACACATTTGGTAAACATAAAATTCGATAGTACATTTCTTTACTAAGTAATAGTACTTTTTAGTAAGTCTTTCTCCTGAGACCAACTGTTCTGTAAAGAAATGAAAATATATATCTATAAGCTCCCAACAATGTCGGTGTAATGCATTAATAAATTGCTCTATAGTATTTTCAAATTAAAAATTATATATTAATGGTACGAATGATTTATTGTAAATATTTGTAAATGAAATTTCAAAGCATATTCCAGTTTAGAAACATACAAAGAACGTGTTTTGTTACTTTTGACGTATGTTAAATTTGTTAATACCAATAGTTTTAATCTATCATTCTGGCAATTATGGCCTATATTAATAACGTTTAATCTTGTATTAAGATGCAGGGGTGATTATCTACGTATGAGTTAAATACACCAAAACGATTATTATTGCTCAAAGCCTCTCATTAATTCTCTTAAATTGTTTTATTGAGACGACTATAAAAACTGTTAATATTTAACATAGGTAACAGCCTCATTCTATGTTGTATGTTGTTCATTGTTGTTGTTGTATTTGCTTTATGTTATTTTTGCTCTCGTAACGTCGTCTAATGTAAGGTATATTTGTCTAGTACTTTACATTAACATATACCTGATACTTTTAAAAGCACTTTTAAACAAATTCGGATTTTCACTAGTGCTTAACGGTGACCATGTTAAGCACTAGTGACCATGTTAAACAGTGTATATTTGCCTCACAGCATCTTCAGTCTAGTTTAGATAGGTTAAAACAGTAACAATAGTAAACCAAATTTAAATTGTATATAAACAAAATATTACATAATACAGTAATTAAAAAAAACTCAACGAGAGGAAAAAATAGGTTTTAGTGTTATTATAATACTATTACTCATTACACATCATTTTTGTGTATAGTTTTAATATGTTTGTGATACTTATACATATTACTATAAAAATAATGTATAGTAAAGAGAATTTAATAGCTTTAAATTCCAAGAACATGTTACATAAATACTTTTATCAAGTATGGTATAAAACCTAATTGTAAAAATAAATTTGTTTAGCGAATACTAAATATGAGTTCCGATAACTTCCGATAAAATTATATGGCTAAAAACGGATAGCTGATTACTGGAACATATCCAGTTCGCGACAGGTTTAAAAGTGGTAAATATGATCAATAAAAATCATTGATTTTTTAACTAGCCTTTGAACGCAACAGAAAAGTGCTCTTTTGTGTTTAACCATTTTAACTAGGTTACCACAGAAACTTGGTTTAACAGCATAAACATACAGAAATACCCGTAACACCGCCACACAAGTGTTAATGTTTACAGAACTTGAACCAGGTCTGTCAATATTTGCTCTCCCCAGCTAACACCCCCCAGTAGTAGCTTTAACAGTACAGTTGACATCACTGCAAGCTGCCATCTGTCGTGTTACCGCTCTTTTCCAAACATTACAGTGAATGTACTAATGAAAGTAAATAAAAGTATAATAGTATAATAAATAAAAAATTTTTAAGGCTATATAAGATGAGATATATAAAAATGTAAAGATGGATCTGATACTAATTAACATTGGTGAGTTAAAAATTCTCATCCCAGCATCTCTCTCTCTCTCTCTCTCTCTCTCTCTCTCTCTCTCTCTCTCTCTATATATATATATATATATATATATATATATATATATATATATATATATATATAGAGTCACCTTCTGATGAACACACTACTCCTCTAATCTACTAATAGTCCGATAGCAGACCTAGTAAGTGACAACTTAAGTGCAGTTTAAAGAATCTGGAAATTATCTCAGCTTCCTCATGTCTTCCTACATACATTGTGGAACATGTTTAAAAATAAGTCTATGTCCGAATGTGTATTCTTCTGAAATGTACATATCAATTCCATTATAAAGTCTGAAAAACAAAAGAGAGTAATAATTTTATTATTATATTTTAAATGTCATAACTGACTGAGCTCTTATACCGAGCACTCCAACGTCCGTAACACTAAACGTATAAGATAACGTATAGATTTTCATAATGGGTTAACAATATTTTATAAAAGTTATTATACTTTCATCGCTTAAAAAAAGCGCCGGAGCACTTTTCAGCGGCATAAAACATTTTGGTACACTCATATAATCATGTGTGTATAGTTATTTTCTTAAATTTTATAATAACGTAACATTTTATACTAAAGTACTATTAACATATTTAGTAATCGTCGATTAACTTAAATGCAGAACTACGGAAGGAATAAAATGAGTCTAGATTTTATGAGTATTAAAATTACGGTGTTAATATTTTTGGTTTTCAGACAACATTTAAAATCTCCTGATAATATTATGTAGATTTAAAAAAGTTTCTTAAAATAATAAAATTAGCTATTAGAATGATGGAGCGCTTTAATTTAATTGATATTCTACAATTTTTTAGGAGAAAAAACGTACAAATTCTTTTTTCCTGATGGGAGTGGTGACTCATAAGCAATTTAATTCCATAACATTCCTCAATGCATAACTTTTAAAAACGCATTCATCTCTTGGCCAGGAGACACAATATAGCCAAACACACAACATGTGCCTTACTACACAAGAAATAAAACAATTTCTTCTTGGCAAGTTATTAAATTATTAAAGAATGTAATCGTGTAATGTAGTTGGTAACCATGGAAATAAAAGCTTTTGAAGTTTAAATTATATATTTTTTTAGAAATTACCGAACAGTTTCCTAGATACTACAAACAACATGTTTATTTTGGTTTCTAACTTGGCATGGTTCAACGATTTGGTATTATTTTTTTAATTTTGACTAAGATATTAATTATGTGTTAAGTTAGTTGTTTCCCTAAAAATATATGAGGATCCAGATCATGAAATGTTATTAAAACTACAAACGTACGTTAATTGAATAAAGTATTACTGATTTTCTGTATAACTGAACAATATAAGATGTCCAAAAAAACTGTTATTTTCACAAATCTTCCATAGTTAAACTGAAAAATTAAACGGAGGATGGATATTTTACGATTGACAACGACAATACCCTCAGCCCTTTTATCACCTCGTTTATAATATGTACTGACTTAAATAATTATTCATTGGATATTAATGAATGTGTAATCTATAATGCTAAAGAGTAAATCTACCCCTTGATAATCAGTATGCATGCATACTTCAATAGGATATAATAGTGATATCAATGAAAGTCTAATGTATCTACACAATGAGACACCCTCTTGATAATCAGTATGCAGACTTCAATCACTATTCAGTGATATTAATGAAAGTAATTATACGGCTACACAGTGAGTCCCCTCTTCATAATATGTATGCCGTCAATATTTTTATATTAATGAATGTCTATAAGGCAACAAAGCGGTTTATACTAAATTTCATAATAATTTTTTATTTGAATATTTTATACTCTTTGAAATACATATTTTTTTGTAAAGTATTGAAAAAACTTTGTGAATAAACTTAAATAATAAGTCAGCAAATCTCTTATACAAATAATGTAATTTGTATTAAGTATTCTTATATTTCATTAAAGCAGTATTTAGTTACTTGTTAAAGACTAGATTCCAGATATTATACATGGAAAGAAACATTACTTACCATCAGCAAAGTATTATTTCACTAAATATCTGTACTAGTTTCTTCGTGAGTTAAAGTTAGTTATTATCTTAAACACATATATTATATGATCATGAGATGTTTAATTCACTGGTAATATTAGCAGTTATGTTTAGAAAGTTGTGTTTGTGTTGTTTGTACTCTTTTCCTAAACCAACAACATCACCAAACTTAAATAACAACATAAATATCTAGATTGATGTAAAACTGACTGTATATTACCACAGGAATACAATGATTTTGCAAATCGATATAAGGTTGTGTTCGAATAAATCCATTTTAGCCAAATTGTTTGTAAATGCTGTTGTAACAATTGGTTTAAAGGATCTGCCACTGCTTGTATAAATTAGAAAGCGTTGGTGAAATTATTGAAAAAGTAAACTTAGCCTGTGATACAGCTGGTGTACGAAAGTTAGATGAAGTTAAATAAGCTTTATACAATTATTTGTACACAAAACTATATCTTTGCTTCTTTAGACTAGTATGCCAACAGTGTTTTGGAAAAATAGTTGGAATTTAATATAATTTTAATAAATGTATTAAAACTAACGATTTCCGCATTGATGGAAAACTCATAAGCTTAATTTTATAGTATCTTCTTATGATGAAAACGTTTGCTAAAAGTTACATCTTGACATGAGAATTCATTTCTTTGTTGTAATATGAGTAACACGGTGAGTGGATATTAATATCATTTATACTGAAACGATAAATGTATTTCTGTTGAAAATAATGTCTGGGTATCAAGTTTTATTAACAATTTTTATCACTACTACGGAAACAGAGAATACGTATTTCCAGTAGATCCTTCATATTTTATTTATATTTCTGATATTTTTTAATATACTGTAACTAATTACTATGATATTAATATCATTTTTATATAATAGTTAATTTATATATAATATAATTATTCACGTAGGTACCTTAACAATGCAGAGAGTAGCGATGTAGGGAAACAATAACCATATGTGGATAGAAATTCCGTTGTCTGAAATGCCAATGCCTAGTAACAAGGGCACATCACTGCTCCTATCACCGGGTTGATCTAGAATTGGGTATTATTTCCGTAACTTTACTGCTAGTGTTTATTCCTCATATAATTACATGTAGAATTTCAAAATTCTGTACATTTTGAAGTTATTAATAACTGCTGTAGAAAGCATGACACTTGAGTATGGAGAGTTTTGGTATTATAAATTAGTTGAAAACCCTACGTAGTTACGTACTACACCAACACAATGTAAGTCGTAATGGTGTGCAGGCCAAACCCTTATAAAATGGAGAGTGATAGACTTTTCCTCTGTAAAGTAATGTACAAATAATTTTGTGAAATAGAAACTAATGTCTAAGTTGGATACAATAAACCTGTAAAAAATAGTATCAAAAAACATGGCAGAAGATATTTAAAAAGTTGTCGGACATATTATATTGATGTATTATTGTTGTAAGAATGTATTATCTTGCTGCTTTACATAAAAAAGCAAGGTAATATAAATTAGGTAAATTTTTAATTTTTTGTATGAATAAATTCTCATTGAAACACAATCTGGAGTTTAGGCGCATGATTAATGTTACTTTTTTGTATATTTTGTCATAAAATTATTATCATACATGAATGAACATATAGTTCTTAGCACCGTTAGTGTTTTCACAGATAAAACAAAGATTTATGCGTACAAAATAATGTAAAATATTAGTTACTAATGTATTAATTACTTAGAACACGTAACGTTTTGTTATAATTAATAAAATACACTATGATAAGTGTGTCATAAAATGAAACAAAAAACTTAATTGTGTGAAGACAAATTGCGCTGGCAGAAACATGTATCGTTTGAAAATAACAACAGTTACTATCTACTTACTCGGGTACAGTGCACTTAAAATTGAGTTCAAATTAATGTTAATGTATACGCGTCTGCTGGCTTCCCATGTTTGTTGAACTTTGCAGCTCAGTGCTATATCACCACGGCTTCGTGACATTGTGAATAATCCATCAGTCGATCGTCATTTAACAGCTTTAAACTCCTTGAATAAGTATAATCAATGCAATACAATCCATAGTTCTATCCATGCCAAGCTTCTGGAAATAGTGAAACTACATAACTATAATTAATTTAGTAAACAACTTTCAAAATTAAATTCATCATTAAAATATATCATCTACCGTAAAGTTAAACTCAATCGATGGGAAAATTAAGTATTTAAAGTATACAATAAAGGATTAGATATACAATGATATAGTAACATAAATAAATATTTTAAAACATTATTGGGTGTAATATCAGTTACAAAATAACGTGAATCTTAATAAAGTTTAAATATATTTTAAAAGATCTCTTATTTATTAAAATCATACACCCTACGCCTTTGTAGGGTATAAGGAAGTAATTCTCAGTCTAAATGTTATAGGATAAACTGTAATGAGCGAGTCCCATCGTAAGACGGCCAATGTGGAATTTCGAATTGAACTTTTCATAATAAATAGTACTTTTCCTGATTGGTACAGATTTATACTATTTAGGGAGTAAATTGTATAATTTTTTAATTTGAATGCGACTTGTGCTGGCTATAAAGTCGATAAGCGTGTTCCTAGTCCGACCAATTTAAATATGCTATAAATTCTCTAGGGTACATATTCACTTTGGTACAATATAGGTACTCATTACTATGAAAATTTCAAATTGAATTCTGCAGTGGCTGACACAGCGGCATGCCCTTCCCCTTGTTCAAAACCTACCTTCAGATTAAACAAAATATTTTCTGGGTCTGAAGAATTAAGAGGTCTAAGTTTGTTAGGCTCTTAATTTCGACATGTGACGGACGGCACCTTTTGCAGACAACAGCAGGGAATATCATAATTTTGTCTTAGACATCGACATCTATTAGACTATCAGTGTTACTGAGCACCTACCTGAAAAGACTTCACTCATCTCCGTTAATATCGCATTATTTGATATCACGAGAGCAATTTCTTCTGGTTAGACAGTGTTTGCAGCTGGCCAAAGATATTCCCGCAGATATATCACGTAACAGTGGTAACGGTAAAGCTAGACAATTAAAATTTTGAAATTTGATTTTGAAACTTCATCGCGATGGTGGAGAATTAGAGAATTATTTCGAAACAATGCAGAGCCCATTACAGTTACAGGTGATATTTAATTACAGAGAGTATAACATTGTTATTCCAGTTAATAACAATTTGAGTGATTCCTGCTTCCTTCTGCTTTGAATATTGCAAATTTTCAAAGAATAAAAATATCATGAGCTGTGATCACAAATCAAATAACGCATGGCAGACTTGATGCCATAGTGCATTATATGATTAATGGTGAATTTATTTGGCTGCCCGTGATATACCCATTTAATTTACTCTTTGACCAAAAGATTTCCAACAGTCAACTACTTAATATCAGTATACCGTGTGCAAACGTATAGTATTCAAATGTGGTACGTAAATTAAAGCAATTTATGTTATCGTAGAACTATATTTGTTCATTGAGTAATGTTATTTATACTATACCTAAATATATCAATAATATGGAACATATTTATTAATTCAAACTTTAGAACTCTACAAAATTTTAAAACTTTACAGTCATTTATAAACAAAAATAGAATGAAATGGCAAATCCTGTTCATCAATACAATTATACAAGTTAGTAGTTTTAAGAATTGTCAATAATTATATGATGATCTTACATTACACATTCCTAAAAGTATTATTGACATACAACATTAAAATAGTTATAATTGTTTTAAATGACTATATTATTGGTAAGACATTATAATTAAGTTTATTTTATTGCTTATAGAGTATAATACATTTAATATTTAATTATATATTTGAATCAACTGACTTTCAACTTACGGCGCGTACAAAAGTGAATTAAAATCGTATTATATGTAATGCCTATTATCATAGGCATATTACTAAAATGGATATAAGTTGACTATAACTGAGCTAGAACATGTTATTACGATTGTTTATAACAGCAAAACTAATTTTAAAATTTGTAACGTGACTGTGAGTGGAAAAGATACAAGTTGCCTCTGGAGTAATGCCGTTATGTAGGTTGTTATAGGATCTTTACCGTACCCTTGAGCATAGTTGTTGGGTACCAGACTCTCTCTGGTTTTTATTAACTTTACATTTTAGTATATGAAATGTTTTAACATACAAACTTGTGACCAGTTCAAATAGTTCAATATCGTATACAGTAACTAAATACAAATTATTTTGTGTTATTTTAATTTATAATTAAGTTATTTGTGTAATATATATTTCATTATACAACTTTGACAACTTTTAATAAAAAGATTTTATTGTATTTTTATTGTCATATTACAAACCAACTGACATTTATTGATAAAGGTGTCTTCATTGTCATTTATTTCTAAGGAATACTCTATTAAATATTACTTAAAGATAAGACTCTACATTATTAAAATATGTCAGTAATATTGTTTTCCCTGCGTTCCTGGTATTTTTCAACCAAAAGTAGTAAAATAAATGAAAAAGGGGTCATATAAATGTATCAGAATTCTTCATCCTTTTAAAGAACATAATAAAACTAACAAAAATATTTTATAATACTTTATAAAATATTTTAACAACCTATATATTACAACCTAAATGAGTCACTTCGTCAAGTCCGCAATTATATCTACAAAGCCAAGCGAGTTCAGATTTCGTTATTGTTAATTTAGTGTAGCTACATAAACAAAATAGCTTATAAGTAATTTTGATTAGGCTCTCTTGATTGTGAAAATAATATTTATCAATCACGCATAAAATAACGACAAACAATTTAATGGATAAGCTTCTTGTAGAAACCAAACAGCTAGTACATTGTGGAATAGTTACTCCTAAAGAAGTTATCGCAAACTAATAATGATTCAAGAACTGAAAATATTTATCAATAAAAATATCAATGTCTGAATGTTACTTAGTTCTTAGATTTTTGAAAAAAAAACACAAATCTAATTTTGGTAACAAGCTAGTAGTTCCAAAAAGTTATGAAAATATATTACTAATATCATGCATATATCCAAAATGAATTTGCACAGTACTTAAGGTTGTTATATAACATCTTTTTTAATACTTTATTTGAAGCGATTTTCAACATTACATTGCTGTTTTTCAAAATAACTCAAGTCATACATTTTCAATCAAGGCACATACAAATCTATCTATCATCATACGAGAAATACAAAATTAAACTAATCAAACCGATAATACGTACACAACATTAAACAGCTATTTAGGGGTGAAATAGCGGTTTAATTCCTCCTCCTCCAAAGCCAGTATGAGATTGTTTTTAAACGAGGAATATCCACAAGCCTTTAGACTGTGAGGGACGCTGTTGTATATCTGGGGGCCAAAGTATATAAATCCATTCCTCCCCATCTCTAGCCTGATATCCATGACAACATATCCAATACTTCAAAAAGTCTTTCAATATTAAAAGTACAATATATACATGTTCAATTTTCCAACAGTATACAAAATCTAGAATAATACAAAAAGTAAGAAAAAAAGTCTTAAGGTATTTCAATAGTTTAATTTGAATTTGATGAATGAGATATCTAATAGCAACATATTATTTTTACGGAGGAATTAAATTTAGTTAGCCAGGCATAAAAATACTATGCAAGTATTATAAGTAAATTAATTGAAAGAACTGTTTGGTTAGTTTTGAACTCTAAATTGAAAAACAGGTGGCTGACAATTTACCTTTTGAAGATTTATAATAGACTTTTAGAATAGGTTTTAGACCATAATATAGCTAAATTAGCTAAGAAGGCTGCAGAAAAGGCAAAATACAGCTAATAAGTACACTTATTAAAATCGCCTTGGAATAAACAAGAATTTGACTTAGACCTACTTCTATTAAACTCACCAGTTAAACACAAACGTCTTCGCTGACTCAAATATAGTACACTCAAACAGTGAACACTAATTAACGCAATAACTATTTTTATCATAAAGTTGCTTCAAATAAACATTTATGATAAAATGTTACGAAACCAGAAAATATAAGGAAATGTATTAAACCACTCTTAAATATAGTGAAGAATTAATAAAAAACATTCATAACTCCCTATTTGATTTGTAAAATTGTAATGATATCTTAGCAAGAAGATTCTTTAAAATTCTGAGTAACGAAAGTAATAAATATTTAATAAAACGGTGGAGGTCTAAAAAAGTGACGAAATTTACTTCTTCCAAGTTTAATGACTTTTTAATCACGACAAGACTCTCAGCTCATTATTAGAAAACAAAAATTAACACCCTTTAAATAAGATTAAAAACATTATCAGCAACTGGATGGACCCTAACCATAATTTTAGATTTTATATTAATTATACAGGAGGTCCATCCTAACTGTGCCACTATTGCTATTATGAATAACGTTTAAATTCTTTGTTTGAAGGTTATTTTTGACGATGGAAAGATTGTGAAGGAAACAGGATTTTTCCGGACATTTGCCATCGTTCAGTGAAACAAGAAATCAGTAACACTACGTTTTGAGATCTGCAATCTGACCTCTTCTTCAGGTAAAAAACTAACCTAATACATAGTTATATATATAATACATAACCTAGTTTGTAATTATGTATTAGGTTAGTTATTTACCTGAAGAAGAGATCAGATTGCAGATCTCGAAACGTAGTGTTACTGATTTCTTGTTTCACTGAACGATGGCAAATGTCCGGAAAAATCCTGTTTCCTTAACGTTTAAATGTAAAGAAAATTCCAAATGGAGTACTTTGTTTAAATTTTAGTGACAATTCAAAATATAGATTAGAATATCAAAGAATTTGCTCTTGTGTAACATATGAAATCTATTTAGTAAGAGCGCTAAAATTTTAGCAAAAAATTACATTATTAAAAATATTTGATGTAATATATCTTCCAAACCTGTAGGGTTCCGTAAGATTGGCGGTTGGATAATTATGGCAAAGGGTTTTGGAATTCTAAAGTCATATTTTAAAGTGTAACTTAAATGTAAATGGACACTACACAGTGTTTCAGCAATAATTTCTTAATTTTGTACAACTTTGGCATAAAGCAATTATAATGTTTCTTAGTTTATCTATAATTTATAATGAACATTTCAAATAAGTCTTTATGATTTTGACAAAATAAAGTAAAACATGTTATGTTAATAAACTGTTTTGCATTATTTATTTATCCGTTTTTACTCAATAACATATTCTACATATTTATATTTTTGATTTATCATAAACGATGACACATAGATAGATCGGAAAAGATGTACAACCAATATGTACGTGTTGTAATTGTAATTACTGAGTTTATTGAAAAGATTAATAGGTAATTGGCAAAGGAGCTGCAGGTAAAATCAGTGTAAATACGTGACACAATTTTTTTTCAGGGAAAACATTTTATATAATTGTTTTATTTTAATGCCAATAATTTTATGTTTTAGACGCATAATATTTTATTATCTTGTTATTAATTTTACAGGAGTTTATACGACAAGTAGGCGGATATTTCTAGTCTTGATTTCTGGCCAATATTTTTGTGTCGAAAACACTTTAAGTGCTTAAGAACCGTTCTGGACAGACGCCAGCTCTGCTCGAAGAAGAGCGAATTACAGGCTCAGATCATGGCGTAAAATATGAAATACTGGAATTAGCTGTATATCAATATTTATATTAATAGTGTTACTATATACTAACAGTTTAAATTACTATACTTTGAAAAAATAAAACAATTAAATTATAACTCTATTAAAAGAAATAAATTTAAACAGTGTTAATACTTTGAAATTTATTCAAATGCTGTTATAGGGTGTCAAAATAAAACAAACAAGTGGAAGAAAAGAGGGCAATTAAAGAAAAGGGAAATTATATCATCTTTGTTCGAGTACAGAGACTAATTTGTAATGTTCAAAATTTTCAATCATACGATAAATTTAGCATTAATTACAATACAAGTAGTTTGAGATCTAAAATGGAACGTTAATTAATTAAATGGAAATGCAAAATTGTGAGTAAGTCGCATTCGGCATCTTCCATATAATAGTAATACTAAGGCAAACTCAGGCTGATATACTAGCTAAGGTTTATAAAAATCAATATCCTTCTTCTGTCATTATGAAATAAAAAACTATTTGCAGATAATAAAGATAATTGCCGATTAATGGAACTAATATAGCATTTTGAACAAAGGGCCATGGATGTTGATTTAAACCATACCATACGGCAATATGTAATATGTTTTGGTCATAAAAATATTTTTAATTAAAAAAATTTTAATAATGTTAAAATGTCGACATTGTTTGGGAACTGAGCTTTCTTCGTTAGTTTTCCTAGAGTAGTTTTCATTACTTTCGAAGAGTAGATCCTAAAATAATGTAGAATAATATATTTTCATTTGTTGTTCAATAAAGTAAAACTTTTAAACCGCATTTAGCTGTTTTTTATATTTTTTACACCCTGTACATTTTTAGCAAGATAATTGAAGAGACTTTTTTATTAAAACATTTCCCAAAAACAGCCTCAATCCCTCAAAAATACCATTAATAAAATTGTTTTGATGCATCAAAATAATGTTATCGAATTATTTGTTCGAAAAATAAGGGGAGGATTCAGTTGAAACGGAGTTTCTATCTCCACTTATCATACTGTTAAAAACAGTGGCCCCGATGGTCTGGTTATATAACAACCTTATGTATTGACTGTTATCTAGGATATCTATTAATAATCCTCTTAAGTTTTGAAAGTATAGAAAGAAGGGGCTTAATAGTTTATTGAAAACTAATGTCTTTTGATTATAATATTATTAATCCAACCAAATTAAGAAGCAAATAAATACACAAAAGCTTACGTTGTGACAGGAATTCATTTTCTTACTAGTGTTGCTACAACAGCAGCTATAAATTACCTCAAAAACTCCTCCCAGAGCCACAATGTTTACTCCCTTTACAACATCAAGTCACTCTGCTCCAAGCCTCATTACAAATGTAAAGCTACTTTGACTTTATTTTGTGCTCAGTCACTGTTTACAGATTGGAAAATTTTTACATTTCTTTAAGTTAAGAGTGTAGCTGTTTATTATGTTTATTGAAATAAAGCTATCTTTATTAATACAGCAATTGATAAAATGCGTTTCGAATACAAGAGAATATTTATTTACAAGTGAATATCTTATTTTTCAAAATAGTTCTTCCTGCTACTATACACACCTGAGGCAGTTCCTCACCTTTCATGGCAATTTCCAAATTTAATTATTACGAAAAATATCAGATACTTTGAATTGTCGTGTGAGAAATTGGAACTCGTAGATGCCAGCAAAACGGTGCCCGTCAGCGATTTCAGTTTATATCCGAGAATGCCCGACATATCTCAATGTCTGAAGTATAAAATATAGCTATACAGTTTATATTTTCAGCAATCCTACAAAACCCTCTTGAACCAGTCGTTATGAGGAAACCTACCGTCCAAGTCCAAAATGAAAAAGACTGAAAGGATTCTTAGCCAGATATAAAAGGACATTCAAATCACAGATGCCTTTCTTGCTCATTGCATAATCTACAGTACAGGTCATATAGCAGAGATTTCGATGGAACAACGATATTCTATGGCCAGGTCTAGGAACTGAAGTTACGGGACATTGTGCATCATTAGCCAATTATGACTGTTTCACTTACGCGTCTGGGTTTGGATATTCTTTGGCATACATCATTATGTATGCAGAGCTCACTCTGTGCCTACTTTGTTGGGATATTGCCTTGTGATTGGGACGATCATATGATAAGATACACATTCCTGATGGGGAAAGTGCACATGAGTTTTAACATTTGTTAAAGTTCGACCATAAAATGTTAAATACTTAGTATTATGCGTCTTATAAAATATAGTTAATGTCGGTTTATAGAAATATTTTATAAATAAAATCTCCTCTACATCCTCTTATGTAAGAGTATTTCTGAAGATTCTTAAATAAACATCTCGGCATTAAATGTTGTTTTATGTAGAAGCCTTGCTCTTTTCAATATTTCATCTTAATTTAATGTCATAAGTCATAATTTAATGACTTACACACAAGTCTTCTATCTTGGCATTAGAGTTGATAAATCTTCTTTAAAGTAATCTTAGTCTTTAAAATCTTATTAATTAATACTGTTAATATATGTATTTCATTCAACATGGTTTTCGATAAACAATTGTATAGTGACTACACAAATTATTACATTTAAAAAATAAATTAAATCTTATATACAGTACCATTTACATTTATTATACGCAACATCAACACTTTGATGGTTTTGATTAGATGGAATGTAGTTATTTAACAGTTTTCCAAACTATTCTATTAAATACGTTTAAGCTATTACATTTTCAATAAACAGATAATATTCCTTAAAACTTCACAAAAATTTGAAAAAAGTTACTATACAAATTTAAAATATCTCCTAAAATTTTTATTGTATTTGAAACCAAATTCTTTAATGTCTTCCTGTATTTAGAAACTACCCAAGAATTTGTACTAGTAACTTATAGAATCGACTCATATAATATCATCGCGATGATTTATTAACCCACATCATCACAGGACACAGACTTTGTTTACTTTCATAAATCTCTTAACGTACTAACTTCGATCTAATCGGATCAAGATCCACTTTATCCTTCTTAGGCTCTACCCCAATAATTGCGCAAGACAACAAGCGTTCAGATTTCTTTGTTACTAGTTTTGTACTAACTCAACCAGATTCTTGTTAGAACCCCGCATCAAGCGCAAAAATTGTGCCTGCATCCGGAACTATAAATTTGTTCCAGACATGTTCCATGGAGTTTTATAAAATTGTAGTGCAATACTTAAAATAATTTATTTTTAATGGATTTAATTTTATATTTTATAAACTTTATCCGTATACCTTAGCACATGGTATATATATATATATATATATATATATATATATATATATATATATATATATATATAAAATATATGGTATTTTACGGTAATATATAAAATATTATTTGTGTAGTAATTATAATAAAATGATTAATGAAAATTCTATGCTATTTCTGTAGTTTAGTTGTATGAGCTTACTCCCAGTACAAGTACTTCTGATTAACATAAAATAGCTTTTCATGTAAGCGAAATGTAGTCCTGCTTCCTCATGACCTTGCCTGCAAGTATTAATTTTGAGTCAAATAAAAGTAATGTCGTTCATGTGTTTAAACATTATTCGTCGTTTAACAGCTAATAGTTTGAATGAAAGGTCTTTTTCACTCACCTCTTGTTTAGGTTCGTGCTTAATAACTTCTGGCTGAACATGTGTTGTTTCATTATAGAAAATAATACATTTATTCGAATAAATAAGTAAACACAGAAATAGATACTCCCAAAGCGATCATAATATTTAAAATTGAATTAGCAATGGACATTCCTAATATGTACAATTGACGGATCACTCGAGGATAATTATTGGGTAGCCTGGAAGAAAGTGTCACGAGCAGTGTTTACTTCACACATTTTTGGTCTTGCTGCATGCGTAAATACAGCTACACATTCATCTTTCCTGGAAATTAATGTTCATAATTAAGCTGTAAAGTGTATTACAACGTATATTATTAGATTAAAGAAGATTTTGTGAACTTAGACATAACATTTAAAGAAACAAATTGACAGGAGTACAATGAAGTTTCAAGAACAGGACGTTATGAAGAGACAAGTTGACACAGCTGGAGAGCAGTAACAGTAAAGATAACAGTAAACAATACATACACTTGGTAACTGCGGGAGTAGTGTCAGAGAGGTTCTGGGCAGATTGAGATAAGTGCTTCTGTAGAGTTTGGTTGCCTGTTTATACATAATACCTCTTCTTTTATATCTGTGTTGCATGGATGTTTACAGTAACTCTGTGGGAATATTAACGTTCATTTCAGAACTTATGTCTCTAAATTCACGATAGTAAAAAATAGAAATGTTTTACTATCCAATAGAATAGGTGTATATTTTCATGAATATTACAGGGAAATAGCAGTTATCAATACAGAATACTGTATTATTATTTATAAAATTGAAAAACGTATTTTTTACATAAAAATAAATAGCTTGTTATAGGCCTAAAACGATGTATCCTATTAATAATAACCATTAAGACAATGAAAATTGGCAACACAATTTTGAGCATTAAAAACAATTTTGATATCCCTAAGGCACTTAAATAAATATGATTTTGACAATTTGACAATATAAGTAGTGTCCAACGTACATTTACGTTTTTTATGTTTTCATAACCAGTCACGGAAATCCTGGAAAATGTCATTTAACTCACATATCAACTCATCGCGAATTATAAAAAAATACTGAGAGGTGAAACTTCTCATCAAGCACAGGGTTTATATCGTGATAAACTCGTATATTCTGGTTATAAAAACAATATCATAAACGATAAAGTCATGCAAAGAGCCAAGCTATCCACCAGTGTGTCAACGAGGCATTTTATTATATTGTTATACAATTATTTGATTATTAATGTATAAAAATTAGGAATTCCAAATCATAACGGTTTAATTTTATTTTATTTGGTATTTGAATGTTTAATCAAAATTGATAATGGCTAAAGAATAAATTATTATTTAATATTTGTTTATGACCAAGAAAAAGACCCCTAAAATATTCCGTGATAGTCAAAGGATACTAAGTGTGTATTTTTTATACAAATTCTCTTTTAACATGAGTTCTTTTTGCATTAACAAAAATATAATATATATATATTTTTTTTTTTCTGTATCAAAATTGTTGTTTCAGTCTAAATGGGGAATATTTAGATAGTAAGTTATCGAAGTTTCTCATCCTCTGTTACTTTGACTTCGAATGCAGTTTAATTAGGTAACAATACAAGCTATTAGCATGATAATTGCTTCATATTAGTACAGGTAGTAATACCTGTATAAATTAAGTATTTATAGTTATTTACATTTGTTCTTTTATAACAATCAGATTATTGTTCTTCTGCAATTTTCATGTAAGTTAAAACTATTAGTTTAAAAGTATTAAATATTCTTAAAATAATTTTTATACAATGACTATTGGTTTATTACCTCATGGTTTTATTACTCATTTTAAGGAACTAATTATATTTCTTTTGAAATTTTATCATTTGTGTGTAAAAAAGAATGGACACATGGTAGCTATGGAGTAGGTGTTAGTGTCTACATAAAATAAGCCTACGTTAATAAAGCTTTATGAAGCTTTTAATTCAAGCTTTTATAAGCTTTATATTTAAGCTTTTATAAGCCTTTAATTTAAGCTTTTATAGCTTTTGATTTAAGATTTCCAATAAGCTTTTAATTTAAGCTTTTGAATGAGTTTTTATAAAGTGATTAAGTAATTATCAATTAATATTTATAATCTTTATAAACTATGTTACTCTTATTAGAAAAATAATTTTGAATTGAATATTTTTTATCTTCAGACAAAGAAATTAGTTTTTCCTTAGTAATTTATTGACGCAATGTACATTTTGTACATAGTATTGCTTGAACCGTATCCGTTATGTAACAACAGGAAATCCCATATATATATATATATATATATATATATATATATATATATATATATATATATATATATATATATATATATATATATAATCATGGAGAGTTGCAATGAGTTGCATTTGTATCATAAAGTATATAAATAATTTAGTTATAACTGACCAATGCTTCCTGCTTCATGTAAGGGAAACTTTTTAAAACATCAAAACATGAAGTGTAATGATGAGAAAGAAAATATCGTCACAACATCTCGAGGATGTATTAGAAAACACACTATTTAATTCTGGAATAAATAATCCTAGGAAGCACATTTCCAAAAAGGCATTTATAGTAGGCTACACTTTATAAAAATAAAACAGAGTTCTTATTATTAAGTCATATAAATAGTTATTTTAACAAAACTGAATAATGAATGCAACATATTGAATTATTTGGTAGTTTTTATCACGAATTTCACTAGATTACTATAGTAATAGGTATAATCAGAGTTAGGCAGCATGGATATAGTAGTCTGATGGTTGAGGGATGTAGAGCATAGGCAGAGGGAGAGACTGTTTAAAAGGTAAATTATGCCCGAGAGACGAAGAGAAACCCTCATTAGCAGATTGATCCCTAGAGTGTTCCGATAGCGAGAATAGACCTGTCACGTGATCGAAGATCAGTACTTTCTGAGTATCTGGCTGTCAGAAAAAATATATTGGATTTTGTCTTATATATCTTATTAGATTTTATTACCTATAAGACGACATACAGTTTTTTCGACAAATGTTTTCACATTGACTGCGACACGGCAGACAGGCAGGAATTTTGTACATTTATAGTGATAAAAACCCGTGGTTGTAAAAATGCAACAGTTAGAATTCCTGCATTTGGTATAAAGAGTGAATTTTAAAATAAACCCTGCAAACGTAATAAACACAATCATTTCAATAGTAATGCCCTGTGTAGCATAAAATATATTTGTAACGTACTGTATTCAGTACGTTACACTTTACTACACATAATAGATTATTAATATTATCCAAAAAATCAATATAATCGAAAGAACAACCTACAGTAATCTGTTTACAAGTTAATAGTATTGACGTATTTTGATTCATACACGACATTTTTATCTTTATATGAGCTTGTTTCTCTTCTCTATATATAGAAATAGAATTCAATTCTTTGTACAGCACTATTTTCATTTCCCAGTGAGATTATATATTTGATAGAATATGAATGGGATTACATAGCATTGTGTTTCTTAATAATGTATGTATGTATTAGTTACTTAGATGGTGATGGTTGAATAAGTTATTAATTTGAGTATATAAAAGTTTATTACTTGCGTAATTTTCTAACTTAAAATAAAAAACATGATAAAAAAACCAAATTCATACTACAATCCAACTGTATGTAGCCATTCACGGTGAACAGAAAGTACGTAGTTCACGCAAGTCCACTGTATCGCATGTTTATCTTTTATAAGTCCGTAAGTTACTACATTATATCGGCCTATTTTTTCCCTAAAATTCAATAACGTTTATGTGACCTTGTTTTATAAACTCTATTGCTATTATCCGAAGAACAAGTATTTACTTCATAAATTAGGAATAGATAATGTACATTAATTTGTTTTAATGTTCAATTAACTTACATCAGATATTGCTAAGCTGTTAAAGTTTGATTTTTGTCACTTAACACTGATATTTCTATTCACGTTGGTTATTCTTTCCTAATTACTCAATACTTAAAAATCATATGTAAATATATATATATATATGATATATATATATATATATATATATATATATATATATATATATATGCTTTTTGCGAAATTTCTGGCATGAGTTTACTTTAACTCTATATAACGAATACGTATGGTATTCGTATTAACTCTATATGATATTTTTCAATTACAGAAATGCATGTTTTGAATAAAACAACTTATCAACTTATGCAAATATTGGAGGATATGAGAATGCAGTATTTACTCTAACAGTACAGTATTACAAAGTCTATTTTTAAGTTTAACCATAATTACATTCGTGTAAACACAACGTAGCACATTTTATTCCATCCTGTATGTGATGAGATTGTGCAAACAAAATCTAGTTTTATGCCAAAAACATTTTATTAAGTTCAATAATGTAGAATTTACTTAATATACTTAACTTTGTAGTACTGTATTCTTGAAATATTATAAAATTTTATAACAATCCTTTGAATGGAAAATATATTCATAAATTTATTATCGTTCTAGTTTCTTTTCCTATCATTATATTTTCTATTGAAACAATAGTGGTAGAAGATGAAACTACGAGGGATATAACAACTAAATGTTAATAAACAAGAAACAATTTATACTCAAAATTAAATTGAAAGTAAGATGTTCATACAAGGGAAGAACGGAGGGATAGCAAAGAACAATAATTCATCAAATAAAACCAGTGCTAATCTCTTAAGATAAAGCCAATTATTTGTCCTACTCGTATTTATCTCTCGTAACCAAGAGTTAGTTTCTTTTAAAACTTGGTCTAATTTGTGGCATTAATAGCAACTGATGCTTTTAAAATCTGAATTATTATATCAAAATTAAACATGAAGTAGGAGAATAATTATGGTAACTTTTGGTGCTATAGTTATTACTATTTAAAAATTATTAGAATTATGCTTAGATGTAATTAAAAAGTTGGTTACTAAGAACAATACAAGTACAGTATAATGAATTTATCAAATCCCATCCAACTAGCCAACAATATATATAAAGTTTAAACAGTGGTTTATTTCTTTTCTTATGAGTACAAATATTTCCTACTGTAAGTGTATTAAAATTGTAAATATAACGATTATAATGATTGAAGCAGCAGGTTTCCCTTATTATTTCATCTCCATATAGATTTACTTATAAACTCATAAATACAAACCTTAAAGAAGTAAAGCAGTTTTCGAATACTTCTGAGACACTCAAATTACTATTGATATATTTTGAACGATTCAAATTAGAGGTATAACTGATTACATAATATATTGTGTAATGAAGAACAGTGTAAGATATTGTCACTGATGTTAGTAGTTATGTTAAGCACTTCTACCAGAATTAAGGAGGTCCTAAATATTGCCGGCACCGAAGCAGGGCTCACATTGAGATAATTTGACAAGTATGAGTCATGGGGGCAGATTGAATCTTATACGTATTTTGCGCTATTTTATATGTATTTTAAAATGCATAAATTTTTATTCGCTATTTGTGTATAGATTATGTTTCATATATTTCTATTTAAAATGCTTGTGTTGCTTGAAATAAGGAATAGAATCGTAAGTCAAATAAAAGTTACATTGAAATAATTAAATCCCTAATGTCTGGATTTGACTTTTCAAATCTGTTATTATAAATAATAGACTATACCGGATACACTCAGAAAACCCTGCATAAAACGTTTACGAAATGGATATAAAATTTGTTGTCCGTTATATAGGTTAAATCTAAATCTAAATACAAATATTTAATGTTTTACTGTGGCGTTTTCAACAGTATCACTGTAAAATTGAATGATAAAATAGGGTCACTAATGATAACTATACCTCTATGATCGAAAAGTCTTGAATCATAAGATTCAAAAGTAGCTTCAACTCATTTCCAACTAGAGTTTGTATTAAGTTATACAATAGTTGCAGTGAGAACATTTGAAACGAACAGTTTATAAGGATTTCTGTATCTGTTTCAAAAAGGTTTCTTCTATAAAATGCGATCTGGATATTATTTACACGCATCCATGTGTCATGTACATTCGTCTTCTCATTTACTCCAAGCTGGCAATACTAAATGTAACTTCCAAATGAAATACTTGACCAGTCTGTCAACCATTAAAACAAGTAATTTGGTTTGGTTTCATGTAAGTACAACCTTTAATTACAAATTACAAACTCTCTACTGCTACTATTTTTATAACAATACAAAAGACCTTAAAAATACCTCTATATTTGTTGTTTCTGGAGAATATTACAATTATTATTTAAAGGTTTAAAAAGTGTCGGTGTTTGTTGTGTTCTTACATGCAGAAATTGCAGATATCCCAATGTTATATTTTAAAGAGCTGCGAAATCAACAAAGTTTTACATCCAATAGGGACATGAGCTGTGATGCCCAAATTGTAAACATGCTATTAATTGTATAGCTACTAAATCGATTTTGTATTTAAATTTCGCTACCGTTTATAAGTTGTTATTTGTTATGTAACATTGTTCTTAAAACGGATGTGTAGTTATAATAAAAACATCTTTAAATTGTACAATTGACCTGTTTAAGTATGTTTTGAGAACAACTATTCACCTTTGATGGTGATTGACAAAACCGCAATCAACACAAGTGTGGATGTATATTATTATTGGCAATGAGACTCAGGCAACGTCACAACATTACTATCGGAGTTGTAGAAGGATATCTCAGTCTGTCACTGAGTAATTAATGGTGCCTTGGGAAATTTTCCACTGTATACTTTCCAAGATTTACAAAAATTGTCAGTTTCCCTGTCCTTGAACTGTGATTTAGCCTTATTCCAGATAAATTTATAAGGATATTTTAGTTGAAATAATAAATTGTTATTTAAGTACGAAAAACTACTAAAAATCAGTAAACTGTTACTTAAATTGACAGTGATAGTCTCTGTTCACCAAATATAATTTATTATTAAAAAAGTGCCTCTAATTCTTATATGTGAGTTTCAATTTTTCTTTGATACAGCAAAATCAGATATGATGAAACCTACTCCTGCAAAACAAGGATATTTGCTGTAGAGTGGACTTAAAATTACTTTTAATGAACACGTTAACATGTAGTAACTCTATAATATTTTACACAATGCCTTGTTTGTCATGCGGGTATACTAAGATCCGCGAGGCGTAATATAAAAACATGGACGTGACGTAATATACTCAATACTACTTACGGCTTAGCTGGAGGAATTGGTACATTTTGTGACAGCTATAAGTTTTTGTGACAGCTCCAAATTAGGTGATTTCTTGTGGGAGTTACGTGTAATCTATAAAAAAAATACCAATAGAAATTCTCTTTCAAAATGGTTAGAAACAAAATGCATTCAAGGAAACTTTTAATTTTTATGTGGACTACAAATAACTTAGTCTTCAATAAAAAGAAAATGTAAAGGTTGCTATTATGGAACGATATCGAAAAAACCAAGCTGGTCAATAAACGTCGCCGAAGTATTTATATCATAAACTGTTATATTCATTGCGAACATATAGTATTTCTTTCGCCAGTTGTTAGTGATCGAGAATTTCTTCTGGGATTTACATGAAATCGATATCTCTAAAATACAAAAACTTTAGGAAATATTGAAGACTTTCACAAAACATAAAATATTTTTGTAGGTAAATAGATTATGGAGTCGTCAGTTGTTGGTGATCGAGAAATGTTTCTAGGATTTACAAAAAATCGATATCTCTAAAATCGTTAGAAATACAACATTCTTTTGGTAAAAAAAAAAAACTACTAGGAAATATTGAAAGATTTAAAATAACTTTAAATTTTATAGAAGGTAAATAAATAACGGAGTAAAATAATTGGCAAATGCTTGGAAATTTTAACGTCAATATTATAGGTTCAAAATGCCGTACTCAGCTGATGAACGAATTTATTCGAGTCATTTATTTAATAAATGTTCGTATTAATTTTTAACGTATGAGGTTTTTGAGACAGATTCCGTTTCCATAAGTGTTTAAGGTGAAACACTTTTTTTACAGTGTTTAAGGTGAAAATAAAGAACTTAACCTTGGAGTCCTACCATGAGGATAATTTTATTGCAGTTGGCCGATTTTTTATAATGATTTTAACTCATGTTTGGCTGGGCCGTGAAACTTAATTTGTAACAGCTATATTTACGTTTAAAACAAATCGATGAATTTATTAAATTACGCTTTGCAGATATTCTCTTTATATTTTTGTAAGTTTATGTATATATTCGGTTTTTTCCAGTATCAAGTTGTGATGTAATCTTCAATATATTAATAACCATAATAATTATGATTTTACAATATTATTAACTGTAAAATGTAAATAATATTACCTCACAATTACTTATAATATTTATATTCTTAAAAACTTTCTGATAATCTATAATATTGCTGATAGTAATATTTTTAATTTGTTATTTCTTTCATAGATTATGTTTATGGCTGTAAAAACTTGTTAACTGTTAATTTAAGTTATAGTTTATGTAATAATACAACTGTTTATTAATAACTACTCCAAGCTATTGAAAATATTATAAAAAATATGTTTATGTTTTTTAGTAGTAATTCAGAGATAAAAATGAGGTTGAAGACCTGGATTGTTGAGAACTTTATAAAGTCAATCGTTTTTAAGACACAGGTTAATCTTAATAAGCTCAGTATTGTGGCTGCAGGAGAATATGACGTAATGATTATATTTGCGCACTGAGCTCATTACGTGACAGTGTTTCCTTTACAGCAGCACCTCATTAGTGACAATACTTGGACTTTCAGCTACACACAGGAATAATGACGCCGTCACAGACTCTCTACAGTACAAACTGAATGGCTAATAGAATTAAGGCGGTGGAGTGATACCAGTTATTTGAAATAACACGTAGTTTCTCTGATTTTTGTGTTTTTTTATTGTTAATAACATAAAGTCCTGTTACCCTGTACTTGATTGATTGTAATCGTGAAATATAATATATGAAATGACTATAATTTTAACTTGACTATGTCACAAACTGATTACATAGTCAGACAACGGGAACATAATCTCTAAGCCGTAATCACGGTATCAAACACTGGGACAGAAGGCGGGGAGTCTTTGTTGTCTGGATTCCTTATTGTTGGATTATATTGCTATGGCTCGTTTTTAATTAAAAAATATCAATGCTCTTTGGTTTGAAAACCAGTTCAATCATAAATTTTAATTTGTAATACAGTTCAATACAGCTTTTTGAATAACAATGTTTACCATACTGCCATGTGTTTCCCAATATTGTTGTTATGTGAATTTACTTTTGTTGTACTGTAGAGTAAACTTTTTTGTCAGTTGGCCCATAATTATGTGCCCCTTCCTTGAGAATAAAACAATATTTATTCAAATATTAATGTGTATCTTAATTAATTGTGAATGCAATATATTGTTGTAAGAAATTTAGAACTAGTATATTAAAAATAGTATTAAAAAAAGAAGTGAGACAAAATAAAGTTGTTAAAAGAATGCGCTTTATCTTGTAATATTATCTATATTATTGTAAATACCTAATGCTGTGTGTATGTGTGCGTTGTATGTGTGCGTGTGTGTGTGTGTGTGTGTGTGTGTGTTTTCTCAATCACATCAAGACTAATGGACCGATTGTACTGAAATTTCACATGAGCATTTCTAGCCCCCCATGTTTTCTTTATGTGTAGTGAAGCTATACACATAACAAATCTTGCACATAGGTATGAATAAATAAGAGGAAACTTAAAATAATATTGTTGTGATTTGTTTGAAAGTGATAGTTTTGAACTATTTTGACTTATTTATAACAGTTCCAACGGTACTTTTTCAACTAAATCCGTTAACGCATAAGCGAGTACTGATTAAAGTTGATTAAAAGGTACAACTTAATGTACGCTTGCACAAGCCTGGAGCAACTATCAACTGATACCTCTCAACTGTGGCATGTTTGTTTCTCCCGACATGTGCAAGCGTACCGTTAATGTGTTCGTGTATTAGTGTGGTATATGTAGCTTTACTAGTTCTAGACTAATATTTTAATAATATTATATAAAGATATATTAATTTTTTTATAAAATATACAATGTGGCAGTTAGTTAAAAACAATACACTTTTCTGGAACTATGTTCACAGGGAATCTTTTTTAATTAAGAATATTATCAGCCACAGAGAGTTTTGACACCCTTTTTAGAAATTGTATTATTTTAAAGTCACAAAAGTTTCTGAAAGCAATACATATTTATTGTACCCACCCTGAATATTATAATATGTATTTTATAAAGTTTTTAGTTGTATTTTTATACACAAGATTAGGTTTATACTATATATTTTATAATTAAAAAAATGTGTTATATTTTACTATCCTCTGATTATTATTATAAAGTGCTCCTGAACAATCTAAAAGAACAGTCACCTACATTAAGATATAAAATGAATTCAGTATTTTCCGGAGTATACGATATTACATCCACGGATAGGATATTGGACAAAAGAGAGAAAAAACCGACTGGGAATATTTATGTGTATAAGTGGCCAACCTGCTGCGATAAAATATTCAGACTCAAGAACCGAGAGAAATATTTTAGAAATGGTTTATTGGAGTTCTTTTTAAGTGATACTTTAATCGCTGGGATATTGAAGGTACATTTATTTGCTTTTTTTATAATTACATCTTGATTGCAATTAAGCCACTATAGTATAATTATATATTTAGAAATATAAATTTATAACCCCATGACTAAGCTTTAAAAAGCATGGCAAATCAATATGTATTCTACTCTTTGTTTAAAGTTTGTTATTGGCTATAGAAGGTTTGACAAGATAAACAGATTTAGGACATTTGCAATCGTTATGACTTTAGTAATATATATATACTGTCAAGTATTATTTAATAAGTTCAAACAATAATATATCCCTGCACATTATTACCTTATAAGTCTTCATTTGTATAGCTGTGTTCATGTTGTGCATATTATTTAAATCTGCCTGCTGTCCTTATTTTTTAGTGTATTACAGTTTCTCTGAAATATATAGTGTAGTGGTAACATGCCTACCCGGCCAATGAGAGACACGGGTTCGTATTCTGTCGGAGCAAGTACTTTTTTTATTTAGTCTTTGTTGAAAATTAAATTGGGCTATTGCCACTTATACAAACTTGTGTATGTGTGTGTGTTTTTTTAAATTTATGAAATGTGAGTAGTCAAAACAAAATCAAAGAAATTTGCTACATGAAAATCATTCAGTTGACCATACAGTATAACAATTATACAAACGTATTTGGAACGAGAACAGTTCTGTTACATTTGCACAAGGGTAAACCATGACAAATGTTATACTATTATATTTGGTACAGAAAAATCATAGCAGTAATAAATATGTCAAAAATAGAGATGAGTCGTCGTCGTTACTAGTCATTGGAAGATAACTATTTGGGTTTTGACAGGTAAATACCCAAAGCAATTTCTTTTCACTCACGATACACATAATTATCTGAAATAATTAATACAACTAATGTAATGAATATGGTATAAATTTATTACAATACGTGGACGTAAAACCCTTTGAACAGACACATATGTTATGTATGTGACAAGGTCATTGTTCTCTTGTCAGCAGTTGTGAGTTAGCGAAACCAGCAGTCAGTATTGACTCTGAATCGACAACAGTGCGCTCAGCATCATTGTTGACTATTGACTCAGTGGCGTTTGCGAGGTATCACTAACTGGGTGCTCTATTCTGATGTGAATGGTGTTTTAACATAGTATATTCTCGTTTCAGCTGTTGTATGAGAGTTAGCAGAATCAGCAGTTTAGTATCGACAACAATCCACTTATTGACTGGGAGTGGGCGAGGTTAGCACAGGTCGTGTGTTTAATAATAGTGGGCGAGGTTAGTCGTGTATGCCGTTTGATCAGTTATTTGAATGTCGTTACAATAAAAAAATATATTTATCGTTAGCTATTTAAACGAGTTAGTATTTATAAACAATTGAATGATAATAATATTTTAAGTATTTAAATGTTCAATAAGAAATCCATTGAGGATTATTTAGGAAATTCTTTTTAATTGAAAAATTATTTCCGTGTTTAAAATAGGGTACATTGTAAAAAATAAACATACAATTTAATTTTACCAGCTTATAAATGAAAGCACAAAAGAGAAATTTCATAATACTAGTGAAAAGCATTTATAGAAATGTGAGAGATGGGAACTTCAGCCAACACAAGTTCCACAGTGGAATGTTGTCTCTACGTCTTGTATGTACTGGAGATCTGGTTATCATCTTGTCCCGCCTACCCAAGTGGATATGCTTGTTTGGAAGAGTTTAATCGTGAGACTACATTAATTTGTTTATTGAGTTGAATATATGGTACGTTTATAAAACTTGCACTCACCTGACTGAGAAATACTAATCCTGGGATCTGAGTCATCTGGGCCTAGGTTCTACAGACCTTTATTACACAAATTCACACTCTCACTTCACATATATAACTCTCCACGTTCAGGATTAACCACAACAGTAGTAAGATTTAACATTTCTAGTACATCTAATAACACAAAGTAATAAAGACACAAATTAAAAAAAGCACTTAAAAATAAATTTAATACATATTATGTTGCGTAAGTTATGTTTATGACTTAAAATAACAAACTGTTATAAAGTTTGGCTGCTGAATACTTACTGATAACTTAACTGTCTATAAAAGATGATTATCGCAAGTACAACTGAACAAGTACATACATATCACACGGAATTTATTTCCTTAATGCCCAGCATGAGGATTCTTATCTATGCCATTGTGTGGTTTAATACATGTAATGCCTATATGACCCATATATATATGATAGATACTAATTATTTTGTTTTATGTCTAAAAATTACATAGCATTTAGATAACTTTAAGATTTAAGTGTTCAATATATGTAAGCCACTTTTAGTTGAGACATAAAAATAGTTCCTCTCTTTAAACCACTCTTAAAAAGTAATAAGTTGTTAAAAAAATAAATGAAAATAAAAAATGTAAAATATTTCTTTTAATTTTTGCATGAGTGGTCTCTCCTAAGCCGTGCGTGGTCTGGTAGGACAATACTTAAAAACAAATAGAAATGATATAATTAAAAAATAAATTCAAATCTAAAAGATCGTGACATACAATAATCTAATGCTGGACCCAGTTTTAAAATCGCTGATTTTATGATATTAAACTGTTTATTATCTGCAGCGTTCCTTGTCTAATGAATCTAAAGACTCTGCGTCACGGGACAACCAGCGTCGTATAAAACAGAACGTACAGTATCGTACACGTTTAATCAATAAAAATAACTTAATTTGATTCATGAAGCTCTATATCATTTTATTTACCTTACATAACTCTAATACACTATAAATATTCTATTAGGATGTAAGAGTCATAAACGTGAAAGAACAGGAGAAGAAAGAGAATAAACTTTAACAGTTTATTAAGTTAAAAAAACATTTAAGGGCACGTACATAAATTAGAGAGGAAACGGATGCACTCAGCGTGAGTATCAGAATAAAACAATTACAAGAGACACGCAAAGGTTTTTCTGTTATCACATCAGCCGGGTGCTCCTGGTATTAAAACAACATTTCCGTAGTCGAGGCACGTACATAACCCGTATATAACGTTCAGCTTTCGTGTACTTGGGCGGCGAGTGTGCATGACTCGGTTGTGAAATTCTTAACAAGAAATGTAGTCTTGCATTTAAAAGAAGCAGAGAATAGGTAATAATTTACATCAGCAATATACATATCCAATCGATTTATATTTATGTATAATAAGAATAAATTTTGAAATATTATATCTCAGATAATACTCGGTGGAGAGAAGCACTGTATTGATAAGATATATGAGTGAATGAGTAGTTTCCTTTCTATGCGAATTGTACCTGATGTAAAATGGAACTAAACTCACATGGAACGACGCGTAAGTTTTGTTTTTCCTTTAAAATATCATGCGGATTTGTTATTATGGCTTTATAAATTTCCAATCCTCAAAGTGTATTTAGGTGATTAATTTTTGTCTAGAACGTTCAACTTTTTTTATCAAAATGGCTAACAAAAAAGTAGATTTCTGACAAAAATGTTAGGTTTTGGTAAATGTTTTTCATTCTTTTTTACTGATGTAACAATTTAGACAATCAAAGCACTTGATTTTATATAGTTATGTCATTGAACATTCGTCATTAATTATTTTTGAGGGCCAATTGTTTGATTGGTTTTAGTTTTGGTCTGTCTGATAAAGTTACACTATAATTTTGAAATTAATCTTCTTAGGCGATATATTTTAAAACCAATTTCAAAAGTGATGATCAAAAACTGATTGGATATGTTTTTTTAACTAACCCTGATTATAGTATATATATTTTATATTAATTAAAACAGTTGGTTGTTTAATTATACTGATTTCGTAGTTATATTATTAGGGTTTTGTTCCCAAATGAAGTTATAATTAAAAACACGTATCCAGCTTTAACTCGTTACACCTACATGGCTAAATTGTTGAATGAACTTCTTCCAAACAACATTTTTCTTCTAACTGTTCATGCGCACGTTGTATAGAAATGAGATCAATTTATAAATGACTTTCAGGAGACATTTTTCACTAAAAAGTCTTTAGTAATTGTTATTCTTTAATTTTTTGTGGCTTTGGTATATTCAAACCTAATGTCAATGCAAATCGACAGTGTACGAAGAGTCAAATCGGTTACTTCATTATTTATTTGCCTGTTACCTACGCCTCTCACCACTTTGGGTTACCTCACGGATATATTGTTACGATCTCTCCATGGATCTCAGACATCTAAGATAAATAATCATTATTTGCTATTTACTTTATCGACTACCGGCTGCTGTAGTACGGGTTGAAAATAATCCCTTAAACCCAAAACCTCAGCAATACGTCTTGGTGACTTATTTTGGAATGTGATATGAAACATCTTTTAAAGGTTTCTATAAAGCTAGCCATGTTGTTCTAATTAAAATACTATTACTTTCTTCCTTGTATCTTTTTATTGTCAATACCATCGAAGCCTGATAGGCTGTAAAACTTTTAAAATTAAATAATAAACATTAATGCACGAAAGTACTTTGTATGCCTCCACTGCTGTATGCAACACGTGAAATCATACGCCTAATGTGTTCTTTTATCTAGCCTGCTTTAAGAAAAAATAATAAATAATTTGGTTTTCTTTCAAGCGTTATACATATTTACTGATTTGTTCTATTCATTCAAAACTATATAAAATAAATAAATGTAAGCACAATAATTAGCATATAAACATGGATAATGTTGACACAAATTTAAAGTTATGGAAAATCAGGTTTGAAAAATACTAACTGTAACTAGTACATTCAACCAACAGTTCTTGAGGAACTTTTCATATCCTTCAAGTTGGCTGGTTCCAAAAAAATTAAAGCGTTACAGAATTAATGTATATGAGTCTTACAGCACATAGACTGTTACAACGACCATACAACAAATATCAATAAAATTATGCCGTAAAGAAATTAGTATTTTTATCTAATGTTCAAGTTATCTGTTAAATATCTGTCATTTACAAAAATAATAAAAATATAATTTAAATTTCGTTTCAATGTCTGACTATGGGACTAAATAATTTCCAGTCAAATACTCCTAACTAAAAATTAAAAAATCAATCACATTTGGTATCTCACTTGTTAAAACTATACAAATCAACCAGTCAATAATTTTTATGATACACTAAATATATAAAAGATAAGAAAATAACCACCAAACCACGAACAGTGCCAAGCCACAATGCTGGGCTGAGTTCCAACTAATTTGCATTATAACGTCCTACCGTATGTGAATTACTTGGTTCTCGTTTGTGTAACAGGCATGTCCTCACATCCATGTTAATATATTGTCATGCAACCAATATTCAAAGAAGATCCTTTCTCTCTCATTTTCCTTCAAACAAGTAAGGTAAAACTCTTTGTTATCTTGAATCTACTTATACACTTTCCTTTATTACTAGTGTTTAGTTCAAAACACACAAAACAAATTATTTGATATATAAATAAACCCAAAAATTACCAATAATTAATTGAATGAAACTGGTTTTATTGGGGGGAAAATCAATAGCTTCAAAACGATTCCATAATAATAATGTGTAAAGGAGGTGAGAGTGCTTTTAGAAGTACCAAGATAGAGAATTAATGACTTTTATTGCTAGTGTATTAATTACTCAGTGATCTTAACCAAATGTGTTTTTGATTGGAGATAATTGCTCCATAAAGTGTATTTAAACTATGAACTAAGATGTTCTGAATCTAACTATTATTTATTCCTTTGCAGTGTAAAGGTTTTTCCTTTAGAAATTGAAATGAAAAAATATTAAATATGTAATAATGATTATATTGAATTATATCAATATTTATTAACATTAGTAGTATTTTCACAACACTAGACAGTATTGATTGTTAAAAAGTCAGAATAAAACATAATTAGCTCAACTAAAGTCACTGATATATTATAACAGCTTTATTCAGTCTAGTATCTATATGTGGATAAAAAACACAATATTGTATAAATAATACCTACATACGCTAAATTTAATTTTATTAGTCGCTCTTCCGTTTATTTCTTATTACATTATATACAGTATGTGCATTAAGTACATAACTTTTTATACACTGTGCTTTATTATAAATAATACTTACTAGGCCTCTATAATACCAACATTGAAATATGTTTATTATTCTCATTAAAAGAGGTACTACCTTATCTTTAGATCAGAGCTGAAATATGGCAGTAACTGACGATTTAGTAAGGCATTATTTTATGTTAAAACATGTCTTTACACTCTAAAGACCCCATAATCTTTACATGTTATTTTGGTTTTTAGAAGATTGTGTGAATTCATTGTTGATATGAATGAAAGCTATTGCGGCCAATGTGAAGCTTACATCAAAATACGTAGAATCAAAATTCTGCTTTGTTTTGAGTTATCTTTGACGCTGCATGTTTTTTACTAGATAAAAGAAGAAGAAAAAGGATTAGAAACATTTGTTAACGTTCACCGTTATGGCAAAATAATCATGAACTAGAATCAGCCGCTTCTTCAGGTGCCTAACACTAAAATATATGTTTAAGCACCAAATTAAATTCATTTAACGTAACGACAAAAGCTATAAGTTAAAATACCTGTATTAATCCACATAAAAAGCGCTCATACCTATACAATTGTAACAATAATAAGTTATTACGTTCTGGTTGTGATTTTAATCTTCATGATGAATAATACATTTTGATGTATTTCGGTTCAAAGCTATAAACAGTTTTCTGTCATCATGCTACAGTTCTGTAATGGTTATCATCTACGACCAAAGTCTACACATGTAACAATATTGTAGCAATTGCGAGCACATATAATAGTGCAAGTGTTGCATAATTCTCATCGTAATATAGGCCTATACCTCATTTCTGTATACAATGTAAGTAAAAAAATTCAAGAGATATAGTAACGCACACAATATTACCGTTCAATTCATCCACATATTTTTTAACGGATTGAGACAAGTAATATTAGTAAGGGAGCATACATTTCTTTATACAAAAACTCCGCCCTATGTATAATGTAAGGAAATATTTTTAAGCAACTGGTTGCCATGTCGTAGGCAAGCCACAACCAATATAAACTTACTATTGGCCTAATTTCATACTTTACACTAAACCAATGAAAATTTTTTGAATGGTTAAAAACGAAAAAAACTCTCACATGTACAATAATGTTTTGTAAAAGTTCTTTCTATTATAAGTTACGAGTAAACATATTCAAGTCCTGCAATGTATATAATGACGGAAAACTTTAAGACGTCTCATGAACGTGAATGATTATGGTAACAGATTGAAAAACAAAAGGCAATGTGTGAGTGACAATATTCCTTTCATTTCAAGACCTTATCAACATTTGGATACAAAGAGCTTTAATTATACTTTTCTCCCAAGTGCTTTAACAAGAGGCTCTTAGCCTGCCAACAACACACAAACATTCTATACAAATAGACTTTGTCAGATATTCATTTCGTGAGATAGCAACGCTTTCTAGTGGTTTTCTCTTGAACCTTAGGATTTTTTCCTTTGTTACGTGGCTTATTTGCTGATTATTTAATATACTATATAACGAGGTTTTGTATTTTATACTGTATATAAGTGATTGTTTTTAAACAAAAGAACAATGTTATCTATTAAACATTGTCTCATATTATGTTTATGATTTCAATAACAACAATTATCTATAATTTAAAATGTCACACCATACCCCATAAATGTACTTTTTGAATAATAAATCGTTATAATATCGACTAATTTTAAAATCTCTAAAGTGTGCTAACTCCGAAATTCTACTACCTTTAACGTCTTAGGTTGATTTTTCTACTAATTACTATAATAAAATAAATTGTACTCCCATTCCTCTTTGTTTTGTAATTCTTTCCTCACATAATAAAATCTCGATAAGGAAAATCTCAGGTTTACATCCTGTTTATTTTACATAACTGCAAAACAAAAGCAAAACAAACTGAAACCAACAATTCTTATATTTATATAATCAACCGATTCATAAACGAACTGGCTTTACGTAATAAAATGTAAATTCTGTGAAATAACTGTGAAGGAGAAAAGCCGTTTCCCGAAAAAACTTTCTGCAAAATAATACAACACAATGAATTCTTATTTTCATTCGTAAACGAACTGCCCTTGTGTAATAAAATGTACATTCAGTTGAATAACTGAAGGAGAAAAGCCGTTTCCTGATATCAGTTATACTCCAGGCAGGGTATAATCTGAGCTGAGAATAATAGCATCAATATTATCTCACATCTCACACTTTCTCGCCTCCAGACTAAAGCAGCCAATTATACAGCACTGAGACGTTTAGTTGTAACTAAGGACCAGATGTCACCACGTACCGTCGCGCTGAGATAACTCCCTCAAAGACTTCTATCCTTTTATTCTTAAACTAAAAACTGTATATTGTTTCTATCAAAATAGTTTATATTATACTAGTAATGAGTTACATAATTAAAATAGTTTTCTTTTAAAATTGCATAAGGCTTCATGTCTACACAGACAACATCGAGTTTGACGATGGTGCATGTCACTCCATAAGACTTACTTGAGCGTAAGTGAACACTTTTAATTTGGTTATGATAAACTTGATGGTTACGAGAAACAAGCAATACAAATAAATTTATAAATAAACTGAGTACAATCTATGACATTGTAAAATTTAACATAGTAACATGCGTAGCTAAAAACTTTAAAATTAACATGTAGCTCCAGCGAAGCCTGTTACGCACACATTATAAAAGTTGACTCAATGTGTACATTATAAAAATAAGAAATTCAATACTCATTAGGATATTGAAATGCTATGAACTATACACTCTTGTATGCCTTTATCATAATATAACCTGTTTTATGTTGTAATACCTGTCTTACAAGTAATTTACATAACCTACTGATTTTCCCAAGACAATTAATTATGTGAAGAAATTATTGAAGATATTTATCATCAACTGTGAAGAAACTCTACAGCTTTTATGAATTGGTTGTAGAGTGAGGCTATATGTCTTAAGAATGGTGAAAAATCCATTAGTGTTTTAAGGAAAATTGATGAGTCCATCGTCCACAGACTAGATATAGTAAGATGTTTATGAAATTGGGTTTTATTGTTAGGTAAAAAGAAAAAAAAGGGTCACTTTAGAACCATCTTCTAAATTTTGTATGTAGTTTTAACCATTAATACAAAATTTTTAAAAATTCCGTTTTTAATAAATATTTATATAATAGAAACTGATTGAATTAATTTAATTTAAGGAATGTTATTAAGTCCTCCATAAATGTTTTTTACACGAAGTAATGCAATTGCTATGAAGGCTTGTTTATGTTTAGCTAATTGTAACCATTAATGTAATAATTGTTCTTTGGTCAATCGTTCAAATATTTATACAATACTATAATCGTTAACTGATTAGTTGTAGAAAATATTGAAAATTAACGGCTTATTAACTATTTATATATTGATAACACACTTCTCAATAAACTGTGAATATTACCGATAGCATAAAGATAACTGGAATGCAAATAACAGGACATAATACTAGAACACAGTATGGGTACACCACAACAAGTTACTTCAGTCTGGTAGTATATATATATCTAAGATATTAGTTTAATAGCTAGTAGGATATTATTAGTATGCATTAGGGAAACTCTACATAAAAACTGTATTTAAGCTTGGGCAACAATTGAAGCATATATTACGTCTAGAGTCTACAAAATGTAACGTAGTTGGGAATTAGTCTACATTGTAGAATAAAACGTGTATAGTACACAACTCCTTGAATATATTGTGTACCAAAATTAAGGATATGGAAAAATCAGTCATAGCAGAGAATGCCAATAACAGTACAGTTTTACTAAAAGTTGCAAAAATACCACACTGTATTCTTCTAGTCATTCATCATTCAGATAATGGGGGGCCTTGGAAATATAAACAAGAATGAAAATAGCTTCAACAAGGGAGGCAGCAGCAGATTATTAATTGCTTGATAAAGCAGCCAAATTGATGGCTGATCATTGATTGGTGATCGGTTAGCATAAGCCAATCCCGACAAAACACAGCCCCAACACTCACTTGCGGATATATATTGCTGGTCCTCCCGTTTTAGTACATTTATTACTTGGCCCCCTACAGTCGGGACAAAATATATCAAATTTCAGTTTTATTATACATTTTTCGACCGGAAAAACGTAGTGACAAACACCCACTACCAAAGCTTAATTAAAATACATTTATGTATGTATATAACTACACTAAATATTGATAAAATATAACTGGCATTTAAATTTAACTTGTGATTCAGATAAATATAAGAGTAATTCATTCACAAATCATCCGAAAACTTAAGGTAACCTATGTCTGTAATACGACTGACGTGCGAGGTAATGTAGTTATTATGTGTTTTAACTGCCGGATTTGGCGTCTCCTATATAAGTGTTGGATTTACAGGACTTTAACATGAGATACTGTATTTTTTTGAGTGAAATACCTGTATGACATTGTTAGAAATATAATATATTTTTAACCACTAGGTTTATAAGTATAACTGTTGAGAATATTAATAGAAATATATAATATCTTTACGTATATCGTATATCAAGATATTATATAAATAAAAATAATATATAGTACAGTCTGGATATTTTAGCCATGAATACAGTCATACTTTTTTCGCATTAATCAGTCATTATTTAACGTAGTACACTTATAAGCCGTTAGTATTAATTTTATTTGTGGTTTATTACAAATATTTAACTAACAAAAAATAGTTTTGTTTAAAAAAATGGCATATTTGAAACTAATAAATTATTTTTAAGGGTGGTTAATAAATAATTAAAAATAATAGTTAAAAATGGAGAAGGTGGAGCATATACTATTAATCCATAAATTAGTTAGTGCAAAGGTTGATATTTTTGGTACAGGTTATAAATAACAGTATACTCTTGAAATAAGAGGTAACTCTACTAATAAAAGTATATAATAATGTATAACTTCTGTTTGCTTAATATTTTAATACATGTTTTATGTGCTTGAAATACCAGTCTTCTGAGATAAGTAAACATTAACCTATCAGTTGTGTAATGTAGAATATAGTTATTCAATCAAATGTAATAATTAACATCAAGTTGTCTTGAATAGCATTGTGGTAAAAAGTAAGAAAATCATACTCTATATTGTCCCCAAAGTTCAATTTGATGAAATCAAATATAACTATATATAGTTTATATGTGATGAAAATACAATTATTTTGAAAAACAAGTACAGTAACGATGGCGAGAACTGATTTCTGACCTTACATTATTCACCGAGCGAAATTGATTACAAGCCATAATACATTTCACAGCTAACACGACTAGTTAAAAGCAATAACGAGTAGCCAAACAGTTCCTGGTCTTTCATCATTCACGTAGAGAAATTGAATAAATAGACCATGTATAGTTATGTGGTATCGTCTGGTTTTCCTCATACCAAATACTTTTGTTAACAAAATGAAATGTGAGGAAAGGGAGGCTAACTAGGTTGTATTACCTAACGTAATCAACGTGCTTTAGTGCTTGCTTTTTCGTGTGTGATTGTATTTGACAATTACTTTAAATGTTGTTAATATAAAATTTTAATAATAAGTGAGTAATGGGCCGTGGTGTGATTGAATAAGTGTTCCTTTACTTGCTTTTATAGCTTTCATTTGAATGCTTGTTTTTCTAATGCCTGAATATATGTGTTGAATAATACATTGCTATAGCGGCGACTAATCTTAAAATGTATTGCGCTAACTCAAAAATTGTAGTAACTTTAATGCCTTACATTAATTTTTCTACAAAATTAGTACCATGCATTGAATTTTTAATTTAATCCAATATAAGATTGCTCTTTTTTAAATTAAACTTTAATTTTTTTTAATTAATCAATTTTTAATTTTCTTAATTCTTTTCTGAGATACTCAAATTTCGATAAGAAAAATCGTAAGTTTAAACTCATTTTATTTTAACTAATTGCAAACCAAAAAGCTGAATTATTTATCTATTTATGTGATCACTTCATTCTTAAACGAACTGCTCTTACGTAGTAAAATGTATATTCAGTTAAATAACTGAAGGAGAAAAGCTGTTTCCTGATATCAGTTATACTTCAGGTAGGGTATAATTTGAACTTAGAATAATAGCATCAATATCATCTCACACTTCCTTTGTTTTATTGGTCCCTTAAAAAGTTATAAATTAATTCAATATTTAACGTTTTTTTATTTTTGATACGTTCCAAAGGTCATAATTTCGAAATTCGATAAAGAATTATTATGCTGTCCAGTTTTTGTTGGACTGGTCTCAGAAGAAAGTAGTAAAATATTCTTGACATTTAAATACATGGGGTAAGTTTCCTGAAGAATTGCGCTGACTCGGAATAAGATCTCTGTTAATTCAATGACTGATTGAGTTTATACCGGTAGCTTCTATCAGGTATAGACTAATATGTGTCTTTCGCCTTCATTGAATACTGCATAAAAGGGTTTTGGCTCAACGATTAATGTTTCAGTAGATCATACAAAACTTAAACGGAGTGTATTTACAAATGTAATTAGACCTAAGATATCATAAAAGTGGAATCGGATAAGATGCTAGATTCAGAATTCTAGAAATGTTGAAAACTACTTAAAGACGAAATTGACCGATCTTTGGAAATATAATATGTCATTTTTGGTGAGATTCTCTCTTGATTCCAGCGAGTGTGGTTTTAAAGAAAATTATGATAAGTGAAGTAAAAATTGTATCGTGGCAATGGACGTGAAAACAAAAATTCAAGTAACCTATTGGTTTTACAAGGGGTCCATGCTTGAGTCCCAGTTATGTCTTTCGACAGTAGGACTGGTCAATAGTAGGATCCATGACATGTAAAAATCAGTAGAGCCCCTCCAAAGAATAAAACATATATTCTTTTATCAGTTGTTTCGGGGTTAGTGTTAGTTATTCATAGAAGTAGCAATTCGAATCTTCGTCAATTCGATTGCTCCAGCAGACTAATGTTATACGTTGTCTTATAGATTATTTTAACAAACTTTGTTGACGAGACAACACATTTCATAACTCATAGCATCTTTAGATGGTGTAGACGTAGCTGCTTTAAAATATTGTGTTTGTAAAGTAGCCATTTTCCTCACAAACATAAACGATTTAATTCTGGTTCTTGACAATAGAGGATTGGTTGATGAAGTTGTGGACTAACCTGGAAACATCACTCCTGCCTTTGTTCGTAGTACTTACTGGCCTTATGAGTGACTGTTCATCTCATTTATTTAGGGCATATAAATGCTAAGTTATAACCGCATAGATCTTGATGGTTAATTAAAAACTCAAAGTTTCAATCAAATTAAAATGTAGTACTTTTAATTATTTTTCAAATAATCTATAAAAGATATGAACGCCCTTTAAATATTTATCGTAATATTAAATGTCACAAACAAATGAATTTATAATGAGTATCAAGATCCAATAAATTAAATTGTATGATTAAAGAATCAGTTTAGTTTACCACTACCAAATCGAATGTACATATTGACATATTTTACAAATATGCCTCATTTAAAATCTGTATCGTTCTTAGTAACCATTGATATTGCTGTAGTACATTATAAAATCATAACATATAATTAGTTTAATTAATATTAAATTACATCTTATTTAAATATGAATAGTTTATTATGGTGATAATGAACTAAACCACGGTAAATAAAGAAAATCCCACATTTAATTATCAGTAGCAGAGATAACCGACATTCAACAAACAATACTGAGGTAGATTTAGTTCTATGTTTGCCCATAGAGACAGAGATTTATTCATGAAGCCATGTTTATTGGATTATATTGTTATAGATATTGCACTGTCTGTGAAACTACTGTTTGTTTACAATGAACCAGATTCCTACAATGACTTTATCTGACTTAATCTGTTGCAGACAATAATTTTTTAATAAAGCAAAAGTAAAAAGAAGGTTTTTTTATATATTATGTAAAAGTTTATATTGAGTTTGGTATAAAACGTAATAATAATAATATATCGTCGACATCAGCCAGTGTGCAAGATGTTTAAATGAGGTAAATAATATCAATAAAGTTATTGAGTTATGAATAGGCTTTGAACGCAACAAAACGGTGTTCTTTTGTTTTTAATTACTACAACAACTAGGTTAAGATCCATAAACATACAGAAATGCTGATGACACTGCCACACAAATGTTAATGTTTACAGGACTTGCATCAGGTGTGTTGATATTCGCTCTTCCAGCTCACTCCCCCGCCTACCATTACTAGCTCTAACAGTGAAGTCGACAACACTGCAAGCTGCCATCTATTGTGTTACTGCTCTCGGCCAAACGTTCCAGTCAAAGTCCTAATTAAAGTTTATAAAAACATTATATTGCTTTTTGTTTAACATTACATTTATTATTAATTATATTAGAGTAATTAAAAATTAATATTAAAATAAAAAATTCCATATACATACTAACGTGTTTATAGTTAAGATCTAGTTTCCTAGTAATTTTCAAGATCTTGAAAATTATCTATTAACTTTTTCAAACCTCTCAGCCTTCTCACAGCTTGCTGCATACAATGAGAGGTGTGTTCAAAGAAGAAAAGTCCATGTCTAAATGTCATACCTTCAGGGATGTACATATATTCCAAAGTCTTCAAAACAACAAATGTTATTGGTAATTATATTTTAGTATCTTAAATGCTGTAAGCAGTGGTAAAATAAATGTTGTAAGATAAATTTTCGTAACGGGCTACAATAATTAAAAAAGTAAATATTTCATAGATCGCTTAACTAAAGCGCTGAAACACTGTTAGAAATATCTAAAAGCTTGATAATACTTTCCACCAATTGTTGCCTCAGACTAAGACCCCAACTTCTCAATCGGGGCTTAAGAACACTTAAGGATATAAGAGGTTTAGGGAAGTTAATTTAGGGTCTTAGCTCTTCTAAAGTTCTCCAGAGTTCTGCGTTAGCTGGGTCGCCATTTATAAAAACTAATTAAAGTTAAATCAAACATTTCTTAACAGTGCAGCAATAGGATGGTACACGTATAATAAACTCCTATAACCATATATATTATAAACTGTTCTGCAAGATTTTAGAATAATATAATATACAAATTTAAAATAAATCTGCTTGGAGCTAACAAATTGTAAAATGAGGTAAACCGATTACTTTATATATTCAACTAGAAGTAACACGCGGCTTTGCAACTGTATTACTACTTCTGGTTCGAGTGGATTTATTTCCGACACCAATGTTGAATTTGCCTTCCTACCACGATCAATAAATATATTTTTTAAAGTGTATATTTTGGGCATTGTAATTTACAGTATTATTTGTTGTTCCCTGGTTGATTTTGTTTTTTTCACGATCAAGAACATATTACCAGGTCAAGATATCACCATATTTTATACCGAATCGATTAATTTATTTATATTGAAAATAATTCCTGTCTGTCAATTTATATTTTACCAATATCATACAACCAGATAATACGTAAATCATGTTGGTCCTTCATATTTAAGAAAATATAAAGATATGTCTCTGATATTATATGACATACAGTTTTAAGAGGGTGGTAAAAGAATTAAACTGAAACACATTTTGGATGAAATTAGAAGTTTTTTATATTAAATCTGACTCAACCTCCAGAGCCAGGCAATCAGCTGTATATTCAAGAAATGCTAATACTTAAATGACTCTCATAAGTAATTTCTCGGACTACAATTCAATAGAATGCTATTTGAACGTTGTTAAAGTTTGACTGGATTTTCAGGAATTACCGTATTACCGTATTGATAGTAGAAAAAGAAAGTAACTGCTACGTTCACAATAGAAGGAGTAACGATGTAGCAAAACAACAACCAGTTGTGGACTGAAATGCCGTTATATAAAATGCCAATTACGAGTAACAAGATCAATTCACTACGCCTATCAAAGGATTTATCTAGAATAGGGGTTTGTTTCTGTAACTTTACTGATGGTATTTGTTCCTGATTCAACTACACGTAGACATTTTTTAATTTACAGTACGTTTATATTCAAGATGTAATAACTGATGTAGAAAACATGATATTTAGGTGTGGAGAGTTACTTAGTGGCATTATAAATTAGTTAAGTACCTTAGGTAGATGCGTACTATAACAACAGTATGTCAGTCAAAGTGGTAGATTAGTACATGACCCGTATAAAAATAAAGAGAATGAAAGAGTTTTCCACTGCTGAAATATTTTGTAAAATAGGAACAAATCTTTTTGAAGTTGGATAAGTGGGATAGAATAAATTTTAACAAAGGAGTATCGAAGTATCCGACAGAAAGTAATGAAATAGTTGTCGGAAAACGGATGGGCGAAATAGGTAGGGGGTACGTCTGGGAAATTTAGACCAACTTCCCTTACTCCTGCAATAAGAACAATCTGTTATTCTATGATACGAACTTAATTATCGTTTGACAGAAAACTCTTCTTTAATGTTACCATAATGCCATGCCACGCCGGATCCCTTTTCGGTTGTACCCAATATAGTTGAGATCAAGAAACGGCTTGATCTCATTAATATCGTAGGTATACTATTATAAAAATTCACATCTGGAATATTTGTGACTTTTACTGAAAAGGATGGTTTACATTACAATCTGGATGGTCAGAATTACGCAAAATTTATCTTTAAATTAACAAAGTAGATTCTCCAACACCCAGCATGTTTGTTACATAAGCAGTTGACTTTTGTTTCTTCAGTGGATGCATTTTACCGTAGGCTGAACAATTTAAATTCATAACTGTATAGTTTCATGAAACTACATAGAATTATTGTTGATGCTCTAACTTTCATGGGTATAAATAAAACCATGATTTGTAAGTTATTAAAGTTGACAAAATTGTAAGTAAGCTGAAAATGATTTGGTGTGTACTGATTTGTAACTCTATCTAAATATATAAGTATTGAAATTAAAATATTTAGAAATAGTAAAATCATTTTAGTATTTTTAAAATTTATAACCACAGCATTTATAAAATTCAAGATTTAATTTTTTGTATTTCTTAAATATAATTGTTGTATATCATATATACTTGGATAAAATGTCTTGAAATATTTGAAAAAAAAACTTCTGTTTGAGCAATAAATGCCTTTTAAGAAGCACTCGAAAAAAGAAGCAGAGGTGGGGTCATACTTCACCCAAAGAGTATAGTAAATATACGAGTAGACTAAAAACCCTGGGTTGTCGTCCATTCTTGCTCTCGGCCGATGTAGGATTTAAACTCCACTCGGTTGTATTGAAGCTTTTTAAATATTTATAATGAATCATTTAAGGCTTATGACCGTATTTGGCGTATTGTGATAGAATACGCCAAACACCAGTACTTTTATTAATTGGATAAAATACATTAGTTTCGTAAAAGACAGCTTTAGAAATCCTTCATTATTTAGGGCAAATTAGACACACACATGTCTGTTATATTTAACATTACGAAGAAATTGATGGAAGATGATAACAGGAGGAAATATTTATAGGAAAGTTTGGTTCATAGGCTGGAAAAACAGTTTTTGATTTATTGTCCTGATTATTATTGTTTCAAGTTTAAGGTTCCTTTACGGATCCTAAATTGAAGTAGGTCTAAGAAGAACTTTGAATCAAATGGAGCATGAGGTGAGAAGGAAATAGCCTTCCATTTGTAAGTACACAGTTTTTTATTTTTCTGAGTATGAAAAATATGAGGTGTAAGTTTTTTAAGGTCCTCATTTTCATCTTTTAAGATTATCCTTTTTGCAGAAATTTCAAATTGTTACCAGTGGGGAATATAGCAATCTTAAAATCATAATGTGATAAAAGATAAGAAGAGGTTTCAGAATATTTTGAAGGACTACGACGTTTATTATTGGCGAAGCTTTATATTGCGTGTAGGAACTTAGCTGTCAGTAATATTTTAATATTTAATATTTATTTTATTTTTTGTAAAGTATAATAATTTTAATAGTTAATTATGTATTTTAATCGACTAAATATACAATAAACAGGCCATGCAACAGTGAAGAAAGATTATTGCATATTGTCTAATGTATATAATCATATCTCATACATCTTAACAAAAAGTATTCGTGTTAACTAGAACTGATCTAAAACCATGTTATTTCGATTTATTAAAAATGGAAAACAAAGTTTAGAATTGGTAGCATGGTTGTAAATAGAAAACGTACAAGTTTCCTCTGGAGTAATGCCGTTATGTAGGTTGTTATCTTTACCGTACCCCTGAGCGTAGTTGTTGGCTACTAGACTCTCCCTGGTTTTATTCAATTCTTATCTTTTGTATATGAAGTGTTTTACATTTAAATTTGTTACGAGTTAAATTTATGTTACATACCAAATATGTATTATTTATTTAAGTATATTTTGTGTGTAAATATGTTACTTATGTAATGTAAAGCTTACACTAACATAATAAAACATAAGTAAAGCTTTGTATAATTCTGTTGCATATTACACAATGATCTAATTCATTCGTTCCGTCAAGTCCGCAAGTGTATCTACAGAGCCAAGCTTGTTGTGTTACTGAACGTTCTGCCCTGTTCTTGTTATTTTATTAACATTTAAGACATTTTGTTTTGACTACTTCATAAGTGTTTTGATTTTCAAAATGATATTAATCAAACATATATAAAAGAACGACAAATAGGTAATGGTTAAGCTTCTAGTAAGCATTAGAATTGCAAAAACGAGAGAATCCAATCAGCTTGTACAGTACTTTCAGGAACAATTGTTGCAATCTTTAATCCTAAAGATATTGGCACAATTTATCGAAGGTTTACAAAGCCAATGTTACTTTTAACAGAATTCAGCCATATGGGTGAGTAACATGACCGTATTTATAGTGACCGTAATGTATTATTTAAATTGCTTCTGTAACGATATGCTTCATTTAATTAACATTTAACAAATCTCTCTACATAAAATTTAAAAAATACAATAAAATAAAATACTAAATGCAATAAAATAAGATAAACTAACATGAAAGTTTTTTTAATGAAGAAAGTGATTAGCAGAGATGTATGTTTAGGTTTTGGGAAAGAAAATAGCAGTACGTAAGACAAAAAACAAAATACGTATAAAATTATATTAAAATAAACGACGCAAATATTAGTGAGAAATAAAACAAATTATTAAACTATTTATATAAGTTAAAAGTTAGAATATTGCGCAAAACTGAGAAAAGGGTACTTATAACCTTTCATAAGTATATAACAACAATATAACTTATATTGCTTATAAACTTCTACGTTCCAAGAAGTTACGAAAATGTTTACTAATATTTTACACAAGACCACCTTTGCTATGCACAGTACTTAAAGTTGTTAAACATTTGTCTTAAGAAAGGCTAATATTAAAAATATAATATCAGAATGCTCAGTTTGTCATAAATATATCAAATCTAAAGTAACATAAACATTAAAGTCTTAAGAGATTCCAACAATTTAGCTTGATGAGATCAGCTATCTAACTGCAGCAGATTATTTGTCCATAGGAATTAAATTTCTTACGTTATCCATAAAACGGCTATGCCATTATTATAATAATTAAGAAAAGAAAAATTTGGTAAATTTTGAACCCTAAACTAAATTACGTATATAGCTGACAATGTATCTTTTGAATTTTAGAATGAACTTAGCTAAAATGCCTGTAGGCATAGTAAAATACTATTAATATGTTCACATATTAAAATATTTAAAAAGCGGAAAAATAAGAAAATACTGTTAAATAGCCTATAGTGAAACAAATATTGAAGTAATTTATAATTCCTATTATAATTGTAGTGATGTCTTAACAAGAATATTCTTTTAAAAGTCTGAGCAACGAAAGTAATAAATATTTAATAAAACGGTGGAAGTCTTGACAAAGTGACGAGATTTACTTCTTGCAAGTTTAATGAGTTTTTAACCGAGACAGATTCTTAGCTCATTATTAACAAGAAAAGAGTACCACGATTAAATAACATTTTAAAACATAAATATCACTAACTTGATTATCAGTCGGTTGGACCCTAACCATCATTTTAGATAGTTTCTTGTACGTCCATTTTACCTGTGCCTTTATTGCTATATGAAAAACAACTGGATGTGCAAGAAATTAAAAGGGAAAATATTAATCCAAAATTCCAAAGAATTTGCTGTTTTGCTCACTTTAAAAATATAGTTCACAATGATGCTACACTGAAAAATTATAAAACTTTTTGGTAAACTATTGTTTATAAATGTGTAGGGTTCCAAAATACATTTAAAAGTTGGTTGTCGGGTAATAATGACAAAGTATTGGAATTATAAATTCAAATTTTAAATGGTCACTGAAATGTAGATGAAATCCTCCATTTGAACTGCCCTGTATACTTTAGATATCATAGTCGTGTTTTTAAGATAGCAATGGTGGTACAGTTAAGATGGAAGCCCGGTGTATTGTTAAGGATAGGCAGAGTGACTGGTAGTTGGAACTATAAAACTCACTGTGACAAATTCCCTAAGCGGGCAAGATGTGAGACTTAACCTAATGAACACAGCGCTCTGAGACGATTGATCTCTCGCTCAATATTAGTACCCGAGAAAAACAGTTTTCTTATTCAACACGATAATGTGTACATACTTTACAATCTGTAACAACCATAGATTATGTGATAATTTATGAAGGAAACATGATTTTCCGGACATATGTCATAGTTCAGTGATACGAAAAATCCGTACACTATGTTTTGAGATCTGCAATCCGGTCTCTTCTTCTAAATATAGGTATGTTTTTGCTATGAAATGCCTATACTTATATGACATAAATGTGGAATAATTTATATTTATTATACTACATATTTTGGCAAAGCGTCTCTATAGCAAAAAATTGATTACTTACTCTATATGAATAGTGCCAAAGTGTCTCTTCCCTCTGTCCGGATGTATCAGTGGCGCTGAGGTTCCTCTCGGAGATTCATCCAGCACAGGCAGGGGAATCTTATCCGGAACATAAATATAAGTATGTCAGAGATGTACCTTCTAGGACCCCGTGGCAGGTTAATTTGTAGTTTTTTGACTACTGCAGCATTTATTTCGTCGTTCTAGAGAAGACTAGTACTAGGAGAGTCCGTGATATAAAGCAAACAAGGACGGATATAGAAAGTGATTGCAATGAAGGAGTCCTAAAGTAATCATTTCACTCCTATACTCTACTGGTAATATAAACTGTAGTAACGATAGAATACACTCATTGTATTACGAGTTGTAATCTACGCGTTAGTGCATTGCTGTTAAATTCAACGAAAGTTGAAATAAAAAAAGTAAAATATGTCACGGTTTAAGTGAACACAAAACAAAACTGTGATATATGATCCAGCGAAACCGGGGAGTGAAAGTAATATATCACCTACGTTACAGCGTTTTACTAAATATTTATCGTAATATATTATTTTTGAAATTGATTTATTCAATAATAAACTATTCATTTGATTTGATGAGCTTTAGCGAAGCCTATAACACATGGGGCCTGGAAATTATAAACTTTTGTCTGTCTGTCTGTCCGCACGATATCTCGAAAACAAACCTTTAGATTTCTGAACACGTGGTGTGGCGTAGATCTACCTTGTAATATACTAACAATGCTTAAGGAATAAGTAATTTAACTGTTAGTACTATATTGACTGACACTTGTTCCAAGTAATCGGAGGTAAATATTTTGAAGAATAGCTTTTTAATTTACTACACAAGCTCAAAATACTAGTCCTACATTTGACTTCAGATTACGAGTTAGATCGGTTCCCACATTTCAAAATAATGACAAATATCCTCTATATCCCGAGAACAGTCTGCATATACATAAATGTTGTAAATATTTCTGTGAACTGCATTGTATTATTTTATAACTACTTAATATTTGGTCGTATTGGCCAAAGTAATCTGAAGTATTAATATATAATTACCTAATCTAGATTTTTTAACCGAAAAATGGCCACTGATGCAAATACCAAAAGAAAATGAAGTGCTTATAATTATTTTACTCATATTTTAAACTTTGTTAGAGTGATGTACTTTTCATATTACAACTTTTTGTCCCAGAATTAGAACTTAGTTCTTCAGCAGACCTTTAGTTATGTTCGAACTTTAAGCAATCAAGACAAATTAATGATCAAAATATTTGGGGTTTTGTTTTTTTAAAATAAAGAATCTTTCGCAACGGGTGGGAAACATTTCAGAAATCGATTCAGGATATCAAAAGTAGAAAATATCTTAATGGAACATATGCCAGGAATTAGCGGCATCTATTCATATGTCCTAAAAATTTTTTATTAGTAAAAATATATAAATAAATAGTCTGATCGTCATCAATACCACCTTTAATACAGTGGCGTATTTTTGGAGCCGAGAGCCACTTTGCACTGTATAAGCACATAATTGAAATATATAGAAAGAAATCCATTGTCACTATATTTTTGTTCTCAAATTATATTTTTTATAGCATATTACATTTCAAAGCGTCTATCAGTGATAATAGGTATTTCCAGAAAACTATACAAACACTAGCTGACACTGATTTCATTTTACTTGTGCCATCCTAAATATATGATCTGAAGAAATAAAATCATTTAATCTTTTTAATCATATTTGATACCCATTCGAACTTAACGCAAAAATGTGCAGCTAAAGATTTTTTCTTACTAAAAATTGTCTATCGTTTTCATTAAAAACAAGTTTGTGTTTACATAATGCAAATTGACTCTTGGCATTTGGACTATAAAGTTACACATTAAAAAGGGAACTGCTTTAAAAGCAGTAGTAAAACACAGTGGTTATTCACATATTCTGAATTGAATATAAAATACTTTTGTTTTAAAAGTATTTGTTTATTAATAAGAATCAATGAATTATTAACTTAAGTATGTAAAGATGATTTTTTGAATATTATCAGATTTTCGTAAACTTCATATTGTTGTTTTGTGATAAACTCTTTACTAAACTACAGTAGTAACTTCTATTTTTATGAATAACTTTTATAGATCTGGAATATGGACTGTGCTCAAAACCTTCTAAATAAATTATATAACATTTTAAAAGGAAAAAACAATTTTATCTTATTACGAATTCGATAAACTTCTAACTACTATCTAAAATAACATCTAAAAAGATTCAACTCAAATTTTGTGATTTAAAATTAAATCTCATCCCCTAACGTAAAAAAATTAGCATTTTAACAAATAGCTGGTGATATTTGGTTTCACTTCGTAACCAACTGTTGTTCTTGTATCACAGCTATTTGTTATCAACAATCAGCTATTAAACTCAACTGTTATAGGAACAGCTGTCGATATTGAATTTAATATCACTGCCAACTCGTAACTATATTTTTGTAATGGAGATTTATAAAAATACAAATATTTTCTTTACCATGACAATTTATTTTTTTAGGAGACCTAGTGGCCTAACGGTCTAAAGCGTTGGACACTGGATCTAAGTTACAGCGCAGGTTTAAACCCTTTCTGTGACTTGTAAGTATCGTCGACCTTGTAGTAAGCGACTCTCCTTAAGTCTAGTCAAGTCAAATCGTTTATTGCGCAAACATGATAACATGCATAGTAAATGTCTAGGAATTTAAATTAAAATAATTTTGTCATTTATACCTCAATATCCATATTTACATACAGTGTTTTTATTTTTTGAGTCTCATTCATACGCCAATTTTCCAACACTTCCAACGTTGGGGTCAGTCTGTAAACAAAGTCCTTTTTAGTAAGACCTTCGCAAAAGCCATTGACCCATGAGAATAGGCAGAATAAGTCTAAATAGGGGTTGATCACTCCTTTAAAAATATTTACACAGTTAAGTTGTTAATTTTTTATATGAAATGCTCATATGACCTTTTAAGTTAAAAGCTACTGAAACATTACGAAATATTAAAAAAACAATGTTAGAATTTCGCAGGGTATATTTGCAAGTACTACACAGTATGGTTTCAAAATAAATTAATTTCAGTAGGTCTTACCTAGCATTTGTTAGTGTATTTGAACCTATCAAAATGTTATATAACTGTATAGAGTTTATTTACTTAATCATAGAGATAAAAAGCACACAAATAAAAAAATACGCATTTAGTTGATTAAACTAATACAAATAATCATAATTTTATGAATAGTAAGTAGTAGTTTTATACTCGAAATTTTGTAAAATCCTTCTACATTATTTTCAGAATCAGCTGAATTCAGAATGTATCTGTAATTACGAGTATATAATGAGGTTGATTAATACGCGCTCGTAAAATATTATGTGCTATGCGAATTAATATATTAAATCAGTTTTTATTTCATGATAATATTTCAAGATATTACACCATTAATGCATTAAATATTGAAGTATATTATTAGTTATTTGTGGTTAATATATATTTGATGATCTTTTTATTGTTAATTAAAAATAACAGTTTCCTTAGGTTAAATTTAAATTACGTCTACATATTTCTGAGGCCAGAACGTTTTATTCTGAATATTGAAGGAAAATACTCAAAAATTGTTGAGGTTATAGATCAATTTTGCATACTTAACTCATATTAAAACACATCCTAGGGCCTGTCTACTGCGGAACAGTAAAAGATCCTAAACATAATATTGGATAATAAAGTATTTTGAGATATGTTTTCTCACAACCAGCCAGCTCTTAAGGTTGTTTAGAAATTCAACTAAGAATAAATCTACGTATGAGATACGCAATAATGATAGTAATGTTATCTGTCTGAGTTTTGTAGCATAATGCTTATAAATATTTTAGAAATATAAGAGAGGAACCATTTTCAATTACATATCCTTAACTATTCCAAAGAAGTCTATTTAGCCTTTTTTTATCGCAAAATGATTTTATCTCATTAAAACAGTGTATTCGTATCCGAATCTTTTGGAAATTGTGTAATTTTATTTAGTTAGGGAAATAAATAATCTGTGTTGATTATAAATGCTCGTAATCTCATGTAAGACGACATAATCTACTGCGGGCGTGGAGGCGAGAAACCTCGTTTCCCCCATTCATCTTCATAACTCCCTCTCCTCCTTCCCTCGTTCTCTGACTACCAACCCTCTTCAATCTCGGGGGTGTAATTAATTACTGAAAGTTATACTTGAATGAAAAATTAATTAAAATCTCCCTTTATGAATCACCACTAACACGTTACAGAACATTTTCTAAATGTAGATCTAAAAAGTATTTAAAAAAACAGAATGATTAGTCTTGTTGAATTTTACTACGAAACCTAACTGTTCCATTATACTATCAGATTGAAATATATTTTATAAAGTACAACCTTAGTTTTCATTTTATAACTACAACATAACCGTTCAAAATGTCTTCCAACAGTCTTACCGCTCTTCCAAGTGTTAACTCAGTCTCGTATAAAAAGTCGGGGGTGTTTAGTTTTTATAGTTTTACTACAATACATCATAACCCGGTACAGAGTAAACATCATCATTAATTAAAACGGTTGTAAAATGGTTGAAATCACAAAACCCCAGTGGTGCTGAAATTCTGAAATAATAATTTACTTCACTAATAATAGTATTCACGTGGTAAATTTGGTAATATTCAGTTGTTGAGTATTGTTTGCAGAGGGATATTATGTTCAGACGGAACAACCTGTTAGAGGTTGCAAGTTAAGTTTAAATGGATAGGTCGAGTTGTATATCAAATTAAAGTTACTTTTGTGGGGAAACCCATTAAATTGTTTTGAGTTGTATGTCAACTGTAATCAACGTCAGACAGATGGGCTCTTATGTATCAAATAAGCTACTTTCTACTAAAACTTAAAATTGGGTTTGTTTAACATGTCCGAGTATTTGTGTTCAAAATTTTAAACGTAATACATATTGTTATTAAATAAAGTAGCGTGTCTTAGAGTATTTTGATTTGTATTTAAAACATTTTGTTTTTGTTATTGCAAAATACTTAAAAATTAAATGTTAAATCATAAAAATGTACATCTCTGTTCACTACTGTGATGTTGAGTCATAATTTAATTGAATGTGGGAAAGGTGAAACATATCTAAAGAAACACTGTGTGCTCATAGCAAATACTCCATTCATAATCAAACTTCGGTATGTTACTAGCAGAGACTGCTAAAGTGTAGGAACTGTAAAGAAAAAGAGATAAGTATGTAATTTAATAAAAAAAATTTAAAGAACATCGACGTTACATTTATTGCATCATTGTGCACGATACAACAGATATTTGTGCCTGTATGTAAATTTTACAATTGTCATTTATTTCACACATGTTATATCAATGAGAAATTATCCGTAAAAATTTATAAATATATTCAAAATGATTTTAAATGTAGGTTTAACTGTAAGTTTATATTTATCGAAGGAGAAAATACTAATGCAGCGTAGCACTCATAGTAAAACGCCAGTAGTGTAAGTGAACGCCATTACAATACATTCAGTGAGCAATTCTTTACTTGAAGTATAAAAACTTGCAGTCGTAGACGTCACTTTGTTGGAACCATTTTCTGCTTTACAACAAAGTCCTTGCAAAAATTTTCGATATCACCTGAATTATTTTGATACTCTTTAGAGTCTAATTTGGTTTAATAACAAACATATTTAACAATTCATAAATCCTCTTTTAATTTTTTTACATTTATTGAACCATAGTAACAATAATTAACTTCGTATCCAAGTATCAGTTTATTATACTTTGTTTTTAACGTTATTATACACTAATGTCCATTGTAAAATCTAATTTGAGCATTTTAAAAGTAATTTCCTTCAATTGACAAGTGTTTGCTTTGAAATGAACACGGACATTGAGTCGAGGCAAAGCGGATATGAGATTCTCGTGCTGACCAGACCGGAAATACGTCACATGTCTGTCTGCATATCTACGTTTTCATCGGAGAGGCAAGTGGAAGAAAGGACTTTAGTACTACATTTGCTTCTATGGTAAAAAAAGGCACAAATATCTGTTGTATCGTGCACAATGATGCAATAAATGTAACGTCGATGTTCTTTAAATTTTTTTATTAATTTACATACTTATCTCTTTTTCTTTATAGTTCCTACACTTTAGCAGTCTCTGCTAGTAACATACCGAAGTTTGATTATGAATGGAGTATTTCCTATGAGCACACAGTGTTTCTTTGGATATGTTTAATTTCATATATCAGGATAACTTTATTACGCTAAGGAACTGCTAAAATATCATAGATGATACAGGAAAGTGCGTTCAAACGCAATAACACATAAAATGAACTTAAAATATTTATTCTCTATTTGGAGCATTACTTCATAACATTCTTATAGATTTGCAAATGATATGTATCCATCCTTGGTCCACAAGTCTAGTGGCAACAGATACACTCAGACACGCGTTATATTCCCACAGTTATTTTGTGTGCTTTTATACTTGCCCAACAAGTTGCTCATCGTCACTGTATCTAGATCGAGTGAAATCTCAATAATCTTTTGAAGGTGTGACTCCTCAGTCGTCAATGGATAGGTTCTAATTCCATCTCTTTACTTAAAACGTTACGTAAGAAACCAGTCCTAAAGGTGCTGGAATTAGTTATTTCGCTATTTTTTTGAGTTAACTCTCTTAAAAATAACACTCCTGTATTCCTAATCATAAAGATGCATTTTTAAGAAAAGGATATGACTTATGCTCTTAGGAAATGAAATAGCCTTAATGATTTATAATCTACAGAAATGTCTAAAAGATATATTTTATTTTACGAATATTACAAGCATTTCTATAAAATATAAACAAAATAAGTACTATTAGGCCTATATACTGTAAAAGTTTCGTAAGTATATCTGTAAAGTTTTTAAGAGAAATATCTATCATGATTACGCCTGATTACAAGATAAACCCAAATACTACAGTAAATGTCTGCAATCCCTTATAGAATACTACAATGTTCTAGATTTTATTGTATTTAGGATATTTATTTTGAAGAGTCGTGGCCAAATAGTTTTTTCCAACTGAACACAGAATCTACCACCCTCAAGAACTTGTAGGTAATCCATGATAGCGTCCATTCCGCAGCTCAGATAATTAATCCTTTTTAATGGCTAAGCCCTGCACGAACTCCTCCCGCTATGGTTACCACTCCGTCTTCATCTGATTGTTCTACCCCTCCCTCTTTGTTTACTGCTACTTCTTCATTTCATTATCCTATTCCTCTCGCTATGTTTACTATTAAGTATCCATCGGAATACTTTATTACGCCTGCTGTGGTTATCACTACTCTCCCAACTGAATTTCGTAAGTTCTTTTAATTGATGATTTTTAAATGTACTATGGCATAATCGTAGACACTATAATAAGCTCCGGAGATCGATGTCTCACCTTGGCATAATGCTAAATGTTTACTCTTATTCTGACTCATAACATGACTAAAACTGTTAAATTCAATCCATCTTATAATTGTTTATTCCTAGTGGACCTGTTCAATTATGATAGTTGAACCTTAACTGCAGTGAACTCGATTACTCAGTCACGATAAATATATAACGCATAAATAAATAATAAGTAAATAAATAAGTTCTGTGACTCTTAGGTTATGGGTCGCATTATTAGAAGGTGTAAGATATTTCATTCTGTTCCTCCTAATATTTCAATACAACGAGATTATTAAGCAAATTAGACATTAAAATAATATTCTGTTTCCTTTGACAAACTAAAATAGAGTTAGGTTACAATACTTATAATTTCATGATATATAATTTCAGTAATAATTTGCTGAGAGATGTAAAGTTTAGGACAAATTTAATATACAGGAAGATCTCAGAATCCGTTGACCAATAATTCTTCGGAACTGTATGTAGAGCATAATTTATTGCATATTTTATAAATACAGATGTTGTCATTTCAAACATTATTTTCACAAGCACAGTTGGCTATGTTCCTAATTTAATAGCCATAATGTCACTATATTTTGTATAATGACAATGATTTGTCCTAACATATATATTATAACTTTTATTAGTGAAAAATTACAGTTTTAATGTATAAAAGCAGTATTAAAATAGGCTACAAATTGTGTTGCATACAGAGCAGGATAGGTTGTGTAATATATACAGGAAAGTCAGACAGCGTGTTGAGGTTTGTAAAGAAATAACGAGGCCCTGAGCTTTGTAGCGGCCACAGCCAATTATTTATGGACTGCTTTTGACATAACAAGTTATACCGCCCCAGTATAAAGTGAGTTGTAGGAGTTAATATAAACATCAATGTAAGTTTATTAGAGTAAAGTTAATGTTTTCCATTATTTTAAACACACGACTTTTAGTTAGAATATTAAAATAAGCACACATAGAATATTTAAGTATATAATCATTATATAAGTTTTAGGAGATCATTATTTCTGCTCTTTTCCAGTTCTTAGCCTAGATATGAATGTTTAAATATAAACATCCACCGATGTAAGACATTCACTTAAATGATTTAGCCCATAGCTAGGAAACAACATGTTTACAAATGTAAATGGATTTAGAGAGTAAGGAATTTGATATATTGTAAGAAAGAAAGTTATTGGAAATGACTTAAGAATGTTTAGTAGGTCCAGTGTACTCTAATAAACAAAGACAGATGGTGGCCCAAGAGCTCAGTCCGATATAATTGAAGCTAATTTTAAACACATGTATTGGGTAAATATAAATTCAATTAAATCTGGACCATCATAGAGAATCATAATTTTAACATTATGGCCAATAAAAAGCAGTAACGCCTTTGAAACATCTAAAATTTCAAACTGGTAATTTATAGTTATTAAATTTAAAACAATTATCAGTACCTATGTAAAAATATTGATTGTAATGTTAAAATTTCATTATTTTGTATTAATAGAAAAATATCACAGTATCATATTGTCTTCCAAGGGCATAATAAAAATTATAAAAAACATTTTAGTGTATGAACTAAATTTTATTTAAGTTGTATTTAAAAAGACATATACTACCATGAACTACAAGTTTTACAAAATTTACTTTATGTGCCAATAGAGGGATTTTGTGAGATAATAACTTGAATGTTTACCTACTTACTTACTTTTGCTCTTAATAACTTTATTGGAATGGATTTCTCAAATTATGCATAAGAAGAGATAAAAATGTTTTATATGCGATACCATTATAAATTAGAAGAGATAAGAACGTTTTATATATGTCATAAGTATATTTTCTGATAAGTTTCTTTCAACGAAGCACCGTTCGAAAAATATACTGTCAGCAAGATATTTGCTGCCACAATTAATAAAAAAAGGAAATACATAATTATTTTTATGGTGGGTGTAAATGTAAGCTTTCATAAATAGAAACTAATCATTGCAGGCTGCTGTAATAATGTTGGTAACTAAATTAATAACGGAATTGAAGTTTATGTATGTATTACAATTTCAATTGTAGTAAAGTGTTTTAATGCTATAATTGAGTCCAATTGAGACAAATAAAATAGACGGTGCGTATATGACTTGCGTACACTTGCGTATATGACTGGTTATGACGTAGAAAACGTAAAGTTAAGAAGTTTATAGTTGCGTCCAACTGACCGCAAAGAGTTTCCACCCTGTGATTGAGAAGCAAACAGTGAGCGGCAATCAAACAGCGGGAGCGGCTTAAACAAGGAGAAATACAAACACTAACGCTCAAACAAGGCCAAACTTCAAACACTGCATTTAGCCGAAGCCAACAATGTTATTGCTTGGATCTACATATACGAGACTGTAACATATCACATACTCTGCCACTTGCCATAGTACATACAGTAACTTGCATTTGTATAATTGGTGTATGCCTTTCTAGATGTCTCCTTTATGAACGTGTCTTTAAATAGGTAAGAACAAATATGTTTTAGAAGTATTTAGAAACGGTTTTCTCGTTAAACTTTCAAGAGAGTATGTTAGTACAATCGACACATGCAGCAAGTAAGTATTGTTATTTATTTACTTATTTATTTACATACGGTATACACCATTTCACATTTGATATAGGTATTATGAAAATACAAGAGGCTTGATAAAAACAACTTACATAAATAGTTTACATGCATACATGCTAAAGCAAACAAAAGCAAGAATAAGCAAAACAAGTGCCAAATAACATCAACATCGTGAATAAAAAGAAAAAATTACAACAGCAATATAGTTCATAAACACGTGCAACATGCAGGTGGATCCGTAAAAAAACTTAATTAAAGTAGCGTATAAATTATAGAGTTACTTATATACTACTAAGAAATACATATACATATGAGCAAATGCAATACGAAAGAAAAAATAAAGTTTAGCGTAGCCTATGTTCATGGATATGTAAAAACATCTCAAGAAACCATTTCAATTAAGCAAAATATAAAACATGCTACAATACATGCAAATTTTGATGCCATTATAATATATGAACAAAAGTGTTAAGAATAGCAAGCAATATATAACATTCACAAGAAACCATTTCTATTTAGCAAAATATAAAATATGCGACAATACATGCAGGGTTTGATGCCATTAAATATAAACAAAAGTGTTAAAAGAAAGAAAACAAAATAAAAGAAAAAATCAGCAAGCAAAATATAACATTCAGTGTCAGAGTAATTGTTGAATATTTATTTATATTCAAGTGTACAGTGCACCAAATTTTTAAGAACCTACTTACTCCTTTACTATCTATTGGTTACTTGGTTTATGCAGATATTCATCCATTTAGACATTAATAACCTCTAGCACATGAAAAACTACTACGTTAGATGATTTGGTCTATGCTTGATCCCTGACTCTTCTTAATTAGTTACGTATATGGGAATGGATATTTAATTTCAGTGGGCGTCATGGATCCTTTGCCTTTGAATGGTCTATTGGAGTTTCCGGCCTGTAAGAACTCACGACATGTAGGAAATTCTGCCTGGAATTCTTCTGAGAGCTTCTCTTTATTGTTTATGACCTCTGAACTCTCCAAATTACTGAACCCTCTCGGTCTATGGGCGCTTCTATTCTATAGAAGTCTCTTGCTTCAAAAAGATTTTTGCCTCTAGCGGTTTCCATTTCTAAAAGTTCACGATCTATTTTTACCCATCACAGCTCCCAAACTTTGGCATGCAGCCTCTAAAACTTTCGAAGCTTCTCACTACTCATTTGAAGGACTCAATGCTCGGTCTTTTAAAGTTTCTTGACACTTGGAGCTCGGATTGGAGCTTTTTGGGAGTCCTCTACAAATAGTATTCGCGATTCTTGAGACAAATCATTTTTAAGAATTTAGAAGCTTTCAGCATTTGGAACGCCCTGTTATCTATGAGAAACTAGCCTGTAGAGCCTCTAGAACACCGGGAAACCCCCTTACTCTAGAAGTTTTTAGACTACCTTTGATTCCAATGTTAAGTAGACTTGGGAAACAGAAGCTTTTTACCACTGAAACGTCGCTTCTAGAAGCGGCTGGAAGATCCTAACCTGAAGGGATTTCAGCCTACCAAATCAGCTGTGATAAATCTGTATGTACCTAATAGATTCTTCCTAAAACAAAAGGGCTCTAAAGATCGTCTATTAGCTATAAAGATAACATTGCAGATTATACTAAAATGTCCAATCTTTGTATAAAACCAATCAATGCAAGAGAGTAATTTTATTTCTCGTGTTTGTAGATTATAGAGAAATGTCACATAATTAAACAGTACAAATACTATGTTTGATTACTAATTTGTTTTTCTGTGATTTATTTTTACTAGCATGGTTTCCCATAAGGTCAATGTAACTAGATAAGTTTCTTGAAATACATAATTTGGCACTCCCAATGGAACCGATTTTCAATACCAATATGAAGATAAAGAAAGGGAGAATTTTACACCTAATTGAAATTCTAGGTGACCTCGTGCATTAGATATCATATATACAAACAGACAGAAATCGGATTTAGTCATTAGAAACTGGTGGGAGAGGCGTAAGTGGATGCTCAGCCAATACAACCAGAGTATTTTGTATTCTTCAGTTGCTTGACATACTCTCTGTGACGAATGAGTCTATTCATATAGGTAATAATCATGTTTTATTCCTTGCTAGACTCACAGATTTGCTACCAATCTTTTATTACAATATCTCAAACTGTCTGGAAACTAGTATTTGAAAGGAAAGTAAAACCTGTTTACCTGTCTTCGTCTGCAAAATATCAATTACGACAAAGTTTTAATAATATTAATACCAGTAAAATACACATTTATTTTAATATAGTACAGTAATAAAGGGGTATAATTTGAGACTTTGACTAGCAAATATATATTATAAATATCAATAAAGCTATTGTAGGAGTAGAGATAGTGGTAGTGTGATATATAACAATCTACAGGCAGATATGACGTGCTCTACACTCGTATGACATGTGTCAAATTAGTATAAGTACAGACATACGAATGTGACACATTATCTGAGTAGCGGCTTAGCACATTCAACACGTTAAATATGCTACTACAAATGGCTAAACGCTCGTAATAAGAAACTAATATTGTATACTGAATATACTATTTTAATATTTTCCATATAAATAGGTAAACAGGAGTTTCGAAACCTGACGGGAAATTTTGTTCAAATTACGAATATTTTGTGAATTTATTGCCCCTATTGTTTAGTTTATTAGCTGTTCTGTAATTTATAACCGCAGGTTTATTCGAATTGCCAACATAACCGTCATAAACATATTTGTAGCATTTCTCAATCCTTTTTTCTATCTTTTGGAGACAGCAAATGGCTCTTAATATGGATGTGAAAGACACTGATACAATCTGATAAATATTCCTTATCACACCGCTTCGAAGCAATGTTTAGACAATTAGTAGTAAACTGCTGAAATATTTCGGCCTCGCTGAAGAAGCGTCTGTATTCAATAGATTGTAGGTTTTGCAATTTATTTTACTTAGCTTTAAGTAAAAAATGCCTGTAAATCAAACTCACATGGTAGAAGTAAAGGTTACAAGACTGTTTAATGTTTCGCAGAAGGTGTTAAAGAATTGTTGTGTTATTAAGCGGATACGGTGTCAAGCGGATAATGCAGATGATAGTAGATCATAGAAGAAATAAGTAACCTTATATTGTACAACCCGTGTATGATAGTATATTGCAAAAATTTATTGAATTAGCCAGTGTTAATATTTAAGGTTTTTAAACAAATGTTTATTAAATTTGATTTTTTATTGAGGACATACACATATCTAATATTTTTGCATATACACTTATTTTAATGTTTATAAAATTAAACAGCGTGAAAATTGCTTTTAATAGTTTAGACAGAAAAAAATGTACATGTCAAATCTTAAATTTGTTTCTAGGAACTTATCTGTTAATGTTCTCAGGATTTACTGCACTGATACCAACCAATCAGGAACCGCTATTTGCCACACGCATTTTAGTGATAGGTAAGTCAATGGTGACGCCGCGTGGTTACTGAATTCAAAAGGTTCAAAGTAAATAAATACTATAACAGTAAAATAAAAGTAAATAATTAAACTAAATTATATGAACAAGTCTGAAAATGATGATGATGGATGCAAAACGCATGGCACGCATTGAAGATGATAAACACATTGTTAGTGACTGAGATTTATTATTGACGTTAGAGTGATCATTCATTAATCTTTGTAACATTCCTATCATTAATAATTTTTCATTGGGAGAGTGGTAAGTCAATTATACAGTGTCATCTAGTAACTTTATTTTCACATACGAGTATTTTTAATTCTGTAGGTGTTAATAATTAATTAATTATTTTTATCAATGTATAAAAACAATTGGATTTAGAGCTATAATCTAACATTACGTTAGAAATTATCGTTAATCTACACTTCTCAGCAAGAGTTAGTCGATTCCAATATGTGTATGTTATTCTTATGCTGACAACTTCTGATCTTCAAGAAAAACAGAAGTAACATAAGTATGATTTAAAGCCTAATTTGTAATGTTTAAATAATTTTACTTATAACGTGAATACACAATTTGACTTGAAGTTAGAGGTTTATACACATTAGATGAACAGATTATCTTTCAATGAAAATGCATATTTTAGTTTCCACCTTTTACATAGAGTATATTATATTAGTACAAATAATATGTATGGATTTCTTGTAAAAAAACTTATTTAAATTATGTTAAAATTAAATACACGCAGTAGCATGAAAAGTGGAGGAAATGGTAAAAAATAATCCATTTGTTATCAGGTCTGTATTATACAGGATTGTACATTACATGATTTCATAAAATGTATTAATTAGATCAGGAAGTTCCAACGTAGGGCAAACTTACTTGTGGTTAGAATCCCTCCGTCTTGTTGTACTCCCTCTATATTTCTCCTGTGTGTCGATAAATTATTAATTTGCTTCACAAACTTTCTTAAGTTACATTAAATTCTTTATCCAAATAAAGAGTGATGCAGATTTATAACATCTGGTGGATAATTAGAAGATACCTTAAAAATGTGAACATATATCATTATATAAATCTACTTTTGTATTACTGATATGATTATATTATGCATGAAAATTAAGTAACGTAGGTTGGAACGGCCTATTATAAAAAAATAACAAAACAATAATTGAAAAGATGAAAAATAAATACCAATATATTGTTATTTGCTTCATATTGTTTCATATATCATATTAAATATTTAATAAACAATCCTAATATCAAGATATGTGTACACACCCCTCTGTTTTACCTACCTCTATGAGGTGGACTTCGGATTATTTCCATCAACGAGAAATATGGAGCCCTGTAAGGGTACGTGGTAATGGTTGCGCCCTTCCGAACCTGTCGCGGTAGTCTTGGATACGTCCTCTTCGGATCATAACTTTATTCAATAATAAATTTTAAAATATGGTTTTAGCAAGAGAGGGAAGAGAGTATGAAGATTTGTGTCCACATTGATACATAGGGTCGTCTCCTCTTCAGATAAATTTACCGAGGACACTTATTTGCCCTTTTCATACGATAAAATGTCATCTAGTAACGTTTTTAAGCAAAATTTAATTACCAGAGTACTTTATGCCAGTAATATTGATAACTCTAATAAGTTGGGGGCAATAAGTTAGCATTGCGGGGAGTATTTTTCTGAGTTGTTGTTCTAAGTATGCGTGTATAATATGTTTGTTAGATTTGGTGAACCAGTGTATTATTTTCAAAATATCATCTGTGGAATGATTTTTTGCAGATTCATATTGATACAAAATTAAGAGTTCTGAGACAAGTGATGTGAGATTTATAAGATAATCTAAATTAATGGTTATATGTACTCTCTTACTCAGAATGTTATTTAGTTATTACTATTTTTACAACTTCTGACGGATACAAGCTAGGGTGAGAGATATCAGTCCATGTTGTTGACGATGCCAGAAGTTAGAAATACACTGTCAGTATGTTTACGGGCAAACTCCAGCATTGTCTGGTACTGTCTCTTTTGTCAGATAGTCACACTTTCTTAAAGGTCCTCCTTCTCTACACTATGTGGATTTATTTGGATTTAGAAAAAACAAATCGACTATTGATGCTGTCACGAGTCTCATTGATTCTGTTGTCGATGGTTTGGAGAGGCGGGAACATGTGCTTAGCATATTTCTCGACCTCTCAAAGGCCTTTGACTGTGTGCATCATGAAATACTGTTGCACCAGTTATGGTCAAGCGGTGTTCGTGGTTTGCCTCACAAATGGCTCTCGTCATACCTAAATGATAGAGAGCAGTGTGTGCAGATCGCGAATACCCTCTCAGGAAAAGTTAAAATGCCCTATGGAGTCCCACAAGGATCGATTCTAGGGCCTGTCCTTTTTCTCGTCTACGTCAACAGATTGAGTTCATCAATCCATAATGGAAAGATGATTCAGTATGCTGACGATACGACTCTCTGCATTAGATCAAAAACCAAACCAGATCTTGAAATCAAAGCCTTTGAAGAACTCAACTCATGCATTGATCATTTTTTCAATATCAATTTGAAAACAAATTGTTCTAAAACAAGCGTGATTAATTTCTGTTTTCGGCAACATGAAAACGAAATCCGACCAATTGTGATGGTGGATGAAACCATAATAGAAGAAGAAGAATCCACCAAGTTTCTTGGGATGCACCTTGATCGAGGGCTGACATGGGACGTTCACATTGAGAGTGTCTGTTCAAAGGTTGCTTCTGGCATTTATGTCTTACGCAATTTGGCAAAATTCTGTTCATTGGATATTCTGAAGACAGCTTACTTTGGCCTAATACATCCACATTTAGCTTATGGTCTAAGATTGTGGGGTGGCTGTTCTAGATACAAATTTAATAGAGTGTTTAGAATGCAAAAGAAAGCTGTCAGAATCATTTACAAATTAAATCAGAGAGAGTCGTGTAAATTAGCCTTCGGGGAGCTTGGATTACTCACTTTGCCTAGCCTCTACATTCTCGACGTCGTGCTATACTGCCGATTCAAGTGCGTCTCACTTCGGGGTAGCGACGTACACCAATACGGATTTAGAGGCCGGGACAACTTTCGTATGGCACAGCACAGAACTACTGTTTTTGAACGCTTGCCATCTCAGGTTGGTGTGAGGCTAATCAATAGGCTCCCTGAAGAGATCAAACGCGTCAATAACCACAAACAATTTAAATCTCGATTAAAACACTTCTTAGTGTCCAAAGCATTTTACTCAGTTGACGAGTTTGCGATGGGTCGCTGGGATAGTCTTCACTAACATTTAAAAAAAATTCCAACTCCCCTTCTGATATCCAAGAAAATTTGGCCACTATCGAGAAAACGGCGGCAGGTGGCACATACCCAAAAAGTAATTTTTATTTTAAATTTACTCGAATATTTTTTTACTCAGAATTAAAATTAATTGTGTTAGTTATTAGATTAGGACTTTTATTTCTATATGACGCTTGCAATACAATTATTGTTAATTGTTTCCTGCAATAAAGAATATTATTATTATTATTATGTTCTATCCTATTTGCCATGGAGGACATATACTCTCCAGAGAACCAGTGGCTATCCACGGGGATTCCTTGAGCCAGTCCTGGACCGTTCAGTACTTAATGTGTGGCAATGCTCTCTGTAACAGGTGTTGAAAATAGGAGAATTGCGTAAACATATGATTTATGTTATAGGTAGATAGATAATACAATTGTACTTTTGAATATCCTAAATACGTGTGCGTACTGTTTGTAATGTCTAATATTACATATCTTGCCAAAGACATCATATAAAGTACATAGGTATCAACTAAGGGATCGGATATTAGCCAGTGAGGGCGTCAACCACCAATCTCTGGATTGGCTCTTATACTGGTTATCTTCAATCCGAGTACGGTGTTCACATACATACAAAATGAGTGTTCATAGACTTACATCCACTATAGCTCCAATGCAAGTTTGTTACATATTGACAAATAAGGAAAGTGAGTTAGGAATATAACAATTTTACAAATAGCTCTTAACAGTACGAGAAAAATTAGCTATAGTTACAGCTATAGCTGAGGGTTAGCGAAGCCTTTCTCCCGAGGGGATGGAAAAATGTCATTTCTGTCGGTTCACACGATATCTGGAAAGCCTGTTACGTGACAAGTGGTATGACGTACCTTGTAAATATATACTCTAGGGTTGGCCTTAATATATGAATCACGGTCCCGTATCGACATGATAGGTATTCGAAATATTTCAGATGGGAATTTACAATCAGCAGAGATATAAAACGCTATCGCTTATTGCCTGCGGCTGACATGGGCGCAATAAAGTTGGACCGCCAACATGCTGCGGACGCCTTGGCTACCGCCCAATGTTTTTATTAAACAGCTAACGTTCATGATTTTGGTTCTAATCAATATTAGAAGTAAGTAAGTCTCTGAGCATCCATATGAAACCTCTAATGAGAGCGAAAACTGGCCAAAAACTAAAGATACAGTGTCGCAACGAAAACCATTACTATTTTACACAACTTCTAATAACCAAAATCAACAGTATTAGTGACAAACATTTTTGTTTCCAATGTACTATTCATTTAAATAAAACAAATGAACTGCATACATGTCATACTCGTACATAAGTATAATAGTCTAAACATTATTTATTCAAATATGTCTTTAACCTGAGTTTTGGGTGTCACATTTTCAGATCAAAAGTTTGTTCATACAAGAAAAATGAAATGTAGTTATGAATAGCGAGTCTCCCCTCCTTTACTAGTAAATAATACAAAATACGATATATTATATTATATTACTATTTATAAAGTTCTTTACCCAACAAGAGTTAGTTGAAGCCAACGTAAGATGCCATCAACTTCTGTTAATAATAATAATATGTCTTCGGTTAATTAACATAATAAGCTTTAATAATAATTCGCTATAATATTATAGCGATCACATTATATATTATAACTATATAGTGGTCACATTACTTATGTTTCCAGCTCCATTTCTATATTCACCTTTCCGTTTCCTATCATCATCACCCCTGCAATAAGAACATTGCACGATATATAGAGCTACATGCATTTTACGCTATATGATTAAAACAAAGAAGAAAAAGTGTAAACTATTTGTATACAAAAAAGAACATACTACTAAGATATAGGAATGTAGAAAATGTAAAACTTGTATTCGTCAATGTCGATGTATTCTTACTTATTACTTTACACATTTTTCCTTCAACATTACGAACACAAAATTAAGTTTAAATAATTTGTGAAATCATTAGTAAAAACATTTGTACAACAGATTAAGTTCTACATATTTTTCTCCAAGTGCCTATATATTCTGATAGTGGAAGATGTATAGCTTGTTGGTAGGTTTACCCCCGGCCAGTAAAAGTCGAGAGACTGTAAGATCTCACGCCAATAATGGAACAGAAGGCTTTTACTTGATGAAAACTTCTCCAGTCTTCCGTATTTTCTATTTAGCCACAAAAGCAAGCAAAGACACTGACTGCTAAACAAACTGAAAACACAACTCTAAACAACAATGAAGTTTCACACAGTAAGTTTAATCTGGAAACAAAAGACAAAAACAAAATACAACAAAGACTTCCGACTCCCAACAATGCGACTTCTATCACCTGGAGAGCTTTACTTTCAGTTTATTCTTGTATCTCTACATATAATTCACTTTGTTTAAGAGATTAGTTTTATTTACAATATCCGTCTGTCTTTTCTTATTCAAAGTCATTCAGTCTCTATATCAAGTCACAATTGGGTCGTTAATAAAGGAAATCTAAAACCCTATATAAATATACATATATATCTAATTATATAATTAGATAATTAATTGCTCCCGGCGGAGCAAGTACTTTTTGTGATTCAATGTTTATTGAAATTATATAAGGCTATTGTCATTTATACATTTTAATGTAATTATATAATATATATATATATATATTATATAATTAGAAAGTATTTAAAAATATCTAGAAAATATTGTAGATTTTATGCTTAAACATGACACAGTAATGTTATCTATATTATAAATCAAATGTGGATTTGTTTGAATTATAGAGACAGTTATAAGTACCACGTACAAAACTATAAAACACATTACTGAATAACACTAAGGAACATCTGTGTTACGACCACTATTACTTGAGTTTCATCTATATTTATACTTTACCTTCATAACTTCCTTCAAATATTTAAAGGAAGCTTCCTTTCAGTTACAATGTCTCACTATAGATAGGATATTATCTAACTAAAAATCTCTGAAACTTTGATTACTTGGTTAGTGATTAAAAAGGTGCTATTATATAAAGTCACTTGGTCAGTTGGTATTACAGTATACCAATTACAATTACAACCTCTATTTTATTAAGTACAACCTTTTTGGCCTTATAACGTAGTTACAATTTATACATTTTTTTAGAATTTGATAAATCATCTAAGCTCTGTAACTCATAAGTCAATAAAAAATACTGTCCAAAAATTCCTGGTGCCATCATGTTTAATATTTTGAAAAAGACAAATATTTTAGAATCGTAAAAAAGTGTATTTTACAGCCCTACACTATTTGTTATTAAAGGTAATTATCACTTTATTAGAAGACAGTGTAACTTGTACTGAATGGACGAAAGACATGGAGTTGGATACCGCTGAGGTCGTAGTAAGGAATACTCGATTTGCAAAGTTTACTTATACGTTTAATTGTGGCAAATAAACATAAAAACACAGCTTCTAGATGTTAAAAATAAAATAATGTATTGCCACGTTGCCAGATAGAGTGATATAGAACTAAATGATATCATGGGAGTGGGCCTATTAGTTCCAATGTCCTATGGGAGTTTTGCATACGAACTTAATAATTATTTAACACTTTAAAATTCACTTCCTTTCACGTAGATGTCAACTCACAAGTGCGGGCGTCAGCATCTTGGATCGACATTGCTGCTGTAGTCGGCAAAAGTGAAGATTAATAAACTAGAAGTCTAAAACATGAATGATGGAATCACTCGAAGAGATAAATCAGAGACTCGGTTAAATTCGCCTAAAACAACTCACAACGGTATTAGACATTTATCGAGACAACTTAAGATTCAAGGCAACGTGGTCTCGTCAGAAGGACATCACCACACTATCATCCATATTAATCTGCTAAATAAAACATCAATCAAGGTAAGTTACTTTAATATTTTTAAGTTTAATTTATATTATATTCAAAATTATATGTCTCGCATGAAAGGGCTAATTTATAATACAAAAAAATAAATTTTACTTACGGACAAGGCGCGCGAGGTGTTGCTCGGCAGCAGGATCGGCAGCTAAAACGCTCACGAGAGAAAAAGTGAATACGCTTGCCAATTATGTTATTACCCCACCAAGAAGTTCCAAGAACATTGGATGTAACTTATATTAACCAGTAACGAGTATCAGGGTTCCGAAAATATGTATTATATAAAATACAACTAAACAACGGTACAAAATATAGCAATGTATTCTGTATTTTTTTTCATCTAAGATTGTTTTAATATTAATAGGGATTTTAAATTAGCACATAGTTCTCTTCTCCACGCACAGACTCCACGTCTATGCTGCATGGAGTTTGTACTTAAATTAATTAAAATTATCATGTAATATTGCGATACTGTAATTTAGAGTAATTTTGACTAAATTCAATATCTGGAACGCATTTGTAAAATAAAAAATCACTGTTTTTAAATAAAATATAATCAGGTGTTGTATTTTATTGTTCTTGCTTGCTTTTTTTGTAAACTCGTGATAATAACTTATATTCTATACTGACGTTGCCATCCAAACAAAATATTATTAGTATATGTGTGTTTGTTGTTATTGTTCTATTTAAAATTGGAAATATGTTTTTAAATGCGATTTTGGATATTGTACATCGTTGTCCGAATACCTGTTATGATTTCAAAACATTTATCATCAATATAACTTAAAAAAAATGTTATTACAAAATTATAGAAATATGTAAAGATATATACACAATATTGAAGCTAAAATTTATTTAAAAACAATTAAATTAGTGTTTTATGTAAGCTATGAATTATTTCTCGAACTATTGTTCTTGGGTATCATGGACAATTAAAGGAAACTTGGACGTGAATTCGTTTTATATACATCGATAGTTAGAGATACTGCGTATAAAACTACCTCTATTGCTAGAGTTTCAACCATAATTACAGTTTACCTTCATAACTCCTTTTATATTTAAGGGAAGTTGCAATTTAATTACAAGGCTCACCAATAGAACTTCCAGTTTTAACTCTGAAATCACTAATGCCTTGGTAGAGATTAAGGAGCTGCTCTAGCAAACCAGTACCGTCAAAGGAGACGTCAGTGACGTCATATTTCATAACAGGCACGTGTGGGAGATTAGTGATCACGTCCCAACAAATTAGCCTTGAACTCGCATTACTCTCGTCTGTGGATATCTTGAATCCCATTCCTGCGATCTTAAATATAAATATATTAGGGCATTAAAATCTAAGTTATGTAGGACCGAGCAAAATTACAAAACATTCACTAAATATTAGCAACGATTAAAGTGCTAATATATGCATCGAAATAACTGTAATATTATTTTAACCGTACATATTTTGACAATTTTCTTAAGAGAAAAAACCCGAAATTAAATATTAGCAACTAGTTATTGCTAAGGGTATTGAATCATAAAAACCTATTTGCTACAAGATTAGTAAATAAACTTTATTGTGAATCAATCCCACAAATTGAATTCTTAAATAAACATACCTTCAAGTAGATTTTAATATGATATAACTGAAATAACGCATACTAACTTTTAAATAATAAATAATTTAACTTTTATTTAAAACTGTTTTTAAAGCTATTCGAATGTCACCTTCAGTGGCCATGGAACTGCAATGTAGTTGTGTTGGTAGCCTGTGATATAAATCAACATTTCATTGCGAAATACTACTCCAAATGTAAATTAATGCATAGCAATCAAAAGACAATTAAATGACCTTGCTCATGTACTTTAATGTAACTATTTAATGTAACATTAAAAAAAGGTTTTCAAACGTGAGAGCTTGCACGCCGATTGCTGACGTTTACATAATTTCTGTAATATCACGAATAGGAGGGTTTGTGATTTGGTTGAGCCGATGACCAACCAAAGTGTACCACTGGAAACCTCAAATCTAACACTAAGTCTTAATTTTTGTAAAGTTTTTAATACAATACACGGTTTTACCGAGCTATGAACTATTTATTTTATGTTTGAAATCACTATTTTACCGTGTTTCCAAATTTCCATAAGTATTTGAATCTGAAGTAGTTATTGTTTGAATAATCTAAAAGTTACTTTTAAATGTGTACCCTCGTTAGGTCAATTTGAATTTTATATTAAAGTTATGACTGTGAATCAGTAGGGCAACAAAATTTAATCTGCCGGGAGGATGTAAACATTTCCTTTTGTATTATTCTATGCCTGTCTATTGGTTTGCAGGTGTGGCATACTCATACATAGTAGGTTTAGGAATGCAAGTAAATTTTATATTTATAAACAAAATTGTCTGTAAAATGGTCCAAAAACAATTGGCTAAAGGATTGTCTTGAGATAGGCGCATCTAGAGTTAACCTAAATGAATAAAACACTTGATTAAAAATCAGGGAAAATCTTGGTAAATAATTGAAATACTTAAACTAACTAATATTAATAACTCTAACTAATATTATATTAATATAAAGTTAAATGTTTAGTGTTTATGGTCACAGCAGCATTTTCTTAAAACATGTAAGGTACACCATTTTCTAAGGTTACACCAACACATATTTAGAAATATCTATCGTCATCTTAATTTATTATCTCCTTATTATAGACTTACAAAAATGCTAGTAATTTGTTATTATTTTATGGAGTACAATAGAGATAATTGTTCACTGGGGCTATATTTTACAATGTTTTGCTTCTTCTGTAATTACTTTTCTTATTTAGAATTTCACCGTCTTTGTATCCTTTGTTCAGTCCGTAAGAATAAAATAATTAAATTAGTGGGATAAGCACAAAAAACATCCAAATCAATTTATTTCAAACTTTTCAGCCATGTATTTAAACTGGATATGTATGCTTCATAATAAACGCATATTGTAAATGTGAAAGAAAAGTGCAAAGTTAGATGTGTGAATTCATACCTAAAAATCTAAAGTTTTTTTAATATATTAGAGCAACAAACATGAGCAAGAGATAAGGGTGATGAACGTCTGGCGTCAGCTTTATAAAGACTGCCTCGCTTGTAGAGGTAAACATTGGGAGAAAATTGACTTCCTTTGTCTGTGGAATATTTGCTCGTCCTTTCTTTCGACGAAACAAAAACACAATACCAACAAAGATGTATATCGATGAGTGGTAACGAGTCCTAACTTTTGACGTTAAAGAGTCTTAAACAATTCAAACAAATTTCTTGACGAAGGTTGTTCAATTTATCCTTCATGTTTAAAAAATTTATTATTTGGTGTCTGTCTGAGGTAGTGTTAGACAGAACATGAAGGTTTATTTCCCTGCCAGACAGGTTTTACATTACAGTTGAGTTCTATTACCTAACAGTTCTTACAGAATCATTATCTCTGACAAGTTCGTACGACCATATTCTGTTATCAAACAGGTCTTTTAACAATAATTAGTCTAAAAGTACACAATAGCACATATATTTGCTCCTTTATTATAATTCTAGCATTTAAACTCTGAACTATAAGCAAACTATAAAATATATAACAATTATAAATCTTAACGCTGCAGCATGAACTCAAAACCCAGAGATTACGTCAAGAATTTTACAATCCAGGTTATATAACTTATAAAGTACGTTTAGAAATTTTCATTTAATGATTACATTTATTCAATTTGTAAATATTGGAACTCATTTATAAATACCTAAAAGAAAAAGTGATTAGATCAAGATGAAATTGCCTTATAAAGTGATTAAGTCTATACCGTAGTAAATAAAAAAAAATTGTAATAATATAAGTTATTTCAGGAAATTACCTATTTATGCATGTAATAATATTTTTACACAGCATAAGTATTGAACGTTGTTTGAGAGAATATATATTTAAAAAAATTTAAATATATTTATAATATTTTAAACATTTGTATTAGAAGAAACTAGAACCATGTTGAAATGTTCATTTACTCGTATTTGGCTAGCACAAATTTGATGGAATTTATTTTGTTTAGATAGAAAATTCTAAAATTTATTCATATTGTTTGTGATCGAATAGTGCATCATTACAATAATTGAAAATGGTTAAAAGTATTCCAAATATTTCAGGAACGTCCAAATAAAACTTAAACATTTGAAGTGAAGAATCTCTGATAAACTGTTCGGTACTCATGGGTGGTTACAAGATGTAAAAATACTATAAAAATCCTCACGTCATTTACTGATAACAGTGGTACACTGGACCACATTGTACTGACATTCCTCATGTACTCCAAACATAAAGAGAGCTTTACGTAACGAACATGTTTCTTCTTGATTCCTTAAAAAATGGTCTGAAAAGCATAGAAATTTGGTAGTAAGTAATCGGTATACGTACAAGCCAATCCCATTAGCTCCGAAACTGTACCGTAATATGTTTATTTTACATACACTGGAATGTAATTAGACTAATATTCGACACGATACCTAAACGCCTTTATTTTAACCTATCTTCTATCGTGAAAGGAGAGTCAACATAGTAATTTAATTGTACGCTGCATCCAGCTGACACAGGATACCACGCCCACTCCACACCTAACAACATTTATCTCATCTAAAGTGTTGGGAGTTTCGTTTTTCATTCTGTCCCTGTCCCTTACTTGATGTTAAGTTAATGTTTTTCATGTGCCACATTAAACATGAGTATGGATACAAAAGTATTAAGGTCTACTTAATAAAGAATGCCAAAAACAGGGTAGATTCTTACTGATGTAGAAAATGTTGTAATTAGAAACCATATCATTGTAATATTGTTGGAATCCTTGATTTGAACTGTTAAAAGATTTTAGTTGTTATATATACAGTTTACCCATGTGTAAACTGTAAAGTTCAAGAATATTGTAAACCCTTTTCAATTGCTACTGTTAAATAAGTGATAACCTTTACTACTGCCGTGCTTGCTGCATTCCACACTACTTACATACTTACTTATTATATGATATGGAATATATACATTTTCATAAATATTTTATCAATATATTTAAAACTTTAATCTACTTTTTTAACAATGGTAAATGTCCGATAGTTTTCAAATAAATCAATATTTATCAAATGTAATTATACGAACACAATCAAATAAATTAGACAAGCTAAAATTACTCAGTGAACCATATAAAAGCTATACAAGCATATATGAATAAAAAATAGTACTGTTACATTTGTACAGAGATCAAATAAAATAAATCTTTTATTGGATCATATTTAGTACAGACAAATCATTGCAATAGTAATCAGTAGAAAATAGAGATATATCAGATACCTGATCATCGGTGTATGTAACTACTTCGGTCTTGATTGGGAAACATCCCAAGCTGTTTCCCTTTACATAAGGGACACAAAATTATCCGAAATTATTGAAACCACTAATGTTAAAATAATGGCACCAATAATAATAGTACTTGAACGTGAAAGCTTTTAAGGAGACAATAACTTTATGTATGTGACAAGGTCACTGTTCTCTTGTCAGCAGTTGTTTAATTGTTAGCGGAAGCAGCAGTCAATATTAACTGTGAATCGACATCAGTGCGCTCAGCACCATTATTGACCTTTGACTCGGCGTTGGGAGGTTAGCACAGGTCGAGTGATCGATACTAATGTGTATGTTGTTGGAACAGTTAACGTGAATGGGGTTAATACTGTCACTCCAAAAATATATTTATCAATACCTATTTCAAACGTATTTCTCTAAGCATTGAACGATGCTAGTACTTAAAGTATTTAAATGACGAATACAAATCTTTTGAGAGTTACTTAAGAAATTATTTCGATTTATCACTTTACCTGCTTAGGTAATATGAGGTAAATTTGTTTAGTACTGTAGTGCACATTAAAAAAATCATATTGGAACAAGGAAATACGATATAGTGAACATGGATTGGGAAGTAAGAACATTTAATTTACGGTAACAGGTTTTACAGATATTTATTTTTTCGAAAAACGAATATTGAGGGTACAAGCGAAGGCAGCAAGCTGGGTGAACCGCAATGTGTAATAAATTACCTTTTAGGGAATTAAACTAATTGTAAATATTAGTAAATCGGGTCAGTTGAGGTCTTTAATTGTATGTCTACTTAGGTTTGTCCATACATGATAATGAAAGGCGATTGACGTTCAGCAAGAAGATTTATTTCAAATGTATGCCTAGTAAAGGATAAGACAAATATCGGTAATTTTGGATTTTTCACTCTACCGTCTTACCCGAAGTTAAATATAAGGGTAGAAATAGACACTTTTCAACTGTAATAGGTATGTTAGTTTAAATTATGTACATTATATATAGTATATATATATATATATATATATATATATATAAAATTTATGTAACAAATAATAAATAATGTTAATACATTCGGACACAAAAATTATGAACTTTGTCACTGCTTTTTTTTGCCTATTTAAAACTATTTTTGATCTGCAGCGTTCCTTGTCTAACAACTCTGTTTCACGAGGCAACCAAAATCGTGTAAATCGGAGCGTACAGTATCGTCTACTTTTAATAAATCAAAATCCCTTGGTTGATAAAGCAAGTAATATATAGAGGACAAGAATCTGGTATAAAGATCTGGTATAAAGACTCCTTTTTATATAATGCAATAAATACTTTTCCACAATACTTTTGTACTTAGTATAAATTTATTTACCTTACATAACTCAAATGCAGTATAAATATTTCAGTAAGTTTTACGAGTCGTAAATATGAAACAGCACGAGAAGAAAGAACATATAAACGGTTCACTCAATTTAAAATAATTTTAAGCACACGTACATAAATTGGAGAGGAAACGGATGCACTCAGCGTGAGTATCAGAATAAAACAATTACAAGGGACACGGAAAGGTTTTCTGTTATCACATCAGCCGAGTGTTCCTGTTCCTGGTATTATAAAATTTTCGCAGTCCAGGCACGTACATAACCCGTATATAACGTTCAGCTTTCGTGTACTTGGGCGGCGAGTGTGCATGACTCGGTTGTGAAATTCTTAACAAGATATATACTTTTGCACAAATAAACGAAGAAAAGGTTATAATTTACATTAATAACATGAATACCTTATAGATGTATAATTAATATATGGTTATATATGCCAAGTATAAGATGTATAAGAATAAATGTCAAAATATTATGTCTCAGATTGGACTCAGTGGGGAGAAGCTCAGTATTTATAAGATATGAAGATATATGACTGACTGCACAGTGTCTTGTCTTGCGAACTATAGCCGTTACTGTAAAATGCAAAAACATATACAAAATGAAACGGAAAATGAACAATTATATGGAGGGGACAAGATTGATTCGAGAGGTTTTGGTACAAATTGGTAATGTTAAACTCTTTTAATTTAAAAGTCAACAATTAAAACGGACACACCTCGCTGTTCTGTACTGTACTGTCTGCACACATATGTCCGTTATTATCAGCAGTAAACAATAGCCTGTCATCGTAGCTACGTTTAGTTGTTGAAATTGCACTGGATGTAACTAAATGTTCTTCAAACTTTTAAAAACTCAATAATTTGTGGAGTTTTGTTTTCCCTTAAGATGTCATTCGGATTAGCTATTATGGCTTTATACATTTCCCATTCTCCGAGTGTATTCAGGTGATTATTATTTGTATAAAGTATGTAAATTATTTTCTAAAAGTTTTGGTTATGACTTATAAAAAAGTAGATATCTTATTATAAAGTTTACATTTTGGTAAATGTATTAAAAAAATAACTTTATACAATCGAAGCACTTTAGTTTATTCTTCATCTCATTCTAAATTTGCCACAAATTATTTTTTGAAGGTTAATTGTTAGCATTATTAAAAGTTCCGGGTGATAAAAGTATCGTATTGTTTTCTAATTTATCTTCAATGGTGTCATATTTTTCAATTCTTTCAAAAATGGTGTTCTTACTAACGGGATATTTATGTTTTTAATTACTTAGCTATTATATTGTGTGTATTAATTTAAAACATATTTTTGTTGCCATATATTAATTTCATAGTTATATTAAATGGGGCGTTAATAAAAAATGTTGTATTATGAAAACACATACCTAGGATAGGCCTTAACTCTTTACACCTACATGGATAATTTGCTAAATGAACTTATTTCAAACTATATTTTCCTTTTAAAATAGGAAAATATAGAAATGCTGTTAATGTGTTTAGAAATGAAGTCAAGCTGTAACGGTGGGTATTATCAGAAGTTTTTAAAACGTTTTGTCGTAAACATTCCTCAGTGAATTTCTCTTTTACTTTTGTCGTGGACTTTGCTATATTTATAGTTAATGTCAATACAAATCAAGAGCGTATGAAGGCTCAAATAAGTTTCTTCGTTCTCTCTTTGTCTGTCACTTCCGCCACTTACCACTTTGAGTTGCTTCACGCTGGTGCTGTAACGATCTCTCTGAGGATCTCAGACATCTTAGATATTCCTCACTCGCTCTTTCCTTTCTCGACTACCGGCTAATATAAAACGGGATCAAAATAGTCTTTTTAACGTAAAATCTCAGCAAAACATTATGATGACTTATTATGGAATGTTATCTGAAACCTTAGAGAAGTTTAGTTTTTATCAGGATAGTCATGTTTTTATTATTATAAATATTATTAATTCATTCTTTTTATCATTACCAGTGAGCGTTGGACTTTCAAACTTTTAAAATAAAAGTAAGGTTATCCCCGAAAAGTACTTTGTGTATGCAACCACTATTGTTTGAAGCACACAGGTATGGATCACACAGTATCCGAGAATGACTGTTAGCTGAATTCATTTGTTGGACCATCTTAAATTTTCATGAGCTTGATGGACTAAACTTAGAACACGTAAAACAATTACATGTTTTTGCAGCTTTTGTCTCAAAGTGAATATATTACATATTGCAACGCAACGAGCGCCAAACAATAAGAAAACGTACTTTGCTAGATGGAGTGTATAAATTTGCGTAAACACTATAGGTAATGCTTAAAGAGAATGTTACACTTGTGTTGTAGTACACAGATAACGAGACCCCAGGAGCTATAACACGTTACAAAGAAGTGTTACAGAACATAAACTCTGCACAAGAAGCTGAGCAGAGTGCGGAACATACACCGAGCTACGTTACCGGCTTTATGTCTGCTTCTGCTACTTCTGCTTGTTCACTTAAAATGTGTGAATTGGATTCTCTACACTCCACTACAACTCTTGATAGTAGAACGCTTATTATATTTTTAGCACAGCCGAAAAAACCGATTCCATGTGCGAGTACACTGCAAGTTTGTGAGAATTAGTATCACTTCTAGGGACTTGATATTTGCAGAACATGAATTGCAAGTTCAATTTATTTTGTATTGTGTGTAGCGTTTTGAATAATATTAACATGATTAGAGCGATAGCTTACACAGTTTCTAAGAATTATGTTATAAACTATGAGGAATTTTTATATGAAAAAACAACAGACGTTTTTGACCTATCACAGTGGAGGTTGGGACTAGAGCTGCCATCCTGGTAGAAAACGTTCTTACATTCCGTGTGTGAATTGTGCTCCTTCTATTTTGACTTTGGGACGCGCAGTGTGGCAAAACTACTCAATAACCGGTGAGACTAAAAAATTAAGTACTTTATACTCTAATTATACTTAACAATGGAAGGACATCCATCGCATATTTTCAGAGTGGATTAAAAAGTCTGCCTTGTTACGTTCACGGACTCTCTTGAAATCGGTATATGACTACACCAGAACAAATCGGTATATTCATAAAATATATTTAAAAATGTAAATCTATCTAGTTTCTCAGTGCTTTGAATACCAATTTTCATAGCACATATATTTATTCTCTAGCTGTGTCTAAGTGTAGTTTAATTTGATAAATTATATATTTAATAGTATTTAGAATCTTTCTAATAGATTTACTATGATATTATTTTACATTTCTTTCAGGAAATATATATATATATATATATAAATCATAATCTCAAGAAGAGTTTCAGTTGTTTGGATAACACTACCTTACCAGCCAATTGTGTAGAGGAACTATTATAGACTGAAGAATATCAGATTATGTTTTCAATTATTATATTAAAGTTTATCATTTTTTAACATTGAATTTTGTATACTTCACGATTTAAACCTGTCAAAATCTACTTAAAAAAATGATGTTCGTAATAAGAAAAAGCTTCGTCATATAGTTCACGATACATGATTTTTTATGTAAATTCTTATAAGCACTAAACTTTAAACACAGTTTGTATAAAGCTGAGAAATTAAGATTAAGTCTACACATGTTTCAAATAACAGATTATTATTTTTAGGTCACAAACTTATATAATTTTATATTACAAACATCAAAAAATCACTAAATAATCATAAACTATTTTCGTAACATATTACAATTACGATCCTCAATTCTATAGAGACAGTATTTGAAATAATCTGTCAAGGCATGTACCTGTGGTGTAATGGTAGCACATTCACCCGGCAAGTGAGAGATCCGGGTTCGACTCCCGGCGGAGCAAGTACTTTTTGTGATTCAATGTTTATTGAAATTAAATAAGGCTATTGCCATTTATACAATTTAATGTAAATAAAAGTCGTTTGACAGGTATTTGGTCTTCCGATCATATGTTAGTTTGCTTATTTAAACGCATATGTGACAGATACGGCCAAATACAAAATAATTGAATCGGAAAAAGTAAGCGCTCTGTGGTGTAATGGTAGCACATTCACCCGGCAAGTGAGAGATCCGGGTTCGACTCCGGCGAAGCAAGTACTTTTTGTGATTCAATGTTTATTGAAATTACGTAAATAAGGCTATTGCCATTTATACAATTTAATGTATATATATATATATATATATTTTATAGATAATTTATGTATATATATATATATATATAAGGTTAGAAAATTTAATGCATGTAGCACAGAGTTTTATAAATCCAACTATTTCTTCGATAGAAAAATCACGATTGAGTCAACTGATAACGTAGTGTTTGGGCTTATACCATTTGCTAATGGTATTTCGCAATAAATAAAAATTAAATTATTATTAATAATAATTATGTATATTAATAACATATTAAGTGAACAAACCGTTTAAATAAAATGTATTAAATATTATATCAGAACTTAAAACAGTAGTGAACATGTCGACTTCTATAATTCCGGATGTAGGCGCAATTGAGCTTGGGGTCGGATTCTAACCCGAAAGATACAATAATCTAGTTGAGTTAGTACACTATGTAGTAACAAAGAAATGTGGATGTTTGTAGTCTTAGACAATACCAGTCTCGGAGCGAACTGTGGGCTGATTGGCATAGAGAGTAATAAGGAAAACATGATCGTGAACCGATTAAACCGAAGTTATAACAGTAACGTTCTATACCAAGTTAGTATGTTACTAATCTTTGGATAGTACAGAAGTCTTAGGTTAAGAATTGATCATAAACGATTTTTTACGCATTAATGTCACAAGTTACATAATTTCAGGACAATTTTAAAAACAAGAAATTAAAGAATTCGATTTTAATATAATATAAATTTATGAGTATTATTAAAAATTAGTAAAACAAATTTTAACTACTTCAGTTTTTTTTGATAAGTTTCAAATTTCAATTATACTTTAAAACTAAAATTCCTTGTAAAAATTCATAATATATTTTGAAGATTTATAATATTTAAATCTACTTAAGCAGAAATTTATAAATATAATTTTAAATGATGGTAAACATTGAAGGCACCAATGATATAATTAAGATCCATAAAGTAATTCCAGAAAATAATTAGTTTTTATTTTCACCTTTGGAAAGGAAGAACTTTTATTTATTAAGTGCCTAGCAGAATGACATTTTGTTTTATAATAAATTAATGTAGAGAAGTTTGAAGGAATTGATTTTACAAAATTAAACAGAGAGTTTTGAAAATTTTTTATCTAATTGACTGTTTTATTTTCTAGTAGAATAATTAAAACTAAACTGACAAAACAAAGATCATTTAGCTTGCATTCATCTGGAGACTAATAAAAAAATCCTAGCTAAAATATCACTTTGACCTTTAACACTTACCTGATCTGAGCTTGAATTGAGGAACTGTTTAAAGGGAAATTTTTATATTTTACAATTATTTTGCCATTGCTTTAAAGATAGAAATAAACGTGTTTTGCACATGCTATACAAAGCGCGTTTATTTGACGGACACCACCATACTGTATGTATCTATAGTTCAAACGAGTTTTTCCTTTTTTGTTTTCTTTAAAAATAATTATTTTTTAAATAATACAAGTTTTGTGGAGGCAAAGTTTATAATTTAAACTTTCCGGGAAAATTACGTTAAAACACAGTTATGCTTATTTATATGTAAACTTTTGGAACACTCTGTAGACAGTTTTTATGAAAATATGTTCAAAGGACTTCCTACTTGTGATGTATTGGGAAATTATTTAGTTTTTTTTATAAATGCAATAAACCGTTCTCCGACTATACATGCTGATCGGGTGGTTTGTTTTACCCTGTATTATATATATACTTAAAATTTTATTTTCCGTTGCACGTAATAAGAGCAGTTTTCTGTTTCTTTAAGACGTAATTCCCAAAAATGGTTATTTAAATCTATAAGTATAAAATTTTATCAAAAGTATTTAATTTAGATTGTTGGTCAAGAAATAAACGAGTAGTTTTATCAATATTCGTATAAGCGAATAGACTATAGACTATTAACAACATTAATATAATAAAAAGTAATCGTAGCAAAAGATAAATACATTACTTAATAACATTTACAGGATTTTATGAAAGAACTCCAACAATGGAATATAGGAGAACTAGACCAATAGAAACACAATACTCTTCCCCAGTTATCAATAGCGCAATGTGGGTCGTCTGTGGAGGACAGCATCGCCGCTATTTGTAATCCCAATCTACCGCGACTACAGTTTATGACCTTTTCCTCCATTTTTATTAGTATTTTGTATATAAATGTATGTTTACAGCATTGATCTACTGCAGTGTAGTGCCCCCAGATATTAGTATCGAGAACGTGTAGTTAGCCAAATGTTGAGGTTACCTTCCGCTTAATGCAGTATCTGTTACCTGTAGTCCATCTTAAGAGATCCAAACAAATTCGGTGACAAGGAAGTTCAATACGACACACCTACACTTAAAAAAGGATGTATGTGTTTGGTTTACCGAGCAGCCATTCAGTGCAGCAGACGTGTTATTATTGCCTCATTAGACGTACAATGGAGTGCGATATTTTAGAACGTTCCCAAACCAAACCTTGCTTAATCTGAAGCAACCGTGTTTTCTGTACATAACGAAGTACGCTTGGATAGGATGATCTCCTAGGACCTCAATTTAACCTTCCGTTCCAGTGCAGTGCCTGAAATATTCGATGGATGAGTGCGTAGATTCCAGGAGTGAAGTCTGTTGCAGTGTCAGATTTCAGACGTTGCTCTAAGAGGAAGGTTAACTGGAGATACACTCAACATTCGCATTCTATCTACACTTTCCACCGTATCTTAGTTATGTAGTCATCATTATTTATAAAAATACCCGTCAATGATTTAAAGTATCTTCTCAGGATTCTATACCCTATACTTACTATAACGCATAAAGACGTTTAGTAAGATTATATAATATTCAATGACCGGCAATAAAACGACTTGTTTCGCTATCCTTGAAATATATTCGTTGATTTAAGGGTGACTCAATACCTTTTAATAAAGAGTTGTAATGTAAATGTTATATTAACTGTTAGATATATAAAAAAATTATTATTTTACTAAAATACCAAACCTTGAATATATTTTGTTTTAGAAGATTGACATGGTAAATGTTTTTTTACGAAAATCGTTGGTTTAATTCTCTCGCAGTCCCGCATGGAAAACAATGGGATTACCTGGAGGCCGCAGTGACAGTTTCTCATTAGTCTCAGAGACTCGTGACCAGGGACGAGGTCTGAGTTCATCTCAATTACTTGTGTACACAATGTATGTTAGTCCTGGTGTAGATGGGGCACGTGACTATTCTATAATAACTTTCAACAAATAAAAAAAAGACAGAAATTTATGTTGTTTTCCAATCAGTACTATTGTAAAAATACAATTATATAAAACCCAGACACTAATACTCTTTTAATACAAATATGGAATAAATATAAATAATCAAAAAAATCCTCATGTATCAATGAAATAATAATACAGCCTGTAATAACTAACAGCTGATATAAAATAATACTAATTTGGCTGTATTTGTTTTTAATAGTTTAATTACAATGATCTGTTTATACTCGTCTACATAAAACGTATTTAATTTATTCGATGACAACCACTCCGAAAGTGTTTTTACACATCAAGCACATGATATCTGGTAATGATTTTTCTAAAAACTGACCTTCGTAATTAAATAGGCTCAATAAGCAGTTTATGTCCAAAATGTACCATTTCCTATATCGCCGTTTTTCTTTTTTTAATAATTACACGTCTTGAGAATTTGATTGTGTATTTTGAAAAAAAACACATCCACCTCGTTTCTAAACGAAACCTTATGTAACTGAAAAAGGAAAAGTATATAAGAAAGTGTAATAAAGTAAAGTCAACATCATTAAAGGAAGTTAGAAAGACATCTACAGTCAGATCACTGTCAGCAGTTCAGTGTTGCTGAGGAAACGTTCGCTGAAGTACTTTGTGCTGATTTGGCTACCCGTTCCTCTGAGTGCTGCAGACGTAGTTTTCCCCATGTTTTCCCATTTCCGGTAACACACTGGAACATTCATTTATTAGATTGAATAGGTTTCGTCGAAACTTTATTTCAAAGGGTGAGGTACGAAATTAAATTCGGTGTACTTTATACTTAAGAAAACAATATGTAACTATGAATTTCGTTTGATTGCATGTTTAAAGGGCTTATATGTGTTTGTCTCCTGCATAAGCATATATACATTAGAAAATAGTAGTTTTAAGAAATATTCTTAAACTGCGTGGGATATGACAAATAATTATCTTTTGTTTATTTTGAATACCGTATAAAAGTATTACACATAATTTCACTAAAATATTATAATACGGTTATGTTAAAAATAAAACCTTATTCCAGCTATAACACTGATGTAGGCGAGAAAATCCCTGTAGTCGTTGCATACCTTCAAATTGAAGGCACTGACCACATTTCTACAGACTTCTGTAACTTTAATCGTGTGCACTAACGTTGAAGACGTCATACGATAATCCAGACTTCGTTATAACGATTTAACTTTCGGTTGAAATTAGGTGATTACTCAAACATTACATAGTTTAATATTCTGTGGTAATATAAAAATAGCTTGAACTAAGATAACATTTATTTGGCAACCGCTAAAATAATATATCCAAATACTATTTTTGTCGGTTAAAATTAGTGAATCATAAACAGTAAAGTTTATTATTAACATTTTAAATTAATAAATTATTTACAACACATTATAGTGTGTGCAATTAGAAACCCCATAAAAGGTATTATTTACAATATAAATAGTGCTATATTTAACAAGGTTACTCTCTCAGTTATTTTCGTAAAATTATTAATACGCTAAATATTTTTAATACATTTTTGTTGTAAACAATTAATTGTTGTATAAAATTCATTGATAACGTTGTTTTAATTTACCACATTTTTTGAGAGCCATTGAATATAAACATAACAAAATCTACAACATGTCTTCTTTTACGTACACTACAATATAACTATTTTATATGTAAAGTGGCATTAGATTTTTACAAATTTTACAAATTAAACAAGCTAACTCAAAAATAACTTAAACTAACATCTATCATTGGAACAAAATTAAATGGAGTAAATATTTTAAGGATATTTTTCTCAGTAAATATGTTATTGTATTTAGGTACATGAAAAAGTTTTGAAAATGGTACAAAATTACTATGGGGAATACTTATGAATTATTTTACACAGTTTCATGTCTTAGTTGTTATCTTCTTCGGATAATTTTTCACAAATCAACATTTTTTATCATTATCAGTGCTGTAGACGATTTCGACATTAAACAAACTAGATTAATAACTTTCACTATGAATTTTGAGTTTAGATCAAGTTCACCTTCCTCTTACGTGCAGCATCTGAAACCTGATGGCTATAACTTCTCTAAGTAGAATAATCAATTTATACACAGTATCAGCCATAATTCCATCTTTCACCCAGTAATCAGTCTCAATTCTGATTACATGTTGATAATAATTTTTCAAGTTTGAAGCACAACGGAAATCAGACCTTCATTCAGTAGTTGTTCTAGAGCTGATAATTACGTTTTGCTCGATGTATTACTGGATCGGATATGGTGTCTAACGTTTAACCAGATAAACTCTCAATTGTGTTTAAATAACATGTATGGGATAGCCTTAATGCTGTATGGCTCTCTGTTCTCTTAACATCATATTAATTTTGTAAGGTTTTTCGGAGGGCTCAATCCTTAGATTGCTTCATATAATATATAATGTCAACATGCCTCTATAGCCAGTCCATCATGTATTTCTTTGACGATGATTTATTTGTTACTTTGTAATTTTGCACTGTATGGTATGGAGCATTGCCAATGATCAGCACTGAGTTTGGAGGTAAAATTTGGAACGATTTTTGGAGAAGCCACTTTTTAAAAATTGGCCACATTCTTTTGACCATGATAGCCTTCCCGCGATGTGTTAGCCTTATTAATAAGGCACCTAACAGTCAAAACCCATCTTCTGGCCTTATTTCAACGTTTTTAAACTGTTTGAAGAGTTGATATCAGGCAAACACCATCTACAGTATTACTCTGGCAACAATTACGGTTAATGATTTATTGTTTACAAATAAGATTAAATAACCGAATACAAATTTATTGTGATTATTCAATGTTACAATGGATTACATAATATTTTTAACAAGTAATCTATGCGTGATACTAACATAGGTTCCTGTGGAAACAGAAGATGTCACAAGATACACAGTTGTACCGTGTGCTGGTCCAGGTGTCATCTCGTCACTCGCCTACAGTTGAACAAGAATAATAATTATTATTACAGAATTTTGCAATTTGATTAAAATAAAAGCATACTTGTCTTAGCATCTGCGAAGGCTATCCTCATTCGGGGACTAGAAACGTTTATTTTGTGTCCCTCCACAAAATATTCCGAGAATAATCGAACTTTAATTTGAAATTTTGCATAAATCTTAATTAATGTTTACGTAGGTTGAATTTTAATGGAGGTGCATACCTCTCATTTGACCTGAATTCCGTCAAAAATATGCACATGGAATTCAGACAGTAGGTGATGTATGGTAGATGAATGATTACAGGGCAACTGTTTATATGTTTTAATGGCAGCTAGGTCATGACAGCTTTTGTGAGAATAAGACGCTGTCGAGAAAACGCCTATAGGAAAACTTAGCGACGGTTTTTATGCGACCCGCGGTATGATTTATGTCTTAATTGTTACAAATTGCGGTGATTGGTTTCATGCTAAACATTAAAATACACCTTTAAGTTTTTTTAAACTATTGACTATAACTATACTAGACAGCTTGGATTATGAAAATTTCTGCTTTTTACATAAGCGTATTAAAATGTTTGTTTTTGCGAATTAGGCTTCTTATTAAAAACCGTACCATAACAACCGTATATGTATATATTATTACAGGGATTGGCTTTGTGTAAAGTTATCTAAATGCTGAAAAAGCCAGTAATGCATGAGTATTTCCTGATATTTTAGTCTAAGTTACATGTATATAGTGTAAACCATGACTTGTACAGTGTTTGGAAGTGAATAAACAATATCAGTCTGTGAGAGTAGAGGTATAGGTTTTCTTCTAACCTTTGAATCAAAGTTACATCTATATTTCAAAGCTATAACTTGTACACTGTTTGGAAGTGAATAAACAATATCAGTCTGTGAGAGTAGAGGTATAGGTTTTCTTCTAACCTTTGAGTCCAAGTTACATCTATATTTCAAACTATAACTTGTACACTGTTTGGAACTGAATAAACAATATCAGTCAGTGAGAGTAGAGGTATAGGTTTTCTTCTAACCTTTGAGTCCAAGTTACATCTATATTTCAAACTATAACTTGTACACTGTTTGGAAGTGAATAAACAATATCAGTCAGTGAGAGTAGAGGTATAGGTTTTCTTCTAACCTTTGAGTCCAAGTTACATCTATATTTCAAACTATAACTTGTACACTGTTTGGAAATGAATAAACAATAACAGTCAGTGAAAGTAGAAGTATAGGTTTTCTTCTTACCTTTGAGTCCAAGTTACATCTATATTTCAAACTATAACTTGTACACTGTTTGGAAATGAATAAACAATAACAGTCAGTGAGAGTAGAGGTATAGGTTTTCTTCTTACCTTTGAGTCCAAGTTACATCTATATTTCAAACTATAACTTGTACACTGTTTGGAAATGAATAAACAATAACAGTCAGTGAAAGTAGAAGTATAGGTTTTCTTCTTAACCTTTGAGTCCAAGTTACATCTATATTTCAAACTATAACTTGTACGCTGCCTGAAGATGAATAAACAATATCAGTCAGTTAGGTCAGTGGCTGGAGTTATAAGTTTCCTCTAGAATGTTTAGATCATAAACCTATAAAATGAAAAATTCTCTATTTAAGTGATGTCGCCAATACGTAATGTAATCCATGCCACCGATATTCCCCTATATAGGTGACGGTAAACAAAGAAAATGAACCCAATATTTAGTGGTTGTTAAAGTAAAATGCTATTTAGACGATTTTACAGATTTTTATCTCGATATTTTTTATTGAGGGTGATATTTTTTCCCATCAAAATTGATTAAAATGTTGTGTTCAATTCCCGTTTACTGCTTGCTAGTCCACTTGCAGATTTGTAGTTTGTGTTCTTTTGTCGTCATGTTTAAAAAACGGAAAGGCAGGTGTATATATTGGTCATTATACTGTAACATATATTGTTGTTACGATACCTAACATTTGTTTTAGCGATTTTCTAACAAAGATTTAACATACAAAAGTTGAATATAAAAATATGATGAATGTTTACGTAGGTAATAAGTAGGTTAGAAAGCTTTATAAAACAGAAAATGAAAGTTATATATTTTTTGGGAAAATGCGCATATAAATGTGTATCAGCTTTTACTAAAAGAAATATTGGATGTTTTTTCTTGCTTATTTAAATTAAATGGAATTTTATTTCATACCTGGATTTTTGTCTGGTACACAATAGAATAACCAACCCGTAATAATTACAACTATATACCTAAAAAGATACCTAAGAAATTTATTTTACTCTTTTTTCCAGCATGGTTTAAGAAACAAATTCCTTCGCTCTCTCTTTTAATCGTCATGTGTGTTTAGTGCCTGGTTCTATTCATTAAAACCAATATAAAACGACTGTATGTACAGTAAATGGCATATGCATATGGATACTGTTGACACAAATTCAAATTGACCGACAATACTAACTCTAACTGCTATAAGCAACCAAGAGTTATGTAGTAATGTTTCAGATTAAGTGCTTTCTAAAAAGAATGAAACAGTTCTAAAGTTAATGTATAGAACTATAAATGAGTCTTATGACATATAGACTTTTAAAATAGCCAAAAAATAAATGTACACATGTAGCAATACATCATTGATTTACATCAAATTTTGTTAATAATCTATTTTAACATAATTAAAATTGAATTTAAATCCCGTTTTGAAGTCTATCTCATTGACTAAATGAACCAAACAAACATACTCCTAAATGCAAATACATTGAAAATTTTTAAATCCATAGTCAGCTTAGGGGTTATAAACTACAATTAAATTATAAAACAGTCAGTAAATTCCATAATGCACAAATCCGTAAAGGATAAGAAAATAACCGAAAAACCAAAATTTGTTCCAAACCAAAATGCTGGGCGAAATTCTAATTAATTTTTATTATAACGTCCTACCGTATGTGCATTACTTATTGACGTGTGTGTAACACCCATGTGCTTTTATTCTTGTAAATATCTCATATTGTTATCAATACTTACACAGGTTTGTCTTTTAATTTTCCTTCAATCTTGTAAGGCACAAACAAAATAATATTTGAAAATAGAATAGATTGTAAGTTCTTTCATTGACAAAATATTGCATATGAAAAATTCACTGCCCTCCAAAACTTGAACTATCAGATTTTTTCATTAATAGTAAATCCCTTTGTCCAAATCCCTTGTTACCAGTGCTGAATTAAAAACATACTACATAATTTATAAATCCACACATAAATTTTAAATAATAAATTGAATAAAATGTTTAGAAATAAAATATAACAGATTCAAACATTGCCACAATAATTGATATGTAATTATTGTAATGAAATAACGTGTGGCGAAATGAGATTAGAGAGTAAATAAGAGTGTTTTTAGGAGTAGCATGATAGTAGATTAAACACATTTTATTGTTAGTGAATAAATTACTCAGTGATATTAAACTAATGCGTTTTTTTTAATCGAAAATACTTCATAAAATGCATTTGAACTGTGAATTAAGATTTAATGAATAATAATAAAATGTAAGACGAACTATTTGGTGGATAACTAATTACTGTAATTTATTTCTTTGCTCTGTTATGTATTTCCATCATTAAATAGAAAGAAAACTAGATACATTAAATAGATATATAAGAATAATAATATTTTTGTAAGGAGGTATAAAATTAGTGGGTTTTTCAAAACACTTTATAGTTATTAAAATACCGACGTTTTAATTTGATAAAAAGTCATCATTAAACGCAATTTTCTGATCACAAGTATGATTTCGAGAACTAAAATCGGCACCCTACTTCAAGTGCCAAATACTAAATAATAAGTTCAAACACAAAACACGTAGACGATTCAATCCATGACAAAATACAGCGACAAAAAAAAGTAAAATATTTTTAAGGGTCCGGCTGAAATGATGTGTGCAAGTCATGACCAACATAAACTAACTATAGCTTTCCTCTTTACTCTAAACTAAAAAAAGGTTTGGGACAGTTAAAAAATGATAAATTGATACAAGCGTAACAATATTTTATCAAATCTTTTCTTGACATACTTTGTAAGTAATGATACAAAACACTTACAAGTACTTTGTAGTGATGATGGTCTACAATCGTATATTATAATTGTATACTTTAAGACGTCCTGTGAACAAGAATGGTTAGAGCAACAAATTAGAACATAAAAGGAAATGCGAGAGAATGATTTTCCCTTTTAATCTAAACCTAAACAATATTTGGAAACAAAGAACTTCTCCCAGATAGCTTAATAAGAGGCTATTCGCCGGCCAACAACGTACAGACAGAATATACAAACAAAGTTCTTCAGCTAGTTATTTCGTGATATAGCAACGCTTTCAAGTGGTTTTCTCTAGAGCAAAATACATGGGACTGTTCCTATACATATTTTATTCAATATTTTAACAACATGGATTAATTGTAGTTTCCGATGTGACTCCTCGTCTCTTTAATGTTCAGTTTAAATAATAATCATTTATATCAACAAACTGACTTAAAAATCTATTATTTTTTAACGATTTAAAAAAATTTGTCTGCAAAACAATACAATACAATGAATTTTTATTTTATTCAAAATAAGATTCCGTCGTTCTTTTTTACGTTTTCCCTATAATAAGCACAACTAGATAAGAAAAATCGTAAGGTTATACTAATTTTATATAATAGCAACCAAAAGCCTGGCACAATTTATATTCTATTTATAGTATTACATAATTCGTAAACGAACTGCCCTTGCGTAGTAAAATGTACATTCAGTTGAATAACTGAACGAGAAAAGCCGTTTCCTGATATCAGTTATACTCCAGGCAGGGTATAATCTGAGCTGAGAATAATAGCATCAATATTATCTCACATCTCACACTTCCTCGCCTCCAGACTAAAGCAGCCAATTATACAGCACTGAGACGTTTAGTTGTAACTAAGGACCAGATGTCACCACGTACCGTCGCGCTGTGATAACTCCCTTACAGACTTCTATCCTTTTATTTTTCAACTAAATACTGTAGAATTTTTATAACCAAAATGTCATATTATTACACTAGTTATTTTACTAATAGGACGTTTAATCCAGTGTTATAATGTTTGAGCTGAGAGTTAGCGGTCTATCACTAGAGAGGCTCAATATGTTACATTTGTATGTTTGTCTGTTTGTCTGCAGTTAAGATATGCTTAAAACGAACTGATCTATAGACTTTAAATTTGCATGAAGCTTCATTTCATAACAGACAACGTTGAGTTCGATTCTATAGGACTTGGCTGAGCGTAAGTGATCATTTTGACTCGGTATGAGCAACAATGGAGGCTGATACGAAATTTCAGTGTAAATAAATTATAAAATTGTTTAGAAGAATTCACTGGATGTGTGCATGGATAAACATTAGAAACCTAACTACCAATAGGATACTGAAATCTATGAAATACGATACTTTCAGCCTTTATTATAATCTAACCTATACTTACAGCTAATCCAAGTAACATACTGAATTTTATCTACGTAGTTGTGTGAAGAAGTTATTATCATATGTACAGAAATTATGAAGGATTTAAGAACTGTTTGTGTATTAGTTTTGGTTAAAAGTGTGGCCAATCGCAGGAATAGTGAAAAATATATTAGTGCGTTGTATAAAACAGATGAGTTCATCGTCCACAGACCCTATATAGTAAGATGTTTAACATATTTTTTCATATTGTTATGTAAAATATAAAAATAACTTTTCACTCTAGAAGTATCTTTTACATTTCATGATTTTAACATTTAATATAAAATATAAAAAGTGTTTTCTATAAATACCTTTAGATGGAAACTGCTTTAATAATTAATTACTTAAGCCAATCGTATTGAAAGTTCACCATACATGTTATTTATTTAAAATTAAATAATTTAATGCTATAAGTACTTGTTTGTATTTAGTTAAATCTAACCATTAACCTAATTGTGGTTTTGTGCTCCACAGCTCAAATATTCAGCTAATACCATCAGAGTAACATTATTATTGAACATTAACGCCTTCCAACTAATACTTATATTGATAAAATACTGTTATCCATTGTTTTATAGATTCCCTTGGTTAAAGTTGTTGGAAATATAAAACACATTTCATTATTCATAGTATTTTTGTTGGTCTAGACATCACTGTAAAAAAATTGTGCTCGTAAAGTAGCCATTTTCCTCGCAAATACAAACAATTCAAGTATGGCTCTTGACAACAGAGGAAAGATTTATGAACTTGTGGACCAACCTGACAATATCACTTTTGCCTTTGTTCATGGTACTTACTGGCCATGACAGTGGCTGTTCCTCGTACTTATAATTTGTTTTAGGGCATATAAATACCAGGTTATAACCGAGTAGATCTTGATAGTTAGTAAAAAAGCTCAATGTTTTATTTAAATTCTAATTTAGCACATTTAGATAATTTTAAAATAGTGCAATAAATGCCGTAATATTAAATTTCAATTGACAAATGAAATCGAGTATTTAAAGATTTTAATCATTAAAATGTTATGGTTGAAGAAATATTTTGATTTCCCATTACATCATTGAATGTGCATATTGAATCAATTATGCCACGTATAAAAGTTTTAATTATTGATATTGCTATAGTATATGACTTTAAAAAAAGTGAGTATATAATTAGTTGCATAAATATTAAAAATAAATAATATTACAATGTGAATAGTTTAGGATAGTGATAATGAAATAAACCACGTCAAATAAAGAAAATATCACATTTAATTATCACAAGCAGAGCTAACCGAACGTAGTTGCCTTCAACAAACAATACTGAGGTTGATTTAGTTCTATGTTTGCCCATAGAGACAGAGATTTATTCATGAAGCCATGTTTATTGGATTATATTGTTATCGATATTGCACTGTCTGTGAACCTATTGTTTGTTCATAATGCACCAGATTTATACAATGACGTTGATAAGTAATTAAATCAGTGAACGATATCAGACTATTTTATCTATCTCGTTTTTCCATGTACAGGATGAAATATGTTTCATAAATAATTACTAATTACATTGTTTTCTGTATTATACTTTGTATTAAATTACCTGTTGTAAACACAAGTTAACAATGAAACTTTGTTAATTAAGTGTCGGATCCTCATTAGAGTAATGATGTTTATGTGAGTATCGTTAGTTTAATGGTATAATTAAATATAAAAACATCTGAACTTCATTATTGATGTCAGATTTTGAAGGTATGCGAGGTTATAAACTATAAAACAATTCATACTATAATGTTGTGTGGGCTTAACCACTGGAAAAGTTTGTAATTTGTATAAACAATGCCAAGAAATACTGTAATATTTGTATCCTCAGATGGATGACAATGCGTACGGTAACAGTTTTACAATATGAGCACTTGAATACTGTAATGGGGCATACTACTGTACACATTTGGTAAACATAAAATTCGATAGTACATTTCTTTACTAAGTAATAGTACTTTTTAGTAAGTCTTTCTCCTGAGACCAACTGTTCTGTAAAGAAATGAAAATATATATCTATAAGCTCCCAACAATGTCGGTGTAATGCATTAATAAATTGCTCTATAGTATTTTCAAATTAAAAATTATATATTAATGGTACGAATGGTTTATTGTAAATATTTGTAAATGAAATTTCAAAGCATATTCCAGTTTAGAAACATACAAAGAACGTGTTTTGTTACTTTTGACGTATGTTAAATTTGTTAATACCAATAGTTTTAATCTATCATTCTGGCAATTATGGCCTATATTAATAACGTTTAATCTTGTATTAAGATTCAGGGGTGATTATCTACGTATGAGTTAAATACACCAAAACGATTATTATTGCTCAAAGCCTCTCATTAATTCTCTTAAATTGTTTTATTGAGACGACTATAAAAACTGTTAATATTTAACATAGGTAACAGCCTCATTCTATGTTGTATGTTGTTCATTGTTGTTGTTGTATTTGCTTTATGTTATTTTTGCTCTCGTAACGTCGTCTAATGTAAGGTATATTTGTCTAGTACTTTACATTAACATATACCTGATACTTTTAAAAGCACTTTTAAACAAATTCGGATTTTCACTAGTGCTTAACGGTTATTTTTGCCTCACAGCATCTTCAGTCTAATATTAGTTTTTAAATATGACAAATATGACAGATAATACCCGGAACACCCGAGGTTGGTAGACCTGCTCAGCCTTGCAAGTCTACTTATTTTTATGCTCCGTGATTGTTGTATATTTTTAAACTGTTATAGTTATTATTTTGGTCACGGAAGTTTTTTAATTTATTAATAAGTGTCAAAGGAGAAACATTCCAAGTTGCCCAAAGAAAACGACACGCAGCTGTAAGTAGTGTATGTCAGTCCTCGTCACTAACATACTTGGAGCGGAGAAGGAAAGTCTGTAGCGGCCTGTCAGACGGAACGGCAAGCGGGACTACTGGCGCATCTGCAAGGCACAGCTGGCGCTAACCAACATCGCCGCACTAGTTGTCCCACTATTAACCTTCGTCACGCCCGAGCCTGCTGTACTACACTCTGCTGCTACGATGGATTTTATCTTGCGCCTTCAATAAATTGACGCAACCTACCAACATCTGAGCTCTACTTAAATCGCCGCTTAACTTGAAGGCATCTGTATAGACTATATATTTTTATATCTTACATTTTTCAGTATTGAAGCCTTGTTATTTGTAGTTGTTCGTTGTTGTTGTTGTTAGGTTTTAAGTACTGTTTTTGTTTTATATGTTTATAACTATATTATTGTTGCTATTTTATGTTACATTTTAAATTAATTAATTTTATTTATTGACTATTTTGATATTTTATTAAAATATATTTATTATTAGATTAGGTTAGATATTTTATTGTTTTGACATTTTGTATAGAAGATTTAATCTTATTTAATTGATTTTATTTTATTTTGTATCCTGTGAGAAACAGACCAGTTGAGTTAATTAGGTTTTTCTTTTTTTTATCCGGCCTTAAATTTGACTAAAGTTATTATTGGCAATGGATAGCTTTATATTTGACTGCGCTAATTTTAACGATGATGCTAGTACGTTAGTTTCTGAATTTTGTATTCAGCTATATAAACTTGTATCAAATTGTGATTATGACTGCAATGAATTGATTAATGGAGCTTCTGGCGTTGTTTTGAAGTTTGATGACGTCTGCGGACAGCTGAATGACGTGTGTGGTAAATATGAGCGCTTGAAAGAAGAACTGGACTATTTGAGTGCACAGAGGGATGTAGAAAGGAATTCTCACCGTTCTGAATTAAATATCTCTCTTAGCAATAATGACCATTTAGTTAATGAAAAGAATACTTTAGAAGTTAAGATTAAGGGACATTAGTATAAAGTTGTCTAAGGCCGAAAATACAAATTCTCTGTTGAGAAATCTGCAAGCAGAACATGATAACATTGTAAATGACTATGAAAAACAGTTCAATGTGCTAATCGTAAGCTAATTGTAAAAAATAAGCAGACTAAAAAAAGTTGGTCGAAAAAATGAAAGCATTTGTAATGTTTTAAAATAGATAAGCTGCTAGTAACACTAATAAGATTGTTCAAATTGAATCTTCATTGAAGGTTTTAAACAATAAATGGTTATCAGATGAAATTATAACTGATCATATCAGGTTACTGAATTCTGAAGTCACTAACAATTCAAAAATGATATTTTGTTTGTTGATCCAACTTTGACGCAACTTCTCAAACTGCATAGTAGAACTTATGTAGATCAGGCTTTAAGTGACATGTCGTTTTATAACAAATCCTGAGTGTTTTTTGTATTAAACAATTGTGACCAAGGTCTTGAGCAGAATGGTGGGTCACACTGAGCCTACTGCTCCTTGATAACACAACACGAACAGCAACTACGACTCGGTGCGCGGCCTGAACGAGCGGCATGCTGCAGCGTTGCTTGTCAACCTTGGATTAGATAGTGTTCCAATAAGTGTGGGGCAGACTTTTCAGCAGACAGAGTCTTTTGAATGTGGTGTTCACGTTCTTGTTAACGCTCGGCTGTTGCTCGGTCAGGTGTGCGACCGATTCGCATTGACTCACAACACACTGCATCACACTGACACCTCTGAGACACATGGTAGTACTTAATGCCACTCTTGTACCAAGTCCTCAAAGTAGTAATAATTCTAGGTCAAATTTGGGCAAATGATAAAGTGTGGAAAGTTGTGAAAGGTAAAAAAAATGTGCCAGGCGAAACTTAAATCCGAATAAACATAATCAAGTACCTTTTTAAAAATAGATCTGTAGGTTTTAAGCAACCACACTTTCTGTTACTGAGTCAGTTGTTAAGGGTTGTTAAGAGCTCTTCAGGTGTATGGAGTGAAAAATTCTGGTAGTTTAAAATGCAAGGAAAAACGTAAAACAGACGCTTTTGAAAAGCAAAGATAAAAGAAACCCCTCTAAAAATAAGAGTAAAATAAATGTTGAAAATTGTAGTTGTACAGTAGGCCTAAATAATGCAATGGTTTTGAGTGGTTTGTGTGCCACTGACGACATGTTACCGGCTGTAGAATGTGCAGGCCAGACTACTCTGGAGGACAATCACTCTCTCAAACCCGTTGAGCAAAGTAATGCTGATTATTTGCTTATAGGTGATTCATTCTCCGATATTCGGGGAAGCTTTGTAAGGTAAATGGTTGTACTGTTAGGGTATACCCTGGGGCGGTAAATCAAAGATGTAAAAAAATAAAGTTGATGGGTTTCTTGCAGCACCAACCTAAAATAATTCATTTTCATGTAGGGAACCAATAACTTGCCTTTGAAATATAACGGTGGTGCTGGGTACAATGGGGGATGCGGCAAGCGCGAGGTATTGCACTGTATGGCGGACCTGTTTATACACAACACGAATCCGTTTTCCAAACAGTGTTGTTTTAGTTGACAGCATTTTGCCAAGGTCTGACATAAGTGGAACTGCATTAGCACAATTTAATGAGCAGTTGGAGCTGATGTCTGGAAACTTTGGTGTCGTTTTCTTGAACTGGGAATCAGCTGGTGCGAAGGTACCACCTTGCTCGGGATGGCAGACAGACACCTTAACAGAAAGGGGGTGTCTGTGTTTGGAGCAGCACTTTTTGAATGTCTACGAGCAGCTTACATCCTGTGAAATGGCTTCGGATGGGGTTTTGTCTAGCGCTGAAAGCGCTGTGACGAGTGGTGTCTTCCAGTTGATGTTGTCGGAAGTTGCTTGTTGAAACCTGTGGCTGACGGTGTGGACGCCGTAACGAGGGGTGAGCTTGAGGTGGATGATGTTGGGGTTGGGTTGCTGGGAACTGTAGTTGACGATGTTGAAGCCGTATTGAATGTTGAACTTCCGGTTGACAGTGACAAATCTGGCTTGCCGAGACTTGTGGATGATGGGAATGTGGTGCAGTCAAAAAACGGATATGTAAACTTGATAAATTTAATCAGGATAGCACATCTAAATATGAACTCTCTTTCCACGGGCTTCGAAGAGATGCGTGCCGTGGTAGAGGATTTAAACCTGGATGTTATTGGTGTTTCGGAAACTTGGCTGAATGAAAGTAAATCTTCTGATGAGTTTGCGATGAGTGGATATTCATTGTTTAGGAGCGACAGAAAGGGAAATGCAGTTGCCTCCAGAGGTGGTGGAGTGGCACTATATGTGAAGAACTGCCTACAATTTTCGCTGAAATCACTTCAATTTGAAGATTGTAATTTTCCAGAGCATATTTGTGGAATATATTGAAGTGTAAAAGTGAATCTTTCTGTATTTGCATTATCTACAGACGGGAGATATGCCTTACACTTGTCTAGAGCCCGCTCTCCACTTGGTATTTTATGATATGGCCCAGTACGCAGATAATATTGTTGTAATGGGTGACTTGAATATTAACTTGTTAGATTTATCATCCCCAGATACCCGCTTAGCAAATAAATTAAACTCTTTAAGAGCCTTCAAGGTGACTCAGTTGGTTAAAGTTGCTACAAGGGTTACTAAAACCTGTGCAACTTTGATTGATCACATTATTGTAAATAGCAATGTTAAATACGTACAGTGTGACGTCGTGGATATGTCAAACCATCTATGGGCTCAAGAGGTGTTCGAGTATCTGATCACAAGATGACATATGTCGATATAAAAACAAAAAAATCAAGAAGGCCTCCTAGATTTGTTACTTATCGTGACTTTCTCCCGATTTGACATTGACAAGATGATACATTGTACGTCCAGTATTAGGTGGGAGATGCTATGTCTATGAATAATGTAGATGACATTCTAGATTTTATTAATTCTGCTATTATTCAAGTTTTTAATGAAAATGCACCTCTAGTACATAAGAGAGTGACCAGAAAGAAATCTCCATGGAGAAATAAACAAATCATTCAACTAACCCATAGAAAAAGATTATTATAAGAAGAAAATGCTATATACAGGAAATGAAACTTGTAAAAAAACATATTGTAAGGTTAGAAATATGCTCAACAATGAAATAAGGACGATCAAAACAAAAATTATTTTAGAACTGAAATGGAGAAATGTAAAAGCTCTAGAGACTTTTGGACTAAAATAAGGACAAGTGGTGTCACTGATCCATTCGATCCAGCCATACCCAACTTTGTAAAAGATTTGGAAGAAATCAATAAGTATTTCGTTGGTATGGGCTTAGGTATCATGGCAAATGATGATTGCGTTACAGTTCTATGAAAGAAACAAATCAGAGAGTGTCACTTGTGATTTTTATTTCAGGAGTGTTACAAGGAGAGAAGTGCAGGAGGCTTTGAATAGCATCACACCAGAGGCAGTTTGGAGCTGATGGCATATCAATAAAAATGATTAAAATGATAAGTCCGTATTGTATTGATGCCATAACACATTTAGCTAACCAGTCATTGGCCACTTCCACTTTTCCGGATGCATGGAAGGAGGCAATTGTACTGCCTCTTCCCAAAGTCAAAGCACCTTCATCTGTGTCCGAGCTGCGTCCAATTTCGGTATTGCCTGCCCTGTCGAAGATAATGGAGAAGCTGGTTGTTTTACAAGTGGTACAATTTCTGGAGTCGGAGAAGAATATCCTTCCAGCCTTACAGTCTGGGTTTCAGGAAGGACCATAGTACTGCAACTGCGCTTTTGCTCGTTTGTGACGAGTTGCTTCACGCAAGGGCGGATAAGAAAGCATCTCTTCTTGCAATGCTGGACTTTTCACATGCATTCGACTCAATAGACCACAGGATGTTGTTGGCTGTCATGCATTTTTTATGGTTTTCGACCAGAGGTGGTTTCTTGGTTTGATTCCTATTTGGTGAATAGGAGACAAAAGGTTAAAATTGGAATGGATTTCTCCTCATCTTTAAGTAGAGTTGCTGGTGTTCCACAGGGAAGTTGCCTTGGGCCCATTCTATTCACCCTGTTTTCCGCCACTATGGGTTCAGACTTGCAACATAGTCACTTGTATTCATACGCCGATGATGCTCAACTGTGTGTTTCATATGAAGCCGGAAGAGCTGACTCAGCAGTTTCCATTTTGAATGCTGACTGAAGCTTTGTCCATGATTGGTCTGAGAGGCATGGGATTAAAACTGAACAAGGAAAAGTGTAGTGTGTTGTCGATTCTTTCCAATGTGGGTTCGGAGACAGTGGGTGAGGTGTTGCTTGGCAGTGTCAGACTGAAGGAGTGTGAATCCTCAAAGCTCTTGGCCTCATGCTTGATAGTGGCTTCACACTATCTGGTCATGTAAGTGCTGTTTGTCGGCGAACACTTGGTCGACTGAGAATGCTATACAAGCATAGGCACATGTTTCCTAGAGAGACCAGGCTTCGCCTTGTCCGGGCTCTTGTGCTCTCTGTGATGGATTATTGCCTCCCTGTCTATGGCAAAATTGTGTCTAAAGGAGATTTAGAAAAATTACAGAGGGTCCAAAATATGTGTGTAAGGTATGTATGTGGTTTAAGAAGGTTTGCCCATGTTTCGGAGGCTCGACGTCGCTGGGTTTGTTGACTGTAGCTGATACTTGTACCCTGCGCTCCTCATGCCTGGTTTACAGAATCCTGACCACGGGCAGGCCGGGATATCTGAGAGAAAAACTAAAAGGCAGGTCTCAAGTCCGATCTCGCAGTTACTGGACAGGATCAAGTGTTGGAGATGCCTCGCGTTTCGCCGTGAATTTGAAAAGAAAGCGATTTGCGTACTTTACTCCCAAATTATATATAATTGTAAAAATATATTTGTTTAGCGAATACTAAATATGAGTTCCGATAACTTCCGATAAAATTATATGGGTAAAAACGGATAGCTGATTACTGGAACATATCCAGTTCGCGACAGGTTTAAAAGTGGTAAATATGATCAATAAAAATCATTGATTTTTTAACTAGCCTTTGAACGCAACAGAAAAGTGCTCTTTTGTGTTTAACCATTTTAACTAGGTTACCACAGAAACTTGTTTTAACAGCATAAACATACAGAAATACCCGTAACACCGCCACACAAGTGTTAATGTTTACAGAACTTGAACCAGGTCTGTCAATATTTGCTCTCCCCAGCTAGCACCCCCCAGTAGTAGCTTTAACAGTACAGTTGACATCACTGCAAGCTGCCATCTGTCGTGTTACCGCTCTTTTCCAAACATTACAGTGAATGTACTAATGAAAGTAAATAAAAGTATAATAGTATAATAAATAAAAATTTTTTAAGGCTATATAAGGTGAGATATATAAAAATGTAAAGATGGACCTGATACTAATTAACATTGGTGAGTTAAAAATTCTCATCCCAGCATCTCTCTCTCTCTCTCTCTCTCTCTCTCTCTCTCTCTCTCCATTATTTATATATACATATATATATATATATATATATATATATATATAATTTCAATAAACATTGAATCACAAAAAGTACTTGCTCCGCCGGGAGTCGAACCCGGATCTCTCACTTGCCGGGTGAATGTGCTACCATTACACTACAGAGCGCTTACTTTTTCCGATTCAATTGTTTTGTATTTGGCCGTATCTGTCACATATGCGTTTAATAAGCAAACTAACATATGATCGGAAGACCAAATAACTGTCAAACGACTTTTATTTACATTAAATTGTATAAATGGCAATAGCCTTATTTAATTTCAATAAACATTGAATCACAAAAAGTACTTGCTCCGCCGGGAGTCGAACCCGGATCTCTCACTTACCGGGTGAATGTGCTACCATTACACCACAGAGCGCTTACTTTTTCCGAGATATATATATATATATATATATATATATATATATATATATATATATATATATTAATCTTCAATAAGAATTCTTCAATTATTGTAATAAACATTTTCTATATTTCGGCTTAAGCCGTCTTCAGGAAATAACAAAAATTATATAAATAGGGCTATAAGAACAGAATAAACATAAAACATCAACACAGAAAATGAAAAGTAAGAATGAATTATGTACAATGGTGAACATATGATTTAATTTTATAAATTCACTTTGTTGACTAAGTCACCTTAAATTTAATCCACTTGGAAATTTTGATTTAGTGACGAGTTGATGGGCTTGTTCCATGGTTCTCAGACTGTGTGTACTTAAATTTTGTGATATTTTTTCTAATTGGTTTCACTGAAAATGTTTCTTCAAAATTTAAATTATGTATTAAGCCATGTGCCACTACAGGTTGCTCTGTTTTTTGATGTTTATATGCTCACCTTATGATATATATATATAGAGTCACCTTCTGATGAACACACTACTCCTCTAATCTACTAATAGTCCGATAGCAGACCTAGTAAGTGACAACTTAAGTGCAGTTTAAAGAATCTGGAAATTATCTCAGCTTCCTCATGTCTTCCTGCATACATTGTGGAACATGTTTAAAAATAAGTCTATGTCCGAATGTGTATTCTTCTGAAATGTACATATCAATTCCATTATAAAGTCTGAAAAACCAAAGAGAGTAATAATTTTATTATTATATTTTAAATGTCATAACTGACTGAGCTCTTATACCGAGCACTCCAACGTCCGTAACACTAAACGTATAAGATAACGTATAGATTTTCATAATGGGTTAACAATATTTTATAAAAGTTATTATTCTTTCATCGCTTAAAAAAAGCGCCGGAGCACTTTTCAGCGGCATAAAACATTTTGGTACACTCATATAATCATGTGTGTATAGTTATTTTCTTAAATTTTATAATAACGTAACATTTTCTACTAAAGTACTATTAACATATTTAGTAATCGTCGATTAACTTAAATGCAGAACTACGGAAGGAATAAAATGAGTCTAGATTTTATGAGTATTAAAATTACGGTGTTAATATTTTTGGTTTTCAGACAACATTTAAAATCTCCTGATAATATTATGTAGATTTAAAAAAGTTTCTTAAAATAATAAAATTAGCTATTAGAATGATGGAGCGCTTTAATTTAATTGATATTCTACAATTTTTTAGGAGAATAAACGTACAAATTCTTTTTTCCTGATGGGAGTGGTGACTCATAAGCAATTTAATTCCATAACATTCCTCAATGCATAACTTTTAAAAACGCATTCATCTCTTGGCCAGGAGACACAATATAGCCAAACACACAACATGTGCCTTACTACACAAGAAATAAAACAATTTCTTCTTGGCAAGTTATTAAATTATTAAAGAATGTAATCGTGTAATGTAGTTGGTAACCATGGAAATAAAAGCTTTAGGAGTTTAAATTATATATTTTTTAGAAATTACCGAACAGTTTCCTAGATACTACAAACAACATGTTTATTTTGGTTTCTAACTTGGCATGGTTCAACGATTTGGTATTATTTTTTTAATTTTGACTAAGATATTAATTATGTGTTAAGTTAGTTGTTCCCTAAAAATATATGAGGATCCAGATCATGAAATGTTATTAAAACTACAAACGTACGTTAATTGAATAAAGTATTACTGATTTTCTGTATAACTGAACAATATAAGATGTCCAAAAAAACTGTTATTTTCACAAATCTTCCATAGTTAAACTGAAAAATTAAACGGAGGATGGATATTTTACGATTGACAACGACAATACCCTCAGCCCTTTTATCACCTCGTTTATAATATGTACTGACTTAAATAATTATTCATTGGATATTAATGAATGTGTAATCTATAATGCTAAAGAGTAAATCTACCCCTGACCCTAATCAGTATGCATGCATACTTCAATAGGATATAATAGTGATATCAATGAAAGTCTAATGTATCTACACAATGAGACACCCTCTTGATAATCAGTATGCATGCATACTTCAATAGGTTAAGTGATATCAATGAAAGTCTAATGTATCTACACAATGAGACACCCTCTTACTTGATAATCAGTATGCAGACTTCAATCACTATTCAGTGATATTAATGAAAGTAATTATACGGCTACACAGTGAGTCCCCTCTTCATAATATGTATGCCGTCAATATTTTTATATTAATGAATGTCTATAAGGCAACAAAGCGGTTTATACTAAATTTCATAATAATTTTTTATTTGAATATTTTATACTCTTTGAAATACATATTTTTTGTAAAGTATTGAAAAAACTTTGTGAATAAACTTAAATAATAAGTCAGCAAATCTCTTATACAAATAATATAATTTGTATTAAGTATTCTTATATTTCATTAAAGCAGTATTTAGTTACTTGTTAAAGACTAGATTCCAGATATTATACATGGAAAGAAACATTACTTACCATCAGCAAAGTATTATTTCACTAAATATCTGTACTAGTTTCTTCGTGAGTTAAAGTTAGTTATTATCTTAAACACAGATATTATATGATCATGAGATGTTTAATTCACTGGTAATATTAGCAGTTATGTTTAGAAAGTTGTGTTTGTGTTGTTTGTACTCTTTTCCTAAACCAACAACATCACCAAACTTAAATAACAACATAAATATCTAGATTGATGTAAAACTGACTGTATATTACCACAGGAATACAATGATTTTGCAAATCGATATAAAGGTTGTGTTCGAATAAATCCATTTTAGCCAAATTGTTTGTAAATGCTGTTGTAACAATTGGTTTAAAGGATCTGCCACTGCTTGTATAAATTAGAAAGCGTTGGTGAAATTATTGAAAAAGTAAACTTAGCCTGTGATACAGCTGGTGTACGAAAGTTAGATGAAGTTAAATAAGCTTTATACAATTATTTGTACACAAAACTATATCTTTGCTTCTTTAGACTAGTATGCCAACAGTGTTTTGGAAAAATAGTTGGAATTTAATATAATTTTAATAAATGTATTAAAACTAACGATTTCCGCATTGATGGAAAACTCATAAGCTTAGTTTTATAGTATCTTCTTATGATGAAAACGTTTGCTAAAAGTTACATCTTGACATGAGAATTCATTTCTTTGTTGTAATATGAGTAACACGGTGAGTGGATATTAATATCATTTATACTGAAACGATAAATGTATTTCTGTTGAAAATAATGTCTGGGTATCAAGTTTTATTAACAATTTTTATCACTACTACGGAAACAGAGAATACGTATTTCCAGTAGATCCTTCATATTTTATTTATATTTCTGATATTTTTTAATATACTGTAACTAATTACTATGATATTAATATCATTTTTATATAATAGTTAATTTATATATAATATAATTATTCACGTAGGTACCTTAACAATGCAGAGAGTAGCGATGTAGGGAAACAATAACCATATGTGGATAGAAATTCCGTTGTCTGAAATGCCAATGCCTAGTAACAAGGGCACATCACTGCTCCTATCACCGGGTTGATCTAGAATTGGGTATTATTTCCGTAACTTTACTGCTAGTGTTTATTCCTCATATAATTACATGTAGAATTTCAAAATTCTGTACATTTTGAAGTTATTAATAACTGCTGTAGAAAGCATGACACTTGAGTATGGAGAGTTTTGGTATTATAAATTAGTTGAAAACCCTACGTAGTTACGTACTACACCAACACAATGTAAGTCGTAATGGTGTGCAGCCCAAACCCTTATAAAATGGAGAGTGATAGACTTTTCCTCTGTAAAGTAATGTACAAATAATTTTGTGAAATAGAAACTAATGTCTAAGTTGGATACAATAAACCTGTAAAAAATATAATAAAAAAACATGGCAGAAGATATTTAAAAAGTTGTCTGACATATTATATTGATGTATTATTGTTGTAAGAATGTATTATCTTGCTGCTTTACATAAAAAAGCAAGGTAATATAAATTAGGTAAATTTTTAATTTTTTTTATGAATAAATTCTCATTGAAACACAATCTGGAGTTTAGGCGCATGATTAATGTTACTTTTTTGTATATTTTGTCATAAAATTATTATCATACATGAATGAACATATAGTTCTTAGCACCGTTAGTGTTTTCACAGATAAAACAAAGATTTATGCGTACAAAATAATGTAAAATATTAGTTACTAATGTATTAATTACTTAGAACACGTAACGTTTTGTTATAATTAATAAAATACACTATGATAAGTGTGTCATAAAATGAAACAAAAAACTTAATTGTGTGAAGACAAATTGCGCTGGCAGAAACATGTATCGTTTGAAAATAACAACAGTTACTATCTACTTACTCGGGTACAGTGCACTTAAAATTGAGTTCAAATTAATGTTAATGTATACGCGTCTGCTGGCTTCCCATGTTTGTTGAACTTTGCAGCTCAGTGCTATATCACCACGGCTTCGTGACATTGTGAATAATCCATCAGTCGATCGTCATTTAACAGCTTTAAACTCCTTGAATAAGTATAATCAATGCAATACAATCCATAGTTCTATCCATGCCAAGCTTCTGGAAATAGTGAAACTACATAACTATAATTAATTTAGTAAACAACTTTCAAAATTAAATTCATCATTAAAATATATCATCTACCGTAAATTTAAACTCAATCGATGGGAAAATTAAGTATTTAAAGTATACAATAAAGGATTAGATATACAATGATATAGTAACATAAATAAATATTTTAAAACATTATTGGGTGTAATATCAGTTACAAAATAACGTGAATCTTAATAAAGTTTAAATATATTTTAAAAGATCTCTTATTTATTAAAATCATACACCCTACGCCTTTGTAGGGTATAAGGAAGTAATCCTCAGTCTAAATGTTATAGGATAAACTGTAATGAGCGAGTCCCATCGTAAGACGGCCAATGTGGAATTTCGAATTGAACTTTTCATAATAAATAGTACTTTTCCTGATTGTTACAGATTTATACTATTTAGGGAGTAAATTGTATAATTTTTTAATTTGAATGCGACTTGTGCAGGCTAGAAAGTCGATAAGCGTGTTCCTAGTCCGACCAATTTAAATATGCTATAAATTCTCTATGGTACATATTCACTTTGGTACAATATAGGTACTCATTACTATGAAAATTTCAAATTGAATTCTGCAGTGGCTGACACAGCGGCATGCCCTTCCCCTTGTTCAAAACCTACCTTCAGATTAAACAAAATATTTTCTGGGTCTGAAGAATTAAGAGGTCTAAGTTTGTTAGGCTCTTAATTTCAACATGTGACGGACGGCACCTTTTGCAGACAACAGCAGGGAATATCATAATTTTGTCTTAGACATCGACATCTATTAGACTATCAGTGTTACTGAGCACCTACCTGAAAAGACTTCACTCATCTCCGTTAATATCGCATTATTTGATATCACGAGAGCAATTTCTTCTGGTTAGACAGTGTTTGCAGCTGGCCAAAGATATTCCCGCAGATATATCACGTAACAGTGGTAACGGTAAAGCTAGACAATTAAAATTTTGAAATTTGATTTTGAAACTTCATCGCGATGGTGGAGAATTATAGAATTAGTTTCGAAACAATGCAGAGCCCATTAAAGTTACAGGTGATATTTAATTACAGAGAGTATAACATTGTTATTCCAGTTACTAACAATTTGAGTGATTCCTGCTTCCTTCTGCTTTGAATATTGTAAATTTTCAAAGAATAAAAATATCATGAGCTGTGATCACAAATCAAATAACGCATGGCAGACTTGATGCCATAGTGCATTATATGATTAATGGTGAATTTATTTGGCTGCCCGTGATATACCCATTTAATTTACTCTTTGACCAAAAGATTTCCAACAGTCAACTACTTAATATCAGTATACCGTGTGCAAACGTATAGTATTCAAATGTGGTACGTAAATTAAAGCAATTTATGTTATCGTAGAACTATATTTGTTCATTGAGTAATGTTATTTATACTATACCTAAATATATCAATAATATGGAACATATTTATTAATTCAGTCTTTAGAACTCTACAAAATTTTAAAACTTTACAGTCATTTATAAATAAAAATAGAATGAAATGGCAAATCCTGTTCATCAATACAATTATACAAGTTAGTAGTTTTAAGAATTGTCAATAATTATATGATGATCTTACATTACACATTCCTAAAAGTATTATTGACATACAACATTAAAATAGTTATAATTGTTTTAAATGACTATATTATTGGTAAGACATTATAATTAAGTTTATTTTATTGCTTATAGAGTATAATACATTTAATATTTTAATTATATATTTGAATCAACTGACATTCAACTTACGGCGCGTACAAAAGTGAATTAAAATCGTATTAGTATACGTAATGCCTATTTTCATAGGCATATTACTAAAATGGATATAAGTTGACTATAACTGAGCTAGAACATGTTATTACGATTTTTTATAACAGCAAAAACTAATTTTAAAATTTGTAACGTGACTGTGAGTGGAAAAAAGATACAAGTTGCCTCTGGAGTAATGCCGTTATGTAGGTTGTTATAGGATCTTTACCGTACCCTTGAGCATAGTTGTTGGGTACCAGACTCTCTCTGGTTTTTATTAACTTTACATTTTAGTATATGAAAATGTTTTAACATACAAACTTGTGACCAGTTCAAATAGTTCAATATCGTATACAGTAACTAAATACAAATTATTTTGTGTTATTTTAATTTATAATTAAGTTATTTGTGTAATATATATTTCATTATACAACTTTGACAACTTTTAATAAAAAGATTTTATTGTCATATTACAAACCAACTGACATTTATTGATAAAGGTGTCTTCATTGTCATTTATTTCTAAGGAATACTCTATTAAATATTACTTAAAGATAAGACTCTACATTATTAAAATATGTCAGTAATATTGTTTTCCCCGCGTTCCTGGTATTTTTCAACCAAAAGTAGTAAAAAAAATGAAAAAGGGGTCATATAAATGTATCAGAATTCTTCATCCTTTTAAAGAACATAATAACACTAACAAAAATATTTTATAATACTTTTATATATATTACAACCTAAATGAGTCACTTCGTCAAGTCCGCAATTATATCTGCAAAGCCAAACGGGTTCAGATTTCGTTTATTGTTAATTTAGTGTAGCTACATAAACAAAATAGCTTATAAGTAATTTTGATTAGGCTCTCTTGATTGTGAAAATAATATTTATCAATCACGCATAAAATAACGACAAACAATTTAATGGATAAGCTTCTTGTAGAAACCAAACAGCTAGTACCTTTGTGGAATAGTTACTCCTAAAGAAGTTATCGCAAACTAATAATGATTCAAGAACTGAAAATATTTATCAATAAAAATATCAATGTCTGAATGTTACTTAGTTCTTAGATTTTTGAAAAATAGAACACAAATCTAATTTTGGTAACAAGCTAGTAGTTCCAAAAAGTTATGAAAATATATTACTACTATCATGCATATATCCAAAATGAATTTGCACAGTACTTAAGGTTGTTATATAACATCTTTTTTAATACTTTATTTGAAGCGATTTTCAACATTACATTGCTGTTTTTCAAAATAACTCAAGTCATACATTTTCAATCAAGGCACATACAAATCTATCTATCATCATACGAGAAATACAAAATTAAACTAATCAAACCGATAATACGTACACAACATTAAACAGCTATTTAGGGGTGACACTCCTCCTCCAAAGCCAGTCTGAGATTGTTTTTAAACGAGGAATATCCACAAGCCTTTAGACTGTGAGGGACGCTGTTGTATATCTGGGGCCCAAAGTATATAAATCCATTCCTCCCCATCTCTAGCCTGATATCCATGACAACATCTCTAATACTTCAAAAAGTCTTTCAATATGTTCAGTTTTTCCAACAGTATACTAAATCTAGAATAATACAAAAAGTAAGAAAAACAGTCTTAAGGTATTCCAATAGTTTAATTTGAATTTGATGAATGAGATATCTAAAAGCAACATATTATTTTTACGGAGGAATTACATTAGTTACCCAGGCATAAAAATACTATGCAAGTATTATAAGTAAATTAATTGAAAGAACTGTTTGGTTTGTTTTGAACTCTAAATTGAAAAACAGGTGGCTGACAATTTACCCTGTTGAAGATTTATAATAGACTTTTAGAATAGGTTTTAGACCATAATATAGCTAAATTAGCTAAGAAGGCTGCAGAAAAGGCAAAATACAGCTAATAAGTACATTTATTAAAATCGCCTTGGAATAAATAAGAATTTGACTTACTTCTATTAAACTCACCAGTTAAACACAAACGTCTTCGCTGACTCAAATATAGTACACTCAAACAGTGAACACTAATTAACGCAATAAATATTTTTATCATAAAGTTGCTTCAAATAAAAAATTATGATAAAATGTTACGAAACCAGAAAATATAAGGAAATGTATTAAACCACTCTTAAATATAGTGAAGAATTAATAAAAAACAGTCATAACTCCCTATTTGATTTGTAAAATTGTAATGACATCTTAGCAAGAAGATTCTTTAAAATTCTGAGTAACGAAAGTAATAAATATTTACTAAAACGGTGGAGGTCTAAAAAAAGTGAAGAAATTTACTTCTTCCAAGTTTAATGAGTTTTTAATCACGACAAGACTCTCAGCTCATTATTAGAAAACAAAAATAACACCCTTTAAATAAGATTAAAAACATAATCAGCAACTGGATGGACCTTAACCATAATTTTAGATCGTTTCTTATACAGGAGGTCCATCCTAACTGTGCCACTATTGCTATTATGAATAACGTTTAAATGTAAAGAAAATTCCAAATGGAGTACTTTGTTTAAATTTTAGTGACAATTCAAAATATAGATTAGAATATAAAAAAATTTGCTCTTGTGTAACATATGAAATCTATTTAGTAAGAGCGCTAAAATTTTAGCAAAAAATTATATTATTAAAAATATTTGATGTAATATATCTTTTAAACCTGTAGGGTTCCATAAGATTGGCGGTTAGATAATTATGGCAAAGGGTTTTGGAATTCTAAAGTCATATTTTAAAGTGTAACTTAAATGTAAACGGACACTACACAGTGTTTCAGCAATAATTTCTTAATTTTGTACAACTTTGGCATAAAGCAATTATAATGTTTCTTAGTTTATCTATAATTTATAATGAACATTTCAAATAAGTCCTTTATGATTTTGACAAAATAAAGTAAAACATGTTATGTTAATAAACTGTCTTTTGCATTATTTATTTATCAGTTTTTACTCAATAACATATTCTACATATTTATATTTTGTGATTTATCATAAACGATGACACATAGATAGATCGGAAAAGATGTACAACCAATATGTACGTGTTGTAATTGTAATTACTGAGTTTTGTTGAAAAAATTAATAGGTAATTTGCAAAGGAACTGCAGGTAAAATCAGTGTAAATACGTGACACAACTTTTTCAGGGAAAACATTTTATATAATTGTTTTATTTTAATGCCAATAATTTTATGTTTTAGACGCATAATATTTTATTATTTTGTTATTAATTTTACAGGAGTTTATACGACAAGTAGGCGGATATTTCTAGTCTTGATTTCTGGCCAATATTTTTGTGTCGAAGACACTTTAAGTGCTTAAGAACCGTTCTGGACAGACGCCAGCTCTGCTCGAAGAAGAGCGAATTACAGGCTCAGATCATGGCGTAAAATATGAAATACTGGAATTAGCTGTATATCAATATTTATATTAATAGTGTTACTGTATACTAACAGTTTAAATTACTATACTTTGAAAAAAATAAAACAATTAATCTATAACTCTATTAAAAGAAATAAATTTAAACAGTGTTAATACTTTTTTAAATGCTGTGAAATTTATTCAAATGCTGTTATAGGGTGTCAAAATAAAACAAACAAGTGGAAGAAAAGAGGGCAATTAAAGAGAAGGGAAATTATATCATCTTTGTTCGAGCACAGATACTAATTTGTAATGTTCAAAATTTTCAAGCATACGATAAATTTAGCATTAATTACAATACAAGAAGTTTGAGATCTAAAATGGAACGTTAATTAATTTAATGGAAATGCAAAATTGTGAGTAAGTCGCATTCGGCATCTTCCATATAATAATAATACTAAGGCAAACTCAGGCTGATATACTAGCTAAGGTTTATAAAAATCAATATTCTTCTTCTGTCATTATGAAATAAAAAACTATTTGCAGATAATAAAGATAATTGCCGATTAATGGAACTAATATAGCATTTTGAACAAAGGGCCATGGACGTTGATTTAAACCATACCATACGGCAATATGTAATATGTTTTTGGTCATAAAAATATTTTTAATTTAAAAAATTTTAATAATGTTAAAATGTCGACATTGTTTGGGAACTGAGCTTTCTTCGTTAGTTTTGGAAGAGTAGATCCTAAAATAATGTAGAATAATATATTTTCATTTGTTGTTCAATAAAGTAAAACTTTTAAACAGCATTTAGCTGTTTTTTATATTTTTTTTACACCCTGTAATTTTTAGCAAGATAATTGAAGAGACTTTTTTATTAAAACATTTCCCAAAAAAACAAAACAAACAGCCTCAATCCCTCAAAAATACCAATAATAAAATTGTTTTGATGCATCAAAATAATGTTATCGAATTATTTGTTCGAAAAATAAGGGGAGGATTCAGTTGAAACGGAGTTTCTATCTCCACTTATCATACTGTTAAAAACAGTGGCCCCGATGGTTGGGGGGGGGGGGGTGGGGGGGGGGGGGGGTGGGGGGGGGGGGGGGTGGGGGGGGGGGGGGGTGGGGGGGGGGGGGGGTGGGGGGGGGGGGGGGTGGGGGAGCCAAATTTGGTGTAATTTAATTTATGGGTTTTTGAGGTTTTAATGTTTTAATAAAAAACACAAACAGACAGATAGATGGGAAAAATAACCTTTGGAGATCCATGTTGAAAATATTATGGCAAAATATTTTTATCTTTACCTGAGCAATAACATGGTACACTCTGTGTGTGTGTGTGTATATATATATATATATATATATATATATATATATATATATTTGTGTGTGTGGATATAGTGTGTAATGTTGTGTGTGCGTGCGCGCGTGCGTGTGTGCATGTGTGTGTGTGCGTGCGTGTGTGTGTGTGTCCAAAGCAATTACATTTTTAATAGACAGCTGGATAACATTTTTCTGGAGGCACATGTATAAATTCGCAGTTATAAACAGTGTTCACTATATAAAACTAGAAGTACGTTTTAAAATATCACTGGAAATAAAAATAGAAGTGCTTTTATTGTAGTTTAAAGAGGTTTTGTATGCCTTATAGTCACGTTATTTCCAGAATCATACCTTCAAAAAATTTGGTTAACTTAAGTTTTAAAATTATTATGGAAGAAATAAGGTAGATGACAGAGGGAGTTTTTTTTTTTTCATTCCTATATATCTGTATGATGCAGCAAACTTATATTACAGGAAGAGGAGTCGCAGTAGCACAGAAGATGAGGGCAGCGAGTTTACTCCACTGTCCAAAAGGATAAACAACCTCCACATCAATAATGGCGTGTTGAAATATGTTAGACAGGTAACATACACAAAACTTTATCTTCTATTTGATAACTTTACCAATCGTATTAGCATCGTGTAAAACCACAAGCCATATAAGGGTTTGATCCAAACGTTGCTCTTTAATCATTCTCTTACCATTCTAACCATTTGAGTGCCATGGTATCAACTGTATAAAACTGCTTAAAGTGTCAGTGTTGACTATTATTACAATATGTATTTTTATATGTATATGTTTTTGTCCATTTCAATAATTTAACCCCTGAATGGTTTTACTTTTGTGTCTAAAATTATATTGTTATGCTGAATGTTTTAGCTGTATTTTTACAGAGGCAGGTTTTTAGAGTTTAAACACACACATTATGCAAAAAATATATTTTTAGTATCTTTTCAAATTTTATTATATTATCCACTAAGTCATTCCCTAAGTATTTTACTACGTCACTATCTGTGTCCGTTTTATCATCCTAAAAACGAAGCCAGTCATTTATTTGTGCGAAGCCAGCTGACCAGAGGCAGTTTAGTAAAAAACAATAGTAAATGACGATTGTCACAACAGACACAAGAAGGTGACAAAAAAGGGAGAAATGGCAGTGGACCTTTTTTATTATTGGTTCATTCTAGATGAACTTCTCAAAACCATACTGTGACTCTACATTGGTTTATTACAAATCTGTAATCTGTTTGATACTTTAGATTAGGCACTTGCTTTAATTATTTATGAAAAATATACTACTGTTTATATAATTAATTGTCACAACTCTTTCTTGTCGGCTGTTACTTACATAATTGTAAATATTGTATTTGTCTACTCCAACAATTACTAGGATAATAGCCTTTTAACCAATAGTCCATCTGTTATGTTGGACTTATGCCATTCAGTAGTATTGTGGGATCTGCTACATCACCAAACAATATTTCCTGTAATATTTTGTGAGTTATAATTGTTAACCTGAACCCATGCAATCTAGCAGACACAGACAAATATAGAAATGCTTTCATACAGTTATTGTTTTACCTATTACCTGAACCCATGCGATCTAGCAGACACAGACAAGTGTAGAAACGCTTTCATACAGTGTCGGTTCTACCTAATATAGATTGCAGTGGCTTATTTTCTCTGTTCCTTTTGAGTTATAATTACTAACTTATTCACTCTAACTTGTAATCTTGCTTCTGAACATTATTGTTTGTACATTTTTTAATTTGTTTGATAAAAAAAATATAGTGTAAAAAAACTGCATTTTCCTTTCTAAACTATAGGTATCTACTTTAGTAAACGGTTATAACAATTTAACACACAATACTTTTTGTGGACAACTACTGTAAAAAAACCCATCAGTCAAACGGTTATTAGGTGTCTTAATTTATTATTTCATAGTCTATTTAGTAACTAATAAAATCTTTGTTTAAAACCTAGATTTGGTTTTTAAACACCTAAACAGAATTATTAAAAATTGTAATACCTAACTTTATCTGTTTAGTGGCCAAGTAGGGTAACTCATTATGAGAGAGTCAATCAATCAGAGTATTGCCCTTTATGTACAAGATACAAGATAGGAGTACGTCACATCACAAGTCATATAATAGACTTCACTGATGTTGCATGCAAAATTTCAGGTCATATAGGTTATATGTGTAACCGTCACATATTCAAACATCATATGATTGCAAACTGAGTTTATGTACAAATTTATGTATTCTTCAATATTCACGTTGCCATCGTAGTTATCCATAAGACTAATGTAACAAAGTTCACTAAGCTCAGCCAAATCCTATGGAGTGCATGTACCATCATCAAACTCAAAGTTACTTATACAGAAATGAAGCTTCATACAAAATAATCTATAGAATAGTTTAAATACATTATGTGGATAGGCATTTTTTAGCCCCCTGAGTGATAGGCTTTGCTAAAGCTCAGCCAATAAAAATTATGTTGCTTACAAAACAGTGTCTTGTACGTCTTCACTGAATAAATCACATTATGTATTATTAAATACCTAAATAACCTCTGAATATATGTCAATGAAAAATAAATCACGTGTAAATTCTACAAAAATCGTTTGTTGTTAAAAAAAATTGGACCCTGTCCACTTACTAAAATTAATTTAGATAACCCAGAGATCCAGATAAATAAGTTGCCAAGATTGCCGTGTGCTGTCCTGCAGCAATTGGTTACTCTGACCCCCGAACTACTACCCAGAAATAGGATCAGCAGAGAATCTGTTTTTTATTAAAAGAAGTTCTACAAACTTTTATTGCAGGGAGAAGGGACTGCTGTCCTACGGCAGCTGGTTACTCAGACACAACACCCAAACTACTCCCCAGATCTGGGTCCAGCAGAAAATCCATTCTACTATGAGAACAACAGGCTGCTCTATAACCTGTACATGGAAAGAGCTAGAAGATCAGGAGAAGTTCCATACTAGAAGTAAAGGTGACATGAGCTAATTCACTGACAAAGTTATTCCTTCAATGAGTCAATGACTGAAACTATGGCTTGTGATATTTTCCTTTAACAATGTTTCCTTGGATTGTGGAATGGTTTATTTTGTCAATTGTAAATTATTGTTTCAAATAATTTTCTAGCCTTGATTATTTTACATTTTGAATTTATTAATACTATTAAGATTATTTTCAATTTAAATAATTTCATGTGTTACTATAAATAATAGTTTATTAAATATCTTTACAATTTACTGGATTTTCATAAATTTAATAAAGATGTTGCCATTATTAGTATTTTTGTAAGAATTCTTAGACAAGGTTGTAGAAGAACGGATTTCAAATGTGAATTGAATTTGGGTAAGCTATGACTGTAAATATATGTTTTAAACATATATAATAGTTGTGCCATCTCTATGGCCTGACATGACTTCCTAAGTTATGAATTATGTTATTATAACTGTTGCATGGTGTAGGAAAATAATATTAGGACATCCTGTTTCAATATGAAGTTGTACAGTATCCATGTATGTGCTGTAAAAACGCTTATAAAACGTACTGACCAATAAATAGACCAGTCAAATTATTTAACTAAATCCTTGTAAAAAGCCATTATGTCACAATTTTTTAACACATTAAGACCCAGGCCAGTAGTAAAATATTGCATCAACAAAATATCTATGCAAGCTGTGCAGTCTGTAAAATTTGCTGAGCTTTTGGATTTTGGTAGGTTATCTCGTCATCATCCTGAATTTTCATTTTACTACTAATTTCTAAATTAGACTTATTTTGCCACAAAGCATAATAAGTTGAGCTGTTTGCTGTTAGTTCTTTCTTAATTACACCTGTTGAAAAAGCAATATTTATTTTACACTATGATCAAATTTTATTTTGGTGATAGATTTTGCTAAATATCTCGTTTCCCCACAACATTTTCAAAACAGTTAAGATGATGTAATATTTTTAAAATTATTTGTGTAAGAAACCCATTAAAATATTTTCCCCATTAGATCTAAAATAATGTGTTTTCATTTGATTTAAACTGTTATTAATAATAATAGTCATTGTGGGTTTTTATAAATAGCATACACCAATTCAAAAGATTTAAAATTTTTTTTTATATTTTCCATAAACAAACAACTATCAATTGGAACTAAAATATAGGCATACATGTATTACAATTTACAGTAGTTAAAATTAATGAATTACAAAAACCATCAGTGGATATAGAGTTCACAATTGTACACTATTTTGAATTGTTTTGTGGTTATTGATAGTCAATGAATTATTTAATATTTTATTAGAATGCTCTGCATGATGATCAGTAAATCCCTTTTTATGCTCTCTAATATTTTGTAATCTCATCTTCCTCATCAGAATTCTCTTCAGTACTCACTAGAGAAGCCTCTTAGTGTTGGGGCAGAATCTTGATCGTTAAGTATTTGGACTAACCCTTAATTGGATTTTTTAAAACCCCAATTTGTGGATATTTAAAATCATATCACTTCAAGAAAATCTGATACCTCTTTATACAGGACCATCTAAAGAAAAGAAACATTTGTCTTCTATCCTGGCAATGTCCTCATAACTTCAGTCTTTTGTAAAAGAGAGCTAATCAATCAATAATATCTTTATTTATTTTGTATCACTATACAATAATTAATGTTAAGTAAATGAGAGTTATTATTAACATTATATTAATACTTGTGTAAAATAAAGACACAGTTGTCCAATAGTTCTAAATTTAATGCATAAGGCTTTCCAACATTAGAGTTACCATCGTCAGGTGGCATTTTTTCCAAAAAGAAGATCTCCTTGAATTAAATTATTTTAATAGTATGCCCATCAATTGAAATCAATTAACTAAACCTCATTTCTTTAAGGTACAATACAATTACCAAAAACCTCTTAAAAAAAACAGAATGTAAATTTATCCAAAATGTTATGGAGAAATAATAATAAAGTGTGTAAATCTAGCAGTTTTCTATGCTTTACATGACGTGCTATGATCTTTAAGGTGCAAATTTTTGTTTTTGCTTCCGGCTTTGGACCTTATAGTAGTTTGAGAGTTGAAACATGATATTTTCAAAGGAATCATAAATAATGTACTGGCCTAGTGGTTTACAATATATGACTGAACCATTGATTTTAGAGTTTTAGTAGTTGAATTTATATAGGTTTGGTAGTTTATTAACTCTGGTTCCCCTTCTCTTTGTAGATATATTTTAGTAAGTTTTGCATTTAACACTATAGGTCCCTAAGATTGTTGTTGATTGTGTGTTGTGCATTCTAAGAGGATGATTAACTAGATTAAATTGTTTTAAAATATTACGCAAGTCACTACTATTGATAATTGTGTGATATGCATTCTAAGAAGATAATTAACATGGATTAAAATGTTCTAAAATATAATGCAAGTCACTACTTTTGATAATTGTGTGATATGCATTCTCAGATGATGAGTAACGTGGATTAAAATGTTTTAAACTATAATGCAAGTCACTACTTTTGATAATTGTGTGATATGCATTCTTAGAGAATGAGTAACTTGGATTAAAATGTTTTGAAATATTACCCGAGTCACTACTTTTGATAATTGTGTGATATGCATTCTCAGATGATTATTAACTTGGATTAAAATGTTTTAAACTATTACATAAGTCACTACTTTTGTTAATTGTGTGATATGCATTCTTAGAGGATGAGTAACTTGGATTAAAATGTTTTAAAATATTACACAAGTTATTACTTCTAACTGTAATTATTTATCTTCCTGTTAACTTTGATATCAATGGAAGATTTTTAATGTTTCAATTTTATTATGCTAAATATGTTTTACTATTAAGCTTATAAGGAAAAGTTTTAAAATCCATTTTAGTTCAAGTATATTTATGAGAAACAGATGAAGATGGGGAAATATCTATAAAGGAATAGGGACAAAAAATATTTTCTTATTGTATTATTTTTAGTAGTTGCTATTTTTATATAGGCCTGTTAATACTTTTAAACTGTGTATATATAGCAAGTAATCCAGATAACATTTTACATATTTTCATGTCATTTTAAGTCTGTTAATACATATATAGTGCTAATGTTAGTTATGACGTAAAATAAAATTCATTTGTCTTGTAATAGCTGTAAAGCTCCTAGTATATTATGTTACTCAATTATTTTGCTTATATTGCTTGTTTAAAATTAATTGCTTGTGTTAATTTAAGTATTTAAATTGCCTGCAACTCTGTTTTTGGCTAAATAAAAAATATTTTTCATTGTCATTTTTTTAATTGTTTATTTTAGAATTTTAACAAAAATGTTAACCTGATCATTTGTTTATAATTCAAGATTTCATAACAGCTACTTAGGTTAAGACAGTGGATAAAGAACAGCAAGACTCACTAGGTGGAGGTGAACAAAAGCGCTGGTGAAATATCAGTGTTTATTATCACTAACGTTACCATTTAGGTTAGTAGTGCTTATTTCCTCTTGATGTTCCAGGTACTTTTCAAATCATATTACAGCTACTTGGTCATCAGCTTCTTATCAAATCCAGAAACATTTATATCTTGAATGTTTTGGCTAAAATATGCTTGCCTAGAGCAAAGAGAGTGAGAGCACAAACACAAAAGAGTAGTTTAGAAATCCGCAAATTCAGAGGGTGGTTTATTGTAGTGTATCTTTCAAGAAATGACACAAAATTTGGACTATTTTGGATTATTACTTATAATTTATATTTTCCTTTTAAGCAAGCAAGTCAAAATTATTTTATAAATAGAATCAAGTACAATTCATAGCTGTTTCAGAGAAATCCTGTAAACTTAACATCTGAGGAGGAAATATTGATTTTTAATTTGCACACCTGAAACCAAAGAACAGCAAGCTGGATTCTCGAATTTAGGCTTCTTAGGGGACTATTTGTCTTCCAATATAAAAAATTGATTGACCTGAACAAGAATGCAATTATAGAAACAAATAGAATCAGAATTCTTTGTTTGAAGTTTGTTTTTGACGATGGAAGGATTGTGAAAGAAACAGAGTTTTTTCCGGACATTTGCCATCATCGTTCAGGGGTATAAAAATATCAGTAACACTTGATTTGTATTATCAGTGTTACTGTTTTTTGTATCACCAAATGATGGCAAATGTCCGAAAAAATGCTGTTTCTTAGAATAATTTGAAGTGTTTTTCTAAACTTTTTTTACCATAAAAAACTTATTTTAATGGTTTTACAGTCAGTTTTTAAATAAAAAAATACAAAACTACTCATGCGGGAGGTAGTCTGCATTTTTTACTGTTGTGTATTTGTAAAAATATTTGCATAAAATACAAATTTCCCCAACTGAAAACTAAAGGGTACTGTTTTGTTAATCTATGAACAATTATTCACATTTTTTAGAGTAGTTTCCATTATTTTTACTACCTCTCGATTGCTGTTCTTAAATGTCAGCAAAGTAATTTGTAAACATTATGAAAAGAAAATCAACTTTAAGTAAGATATTAATAAAACCCTATATCAAGGGATCATACATGTCAAGGATATGATGTTATTGCTCATGAATAGTACTTTTAGGAGAGAACCAGCCTCAATGACATATGTTCTTGTTGGATTTCAGCTGATTTGAGTTAAACGTTATCCGAACCTAGGATACCAAAGGATGTAGAGTCTACTCATGTAGTTGAGCCAATCGTGCTTTATTCAGTTAAAAAACATCTTTTTGGTGTTTTAACTTATTTATGTAAAACTTAGTACATAAAAGATATTATGAACAATTTTAAGTTGAAGCATAACAAGCAATAAGTTGTCCAAGTACCATAATAAGTTTTAATGAGGAGAGTATAATAATGAATGAAAATGGTGCCCATTTATGCTGAAATATTTGTTGCATACTAATTGAGCCATATCACTTTATATATAAGCTTTATTGGGAAGATTAATAACAAGTTTAGGGTTGAAAATCATGTATAACAACTGAGGTTAAAACAAATACTGTTCTGCATTTTGGAGAGGACAGGGCTCTCTGGATAAAATTTGACATGAAGACTTCATGCTTGTGACAAAACTCTATTCCAAAATTATTTTAAAAGTTATACAATGGCCTATTTAATATTCAGTACTTATAAAAACCATTCTATCTATGTTAGCCAAATTTTATTTTTATTATATAATTCTGGAATCACTCATAGTACAAAAATATAGCAGTTTTGTGTTCTGTCAGTGGCCTAACTAGGACGGCAGCTTTGGGAAGGTGAATCTAAAGAGTATACCAGGGAAGGTGAATCTAAAGAGTATACCACACGGGGGTATGGGATTAAGATGAATAAAAAAATCTATATTTAAATAAATTAGATAGGTCTAATATTTAGCTGTAAGTTGTATTTCAAATAAATAGGATTTTTTTTAATTTTAACAAATGTTTATTTTTAACATTTTTAGAGCTTTTGTGGGGTTTTATCCCCCCTCAGTTATATCACTGTTTTATGTCAATGTATAGCAGAATGTCATATCTGTAAGTCATATCACAAAGAATATAAACACAATTTTATGTTTGTATTCTCTGTGGTTATAATATAAGCTGTCTCAGAACTTGTTTTGGACACTGAGATTAAATTCAGTGTTCAATAAAAATGTAGGATATAACTTTTATGCACAGATAGAACCATACTGGCACATTTTTTTAAACTTAATTAAAATATTATGAAGTTACAAATTTACTTGTTTCTAAGCTCTCAGTGAAGTGTTGTCATATAACTGTTTTACTCAAATCTAGAAGAATGTATGTATGGTAATGCTGTTTGGAATTGATGTGCTGCTTAGTAATGTAATGTAAAGCATATTCTCAAACTTATTGATGTGCTGCTTGGTAATGTAATGTAAAGCATATTTTCAAACTTATTGATGAGCTTTCGTTTTGAATGTCCGACAGGATCAAAGTTCCTCATTGTTACGTAGGGCCCTACAAGTAAAAAATGAAAGATGTCAGAAACAAAACATACAGTTTTCACCTGGTTCTTAAAAATAATTTATGAAATCAAAAGATCAAAAAGATATTTTCTAAACACGTTTGAATGAAATAGAAACTGTTAGTGTTAAAAATTTTACAGTATAGCATTTTATTATTTTTATTTTTCTTCAATCATTTTTACATTGCATTGAATAAAATTACTTCTATAATTTTTAAGCAATCCCAATGATTACAAAATAACATTTTTCATGACCTACCCTTTCTCTTACTAGGATTTAATTTTATTAAAATTTAAGCAGCAAATTACAATTTTATGATTTATGTGTCAAATAGTATGAAAATAGTCTTTAGTGTACTTTGTTTATTAATTGGGTGGTGCTTTGCTCTAAAACAAGATTAGAAGATTCGCCTAATTATAAAGTAAACATCTTTGAGTATGACAAAACTAACTTAAAACTTTTGAAAGCATTCTTTATCATACCCTGAAAATTATTTGTCAAAAGGAGCATAAATAGGTTATAATTTTTATAAAGAAAGTAATTCATTTAGAAAATTAAAAAATTACCAATATAAGTTAAACAGTACTCAATTTCTCTACTGCATTGTATAAGACCTGCTTTACGTTGAAGTGGTATTCACTCACATGGTGTTATATCTTCTCCACTGTTTGTCATGGACAAGTTACCTGAATGATGTTGTTCGGTTTGTTATCTGTATTTTCTGAAGGTTTGCAAGTACACAAAAAGTTATTATGTGTATATTATGGCTTGTTCACCTTAAAACACCTGAAAGGTGGTGGCTGGTTGGTTATCTGTGTATTTGCTGAAGGTGTGTGATGCATGCAATAACAACTTGTTGACTCGTAACGCATTTATATATATATATATATATAAAGTACAATATTTCGTTGTAATTACAACTTTCTTAAGTACACTGTATAAACGTACACTTTATAAAATAAACAAAATAAAAGAAGAAACTCCTGATAATTAAACTTTCTAAATGTAAATAACAATTTTAACATTCAAAAAAGTATTGATTAGTTGTTGATTTAAAAAAATAACAACATAATATAATTTTGAATTTATGTAAATTTTTAGATCAGAATCTAAGGATTCAAGTGAACAATAATTTAGCAAATGATGAGTCCATAAGGTTGTTTCGATTTTAATATAAGTTGGTGTGCCAATTCATTATTCCTCAGATTCAAATAATTTCGAGAGCTATTTTCACAAGGTTTAATTTTGCTTATAGCTTTGAGCTTATAGCAATCCTCAAAGCTTTTGCTATGGTGAATAGCATGTAAGGCTACTGGTTTTTTTTTGTCTTTGTGATTAAGAGAAAAACGGTGACCGGTCATTCTTACCCGCGAAGAATTTGAGGTTTGCCCAATATTAAGGCCTTGGGGCAAAACCTACTGGTTGGCTGGTAAATTGAATGGATGGAGGTACAGTACAATTTACCAGCTATTGAATAAGTTTTCTTAGTGATGCTACTTTGGAATTGATCAGTCTTATCCGTAATTTTTCAAATACCACAACGTGGTATATTACATTGTTCACAGCCAAAAGATAAATTTTGAGAATTTTTCCAACATGAATTTTGGGCCTTACAAGCATATTCTTAAAATTTTGAGGTCTCTTAAATATTATTCTAGGTCACTTGGACATTAATTTCTCAGTAAAAGGTGAGTTTATTAAAATTTCATACTCAATTTTCATTACTCTATTGAATTTGTGCAAACCCGGATAAATGTTGTTATAAATTTAGGATCATTTTGGAAGTGATTTTTAAACTATTTAGGTTGTCTGAGCTGCCTCAAAAGTTTTTTTATGGTATCCCCTGTTAGTAAGAGTCTTAGTAAGTTTGCTTTTGTAAATTTTGAAATCTGAAGTGTTTGTACATAAGGATTTGGCTCTAATGGAAAGAGTTTTTGGTATTGACTTTTTGACATGATTTGGATGGCAGCTACTGTAATGTAGGTAATTCATTTTATTAGTACCCTTAACATGATTCCAGACTCCAAAAATGTCTACAAATCTGAGCCACAACAGAGCAAGGAAAAATTTTGTTTTAAGAAAATTGTGTTTTACAAACGCTGTAAAAAGATTGGCATATGATTGGGCCATTTGAGTTTCCATCGCCTTTAATTTGGAGATTATTCTGATCCATGTTAAAATTAAATGAATGAGTGAGGTTAGAAAGTTTGTTGAAGGTTAAGTATTATTTGGCCTTGTTTCAAGAAATTGTCTGGCGGCTTCCAGACCACCTTGATGAAGAATATTCTTGTAAAAGGATTCAATATCTATAGTTACAAGAATCGTCTCATCAGGAAGTGGCTGGTGAATATCCTTGAGTCTTGATCAAAAGTGTCCGGTGTCTTTGATGTAGGATAGATTTTTCACCAGGAATTGCAGGTTGTCATCTACGAATGCTGAGATTTGCTCAAGATTCAAGCTCTGTAGGAGAACCGATGCTTGCCATGATAGGTCTGCCAGGAGGTAGTCTTGATGGTTTATGTGTTTTTGGTAAATAGTAGAAAATTGGTGCTTTTGGGACAAGGGATTTAGCATATCATCTGAAAGATCCTCATTATTAGTCACTTAAGTAAGGTAATCACGGATTTCTTGGTTAAATATAGATGTTAGTTCTTCATCAATTTATGTGTGCAACTATCACCTAGCTATCTTTCTGTCTCTTTTATGTAATCAACCTTGTTTAAAATTACAATATAATTGCCTTTGTCCTAAGGCAAAATTCCTCATTTGATCATTATTTTGAAGTAACCTGATTACTTTTCATTCAGCATGAGATATATTTTTGGATTTAGGAAGACTGGTAGATCAGAATTTGAAATATTTGCCAAAATTAAACTTATGAATTGCTCAACAGGGTGTTCTAGTGGAAGTGGTGGAGGTTGCCATCCTGAACGTCTTTGAGTTTTAGTAAACATTGAGGAGTTTTATTTTTATCATCACAAGGGTTTTGACTACAATCATATTTTATTCTTATGTTCCTTGCGAATTCCAAAGCATCAGTTACAAAGTTAATGTGATTAAATATATATGGTGTAGGGGAAAGGTTAGGCCTTTCTTGAATACCAAATTTCCTTTAGACGATGATTTGTAAATGGAAATATTTTCAACATCAGATAGTCATCAGTGTTATGATTATTTTTATTTAATTTTGAAACATTTTTGTGTGGTTTTCGTTGCTTTGAAACTTGCTTGAAGATGAAGTTTAATTATTTTGAGGAATCACTTGAGAGAGTGTTTGTTCTAATTTCACTGTGTGAAGTTTATTACGTAGCACTGACAGTTAGTTTATGGAGAAGTTTTTGAGATTTATTACTCATAAATCTGTTAGTACCAAGTAGGATTTCATTATAAAACTTAATAAGATCTCTATTGTTTTTGTCGTAAGAAAGTGAAATGAAAATCTTGTACAGGCGTGCTTCATGCTCATGTGCCAAAATCCTATATTGTGTAAGGAGGGAAGTAAAGCATATATATATATATGGGTGTGTTTGTGTGTGCGCACGCGTGCTGTGTGGAGAAGTAGTAGCACACTCACCCAGCAAGTGAGAGATCCGGGTTCGAGGTGGAGCAAGTACTTTTTGTGAGTCAATCAAATTAGACTATTGCCATTTATAGGAATTTGATGAATGTAAGTAAAAGTCGTTTGACAGGTATTTGGTCTTCCGATTATATATTAATTTGGTTATTTAAACGCATGTGACAGATACTCATATGTAACAGATACGGACAAATACAAAATAATTTAATTGTAAAAAGTAAGGGCTCGGTACACCCGGCAAGTGAGAGATCCAGTCTCAGCGGAGCAAGTACTTTTTGTGATTCAATGTTTATTGAAAAATTACACACACAAGGGCTGTTCAAGTACATACAAGTATCGTACTTTTATTAATTAAAACTGCATTTATTGTACTAGAACTAAAAACTTCTAATCCCCTTCAAAGTAGTGTCCTTGATGATGCACACACTTCTCCCAGCGCTTCAGCTACTGTTCAAAACATTTCTGGATGGCATCTTTTGGAATGTTGTTTAGCTCGGCCGTCATTCTGTTTAATGTCTTCTCTTTCTTGAAATCTAGTTGCTTCATTCTGTTTAATGTCTTCTCTTTCTTGAAATCTAGTTGCTTTCCTTAAGTCGCAGGGAGCCATGTTGGGGCAGTACGGAACCAACCACCAGGGCAGGGCGTCTTGATTTTAGTGAGAAAACTCTGAATTAGATGTGCAGAGTGGGTAGGTGCATGGTTATGCCAACATGACAATAGCTGCCAAATGATTTTCGGTAGTTTGCGCCGCACATCACGTAGGGAAGAATCTCAAGACAGTATTATTTTGTGATGGTTTGGTTGTGTGGTACGTACTCACGATGCACCACTCTACTGGAGTCAAAGAAGACTATCAACATGACCTTGACTTGGCTGCGAGCTTGCCATGCTTTTTTTGGTTTTGCAGGGTGTCCAGCAGCCTTGAAAATCGGGAAGAAGAAGCGGGAATTATGCTTGAATGTTACCTGCCTTGAATAAGGCGGGAATTATGCTTGTATTTTGTAGCAAATCGGGAGTTTTGATTTTTTTTAACGCCGCTGCCGTTACCAATGCAAGGCGCCCACTGCGACCGTCCCGGCCTTTTTGTCGAAATACACGTAATCAAATGGACACCCGACTACTGCGGGCTGCCCGGCCCGGCCCTTTTTGTGAAGTCGAAATACATGCAATCAAATGGACACCCCCTGGTGTATTTTCGTGTATTTCGACTTCACAAAAAAGGCTGGGCCGGCCGCAGTGGGCGGTGCTAGGCCGGAGAGTGAACCCGGCCCAGCCTTTATGTGATGTCGAAATACACGCAATCAAATGGACACCCGCCCACTGCGGCCGGCCCGGCACAGCCCGGGAAGACTCGGCCCAAACGGCACCCGAAGAGCCGACCGAGGCTGGATAGGCCGGGCCGGCCGAAGCGAGCGGTGGTAGGCTGGAGTGAACCCGGCCCAGCCTTTATGTGATGTCGAAATACACGCAATCAAATGGACACACGCCCACTGCGGGCCGGCCCGGCACAGCCCGGGGAAGACTCGGCCCAAACGGCACCCGAAGAGCCGACCGAGGCTGGATAGGCCCCCGGGCCGGCCGAAGCGAAGCGGTGGTAGGCTGGAGTGAACCCGGCCCGGCCGCAGTGGGTGGGTGCTAGGCCGGAGTGAACCCGGCCTGGCCTTTTTGTGAAGTCGACATACACGCAATCAAATGGACACCCGCCCACTGCGGCCGGCCCGGGCACAGCCCGGGAAGACTCGGCCCAAACGCACCCGAAGAGCCGACCGAGGCTGGATAGGCCGGGCCGGCCGCAGTGGGCGGTGCTAGGCTGGAGTGAACCGGCCCGGCCGCAGTGGGTGGTGCTAGGGCCGGAGTGAACCCGGCCCGGCCTTTTTGTGAAGTCGAAATACACGCAATCAAATGGACACCCACCAACTGCGACCGGGCCCGGTCCAGCCCTGCCCGGACCAGTCGCAGTGGGCGGGTTTTCATTTGATCGTATGCATTTTGACAGAGTATAAAAGTCCGGGCTGGGCTGAACCGGGGCCGGTCGCAGTGGACGCCGTGCTTAACACGAATGAAGATATTGGTGCAACAGTTCGATTATGTTCACATCAATGTGAAATTGACAGAATACAAAGGATATTATTGGAAGTAACTCGCTCTCGTTGCAGTTGCCAAAAATGGCGTTGTAGTACGTTTGGCGAGAGATGGCATTTATATATGCTTGATGTTAAAGTAATTTGAAGAGTGGCTAAATAACCTACGCGACTATATATTGTATTTATAATATTCGCATGTTGAAGAGGTTGCCAATTCTTTGAAACATAGTGATGAATATTAAATGTTTCTATTTAAGGTAATCGAAAAACCGTGATCATGTGATCAATAATGGTGTACAATTTGGATGCCTATAGGATTTATTTTAAATATATTTGAGATATATAATTAATACAACACTTTTTTTAGTAATCTAGGTGTTTTATTTACCCTTACTATACTATTAATGGTTGTTTTCATTTTACTTATTGTCAATAGCCTTATTTGTTTTAAATTAGTTTGTGCAATGAGTAAAGGTGCAATACATCGTTAGTAGTTCAATTTTAAAGTTTTATAACTTTCACACATGTTTTCTAAAAAGAGTAAAACTTTTTTTCTGTGACAAATTTATTTTTTAACACAAAATAAATTGTAAAAAGGGTTCAACATGTGAATAGCCCAAGTTTTTGACTTTTTAAGTTTAATCCGTTTTTTCAAAATGAATATTAATATATTTTTATTTATTTTAACAGTTATTTTGTTTTTATGAAACTTAATTCACCTAAAACTAACCTAACCCTCAACTGGTTTAGAATATATTTGGGTTTGATGTTGAAAGTGTAAGTAAAACTTCTTTAACTTAAAAGTAAAAACTGTTTCTTTACTATCCTGTGTTTTTGAGGGTTTTGTTTTCAGACTTCAAATAAAAAATCGAATTCATTTACCTATTTGGATATTAAAATGTATTTGTAACAAACTTTTACAATATAAACATTAAATTAGGCTTTGGTACTTTATCATAATTTTTTATAGGCCTACAACTTTTTTTACTATTTTATTTAATAGTAACATTACACTGAAATTCATTTTAAACTAAAATTAAATGACACATTAAGCATAGTATTGTTTAAATAAATTAACATATTTTATAGGTTACGATTACAGTTCAATGTTTTTGAACACAAGGAAGTTCAATTATAAGTTATAGGTTATGAAAAAATCTCATTTTACTGTAGATTTTTAAATAACGAATTATAAAATGTTGTTAATAATGTTATAAGGACATTAGTAATTTAAAACAGAGGGCCTACTATCTTTGGAGCATCGTCTAAAATAAAAGGTATGTATTCTTTTAAGCAGTTATTTTAAAAATATCACAATGCTGTTATTAGGCCTTAAATATTTGAGAAATCTTTATTGTTACATGGAAAGTAAACACTATTTCGTGACTTGATTTTGGCTTGTAAAAATTTTTAGTTACCGATAAAGAGCCAAAAGTAAACCGCGACTATAGCCTTGAATTTTATAATTTTGAGCCTTGAAAACCTTGAAATGTGCTTGAATTTTAGATTTTGGTCATTACTGGACACCCTGTTTTGGTAACGCTGCTCAAGTTTTTATGTCATTTTGTATCTTGTGCAGGCATGACAGTCCCCACCACATCCCTAGCAAGCTTGGCAACCAGTGCTTTATTGGTTTAGTCGAGAGGACAGAAGGTCCATACTTTTTGAGCAACCCTCTTATATGCGTGTGTGCCACGTGTGTGTGTGTTTGTATGTTTTTAAGTAGATTAAGCAAATGAGATTTAGTTTTCGTGTAAACTGCACAAAAATTGTGTTATTTAATTGACAGTTGATTAAAAATCAAAATTGTTATAAGCTTGGTATTGAAGAACGTGTTAAAATAATTCTTTAGTCCTGTCAAAACTTTTTATGGTTTAGCGAATTGAATATTATCATCACAGAGTACTTTATATTCTTTATTCAGACTATTTAATATTTTTTAGGGTATTTCTCCAAAGTGCTTGAAAGATATCATTATTGTTCCTTTGTTTAAGAAAGAAGATATTCACTCACAAAATCACTATGTCTGCCATCAAAGTCAATATTATTTTCAGGAAGATCTATCTACTATCAATACTGCAGAGAACTAGTGTCCAGATTACTGCAGGGATTAAAGAACGGTATATGTACATGGGTTAATTCTTGGCCCATTTTTTTATTTGTTATTTATAAATATAAGAAATAAGAGAAACTGCTATAAAAAAAATATTTTTGTGGCCAAGAGTGTGGCTAAAAAGGGTGGGTTTTACAATAAATAAAACAGACACAAAGCTTTTGGTACTGGAAATAAAAATGCAAAGCATAGTAACCTAAGCCAGAGTGACTACACAAATCAATTGTGTAAATAGTTAGCTACATTTGTTTTCTTCCTAAAAAAAACTTAAATTTATGTACCGTATGTTACAAGTAAATAACTTTTTTGAAATACTTGTTATGCTTTTTATTGTCATGGCTCATTTATTTACGTGACTCTTTGGGTAACCAATCTAAAAAAACTAGCATGCTTTTACATGACAATTTGAGGCAATCTAGGGGTTAAGGATTCAAGTAGGTCTCATTTTGTTGTTAATCATGGTATTCTAAATTTACCAAATTAATTTAATTTCATTTACCAATGTATGTTAAAGTGTACTGTATAGATTCCAATTTAAGCAATTAATTAATAATAGATAGATGAGGAGCGGTTTAATGCATTTTGTAATTTTTTTTGCATTTTGTAATTTTTTTGCATTTTGTAATTTTTGTTTAAAAGTTGCTTTTCATAATTAAGACAAATTTTATAATGCATTAGATCATATAATATTTTTATATTGTTATATATACACAAGGGCCCATTTATATAACTTATATTTAATATAAATATCCAATGAATAAATATATTAAAAGTCCAATTTGAATGTTGAGTTTAGGTCCAGTTCACCTTCCTCTTAGTGTATTAAAACTCAACATTCACATTGAATTAACCCTTCCCACCGTAGCTACATTATCAAAAGTTGTCACATGTTAACATTTACATTTTATTTTCAAAATAAAATCAGTTGTAATAAAACATTGTAACAAATGAGGTTCATTCAAAGAAGTTGTTAAATCTTAAAAGTTTTATATTTGATTATTGAATGGATCTCTGACATTTTGGAAATCAATTTTGTTTATTTTAATATTTTACTACAATTTTACAAAATAAACAAATTTGATTCTTTATTAATTTGATCTCACACTTATCTAAATTATACCCACTGATCTTCAGTTTATACACTGAGGGGAAAATATGGACCCTTTTATAATATGAAGGTACTTAGCTATAGAATGTTGTTTTATGTTGATAGGAAATGAAATTATAAACGCACATTAAAAATATAACACTGAAGTTTATTGACTAAGACAAATATTTACAAATAAATACTATTTACACCATTATGTACAATACTTTTTTTACACAAACATCACAATGACTTAAACAGGAACTTATATAACATTTAAATTATATTATTTTCAATCAACCTCCTCGATGGTTGGTCCATTGCTGGCTTTACTCTGATGTCCTTGAGAGTGGGATTGTCCTGTTCCATGGAGTTTGGCCATTATAGGAGAACACTGTCGCTGTAGCTCCTGCAGGCGATGTTCGTACTCATCCTTCTCTGCCAGACTGTTATTGTCGAGCCATCTCAAAGTTTCTTCACACTCTCGCCTTGCAGCTGACTTATCTTCTTCACTCAACTTCTCTCCAGCCTCATCCAAGGCCTGCTTCACGTTGAAGGTGTATCCCTCCAGCTGGTTCCTCGCAGCAATCTTCTCCCGCTGTTTGTCATCCTCCTCCTTGTACTTCTCCGCCTCGTTCACCATGCGGTCAATCTCCTCTTTGGAGAGCCTGCCTTTGTTGTTCTGGATGGTGATATTCTTGGATTTTCCGGAACTGTTGTCTTTGGCAGAGACATTGAGGATACCGTTAGCATCAAGATCGAAGGTGACGTCGATTTTTGGTACACCACGAGGTGCAGGAGGAATTCCTGTCAGATCAAACGTACCCAAAAGGTTGTTATCTTTGGTCATGGCTCGCTCACCTTCAAACACCTGAATGGTTACAGCAGGCTGATTGTCGGCATAGGTGCTGAAAGTCTGAGTCTGCTTGCAAGGGATTCTTGAGTTCCTCTCGATGATTTTTGTCATAACACCTCCTGCTGTCTCAATACCCAGGGAGAGAGGGGTGACATCAACAAGGAGAACATCCTGGATCGCAGAACTTTGATCTCCTGACAAAATGGCAGCCTGGACAGCTGCACCGTAGGCCACGGCTTCATCTGGGTTGATGGACAGATTGAGTTGTTTACCCGAAAAGAAGTTCTGTAGAAGACTTTGAATTTTAGGAATTCGAGTTGAACCTCCCACCAGGACTACATCATGAATAGAAGATTTGTCCATTTTAGCATCATTAAGAGCTTTCTCTACTGGCTGGAGTGTATTACGGAACAGATCTGAGCAGAGTTCTTCAAACCTCGCCCTGGAGACTTTGGTGTAGAAGTCAATTCCCTCGTAAAGAGCATCAATCTCAATACTGGCCTCGGTACTAGATGATAGGGTCCGCTTGGCTCGCTCAGCTGCAGTCCTCAATCTACGAAGAGCTCTTGGGTTAGATCGCAGGTCTTTACGGAACTTCTTCTTGAACTCATCTGCCAAGTGATTAACGAGACGGTTGTCAAAATCTTCACCTCCTAAATGTGTATCACCAGCAGTTGCCTTCACTTCAAATAGGGAACCTTCATCAATTGTCAAGATGGATACGTCAAAGGTTCCACCACCAAGATCAAAAATCAATACATTTCTTTCACCTTTGAGGTTTTTATCAAGCCCATAAGCTAGAGCGGCTGCTGTAGGCTCATTGATGATCCTAAGAACGTTAAGTCCAGCAATTGCTCCTGCGTCTTTGGTGGCTTGTCTCTGTGAATCATTGAAAATATGCAGGGACAGTGATAACAGCATCTTTCACAGGGCCACCAAGATAGGCCTCAGCAGTCTCCTTCATTTTTGTTAATACCATTGAACTGATTTCTTCAGGGGCAAATCTTTTGTTTTCGCCTTTAAATTCAACTTGGATTTTCGGTTTTCCACAATCGCTTACTACTTTAAAAGGCCAATGGTTCATGTCTGCTTGAATTTTTGGATCATCAAATTTCCTTCCAATTAATCTTTTGGCATCAAAAACTGTGTTCTGTGGGTTCATTGCTACCTGGTTCTTGGCGGCGTCCCCGATTAGCCTCTCGGTGTCGGTGAAGGCGACGTAGCTGGGTGTTGTCCTGTTCCCTTGGTCGTTGGCAATTATCTCCACTTTCCCCTGCTGCCAAACTCCCACACAAGAGTAGGTCGTTCCCAAGTCGATTCCAATAGCTGGCATTTTTCCTGGCATAATAAATCACTTGTAATAATATTGCAAAATATAAACACTTGAAATATACACAGCGTATGAACACGCACTTGTAAACTCGCTTCGAGCACTCAGAATAACTCTGACGTCTGATTCAAACTGAGCAGTCTGCCGCGCGCCGCGTATATAAAGTCAGCTGTTCGGTTCTAGTAGCTTCTCAGCTGTTCCACGCCATCGATCTAGAGCTGTGTTCTCATTGGTTCTGGTCGTTCTCGGCGTTTCTAGAACTCGTTTCTGATTGGTCGACGTGCCGGGCGGATATTGATCACCGCGCTGCGTCACTCGTCTGCTTGTTCTCGAACTTCTGGATTGTTCTCCCAGATCCAACGGAAACGTCAATCACAACTGGCACATCTGTAACATAAAATTAAATATTCTGAATCAGTTTTAATATATCGAACTGATTGAGTATTATCCTTTGCTGTTTCCTAATTTGTGTACCGTAAATTATTTAAGTAGAGTCAAGAGACATCTGTTACCATTTATTTTTGTATACGAAAATATTAAACCAGCAACTTTTAAAATTAGTTTCTTTAGTAATGACTTTATAATTTACTCTTGACACTAAAAGTATTACATAAAATATAAAAATATAGTACAAAATATCAAATGATTTCAATTTGGAATCCAACCCAATATAATCATTGGAGACAAAAACTTTATGAGAGTAAGCCTAAATCTCAAGACGCATTAATTACGTTAAAAATTGTATTGGGCGAGGGACGAAAAGTATATTTTTGCAGCTCGAATTTTAATGTAAAACTAAAACACCGTGAGGAAATCGACTAAAGCGCATACAATCTCTTAAATCGTGTATTTTGTCAAAATTCACAGAAACGTATCTTTTTCCAACCTTATATTGAATAATTCATTAAATTTAATGTAACCAAGTAGAAGAGTACCAAAAGCAAGGAATAATGTGAAATAATAATAATGTGTGTGTTTTCAAGTTACATTTTACAGTTGAGCCAAAAACTATAAATACTTTGTATATATATATATATATATGCACATTATAGTAGAAATCGGTTTTCAATTAATTTGGATTTCTTCTTTAACTCTTAAATCTTAAAATGCACGGCTTATTTTGGTTTTAAAGACTTCTTTTGTAACATTAAAAAAATCTTTTTATTTATATAGTTATGAAGAGTTGTATATTAATTGTTATGTAAAGCACAGAGAACGGGCTATATGGGTGTAAAAATGAATACAAATTCTATTGTTTCACAACGGTTTCTAAAAGTTGACAAAAATAAATAAATAAAAACAACTTGTACATACAACTATATACATCTTTTGAAACAAAAGATGTATACAAAATTCAAGGTGATCAAACCGCCGCAAATTTTATTGTGAAACCCGTAATATACGATTGTTCTTACTTTATATGTATTATACATAATTTTGCTTGTCAAATACATAACAGCAGGTTATATAGGTATGAGACTGGAAAACATTTTTTATGTATAAAGAGTTTGTACAAATTGAAATTGTGTAACGAAGGGATTGTTTCGTTTATATTACCGAAAATTGTAGGCAACATACTACTCGGAGTGACTAAATTGTTGAATACTTTATTGTTAATATGTATGTATATTTATAGGTTGTTTAAAATGTCTGGAAATACCTTAGTATTTTTTAAATTATAGCATATCAAATTTAAAAACTTTGCTTGTTACACGGCTATCATAACTACTTTCTAATTCAATAACCATTACACTCCAACTTCGGGGGTGGCCCTTGGGGGAATGTCATGGAAATTCTAAATGCAAGCTTGAATAAATTTGCACACTGTTTTAAATGTACTATTTCTACTATTAGACAAATTGCCTAAAACACTTCAAAAGCTTTATTTATTGCAAAATCGCCGGTGTTGAAATAAGATCAATAAGGCCACTTTTACGTAGGATAAGTGTTTTAGGATTCACTCTATAAAAATGGAGCGATTTGAGTACGTACCCAAAGCATCATTTTACATGAGTATAAGAACGACCGGGTCGTCACTCGGTGAAAGTGACACTATTTAGAAAATGTCGTATTTTGTGGACAATAACACAACTGCAGCTATATGAAATAGTTTTTTTTAACAAATACTTTACATAGGAACATGTTAAGATGAAAATTCTGTACGAATAGAACTCAATCATTGAGTGAGGCCAATGTTTTGCCCCTTCAGTTTTAAAAGGTGAAACTAATTCCGATATTTAGGAAAACTAAATACTTTGAAGTAGAGTCTTAAAGCTACAATGATTACTTTGGTGAAATTGTGGACACACAGTACATATCAGGCAGTACATTACCTGTATAAAATCTCATATATCTGAGACCAAAATGTCAAAAAAATCATGCCAACAGAACAAGACCAAAGCTGCCCCACATAAAGGAACACAGTACTGGCTGCACATGCATAAAGCTATGTGTCTGTGAAGTTGCGAATGTCACATAAAAATGAAGAGTACCTACTTTAAAAATAAAGTATTATAATGCCAATCTTGTGTGTTCGTCTTTCTGACGATTTTACATGATTTCTGGAGTAGAAAAGACGCATTTTAACATTATATTGTGTTCCTATGGCCCAATTCTGGGGCCAGTTCTTTACACAAGGCAACATATTGGATTCATCAATGGAGAGACAGGTCAGTATGTAAGATGAGGACACAGCTCTGTATTACGAGTTGACACAAAAATACACTCGTAAATACAAAATGAAACAAGATCTTTAAAACAAAGCTTTAGTTGAAACTATAAAAGTAAAGTAAAGTAAAGATGTCTTATTTTACCAGGCGAAGTTAGGGTTAAGAAGCACTCTCTTAACACTTAACCTGGGTACCAACGGCTTAAAGGTGACTTTCGAACCACCACCAACGGCCGGTCAGGCGGGCTGCTTGCAAGGACAGGATCGCTCAGCGGTCACCCATCCAAGCAGCAGCCACGCTCGGCGTTGCTTGATCCGGTTATCTTGCGATAACCGTTGTACCCGCTACACTACGCCATTGGCTAACACATACATCATAATCCTAACAATACTATAAATGCGAAAGTGCTTTTATTTGCTTACATATTGTTTGCTAGACGCGTAAATTATTCAACCGATTGTACTGAAATTTTACGTGGATATTCTTAGGCTTCCTGGTATGAATATAGGCAGTAGCGTAGCCAGAAATTTCGTTCGGGGGGGGAGTCCGAAACCGGAGGATCCGGGGGACGTTTTGTATGTGATTTGCCAACGAATTCACTGGTAAAAGGTAAATACCAAAAATATGGAGCTTTAGTAACTACGCCTTAAAGAAAGTGGAAAAATGTAATAGGCAAATTAAACTCTCACAGCAACTCTCGTACCACAAATTTTACGAAGAAGTACTACAGCTACAGAAACTTTACGAAGTTCGATTCTGGCCGAGTAGAAGGCACCAAAGTGATGTTGGATTCACTGGATAAGAAATAAAAAGAACAAAACAGAGCTTCACTCAAGCGTATAATTGACACAACTATATTCTGTGGAGAAAATGAAATACCCCTTCGAAGACATTGGGCCACTGACGGCCGAAAACCCTTTAGAAAATGAGGGCAGTTTTCGAGCGTTGCTCGGGTACAGATCAAACTAACGGTCGGAAAATGCACCGGAAAAACTCTACTGATTAGAAGTTCGGCTACTTTGGATTTCACTGATTGAGGTATTTATGAATGTGTTATAATGACGATTTTTTGTATCAATACACTGCAGACGAGTATATAATTATCGGAAAAAATCAAAAATCTCACTTTCGGTCGGAAATAAAATACACCTGAAAAACTCTAATGATTAGGACTTCAAATACTTCGGACTTCGGTTATTGAGGTAAACGTGGTATTTTTGATTGAGTTAGGACGACAATTTTTTGTTATCATTAAACTGTACTCGACTACCTATATAATTATCGAGAAAAAATTACTTCCGGTCGGTAAATACCGAAGAAAGCTCTCTACTGATTCGTTTTGACGATTTTGGATTTCACTAGTTGAGTGGTTGCGGTAAAAGTAGTACTTATAATTATGTTAGGACATTGATTTTAGAGATTAATTCAACGCCGACTAATAAATATATAATTATCGAGAAAAAAAAACAAAAATAATCACTTGCAATCGGAATATACTAAGGAAAATGAAATAATACCTCAGTCAGTGAAATCCAAAGTAGTCGGAACTTCTTATCAGTATAGTGTTTCCGGTGTATTATCCGACCGGAAGTGATCTTTTCAATTTTTCTTTTATAATTATTTATAGGTATTAGTCGGCGTTCAATTGATACCAAAAATCAATGTTCTAACATAATTATTCTAAGTACCACTTTTATCTGAACGACTCAACCAGTGAAATCCAAAATCGTCAAAATCTGAATCAGTAGAACTTTTCCTCGGTATTTTCCGACCGGAAGTGATTTAATTGTTTTTTTTCTAGATAATTATATATATATATGTATTAGTCGACGTTGAATTAATACCTAAAATCACCGTCCTAACATAATCCTAAGTACCACTTTTACCTCAACCACTCAACCAATGAAGTCCAAAATCGTCAAAACTTGAATCTGTAGAGAGCTTTTCTTCGGTATTTACCGACCGGAAGTGATTTTTTTCTCGATAATTATATAGGTACAGTGTACAGTTTAATGATAACAAAAATCGTTGTCCTAAGTCAATCGAAAACACCACGTTTACCTCAATCAATGAAGTCCAAATTAGTTGAAGTTCTAATCAGTAGAGTTTTCAAGTGTATTTTCCGACCGAAAGTGATTTTTTCGATAATTATATACACGTTTACAGTTTAATGACACCTACCATCAACGTCGTAAGTTAATTCTAAGCAGTCATTTTACGTCCCCAAGACGAATTTGAACGAAGTGGTCCCTAATTTAAACTGTTCGCCGTGTTACTTTCAGGTTACTTTGCGACGTCACGTGACCGCGCCCTATAGAAATATCGTGATTACATTACACTATCCGAAAGACCGAACCCAAAAGTATCGTTTGATACTTTGATTTAAACGAAAAAAAAAAAACAATTATATTTTTAACAATGGTCACTTCAATCAATTAAATCAATCAATTTTATGTTTGTAGACAAGTAATGATAACTGTCCTTTTTTCTCTTGCTCCATGCTTTATTTTTTAATATGTCTTAAAATTTCGGGGGGGGGGTCCGGACCCCCTGGACCCCCCCTTCGCTACGCCACTGAATATAGGCCTATTCGTATTTCTAAAATCCCTCCAAGCTACGCCCCACTGGTCTATATAGCAGCTAAAAATTACATCTTGGTCTCTAAAGTTGTGAAATATTAATTGAAAGAACCTGTCACATGTAATCAACTATTCTGTGTAAAGATAGTTTTATGAGCAGAAACGTTTAAGTAATTAAACCATTATTTTCAAATTGTTTATATTTATAGGTTCTAAGCACCACTGTAGATGCAAGTGCTATAAAGTCTATTTTGGTATATATCCGCATTTGACATAGGTAGGGTCTGAGATAAATAGCTAACTGTTCTAAATACAAATTCTGAAGAGTAGGCCATTTTGAACACAAAATAAAGCTGTTTCAGCCATTTATAAATTTAAATTCAAAGAGTGATGTAAAAGTACCTTAGTTCCCTTCCCATCTTCTATACGTACTATCGATTCAAATTTGAGCTGGCTTAGGGCAGGGATCTACATCAACCAGTAAGATGCTAGGATAACTTCGCATCGAACAACAAAATGCGGTAGATTTCGAAAACTTGTTATCACAAATGAGGATCAAGCTAATCAAACATTTTTCCTCTTTTGTATGTGTTTAAATAGACAGACAAATTACATCAAAATTCAAATCTTTATTACGAAACTTCCCGTTGTCCAAGGTGTTGTACTCAGTTGAGGGGTCACTGTAAGCAGGCAGGTTCATCAGTAACCAGACATTCATTAATGTATATATTATTCTTTAGCTCACCTCCTGAAATCCGAGAGGCAGCAGTGGTGATCTGTGCTTGGGCACTCCACACTCAAAGGATGAAATTCATTTTCATTTGTACTGTCAACAGTATTTTAGTATGAAATGCAAAAATCATTTTAGTTGTTGCAACATTTTAAATATAATCCTCGGCCGTACTTTAGTCAATATTAAAAAATGTAGTATTGCTTAAAACATTCAAACCGCCTTTGAGTTATCAAAAAGTGTGTCGAAATGAACACTTAAAGTATATCCAGAACCTAAAAACGTATGTTGAAGTCTGTTAAAAGTCCATGTTTAACATCAGAAAGGCAAATAAAAAGAAATTTGGTGAAACAGTTAGACGATTTTATAATCATTTTGGTACCTATCTGATAATGAAATTACACCTAAAAAAAATGCGATCAAATTGAGCGAAAGAGATAACTGATAACAGAAAAGACATTTTTCATACTTCCACATTAATTTGTATTAATGTATTTGTGTTTTGTATTTGTATTAATTTGTATTTGTATACCTGCATGTGCCGTAATTAAAGTCTGACAATTCCATAATTAATTGTGTATGGTTATGCAAGGATTAAATTACTGTTATTACCACAGAGTAACCTTATTTCTCTGTGGTTATTACAATCCATTCGAATATTAATAATAAACATATTCTCTTGATTAAATATTCTAATAACAATATATAAACTCTAAATATAGAATAACACCCACATCAAACATTTTGTTTTGTGAGTTATAACAGAGTGCCTGCAGTTTAATTGGGTGGCAAAAGTATTTTATTTGAGTATTCAGACAATTGAAGGCGTCAACAATTCATTTGATAAATCCACATTCTTAGTGAATGTCATGTCCTTCCTATGAGGTCTTCTACTATTTTGCTTTGACATAATATTTCTTCGTGAGAAGCAGTGTATTGTTATGATGATAAATAAAATTAAGAAACCTTTTACAATACCCCGTACAATTTATTGGACAATAACAATAACATTTAATATGTCAGATGTATAATTGGCAGAGTTGGTTATACAGCAGTTCATCTATTTCGGTAATGTTCAACAAATACGGTCCATTACACAATATCAGTGATTTTTTTTAAAAAAGGAAAATGTAATTTTTAGGTTTCATTACACAAAATATAATATGTTTTTAAAGTGTTTTAAAACACACTATTATTAATTTTGAATTGTTCCATTACGAGATATGTTTCCTATTCTATTAGCATAAATCTCCCATGATTTTAAATAATTAATGTACCGTAAACCATTAATATGAGGGAGGCGCCAAGTAAATAGAACATACGCTTTTAAGAATGAATTATTAATATTCCCTCGCTTGTAATTAATATTAATCGGAGCTGTCAGGAAGTACGGTACAAGGAATTGCTAATGTAAATTTTTTCGTCTGGTGAGGAATAAACTCATCTAATTTTGTATAGAAGTTGAAGAAAATATGACATGGAATTTAAAGTATTGACACTTTTCACATCTCGAACCTTTCCTCATATGTAATACTGTGGAAAGTTTTACAATGATTTACACAAATTGTATATTATATTTTAGTATAAACACTTTTTCGGAGCCACTTCCGTCAAAGAGTCGTTTTTACAAAAACATAAGTTTGTGTTATAAAATCGTAAGCAGAGAATACAGTAGACTGACTAGGACGAAAATGAATGTGCAGATGTAGATTGTAAACATCAGGATAGCAATACTTTGTTATCAAACTTTTCTATTTTATACTTTTTAACCGAAAAACTATTTTTAACAAACATACAACATTTTATAAAACTCCATATAATAGGCTTATTTAAATATTTAACATTAATTGTGACATAGTTCACGCTTATAACACTGAGAGAAACGTCATATAATATTGTGTCACAATTCTTAAAAATTTATAAAGTGTACATTTTAGTTTTGAGTATTAATGAAATAGAAAGTTCGCCAATTGAACATAGAGACTTAACTGTAAATGTCCCGAGAGTCTTTTATTTTAAATGTTTACGTTTTAAATCCTACTCAGGACTCTACGTAATAAACATAATGTTCTCAATATTGACTGTTCTGTAAAACAGTTGTCTGAGTTCTAGTGGCTTATAAAGGCGGTTTTGAAATTTGCCATTTGTAACCAATTAAGTAGGAAAAAGTTGAATACAGTAATCCATATCTGCATGAAAATGGTGTAATAAAAGATTTTAAATTTAAGTAAAAATATAATGAGCTATGACAATTAGCATATCCTAACCAAAACTGTCCACAAGTCTCAAAATTATTCCTACTGTAATGAGGAAGTGATCACTCAACACCTACACATGACAATATATTGGTTTTGCAACAATTACCGAAAGCATTATGTGTCTGTAGTTTGTTTGGGGGGACTTTGAGTTTATGTTTACTGACTAATCTGGACATGGTGGCATGTGCTCTGCTCAGATCGCGTAACCTCTGCTAAATTGGTTTAATTGTTTGCACCCTGACAGCTGAGGCTGCTGCCACAACTGTTCTCATATGATACGAATATAACAAGATTTTTAAAATTTTGACTAATGGTCTGACCATCGATATAAAAATTGTACAGAAGAGTTTTTAATAAAAAACATTTTATTTTTTCCCAGCAATTTCCATTGTTCAGTGATAAAAAGCAGTAACATAACACATCGACTCTGTGATATAATTCGTTAGTTGGTCAAATTTGACATGGATGAGATTTTTGTGATATACTGTACTATAAAACTGATACAGTCTTTCTTATTCCTTTACGTAAGCAAAAATCTTTACTGGTGTATAGGAAGCAGAAAAATTTCATCTTTAAGCCTGTTGTTACCTTTTAAGCTTAACCTTATTAGTTTGGTATTGATTTTAATCTTGAAGTGAGGAATTATTTATAGTTACAAAATCCTTAAAACATATATAAATAACTGTTATTATGACCAAGAAGTTATTGCAATATATTTAGCGAAATGTACATTATATTATTTTAGTACAAGTAAGTTACATATAAACTAATGACCTAGGTTATGATTGGACAATTTCTCTACTCAGGTTAGAACTTGGGACATATCATAAATTATTTCTTAATTTTGATTTATGTTCATTTTCACATTATTAAGTTTAAGCTTACATTCCATGCACCCTAAATATTTTATTCAGTACACGTTTACGACGATGTGTACCCCGTCGCGCGCGATCTTCGTGCCGTCGTGTACCCAACCGTACAGCAGCGTGCCTGCGCCCGATGGAGTATACGTTGCTATGCATTTCTTTATTGCGTTTATATTAGTCTGACCCAAGTGGTTTGTTAAATATGATCCCGAGCTTAAAGAAATACCTCAGACTATCGTGTACTATTCGACAGCATATAAAAAGGTCCGGAAATAAGCCGTTGTCGTAAACGTTTTAACTATTTTATGGATCAACTTTGTTATTCCATTGTTTGCACCATCTTATTTTTATTATTAGCAGACTTTGCAATTTTGTTCTGTTTTCCACAAATATCATTATATAATTGATTTTACTCTTACCTAGAACAGTTGTATTTTAGTATGGTGATTTTAACATTTTTTAGCACTTATTGAACATTATACATTTTATGATTCGCAAATTAGCATAACTTGAAGAACATCTAATTTCAACTAAATATTTATATAAATAATTATGCTATATTATAGAATTATAAAACCCCTAGAGACACTTGTACCTAAAGACTTGTTTAAAATAATAATAATAATATCTATTGCTTTGATAGGGTATGAATATATTTTTCTCGTTACTACAAATACTTAAAATGTATTTTTAAAGAAAAATAACCCTACATATTTTAAACATAAAAGTGTTATAGAGACAGTGGTTTTTACCACTTTTATATCTTGAAGTAGTGGCAAGTTACTGCGATTTATTAGAGCCAGTCACTGGTAGTGAAAGTGGGCACGTTTAGATAATTTGGCGTTAGTTTAGAGATTTATTTTTTCAAAATCATGTTTTAGTAAAACAATTAAAATGATCTGAAAAGGAATTAATTGATTAATATATTTCAAACATTAATACGGCATTGGTTATATTTTATATTTAAAAATTGAAACCTAAACAATGGTTCAACATAGGACTCAGAAGATTTGGTTATGCGGGAACGGGAAAATACAACTTCTGTAGTGTAAGATCAAAAATTAGCGCCGCATTTCTAGACATTTAATTTATTAAATTTATATTGAAAAAATGTGACTCTGTTGACTAGTGTCAATTAAAAAAGATGACACTACTCAAATGAAGCTACAGAGAAAACTAATGCAAGTAGTTTACTAGTATGTAAAAATCTGTACTCGTATATTTTCGTCCAATGGTTCAAACGTTCTGCCTCACATCAAAATTATGATTATAATGGATATACACAAATATGATTATAATGGATACACACAAAATATGATTATAATTGATATACACAAATACGATTATAATGAGTATACACAAATATGATTATAATTGATATGCACCAATATGATTGTTATTATGCACATGCTAATTTCATTTTAAAATTAAATTATAACTTTTTAAGATAGGTATGGAAACATAACCTTGAACACCATTAAATATATTTTTCAAAGTGCAAATTCCATTTACAAAAGGGAAATGAGAATCTTGCCGGCCTTGGTAGTGCTAAACCACTGCCCACGTATTCATAACATAAAATGTGGGTCATTGCTACTAGACGTTATCTTGTTTAATCTTACTACACATGCGATCATACGCGCGTGCGCACGCCAACACACACACACGCACGCGCGCGCGTGTACCTAATAATAATAATCACTTTATTGCATTCTTTCAAAAATTTTTACATCGTATCGCAATCGTCAATAGTTTAAGTCAATTTACACGATTTCATCTACACATGCACGCAACCTCATACTCACAACTCATACAATCATTCAAGACACAATCGCATTGACCTCAGATCCAGCACTCTCAAATATCCCAGTGGCTTATCATGCATTCCTCAACAGAGTAGAAAGCCTTGGGCACCAAAAGGAGAGCGAGACGCGTTTTAAATTGATTTTGATTATTGGAAATTTTGATTTCTTTCGGGAGCCTGTTGATTAATCTGACACCAACTTCTTGCGGTAGATGTTGCGCTAATGCCAATCTGCGTTGATGAGTTCTAAAGTTGTCCTTGCCTCTAGTTTCATATTGATGAACGTTCCTGCCACGAATCAAGGTGCACCTTGATCTGCAGTACATGATCACCTCAAAAATCTAGAGACAGGGCTGTCTTTAAAAGAGATGGAAAACTCCCAGTCTTCCATGAAAAATTGATCAATTTTGTTAGATGACTCAAAATATGCTTGAAACAGCGTTTGAGTAGCTACACTGACATCCCACTGGCGTCACTGGTCTTCTCTATATGACACGTGCTGCCTCCTCCTCACACACATGAGCCAAAGCCATGGACGCAACAGGTACCCCAGTCTCTCCTCCATGAGACTGAGGATTCTTAAGTGACGAATTTGTAAAAGCAACGGTTGATAAGTATTTATTGAATTCATTTGCCACTTTTAATTTATCTTCATTATTAACTTGGATTGCAATAGATTTGGAACACTTGTTGGAACCTCCATCCCGAGATTTGAAATTGAAATTCTTTATTAGTTCTATGACATCAATTACAATAATTATTTTTATATAACCTTGTAATGACAGTGATGATCAATAAAATATATTATACTGTGTTATCTGTTATTAATATTACTTAAATTTTCTTCTTTGTTGCATCTAAAAGGAACAATGTTCAAACGATTTAAATAATTTAAACATGAACTCGATAAATACATTTATATCGTATTTATATTATATTTTATATAGTAAACTTGTACGATATAAAATATAAACTGTTTAAAAGCTACACGAATATAATAATTTAAAAGTATAAATTGAACATGATAACTACTATTGTGACAGCAGCGTCGCAGCGAAGGCAGCACGACCTATTCCTAACAATCCTCGACCGAGTAACGTCAAAGTCAAAGTCAAACCTTTTATTGCCGTGTACAATACAACAGTTATGTGGCAAAAGTCATACCGGATAAATCTATAATTTTTACATTCGGTCACAATACTACATTCAGACATATAATCTACATTCATGCATACCACTCACTCGCCAATTCTGTCTACCGCCAGTGTCAGTCTTCTAGATTGAAGGTCTCCCAACTATAATCCCAAAACTCGTCGACACTATAGAATGTTTTAGATACTACAAAGCGCTTCAGACGAGTTTAGCATCCGGATGTGAGTGTATTCTATGAATTAATACACTCCATTGACAAGACGAGCGTTAAATAATGTTCTAAAAGCCGAAGTTGCCTGCACTATCTTCGACTCAGGCGGAAGTTTCCAAAATAATTTAGCTCCCATATTCTGAGGAGAAGGGCAGTCAGATAAGAGCGGTGCGACGTACTGCCTCAGGTCAACCCGCACTCTAGTATCGACCACCCTCCACTACTTCATTATTGTACAACGAATGAAAAAATATAAGCAGACTTGCGGCTCGACAAGAACAGCGCATACGAAATCCCACCAAAACGCGGACAGCCTATTTTTGGAGGGTGAATAATCTCTTCAAAGGGTACTCAGCAGACGATCCCCACCCAAGCAAGTTATAGCTAAGTCGAGACGGGATGTGAAGAGTCACTTACTACCTTAAAAACTATATCTTAAGTCCAGTATTCATTTACTATATTTAACTTTCACACCTTGAGCCAAGACAAGAATACCATCTAGAACAGAACCTTTATTGTAAATTATTCAAACTTTAAACGAGCGCATTTGTTTTAAACAGTGAACCTTTTGAGGTCAGATTTGCGACATTTTACTGTACTAATAACGACCTTAATTTGATGTACTACTTGACCTATGCTCCCGTTTAAGATTCTTTTCTGATTCCTTATGGGCCATCCCTTTGACATGACAAAAAATGGTAGTTACTTCTAGAAAATCTGCTAGTAAAAGTAGATTTATAGGTACAGTAATGATGTAGCAAGTTTTTATGGCTTTATCTGTATTCGTTCGGGAATTTTCAGCCCGTGCGGAACTTTGTTACATCCTATATATTATTAAAACATTATATTATTTTCTCCTAAATTAGCCTTTCATTTTGGGATTATTTTTTTTTCGTTTAAAAATAACTCCAATAGTAAAAATTTAGCCTGAGAAATAATGTTTATTTTTTTGTGTTATCACCTTCTCCGACAGCCGGTATCGGCACCACCCCGAGGTGTTACCACATTCAAACATCCACCCAAATCTGGGAGGTCGATCGACAATACTGGGATGGTTTTTTTAACGACCGGATATAAAATCCTCTAGTCGGCCCCACTTATGCCACCGGTCCGAAACGATGCGTGTGTTTCAATGCTCGTTGATCATTTAGGAACGTGACGTATCAGGCGTGATAATCAACCTCTTCCATCTGACAATCATTTCAGGGATAGCTCAGACACCCATCCTGTCTCTTATGTTATAGAACGAACCTACGAATGCATTGGTTACATACCAATTGGTCATGCTCAAAAGCATCTTATCAACGACATCTTAGAGGTAAAATCCCCTGAGATACATGCTGAGCCCTTCTTTCAACCACGAAGCACTCACACACAACTTTGCTTGTGTCGTCGATCTCGTCCACGCAGTACAAGAACATTGCATTTGCGGCTTAGGTCATCCGGTGCAGATACAGGTGAAAGTAGCCATTACTAGGAACTAGGTGGTCACAATTTATTTCCCATTTGACTGTTCGCCCGCGATCTTAGATCCCTAACAAGACTAGACGTCCATCGACTACCGGTATGTGCACGGTCTAGCTCGGCCACATCCTCTCGTTTCTATTCCATCCGGAGGGTGCGCAATAGTTATCGTTCCTTCGCCAGCGGGTGGGTCATAGGGACGAGTCCCGCCACAACTAGTGCGGCAGCCTCGGACACGGTGCGGTAGAAGCACGCAAAGCCTTTCTCCGGTGAAACATATGTTACCACTTCCGATCTCACTGTCATCAGAATCACAGTCGGAATCTTGCTGCTGGTTAACTTAATATGGTTATCCATCCACCCGTTGACTCGTCTCAGGACCAGGTTCAGTCTAATTTGAGCCAATTCTGGTGTCCACGACGTGATTACCGCGGCAACATCGTCCGCACAACCCGCTAGGAATGTGTTATCCGGCATCTCCATCCGTAACAATCTGTCATTCCATACTTCCAGAAGTCAGTAAATAATAACTGTCTAATTTTATCCTTCTTGCAACCAACAGAACAGAACTACTTCCATTTGTTGCATAAACATTTCGTATTAAACACGGATTTAAATCCGTATATCAATAAAATATTATAATAGTGCCGCATCAATCTTAGTTTAGAGATTAGGTAAACAGTTAAGTAATCGTAATTTATTACGGATGCTGACGCTGCAATACGAATATAATCAACAATGATTTCTAACATTAGCCTAATATACGAGCTAGTCACTATATATTTTAAGTCAATCATATCACATTAATGGAGGCCCCGTGGTTGGTGGAGGGGGGAAGTGTCCAGCTGCTGTTATCGTGCAAGCGCTTTAATCAGAACCACTGCCTACTTGATATCTCCGCCACTACCTCTAGCAGTCGTATGTTTACCAGCTGATAACTATACAGTTTCCATCACGAAGCGACATAAAAGGTAGGTGATCAATGGAGTGTTGGTGTGTACAATGAAATATTATTGTAATTTAATTACTTCTGGTGTTATACCTAATGAAATATTGCAATTTAAAGAATGTACTTAATAGTATATTTTGTTTTATATACAATACAAATATGTTCTAGAGTATAGGCATACGTAGTAGAAAAGTTTCCGAATAAAATTCAAACCATTAAAATTAAATATCACAAAATTCATAATTAATTCTGACATTTCAATAATTAATTATATTGGTATTGATTAATAAAGTGTAGTTTCCTCAATTTAAAACGGAATAAGTGCTAGTAAAATTGTAATTACTCTACAAAACAATTTACAACATTTACCATATTGAGGTAGCCGTATGAAGGGACCCATTTTTCAAACAATATTTTTTAACCGTTATATATATTTATTCACGCATATTGTTACTCTTTGAAACTGTAATATTATTAAACAAAAACACATTTTATATGTATATGAACCTTATACGGCATTCTGTAAAAATATAAACCTGAAGGTGTATGTGTAAACTATTACAGTATTAAGCCTAGTATTTGATACTAATTTAAAATTGTAAAAAGTACAAATTATTAAGGATTTAAATTAAATATTACAATATTAGAGTAAACCTAATTCAAGAATTACAGGTGATGTTATAAAAAAAGTAACTAATGTTGAGATTCCGTCTTGTTAATAGTCAGAGATATTAAGGAAATATTGTTTCAATCATTTATAACAAAGCCATTAAAACAAGTCTTTGAAAAAGTGCCTGTAGACACATTTACAAATGTTCTTATGTCAATGACATTGTTTTTCTTTGGCTAAACAACAATAGATTGAAAAAGTTCTCAAAATAAAATAATGTCTACAATAATACTTTATACGGTCAGACAGTGTAAACTGTGGAACATGGATTACTGTATTGCAAGGTCTATATAATATCAAAAATTTGATTTTTATTCAACTAAGTTTAACTGTGTAGTAAATAACCGCCAAAAGTAACTAAATGTTGCCATAGACTTGTATTTTATAAAAACATAGTCACTTACAATCAGTCAACTCTTTTGACTTTTATGCAGTATGTTTCGCGTATGTACTGTACATATGTGAGTAATGCACCTCAGTTGGGATATTCCACATTCCGTATTAAGACGATTTTTTATTAATTATTTAAAAATGTGGATTGATTGGGATGAATTGCCACACCAATTGATACGTGTTGAAGGTGTTCTGAGCAGCACCTCAGAATAAGTTTTACTCCTGAAAACGAAAACTTCCAAAATCTCTATCGTACAAGAAAGCTGAACATTTTAAGAAAATCAAATACAGCGTTAGGATAATATCAAATTGTACATTTCATTAATTTATAGTTTTAAGAACTAAAGTAAAACAAATTGCAAAATGATTATCTAGGAATGATAGCTAAATTTGATTTAGTTAGCCTATTTCCTCCCAACAAATGAATCTCCGATCAGCCATCGTGTATACGACGCGTCGGGACGTGTACGACGTGGCTGGAGGTTATATTAATGCAGTCGTAATCTTGAGTCATACATTTCATTATTGGTGTTTACTATAAACGTGTTTACGAATATAATATAAAGATGCTGAAATAACGTTATACATCAATTTAAATCTGTTTGGTTGACATACCTTGCGCAATTTCATTGATTTTCAAATAATACTGTATATTACACAAAAATATTAAAAGGTTTGATTTAAGAAGGGGTCAATAGATCAAATTGTTTGCGGTTCTATCGAGGGAGGAATTAAGAAGGTTTTGAATGTGTTTTAAGATTGTCCTAAGTTTATGAAGCGTGTGACTTAACACTTTAACTACGTTAATACTAGTTTTTGTTAGTAGAAAAAAAGGTAAGACTTTCTAGACTATTTTTAAATGCAGAAATGGTGATGCACAATGTTAAACGTGTAAAGAAGAATTTTCTCCACGTTTTGAACTATTTTGCCATTTTAACAAACTATTTTGTTCAAAACATAACAAATACCCCCGTATGAATTGATTTTTAAAATTGCATTAATTAATTAACTATGCTTTTAGCGCCTTCATTGTTACTCGACTATTGCACCACACAACTGTATCTTATTTGCAGATTCATGTATCGGACAGACATACAGCTTGAACAGCTGTGTATCAGCTTACGCTTTTTACACCATTAGAGGTCTACCGGCCGCAATACCTGAGAAGGAAAGCATTGTTTCGTCAAACTGACAATCCATGAATATATAAATAAGTATGTGAATTAATTTAGTGTAATACTAAATACAAAATTTACTTCTTTTCCAATAAAATGAATTAAAATAAAATGTCTTAAATATTTTATACGGTGGTTTAATGACTTTCGAAGACATTCAAACCCATTGGAGATAAATAAAAAAATGCTCTGAAAGGTGTATCCTTGTTGTAATAACGTTAATTTAAGTAAAAATGACCATTTCACGAATTTTCAGTTTCAAAGCGATACATAAAATATGTGTTCGGTTATCCTGCATATTCGGTCTTTCAGTTTCGGTCTATCGAGAACTTTGAATTTGATATTATGAGAATAGTAGTAATTTAGTTCCATATATAGGTATGTATCTAGCCTAACTATTAGTTCAGAGTTTCATTTCTTTTTATTATAAATGATACATTTAGAATACAATAAAAAAATATTAAAATAAAATCATTGTTACCTAAAAATTATTACATTTATTGACCTATGCAATAATAATAATACATTGAGTTTAGATTGAACTTGAAGTGTACATGAACTATATTAAGAAGGACTTCAGATGAACTTATAACAGTTTTTCTATAAGACTACGGAATGAAAAGTTCTACCTATATGGTTCTCGTTAGATTACGTTCACACAGAGTTAGCTTGCCAAAAGGACTTCCCCAATTATATATTACTGCTTCAGTATAAACTAGTTAATTTAATTCAAATACGAAAACTCTGTTATTTTTTTTATTTGGTTCTAATTAGCTAAATATTGTTGGAAATATACACTGTAATTTTAATAGTTTCAAGATAAGAATGCTCAAATTTAAATTCAGACAGATGTCAAAAAGTGAGATATATATATATATATATAATATATATATATATATATGTATGTATGTATATCATATATAGTAGAAAAACTTTTACTTTTAATCTAACCGTTCAAAAAATATCTTTAAGATTTGGTCTATATTTTCCAAACATTTTGCATTTGTAATATTGTATAATATTAGAAAAATAAGAGTAATCTATCCCCTCCACTCCTCAAGAAATATGAGATAATTTGAGCTCCCTTAACTTAAATTATATTCGTCACTGGATAACGGTGAACTAACTTTGCGCGGTGTAAAAACACAGCCGAGATCACACAACCTAGTGTTTTGTGGAATCGATCAAATCTCATCAAGAAATAACTCCATTGTCAGTAGAGCTAGTTTTTGCGAGGGTTGACACATGAGGGTATCAAAAGCGTTAAAAACGAAAATATATTTGTTCAGAGCATATTTTATTTAGCTTGACACACTTATAAACAACCGTCAGACTCGTAAATAATAGTTATATCAGCGTCATCCAACGGGACAAAGAGGCTGAAAGTCACTATTCCAGCCAAATAGCCAATCTTCATTCATTGGCTATTGACCTTAGACCAATTGACGAAGAACAAATACTGTTAATTCACATCAGATGGTTAGAAGAATGCATCAATGTAGCGGTTGGCTGCAGTTCGAACTCAACATTTTCATGCAGAAACGCATAATGATTATGATCTATGGGTGACGGGACGTGACTCGCAAAGCCCGTGCTCAGTTGTCAACACCAACAGGGTTATGGTGACTCATCAGTGGAAACCGGTTCGGCAATCCAGACGGGAGATGAGCCTAACTAGAGTAACTAAACTGGTCCGCTAGCAAAAAAAGGCTGTCATCGACATGTGACCTTGAGCGTCAGCCAGTAAAGAGTGGAGCTGGACAGCTGGAGTATGGAGCGGAGTGAATTGTGAAGATTTGCTCACCTTGCTTTTACCTTAGCGTTGAAGTCGAAAACAAGCTTAGAATACTGCATATCACTATTCAAGGAATTGATTTAGTTCGCATTACAAATATCGACGATCTTCACTCGTATAACTCTATGTTTAAGAGATGTTATAAATAAAAAAATTCTGAACAACTGGTTGAATTCCAAACTGATACTTCGTTAAATACCGGATTCAAAACAAATCATTTGATAGACTTTGGGTGTAACGTCGAAAAAAGGGAACTCACAAATTGACAGAAAAGTATTGCTTGTATTGATACTCTTTGCTACTTCCTACCTTCTCAGCTGTGGCAGCCATGATATCAAAATACAGACCAAACTAAAAAAATTGAAAAAGAAGTGTGCGTTATAGTTTTGAACATGTGTCCAGATTTTGATGTACTAATTAATGGAAAAATTCACATCTTCCCGTAGACTTTTAGCAAATATGTCCGGCTTGTGTGAAACTTTAAACCTATATTACGAAATGTGATAAATTTGAGTAGGTATAATCTGACTAGCTAAACTGTAAATTTTATAAAGCAATCATTGAATTATTAAAGCAATATTTAAAATGTATAAATGCTTTATACTTTATTTACTTCCTCTATATATTTAATTGTATATTACTCTAATCTGACAACAATACAATAATAGTGTTCTTCTTTAAAAATCAGTAATAGTGAATATTGCATAGCTTTACATAATTTATTTAAAAATACGGTTTTTACTTGACATTTTTTACCATGACCATTTTACAATAAGCATGCAGGCTAATATTTTAACGATGTGAATTAATTATTATGCGAATTATAGTCACAATACTTTATTGTTATTATTCATCGACTCTATTGAGATGAGCTGAGGTGCCGCGGAAAGCAGTGCAAACTTAACGGAGCCTTGAGTCCAAAAAGCTGGAGAAACACTGGAGTAGGGCTATGTAGTTTTTTTAATGTTAGTTTAGACGATAGAAGGATTGTGAAGGAAACAGGATTTTCGGGACATATTCCGTAGTTAAGTGATACAAGAAAGAATATGTAAACATAGGCTATATTTACCGAAAAGAAGTAGTGGCGAAGACAATTATTCGAATTAAAAATATTCCTGTTATTGGATTAACCAGAAGAGAATGTAGGAGTCGTGTCACCGACTTGAAATATTCACATTTTCACTCTATTACTCTTATCTTTACCGGATGAATAAGCTAGACGTGTTAACGTGTCACATGTTAAAACCTCATATGATTGTATTCAGCTTGTTTAAAAATTTATTTTTTGCCATTTTCTCGTTAACTTCATGATTAGCTATAAGAACAATGTAAAAATATTTGCTAACGCTCGCCAAATCCAATGGAATGACTTGCACTATCATCAGTGTTACTAACATATAGATAAAGCTTCATGCAAAATGTTTGATGTATAGGTAAGTTCCACTACGAGATGTCGTGTGGACAGACAGAAATGAATTTTTGTCAGTTCCACGAGAGGTAGGTTTCACTATCGCTCAGCCATTCAAATAGGACCTAGAAGACTCGCTCTGCGACACACCGTACTTTCACGCTAACTACAATGCGTGATACGATACGATGTAGACTCCTCCAGGAAGCTTCCGGTTTAACCTATATTACGACATGATTGAACCTGCACTGGAGTACTCCAGAGTCCAGACTGTTACAAACTGATTTGTTGCAAACTCAACAAATTGGTCAACCCAGCAACTGACTCACTATTGTGTCAACAGCGGCTGATCTCTGACTTGTCAAATTCAAATCCAAGGAAGTGTCACTTCCTTCCTTTGTGGAAATGTTTTCGTGCAAAATTAATTTTTAGTAGTTGCAATATAAATTCCTACGGTTCTATAGTACTAAATTTATTTGTCGGAAAACAATATTTGTGTAACAGACATCGGCTAAAGGACTTACTAAAAGGCTCAAAAGTAGTGTGATATTGAAGGAGATACTGGCACTTAGAATTAGCACTTTAAATTTAATGGATCCGCGTTGGACGTGCCTGTTAAGTAATAAAACTAGTAAATATCTTTGGTTTTAGAGTTGGTGCCATATTTGTAAAAATATGATAAAAATTTTATAAAAGGTAGTTTGTAGCAAAAAATGTAAGTTGAGTGTTTTCTTTTTTAAGAACACACAACAGTTGGTGGGTGTTTTCTTTTTTACAGGTGTAATAATCTTCAATTAAAAAAATGTATAGCTTATAACAGGAATAAATCTTATTTTCATTGCTTCATACAAATTCTCGTTTAAAATATTAAACTTTAATTGTTTTGTCCTGTTTATGCGAGATCGGAAGTCCAACGCGACGTCTCCTGACAACCCAGATTTCTGAATCTAATTTCTACAGTATTATGGAAACGTCCAAATACAATCTCAAGTGCAAAAATAAACTACGAATAAATAAAATAAAATAAAACTACGAATGCAAGGGAAGAAAGTATTTGCCCTATTTTGACACTAAGGGCGGTTTAATTATTCGTAGCTCGTAGTAGACGGACTCTTAGGCCAACCAAAAAAACCGAACGATTGGCGGCATGTCACACGGTAGAGCAGGTGAGTGGATTAGCAAGGCTCCATGAATCAACCAGTTGTTTGGCCTTGAGACCAGCGGGCGGGAAATCGGAAACAGCTGTAAGCCGAGAGGAAGAACAAAGTAAACAGATAACTGACAGGTGACAGGACAACTTCTATCCACACCACCGTGAGCTCTGGATGGATGCGGAGTGACAGATTGCGCGAAATGGTGTTACTTGCTGACGGACGGGTAAACCATGGTTTTGGTATGTAATAGAGAGAATGTTAACTTTGATCAATTGCACAAAATTAACGTAGGTTCAGTTATCCTGTGATGCCACTTACACAAAAATTTCACATTTTAGTTTTTGATGATATTTTTAAGTACCATACTTGAAAACAATTTTACTGACATATTCTACATAGCTAGCAATTTCAAATAAATTTTACTGTATGTAGTGTTTACTAACACAACTCTCAGTTTTTGTGAGTGTTGAACAATATTATTCTATGTAGTTTTCTTTTATTAAATCAAGTTTTACTAATGCTGTGTTATATTGTTTCAATATTATAGTTATTAGTATTACCTAAATATTGTGTTTCCTTATTTTGGCTAGTTTCTTCAAATTGTTAACATGTTTTGCCAATAATTATAATGGTTGGTTGCTAAAAAAATACCTAAGGGTTTAGTTCCACAGCGTGAATATATTATTGATAGTTATTCATAATAACGTAACAAATAGTTTTTGATACTATATATTTTCATCAGAAAATACATTTGTTTACATGTGTTATTAAAATCATAAATGTTTGTCAAAATATGCATAAAGAAAACTCTTATTTTTGAAAAGTATGACAGAGGTTGGGTAGAGATTTTAAGATTGCTTCCCATCAAATAAGTTTGACACAATTTTCTCTATTTAATTTTACTAGATTTTTACTATTGTTCTGCCTTAGAGTGGTAATCTAATAAATACTATAAGTTGAAATCAGTAATTCACTATCAATATGTATGACTACCTTAATAATTAAATAAATAAAAAATATTATGTACCCTTTAAACATAATTAATTATAAATTATAAAACAACACATGTTACAGTGATTTTATGACTTCACCACCATGAAGTTAATCTCTTAACTAAACTGTAACCAAATAAATAAAAATATGTTAAGTTAAAGATTAGAAGTTGTGAGATTACTACATAATTAGTTTACAACATTTAAGGAGTATATGCATCATGTTATTTTAAAACTATAAATATATTATACATATAATAGATAATTGATAAAATATTTACACAATTTAACAGAAATAGGTTACAACTTTTGAAAGCCAAAACTTAAAGTTTGTTTCTTTCAAAATATAAAAATACATTTTTAGAAACTTATTATGATGATGTGAAAATATAAATATAGTATAGAACACTACAGTTCCACTATACAAGTACAATTTGTTATAGAGCACCAATACAAATACAATACATAACTATTTTATATTGGATTACAACCTTGTGTCTCCATAAAACTACTAAAGATTAAAAAAATTCATTCAAATTAGCTAAATAATTTGATATACATTAAACTAATTAGTAATGTTGATACATTAAATATACTTACTAGGCTACGGAACACACATAATATTTTCCTTATTGCAAATAATTATATGATAAAATAGAATGTCCTTGTGGTCTTACAATGTAATAACTATGCCCCACCCACCTACAGAAACACATAAAAATGATGCAGTTTCCAGTTCAACTGGTTTTGTAAATTTTGCAAATTGTTGGAGGCAAGCGTATGCTATGTCACTTGGCCCATGATAATGAATAGTCAAGTACAATCCCTGAAAGGGTAGAACCTGACTGGCAAGAATATCAAGTTGACATTGGTCTACAGGATTGGCAACGTTTAGCAATAATTAGTTGATGTTGAACTTGATAACATGTTGTGGTGTAGCGAATTTTTTTCTTCACTTATGCATTTAAATTATGATAAAACAACTCTGTTATTGATCAGTACTATTAAAATTGTATTTCATGTTCCATTAACTAAAATACAATTTTATATAAAAAAGTATACAGATATTTTAATACATATAAGTATACATAAGTATCCAATAGGATTACTCATTTTCTTCAATGGACTTATAATTTTTGGCATGCATGGGTTGTGGCATAACTACTACAGATAATGGTACATTTAAGCAAAATAAACTGTAGTGTAAGCACCTTTTTAAAATCTGTTTTTCATACAAATAGGTTTGTTTTTGAGTGAAAGTTGTTACTTTTTGGTTTAAACATAAAAACATTCTAGAGTGATTATTTTCAAAATTAAGATTACATGGGAAATTATATAAGTATATATAATTATATAAAAATCTCTATAACGGTTTAATTGAATTTCTTCCAAAACTTAAAGTCTTATAACTTACAACCAAGAGTTTAAAGAAAAAATAAAGTTTGTGGAATTTTATTGTTTCATCATTTAGGTATTCACAGTAAAAATTTAATTATAATTAGAATCTAATATACATCTAGAAGTTATTAGTTTTGATTGATGAAAAAGTTATTTGGCTGTTATTTTGAGTATTTACCTCCACACCAAATGCGTACAAAATTTATTGCTAACCCATAAGCTCATTTTTCTATAAGGTTATGAGGATCTGCGTCATTTTGTATTTTGAATTGATTTTCTGCTTCTTGTAAATTATAATTCTGTATAAATAATAAGTGTTTTAGAATGGAGAAGGGGCAAAAATTTGTCTATTTTCTCTGACTTAGAAGAAAACAAATCATTTCCCATATACTGACCTAGCTGATATAAGTATTCACCAGCTGTTTTTTTTACCAAGAGTACTAATATTATATGATGTTTGTGTAAATATTAAATTCAATAATTCCTTATTCGTGAAAGTGTATAATTGTATGTAGTGAATACTGAATGGTGTCTCAAAGGTAATATACCTAACTAAAACTAAAAGTCTATAACAGAAATTAGAGTCAAGTTAATGAAGATAAGAAGTAAAATTATAGTATTTAAAATAACCTATTAAAAAGATATGCCCTGCTAAAGGGGTAGTTAAAAACTGTATTATAATATATATAATTAACTTATCATAACTGAAATCACAAGAGGAAAATTTGCTATGAATGAAAAGTAGTAACTTAACAAATATTTTTCTTTTCCTTGTTTAAACTTAAATTATTTTTACAAATATTTTGAAACTGAAGAATATTATTCTCTGGTCCAAGAGGAATTTTAGATAATACAGTTTATACAATGTCTGTTACAAAAAAGTTCTAGAAGTATTCATAGCTTCAACTGGTTCTGTAATGTTTCACATTTTTATTGAAATGTATATCAATATTTCTATTCAGTACAGTCCTACTGCTCACCTCACATTTCATTAAATTTTAAGCTACCCTACCTTTGACTCTTTAAGTTCACCTTTTCAATTTGTAATTATACTAGCACATACCCGTGGCACCCCACACATTCTGTATATTTGATTGTACTATCAATCAACTGTATTTCAGTAACTTTTGAACTATTTTAGACCAATATAGAGGAACTACAAAGTCGAAGTTCATAGCTTTCTTAGTGAAAGCACTTGTGTTGTGATACAATAGGACCCTATGGTATTTAAATAAGAGAATTAGTAATATATGATGTATGAGGTACCCATTTTCATTGTTCATGAAAAAAGGGCACAGAGGTTAAGCAAAATTGCAAGTAATTCTTATTTCAGGTTTTGCACTTCTAGTTCAAATTAATTCTACTTCCAATGCGAAATTGGAGGTTGCTATTTTGCCCCAAGAAACACACACACACACAGTTTTTGTTTTTATAGTTAATAGTTTATCAAGTATCATCCAATAAAGTACATGGTCTTGCTTCCCAATCTATGTTCGCAATAGCATACTATTTCCTTGGTCTAGTCTAGGAATTATATCAGTATTTATATTCCTAATCGGTATCGTATACCTCATCAGTAAAAAATGGTTGATATGTCCCTTCGACAATTTTCTGTCATGGAAAATGTATTTAGTGTCTTGTGTATTGCTTTGTGATTTCACTTGCTATAATCACGGACTCACCGCGGTTGCTGGTTTCCTCAAATTTTAGTCACAGAGCGAATGGTTTGTTGAATCAAGCTAATGTCCAGTCCATATGTTTTTATTCCTTCAGCTACTGTAAATATGCCATCCAAGAATGTTTAAGAAAACTGAATTCAACACCTTACATGTATATAATTCACAATTTATTTCATTAGTTAAAATCCATACTATATTAAGAAGTATTGTTACTATTTAACTTATTCAATACTTTCACTCTATAAATGTAAGCAAATTGAAAGTAGTGGTTAAATTAAGTAAACAAATGGTTGTGCTGTCATAATACAATGTTTACACAGAACAGTTGATTATATTTAATAGACTCTTTCAATTCATATTACATAACTTTAGAGATCAAGATGGGATGTTCTGCTGCTTTACAAACCAGTGGGGCGTAGCCCAGAGGGATTTTCAAAATAAGAATATACCTATTCATTCTAGGGACCATAAGAATGTCCATATAAAATTTCAGTACAATCGGTTGAATAGTTTACATATGAAGCAAAAAAATAAGCAAACGCATTTATAATATTATTAGGATTTACAACTTATTTCTATCATTACTTTTTTTAAATGATTTTTTTATTCTAAATTTTCACTGGGTTTTAATACTGTTTCTTCTGTAATACACTATATATATATATATATAAGAATATATATATATATATATATATATATATATATATATATATATATATATATTCTTTTACTGTCACCATTGTTTAAAGTTCAAATAACTAAATTATAAAAAATATATTGTATTTCAATTAGACAAAAGCTTGATAAACATTGAACTAGTATTCTTTTACCTACTGTTTTGAAAAAATGTATTGTTTGTGTATATGTTTTTATTTTTTTAGTTATATAGAATTATTTTTATATAATTAACCTGACATTTTAGTTGTTTTATTTTCAATTGTACTAATGATTTTGTTAATAGCAGTTTATGATTACATTGGTTATTATGCAGGGAAAATGTACCCTATATGAAAAATTATTTGATTTAAATATATATAAAAATATGAAAAGTTCCATTCTAATTTAAAAGATTTACATTAAATCTTCAATTCAAGTTGTTATCAAAATAATTACTTAAAATACTGGGCAATTTAATTAGACAAAAACCCTTCAACCACAGAGAAATGAACCTATATTTCTTGTCTGTGGTTCACACTCATCATTGTTAAGGGGAATTATTTAAAATATAACAAAATTTACAGTAAAACAAAACATATCAACAATGACTGAAAAGTAAGTAATGGCTCACTTTTATATGTCATTGTTTAGATATCAAGGAACTATACAATTTACAAGACAAACTAAAAAGCATTTAAATCTATATCATATTTCTAAAATGTGACATCTCTTATAATTCAATGACCAAAAAAGAGTGTAACAGTGTTTCAGGTTTAACATTATTCTTATGGGGTAAACTCAGGGTTGTCCTTCTACATCTGACTCTTAAGGATAAACATTTTTTGGAATCTCAAAAAAATATTAGAACAGGAAAGTTTAAATTGATTGTGTAACAAACATGTTTATTTTGTCATGGACATGTCTTGTACACTTTACACGATAAAGTAAAGATTATTATTATTAAATAACAATCATACCAAGTAAAAAAGTAACATTTTGATCAGTATACTTGAAAACATTGGGAGGTGAAAGTGATCAATCAAATCTCTGACTCCAGAGTTATTCCCAGAGAAACTATATTTAACTGTCCCTCCTAGTCCTAATTTGGATCATCTAAAATTTGCCAATATTCAAATAGAGTGAGTTTATTTCAGTATCAATTCCATACAGGCTGGCTGCCTATCTACCTTTCATATTGGTGGTGATATATTAGCAATTTCAATCATTTTTCATTAAAATTATTTTGATTTGTTGAGAATTTTGTATGCAAGTTGAAATCTCCAATAGTTATAAGACTGTCATTCATTCTTTATCCATTAATCCCATGTGTACAAGAAACTATACAAAATGATTGTTATTATTATTCATAATTATTTACTTTAAATTCATGTTTATGTTGAAATTTATAATATTCCTATCTTGTACATAAGGAAACAAATTTATAAAGGTATGTATGTATCTACTAATAGTAAATAAAAACATTTCAATTTTACATATTTAGTTTCTATTCACATATTTAGATAAAATATTAACATTTAAACAAATAATGATGTTTCATTTTTATTATTGTGGGGTTTAAAACTTACCTCACTTCAGTGTACACAACACTTTCTTTGAACTTTCCTCCTTCTGTTTTGTTATTATTTATTGATTGTAAAAAAATGAAAACTGTACATTTGATTTATAATTGGAAAATTTGAAAATGGTTAAAACACATCAAAATTTTATTTACAATTTTTAATGCCCAATTTTACATTTTTAATTTCTAACAAATAAACAAGTTTGGCTGTTCAATGTGATCTTTAATTACTCTGTTACAGAAGATAATATGTCTGGAGAGACAGAGGGTGGTGGAGGGGGGAAGAAGGTGGACCACGCCACAATCACCACCCCTACACTTCAGCGAAAGTTTATACAGAAACATGAGCAGTCTGTTAGTGTAGGGAGTGATGATTTTATCTGTGAGTGCTATTTTTTCTTTTAACTAAATAGTTCTAAAATCCAATTATTTTAACTTGACTTGATTGTGGGAGTGCCGATGGCCGAGTGGTCTAAGACATCGGGCTTTGGATCTGAGTTAACAATAGCGCAGGTTCAAATCCGTTTCTTTGACTGAAAGTTTTTTTATCAGTATCATCAACCTCTTATTATATTAACTATCCTCCTTATTTTGTTTGATAAAATCCTCGGACAGGCCAATGGCCCTAGAGGACAGGCAGAATAAGGCTTAAAAGGGAATTAGTCCCTCCTTTTTTTTATAGGGAAGAATTTTTATTCTGAATATTATTTATATTTTTAGAGAATTTTGAAATAAAAAGCAAGACATTTCGAGATTGGAAAATATGTAGTTTATTTATAGTTTCAAGCAAAACTTAATTATTGTATATTTTTAGACAATACCACACCAGTAAGATGCTTAATTATGTTTATTTCAGGCATTATATAATATGCACAGTTTTTTTCTGTTATATGTTTAAGCCCCTCTAATTAAAAATCTAAAAAACAGATTGGAAAAATATGAAAAAGACGAATTCAGTAACAAAATACAAAAAAAGTTGGGGAATTCTGAAAAACATATTTTTGAATAATGAACACTGAATAAACAATATAATTTTGTAAAAAAATAATTAAAAAATGAATTTGAATTAAATAGAGAATAATTGAGTGACATGAGTGGGGATTCCAAAATTATTATTACATACTTTTAGGGGTTAATGAACAAATTTGTTAGAACACAAACTTGTGAAACATTCAATCTTAGCTCTATTTACTATAAGAATGTTTTACTTCTTTTTTGGATATACCTCAAATATAAAATTATACATATTAAAAATGTATAAGTGATTACAACCTTTTAATTATTATGCTTGTCTCATCAAGATCTTTAAATTTCTTTACAACTTAACCTAGGTCCTCATTTAAAACTTTCTGTCAACTCCTTATGAGGTCTCCTCTTATTAATGCAAGGATGACATAATTTCTGTCATATATTTCTGATGCTATTGTTTGATGACCTATTTTCATATTCAAAAATTTCCTTTTATATGAAGGACAATTCCCAAAAACCTTTGTTTATGCATAAGAGGTCCCAATTTAGAACAACTTTCTGACTAAGTAGGCCTAATGTTTGTTTTGGTAACATTCTGGGAAGGCAATCCTAGATTTATCTTATCCCTAACTGTCATCTGAAGAATTTCATTCATACACTCCCTGTGAATAGAAGTCAGTGTTTCGTATTTGTCACCTGCCCAAATCTGTCTTTCAAATCTGTGTTACATAAAAGAGAATTTTCTCAGTAAACATTTGAATTCTGTGAGAACTGCAAACATTTACCATCCTTCATAATCAGTAAAGTATAAACTCTTTTTACCTAAGTTTAGAATATAATTTTAGTTTTGTATTAAAAAATATTATTGAATTTGATTTTTTTGTTTTAAAAATAATGTTATCAAACATGCTACTATTAGTAGAATAATTATTAGTCTTTTGACACCGGTCTTTTAACAAAAGATGGATATTATTTATCTTGTATGTTTATTCACAAACTGCTAAAATTCCAAAGTAATCCAGTCAATAAGGCGGAGTTCAAAAGTAATGTTTTATTAACAAAATTATAAAACTTTTTTTTCTCAGCGTTACTTTGTTTTTTGGGATGCTAAACTCAAAATTCAAATTTATTGCCTTGTATAAAGTTGGATTCGCAATAAAAAAGGAAAAACTTTAAGTTTTTTGCTTTTAGTCATGCTCGTATGTTAAAAACAAAACTTTTTAAAGATTTTGTTATTCTATTGAAAATTAAAAAATAAAATTTCCTACAAAACGTATTGTCATATTTTACTTGATGAAGTTTATGTTTGGATTCATAAAAATAGAGATAAGAAAGATGTAATGTCAGAAAAACTCTTGTATGGAATTGCATATCGCAATTTTATCAAGAATGTACCACACATCACCAAAGAATGGTCACTGCTAGCAAACTAACATATCTTGGGCGATTATTCTTATCAATGAGTGAACATTTTAGAGTAACCAAAAGTAAAGTATTCTTTAATGCATCGTTTTATAGTTTGGTCTAGACTGTTATTTAAATGCAATTCTTGATAAATAAATATTAGCTTCTACATCTGTTTACATCTTAGTAACTTTACAATGTGTTCAGTAAAGTCAAAACTGAACACATCCTTGGAGAGTCAAACAGTCCACAAGACATAAAAATATCATAAAACCTATACAGCATAGATTAACTTATAGATTAACGGCTCAAGTAAATTAAAAAAAATCTATGTCAGTGGCTTGAGCAATGGGCATTTTATTCTTTAATAGAATTTTTAGAATATCAATAAGAAAATATCTTATACTTAATATGAATAATAGACCTATATATGTCCCACTTGCTGTTTTATTTATTATATTTATTGTTATATATTAATTATGTGTATTTTACATTTTTTACTATATTTTTATATTGTGGAGTTTAACTCAGCAAACAAAGTTATTGAATGTATAGGCTTTAATATAATCTATAACATTTTCATGTATCAGATTATTAAATTGTTGTTTCATTTATTATATTTATTTATTTATTTGATTATAATCTATATTTTAAGTCTTTTAGTAAAGTTTTGTCTTGTAAGTTTCATGACAAATCACCTGTCATAAAATTATAATGTAATGTGATGCTTAAAAATAAATAAATAAATAAAAATAACAAAAGGTATAAATATTAACAAATCCTTGATTATTAAAAACTTAAAGCACTAGTATCACAGGCTTAAGTAGTCAATTAAAGAATAAAATTTAAAATGACAGCATTGTAAAATCTGCTAATAGATATATGCCATCTTATTCAGTTTATTAAAAAGTTTAATCCTCATATAGATAAAAGTTTTGTTTCTCCAATGAAAAATTCATCTGTTCTAGCATTATCTCTACAATATACTTTGTTATCACTGAATGTGCATTTTAACAAAGGAACTTATTGTAGTAATAATTCATAAACCAGATAATAATGCTGAGAAAATACTTTATTTGTATAAATACCCAGTTGCATCAGCATAACTGACAGGTTTACTAGTACGAATGTGCTCTTTGTACTTTCTTAGTATCACTGGAAATTCTTCTTGATTGTATGACATTGGATCCATTTCTCATAGTAGAAGCAAATACAATGTTACACTATGGTTACAAGGTGGGATTAAACAATGAAAGAGCATGCCAAATACCTAGTGAGTATTAATTAGTAATGTAGTAATAAATATAAATTCTTATGTTTGTATCATGCACAAGTATTTGATATATTGAATATGTGTATTTAATAGCACATATTATTTATTAATATTTCACAGTATTAAAAGTGTGTTTTACCTTTAATTTTAAAACCTAATAAACATTCTTACACAAAACAAGAGAGCCCACATAAACTAATTTTCTTTTAAAAATTCCTTGTTGTTTTAATTTGTTTAAACACTAACTGTCTATCTTATCTGCATAAATAAGTAAAACATAAGGAAAGTGTTTCTCACTGCTTATTACTGTAATGTTTGTGTGTATGTTTAAATGTAACAGAAGTGTTGAGATCCTTTGTACTTATTGGTGTTAATCACAGTTGAAGTTTAAATAGTCTTTATAGATCAGAGATGACCTATGCTCTGTGGTCAAAGTAAGTATTCAAACACAATTCTAATAAGTAATCATTATAACAAAATTAGAAATTGTTTATTAAATATTAATATTTATATATATTTTTAAAGTAGAGTAAATTTGAATTAAGTGGAACATGGAGTTTCGTTTTTTCAGTTCATTTGGTAATGTGGAGTTGGTGTTGCAATGTAGTTATATATATATATATATATATATATATATATATATATATATATATATATATATTTGGGATTACATCATTCTACAAGATGTTAATTCATCATCAAGTCCTTCCTTTGTAATAGTGTAACTTTCTATAGATTTTCCTGTACAATTTTGTGGCTCTCTACAAGCAATTTTTGTTGTAATTTAAGTAAATTCTCAAAATCTCTTTTATATTATACAAATCTTTCATTATATCTTCTTAATTATCAGGCTTTCAAAGTGTCTTTTTTTCTAAAATAATATGTCTGTAATAAAAGTTTATGAGATGTAGTAATTATTAGATGTATAAAGTTAATATCATGTTCAACTAGTATTTTCTCCAGTTATATTGAATTGAGATAATTAGTATTCTTCTAGATTAAAATTTGTTGGATTAAAGGTTTCAACCACATAAATTCTTTTCAGATTCTTACCATTAAGTACCTATATAATTCCTGGCTAGCTGTGTTTATCAAAATTAGTTGAAGTTTGTCTCAGCTGTATTATTTTTGTCTATAGATGGATTATTTTGCTTTGTGATTTTAATTGTTATAAAATACTATATAGCACAAAATGTATTGAGTATAATGGGTTTATATTCAATGAGGAAATCAATATATAAATTGTGTACAAGAAAAAAATACATAGTGAAAAATGATCTAAAACTATTAAAATACTATTCAATGACATAATGATCTTTGCTGTTGCATAGATGTACAACTGCAGCTTTCTAGCTTAGAGGTCACGGATTAATTCCCAGAAAAGAAGAAGAACATTTGCAAATTGGTTTGGACTATTTTCTTTTATAGTTGTTGAATATAAGTAGTTTAAAAGTGATATTGACTAAGAGACATAAGTCACCTAAATAGTCCCTCCGGCTGAGTTGGAAGAAGTAGATTAATTTTGTGACAACTGAAATGTTATAAATATATTCTCATGGGATTTACATGTACTCAATATCTCAAAAACTGTTTTAGACACAAAAACATTGCTTATAAAAATTTTTAGGAAATTTTATAGGCATTCCAAAACACTTTTGATTCTTTTTCTGGGTTCATGAGTAATGGAGTTGTGAATTTAGGTAAAGATTCAATGGCCACCATAATGAAACGAAAAATGCACCAAGCTGGCCAACGTACTTAGTTGATATATTTAAAAATAAATTTGTGGACTAAGTTTGTGCCAATTTAATTACTATAACACAGAAGCAATCAGAGCTATCTTTCATTCATAAGTTAAGCATATGCACATAAAATATGGTACTGCACTCCAGATAGTAGTAGATGGTGTGTGTTGCTGTTGTATAAAGCAGAAGTAGTTTAGTTGGAAACCTTTAACAAAATGAGGTGCTGCCCTGTAACATGTTGCATTTTTATAAATTTTCAAATATAATTCTCCCTTCAGTAAATATTGCCATCAATTGTCATGTTGACAACCAACACTATCAGCACATTATGAATTGAAATTGATATTTTCAGTGGTAGAGGATCTTGGACCACATCGCAAGATCAGTGTGAAGGAAAAGGTTGACAACCTTGGACCATGGGTGCAGAAAAAGTATCGGAAGAGTATGACAATGAAGAATCTCATGAGGAGGTCAGTGTCTAATTCTTATGGCCAATATTTCAGTACTAGCTCCAAATCGTCTCACAATCAGTGTAAAGGAGAATATTGACAACCATGGATTTATATCTATAGACGAAATATTGAATAAGTATTAGGGTGGCCTTAATAAAGTTCAAATTTATTCTAGACCTCTGGGCATCCACTTATGTTTTTACTACAATTGACAGTTTTAAGTTGCCAGAATTTCAATTCCTTAGATATTGTATAAGGCACTATTTTATTAATTTTATTATTTTGTAGCACTAAATTAATATCCTACACTGAGTTCTATTATTCAGTTATTTTTAAACTACCATAAAATATTAACATTTTTGAGCACTGTCTTACAATTGGAGTATTAATTTAAAATTTTGCACTAGCAATTACTTATTAGTAATTTTCCAGATTACTAATAAAAAACTGGGAAGTTCCTGGGTATATAAACAAATTTTGAAATTTTGACTATATGATATGGGCCACCTTAATGAGTATATGACTATAAGAAGTCTTGAGGTGAGTGAACCGAATTCTTATAGTCTGTATTTCAGAATTAGCTCCAAATTATCTCATAATCAGTGTGAAGGAAAAAGTTATCAACCATGGATCATGGTTGCATATGATTAGTCTGGTTTGATTGAGATCTTCAGAAGGAGATGAATATAACACATCTTGAATTTATGGGTATGCGCTCCAGGTCACATCAAGGTCAGTAAAAAGAAGAAGGTTGATAACCATGGACAATAGCTGCAGATGAAATATTGGAATATTGGTCAGGTCTGACCTAGAAAAATCTTAGAAGGATTAAATGGAATTCTTTAATCCTGATTTTGAGGTTTTAGCTTCAGATACCTCAAGTTTAGTGTAAAGGAGAAGGTTTGCAACCTTGCACTATGGCTGCAGACAGAGTGTCGGATGTGTATAACTGGAATTATTACATCCAGAATTCAAGATATAACTCCAGGTACACTTGAAGGTGACAATAAAAGGTGCAAAAGTTTCATTTTAGGTGATGTACAAATAATACCTCATTCACCTAACTTGTTCTTTTACCAGCATTATAGAATAGTCTGTAGTGTTGTGTTTTATGTTCTGCCTACAACAGAAGATATGATGTAAGGAAGAATCTTTCTTTATCATTGGAAGTTTAAACGTAAAAGTTTAAAAAACTTGTCGTAAGTCTGTAGTTTTGTGAAACTAGATCATATGAAAACATAATTACCATTCCTAATGTATGTAATATTGAACAGTTGGTTAATTAATTTCATACCAATTACAACTGAGTAAAATCTTTTATTATTCCGGCATTATAAAACCAATTGTTGTGTTCCACAGGCTCCCAATTCTCCAGTGGCTGCCACAGTACAATGCTGGAGATGCTGTAGGAGACTTGGTTGCGGGTGTGACAGTGGGTTTAACTGTCATCCCACAGTCTCTAGCGTACTCCAACATTGCTGGACTTCCTCCTGAGGTGACTTCATTACCGGTTTTCACTAAATTTACATTAAAACAATCACCAAATTTGGTTTATTTAAAGAATATTCTGAAGTCGAAATACAGTTAAAAAACATAAATCACAAATATAAATATTAGCTTAACCAATGACAGATTGGAAAAGTATAGTCTCCTCGTAAGGCTTTTTTGTGTAAACACTATTAATTAATGAACTTGGTTAGTGTAAACAATATCATCCAAGTTTTCCGGTTCACATGTGTCAAAAGATTGCTTATACATCAAATCCTAGACATATTTCAGCCTTACTGTGGAGAGCTATCAGATGTTACACTGAAGCAAAAAACTTAGATGACAGTGTTGTGACGCAGGCCTTGTAAGCCTAAGAACATAGATTGCTTAATTTATTTTTTATAACCAATGTTAAACAATATATCTTTTTCTTGAAAACAAAGTTTTAACAAATTTAAGATTTTATCAGTAATTATCAATGTATAGAAAGACAATGAAAAGAGGATGGTAATACATTTTAATTCTATGTTTTGAACAGTCAAATATGCATAGAGTAATAAAAATAATTTCATTTCTGAATTCAGAAGGACTACTGAGAAGCATTGTTAGGTAGATGTGCAATTTCGGGACCATCCTTTTTTCCAGTTTTACACTGGAACATTTTTATTCCAGTGTAGTTTATTGTTTTATGTTTAATTGTAGTGATGGCATTTTTCAATAGATTCAATTTAATACTGAACTTTGTAAATACAAATATATTAACATCGTCTATTTTTCATTGAAATCATTGTTAATTCTCTTTTCAATGTATAAAAAAAGAGCTGATGTTTTAAAACGTTGATTTGGAAAACTGCTCTTCACTTTTAGGTTATATCTTTCCAAAATTTAAAATGGTATCCAAAAAGTAGGGCCCTTAGAAATATTTTGAAAACAAATCAGTTTTAAAACTTTAATAATTCATAAGACTTTTCTTGGTTTTATATAACAAAAAGTATTTTTGCACGTAAGCATAGTGGTCTCTTGTATTCATGTCAGTATGTACAAGGACAAAACTGTTTATAGTATTCAATCATGGGTATAACCAGACATGATCAAAGATAGTGATAGAATTGTAGTGAAAGTTATCATAAGGTTATACGTTCAAACATGAGTTTTTATGGTTCCTAAACTAAATGATGAAATGTAACATTTGCAGTATGGGTTGTACGGGTCATTCCTAGGAGCCTTTATGTACATTTTTCTGGGCAGCTGCAAGGATGTGCCGATGGGTCCAACAGCTATCTGCTCTCTCTTGACCTACACCACACTGAAGGGGCTCGGGCCACAGTATGCCATCCAGCTGTGTTTCCTCAGTGGTGTCATCCAGCTTATTATGGGGATTGCTGGCCTTGGTAGGTGATATGATGTAACTGAGATTTCTTGAGTTATCCCAATCTAATCTAATCAAGTCACCAAGTTACTCCTTATGGTAATGTTGGTAAAGATACAAACAAAACTAGATTATGCTATATGCTCATAATTTTGTTGGAATGTGTTTTAAGCAACAGTATTACATTTTTTTAAATCAATCCAACATATTCAGATAGGCACCAATTCATAGTGTTTGAAAATTAGTAATTCAACATTACAAATATTATTTTTAATTTGTATATTTTTAAAACTTACTACTTACATTGATATTATAATAGTATTATGTTATTATTATTATTATGGTTAACATTGTAGTCAGTAAATGTTAATAATTAATATTGTAAAAATGCATGTAATTTTTATCAATGAAGTGAGTACTGGTATTTTTTTGATGATTGTGTAATCCAATAACAACATTTTGCATATATGTATATAATTTTTTAAGATATTCTTAGTATTCTTTTATCACTTTGTGGATTGAAATTCTTTTACTAAAGCCTAGTGCTGATTTTTTTCATCTAATTTTAACAGAACAGGCATCTTTAATCATTACAAATTTTGATTTATTTTGTAAAATGAATTTATATTTTTTTAAGTAGATGAAAAAGATAATAATTACTTACTTGAGATTTTAACATACCGGGTGTCCCACAAAGAAGTTTAAAGGTTTGATTTTATATTACTTGCCCATTTATGCACTGAACATTTTAAAACTCTATAGAATTAATAAAGTAGGCTTTAAAAATATTCTGTAAAAACTAAAGCTCCCTAAAAAGTGTAGAAACAAAATGGTGACATTGAAAATTTTACCATTTTGCTTCCTATTCTTGAATTACCTGATTTCATTACTGCGTTGCAGTTTTAAAGAACAGCTGTTTAATAATGCTCATTCTTGAAGACAGATGTTTGCTTGAAGAATATTTGCTTGTGCTATAAAAAGATAACCTAACCTCCTCCATTACAATTTTACTAATATTGAAGTTCGAGAAATGGTTCTTAATGTTGGACAGAAAAGTGAAGTGTTGTGCATGGGCTATTGCTTTTGGCAACATTACAGAAGCAGATAGACATTTCCGGTTGTCTAATCAGTAGCTGAACCACTTAGCAACCAACAATAACTAAATGGAAAAATCTTTTGTTAGAAACTGGAAGTGTCGTAAAAAAAGTACTCTAGGATCCTCAAATTAGGAAAGAGAAGTACTAATATGCGCATCAATGCTCCGCTCTCCAGGTAAACCGAAATCACTAAGGAAGGTTGAACTTGAAACTGGTGTTCCAAAGTCTTCAGTACAGAGAATAATTAAAAAGAAAAATATTAAATCTTACCTTGTCCATAATTTTCTTGAAGATGATCCGGACAGGAGAGTGGAATTTTGTTCTCGTATCATTGAGTTTCTTGAGCTAGATCAATTTTCACAGATTATTTTAAAAACCTATTTAATGAATTGTGTAAAGTTAGTAATTGGCATACTCAAATTGTTTTTTTCAGATGAGTCCACTTTTTACCCCAATGGTGCTGTAAATAGGCATAATAATAATTATTTTAACACCGGTAATCCACACATTCTTGAACAGACTCTACTCCAATCAAAAGGAAGTACTGTTTGGGCAGCTGGCAGTTGTAAAGGGGTGTTATCTTACAACATTTCAGACAGTACAATGACTGGGAATAGGCATGAACAGGTTTTAAATGAACAAGTCTAGCCAAATTTTATGGTTCCAGAAATGGATCAAGCAATCTTCCAACAAGAAGGTGCTCCTCTTCATTTTGCAAATCCTGTCAAGCGATTACTAAATGACAACCTTCATGGCTGTTGGATTGGTCATGGAAGTAATTTTTTTAGATTGGTCACCCCGATCCCCAGATTTAACTGTTTGTGATTTCTCTCTATGGGATTACTTAAAGGAACAAGTTTATACTCATAGCTTCAATAATGATGAAGAATTAAAACAATCAATTAAAGAGGAACTTCTCCAGATACCGCAGAATTTCTTTGTAAAAGCTTACGATTCATTTGTTAAGCGCTATTATCAATGTGTCACTGTGGATGAATTACAGGTAGAATAATTGTGGACTGTAATTGTAGGTTTTTTAATAGGCTATATTCTAAATTTCTGATTGAAATGCTTTATTTCTCAAGAATATGACAGTAAATAATTTTACAAAACCAAAAACACAGAAAATTTTAAATTTGTATTTAAAAAAAATATTTAATAAATTGTATAGAGTTTGAAAATGTTTTGTGCATAAATGGGCAAGTAATATAAAATCAAATGTTTAAACCTCTTCGTAGGACAACCAGTATTTTAACCCTCCAAGTGATACTCATATTACTCTACAGTAATAGGCCTTTTTATGATGACGTGCAGTGTTTTTTGTTTTAATTCATAAAACATATACTATATACCTGAAATATAACATATTATATATTAAATGTTCACTATAATATGTACTAAATGGTAATGATAAAGAAAAACTTACAAAAAATTTTTTTTCATTTTATTATTTACTAATGGCCTCGAAAAAAAATTTTTCCAACAAAAATTATATTTTTGAGGCTATTTTTCACAATTTCCATAGTAACATATTTGAAATTCATTATATACAAACGATTCACAATTTACGTTTGAACACAAAGATGTATAACACTTGTAGTTTATATTTACATGAAAATTGATTTTGAATATGTTTTTCACCAGCATAAACAAATCAAAAACTGCCAAAAAATGTACTTTTCATCAACAAGTTCCATATAATGTTTATTTGTATCTGCTTGAAAATATACCACACAGAGTATCAAGTAAAGGAACTCTTTCTAAACCATTTAGTATAAAATATAGCTGAATTACGATACTAGTTATTATTTTACGTCGTTTTTCACGAACGGCTCGGACCGAGCCGTTATCGATTCAGACGGGGTCCCTAACGGCTCGGTCCGAGCCGCTATCACTTGGAGGGTTAATAGGATTTGTTTACTCTGTATATAGAATGGTGTTTTGAAATCAGACTGAATTTTACAATAGGTATATAATATGTACTTTAAGTTAAATTGTTTTAACAGGTATCATTATTGACTTTATTTCTGACCCTGTTTCATCTGGATTCACATCAGCTGTAGCGCTGCTCATCACAATGTCACAGGTTAGTGGAGAGGTTTGATCAACACTATCAAACAGTTTTAACACCTTCTCTGAGGTTCTATACCGAGTGAAACCAACTAGCACCAATCTGGTTGTGTAAGGCATCGGCCACAGTCACATTGATTGCATTGAAAATTTATAGCTATTACAACATTATGTTCTTAAATCGGTAAATGTCTCTTGTCACAGTAAAGGTGTTTACTTTGAAAAATTTTATTTTTAATGTTTATTTTTAGATACAAAGTTGGGAGCTTATTTAGTTCTTTTATAGACACGTGTTATTTATGTGAGCTATAAATCAGCTAGAATATACCCAACTGTCTTAATATAATTTTACGATTAAATAACAGATTTAAATGACAATTACTTTAAAAACCAACACGAACAGAAAGCTTAACTCACAACTATTTACTTCCTCTATGAATGAATTAACTTAGGTACTTGTCCAACTAACATACAAAAGCAATCATACTCATACAAATATTTAAGCACAAAAACTGGGTCACTAGTGACTAGGCTTACAAAGGTTAGATATCAAAATTAATTAGATCTTGATTCAGGTTTGGTAAGGACTAAAATAAGACAGTGTTTGAACTTTTAAATCTGAATTAAGACCTGAATCTGGAATGATTAGCATTAGCATTAGCATCAGAAAGGATGAGGATATAAATCAGGCATTATTAGGTTCTGAATCAGACATGCCAGGATAATTACGAGTATCAGGATGTTATAGAATAGTCTAGTGTGGTTTTTACATGCTACAACAGCGTTAATGATGTAAGTAAGATTCTTTCTTTCTCATTGAAAGTTTAAATGTAAAGAGTTTAAAATCATGAATTTGTCTTAGGCCTATTTGTGATATTTGTCTTAGATGTGTGTCAGGAATAAATTACAATCAGGATTAATTGGAATCTGAATCAAGCATTACTGGTTCCACATATAATTTCATAGTTGGTTGTATTAGGTACAACTATGGTATGAATCCATATGCTCATAATTCAATGACCTTCTTTTACACTTACTAGTTGTAGCCACCATAATCCCAAACCACTCAATCTACGTAGACCACCAGAGAACAGTGAAGAGATTGGTTGGCCTCCTTGTACACTTACTAGTTGCAGCTACTGTAATCCCAAACCACTCAATCTACCTAGACCACCAGAGAAAAGTGAAGAGATTGGCTGGTCTCCTTTTACACTTACTAGTTGTAGCCACTGTAATCCTAAACCACTCAATCTACCTAGACCACCAGAGAACATTGAAGAGATTGGTTGGCCTCCTTGTATACTTACTAGTTGCAGCTACTGTAATCCCAAACCACTCAATCTACCTAGACCACCAGAGAACAGTGAAGAGATTGGCTGGTCTCCTTTTACACTTACTAGTTGTAGCCATTGTAATCCTAAACCACTCAATCTACCTAGACCACCAGAGAACATTGAAGAGATTGGTTGGCCTCCTTGTATACTTACTAGTTGCAGCTACTGTAATCCCAAACCACTCAATCTACCTAGACCACCAGAGAACAGTGAAGAGATTGGTTGGCCTCCTTGTACACTTACTAGTTGCAGGTACTGTAATCCCAAATCACTCAATCTACCTAGACCACCAGAGAACAGTGAAGAGATTGGCTGGTCTCCTTTTACACTTACTAGTTGTAGCCACTGTCATCCCAAACCACTCAATATACATATACCACCAGAAAAACAGTGAAGAGATTGGCTGGCCTCCTTGTACACTTACTCTGTTGTATCCACTGTCATCCTGAATCACTCAATCTGCCTAGACCACCAGAGAAGAGTGGAGCCATACCACTCAATGTGCCTTGTTTTTACTACAAGTATCTTTTAAATTAGTAAATGAAGCCATGAATTTCATCATAGAACTCTACATGCATTGATTTGACTTATTATCTAAATTCTTTATGCAATTGGATTGTGTTACTAGGTTTTATTTTGCATTTTATTTTCAAACTTTAATTTTTTTATTGTACAAGTGGTGCTACTTGTGCATTATTATTTCTTACGTTTTTCTACTTGCTTCAAAAAATTCATACTTATTTTAGACAACAATGGCTGTGTGATCTTGAAGTTACTATTCCAACCTTCCCTTTTGTCTTTTAAATATGGCTGAAGTTATTTTAACTAAAATCGTTTTATGTAGGAATTAAATTTATTGGGTGGATCTAAATTCATTAAAAAAATTCAAATGGTAATTTTAATATTTGGTCGATTTGGTTTAAAATGTTATGGCTATGTTGATTTAGCATAAAAGAGTTTACTTTAGAGGAATGGATAATTTTGTTACTCTCAAGTCATTTAATTTGTAGTATAATTTTATTTATTTAATTTGTATACTAAGAAAAAAGAAAGACTAATATTGTACATGACTTTAAAATTGATAAAGGTTTATACTCGTATCTTCAAAATAATAAATAGTATAACTGTGTAAAGGAATATATTTTAGAGTTATCTACTCCTATCACATTATTATCATGCTTACTTGATAATAAGCAAAATTATTCAATGTGCACTAGGAATAAATAAGTTTCACTGTGACAAACACAATAACAAGGAGTGTCACTGGGGAAAGGAAATATTATACTTTCAAATATGACATCACCTTTGTGTTTTAATCTTGCTCATAAATTTGATACTGCTTATAGTTTAACATTGTGTATCTCTGCACTTTAGTCTATTAAAATTAGGATCTAATCCTGACATCTAAAACAGTTAAAGCCTGTGGTAATTTGTTTTGCAAAAAGAATTATCCTAGTAATAAGTGATAAAATGTTACATTATTAAGAATGTGGGGTATTTTATGAGGGGATAAAAAGAGGGATAAAATGGAACGTTAACAGTATTTTGCAAATATCTCAAGAACCACAAGGTGTAGCTCAAACATTCTGAAGTATAAACTGAATTCATATTAAATGTTGAACGAAGATTCTATGCGTTTTTGATTATGACAAAAGTTACAGAGATAAGGAAGAGATAATATGGCATTATTTTAGTTTTTATTTTGTCTTTGAACTTGCTTGAATAGGTCAAACTTTTGGTTTAAATAATGATTAAGCAACACAATAATCCTTTCAGTGCCACATCTGGAATGGGCAATATCTGGTAGTAACAGCCATGGGTAGAAGTTTGCAATGTAATGGTTAATTTTGTCTTTGTAGTTTTACAGTTAAATTCACACATTACATTGAACAATAATCAAGTCCAACTGCAAACTGTAGACTCCTTCTGTAGTCTTTTTAGTAGACAAGAAATCTTTAAGATTTTCTTAATTTTGAAGATTATCTTCATGGATGTTTTTGAGAAGTCATGTCTCCAGTACTCAAAGTTTTGGATAAATCCACTTTTTCCAATGCAAATAAGATACTAAGAGGTACCATTCAAAATTATTTGTCTGATTGGTTGTAAATAGACACAGATGTTTACCAATGTTTTTCAACTCCATTGTGGTGTATCTCTTTTTACATTACCCATCTACAACTTTACTCCTGGAACACCTGCAGTGCTCTTCAACCTTGTTGTTTTAGTGACATAATGCAGGCTTAAACGTTTATTTTAACTAAACTTGTTTTTTTTTTTAATTTTTACCCAATTGTTGTTTAACATTTTTGTTTTTGAAACAGTATATATAAAAGTGACATTGATATTTTTATTTTGTATAAGCTCATCAGTTCTTACTGTAGGTATCGTTGAGTGTTATGTTAAGGTTTAATCAAGAAGTGTTATCTAGAATTTTTTATTGCTTTGCTAATGGTTACAAGAGACTTTACGACCAAATTTCAATTGAGTTGGATTTCACTTCAATCTTTTCTCATTCTTAATTAAACTCTACTCTTAGTGAAGTGCTTCTGTAATTAGAGACATTTTTACATATATGACCACATAGGAAACCTAAATATTTGAATCTCATATTCTAGTGATCTTAGATGTGATTTGATTATCTTATTAACACATTGAGTGTGGCAGACGCCTTACAGAATACTGTTTGATGTCACTCTGGAGTTAACACACATGGTATAAATGCACATTTATCCATCTCTTACTTGTAATGAATCATACAACAATGATGTATACCACCAGGTGTGGTTTGTTGTCTGTAGCGTTAATAAACTTAAAATGTATAATAATGAAGAAGTTGAAGATTGAAGGACTTTGTCAGTAAATTTATAAAGTAAACACATTATTTAAACTTGAAAATTTGACACTTGATAATAAAACAAATAACAGAGAACAAATATTGTAAGACTATACTAGATACTATAATACATAAACACTATACTGGTAAGCCTAAAAAAACAAATACAATTTTCATTACAAACTTAAACAATGGTACAGCTAACTAAAAAGAAAAAAATCGTACATGTTTGTATATTCAGGGAATGTACACTAAACAACATAATGGAAGAATAGATCTGAATTAATGATTATGGTTGCATTAAACTTAAATCTGATTTTGTAAAATCAAATCCTATAATTATGGCATTTTATCCCTTCCATATCCTCATAATTATTTACGGCATCACAAAAATTGACGGAATACTTTTGTACACTTAATGTAGATTATTTTTGTATCTCACCATGTTTGTGCTACACCTCATTGTTTTCCAAAATATTTTCAAAAGACTTAGAACATGTCTTCTTAAACTCTTTACTTCCCCTTCTCACAAAAACCTGAAGCTCTAGGCTGTGTAGCTTTTTACCACTTATTACTCAGATATTTTGGATCAATATGCCATAAGTATAAAACTTATTTGGATGTATAAGTAATAATTTGTAGTTATGAAGACAGCCCACACTTTTGTATTTCATGATAGATTTGAAAAAGAAAACAGTGTTAAAAGGCATTCTTATTTAAATTTCAGAAAAGAACTGAAGTATGGCCAGTGGTAGCAGATGTAAAACTCCCCTACTTCCCATTCCATTACATTTTACTACACAAAACTCAAATTTTCAATTAGGGTGGGAGACCATTTTGACTTCTTCCATCTACAGTGGATGTCACTGAGATCTAGGTTAGGTTGATTTCTCAAGCATTTTAACATTTAGTGGGCTTTTTGACGTCCAAAAAAGGTACAGTACAGTGGTTAATGGTTCTTTCTTAAGCATTTTCTCTTGTATCAATCCTGATCCCCAAATACTTTGTATATATTTCATAAATATACACAAATGTGATCTTTAAAAATAATCAATATCAATTACTAAATTTTTTTTAAGTTACCACATTAACCTAAAAATAAAAATAATTTAGTTTTTCTTTATATATCTGATTTTCTTTAACATCAAGATTTTAATTATTGCAGATTGGTTATATATTGTATTTTATCAATGATTTGATTGCAGGAAATCTAATAACTAAAATTGTTATAATATTACCCATGAATCGATTTGTGATGAAGATCCTTTGATAATTTTTGAGAAAGTCAGAAATTTCTATCCAGTGAGTAGCGTAATATCTCTTAGCTCAATATTCATGAAGTTTAGTTGAGCAATCAGGCATTAGTTCTGATGGGATTGCAGACTTAAGCCCTGGTTTTGGAAGTCATGTGAAACTTGTTATCAATATATCTTCAAATTAAAAATAATACAGTATAAGGAACATGAATAATTGAGGAGATCAGTCCTTCTACATGGAACCTCACATATTAAAAAGCTTATGGTAATTTTTATGCGTGCTTTGACAGGTAAAAGACATTCTTGGAGTGAAAGCTGCTGGCTCAACGTTTGTGGAGATGTGGATAAGCCTGTCTAGAGATATCCACCACACAAGGCTCTGGGACACTCTATTGGGCATTGTCTGCATCATCTGTCTCTTGTTGTTGAGGGTAAGTTCTAAACATCCACATAACTTTATTCTTGAATAATAAAGTAAGAAACAATATGTTTCTTTAATATTTTTTTCCATTTCACATTTGTAAAATACTTTTGTATTTTGTAACATTTTGACATATTCTCTCCATTATTGAAATACATATATGCATTGAGTAGGACCCTTGATTATAGGTAATCAAGGGTAGGACCATATTAGAGGAATGCTGATGGCCACCTTTGGGTGTAACGTAAGACCAATTTCTGTTTATTACTGTAGCAAATTTTATCAGTATTTTTCACCTTATGCCGACTCACCTCTTATACTGTTTGATAAAATCTACAGACAGGCATGGAGACGAGAATTAAATTAAAAGAGAAACAGACCAACCTATCAAGGTTAAGATTTTATCACTATTAAATTGGGTTTCAACTTAAGAGTCTATTCTGACTGTATGTTTTAACTGAATGATGCTGTATCCCTTGAGATGAGTAAATAAGCTAGTAGAGAGGAATCCAACCTAAATTACAAGTTGCAAGGATGGCATTTTAGGTTAGCTTTACAAGAAGGAAACTCCCTTTTCATTTCTATGTTTACCACTTCTGTTGTGGATCTCTATTTTATTTCCCCCTTACAACATGTAACTTACTCTAAGCAATCACCTTCTTGCCACTTCATAGGATTCTTACCTAGACATATTCTTATAAATGTGATACAGGACAGCATTCTTCTTCTGATTGAAGATAATGTATCTCTAACAAGAAACTATTGTTACTTAATTTATTTAAAATAACAAATATGAAATAATATCATTAATATTAGCATAATGTATTTAATATGTATGGTTACAAACTGATAACTAACTTATTATAGATACAGTACATACACAGATAAAGTAATTTATAATTTGATGCAATGAATAGAATTATTTAAATATAATTTTTAATAACAACAAAAATTAATTTTATTTACAAAATATTAATGTTTTAAACTGTTATACAGTATTAATATGACATAAAAACATTTAATCTAAAAAATAAATATTAATGATATTTAAAGTATACATATTATATTAATAAACTGAAACACTTGTCTTCAATATCAAATGCTTCTAGGTGTCAAACGAGACAACTCAAACAAGGATTCCGTTCCTTTAGAGGGCTATTAGATTTTATATAGTTCAAGTAATCTATCGATAACTAATTGATAATTGAAAAAAATTTCAAAGGGCTTTAGGTCCTTATTTCTAATAAGGTCCTTGAATAATTTCTTGAATGAATAATTTTTCAGGTCCTTAATTCATAAATAATATGTAATTTAATTTTTTGTAAAAGAACAACAAAGATAAATATATATTTCATTTTATTCAAATGTTCAAGAACTTTTTCTTCCTCACCGATGGATAGTCTTTTAGAAGAACACAAGTTAGCTTTACATTTTGTTGTTGTTCTGAATAAGTATAATGTGGTCAAATAAAGAGATAAAGATTTACCTTTATTTTACAGATCTATATTTATATTTATGATTATGTATTTTTTGGAATTGTAGAAATTAATTACCTTTATAATATTAATTTGTAAAATGAGTAAAGACAAGAAAATATAGGCCACATATTTATTAAAATAAATAGATTGTGTTATTTATTTTTACAATATGAACAACACTGTCACATTTGGGATCACAAGTCGCTGAGTACAAGGAGACAAATGTTGCCGCTCATTGATAGAATGGGTGTTGCGAGTCAATCGGAGACAAACAAAACCATTACTGAGGTCAAGGACAATGGACTTGCTTATTTTTATTTGATGCCGACAGAGATAGCGCTCATAACGTCAGCTCACACCAATTTAAGTGATTTACACGCTCCTAAATAGATCACACACAAAACAAAAAACTAGGTAGGTTAGTCACTATTTCTTTGACATGGAAAGCACCAGGTTTTTGTATGTTGGTGTCCTGCACAAGGCTACATTTCAGTTCTTCTTTCTGTAAACATCATTCCTATGTGGAGGAGAGGCAATTAGATTGGCTGTCTTCATAAATCGGTTAATTTCAATATGCATTTTATGAGTGCACAAATTTCTACTAAACATTCTCCCAACTAATAAAATATTTTAAAGAAAAATATTTGTTCAAAACTAAATTCAGAGAACTCCAGATTGTGGAAGTAAATTATTTGATTAATTAATTACCACAACAAGCATTTGTCATCAGGGGTTTTCTTAAAATTTGGTACGTTATTGTTTGTATTTAATTTTGTTTTACTGTTTTATTTTTTACATGTTATTTTTATACTTTTATATATTTACCCTAATTACTGGTTAGATTAATTTTTGTACTTTTATTTTCTTATTTCAAAATTCAATTACAATCAATGTTTTGTGGCATACATAATCTTTGTTTATATGACCCTTGACCAAGGAATTCACCATTACATGAAGTGAATACAGATGTATCTTGTCTTGATATAGGAATTGCCAAATTAATTGCAAGAAATGCCAGGATCTAATTATAAATTTCAAGAAAGATTAAAATTTTATAAAGTAAAAGAAGAAGAAGAAAGAAAGATAAATATAATCCAATTTAAGTTTGATTAAATATTTGATTTTTTAATAATTTTAAATGTTATTTTTATTTTTACCTATAATAATTTAAAAGAAGCTGCTTAACTAGTGCAGTAAAAATATGTATGCATTTGCATGATGATCAATAATTTTTCCTGAACACTGTCTGCTTGCTTACTGATATATATTATAGCTATCCCAACATTTGACAAAACACAAGCCAGCATTAGGGCAGAATCAAATTGGATTGGCTAGGCTAGTAAATCATTGTCGGGCAAGATAAGAGAAGTGACATACTTTCTAATTAGAGAGGCACAGCCGTCAACAATCGGACATGAAACTGTAGCCCTTGAACCGGACAGGAACAGAGAAATTAGTCACACTCTCTAATAGATGGACAAGGTTACAATTGACCTCTTGATTCTCTGTGAAATTAAAATGTTTTGGTCAATCTTATCAGCGTAGCAGGAATGTTAATTTTTCCATTCCACAAGTTATCTAAATTTATCATTTATAATTTATATTTTTTTACTATGAACAAATTTTATATCTGTTTATAAATTATATGAGGTGTGAAAATTGCTGTATTAAATACACTCTTTTTATTATATTTATTAAATATGGTGTACATATATGTAAGAATAAAAAAATACAACATTTTTTACAAATAAGGTTACAAAGTTATCAAACAGTTAGTGGAGCAACTTGATGTTTTTGAATTGGATTTCAGATTTTATATTAATCATTAACATTTTGTTCTTTTTATTGCATTGATATACTGTCTGAATATTAGCAACTAAAATTATTCAATACTTTTATAAAAGTTTCAAACAAATTTTGAAAAAGCATTACCGAGTCAAGCCTTGAAGAACCAGCACAAATAATTTTGACTGATGATCTACAATGGGTTACCTACCAAATAAGGAGGAATGAAATGAAGTGGTTGAACAATTTCAGAGAAGAATTTTTATTTTGAAACTTGTTAAACATTGTTTGAAACTAGTAAAAGCTGGTTTGAACAGAAATTTCTCCCTTGATCTCGTTGTCTGACTTGGATACTGGCTGAGAGCAGTTCTATCTTCTTGTGTGTTCGTGCTCTGGGTCAATTAATTGATAGCCACACTTACCACTGCAATTGAATGCTGACCCATTTGTCTTTTGCGTACAGCTTGATTTAATTCTTGAAAGTGCTTTTTCAGTGATGTATCTGTAGTTTACTATTTTCACTGCTACTACTAAAGTGTTTTTTATTTAATTATTTTAAAGTTATGGTAGTTTTTAAACAAATTTGTTATTTTTGTGGTCAGTACATAAATACTACAATATGAGCACTTTAAATACCTCCTGCTCGATTTTGTTAACAGCAGGTCCTAAGTATGCATTACACACAGTTCATTGCACATGACATCACTCAACATATGGAAAGTATTCCTGATTGGCATATTATTTCCTATAAGTATCATACTACACTGAAACTCAATGGATTTGTATTTTGTACTTTACTTTAACACCACAAGTTCAGTTCTTTGACACTAATGTTTCTTTCAATCTTCAAATATTTCGATATGGTGGAAAAACCATTAGTTAATTTTTATGCTTCATGATTCAAAAGAATAACATGATTATTCTTCATATCAAATATCTTTGATATGTGTTACAAGAACAGAAACACAACATTTTGAGAACATGAAGTCATTAGTCATTCGTTATTTGCACATTACGTATTATATGGGTACAAGGTACACAATACAGGTGCATCGTCAAAGACATAAAATACAAACTATCTTAACTAAAGCTAAAATACATTTTGTATATCAATCTGCACTTATAACAGCCTATAATATAATACACCAACAGATAATATAATACAACTAAATAAAAAAGACAAATTAAAATATTAAAACCTATTAAAAACAGGAGGGTGCAGAGAATTAGTTCCAGCTATCAAGCAGGTACTCATCCAAGGAGTAATATGCCTCCTTCACCAACTTATCCTTTAAATCCTTTAACATTTGTTTTTGATTAAGGCAGGTGATATGGGGAGTCCAAAGTTTATACTTATATCTATGCTATATAACGCTATTGAAATGATAACTGTACAAAAAAGCCCAATCTACTTATTCTGAGCTGGGATGACTAATTTTACCACTAAAAAAGACCTTTGCTTTATGTAGCAGTTTGTTAATCTCATTTAGGACTCACTCGAGAGTTTACATATAGTTAGTACGTGATGCTGTCATCTTTTCTGATGTAGACTGAGGTAGTTCAAAGGAATCAGTTTAAGAATGGATCTGAACACAGAGTCTTGGACAGTTACATGTTGGGTAGTGAGTGGACAAAGGTTAGCACCATGGACCATGATTAGCAAATTACGTAAAAATGAACCATCTTGTAAACAAATACATGTTCGTAATACATGCAAAATCTCCTCATGTGTAGAGTATATTGGATGATATTATAATATCCCCCATCAGTTTAAATGTGCATGTGCCTTTGTCCAACCAGTGACAGGTAAGGCTGTAGCCCCCAAGTAATAGATATCATCTTAACATTTAAATAACTAATTTATTATAATCCTAGCTGAATTTAATCAACTTAAAATAAGAATTTTTATTACCAAACTTAATGTTATATCGTAACCTAACAACTCACACATTGTTGTCTGTTTTAGATGCTGGGAGACGTGAAGATAGGGCCGGCTGAATCTACTGGTATCCCCTGCACTACATTTCAGCGGACCTTCAACAAGATCCTATGGCTTATCGGCACATCTCGGAACTCCATTCTAGTGGTGCTTGGTGGTATCCTGGGTTACAATATCTACCAACCGGGAGTTCCAGACCACGAGCAATCGCTGTTGGTTATTGGTCAGTTAACATTTACTCTGTATTACTCTCAGATTATGATGATCTATCTAGGTACATTGTTCCTTAAACCCCTGCACAGCTGAGATAAAACAGCCAAAAAGCAACTCATAATGCTTAATTTTACTAAGAATACGAAGAGATAAGTTTACTAGTTAAAATAATTCTTAATATGGATTTATAGAAATTTGAGTAATTTTTTTAGCTAAGTATGACTATAGTTATTTTTAGTATAGTCTAGTGTTACACTAAATCTTACGAAATCCATATATAGATATGGATTTCGTATAGATGTGTATTGTGAATATACCCTCTACACAACAAATAGTTCAATACAAGTATTTATTTTGAGACGAATATGGCATAAAAATAATAGTTATTAGAGTGAGATCTAGCTTAGCTCTTGTGTTTGAGTGAAGAGTTATCTAAGACTGATTGTTTCTTACTAAGTGTCCTGTTAGTGTAGGAATGGCAACCTACAATTTTAACCTGGAGTCTGAACCACAGATACTGTGATCTTGTTTGTACTGCATAACTGCTGAAATCTATTTTCAATGCCAAATTTTATACCTCCAAATCGAATGGATGCATAGATTTCAAGTCATCAATTTGATTGCAAGGCGTATCCAAGGGTGGATCTACAAGGGTGGATCCAGTACTAATCTTGCTACTTTTATTTCTAGAAATTTAGAAAATATAGAGTTCTAGAAATGTTTTATTTTTTATTGAGTGATTAAACTGGCTAATAACTAGAGATTTTATGTTAATTGGTGTTCCTACAGGACATATCCCTCCTGGACTCCCAGAATGGGAACTGCCTCCGTTCTCAGTAGTCCAGAACAACATGACTGTAGGGTTCCTAGAGATGGTGAGCCAGATGGGGCAAGGAATTGTGGTACTCCCCCTCGTTGCTCTCCTGGAGAACATTGCTATATGCAAGGCTTTCTGTGAGTATAAACAAGTTCATTATTATGTAGAATACAATATAACTGTGGAGATCGTAATACAGACGTGGCAGGGGATTGTGGTACATCCCCTTGTTGCTCTCCTGGAAAACATTGCTATTGCATGGTCCTCTATGAATAGAAATGAGTTCATTATTATGAAATATACAACATGACCGAAGAGATCGTGAGCCATATAGGCCTGGAAATCATAGTATTCCCCCTCATTGCTATGCTGGAGAACATTGCTATCTTTAAGGCCCTCGGTGAGTAAATCCAACTTCATTATTAGATAGAATACAATGTAGCTGTGGAGATCGTAATACAGATGGGGCATGCAATTGTGGTATGCCTCCTTGTTGTTCTCTTGGAGAACATTGCTATTTGCAAGGATCTCTGTGAATACATTCAAATTCATTATTATGTAGAAAACAACATGACCAAAGAGATCATGAGCCAAATGGGGCAGGGGATTGTGGTACTCCTTTTCTTAGCTATCCTAGAGCAAAATGCTTCTCTATATTTCTGAATTTTCTTCACCACAATTTGTTGACCCTGAAATCTGCCACCCTGGGCCTTATATATGAGCTGATATATAAATCTTGGCCTGTGTTGTAAAGATATGATGTAACAATATGGTGAATGGTTTCACTTTCCTACAGTAAACTTTGAATTGGGACGAATTTCTATTACTTTTGGAAAAGTTTCCTCAACTATTCAAGTTTTATCATGACCTTTAAATGATGTTATGCAGTACCTAGTTAAATTTTAAAAATGCTACATTAAATATATAATTATGTTGAGATGATTATTCTACTACATAGTTAAGTGAAAATATTTGTTCTGAAAAACTGATGTATCAGAGAAACGTTAGCAGATAAAGGCATTATTATTTGATTTGAAATGGATTACTTTAATTCAAAATTTCTTCGATCTATTACTTCTGTTTTTCATATGTGGATATGTTACATCTATTATGTAGCAGTAACATAACTTTCCGTATTCTTATAGACAGTCTTTTACTAGTAGCCTACTAATCCTCCAAGAAAACCTCCTAATCTGTTAGATGCATCTTAGCAGGCTCTGGATTTAAAGAGATTTAAGTTCACATCGATTTTATTTCTGCTGATCTATATGATATCTGGTCATTTTAAACTGTTAAATATAAGAACTGACCTTGAAAATCATGAAAAGTTTGTATCACAGTTTAATATTAATATTGTTGTTTCTGCTTGTTCCCAGCTAATGGCAAGACAGTAGATGCCACTCAAGAGTTGATAGCAATTGGACTCTGCAACATTGGAAATTCGTTCTGCAAGAGTTTCCCGGGTTCGGGATCTCTGTCTCGGAGTGCCGTCAACAACTCTAGTGGTGTCCGCACTCCTCTTGGAGGTCTCTATACAGGTATTGTAACTTACAGTCATGTGGAAGTTTTTCCATGATGGGATAGTTTTCCTCAGAGAACTAACAAATGGCTTCCAAGTGTCTGCCTATCGCATCCAGTTGATTATGGGGATTGATAACCATGAGTGATATTGGTAGACATTTTTTGAGTGCTAACCCCCTAAAAAATAGGGTGTTTTCAATTAATCACATTGCCTTCTTTCCATATAAATTCATTCAGGATCCAATGGTCTTAGTGTACAGACTTTCTTTTAATACATTTGGGCCTTTTGTAATACATCTCAGTTGCTGGAGGAATCTTAATCCCAAACCTAGTTATACACACTTTTATAGCTGGATGAGATGATCCACAGTACTGTAAGTGCTATACAGGACCAGGTTGTTCATCCGCTTACATGGGGATTGTGTGAAATTTCATTGCATTAAAGAAAAGCTGAGTACGGCCCTGCCTAAAGCCAATTCTATTTAATATATCTTGGCTTCTTTCTCTCCTATTTTATTGACACTATGTAGTCCCTACCCTTCATTTGTTCTCCAGTCTAAGTTAAAAGAATAAAAAGGGCTTGCTTTAGAGTTGAACCTTTCTAGAAAGAAAGTGCAACAGAATAGATAGCTCAAACTTTAAAAGACTAGATTAGTTATTGAACACTGCAAAATTGTAAAGTAATTGTAAGAAGCATTAACCTGATGGCATACTACGTTAAGAACAAACAGCTGGGAAAAGCAGTACCACAATCACACCGTGATGAGATGGTCTCGCTATGAATCTTTGACTACATAGTTTTACTGTTGTTTGCTCTATAGCAGCACTAAACAAGCTGTAAACTTTAGTATTTTTCATAATTAATTTAGTGCTTCTGATTGGTACAATGTGTAAAATATTATTATTTTTTTAATTGTAATCTGCTGATATTTGTTATTATTTTGATTATAATGGAGGGGGAAGAGATGACACTCACAGCTGTAATTGATGTGGTGTAAAATAGCATGATCACATTTCAGTAAAAGCTAAATGTTGTATGTATATGTATACAACATTTCAGTTATCAGAAACAAGTCACCTGTTTACCTGTCCGAAAATTTCAAATTTATTTCCGATATAAGTGAGCGACCTACGAGAAGGGGATCCACGTTACTCTCAATTCCTGTTCATCGATCGAACTTCTTCAGTAGGTCGTTCACTGTTCAGGCATGTCGCCTCTGGAACTCTCTTCCTGATGATATTCGTGTTATAGTAGGTCGGGCTCGTTTTGGGGCGGGGGTCAGGGACTTGTTGCTGGGCGGTCTGTAGGGGTGGCGGATGGCGGTGCTCGTGGCGTGCTTGTGGTCAGGCTGTGTGTTTGAGAGAATGAATGTAGCAATAACAAGAAACTATTTAAAAAGTAAATTGTTAATTTAAGTTTTAATTTATCTTTGTTTGAAAATTTTCTACATATTCAGCTGATAAATTTGATTTTTAATTATCACATAGTAGTATATATTTTGATTAAATTTAAATTTAAAATGGAATTTTTTATAGTTTTAAGGTCATTAAATGTAAATATGTATATATATATCTGTATATTATGTGAGGTTGAGTGGTAGAGAGGGCTAAATAGCCCTAACTCCGCCTCTTGAATAAAGGCATATTTCATTTCATTTCATTTCATTTCCTTTTTTTGATGAATTTAAAACACTTAAGTTTAATTTGTTAAAGTATACCTTAACATAACTATACCTTCTATAATAGAACTCAAACTATTGCAAATTTGTTTATAGAACAAGCCAAACATTGAAATTTTAAGGTGTTAAAATACCATTAAAAAGTAGCAAGCCAATGGGTTAAGATATATATCTTCTGTCAGTCAGCCAGTGACTTCCTCAACCTAATTTAAACTAAATATTTTCATATAAAAATGTGATGATTTTGGCTTGTTTAAAAAAAATATGAACTAGCATACGTTGTAAGACTACAAACATTTGACAAAACAATATCATGTTCTACAGTGTTCTGATCAATAAAAAGTTTCAATGTCATCAATGCAATATGTTTATATAGTCATATTACTTGTTTCAAGCTATTATTAATCTAAAGCTTGAAGCTTCTATTAATCTAAACACTACTATAAACTTTTTTATTATTATTTTCAATGTTTAGTTAGTATATGACACCATGATCAAATAGTTAAATTTACTGTAGACCGTTACAGGAATCCTGGTGATCACCTCTCTGTTATTCTGTACTCCATACTTCTACTACATCCCCAAGACTGCATTGGCAGCAGTCATCATTGCAGCTGTTGTCTTCATGGTGGAGGTCAGGGTGGTTAAGCCTATCTGGAGATCCAAGAGTAAGTATCCATTCCTCTCACTCATTTATTAAGGAGTGGACACCCACCAGTGGAACTTTCCCCCATAATAGTGGAAGACTGTATTCAAAACAATTAATTGGTGTAATCACTAGCTTTATTGATGTAATTCACAGTGTAATAACTATCAGTGTTATTGCCTCTGAATTTTTAATTTCACATGATGTTTTATGGGTCATAAGTGTTCTTTATGAATTGGGCATGAATGCGATTGTTTTGGATTGGTTTACACAATATTGTTCTTACCATTTCTTGTTATGATTTTAAAATAGATGTTTGTTTGGAGTTGGTTCACGATCATTTGAATATAGGTTGTGTTTGTTTGGGTTGGTTCACATGGACTTGTTCTCAGCATTCTTCGTATGAACCAACCAAGTGTTTTTATTATTTGGGAAAGCCACCTGAATATCAAATATTAAGTAAAATATGAAGGAAATTAAAATTAATACTTGAAATAACTGTTTTTAGAAACTTACAGAAACAATTTTTTACAGAGAGTGACCTTATTCCTGGAATTGCAACCTTCATAGCTTGTCTAGTTCTTAGACTAGAGGTCGGTATACTGATTGGCATCGGACTGAACTTAATAAGTATCCTGTACCACGCAGCAAGACCCAAGATTTCCATGGAGATACTCAAGGTGAGAATTAGAAATATCCTTTAGCAATGCTCTAATTAGAGTTAATTTTACGTTAACATTAGATAATTCAGTGATATTTGAAAAAAAAAATTAAAACACTAAACTGCTTATTAGTTTATTATAAGGAGTTAAAAACGAATACTTGTGAATGGAATACATAAGATTTCTATATAGAGATTGGATTAGCAATCTCCAATTTTTTGTATTTTAAATGAGATTTTTGTACAATATTTTAAGTTGTTCATTTACAAAATATAGAAATCTTACATTTCATATTTTGGTTTAGAAATTTTCTAGCCCCATCTAAAACCAAAGTTGTTGATTTAATACAACTGTAAATAGTATATTAAAAGTAAATATAAAAATATTTTACACAAATAACAGCTAATTTTAAAGAAAGACTTGCACAAAGTGTATAAACAGCTTATGAATAGGACTCTTGAATATTGGATTTTTAAATATCCATAGCAAGGTACTGTTAATCTTATCTAAGCATTGACTGCACATAGTAACATTTGTTTTATGTCTGATACATTAGAGGTTTTATTGACTAGAATGCTAAACCCTATGCACTCGAAGGCAGTATTTATAATTTGTCCTTGGAGCTTGTATGTCCAGCTGTACTGGCCAAGATATAATTCGTCCATAGCTCGTAAGGCCAGCACCACTGGCCACTAAACATAGCAGTTATTTTCTTATATTATCTTTGTTTTATAATGAATGGTGAGTGCTGAAACCTATCGAGCAACTTTAATTTAAAGTAATTTTTAAGTAAAGCAGTAAATTTACATTAATCTATAATTCTTCTCCAAACATTGACTGTGCAAATAAGACGAATGACGCATAGTGGTCCTATACACTGAAGCGATAGAAACCTAGACAATTTTACTAGTAAACATGTGCAAACTATTCTTGACTACACAATAGGTATGTATTTTTAAACGTTTTATTCTATATAAAATGTAAAGACTGGGGAAAAATGTAAAATAGTTCATGTCTGAGAATAACATAACTGTAAAAGCCTACTTTATAACATTTTATTACATATCTTTGTTGACAATATACGTATAACAGTTAAATTTCCCAAATGTATGTTTATCTTGTATTAGTAAGATTCATTAAAAATAAATTTTAAATTATTTTTCATTTCTTCTATTAAACATTGTAAAGTATTATGCAAATAACGCATAGGAAATTGAAAAATAATTCCAATCTTGGGAGGTAAACAACAAATATCGCCACCAAGCTGTCAATGAAATTAGTGGCCATCTGTACTGGCCATACGAGTTGCGAGCGCAAACTACAGCAAAACTAATGCGAGTTGTATGCAACCTTGGTGTGGCCAGTACTGCTGGCCTTTTGAGCACAAAGGGTTAATATTAAAGTCAAATACACTGATTAGTACCTAATTTATAATTTAGGTACTCAAGTAAGCTCTAGCTGCAAGCATTAATTGAGTTCTACGTAAGTATATCATCACCTCAATTCTAAATCAAGCTAATAATCTAAACTTCCTATCAGAAGAACTTTAATGAATAGTTTAATTTGTTAAAATATAATTTAGGCTAAACCACTTCAATATTATATTTTGTATAGTATTGTTGTACTACTAATAAATATTAAATAGTTAGATTAATATGAAACGATGTGGGACCATCAGGCAAGTTTTATGAAGGGAAAGTCAACAATCAATCAGATATTACTCTTTTAAGGCAGACTTGCCAAGATATTGGGAGTGTAATAAAGATTTCTATGCTATTTTCCTTGACTTCCAAAAAGCATATGAGAGTATAAAAAAAAACTACGAAGAGGTCTGGGGAAGTTTAAAATAACTAACAAACCTATCTATGCTGAGCATCACAGACTCAAGATGCTGTCTGAATAAACTGTGAATACGGAATTAGCAAAGTAAACACAGAAGTCAGGAAAGGAGATAGGCTCTCCACCATTCTTTTCAACACCGTTGTAAAGAAAGCACTACTAAAAATAGCAAAAATTAGTGCATGTATTAGATAAACCAATGTAAAAACAACACAGTATATTAGCCTTCATACAATGTAGTTATATTAGCAACATTAACAAGAACAGAGACCTTTTATACAAGATTAAAGGTCTGGTGACATTAACAAGAACATTAATGAAAGAAGCAGAAAAAGGAAATTGAGTGTCAATGATAAAAAAAAACTAAAAACATTCACTTTATGAGAAATCAAATTGAAAATAAATAGTCATGGCTTTAGAAAAAGTATTTAGTTTTAAATACTTGGGAATAGTTATATTAATTAAAAGTACAGAAAAACTAGAAATACATAACAGAAATCTTGCTAACAGAAGTCTGTATCTCTGTAAAGGCTATTGTCATCAAAATCCGTCACACAAAACACAAATTTGATTATACAAAACAGTTGTTACACCCAGTTATGCTTTATGGGTCTAAAACTTGGAAATTAAACAAGAAAAAAAATGTGTTAGTCTTTGAGAATAAAGTACAGCGGAAACCATGTGGATCAACATACCATGTGATTCTAATAAAATTTTGTATTTTTTTAGGGTTGATAGAGGATGTGAATACAAACCTTTTTGTCCAATACATATGGGGTTGTAAATGATGCAAATATTGCAAAACATAGTTTTCCTTTTGAGATTCGGTCAGAAAGATGCAAAGCTAGAGGAGAGGGAAAGAGGAGCGGGATATCAACTAAAACAGCTTATAAAAGAAACCCTGAAGGAAGGTGCAGAATATCATTCAAAATGAAGTAGACATGTTGGTATAGCTAACTCAGAAACACAAATCCTTTATTTCAACAGAAGTGGCTGAATAGCATGTAAAAGAAAGTTGACTTGACAAGGAGTGAAATCAGGAATTGCAGAGTGTTCTCTTCACCCTCTTCCACCCATACCGGACGTATGCTTGATTACATTCAATTTTGAATTTTAATAATATCTGCTCATTCCCACTATCTCAGATATTGCCAATAAGGCAGTCTGGATTAAATAATTATAGTGTGCTTTAATAGCGTGGCCATCTGTACTGGTTTTTGCTTTCAGGGCACAAATTTTATTGACATTCATTTTTTAAGTGGTTTTTTTTTATGTTAGTTAAAAATAACTAAACAGATGATTAATTAGACAGATGAGATCCAAAGATTAGGATTTTTAATAATAGTCTTCAGGTGTTAACACATTCATCAGCCATATAAGAGAACACGATGATGATTGTTAGGGGTTACAGAGTAGAGTGGGAGGGGTGCCCACATCATGAAAAGGATATTAGCGAGGTTAACAGAAGGAGATAGACATCGTCTTCCCACTTTGACTAGACCAATATTGGTCTACCTTTCTTTCAAGGTGAATGAGACGAAGAGTACCCCACAATAACCTATGTAGTGTCTATTAAATGTGATCCAACAGGAGATGTTCTAAACTTCTCCTGTCACGCTGGTCCTTTCAGATTTATATGTAATATACATTATCCAGCTTTTTTCTTTATAAAAGAAAAAAGTGTACGCTTCCATACTTAACTTGCAGCTTCCAATTATTGGAAGCTGCAAGTTAAGTAATTATTACCCCCTTGTTGTAATTCTTTTCACAAAGTGTCTCAATAAAAACTCAGTTCTCCATGAATATAACTGAAGACTTGGTGTCTACCTCGCTTTAAATCTTTCTCAACTATAAATTCCAAACTGTAACTTTCAGCTTTAACAACTATTTGAATTCTCACAATCAACAATTTACGACAATTAGGTTCTCTCTGTGAACTGGTATCTCCAGTTATGTAACTGAAGATACCAGTTACATAACTGGAGATACTGTTACTGATATAGATATATGTTACTGATATCTCCTTGCAAATAATCCAGATTCATCAGTATCTTTGAAACAATATGACCTTTTTGTCTTGGGCCTTTTCAGAAAGGTAATATGTCTCTAAGTGACTGATTTTTGTCTTTTTACCATTTTACCTTACATAATTTTGTAGTTAAGTTGTTAAATTTAATGGTTTATGAATTTGGTTGATTCCAACTAGTCTAAAGGTAGTATCTCTTACTTTACTAATTCTTCCAATTCCTTAAAAATTCTATATGCTTTAAATTGTGTCATTCCCCACAATTTAATAAAATTAAATCAATTACTCTTCCAGGGCTCTAGCTTCCCAGAAATATATAAATTAGTTACAGTTTAAATACTTATTAATATTTAAAAACTCACTGTAAAGAGATATGAAATTATTTATTTCTATCATCTTATTATTCTCATCTCTTAGCAAGGCTAACCTATTAAACGTAGTAGATGTGGTTTGTGCTTTTCAGGTGATGAATAATTAAAGTAATGTGACATTTGCCATCCTATTTGGCATGAGTTGTAACAGTTGTGTTATTTCTGCAGAGTCGTGCTGGTGTGGAGTACTTATTGCTTACTCCTGACCGTTGCCTCATCTTCCCCTCTGTGGACTACGTTAGCAACCTTGTGACCAAACACAGCATCAAGCAGGGAATCCCTGTTGTTATAGACTGTTCTCACATCTACGGTGCCGATTTCACTGCTGCTAAGGTCTGGAGTAGTTCATTTTATATTTCAATGTAGCTTAGAGCTACTTGCTTCAGAATTCTCAGTTCAACTTTTAGCACTCCTAATTTAAAAAAAAAATTATAATAAGTCAGAAGGCTATCTTATGTTAAGTCTGGTTTTTGCTAAATTTTGTGAATGAACTAAAGTAAACAACCATGTCAATTGGCTCAAACATATTTATACCAATGACTGCATTGAGTTCAGTACCTATATCTTAAAAATAGGACAAGTTACATTTGTTTCTTAGTTTAACACCTTCACTGCAGCTCTGTACTTAATAATACCGGCTATTCTTAATTTTGCTGTGCCGTAAGGCGTCCGTCACAGTCAACGTTTTAATTCATAATTTTCATTAACAACTATTTTGTCACTGCTTTGTTACATCATGTTAACTAGTTTTAACCGTGAATAAACTAGAGTGAAAGTTCATGTTAAAAGCCAACGCTAAATTTTGACTACTGCTCACTATTATTTTGTGGTGCCCTCCTTTGTCTTGCTTACCGCAAAAACAGCAGATCCTAGTTCCTGACTCGTACCAAATAATTCAAATTTATAAATACAAATATTTGTTTATTTATTTATTTCAACGGTCAACACCAATTTTACAAATATTACAAGTAGATCCGATTGAAACCAACAATAGATAATAAGTATACAATCAAATAACAAAATATATATATATATATATATATATATATATATATAAAACAATATCAAGGTATTTTAACAGATAGGAATTAATTGTAAATCAGAGACTACGTAGCTCTTGCACCACGCATCACTTCCAGTCTCTCAGGAAACCAAGAGTATCCGTCCTGAAAGAAGAATTCCCGAAGAAATTGATGGAGGAAGAAGCCGCTTCGCCAGTCCTCAGGAGTCTGGATATGCCGTGGTTTTGAGTATAATTAGCTGGCTGGAAACGCCTACTGAAAACTGACTTCGAGAAAGTCCCTCTCGGCACAGTGAAAGTCACAGCTCCCAGCAGGTCAGAACAGTCTATATCACCGTTGACCAGCCCTCGCAGAAAGTTAAGGTCTTGATAAGCCCGCCGCAAAAAGAGTGGTTGGATGTCGAACAGTTCCTCTACAGTGTGGATTGGGATCTCCATGTACTGATACCCAAGCCTTGTTCCCAGAGCTCTGATGAAGTGGACTTTGCACTCTGTTGAGCATTTCAATGTGAAGGGCTGGATGAGGTGACCAAACAAGACAGCAGTACTCCAGCGAAGGACACAAACTATGGTTGTTAATGAACTCTCAGTGATGTTAATACACATTGTAATTTATTAACACTTCAATGTGGCAGTTTTATCACAGGGATTTTTATGGTTTTATGTTATTATGATTTAAATAATAATAATAATCTTTATTTGTTTTTTGAATTGTACAGATCATTGAGAATTTCAGAAATTACACCACATAGCCAGTTCACACAATATTTCAATTACTACTGTACTTGCAAGTGGAAGCAGTAACTTAAGAAAAAAAAAAAACTGTAAAATAATCAACAGACAAACAAATTAATATTGAATAAAAAATTTGTTTCTATGTTATCTATATTAAAAAGATTTTTGTCCATGTTATAAAATATGTTATAGAAACCCAAGAATAAAATTAAATAATTTTGTCACCCTTAAAAGCTTTTATTATGGTCATAATATAAATAATAAATGCCTTTCAAAACATAATACAACACAAATTGAGTGGTTTATTTTAATAGTAAATACAAAAAATGCAAAATGGGTGTTTTTTGTGTGGTACACTTATGCAAAAATACACTGATTCCGTCAACTTTTACCCAAGCCAACGGCCAGTGATTTATGGTGGGCCTTCCCGCCAGCTTTATCCTGTGGTTTACCAGTGGTTCTTATAAGTGAACAACCCTTGCAAAAATCCATAACATCAAGTGTGGTAATTAAACCCACGATTCCAATGCCCACTCCCACGTCTGAGACCATGCAACCAATCTGACTTCATGTTTTGGTTGTGAAGATAGCTTACTTACAATTCTTCTATACCCTGATTCTCAGTAAATCATATATCAAACCACTGCTGGTTATTTGTTTAGATGACGTGTAGTGTTTGTCAAACCATCTTGAAGGGTTAATGAATATTTATAATGTTCTCAGCTAAAATTCCTTTATAATAGTTGTTTCTTCATTCTGGAATGTTGCTGTTTACTCATTATTGATCATTGGACATGTGTATGATATTATACTGGACCTCCACAGTGTAATATCACTGAGTTACAAAACTAAACTGTTTCCCCACAGGTTATAGAGGTTCTGACACAGGACTTCTCCAGACGCAAACAGCCTCTCTTCTTCTACAATCTAAAACCCAGTGTGGTGGCAGTCTTTGAGGGTATCAAGCCCAAGGACTTTGTTGTCTACTACAACGAACAACAACTGGACAATATGCTCCTTCAACACACGTGAGTGTTGTCCTTTATACATAAAGAATCAATGAACTGTAGTATTGTAACGCTGTCTGTAGAACAATGCACTGATACATAGCATATGTGAATTTGAATGAAAAGTTATTTATTAAAGGCAAAGTTAGGACCATAAAGTTCTCTCTATCATTTAACATATATATATATATATATATATATATATATATATATATATATATGAAATAAACGTTAGCTTAAATAAAAAATGATCAATAATTAATGTATTATTTACATATTCTCACACATTCACTTTTTATTCAACTTGCTTTTCAATTCTCCAAGTGCAACAACCCAAGGTCACCAATTACTATATGTATTATGATGTTTTTATTCAAACAAAAGGTCTCAAAAATAAAAACGTATTAAATTAATAGTGTTTAGTTTAAAATTAATCCTTCTACAGAACACTTAAGTTACTAGAGATTTTCACAAATTTCATGGAAGACATATCCTTAGAAAAATATGTAGATAAATATACGAGGTGTGTTAGAAAAATAATGAGACTGATTTCATACTAACCAAAGTTTTTATTATTTTCAAACAACAATGTTATCCCCTTCAAAGTAGTTTCCTTGGGCAGCTATACATCGGCGGAGTCGTCGTTCCCACTCTTGGTAGCAGCGCTGGAAGTCTTCAATTGGTATGGCTTTTAACTGGTCGGTCACAGTCTTTTGAATGTTCTCCAGAGTTCCAAAATGACGTCCTTTTAGGACATGTTTCAATTTCGTGAAGAGGAAAAAGTCACAAGGACTTAAATCAGGTGAATAGGGGGGTTGAGGAACAACAGTAATGCGTTTTGAGTTCAAAAATTCACAGATGGAAATGGCCGTGTGACATGGAGCATTGTCATGATGAAGCATCCACTTGTCTGCAATTTCCGGTCTCACACGGATCACTCTTTTCCTCAAATTTTCAAGGACACTTTTATAAAACACTTGGTTGACAGTTTGTCCTGGTGGAACAAATTCTTTGTGTACGATACCTTTCCTGTCAAAAAAACAAATTAGCATGGTCTTGATCTTTGATTTGCTCATTCGACATTTCTTCGGCCGAGGAGATGACGAAGTGTGCCATTCTTTACTTTGCCGCTTTGTTTCAGGATCGTACTCAAATATCCAGGATTCATCACCAGTGATCACACAATTGAAGAATTCTTGGTCATTAGCAATCCTCTCAAGAAGATCAACGCACACATTTTTTCGATTGTCCTTCTGTTCAGTTGTGAGATTTTTTCGGCACCAATTTGGCACAAACCTTTCGCATGTTCAAATCATCTGTCACAATTTGATGCACGGTGAAAGTGTTTAAATTTAGCTGTTCACTGATCATCTTTATTGTTAAACGACGGTCTGATCTCACAAGCGCCCTCACACGATCCATGTTTTCGTCCGTTCTTGAAGTCAAAGGTCTCCCTGAGCGAGGTTCATCTTCAACGTGTTCTCGGCCTTCCAAAAATGATTTGTGCCAGCGGAAAACTTGTGCTCTCGATAAGCACTGTTTCCCATAGACCTGTTTCAACTTTTCAAAAGTCACACTCGCGGATTCACCAAGTTTAGCACAAAACTTTATTGCACAACGTTGCTCTAAATTTCGATGCTCCATTTCTGTGACGCACAATTAAAACACAACTTTACTAATGGCGCTGTCAAAACTAATGTGTTAACTGTACGGAGTTGTAACTCGGACTGAGGAAGTGGAAGGGATAAATAAACAGGTTTAGCGTCAGCCGGTAGACACAACGTTGCCAGATCTCCCGCAGTGTTACCAATCTCATTACTTTTCTAACACACCTCGTATTTTAGGCAAGAGATATATAAGAAGGTGAAATAAAGTGCATATTTATTGTGATTGTTTTCTTGAATAAATTTTTAAATTAACTTGATTTTACTATTTTAGATATGTCTTGCTTTTAACACGTTCACGCCTGTTTCATAATACCCCGTGTGGGACTCTAGAGACCCATGCCTATTTGTATTCAGTGGAATATCTGTTTTGGAACAATCTAAATAAAAAAGTTATTTTTGTGTAATCATGTGTATGTGTGTGTTAGCATCGACCATGGTGAAACAAATATAATGAATTCGGAAAAGGAGATATATTAAGAATATACCTTAATTAAATTGTTTGAATTTTCTATTTATTAAGTTTTTATCCAAAAACCAGATTTAAGTAAAAAATCATCTAAACAAGTTAACAATTTTTATGTTGAAAATATGTCACACATTTGTTCCTTATAAATTTCCTAATAGAAACTCGTAAAAATTCAATTTTAATATTGAGTGAATGGGATTAACCTATGATAGAGGTAATTTCAACAGTTAATTTGTATAAAGTCTGAGATTTCCCTTTAATTTATAAACATTTCTGATGACTTTTTCATCTGTGGACATTTAATAATTTTTAACTCTAATAAATCACGATTTTTACTTTTAAATAAAGATATTTATTATATAATAAACTGAGTTATAAAAAACAAAAACTACTACTACTATTATATTAAAAATTGTTGATTCTGATATTCTGAAATGTTTCAATTAAGATTATCCAGAACACTAATAGTGTGGAAATACTGAAATGTAAAAGGTGTAATGTAAAGTGAGAAAGTATGAGCTATGTTTTGGCAGTATTTATTTTATAAAACTCACTGTTAAAGTTTTTAATCTCTGCATGTATATGTATCATTTTCTTTACTTATTGTACTTCAAAAACTAACTCCAAAACTATTTTACTGGATTTCCTAAGTCACGGAACTGCAGGAGGATGAATTTCCTTTTACCATTTCTCTAAATTGTTTTATGTAGTGACAATTCTAGACAACATTATTAACATGTAATTTTTTTTGGTTCACATTGTGTTAAAATATTGCTTACACAATTCAATTCTTTAAATATTTTGGCTTGGTTATGAAGAGCCATGATAAAGATGGCAGTTTCGTTTTTAACATCTGAACTGAAATGGTTTGCAATGGCAAGGCTGCCTGTTTCCATAATTGGATTGTGTGAGCAATGATTTTCTGCGATATCAATCGGAAAACAGATGTTAAGACACCAGCCAAGTAAGCCTAAGAGCTAAGAATTTATGTAAAATTTTCAAGTTATTTAGATTTTCAGTTATTTTGAAATAATTTTATTTTATGAATTTTTATAGTAATATAATATAAATTTCTATCTACTGTACAAAATTACGTCTTTTCATTAAATTAATGTTGACTATGATTTTATTTTATTTTTCAATTGTTATTGTTGATAATTGTCTGTTCCAGGGCTAATCTAAGAAAGATTGAATCGATTGCGTGACATTAGTTTTTCTCGACAGTTTATTATGTTGCCTCCGATCTGCACATCTACAGCAGAGGAGAAAAAGACTGCTTTGATAAAGTTTTAATTACTAGCTTAGTTTAATTAGATTTTCATTTACATTCATCAACACTTTCTAATCTGACACTATCATTCAAATAATATTGGTCCAAATTCCAAAAGTAAAAGAATTTATACTGTTAATGTCTTATTGTGGTACTAGACAAATACCACAAACACATCGAGTACATGAAAGTGTGATAATGTACTCTGAATCTATGACTTTGTGGTTATGTTTATAGAACCAGTTTTTTGTCATTTGCTATTTCCAACAAAGATTTGTTGGTCCATTTTGTTATATTGGTCAAGTAATTAGCTAAAACAATCTTGTACTCAAGAAAATGTTGGTATATACATGTACAAGTCTTATACTCTAAAGTTTGTGTAATATAGCTGTGTTGGAAACGAATTATTTGTTTACATGGAACATCTTTCTACTAGTCAAAAGGTCCATTGTGAATCCAGAGTAGTTAATGGAATCATCTGGGAATGTAACATCTGCTATAGCTATACATTTTTATCTAGTTATCAGATATGTTATAGTGTTATATATCTTCTTATCAAAGCAGGCCCTCTCATGATGTACAAGTTTATATACTCAAAAGTTGCTGTTTCACTCTTATTCATTTTTGGAACAAAAACAAATTGCATAGGCATCTAGTTTGCACTTTATCTTTTAAATGACAAAATTTACCCTACTCATCTCTTATCTGATTGGCTAGAGAAATTGTTCAAATATGTGTTGCTGCCTATAAATTGTATGTCTCTGCACTGTACTGCAATCTAGTTCATTTCTTTGTATGGAATCTAGTGTATTCCTTTGTAATCATTTCAACTCTCAAACACAGCATAATTTGTCATTATTTCCAGAAGTCATTACATGTTTTACAAATAAAATATTACCTTTAATTAATTTTTTACTTGTAGGGTTATGTAAACTATGTTTAAAACTTTTTTTATCTGACTTAACATTAATAACTATATTGTTAAAATATAATATATATATATTTGTTATAAATAAAATAAAATATTAAATAAATAGCTTTAAATTTTGCCAGGTTACTTGCTAATCATTTGAATGATGTATTGTTTATCTCCAAGCACAATTCCATGACATTTGCAACAATTTTTGTCATTTGAGAAACTGACAGATGTTCTGCTTGAGACTTTCTTATGAAGGGGAAAACCACTTGTATGCTTTATTTTATTTTTTAGCAGTACTTTTAGCTATTCCTAACATCACAACATTAAAAAACACAACATATTTCTCAGGAAGAACAATTTTTAACCAGCCCCGGTAGAAGGAGGAAGCAAAACTATTTAGCTGTAGGTAGGACACAATCTTCCCTACTGGGGAAGTGCTAAGACTTTCAGACTCAGGGCAGATCATAATTAACACTCTCTCCAACAGTACTTTTTATTACACTATCCTCTAACCAAAAGGATTGTACAAAAATTTATAATTTCAAATTTGTTGTATAGTACAACAATTTGTATGGTTACTATATGAAACTTTTATAATAATAAAATCTACAAAAACAAAATGTTTGTTCAATTTATAAAAATTCAGATATGTATAACTGGAGTGTTGTGACATACATTTGGGCCAAATGTACTAGATTTTTAAATGAAACTTAAAATTCAGCTTGTTTTCCATTTTAGCAATGTTTTAATGGGTTAAATAACGTGTATTGGTAAAACTAAAAAGATAGTTGATGCCATTGTTCTTATATAAATTGTAGGTTTATGTAAGTAGCCTAAACATTAATGGTTTAAAAGAATGTCATAAAACAAGATATTAAAAAAAGTATTAAAAGCAAGGGGCCAAGTTCCAGGCAAATATTCCCCATCCATCTGACCATAGGAGAATGGAAGAAAAAGTAAGTAATCATTCCTGGAACATTTTTTAACCCTTAACATGTGCAATAAAGAAAGATAAATTAGATAATATCTTTATTAACATTGTATTATCTTACTTTTGTTATTTATATTAAGATGAACATTTTATCTAACTTGTTTATACATTCATAGAGCTTCCACTCCTGCAAGACTGCAAACATTTTATGCCTTCATACATTTTAATTTTGAATTCTATAAATATAATATTATTACAACAATTTTACAGTTTCTGTGTTGCAAAACATCCAAACCTCTAGTTACAATGTAATGAAATTAAACTAATTTTCTATCACTTAAATATTAATATGATATGTAGCTATTTACTTATTTATTAGTTTTTAAAATCTTGTTATTATATTTTGTGATATTCTTTGTTGAAAATACAGTGTAAATATGAGGGAGTACCCAAAAGTTCTCAGAATAGCTACGGACTAGGCTTGTGCAGTACAAACTTCTGCTGCTAGGTGTCGGTAGCACAATTTATCACTATTTCAGTGTCACCTGGATCGCTAACCTGGCTCATTCTGTTCTTCTGTAGTGACAGTGTTGTTTGGTGTTATTTTCATTTGTTATGATAGAGTAAAGAGCGTGCAGCTATGAAATTTTATTTCTTGTTAGGTAGAAATGTCATTGAAACGGTTTAATGTTAAACACAGCCTACAAAGATGCCGCTATGGGAAAAACTCAAGTGTACATGTGGTTTTCTTGGTTAAAAAAAATGGAGACAGGCCCATTGATGACATCCTCATTCTAAATGTCCATCACCTGCCTGAAAAGATGATAAAGTTCAGAAAATTTAAGAAATTGTACTTTCAGATCATTGACTGATCACTGATCAAATTTCAGAGATTAGTGTGTTATTTTGGAGCTCAGTTCAGTGAATTTTATCTGAAGATTTTGGAATGAGAAGGGTCCCTGCCAAATTTGTGCCTCATTCTTTGAGTCATAAGCAAAGTAACGTCGAGTTGAAACATGTTGTAATTTGATAGAACAACTTGAAACCGATCCTGGCTTTGTTCAACATTAAAACAGTATCAACAGCGTTTTTCCTGAGCAGGAAACAAAATTTTTAGCCGCACACTGTTCACTCAAACTTGCCATCTTAAAAAGGATAAAAGCATGAAACAACAACATGAAAAACTGTCACTACAGAAGAACAGAACAAGCCAGGTCGACGATCCAGGTGACACTGAAATGGCGATGGTTGCACCTCTGACATCTGGTGGCAGGTTTTTACTGCACAAGCTTCGCCCAAAGCAGAACTATTCTTGGAACCTTTTGGTACCCCCTCATATGTTCTAACAAAGAAACCTCACTTATGTATACTTACCACTGAGTATTATTAAGAATTAAGTGATATTTTAGGTGATATTGTTATTAGCTAGTTGTTAATTGCAAAAAATATTCACATTATTGTATTAAATTAATTTCCTAAATAACGATTTTCATTTCATACACCAATCACAAATTTCAACTTGGATTATATGTAAATATCCTTTTTAGTGCAATCAAAAGGAAGGTAGAATGCATATATTCCTGTCATTAAAAAATATCGGATTGAAAAAGAATAAATGTTGATATACAGGGTGGCGCAAAAGTCACTGGACAGTTGGTTAAAAGAAGAAAAAATAACAGCAAGACGTAGTACAATAGTTTTCGTCCGTGATGTTGGTATTACTAAATGTTGGTAATTATGCCTTTTTAAGTTGGCAATACAATGCAATGAAACACACAACAATCGAACTAGTGAGTTCATCTGTGACACGTGTTTAAAGCTGTAGTCCCTGAGTTATTATTTTTCTTATTATTATTATTTAAACGAACTTTTCCAAAGAAAAGTTATTGGTTGAAGGGCAGATATTGACATGCCCCCACGTTCACCAGATATCACACCAATGGATTTTTTCCTATGGGGAGTAGTCAAGGACTCTGTTTATTCTCGAAAGCCTCATACTATTGACGAACTGAAAGACTACATACATGACGCATTTTATGATTTGGACAATGATCCCACACTATGCCGTAGAGTATGTAACAGTATTCCAGAAAGACTTCAAAGATGTATTAATGAAGACGGAAAACAATTGGAATATAAAAAATAATTGTAAGTATTGTTTGTAATAAAAAATAATTTCAAATAAACTAGTCTTGTTTTAACCAACTGTCGAGTGACTTTTGCGCCACCCTGTATGATTAATAAAATATATGAATAAGTTTAACCCTTCGTATGGCAGTCATTTTATTTATTTTTGGCAGTTCATTTTTGAGCATTGTGCAATGGTATTTTTAAATAACAAAACTAGAATATAAAATAGTATATATCATTTAGTGTATCTTTATTATGAACAAATGGAGAATTTCGTTTTGACATAATACATAGTTTATTTCAGAAATATATACATATTTATTCGAAAATTTGTCAGAAAAAGTACAATAATAGGACGACACTACGCTTTAAAATATACTAATTTTGAGAAAATAAACAATCTGAGATAGCATTTAGCTATTAATTACATGTAGTTTCTATGAGACATAACATTTGTTAGATTATGTAAGGGATAAATAAAGTTATAATTTAAAATGTAATAAGGCGCATAACACTGAAATAAACCATTCTTTATCATTGCCTGATGATTTTCACTATCAAAACTGTATAGTCCAGTCAATACCCATGTATTTATCCCATACAGTATCGATTTTCAAAACAATTTGGGTTTAGGTTCTACTTGTCCTCTATTTCAAAGTCTACCCTGTACCAGGGGTTGCTTTTTCCCTGGGGGTGGATACCACCCCTTCTTGGGGGTGAGCAATTTTTTCATTGAAAAGGGAGGAAATCGATAGATTGATTTTTGCTTTTGCTCTATAAAGTTTTTTCTGAAAGTCAATACCTTTCAACTTATTTGTGAGTGAAATTGTTGGTTTTCAGGCAAAAAACCACATTTTCAGACTGGTTTTCGTGAATAATTCTAAAAATATGCATTTAATCTAAAAACCTGTAGAGAGCAAAATTATAGCTTATAAAAAAAAAATAAACCCTGTGTATTTATGATATATGCATACCTAATACAGTACAACGAAATGATTGCTTGTTAAAATTTGATTGGCATTAGTGGAATTCACAAACATGGTATGACTTTCATTAAGGATTCATACACTGTAACACTGAAAATCCTAAAATGGGCATTCAAAACAAACGTTATGACATGTTTTCATCTGACATAATTTTTCTGCACAACGCTTTGTCTCACGCTACTCAGAAAACCAAAGACCTTTAGGAAGTCAAAGGGACGTTTTCAGGCATCCACTTTACAGCCCAGAATTGACTCCCTGCAATATACATGTATATGAAGAAATGGCTTGGCCCCTAGTGATTCAATGATGAATAAGAGCTCAAAATGCAGTCAGCGAATGGCTAAAGTCACTGGTGGGAAATTTTAAAAGGCCTACATAAAATATGTTATTTAATAAAAAGTCCATAATTAAATTAAATTAATCCAATCTCAATTAATTCAATGTTAATGTTACCTAGTAATTTATCCTCATTACATTATACTACACAGTATAAAATGTAAATCTATAAAATGTAATCAAACAAAGAAAAATTAATCAATTTTGAAATCCAGGTCTAACTTGAACAATTAAAAATAAACATCTCTTATTAAATCTGGCTCTCAACTGAGGAAAAAGGTAGTAATGTGCGAAAAAGAAAAAAGCATCAGATCAAACAGCATCATTTTAATATGAAAAACATACCACAAAATAACAAAACAAGTAATAAGCTATTCTAATGTCTTTCTTTGAATCTGGTATCATCCGCCTTGGAACGAGGTAACTGGGCAAGGAATTACTCTTCAAATAAAGGCAACTATGTATTAATTTACTATTAAGTTGATCCCAGTTAGCAACTTGTGGTTGCTGTGAACATTGGTTATACTAGCAATACGTGGCTACACTATTTATTGTTCTATTACAACGACAATATACAGTAACATATTTTTAATACTTAACAACCAACACTGTTTATAAACACAATATTGTATTTATTTTTACTATATAAATTTATTGTAATTTTACAGTTCATGATTTATTCTTTTGGATCAATGCAATATTATAAATAATAACAACCTAATATTCAAAACTCAAATCTAATGAACTTTAATTAAGTATTTAAGTGAATAAATATTCAATAGTTAATTAAGATGGCCATCTCATTAATAAATTAATAACTCAAGTATCACACTAATAAACTAATTAATATTATTTTGAGCAAAATTTGTCTTTACATTTTTGTAATCTGTAATTTTTTGTAAGTACAATAAATAAATGTTATTGAATACTACAGCAAACAAAATTTGAAAGTTTGTTTGTATATTTTATCATAAGTTTCTATTTTTATATATTTATGTGCACACATAGCAATAGTTGTTTTAAATATATTTTCTCACTCACAAAGTGATTTTAAGATAAAATATAAAAGTACAGTAGCTAACTAATAGGATAAAAAGAAACAAAATTAGATTTTTATCACCATAAAAGTATTCAAAGTATAATTTAAAATATGTGTTCAATAAAGCTTAAAATATTACTTGTCAATTGACTGAATCAAAAATTGGGAGAAAAGTTGAAAACATAAATCAGTTGAATAACAATCACAATTGTGTAATAAATATGGAGAAGAAGGCAGAAGTAGAAATGAAAGACTCAAGTCTTCGGCTGAAAAAAGATACAACCCATTATTAAATGCCACTGAAGCATGAGTCAATTTTGAATGTTTTTCAGTTCAAAACTAATCTATTGCATCTTGAATTAAAAACATTCATCATATTATATTTAGAATAAATTTAATTTTATAAATATAATAAGATAAATATTTTTATTTAATTTCTTATGAAAATAAGATTATTACAGCTGTGTTCTAGCTATTATAATTCCATACACAAGGGCTATCTAGAAAGTTAGAGAAGTTTTTGAATGGTGCAGCAATGGGTAGGGCTACAGCTGCCATCTTGGTTTCAAAACACTATGGCCTTCAGTACTCATTGAGCTTTAGTCCTGCACAGTCTGTATCTCTTTTACTTTTTTCACTGTGATTAATTAAAATGTGTGCTGCAACTGAAATCCCGCCACTTGTGAAGTGTGTTCAATGATAAAAGTTTTTGTTGGCAAAAGCCATAAACCAATTGCAATCTATCACCAACTGTGTGAAGTTTATGGGAATGGAATAATGAGTGAGTAAAGCAGAGTAAGGCAGTGGTGTATCAAAAACCACTGGCAGTGGCTGCACCAATGATCATGATGATAGTCGTAGGGGTCAACCTATCATAGTGGCTTAAGATTTGATGTTGAAAATCAATGACAAAGTTCGTGAAAATCGCAGTTCTACAATAACTGAACTCTTAGAACATTTCCCACAAATTTCACAAAATTTACTTCATTAAAATGTTGTAGGAAAGCTTGGATACCACAAATTTTGTGCCAGGTGGGTTCCAAAAATCCTTACGGAAGATCCTCCAAACTCTGTCAGTGAGAAAGGTTATGGGAACTGTTATTTGGGCTACTAAGGGTGTGGTTCTGGTTGATTTCCTTGAACGAGGATCAACAACCAACACAGAGAGGTACTGTGAAACATTGCAGAAGCTAAGGCGAGCGATACACAATAGGGGTAGGGGAAAATTTAGCTCAACATTTTTTGTCCCCATACAGCCAATCATACACAGCAAGTCTTGGATGATTTTGATTGGGAAGTGTTTGATCATCTGCCTTATAGCCCAGATCTGCCACCAAGCGACTACCACCGCTTTCCAGCGATAAAGACCTGGCTCGCATTGCAACGCAGCACTTCGATAGTGATACTGAACTTCATGCTAGCGTAAATAAGATCTCAGGCGGCAGATTTCTACAAAGGTGGAATCGAAAAACTTGTGTCACATTATGATAAATGTCTTAATATGAATGGAGATTTCGTTGAAAAATAGCCTTACAGTGTAGCTTTTAAATGTATATAATAAAATGTTCCTATTTCAGTTGGTTAATTTTTATTTCAAAACATCTGTTACTTTTGGGTAGTCCTCATACAAAAATTTCTCAACAATCTAAATTTGTTGTGTTCACCTTGAATTAGATATATTCTCCTATGTCCTCTTAACTCTAAAAACTTTAATTTTGTGAAACACATCTGCACATTCTTTAGAAAATTTGTGGAATAAGGCTTAAAAGGATGGAAGCTGTTTTATATCACACATTTAAATCATACCTTATGGGGTGAGAAGAACGTAGAGAGCAGCATCACCGGCCTATAATTGTTGGTTCATCTGCCATTGCCACTTCTTCATTTGGGGCTTTGTCGCCCTTTCTCTTCTTTGAATACCACATGAAAGAGCATCCTGCAGTAAATCAGTAATAATAATATACTTAACAAGATTAAGGCAAAAATGGTCTTAGAAAGAAATTAACGACAATATATGAACTGTTTCTTTAAATGCCAACCCCTATTCACACATTGATCAATTAATGAATGGTTCAATAATAACAGGGTGGTACCAAATTCTGTATTACATAACCATTCTTTGATGAGTTATATAAGTTCCTGATAATTTTGCCTGACATTATTATAAATTTCTATGACATTAATAATATATCAGAATTAAATAAGAAAATGTTATTGTCAATATTAAATAATGAAAACTTTTAAAGTAAGAACCAAGAAACATTGAGTCCAGACAGGCTATTGCATGACATCTATTCAAGGTTAGCCAGAGTACGCCACTGTTAGGTGTCATCTTTATTGGTATTGGCTGCATGGTTACCAATGGCACTTACTTTATAACTGAGCAGGTCTAGCAAGAGCCGTGACCGGCGCGAGAGGGGAAGTGGGTAGGGCATAGAGGGGCGAGAGGGAGGGAAGCACTGAGCCGCCTGCCTGGCCTCGCCGAGCGGCGCCGACGTGCTCACAAGCAACTACTATTCACAGATTCGACATTCTAAACCGCCGTCATAACTACTTATACCTTAATATTAATATTAGTAATTACATCATCTATGGCTTTAAACTATATAAGACGAAATAATATTATCTAGCCTATATAAAATCCTAGAACTATTTAAATAAAATAAAAAAACTTACAATTACTTAAATCAGGGGTTCTATTCCACTCAAGTCCATGTCATCCATTTCATCATCACTTTCTGGATGGCTGTCATCATTGTCATCTTCTGTGTCGGAATTCTTCTCCCAAATTAATTATTATTTGTTCACTAATTTCGTCGATTTCCGGCTCTAATGCCAAGTAATCCAATTCCCACTTTTTTTTACATGGTTCACACAAGAACTCACACTGTTCTCGTGTTCTCTGGCTACATATCTCTACTACCAGTTGTTGAACTTTCAGCTAATTTAAACGAAACGTGTCGTTTGGCTACACTTTCCTTAAGTAAATCCATACCATTTCAATAGGATTTAAATCTGGGTGGTATGGTGGTAACCTTAAAAACAGAATGGCCGGCTTCTGCCAGAATAGAATCTACTTTAAACATTTTGTACTTTGGTTTAATTGTCTTTAATAACTGAGTACAATTCTGGTTTTAAGATTTCTTTAGAAAAAGTGTATGTTTCGTTCTGATAGCCACTGTATCATGTCCTGCCTTTAAAGTTGACGACGTGGGAGCTGGGTTTTCAACTGCACATTGTGGTAGGGTGCATTATCAATAACAATAACAGAGTTTTGGGGTATGTTAGGAATTAATTGTGTTCGTATCCATTTTTCATAGTTGCTGAAAATTCATGTCACCATGATAATCCCCTGTTTTTTTTCCCAGAAATGAACGTCAATAGTGCATTATTTACAAAGCCATCTTCGTTACCGGGCATGAACAATTATTATTCTCTCGCCCTTACTAATAGGGGTTTTTAAACCTGCCTCGCTTCCATCACTCCAACTCAAGGGTTTTGTGTGTGTATAATGAACGTAGGTCTCGTCCATATAGATTACTGGCCTACCTTCCGATCGATAATTCTGGATATTTCTCAAATATTTTAAACGTAGTTTCCCTTATACAAATTTTTTCAACCAATACTTTCCTGTTATTAACTGATTTCCTCCAGCGAAAGTTTAGCTTGTGTAAAACCTTACCTAACGACCATTTACTCCCTGTAAAATTAATTTTTTCTTTGGGAGCTGGTAATAGAGTTTTTACTGTTGGTCGTTCGCCATTGATTTTGTGGAACTCATTTACAGTTCGCCTGACAACGCACAAATCAAACTCATCTAACTCCGTTTTGTTCTTTACTCTATGTCTTTTTTTATTTGGCGTATAAAACTGGGTTTCAGTCTGAACAACGGTTCTGCTTTCTGCAATAATTCTCTTGACAGACGTCAGTGATAAACCCGTGGCTTTCCGCTACACGACATTGAATTTGTTTTAAATGTATTGCAGCTCCAGTTCAGCTTCACGTTTCATAAATTTGTACACATTTGCAATGATTTCTCGACTTTGGCTATGCAATACTTTTTGTCCACCAATTAGTTTACGATGCTGCTGAGCTTCCATATTAATATGAGTACAAACAACAATAACACAACCACTATATAATAACACCTACAACAACGACAGCACGGCCACGTGAACACTAGATGTCAGCACAACGGAACGACACGACTCCAACGCCTGACAGCAGTGAACTGAGCCGGCTGCTAACCCCCACTCCTACATCTGACCTCTAGGCTACTGCGCATCTTTGGCCCACGGCTCTTGCTAGACCTGCTCTGCTGTACTTATTGCAATAATAATAACCAATAATCCCATTGACTGTTAAGAGCACGCTATTATTCGATTTTTAAATACAAAATAGGTTCATCCTGCTGAAATATCAGGCAGCTTGTTAGAGTTTATTATGATATAAATTATGGCAATAAGTGTAAATGGTGTTGAATTTTTAATTAAAGAAGGACAAAACTTTCATGATGAAAATTTGTATAACTGCCTTACTGTCTTAAATAAAGGCTTGACACAAAAAAATTGATGAAGAAATACGCCATAACACACACTTTACCATACCAAGGCTTCCTGGCACATCAGAAGATTCCACAAGTTTCAAGATCAGTGGTTTTTAAAGTGTTACAAACTTCACTACAAACAATCTGGACAGAATGAGTGCCAAAAATCTTGTAAGAAGAAGAAAAAATAGAATTGTCTTCTTCATATTCTTGCCTTTGGCAAATATTTGGTTCTTTTTGTCAGGCATTCTTGTAATAGATTTTCTATCAAAAGGAATGGCCATAGACTCTGAGATATCACTAGGTCATCAAGAGGTATTGTAAAACTTTATTAAAGCTTAAGTGCACCATTCGAAACTATCAGCAGGGACAGTTTCACACAGCCCTATGTTGTAGCAAGAACAAAGACGCTACTGGACAACGTTCATAGGAATTATTGGACCATTCATCGTACAGCCCTGACTCAGTACAATCAGACTTTCACATTTACCAAAAATTAAGGAAAGCACCTGAATTAGTAGCACAAACCTACACATTAGGCAAACAAAATAAAACAGTTTAAAAATATTTGCTCCATTATGTTCACAGTTGGTTTCCAAGACCTGCGTTATAATGTTCAAAGGGAGTAGGAAGTGAAACACAAAGGGGAGAATAAAGAAATTTGGGTAAAAATTATACATCTTACATCAGGATATTCAACAAGGAAAACCTTAGCATATGGCTTTTGTTGAGTGGACTCCTTGCTTCATTATATTGCCGCATCATCCTACTGACATGCCATAGATTTGTATTTCCTTTAAAGTTATTTGTAGTACATATACTATATTGATGTATATCGTAGTAAAGGTTAGATACGAATAAAAATGTAATTAAAAACATATTTTCATAATTTATGTCCTTAAGTATCTACAAACAGTGTTTGTTAAATAAAACTACTAGTAACATTAAATATAATAAAGTGTTTTTGTAGATGCACTCCAGAGTTCAGAGAAACAAAGTTATGAATGGTTTGCTCTATTGTCTTTGGAATTGACAGTTGACTTTCTAAGGCAGGCATATTGGTGTTCAAAAGATGGTGGAGGGAAGACCTCAGGGAGAGGATTAGGGTTTTTTTGGACATTATACATTTTAAAATAGGCTATGAACACATCTCCAGGAATTAGTTCCATCATATGACCAATTTCAACCTTCTCTGATTGGCCTAAACTCACACATTTGTGCAAAATTCAATAAATAGAGAGTAACTATACCTGCTGTAAGATTCATCAGAAACACTGTCCAGGCCAACATATAGCTGTAGCCATAGTAGTGGGTAGCATTGGGAGGGTGCACCACAGGCAGGAATTCCTTCTCGTAGTCTATGCTCTGCATGAGTATTTCTATCACCACAAATACCGACAGAGCTGGACAAGACACAATAAAGTAGGCTAGTGTTCAGCATAGTCTAGTGCTTACAAGGGAGATGAACTAGATAGGAAACACTCGAAGATGGAGAGGATGGAAATAAAAGAACTCTATGGATGAAGAAAATTTTGATAATTGCTTTAGGATTGTAGCTGTGATTCCTATCCCTCATCCACACTTACTTTAGAAAGAAATTTTAAAAGCCACATTTATGAAGTGAAAAAAATTATCTGACAGAAATTTTCTCTTAACAAATTTTCCAAAATAAAAGTTTATTGAATTGAAAATGAAAAATCTCTTTCAGTGCAGTTGGAAGTAAAGTACATTTCATGAATAGCTTTCTATAGCAAAATACAAAACAAGATTAATTTAGAAGGATAGTTTGTCCAAAACACTGATGGTAAGCCATGTTAATACATCTGTTAGTAATGTCCATTATACAACATTTGGAAAGTTCATCATATTGGTGTTGTTACAATACATTAAAAATTATGTTTTTAAACGTATTCAGTTGCACTAATCTAATGCATTATTTCTCAAAAATGTGTCCAACTACCTGTAAAACTTAAAGTATTAAAAATACTTGTGGGTATAACAGTTGTCATAAATTACTTCAGAATCTAAGCTCGTTTTGTTTTGCTGTACAATACTTTATAAACTGATATATAACAGTTCTTGTATGAATTGGTTGCCATCTTGAAACCTTAAGATGTATATAAAACATATGTAGGTATAAATGTTGATTGTTTTTTCTCCAAATAGAAAGGAATCTTCATATTTGGTCAATGTTAAACAATTATAGCCAATATAAAATGAAGAAAATATGATTTTTCAGACATTTGCATTGTTCAAGTGATTCGAGATCAGCAGTCAGCATCTTCCTCAGGTGGATAACTGATTTAACACATAACTACGCATATGTACTCCTTGTTACAACTAAATTTCATACTAGAAACACAGATTTTGGAATCCTGCATACCATTTTTTGTTTTGTTTTTACAATACTTTGTCTAAGAGGGTTTTGTGTTTCAAACAAACATAGTTCTAATGTTCTATATATTCATCCTACTCTTAAAATTTTCTTTGAAACACTAGCACATAAGGGATTGACATTAACACAAGTAAATTTATCTCTCTTCTGGTTTACTTACACAGGGATGATTCCTTCGTTTTGTGTGCACTTTGTTATTACTGACTGAGGGTATCTTTTCTGATAATGAACCGATTCAACTTTCTTAATTTCTTCTTTTAATCCATTTTTATCTGAGTTTAAGCTCTTTGCTCTATTGAATAATGAGTAGGTCACTCCTTCTTTGCCAGATTTTTGGACTTACAGTTTAAATATTTTCCTGTTTTTTATATTTTTTTAACTGAATGCCTTTAAATTCCTGTCTCTTAATACGCAAACAACCAAAAAAGGAAGTTTGTTTTGAACTTCCATTTCCATTGTGAGGCAGATGGAAGGAGAAATACTATTAATGTGAACTAAAAACTCATTCAATTTAGTGTCCCTATGAAGAAAAACAATATCCACACATCTTCACCAGATCTTAGGCTTCAATTAAGCTGAGAACAACGCTTTTTGCTCAAATTCCTCCATAAATATATTAGTGAAAATAGAAAACAGAGGAGAACCCATTGCCATTCCTCCATCTTGATGGTAAATTTGACCCTCTAACTCAAAATAATTACTAAAAGGGCAAACAGAGGAAACAGATGACTTTGTATGTTCATACTAAGCAAGCGGTCAACCACTGAGATTAAAAGAAAATAATATAGGTGTTGATTGGATAAAGTTACAAAAAACCTTCGAGAGGTTGTATTTTTCATAGTTTTTTTTTAAGTTTTAAGTACAAAAGGTGAGAGATTTTGTATTAATAGAACAGTTCTGTGAGAGATTAAGTGAAAATTCATCTATTCATGGTTGGTGCATTGCATTTAAAATTTGCAAATTTATCATTTAGATTATAAAGTTAGTTTTTCTTTTAAAGAACTGTTATCATAACCATTTTAATATAAATTCAACATATTAATGTTTGAAAGAAAACCAAAGATTTGAAGTTTAAATTTGAACAAACACAATAGTTGTGATGCAAAGTTGGTTGCAAATTTAACTTTGCATTATTAGTTATTAGTTTATAGTAAATACTTTAACTTTAATTTATACAGTTAATTTTTTATGACAGGTAATTGCTTTACCTAATTGAGAAGGAAACTTTAGATTTTACCATTGTGTTGTGCTAACTCTCACAGCAAGCTAATGAAAAGTTAATCAAATTCTGAAGCAACAGTACAGTGATTGAATTTATTTTTAATTATTTGTTTGAGAAGTGTTTGTATTAATTTAATTTAATTTTCAAATTTATTGATTGCAGAAAAAATGAGAATTTTAAAATATTTTTTACAAAGTAGATTCTTATTTGGTATATATATCTATCATATGGTATATATATATATATATATATATATATATATATATATATATATATATATGGTATACATAACTATCAATATACTGTATATATATATATACTTTCAATACTTTTGTAAATTGAACAGTTGAATTATGCCCTAATCTTAGGTTGAGTATTGTGAACTTAGAAAATTTTAAAAGAATTAGGTGAAACCTTATACAAGTAGCACTTTGTACATAATTCTTAAACATATTGATCAGACTAAACTGCAGTAGCCTTTAAAGTTTCAAGACTGTCTGTCAACAAACACGAGACGAATCGGACAGTTATTTTTGTTTTTCTATAAAATGAAAAATTTAGGTCTAAATTTTCAATATACATTGGGTCATAAAGTGCCAGTACGATTTTTACATCACAATCATTAAACTAAAATGCCTTTTTTAATGGAAACTATTACTTTTTATAAATAAATTTTGTTATGAATATAATAACTAATCCTTTAGCCTTTTATAGCCCTTTCAAAAATGTCTTATTTAGTTAATTGGGAATTTAATTTATTGTTTATAATAATTTAAGATGATAGAAGGGGGTTGATAGTACTCTTGTTTAACTCCTGTAGTGGTTCTCAAATCAGTATTGTGAATCGGAAAAGGTAAGCGCTCTGTGGTGTAATGGTAGCACATTCACCCGGCAAGTGAGAGATCCGGTTCGACTCCCGGCGGAGCAAGTACTTTTTGCGATTCAATGTTTATTGAAATTAAATAAGGCTATTGCCATTTATACACTTTAAATGTAAATAAAAGTCGTTTGACAGGTATTTGGTCTTCCGATCATATGTTAGTTTGCTTATTTAAACGCATATGTGACAGATACGGCCAAATACAAAATAATTGAATCGGAAAAGGTAAGCGCTCTGTGGTGTAATGGTAGCACATTCACCGGCAAGTGAGAGATCCGGGTTCGACTCCCGGCGGAGCAAGTACTTTTTGCGATTCAATGTTTATTGAAATTAAATAAGGCTATTGCCATTTATACACTTTAATGTAAAAAAAAGTCGTTTGACAGGTATTTGGTCTTCCGATCATATGTTAGTTTGCTTATTTTAAACGCATATGTGACAGATACGGCCAAATACAAAATAATTGAATCGGAAAAGGTAGCGCTCTGTGGTTGTAATGGTAGCACATTCACCCGCGGCAAGTGAGAGATCCGGGTTCGACTCCCGGCGGAGCAAAGTACTTTTTGCGATTCAATGTTTTATTGAAATTAAATAAGGCTATTGCCATTTATACACTTTAATGTAAATAAAAGTCGTTTGACAGGTATTTGGTCTTCCGATCATATGTTAGTTTGCCTTATTTAAAACGCATATGTGACAGATACGGCCAAATGCAAAATAATTGAATCGGAAAAAGGTAAGCGCTCTGTGGTGTAATGGTAGCACATTCACCCGGCAAGTGAGAGATCCGGGTTCGACTCCCGGCGGAGCAAGTACTTTTTGCGATTCAATGTTTATTGAAATTAAATAAGGCTATTGCCATTTATACACTTTAATGTAAATAAAAGTCGTTTGACAGGTATTTGGTTCTTCCGATCATATGTTAGTTTGCTTATTTAAACGCATATGTGACAGATACGGCCAAATACAAAATAATTGAATCGGAAAAGGTAAGCGCTCTGTGGTGTAATGGTAGCACATTCACCCGGCAAGTGAGAGATCCGGGTTCGAATCCCGGCGGAGCAAGTACTTTTTGCGATTCAATGTTTATTGAAATTAAATAAGGCTATTGCCATTTATACACTTTAATGTAAATAAAAGTCGTTTGACAGGTATTTGGTCTTCCGATCATATGTTAGTTTGCTTATTTAAACGCATATGTGACAGATACGGCCAAATACAAAATAATTGAATCGGAAAAGGTAAGCGCTCTGTGGTGTAATGGTAGCACATTCACCCGGCAAGTGAGAGATCCGGGTTCGACTCCCGGCGGAGCAAGTACTTTTTGCGATTCAATGTTTATTGAAATTAAATAAGGCTATTGCCATTTATACACTTTAATGTAAATAAAAAGTCGTTTGACAGGTATTTGGTCTTCCGATCATATGTTAGTTTGCTTATTTAAACGCATATGTGACAGATACGGCCAAATACAAAATAATTGAATCGGAAAAGGTAAGCGCTCTGTGGTTGTAATGGTAGCACATTCACCCGGCAAGTGAGAGATCCGGGTTCGGACTCCCGGCGGAGCAAGTACTTTTTGCGATTCAATGTTTATTGAAATTATATATATATATATATATATATATATATATATATATATATGTAACTATTAAATCAATTCAAAATTATGTATTTGTTTCTTCAACTGGCATGCAGTTTATAAAAAAATTTGGACTTTGTTAATTACAAGAAAATTATTAAAAGATAAAGCTAAACCATACCTTTTTTGCTTGTTTCAATTTGTATTGGTACTGGCAAATTGCCTGTTTTTGAGTCTTTGGTTAATTGAAAGGATAACATCACATTCAAATACTTCATTCATTACATCATCATACATCACTAGGCTATGACAAGTTGTCCCTTGTCTTATTAATTTTTAAATAAACATGTGTTCTAACACTGAAAAATGTGATCTTGGTTTCAATGTATTAATTATACTATCAAATAAAAATGTAACTATTTACTTCCTAATTAGGTGGTTTTTGAAACCATAACTTACATAAATTATAATAAATAAACAAGCACACACAGATGAAGGCAGTGGCAGATTGAGGGGAAGGGGGGTCACAGGAGTCATATGCATTTTAGTTTTAGTTTCTTAAAAAAGTAAATTTTTCATTCCAAAATATATAAATAATTGTTGTAAGATGTGTTTTTTATACATTTTCCAGGGGAGGCCTCATTACATGAAGGATATTCAATACTCCCTGGCAGTGACCCCGCCTCAAACTTTATGCTGAATGGATGAACATGCTCAGCATTTAGGTTGACTAAACAATGAAATTATGTCAGCAACCCCAGTTAATACTGAGTCTTGTCAAATCAATCAAAATGAAATACCAACAGCGACTCACCTGAAATAAAGTGAATACCTCCAGCCAGTCTCTTGAAGGTGTATCTGGGATTGTTGAAGGTATAGATGGAGAAAAATAGACCCATGATCATGACACAGAGGCTGATGATTGAGAACATAATCTCTGTACGAGTGTAATCTACAATAGAAAAAAGTGGCTTACTTTATTTTTGAAGAATAACACTTCATACATCTTAAATGTGTCATGAATAAATCAAAATACTTAATTAGTACAAATGTATGAAGGAATCAAAAGTAGATTACTTTTAATTCTTAACTCATTAAGTTAGGTGGATTAATGAATCAGAAGTAACTTAAAAGTCATTTTTTTATATCTCGAAAACCTTAAGTACAGAAACGTTTAAGATAGAACAGCAATTTATGAGTAAATTGAGCAGAAGTGAAACTACAGGTAACATGCTCATTTCCCTGTTTCTTTTTCGATCATGTATTAAAAAACGGAAGATAGTTATTTCACAATTTGTAGTATTAGGGCGCTTACCCATGTCAAAAGTTTAAATACTCCATAAAGTAGGTAATACATATTGTTTATTCACTGTATTGTCACAATTATCATCCTTTTTGTGAGAACTTTTATTTTGTATATACACATACAAGACAATCAGATAGTACAGGGATAGTTAGTTTTATGATAGAATTCTGAATAAACATAACTGTAAATTAATTATAATTTCATTTTCGTATATTTTATAAGGGACCAATCATAAAATGTAATGTTTTCGACCCCAGGAGCGTTCACTTCTGTCTGGTTTATACCTACCAGTAGAACTTATACTGGGTACAGAGAGAAACATCCACTATGTTCCTTAAATCTGGACAACTCAATGAATGTCTAGGAGGGGAACATCACTACTGCAAATGTTGAGATAATGGAGTAAAAGGGGCTGGGTGATAAGTCTAGTTGACGGTAAAGGATGACTATTGGGAGTAGATGGAGCTCTCTTAATGCTAAACATGGGGGAATATGACTCCCTCTGCTCACTTTGACTGGAAGATACTGGAACAGAACTAGCCTTCCGTCCTTCCAAGCTGACATAACTGAAATCATACCTGTTATCCCTGCTCATGGGATCTCAATAGGAGGTGGTCCCCTTACCCTAACCTTACCTATCCTGAATATACTGTCACTCTGGAAGCAGCACAAAGGTCATGTTAGGACTACAGTACAACCCCGATAAGTCGGCCCCCGTTAACCCGGAAGTCCGGCTAACTCGGACAGATTTTCAATAAAAAAATTAAAAAATCAGACAAACATTTCAATAATAAAAACGTAATATGTTTGTGGTATAGTATCCGTGAATCTATTTTGCATCAGTATTTGATGGGACTGTAAGACAGTGAGTGTGTGACTCATGGCACACGGCGGCCGAGTGGCGGTCATTGTCCCGGATTCTCGGAAACAATAACAGACGCGTATTTCCCTAAATCCTCTCCCACGCTACCGCCACGCCTGGCCCCTCAGTACCGTTCCTACCTCGCTCCGGAGGTCATGGAGATGCAGTGACCAAACTAAACGAACCAATGGTTTATTTCGAGCGGCAGGCACAAACATCGCCGGCTGAATTGCTCATGTTGAAGAGACTGCGGGATCGCAAGCGGCAGACGACATTGGCACAACCAAAGCTGACTGAGTTTTTTTACCAGGAAATGAACAGTTATAAATGTACTGTAAGGATTAATAATAATTAAATGTGCATATGTTTGATGTTTTTACAATTATAATGGGGTTTATCTAGAAGTATACCGTATTTTATTAATTCCTCGGCTAACCCGGATTTTCGTTAACCCGGATCGGCCGCGGTCCCGATTAATCCGACTTATCGAGGTTCCACTGTAAATGCAAAGAGAGATTTTTAATCTTCTTGTCCTAAGTAAATAATAAAATGTTTTTAACAATTAATTACAGAAAGGATTTCATAAAAACCTGCTGAAAATCATTCTTGAAAGATAAATATTTTGTTATTCTTTCATTCATTGTGTGATTGTAATATTCAATATTTGCCCATGTATACATTGAAAATTTGTGCCGACTATGCCGAAGGTACTTAGATAGATTAGATAGTTTTAGATAAATTATATTTAAACAGTAAATTGTAAAAAATACAACAAAAAGTATTATTATCCCAACTAGCATAACTTTAACTTCCAGCTAGGATTCTGAGCCCAAAATTTAAAATCTTATTTACAACATAGACTGTTAATTAACTTTGATATCTTGTAAGTATGAGGCTGTTTTATTTCAAAGACTGTTCCAAGCCAGTTTTGTTAATAAATATAACAAAACTGACTTATGTCAAATACGTTTAGCAAATATTTAGTTTTAAGCATAGTTTACTAAAACTTTGGCCTACAGAAGATATTTAGATTTGTTACTAATCTGATACACAGTAGTTAAAAAATTCTGCTCATAACACTTTTTCAAAACAGAGAACTTAATTTACAACATATTTAAGATAATATGGACAAATAATTGTTCGCTTACTGAGTATGGCCATGTCCAGCATTGGGTCTCCTTTGACCTTAGCTTCACTGGGAAACACATCATGGTATTTGCATCTTCCTGTAACATATTAAAAATCTAGTTCGTCAATGATTAAATGATTTTTCACGCCATTAATTCACTCTATTATGATGAGATACACAGGTATATCAACCAAACAAGATTCAGTAATCAGTAATGGGCCAGTTCAATACTGAATTGTATAAGAATTTTAGAGAAACATTGGCAAGTGACAGCAAGAGCCCAATATAGTTTTTATTCCTATATCCTTCTCTAGGGTTTGCTAGGAGGACATCTGTTCAGTGGACATTAGTTACTGTTTAATCTTCTTTATAACAGAAAAAATATTTAGGCAATATATATATATATATATATATATATATATATATATATATATAAATGAATGTTTGTCTGTTGTCCTTTCTAGAATTGTTAAATACGAGACCGATCATCATGAAAATTTGTATTTGTAAATATATTGTATATGTATTTTTCCACGGAGAAGGTTACTCATCACCAGGCAGCACTTCAAAAGAAAAAGTGTTCAAAGCGCCTGCACATTATAAACTGCAATTATGAGACAGTTACGTATATTAAACAGCCAAACACTATTTGAAGGCACTAAGTTATGATGTCTTTAAAATAAATTTCTGGTTGAACTTAAAGCTTTAGTGTTACACCACTTTATAATAAAGTACATGTACGTGTACAATGGCTATAAACATAAAAAGATTTTCTTGTTCGTGGCAACAAGGTGAACTCTACATCGGCGTTGGAAACACAATTCATCTGAATCAGGAGTACTCATTCACGGACAAAGCTTACAAAAAGTGTGCAAAGCTGCGGGAAACAGCTAGTATATGATAAAACTGATGTTGGAGAATTTTTAAATGGTCGTGGCAGAAAATGAGAAATAGTTCTGTATAGCTGTAAGTTCTGACATAGTCATGCAAGATTATCTTGAGGAATCTTTCTGTGCATGTCCTTGAATCTACACAATAATGGTACAATCCTGGTCAGTTAAATGCAATGTTTTTGTAATACATAAGAATATATTAAAATACATTTTTCATGCCTTTAACTTAAAAATTCATTTACTGAATAACAACGATTCAAAATCAACCACTTCTAAAAGTTGGCCTTAAATACTTTCAAAAAAAGAAAAGACCAGTTTTGGCAATTTATTGTAAAATGTTATGCCTAAAATTAACTGTCTGTCCCTTTTACTAACCTACAATATAAAGTAAATCAATTTTTTAACATTCATTATGTAGAAATGAACTTCTTTTTTTTAATTTAAAAAATTTTAAAAATATTGCTTGTGTCAAAAATAAAAAGCTCCTAAACAGTTAAAATATTAAGACTTTGAAATAGGTCTACAATGCTAGAGGGGAATTAGTGAGTATTATAACAACGAGTGAGTACATTCTCTTCTGTAGGATTAAGAGAATGTAATACGTTTTGCTTGAATAGCCGTAAAAGTTATAAAGTATTATCATAAAAATATTACTTTATATTTTAAATTAATATTTTTATTACTTTATTATTACTTATATTAGATAAGTAGTTAGTAAAAAATATTATCATAAAGTTTTGGGTTGTTTAAAGAGTTAAAGTAACAGGAAATAACACTTTTAGTCACATCTTATTTAATAACACTTTACAGTTGTTAAATAATCTTAAATTTATATACAGGTACATGCATTTTTACTGGACAAAGTGTACTTTTATCTCAATATAAACACTGAGAAAGTGAAGTAATACCACTGAAGAAAACATTTATTCAGTGTATGTACCTAGAATGAAAACGGCTGATTAATAACAGTACTAAGAAATCGGCTATAAATTGAGGATGATCCAAAAGCATTACAGAGTTACTCGGATGTGTTTATTATTACATTCTGATCTAAGAAAACAGACACAGATATTCAACAAACTTGTCAATCTTAGTGGTTCAAGGAAGAGAAGTTATACAAGTCTTATTTGTAAACTTCCAATGATCTGAGTAACATTTAAATCTAGCTTTCATTGTTTCTTTTCATTTGGATTACTGCAACTTTTTAGAAATGAAAAACTTTTAAGTTTGTACAAAAAGAAAGTTTTACTTAATGTTTTTAATGTTTTACTGTAGTATACAAATTCAAATAAACATCAATACAATAATAAAAAATGAATTAATAGATTTTTCCATGTGAAACCAGAAAAAAATAGACTAGGATATGTTGGAGCACAATAGTATAAACTTATAATGGTGATGAGAAATTTAATCTTATTGTCTTAAATTTGTCTACTATAAAACCTTTAACAATTTTTTTCTTGATGGAGTTTAAAGAATAATCCAGAAAATGTCATGTTCAATTAATGGACTTTGATTACATGGATACATTGTACTTCAACATAGACTATAATGGTTTTAGAAAGTGACAGTAGATGCTGGTTGGGAAATCAAATTTTGAAGAGTTCATTGTGTCTATTTAAGTTTCAAATTGAAGTTCTACAGGTATAGTGTATTTAGAATAACTTAGAGAACAACTTTTCAGTTTAAACAAGTTAAAAGATCAAGTTCAAATACAGTCCTTTCACACGTCATAATTTCAGTAGTCAATTTCGATGATCTTCTGTATCTTTGTATTAGACAATTAAAATCCAATCAGGGCCGTGTTTTTATATATTTTACAAATTTAGTTTTTTATTTTAAAAAATTGCTATATGGGTCTATAAAGCTCGATTGTCTGCCAACTATCAAATTACTAATACAATAAAGTTGAAATTTCTTCATTACATTAATTTGTGGTTGACTCTACTGAAAGGAAATAGAATTATTGGCAGTGTTGGCAGTGGACAATAAAGCTAATAATATTGACAAGACAATGGTCATTATATTTGGTAATACTGACAGTGTACCAAAGTTCACAATGGTCAGGAATGAAGTACATAAAAACCATCTGATTAATTTAAAATATATATTTGGAACGTTAATGTTCTACAGAATTTGAAGTAATTTCAAAAGGAGTTTTAACCACTGAGCATAAACAGTACACAGTTTTAATTTAAATTTACTAATCACGAGTTTAGTCACATAGTAGAAGAGACTTGTAAGTAGACAAGAAAGGAGGGTTAGCGCTTTGAAAGTGAACTGGCAGAACAATCAACACTGGCTGCTGAGACTAAAAATAGCAGGTCTTCTATCTTCGTTAGTCTGTGTGACATTCCAAAGCCATTGTGTACAAACTGCCTTATCCACACCTGCTCTGGAATCAACATGAACTAAACCTTAAGGTACAAACTGTTTTCTGAGATGCAAAATAAAAAAAATTGAATAATTTTTTTAAGTCTCAAAACATGTAATGGGTTTTTTTTATGAATTATGTAAAGAGAATGACTATTAATATCTGATATGTTGTATTTTAAGGTATAATCTTAAAAAAATAATTAACATTGAGCAAGAAAAACAAGAGACTTCTAATGTTTAACTGTGTTTTATACTATTAATTTGGTTTTACATACTACATTTTTGTAGTATGTTGATATCTTGCATATCTAACAATATGGTGTACCCGTACTGCCAGAACAATGACAGCAGTAAACATTAACAAAACTGTCCAAGTACCATTTGGAGGACGATTTGAATGTGTGCCACACATACATACATACCAGAGGTTTGTCATGAATGAATGATGAAGTAAAAGTTTTAGGAATTACATTTTTAAGAAATTGTTCCAGACACCTCATGTGGACAGGAAACTGAGTTCCAGTCTCTATGCAATTAAAAACATCAAATTTTATTACGCATTGTTTGAATCCCACATGAGGTTTGGTTTAGAGGTATGGGGTTGAACCTCAGATGCTAATATTGAATGAGTCTTTTAACAATAAAAAGAAGGCACATAAAGTAGCTATGGTAGGAAGGGTTGATTCAATTTGAATGTCGAATTTAGCTCCAGTTCACCTGGAGTGAAAATGATTATTAGAGTGTCTGGTATTTGATGTTGTCCCAGACGACTCCTGGAATCTGGAGTCAAATTCGTCTAAAGAGATCCAAAGAAAGTCGGTGAAGGAGCTCAAACGAACCTTTACATTTTTTCTACATCAGAGACACCTATAGGTGACAGTCTCATTGTGTCTCCAGGTGCACAATGAAAGGATGATGAACGGGAACTAAATTCAACATTCAAATGGAATCAACCCTTCCTACCATAGCTAGGTTATGTATAAAACACTCAGTTGCTCCACCAAGCTTAGAGGTCAAATCAAAAACATTGTAGTGCACTCAATTGTATGCTTTAAGATTGCATCCCACCATGGACTAAAAACATGAAAACCATGAACAAAACTGTAAATGTTTGCTAATAAGTAAGGTAATCAAAATTGGGTAGTTTCCTTGATATTGTGATGTGGTATTTCTACAACTGTTTCAGTATTAAAAAGAGGAATGGACACTGACGCCTCAACAGCCATTCTTTTCCAGACTACAGACCTGCAAACAACAAGGCTTCAGTCAGACAAAATCTATTGTAAACAATTATTTTGAAATTTTGCATGAATTTAGAAAGGACTTTTCACTGTTTCCTTATACCAGAAGTAGATAGATGCTTTTTTTCTACCGATGTTGTTTTCTGACATCTACATATGTACATGAATATTTTCTTGGTCTGGGAAACAAGGCAAACTCATCTGCCATGTCTGAAATAATGAATATCACGTCTGAATTATGTCATTTGAACCAGGAATGGCACCTATACATGCAAAACCTGACCCAGTCACAATTTTGCTTTAATGTCTGATTCTCCTAATTAAGAAAATTGAAATAGTATATACCTGATAAACCATGCCTACCTCCATCTAAAAAATATCAGAGCCCAATAATATTAAGTCATGAGTGTTTTCATTAACAAGTCTACAAACTTTGATTTTGAATATTGTGTGTGAATGTGAAGATGTGGGTAACTGCTAGTTTTAAAATTAAAATTTACGACTTAAAATCTATTTACACACTAAAAATTAAAGCTTTTGAAGTCCGTAGATACATGCCAAGATATTATATTGCAAAAATCATTTCACATTTCAAATTGGCAGGCATTGTATATAATTTGAATTTGTAAAAATAACATCAAATTGATTTCTATTTTTATTTACAAAATCTGCTTTGCTAAGCTAAAGCGAAGCTAAGCCAGTAGTTTCATCCTAAGTGATCATTTATTACATTGAAAATCTGTAATTAATTCATTGACATCTACACCATTTCACATCACAACATCTTGTTAAATTTACAGCGGTGTAAATCTGTCCTGGAGTTGAAACAGAAGTTAATTGAGTAGTTAACAAAACAAAACATCTTTACAACCGAATCACGCAACACTCGACCGCGCAAGTGCCAAACCTTTCAGCTTCTCAAAGGATCTTGAAATAGTCTTGACAAATGATGTAGGCAAAAGATTCAAACATGTTTTAATTGCCGAGGATCTTCAGAGACTCTCCTCTACTGTTCAAAACTAATATGACATTTCAGTGGAAGATGATCAACTTGTTAGACCCTATCAACAGATGAAAGACAACCTGTTCTCCTTTGGTCTCGGTTCATTAGTGGAAACGTCAAAGTGAAAGTGAAACGTACAATATCAAGCCTTTTACAGGCCCTAGAGTATACTATGCCAGAGCTCTGGCCCTCTCTTCCCCTGTGATAACCCACAGCACAATAATCACCCATTAATAACAGTTGTACAACATTTATGATTTTTAATAATTCAATTAGAAGTATGGTAAAACTATATCTAAAATACAAATAATCAGTAATTATTTTATAAGTCCTCAAAATATAGTTTTATTTTATCTTCAAAATGCACAGTGTTATTCAGCTTTTTAACAAACATTTGGCCTACACACTTTCAATAAACTAGTTAAATTCAGGATAGTCATTTACAATAACTGTTTAGTAGTGATTGCTGGCAGTAAAATATAACAACTTATAACTAAAGCCTGAGTTTATATAAGTAACTAAACCATGGTTGGATTAACAGTGTTTTAAAATTACATATTGCAAAACTATGTCAAGTAAGGCAGTTCCAGGCAAAGGTGCCCCTCTGAACATGTGACTACACACTTTGAAACATACACACAGCAAATACTTCTTTAGAATGAAAATAAAAAAATTAAAGACAAATTTTAAACCTTACTAGCTTGAAATGCTTGAATTTTTACTACGCAATCCTGTATTATATAACCTGAGGAGTCCTTCATTCTCTTTGATAAAACTGATTAAAACAAGTTTAAGAATTTGTGCTGACAAAACAATTAAAATAGGTAAGAACTTAAGCAATGATGGTACTAATGTTTAACTCAGCTTTAACTCTTGGTACAATTATTTCTTGGTTGCTGCTCAGGTTTTACATCTTATTACATAAAGACTGTCGGTGTTACAATTATAACTGTTGCTACTGACAAGTCCATTCTGTCAGTTGATGAATTCACCCCTTTTACACTATTGATCATTAATTTTGTTTTAACTTACATACTTGTAAAATGTTAACATTTCAAGCTGAATTTTCTCAAATTTTCTAGCAAACAGCTTACAAGTTCTGTGATTTAACTAATCCCTACAATGAACAATCAGATGTTACAGTAAAGTTACTCTTGTAGCCACCTTTTCTGACCAGTCAAACTCAGCAAAGAGATGTTTTTAAGGGACATTTCAACAAAACTAATTGTAGTTTTACAAAATTTGTCCCCCTATTCCGCCTACACATTATTACCTATATGAGCTATTTTAATTCAGATAAAAATGTAACTTATATAGAAACTGGTAAAAAAAGAATAATTATGAGCACCATTCTGTGGGGATTGGTTCCTTTATAACAAACATGGTTTCTGCAGAGGTAAAGAATTAGCTAATTCCATTATTATTTGGAAGAGACGCTTTCACAGTCAAAAACACTTGGCCTCTATGGAATCCACCGTGAGATGACTAATTATATTTATAGAGGTGAATTTGTTTATAAACTACTTGATTCTCAGTCGTGTTTCTACTGAGGCTCTGTTTCATGGGTGTTAGAAGTTGAAAGGTTTGGCCAATTAATGCTGGAGCCAAAGAACTCAGGTGTGTTGGTGATTTGTTCATGTGATGACAGTTGGCTGAGTTATTGTCATGGTTTGTTCACTTTGTTATGTTTATTTGTGTCTCTTCAGGTTGCACTCTTTACAGTATCTTACTTCTGGCTAGCTAAAACTATTCTGTTATTGTAGTGTTTTGTGTGAATCTTCCAGAATCTTTTGACTGACACTTTCCAGACAACTTTTCATAATCAATCAACAATAAATTCTTCACAATTAATTAAAATACCAAAACCAGAATAGATCATAAATAAATTGTTGAAGGGTCATTTTTTAATCGCACGTAAATAATTATTGTATTCAGTTGACTCACTGCTTTGGATATTGAGGATATTGAAACTATTGTCCCTCTCAAATTAATGTTGTAGACAAATTATAATTAATAAATGTTATGTGAAATTATTTTAACTATGTCCTTTCTTCGTAATACAGCTTTTTAACATATTAATAAATTGATATAACTTCTTAAACTCTGTTTTTTACATGCTTATACATAAATTATTTCAGTTTATTATCAGGCTGGAAATGTTATTTTGTGATTTCAATAATTTTATTAAACAACTTAGCTCCTTTAGATTGTTTAAAATTTAATTAAATTTAATATATTGAGAACATTTTATTTGCTGAGATCATTGTTTTGTATAATTTATTTTTTCTAATAGATTTAACACATTTTCTAATTGTAAAAAGTCTTTAAAAATTGTACTTGGTTACATTTTTTACTAAATTATTACGTTTCCCGCATAACAGGTTCTATTAGCCAACTGTGTTTAAAGTTTCTGGTACTGTTTCATACATCCTCAGGTCTTGAAGACTGACAAACTGAAGTAATCCTATTATTATTGTCCATTAGATTCACAATTAATTCCATGTTTGTTTTTAAATTTTCCATCATAGCTGCTTTAAAGAACTAAATTTACGTTTTGTACGTTTTCTTAATTTTGATCACACATCGCCGTGAGTATGCTGCATGTATTTGCAAACAGCTAAGCGGTAGAACACAAATTACTGATCGCTAAATCTTATTATTGTCGTATTTTCTATAAAAAAAACATCAGATTGCGGACAGCCAAAGATCCAACGAAGGGAAGTTTTGGCCATGACACCGCTCCAGCGAGAATTACTTGCGGAGGGACTGCCCCTACCCTGCAACGGAAAAGGGTCTCAAGTACGCAAATTATCAATCGCTAAATGTGTTTTTTTGTCTTTTCTGTATGAAAACACGTAGATAGATAATTGAATTCGCAAATTGTCATAGTTTTGTAATAAAATTTTGCTTGGAGTTCCTATTCCTGTGTCTATTTATGTTTGTTCATCACAACATATCTGTTGCGTCTATGCATGGACGTCCGGTTCTCGGCTGTAAACAGATGTTAGCTAATTATTATTTATCTAGTAATTTGTGTAGTGGTAAAAATATGCATTCTATAAGAATATATACATTTTTATATCTTAAAATCTTTATTATGGCTAAGAGTAGTTTAAAATTTTTCGCTGGCTAGAATTGTTTCATAGGTAAATAAAGAAATAACAATTTTTTCTAGTTATATTCCATAGTTACTATTGAGATTAAAGATGAGTAACGAATCAGCTTTTAACATGAGAATTTAGGTAGGATAGAAAAAGCAGGCTTGCCTTTATTAGTCTGGAAGGATACTCCTCTTCTTCTTCATAGAATATGTTCTTTTTCATGTCTATGTCAAAGAAGAGGGATAACCTTCCAGTATGGATAAGGCAAGCCTGCTCTTCCTACTCTACCGTTTTTTAGTTACTATTTAGTTATTATTCATCATTCTTAGCTATTATCTATACAGAAATCTGTACCAAATTCCGAATCGAGACCACGTTTTTGTATCATTATCAGAATCATTTTTTTGTATTGGCCCATCACTAATAAAAATGATACATTTTTTAATTAGGCTATATTCTTATTGTTTAACAACAAATAATAGAGGAATCGAAATTGAATCTTTTGGAATCTGCCCACCACTATGAATAAGAATTGAGACACTGCACTAAGTGGAAGGTGAACCGAAACTAATCTCAACATTCTCATTGAATCAACACCTCCCATCATAGGGTACTTTTTATGTGCACATGATACTAATTTTAAGCACAAAATATATTTGTGTTTTAAAGTGAGGCTGTGGTTAAAACAGTTATAAATATTAAATTTTGACAGTTTTATAAAATTAAATTAAACTAACATAATAAAAGTCACTTTTAACATTGATTTCAGCCTATTCTTCACAAAACATTATGTAAATTGTTATGTAAGAATTATTTAAGAAAATATTGTAATCCTCCTTTTCCAGTCCAGTATTTTATTTACATCAAAACACACCTTTCTGAGTGAATATTAAAAGCCGCTATCTTAGAACAGCCTTGAGTTTTACCCCATAATAACAATGTTAAACTTCAAACACTCTCTTTTTTGGTTGTAGAATTAATGGAGATGTCTTCTTTCAAAGATATGGTTGTATCAATTCACTTTTCAGCACTTGTAAGGTTTATGTATTTTTATTATTTAAAGTAAATTGAAATACAAAATTGATATTTAAAAAATGAATAACCAATAAAAATATTAAACTAAATACAGGTTGAATGTGTAGTAATCAAATCTTTAAAAAGAGATGTCCTCCATAATTCTACGGCTAAAAATGCAGTTGTAAAAGTGTTTGAAGTTTAATGTTGTTCTTATAGAGCCAAAATCAAGATGGCCACCAGTACAGCTAGCTCTTAGTAAAATACTGACATAATAAAAGTTCAATATAAGGATCATCCAAAGACATAGCCAGCGAGGGAATCCATGGGGTCCGGACCCCCCAAATTTTCAATTACTTTTTTTAGTAAACAATTATTAATATTTAAATAATTCAGTATTACTAACATGTATACTGCCAATAGATCGTTCTGAACAAAGAAATGGGTCAAGAACTTTTTAAGGATCAAAATGGGGCCTTACTCCCTGTCCACTATGGAAAAATATAAGTTTTATGGACTCCCCCCAACAATTTTTCCTGGGTATGTTCTTGGTATCATCTACTACAGAGAACATAGCAGGGAGTTGTTATGTATTGTGTAAATTAAGTCAGGATTTGCTCTCTGATTTGTTTAATATTAAAAAACAACAAGTAGGAAATCCTTTGGGTTATTACCCAAGGGATAATGTTTATGGATATTAGTCTACTATTTAGTCTTAGAACATTACTGACTACAACATACTTCTGGGTGTCAAAGGCATTTACTCTAAGAAAATTTATAGAGTTATTTTTAAAACTTTTAGTACCTTCCAAACATGGATGTTTCAGTGGAAACTAAAATTTGTAATTGTATTATGTGTTTTTATGTACTTGTAACTTTGTGCATGATCAAGAATGAATGTTTTTAACTAGGTCTAACAATCATTCACCTCACTTATTGCTATAACTATTTTAACACATTGGCTATGGCAGCAGTCAAATCTTATTACTACCATTATGTCTGTCCTAATGTCAATACATGTCTCGTGCCATGCTGAAGGTGTTGAATGACTACCACTGTTGCCATAAGCTGCCGTAGTAATAATGTTATGTGGCCTGTCATCAATAACCTCTTATTCATTATGGCAACTATTGTATTCAAAGGAACCTGCAAAGTTATTATTAAAATGTTCTGGTAATGTTCAATGGAGATATTTTAAAACATGTTATATTTTTGTTACATTGATCTCACACTGTTTTTGAAACACATTTATAAATACTTGCATCATAAGTCAACATTCTACAATGATAAAAATGTGTTTACAAATGCATAATATAGTTGAAAACAATGTCTATTTAAGATTTAATTTTGCTTAACAGTGAAAAATTGAGGAAATTACATTAGTACATTTTACATGAGGGCGTAACTTATTGACATTTATGCAGATGCCTGTTAAAGTGCTTTACTGACAGTTTATTGACAAGACAAGCTTTTAACCAGTAGAAAGATACAAGAACATCGTTGCTCTCTTGTAAGAAATTTATTAATGTTATATAAACTTTTGCCAAACAATGTTTTTAAGTAATACCAGAATAAATGCTGCATATTGCATTATTTTCTTAAGCTAATATGGTAAATGAAGTTATTTTAGGAAAATCCCCATACTGACAATAAACAGCTGCTTTTTAGGTCACACCTAAGCTTAGGAGAGTAAAAGTGAAACGATACTAACCCCTATAACATTTTGGATGAACTATCTAAATTTTATATATTATTGAGTGAATAATTACAAAATGAATTTTCAAACAATTTCTCTGGAAATAAACCATCCTATCTAAATTATCTTCGATGAGTTTGGTAACCAATTTGTCTAAATACAAGAGAGAAACGGTAGGTTTACTTTACAAAAATAGCAGTTTTTGAGTAATTTTCTTAAGTTGATCAACTTTGCCTGGTTCTCTTAGAAGAGAAATATTGCAAACTTTTCAAACTTTTCATCTGTTTGATTTTAATATTCTTAAGGAAATATATAATGGATTTTTTTTTATTAAAATAATTAAGAATTAGTCTACATTCTTATAGGACTTGTAGTTATTATTGATCTTTTAAATTAGAAACAACTGTTGTTCAACAGGTAAAGAATTATTTGCAAAAGATTTTGAAGAGGAGCTACTCCTGTTTATGCTCCAACATGGTTTTTTTAATAACAGTTTTGAGAATCTATGCCACACTTCAACATTTTTTAGCTATGTGTGTATGAGAGAGAAACTATTTTCAATTCTCAGAAAAATATGGGTAAAATACGAATGATTGCTTGTGTAACCTTTTATTGTGAGGCTGTTAATGGACATTAGCCTACTATTTAGACTTAGAACACAACTGACTAAAATATACTTCTGGATGTCAAAGGCTTTAAATAGTCTAAGGATAGTCTTATGAACTCCCATAACTCCCCAGTCTCCACACTGTGTAACCTTTTGTTATGAGGCTATTAATGGACATTAGCCTACTATTTAGACTTAGAACATAACTGACTAAAATATACTTCTGGATGTCAAAGGCTTTAAATAGTCTGAGGATAGTCTTATTAGAACTTCCCAAGTCTCCACACTGTGTAACCTTTCTACCACCTGCAATGTTGCTTGTATCGGCTATACTGATTATTTAGAAATAAGACCTTTGATAAACTTAATCCATCCATCTCTTTACTACATTTAACTTTATTCAAGAATAGGAAATTTTAATATATCTAAACAATAAAGATTTCTACTTGTAGTATTAAGCCTAATAATATAGAACAAACCAATTAATAACACAGTTTAAATTAAGCTAAACTCCATAAATTATAACTCTTGATCCTTGTATGCCAATAAATTTCATTCTAAATAACATCGTTTATTAGATTTAATAAATTTAACAACCCATGCTTGTTGTTATTTTCTAAATGATCATGAATACATTACAGTTTTATTTAAGCACTTTTTCAATCTTTTTAAAGCATTCATTAATAAATAATTGTACTGTAAGTTATTTGTTGATTATTTTTCAATTTGTAGGCACACTACACATGTAACAAAATCAGATCCAAGAAAGCTTCTTTCACAAGTTCAACTTCATTTCAACAATCTACAGGAATTATTAGCCTATAACTAATAAAAACAATGGTAAAGTGGAATTAGCTCTGAATAAGTATGAATTTTAAAACAAACTATCAGAAGAGCATTACAGTAGAGGATTACTTGATCTTCAAAATCCTGTAAATTTAAAAATCCTTATATTTTGTTATTAACAGCTTATATTTCTAAAACAAAAAAGAAACTAAGTATATTTTATTATTTTGATACCTTCTGCCAATATTTAACAGCATGTTATGCTGACTTGTGTTCTTATTAAACTTTTGGAGTAGTTTTCTTAGGCTATTTAAGTTTGCTCAGTATTTAGGATATTACAAGATATTTGTGTTTACTTCACAAACTTCTACAAACATTTTTGATAAAACATATGTTTAAACCAAAGCTTTATCTAACTACTGATTGCATGAGTATGACAGGGTAATGCCAATAGATTATATTGTTGCCAAATGCCAACAAAAAAAAGATATTTACTCATAAACCTAATTAATGGTATTCAACTGTAATGGTATAAGTAATACAATTATTTGAAAAATTGTAATAACTCAAATCAATTCATGAAGATTTTGACAAATTTTGTATCATTAGTTTTGTAGTTACGTTGCATATCTTTTATTAACTCTCATCTGCCTGTAGAGTGTTGCTATCATGATGACTAAAGACAGTTTATACACCATACCAGGGCATCCTATATACCCTGGTTTGTTATTATATAGGTACCAGTAGAATAAATGTGGGTCAATTCACTGTTTTATATTGTAAGTTGAAAATGTTTGTCATTTAGAAACTATAAAAAATGATGGTTATACTTAAAGATACTCACTCACAATATCTGCACCACATTTCATTGTTGTAACTTCAACAGATTTTAAATAAAAGTATTTTGTGTAAAACACATATACAGACAAACATATAAAGCAGCGTTATTAAACATTATTGATGTTTTCAATGTTGATATCCTGAACCAATTTCTGAAATATTGGTCATCTGTTATGAGATACTCTGTATTTTCCTCAAAGAAATATAACCTTTATGAGCTCATGTAGAATTTATAAATGCCGTCTGAGACCAAAATTAAAACTGTGCTGGCTCCAATAACTAGTCTATAACAATGCACTATTGGCACCAATGATACACTACAGATGCTACAGTTGGCAGCAAGGACTGGCATCCTGACAACTTTCTCGGTGTGATGAGTGCCACATCTAACAGTCAATGTGATAGCATTGACTGACAACCATTTCATAATGGCAGCCGGATTGTTTACTTTGTAGTGAGGTGAGTGGGTTAAACAAGCAAGTAATTCAAGACAGGTTGAAGAGTTTGAGTCTACCGAGGACTTGAATGCTATCCAAAAGTTCTTTAGCAAAGGAAGATGCTTTTAAGATAAAATAGGATTGATTTTACAACTGCAAATTGATATTATGTACTACTTAACAGAGGTTGCCATTAAACCCTCTGGTAGTTTAATATGGTTACAGTGAAAACCAATGCTGAAGGACTATTTATTGGAATTCAAGATATTAGGGTTCACTTTCCAAACTGACATCGGATTGTGATATTTTTCTACAGCATTTTCAAATGTTTTAACATTTAACATGTTTCTTTTAGTCTACTTAGAAAGAATTTGCTCAGACATGAAGACAATCCATTGAATGGTCCATTTGACGATTGCTTAGATCAATATAACATTTGAAGTGTTACAGGGATCTTGATATCAATATTTATTCAATGTAACAACTGGTCAGATTTCAAATAAAGCCTGTTTCACACAGTAAAAGTTGGAAAATACTTATAATTAATACATTCAAATGACCAGAAGGATGATGTATATTTAATAAATAAAGGTGATTTAATATAATTGTTGAGATTTGTTACAAAAAGATTATTTTATGAGTAAATGTTTAAAATTAGAAATAATTCTTTTTAAAACAAAAAATATCTATATATTTAAAATAATAAATAGTTTGAATAGCTTTAATAAATATTATGTATTACAAGATATTTTGTAGAAGTCGAAAGCCCCAAATTTAGATAGATTAGCATTAGTAAACATGCATATTTGTATTTATTTGAGTATTAAAAACTGAGAATGCATTACATGTATTAATCTTTAACATAACATTTTCAATTAATCTTTACATGTAATTAAGAGTATGAATTCTCTGAATATTTTATTTTTTTTCTTAGATGGCACCTTATCTACAACGGCAACATAGACAATATTTACTTGACAATGATTATCTTAATAATAATCATATTGACAATTTGTTACATCAACAATAATTTTATTGATATTATAAAATGTAAAACAATATGTCAATGCATTAAGGGTACTTTAAATTTTGGACCCATTGCTCTTTTTATATTAAATAAAGTAAGTGTTTGTCCTTTATGAAATCGTACACTATTTGACCGATCATTATGAAAATTTGAATGTATATGTACTTTTCGACGGAGAAGGTTTATATGCTATACTCATTTATAAAACTCACCACGAGGTAGCGCTGCAAAATATAAAAGTTTTCAAAGCGCCAGCACATTATAAACTGCAATTACGAGACAGTTACGTATATTAATTTGCCAAAGACTATTTGAAGGCACTAAGTTAGAATATATGTTTGTCTTTATGATAAATATATATGGTTGAACTTAAAGCTTGACTGTTAGACCGCTTTATAATGAAATACGTGTATAATGGCTATATAATAAGCATAAACAGATTTTCTTGATCGTGACAACAAGGCAAACTCTACATCGGTGTTAGAAATATAATGCACTTGAACCAGAAGTGCAAATACATGGCCAAGCGTGCGAAGCCGCGGGAAACAGCTAGTTATACATAAGTTAGTAATAGCTACATAAAGCTCATGACTTAATCAATAAGGCCCAGTATATAAACTGCGACATAAGTCGTAATGAGATGTGACGTGAAAAAGTCATATGGCTAGAGTTGAGAGGGATTGTTTTATACTGTGGTCTGTGGCGCAAAAGCAGTCACAGTGGTGTCCCAGTCGTGTGACTGTGAGACAAGTTGAGAGGGATTGTTTTATATCGTGATCTGTGGTGTGATAGCAGTCACAGAGGTGTGACAAGTTGAGAGGGATTGTTTTATGTCGTGATCTATGGTGTGAGAGCAGTCACAAAGGTGTGACTGTGTGACAAGTTGAGAGGGATTGTTTTATGTCGTGGTCTATGGTGTGATAGCAGTCACAGAGGTGTGACAAGTTGAGAGGGATTGTTTTATGTTGTGGTCTATGGTGTGATAGCAGTCACAAAGGTGTGACTGTGTAACAAGTTGAGAGGGATTGTTTTATGTCGTGGTCTATGGTGTGATAGCAGTCACAGAGGTGTGACAAGTTGAGAGGGATTGTTTTATGTCGTGGTCTATGGTGTGATAGCAGTCACAGAGGTGTGACAAGTTGAGAGGGATTGTTTTATGTTGTGGTCTATGGTGTGATAGCAGTCACAAAGGTGTGACTATGTAACAAGTTGAGAGGGATTGTTTTATGTCGTGATCTATGGTGTGAGAGCAGTCACAAAGGTGTGACTGTGTGACAAGTTGAGAGGGATTGTTTTATGTCGTGGTCTATGGTGTGATAGCAGTCACAGAGGTGTGACAAGTTGAGAGGGATTGTTTTATGTTGTGGTCTATGGTGTGATAGCAGTCACAAAGGTGTGACTATGTAACAAGTTGAGAGGGATTGTTTTATGTCGTGATCTATGGTGTGAGAGCAGTCACAAAGGTGTGACTGTGTGACAAGTTGAGAGGGATTGTTTTATGTCGTGGTCTATGGTGTGATAGCAGTCACAGAGGTGTGACAAGTTGAGAGGGATTGTTTTATGTTGTGGTCTATGGTGTGATAGCAGTCACAAAGGTGAGACTGTGTAACAAGTTGAGAGGGATTGTTTTATGTTGTGGTCTATGGTGTGATAGCAGTCATAAAGGTGTGACTGTGTAACAAGTTGAGAGGGATTGTTTTATGTCGTGGTCTATGGTGTGATAGCAGTCACAGAGGTTTGACAAGTTGAGAGGGATTGTTTTATGTCGTGGTCTATGGTGTGATAGCAGTCACAGAGGTATGATAAGTTGAGAGGGATTGTTTTATGTCGTGGTCTATGGTGTGATAGCAGTCAAAAAGGTGTGACAAGTTGAGAGGGATTGTTTTATGTTGTGGTCTATGGTGTGATAGCAGTCATAAAGGTGAGACTGTGTAACAAGTTGAGAGGGATTGTTTTATGACGTGGTCTATGGTGTGATAGCAGTCACAGAGGTGTGACAAGTTGAGAGGGATTGTTTTATGTCGTGGTCTATGGTGTGATAGCAGTCACAGAGGTGTGACAAGTTGAGAGGGATTGTTTTATGTTGTGGTCTATGGTGTGATAGCAGTCACAGAGGTGTGATAAGTTGAGAGGGATTGTTTTATGTCAAGGTCTATGGTGTGATAGCAGTCACAGAGGTGTGACAAGATGAGAGGGATTGTTTTATGTTGTGGTCTATGGTGTGATAGCAGTCACAGAGGTGTGACTGTGTGACAAGTTGAGAGGGATTGTTTTATGTCGTGGTCTATGGTGTGATAGCAGTCAAAAAGGTGTGACAAGTTGAGAGGGATTGTTTTATGTTGTGGTCTATGGTGTGATAGCAGTCACAGAGGTGTGACTGTGTGACAAGTTGAGAGGGATTGTTTTATGTCATGGTCTATGGTGTAATAGCAGTCACAGAGGTGTGACTGTGTAACAAGATGAGAGAGATTGTTTTATGTCATGGTCTATGTTGTAATAGCAGTCACAGAGGTGTGACTGTGTAACAAGTTGAGAGGGATTGTTTTTATGTCATGGTCTATGGTGTGATAGCAGTCACAGAGGTGTGACAAGTTGAGAGGGATTGTTTTATGTCGTGGTCTATGGTGTGATAGCAGTCACAGAGGTGTGACAAGTTGAGAGGGATTGTTTTATGTTGTGGTCTATGGTGTGATAGCAGTCATAAAGGTGTGACTGTGTAACAAGTTGAGAGGGATTGTTTTATGACGTGGTCTATGGTGTGATAGCAGTCAAAAAGGTGTGACAAGTTGAGAGGGATTGTTTTATGTTGTGGTCTATGGTGTGATAGCAGTCACAGAGGTGTGACAAGTTGAGAGGGATTGTTTTATGTTGTGGTCTATGGTGTGATAGCAGTCACAAAGGTGAGACTGTGTAACAAGTTGAGAGGGATTGTTTTATGTCGTGGTCTATGGTGTGATAGCAGTCACAGAGGTGTGACAAGTTGAGAGGGATTGTTTTATGTTGTGGTCTATGGTGTGATAGCAGTCACAAAGGTGTGACTGTGTAACAAGTTGAGAGGGATTGTTTTATGTCGTGATCTATGGTGTGAGAGCAGTCACAAAGGTGTGACTGTGTGACAAGTTGAGAGGGATTGTTTTATGTCGTGGTCTATGGTGTGATAGCAGTCAAAAAGGTGTGACAAGTTGAGAGGGATTGTTTTATTTTGTGGTCTATGGTGTGATAGCAGTCACAAAGGTGAGACTGTGTAACAAGTTGAGAGGGATTGTTTTATGTCGTGGTCTATGGTGTGATAGCAGTCACAGAGGTGTGACCAGTTGAGAGGGAGGATTGTTTTATGTCGTGGTGTGATAGCATCAGAGTTGTGAGTTGTGGTCTATGGTGTGATAGCAGTCACAGAGGTGTGATAAGTTGAGAGGGATTGTTTTATGTCCAGGTCTATGGTGTGATAGCAGTCACAGAGGTGTGACTGTGTGACAAGTTGAGAGGGATTGTTTTATGTCGTGGTCTATGGTGTGATAGCAGTCAAAAAGGTGTGACAAGTTGAGAGGGATTGTTTTATGTTGTGGTCTATGGTGTGATAGCAGTCACAGAGGTGTGACTGTGTGACAAGTTGAGAGGGATTGTTTTATGTCATGGTCTATGGTGTAATAGCAGTCACAGAGGTGTGACTGTGTAACAAGATGAGAGAGATTGTTTTATGTCATGGTCTATGGTGTAATAGCAGTCACAGAGGTGTGACTGTGTAACAAGTTGAGAGGGATTGTTTTATGTCATGGTCTATGGTGTTATAGCAGTCATAAAGGTGTGACTGTGTAACAAGTTGAGAGGGATTGTTTTATGTCGTGGTCTTTGGTGTGATAGCAGTCACAGAGGTGTGACAAGTTGAGAGGGATTGTTTTATGTCGTGGTCTATGGTGTGATAGCAGTCACAGAGGTGTGATAAGTTGAGAGGGATTGTTTTATGTTGTGGTCTATGGTGTGATAGCAGTCACAAAGGTGAGACTGTGTAACAAGTTGAGAGGGATTGTTTTATGTCGTGGTCTATGGTGTGATAGCAGTCACAGAGGTGTGACAAGTTGAGAGGATTGTTTATGTGTTGTGGTGATATGTCAGTGTGTAAGTTGAGAGTGTGATAGCAGAGTGTGGTATGTGTGATAGCAGTCACAGAGGTGTGACAAGTTGAGAGGGATTGTTTTATGTTGTGGTCTATGGTGTGATAGCAGTCACAGAGGTGTGACAAGTTGAGAGGGATTGTTTTATGTTGTGGTCTATGGTGTGATAGCAGTCACAGAGGTGTGACTGTGTAACAAGTTGAGAGGGATTGTTTTATGTCGTGGGTCTATGGTGTGATAGCAGTCACAGAGGTGTGACAAGTTGAGAGGGATTGTTTTATGTCGTGGTCTATGGTGTGATAGCAGTCACAGAGGTGTGATAAGTTGAGAGGGATTGTTTTATGTCGTGGTCTATGGTGTGATAGCAGTCACAGAGGTGTGACAAGTTGAGAGGGATTGTTTTATGTTGTGGTCTCTGGTGTGATAGCAGTCACAGAGGTGTGATAAGTTGAGAGGGATTGTTTTATGTCAAGGTCTATGGTGTGATAGCAGTCACAGAGGTGTGACAAGTTGAGAGGGATTGTTTTATGTTGTGGTCTATGGTGTGATAGCAGTCATAAAGGTGTGACTGTGAACAAGTTGAGAGGGATTGTTTTATGTCAAGGTCTATGGTGTGATAGCAGTCACAGAGGTGTGACAAGTTGAGAGGGATTGTTTTATGTTGTGGTCTATGGTGTGATAGCAGTCATAAAGGTGTGACTGTGTAACAAGTTGAGAGGGATTGTTTTATGTCGTGGTCTATGGTGTGATAGCAGTCACAGAGGTGTGACAAGTTGTTGAGAGGGATTGTTTTATGTCGTGTGGTCTATGGTGTGATAGCAGTCACAGAGGTGTGATAAGTTGAGAGGGATTGTTTTATGTCGTGGTCTATGGTGTGATAGCAGTCACAGAGGTGTGACAAGTTGAGAGGGATTGTTTTATGTTGTGGTCTATGGTGTGATAGCAGTCACAAAGGTGAGACTGTGTAACAAGTTGAGAGGGATTGTTTTATGTCGTGGTCTATGGTGTGATAGCAGTCACAGAGGTGTGACAAGTTGAGAGGGATTGTTTTATGTCGTGGTCTATGGTGTGATAGCAGTCACAGAGGTGTGACAAGTTGAGAGGGATTGTTTTATGTTGTGGTCTATGGTGTGATAGCAGTCACAGAGGTGTGACAAGTTGAGAGGGATTGTTTTATGTTGTGGTCTATGGTGTGATAGCAGTCATAAAGGTGTGACTGTGTAACAAGTTGAGAGGGATTGTTTTATGTCGTGGTCTATGGTGTGATAGCAGTCACAGAGGTGTGACAAGTTGAGAGGGATTGTTTTATGTCGTGGTCTATGGTGTGATAGCAGTCACAGAGGTGTGATAAGTTGAGAGGGATTGTTTTATGTCGTGGTCTATGGTGTGATAGCAGTCACAGAGGTGTGACAAGTTGAGAGGGATTGTTTTATGTTGTGGTCTATGGTGTGATAGCAGTCACAGAGGTGTGACTGTGTGACAAGTTGAGAGGGATTGTTTTATGTCGTGGTCTATGGTGTGATAGCAGTCAAAAAGGTGTGACAAGTTGAGAGGGATTGTTTTATGTTGTGGTCTATGGTGTGATAGCAGTCACAGAGGTGTGACTGTGTGACAAGTTGAGAGGGATTGTTTTATGTCATGGTCTATGGTGTAATAGCAGTCACAGAGGTGTGACTGTGTAACAAGATGAGAGAGATTGTTTTATGTCATGGTCTATGGTGTAATAGCAGTCACAGAGGTGTGACTGTGTAACAAGTTGAGAGGGATTGTTTTATGTCATGGTCTATGGTGTGATAGCAGTCACAGAGTTGTCTGAACCATGTCGCTGTGGCATCACTCTTTGACAGGCATGGCTGTGTTACATGGGCTAAGGACTGGAGAGAAAAGTATTGTTTAAATTGGAGTATACACTACAAACTGGTTTGGCAACTTTGGCCACGACTTGGGACATGACAGCTGCTACTGAAATGTTTCAGTATATTATAAATACTTGCATTGAGCTAGTGGTTATAAAATGACATTAGAGTCTTTAATAATGTGATCCCATTACCCCATTGAAGAAAACTGTTAGTATTTTGATCCAGATAAATAAAACATTGGTAACACTTAAAAGTTTATGAAAATTTTGTATAAACAAATGTTTTACTATATTACAGCCACGCATCTATGAAATTGAAAGTTTTATCATATGGTCAAAGTTTGTAGGCCATTAAACACTTTCGTGAATTATGTTGACAAGTTTTTTATATAAATGTTAAATAATACATATAGTGGTCTTTAGGCATCCTACTAACAATAATTTAGAATTTGTGTCTTTAGATGCAGCCTGAATATATTTCTGTATTAAAATACTATTTTTATTGTTATTAAAATATTTATTAATTTAATTTCATTTATTTTTATTTTAGTTTGCAATTTAGAAAATCATATATTATTGACTTAAGTTGTTTAAATTAAGTGGTTAAAAATGGGAGTAAATAGTCACTGTTTTGTGACTTAAAACACTCAATGACTCTGTAAATTGCAAAACTGAAAGAAACAAACTGAATTTCATGAGTCAATATCTTATTATTACAAAAATTAATAATTTTATTTAAAAAAATACCATAACCATATTTAAGGTGCACTTAAAGCATACATTCTAAATTATTATACCAACACCATGCACAACAAAAGGTTACATTAAATAACGCTAAATTGTAAATGTTTATAACAATTTATAAACAAAGAACTCACTGTACATCTTGACGACCTGATGCACTGCACCCGTGCCGTTCAGGACTTGTGTGGTCACCTCATCCCCTTCGAGAACAGCTGGGGGCGGTGTGGTTACAGCGTTAGAAGATGCATTAGTCTTTGCCATTCTGGAATAGTGGTTACTCTGTTACACTTCACAAAAACAAAAGTTTTTAAACATATTGTTCAGTTTCCAAATACAACTGATAAGTGCATAAATAAATAATTAAATTTACACAACTTTAAATTTGATACCACATCACAGTAGTTATCATCACGTGTTGATGGTGCATGTTGCCGCCATTCTGAAAAACTAAAGTAACAAGGAGTCAACTAGAATGTTTTCCTTCAACAATAGTCAATAAGGATCAAAATATACCCTAACATTTATTTGATGAGTTAACCCCTCCATATACTACTGTGCATCTTTGACATTGCCCACTGGCTCACACTGGCTACAGATAAGCAAGTGTCTCCCATCGGGCAGTTCAGTAACACTAATATTACTTACAAGATTTATGTAAGGTCTTACATTGTGGTTAAAAGAAATACATGTTTTATTACTTGTTTGTTATTAGTAAGAACAAGTTGTTAATGAACAATCAATGTAGAGTACAAAGACAAAATTGGTGCAAAATGTAAAATCATAGCCATGGGCTACATGGTTATTCTGAAGGCCGTGTTAAAACTCCTTGGAGTTAAATAACAGCAAGAACAGTTAAATGCTCGCTGTTAAATAACAATGCTGTGTGCAGAACAGACTCCAGACACCACTTCACCACTTGCTTATAGGGTATTATATTTGCCTCATGAATTATCATGTTCATTGTAACCTGTCCATACTCCGATCTCCCCTAAGCGAAAAGCTTTACCTAGTGTGTGGGTGGGGGAAATTTCAGGTGGGAGTATTGTTTTTACCTTTGTTAGTTTTATTAGCACTTTAACTCAATTAACTTTCATAGGTATAAAAAGTAACTAAACACTTTGGCTACCAAGCAGTTTAATGTCTGATAATACAAGTATCATCACACATCACTGGTACGACCTTGTGTAGCAAACATGTTAAGAAATGTGGGTTTAAATTAAATATTATAAGATTCAAAGTCAACATTCAAGACTGAAAGTATTTCTTGGGGTGAGATTTTCTAGGTAGCCCACTAAAGCTTTCATAGATAACAAGTTTCATTTCATAAAGCCTACTGAACTGAAGGAGAGTGTGCATGAAATTTGTACTTCAACAACACTGTATATCCAATAATAACAACAATCAGCTGAAGAGTGTTGCTAGCAATTTTGTTAAATACAGGTTTAGTCATTCGTTACCAATATAAAAGGATTGCAACATTAAAATTGTTATGATCGTTTACTGGATAAACATGCCTTCAAGATATTATAATACATACATTGACGTTGTAAAAATATTTTTCAGTTTTCTACCTACCATTTACAACGGACATGCTTATGAACAATGTTTTAGTATGCTCTGATCTATCCGATGCTGGCTACATAGAATTATGAAACTTGGTGTCTGCGTTTCATGTGTCCTTGATCCGCTAGCTGAGGATATCCTTGTTACACCCAACAGTAACCCTCAAAAGCTTGTAAAAATATTTTTTTTTTGTAATTCACAATAAAGGATATACCATAAAATATCTATGTCATGTTTTATATTAAGGCATAATACCTCAACTATTTAGAAAAAACACTAAAGTCTAGTTTTTTTCTATGTATGGTAATTTGAAATAATCATTACAAAGAGTAAATGAAGTAGCATAAGAGTGTATGTATACTTAATTAATTTTTGTGGTCATTTGGTACAAACCTTGTATATAAAATAGTACAGTTTATTTAATATCCTATTAAATATTTAAACACGATCAACAGCCATAATATTTTAGGGGAATTAAAAAAAGTTGTATTGAGTACTCTTGTTAAGATCGTTCAAACACTATGGTACTCTTGCTATGTACATTAGACTTTCCACACTTTGCCATGATTCACCCCTATAGGAGGTAGTGGATATCTGCATTACAAAAAAGTTTTGTATCCAATCATCATCATATAGAGTTTTTTTATAATTTAAAATTCAAAATAATAGACTTTTTACATTGTTTTCGTTTATTTAAAAAAATATTATGTAAAATTAAACAAGTTTTGTTAAAAAAAAGAAATTTGTATAAATGGCAATGGTCTAATTTAATTTTTCAATAAACATTGAATTACAAAAAGTACTTGCTCAGCCGGGACTTGAACCCATATATATGCACATCTAACATTACACACATCAACAAACATTGTTAATGTTTGTTTGTTTTCAGCATTTATGAACAATGTTCCTAATTTATAAAGCAGCTGTTTATTCATTGTTCATAAGCAGTAAATAGCTGTTTTGCAGAATATGATTAATACAGGGTTATTCATGAAGATATGCAGAAACTGTGAGAGCTCATTCCACATGTAAAACTAACGAAAAAGGTTTATATAAACATGAGTCCGGAAATGCTTCGTTAGCGAGTTACGGCTAGTGAAAGATTTCGTCCGTATATCAGCTTACCATGTCAAACGAAGTCTTCCTATGATTCTGGTAAAGTAGATTAAGGGGTGCATTCCATCGTTTCTTATGATTTTCATCCTGATTAACTGAATAAAACAGCTTCCAGAACTGTAAGATAGTTTTTGAGAAAACCAGTGTCAAATGCATAAAATTGAGTGAAAAAAACACATATTTTCGTCTTTAACTTTCACATTTCACCAAGAAACAGATAAAAACTTGTGACAAACCTTGTTGTAAATTGTATTCTGAACAAAAATGTGTAAATAAAGAACACAGAAAGCTGTTTGAAAGGTGTTTGATGAAATGAATCTTATTCATAACAGTACAACAGGCCTTTTACATTTGACTGACAATAACTTTGTTATACCACTAAACAAATTAAGTTTCTACTAAGAAATTGTTAGTTTCAATTCTTAAATGAAATATTGTTTTATAAAGTGCATTGATTGCAGTGCATTCAGGTGCTGCTGACATAATTTACGGCTTGATTTAAAAACACAGAATGATGATTTGCGAGAAAGTTTGTTTCATTAGTTGGCAATACAATAAGCAGCTGTTCAACAATGATTATAATTTGAATTGTAGAAGTCAAATAGTTTTGATAATTTCAGTCTATGTGCGAATTGTTCTGTTCGTAATAATTGAGATTCAGTCCCTGTAAGTATTGTGTTGTCCGTAGTAATTATTAAATTATTGGAGTGTTAAAGCCTCATTTGTTTCAAAGTGAAGAGTACGCTTATATGGTGTAAGTGAGGGCAGTGTTACGGCTGCAGTTACAAACAACATTACCGTTACCGCAGAATTCCAAAAAATTCAGAGCAGAACTGGAATTTTCTATAAAAGTACCACAATCAGGACCTGTTTGTGTCATTGCCAGCTTGAAAATATTGTACCTGATTCTTCGCACAAAGCCAACAGCTCGAGCAAGAACAAATCAGAAACAGTCATCTAAATCTAAGCTAGCAACGCCGCGCCCATAAACTAATAGCCTCTTTTACATTAGCAAATGGAGGGAAACTCCACAAGAGGAAGAGACACGGTTTGTACCCCACAGTACAGATCAGCTCCAAGGTGGTGGAAGGGGGGCTTCTATTGCCCGTAACTGTTGGCACCTGGGCCGATAAATAGTTGTGTGGCCGCCAGAGAGCCCCCCATTGTATTGTACTAGAATAAATACCCAGGACCAGGCGAGCACGTCTCGACTCGCCTCAACTTGTCTACCTGACGCCTCAACCTGTTCTAAGCTCATTTATCACTAGGGCCTCTCCTATTGTAAAATAAAACTTAAACAGTCAAAGTCCCGATTTTACAGCTCTAATAATTTATTGATATAATAGTTTAGGAGCCTACTACCAGATTTGAAATGTACTACCTCTTGAAATTTTCAGAGGAATTTCTCCTAAGAAAAAAATCCGTCGTCAGCCACGCGAATTTAGGTTCTTATGGTAATGGGAGCGAGTTAAAATATGAAACTATAATATTTTTCCTAGATCATATTTTCTTATTACACAAAAAACCGATAATAGTTACATGAATAATAGTTATGTCACTGTCAGCCCACTAGAGTCGCTTCTTTCACGGTCTGTATATGGTTATCTGACACTGATTAACATAATTTATGTACCTGTCGGTTGGTATTCAGTGTGTCAAGATAAGAAAAATATCTGAGAAAAAAATATCGTTTCATATAACCCTTTACAAACCTTCTACCAAAAATAGCACAGCTGACGATCGATTTCTAGGGAGAATCCTTCTATCAATTTCAAGAACAACCAGGTTGAATTTAATTTAATTTATTCACTCATTTATACATTACAAACAGTTGACTTTGGTTATATAATATTAAGTGAAAAATTCCCCACAAAGACTACAGTATCTATGAGTGAGGACGAGTACCTTTTGTTATCTTAATTATCCATGGAGAAACGTACAATATCGTCTTAGCTAAATTATTCCATAGCAATAAAGTAAATTTTTAAATTAAATAATACAATATTTAGTTTTTTTAACTCGGATTAGATAATTAATAATTTATTACCGATTTAATGATTCTATACATTTGTAATTTTTAATGTGAGAGCCTCAACCTAAGAAGAATATTAATGATTGCTAAAGAATCAGTATTTAATTAAGACAGAATTAAATCAGAATAAGTTATTTTAACATGTTCGTGAGCGTGTGGCCATCACATACCTACAAATTTGCCAAGGTACAATGATGTCTGCAAGAATTGGGGTAAAGCATTACCCCATATTTATTATACATACCAGTCTAATGTTTCTGTTGTTGTGTTTATAGGAATGTGGAATGACTACGACATAATAAAATGTCTAGGTGTAATGTGAGCACATCTACTCTTGCGCCCATCAACCCCCCTAACCCCCCCTTCTACTGTTCGCGGCGGCACTTCTCCCCTTACCTTTCAATATATGGTTGGATCAATTTATATATACTATATATGAAAGATAGAAAGCATTTGTTTTGTGAAAGTTGTTAATTAGTCTAGGAGTGAAGTAGCAAAAATTAATTCGGGTTTGCGTCGGACATTCGTTCTAAACATCTAAGAATAAATCATTTTTATTATTCTTTACGTTTACTAGAAGAATAAATAATTGCCGGATGCTAAGAAATAGAAACTGTTCTCCTATTCAGTATGTCACTTAGGCATCTACTCCTTCTTTAAATTTCGTTTTGATAATCGCCCCACCCAGATACTACAGCATCGACAGTACGTAGGCGAAGTAATCGGTCCTGCAGCACCTTTTATTTCTGAGAAGGCGTAGATAGATTTCCGGAGTCTTTACTTGACGTATTGAACGTGTGGGACCCAACATAACTTATAATCAATAATTATTCCGAGATACTTGTAATTGTCGACTCGCTCAGTGATGCCACCCACACTCATAGCCCGCAGAATACCACAGGAACGCAGCCTAAGCACCGCCCGTAGCCTACTGGTTAGTTATTAGGTTTTGTAAAGAATGTAAATGTTTAAAATGCATTGTTTTACTCATATTTTCAGTTAATACATTATGTTCAACCAAGTTTTTAATGTTTGCTAGGTCGTGCGATGCCAGACAACAAGTCTCCTCCCACGCACACCAGCAGAAACTAACACAGAGTCGACTGCAAAGAGGAAGATGTTGCCAGATATGTCTAATTTTGAGATATTGTTTATTTGTATCAAGAATAAGAGGTGGCTTAGGTAACTGCCCAGTATAATACGATAATTTATGTCTTTGTTGTCACTCTTAGTGCCGTTAATAGACACAAACTGAAGCCGAGAATCCAAATCCAAATAGCTGACGAACCAATTTAAGCAAGTACGTTTAATGCCAATAGTTTTTAGCTTCGAAATAGTTTTGTCCTATCTACTGAGTCAAAGCCTTTCCTAGATCTGGAGATGTTAGAATTATACGATTCTTACTACAACACTTTTTAGATAAGGTCTTTGTAAAATCAAACAAAGCGTCACCAGTATTTTTTACTTCGTCTAAAGCCATTTTGACAGTTTGCAATTATGTTATATCGTTCCAAATATTCTGAAAGTTGGATTTTAATGGTATTTCAATTACAGTTCATCCCACTACCTCGTAATGTACATTCCAAAATTTCGTAGTTTTACACACCCCGTCATTAATTTTGTTTCATAACAATTTAATTTGACCTTTTTCATTAGGGAATGTAAAAAGTTTCGGTATTGTACAAAGCAGTTTTTTAATTGATTATTATAAGGTTCTATTTCTAGCCTTTGATAAATTTTGTCCCGATTGATTTTATATATAAGCTATATTTTATATATATACTTTATAAGCCCAAAAGTAATTCAGAGCGACGTTTTCAAGCTCTTTGAGTTAGATTATTTCTCATACTTTCCTTACGTGTGTATTTGCACTAAAGTTTACACATTCTAAATTAATAACTTCTTCTCAATTTTGTTTCCTTAAATTGTTATGTATTTTACACCAATTGCAAGATGTACGAATTAACTAGCCTAATTGATTTAAGATTGATATGTTTTCTAGATGAGATAGCAAGACACACAGTGAGGTAATCAGTAAAGGCTGATTTTAGGACACATGAAGTAATAGAGACATGGTTTTGGAATTCTACATAGCAATGGTCTAAACAAGATTCGATAAGTGGGCTCGTAACTGCATTGATGCACCTCACGAACCCTGCTTCGTCAAATACAACCTGGTACCTCTCTTCTAGAAAACGTGAAGTAGAATTGAGAATGTAACAATTCACATCAGCAATCGAAATACGAAGAACAATTCTGTATATTATAATTACAAAATTCACCATTCCCCTCAACGAATTGCGGCAAGGCCAGCCCAATCTTAGGTTAGAGCCACACCTGTGACTACTCCGCCCAGGAGAAGCTTATTGCAAGGTAGAGACTGATGTTGTGTTGTCAATATGAATAACAACTCCATCGCTCTGGTACAGACCATTGTATGATCTTTAGCAGCTGAAACCATCTATATTCTTAAGGTTTTAGTCATAATTCAACTAAGCCTCACCGAGGACCTCACAATTTGTCTTAAGTTCCATAGATTATAACAATATTAACAATAAATAATTGTTTAATAATAGCTTATTATGTTCTAATGTACCAATCTAGATGTATATACCACGTTTTATCTTTAAAAAAATAGAAATTGGCTGTCGACTCCTGAACTAAACATAAAACCCTTCGTTATATCTTTGATTATTCTTACATAATCAAGAGTAAAACTAAAACTTCCTTTTGTAATTAATTCTATTATTAATTCTACAATGAAGAGTTATCTTCGTTAGTATTATTATGAAAAGTAAACTAAATCCCTTGGTAAACGTTTAATAAATGTAAAATGACACTTTTTTGGCACTAATGACTAGTACCAAATGAATATTAGAAAATAGATCTAAAACGTTATATGGGAGAAAATTATATATCTAGTCCCATTATCTTTCTAATCTACTAATATAATTGAAATTCACTGCACGAATCACAATCTTATTACTCGTATCGAACTCTAATTTACCATTAAAATACAACAAGTTAATATGAAGTTTTAAAATAAAATGTGACTGAAAGTTTTATGAATTTATAGTCTCTTTCCAATAGTCATGCTTAATGCTTTGCATTCATGTTGATATTTGTTTTGAAGCATTGCAAAAAATAACTCCATCGGATTGACTAGAAAAGGTAATTAAAATGTTATTTAACTAATGCCACCGATTAAATAGGTTTGAAAAACAAACTCTATTTAGAGAACCCATTCCGGCACTGAGTAAATAAGTTTGTTTTATCATAATACGAGTAACTTAGAAATGTGGATGCAGATATCAGAGATTTGTTTGATTGATTTACATATTCTTCAAGAATAGTAATAGAGTCACATATGTTAAAAACACAACAGTTGAATATATTAAAATTAATGTTGTTGACAATAAATGATGTCAGGATGTGTCTTCGAAACTCCATTCTTCCCTGCATGCTTCTAGGAATTCTTCAAGGGTGTAACATGGCCGGTTCATAAGTTGCGGAGTTTCCTCTACAGAACTTCCCCTTTTAGTCTTTTGACAGTGTCTGGTAAAGTATTCCACAATTTTCGGCCGTTGTAAGATGGATTTTCTTCCAAAAGTGCTGTACAGTGTGGAGGTAGAACAAAGTTGGCCGCCAGTCCTAGATATCACTGTGAGTTTTGACCTAGATTTGAGACTACTCTTTGCAGTTATTTCAACCCATCCACAATTCTAAAACTCAGGGAATAATTTATCCTTATGTAAAAATCAGATTTACATTAAGATCTTGAAGGGCTTGTACAGCTAGCTGATTTAAACAAATATCTTAACTAGTTTATTAATACATATATAACTAAGGAAAGTTCCATGATATTCATTGTCCAGATCACACCCAAACTCACCGGCAAAGTTTGAAGAGCCCAGAGTGACTCTTGAGAAAATATCGCTTGGTCTCGTTGATCCAGATGCCATCACCACCGTCGATGATGAACCAAAAGTTCGTGGAAATTGAAATCGCCCAGACGATGATGGCGACGCCCACAAGGATCGTGCAGAAGAACAGTAGTCGACGCTCGAAGTAGTACTGGTCTCTTATCGCCTTGGTACGCTCAGAAACCACCGACACTGCGCTGCTTGCCTGGAAAAGCCATAATTTAATTCGTCGACAAGTAATGCTCTTTTCCTTACTTTTCTTATTTTTTTAATTGTCTCTGTGTCCCTTTTTATTAATGGTTGAAGAATACCCTATTGGACTTGACCGAGCCTGGAAAAATTTCATTTCATAAAATAAATCTGAAATTCAATACATGCAACTTGAGAGTATAGTTTTTAGACATATAAGGAAAAACGCACTCAATAGTCTGTTACTTTCTCGTAAAAATTTCATTAATTCACCTCATGTACTGTACATGGTTTAATTTTATATGATACAGAGTCAGTCTTCAACCTCCAAACCTTCTTACTTCAACTTATTTACCGGATTATTATTACGTAAATAAGAAATTTCGATAAAAAGTTTCACCAAATTATACGTGCCGAAGCAATATTTTTTTAGATTAAGTTAGTATCGTACTATAAGTCACTTTCTACTCTATAATGTACAGGACGGCACATGCACCAGATTTACTTTGTGTTAGCTTCTGTACTGGTTGCTTCACGAATAAGATTTCTGTGTATAAAGACTTCTAATGGTGTATGAGGATTTCTCAGAAATATTTTTTATTTATTTATAAGTATGCTGTGATAAGGAGTAATTCGTACTAGTTAAAGTTATATAATAGTCTATGTTATTAGTTTTAGTGATTTTGTTGGAAAATCTTAAATTAAAAAAAAACGGGTTTAAAGCTAAGATTTATAAATCAGGATTGGGGCAGAATAAACTCTCCAATGGTTTAATTTCCATATCTTTCACAATACTCATAATTTTCTAAATAAATACAATAAAGATGTTTTTGTTTTGAATCATAGTTTTAAATATTTAACAGACAACAAAATAAATTGAGATATTTCACAATAAATCGTTGTAGATTTATATACACTAGGAAAACGTAGGATGTTTGCGTATTAGTTAACGATTGCCGGAGTAATAGTAGCCTACTGGTTTTACTGCTAGCAGTAACACTGTATTCCCCTCACTTTGTAATCATAAATTACATATGTAGGCTACTAAACACATGTAATAGCTTCCAACTGGCGATAGACGAGTACAGGATACCCATCTCTGCTGTGATAGTTATTGTGTGGCGGTAATATGTGCTATACGTGTCGCCATAATGGTAAGATACTACTATTCTCAACAACCAAACAAGCCATAAAGTTTTACCGCCAATAATTCAAAGCGGATAAACTTACAGGCCAACCTAAAATATTGAGGTGCGCTATGTTAAAATATAAAATTAAAGGCCAGGTTAGTTTAGTTTTCTATTGGAAAATCAGATGTAATCACAAGTGACAGAGACGCTCGATGGAGCACCTTGAATTTTATCACCTAAGGAGTACTACTTGAAATCGAGATGCAACAACAATATTGTTGTGTATGCGGAACAAGCACACATGAAAGGGGAACCGGGTCTTTTTCGTTTAAGGGCCAGCACAAAAGACCCTAGCTTGCCTATTCAAAACTCAGATCACGCGATGCTTGCCCGCTGCGCAGCGCTTTGCGCTGCTTGCTCTTTTAGAAAAAAAATTAACTCGAGCTTGCAAAGGCCAAGCCCAGATCAACTCACCACGCTTTATTGAACAAGAAAAACTAAGTATAACTCACAGAACTAACGCAGGTTTCATTACAGGCAAAAGATAAGCGGCGCGCGTTTATCACTGATAAGATAAGACGAGTTTTATACTAGAAGTAGTACCTGGACTACTGCCCTAAGAACTAATAACACCAAAAAAAAAACGATTAAATGCACTGTCAGTCAGGTATAGTATGTTTGTAAGGTGCTGGCCCTTAAACGAAAAAGACCCGGGGAATCACCAACGCCAGCGTTCATATCATATACCATTAAACAGAACCGCCGATAAATCGCTCAGCTCGACCTGGGAGCAGTGGGGCAGTATAACGACCGCAGTAAAGATTATGTTGGCAGTATTGTTGTGGTGTTTACACCTACGCAACTGTCCGCTCTGTTTATTGTAATATTTGTGTAGTGGCATCACTGGCGCCCGGCCAGCTCCGGTCGGAGCTACGCTACATATCCATCAACAGCGGATGCGTTGGCAACATTGCGGAAATTGATTATTTTACCGTACTTTTTACCTTATCAAGAACGTCTTCATTATTGTAGTTTGTAGGTGAATACAAAATGACTACATACATGATCTATCGTGAAGGTTGCAGTACTGTTATAGGACAGGATCGCCAAAATAGCCTCAAAGTCGACCACGCGATTGTTCTTACTGTTCTCAGTTTACAAACGCGGCATTCATCTCGCGCAAATTGTTTTTACTAACAATGTTTCATGCAAAAGTGAAGCGACTTCTCTTTTAGCTATGTCTGTAAGCCTTTACTTTTTGCGCACTTTAATTCATCGATCATTCAACATAATTTGTCGGATTTTTCAATCATTTCTGGAGTAGACACTTCCACTGGTCGTCCCGATCAATGTTCATTATTTGTAGATGAACGGCCACGTTTAAACTCGTTTACCGAATTGTAAGCTGTTGCAATCGCATGAGCAGATGTGCCATGAACTTCATCCAACTGAGATTTGATTTCTTTCAGCGTTAAGCCTTTAAAATAAAGTTTTATCACCGCTCGTAACTCACTTTTCTCCATTATTATAAACAAACAAAAGTTGTTCACTTCAACCGGAAATAGCAACGAAACTACGCGATGGATCGAGCTGCAGTTTTAATAGCTGTCTAGTCAATAATGCTTCGTACAAACATATGTTTTCCAATCCTACGAGCGCTATCTCTAGGATTTTCTACAGACTCATTGAACGACCCTCGTAAAAGACACATCCTCCACATATTACCTAGCATTTATAAATTCTAAAATGGGCTTCCAGGATACGTATATTTTACTTGAAAATACGTCTATCTGTATTACTTAAATATTATGTATTTTACATTTAAATATTTTAATTCTACACCAATCCCTAATAAAACATATTGGGATATAAATCGACATGTATTTTGGTATAGAGGAAATATTACTGTGTATAAAACTACACAAAGTTTGGGATATGAAATTAGTAATATTGTGTTTTTTTTTCTGCCGCTGAGCGGTTGACGTCCAATGCGTGCACTGCGCATAAACGCGGCAGACGCTCGGCGATGAACAAATATAGACAAAGTAAATATGAACTTTAGGTTAAATATTATTTACTAAGTACAATATTTCGTTACTTTGGTTATATATATTTTTATACACAAAGTATGATAAAAACACGTTATAGCGATCGGTAAACAACTATCGTAATAATAATTAATAAAAGTATACGAATATAAATAGACGAAAGATAAATCTATTTTATTTGTTGGCGATTTCAATGTCATCCTACTAGCCATAACAAAAACTCTAATGGCATATTAGATATGTTTCTTGGTTACAGTTTTAGACAAACTATTACAGGCATCGTGACATCTGACAGGTGGGGCACGGTATACGAAATACACTTTTTGTTAATCTTTCAATATTACTAACAAATTAGCCTTTAATTTAGCAGTTTCTTAGAAGCAAGAACGCTGAACCTACAAATATAAATGACAGTGGCGTAGGTACCTTGGGTGGCACCCGGTGCGGAAGTTGGTGGTGTCACCCTATCGAAAGTAAAAAGCAATACATTTTATATGATAAAGGTCATGGATAATTTATTATTTATAATATTGAAGAAATAGCAAAACAATAATAAATGTCTTCTTTCTAGCTTTGACAGCTGCAAACTCAGTAATAACTTCATCGAAATTTATATTTTGTATTGCCTCGTTTTCGATGGTTAATATATCAAGATTGCTAAGCTACGATTGGGTCATTGTTGCCCGCAAATGTTTTTTATTAATTTCAATTTACTGAAATTCCTCTCACATGAAGCTACGTTCACGCAAACCTTCATGAACAATTTCAGTGCATTTAAGTTTCTAAAATATATTTTTGTCTTTTTATTATCTATCACTAAGGAGTAATACACGTTTAACAATTCACGCCAAGCAAACACAACACACTTTACGAAACAAATGAGAAGTGTTGCAACTGAAACGTCAAAGATCGCGAGTATGGGATCCCCCAGGACAGCGTCAGGCTCTTTTGCGGGAATCCTCGAATTATACATAGAGATGAGCTAGTGCTAGTGGAAGAATACCCGAAAAAGAAATTTTTGTGCTAGATTTTTTTTTTTTTTTTGTACATTGTTCTTAAAGTTGAGAGACCGGGTGGGTGTCACCCCAAAAAAGATGACACCCGGTGCGGCCCGCCCCCACCGTCTACCCTTTGCTACGCCACTGATAAATGATAATTTTTAGTTAGAAAACTATCGAAAAACATTGCAACATGAAAATTGGAATAGAGTGTTCAATGAAAGAGTTGTTAAGACAAATCATTAATTAGACACTATTAGAGACTATTAAAACAAAGCGTTCCTTTAAATTCACTAAACAGTATCATTTTATAAGAAGCCGAAGTTGTTGAATCAAACAATTACTAATTAACAGAGGAGAGCTTAGATGCTTATATTTTACAGATCAATGGCCCAACAAAATAAATAGTTATTATAAATTAAAGAAGTTTGAACATAAAACTTTTCGGTAGACTAAAATGTGACCAAGAAAGGGCCTTGTTGTTGCTGGTGGCAAACCTTTGAGGGAATTTTGTAAAATCATCACCAATTTTAATTTATAATCTTAACGAATTGAAACTTAACGGGATTATCACACACGATTTCCAAAACATTTTTATAGTTTTAAATATTAACTTAATCGACAACTCTGCTACATTAAAATATAAATAAGTTACTTTTATTCCAGGAAAAATCCACTCTTAACTCTGTTTAATCTACATCTTTAAACCTTCCCATTTTAAATATATTTCATTCAATTTTACTTCGACAAAAATCAGTTATTTTAATGTTTGGATGCATTCGACCCTCTAAAAAAGAGTATTACCTATCTGATTTTGTTTTGTTTCTCTTATTAATAAAACAGTATCTTTTTTAGCTATCCCCTTACTTGATTGTTTTGTTAAAATCTTCAAACACTCAGGGTTATTCCAACTGATTTTAAGATTAATAAAACCCTAACCCTAAAGAATTGAAATTTTAACTTTGATCGATTAAGGCCAAGGTTACTAATTTTTTTTTTATTATTTGAGAAAATTATATATTTCTGCATAATGTAAAATATACTATGCATTACAGTATTACAGTACATTATTTAAGTTCATTACCCCACTGTACTAGCCTCTTGAAACAATAATATAATATGTTCACATCAATCTAGGTTCCATCATAATATCTCCACAATTTACGCCGCTTCTTTACTTGTTTGAAAATCAGTGGTTGCCTTGCCAAATAAGCATAATTTTAATCTCTTTTTTCGATTTAACTAAAAGTGGCTTTTGACGTTGTCGACCACGAGACTTTTAGAGTGTCTTAAGGTGGGTGGAATATTTGAGTCTAGGCTGACATATGGTTTCTGAAAATTTGTTTTCTTCAGAACTTTAATATAATTTATTTATGTTCCACGTGGACTTGCCTCATCCGGAGTCTCGGACCGCGAGAAAACGTTTTCCATCAGACAGCTTCTTGACACTCCACTCTTTATTAATTTATTGTTGCATTGTATTTGTTTTGAACACACATTTTCTTTAAAACTTCAGATTACTCCAGCGATAGAAACTAAAATTAGTTGAAAATAGAGAAATTGAAGTTACACGTTAAAAAAGAAATAAATTATTCGTTAGGTCCTAAATCATTTAACTCCTCAAAACTGTGACGTTATATGATTGGAAAGGCATTTCACTGTTTGTATGAAGTTCTCTAGTTTATTTTAGTATTACCTTAACACTTACCTTTTAATAATATTCTGTTATTTATACTTTATTCATGGATGTAAAAGAAATGTTGTAGTTTGAAAAATAAAGCATCCATAACTGCCTATATATAAAAAATTCACCATCAAAGGTTTGTTAGTTAATTATTGAATTTTTAAAAGTACATCAACTATAAAACACGGTTAATATATCTTATAAATGTTGTTTGAAATAATACCGGAGAAGTTTTTTTAGTAACAGCGAGTAATCACTTTTAAGAAATAAAATATTTATAGATAGTAAAATCAGCAAAACTAAGGTTTTGTACTTTTATTTTATTTTTGTTACTACTAGTAATAAGTGTGTTCATAACACAAGTCACTAATACAATACTGGTGCCAACAACGAAAGTGATAAGAACTATGTTTAGACTATTACAAATTAGCCGTTCAAAGAGATGACTGGTAGGCGTTCATGGCCATTACTCGCTGTCTCTCTCACCCGAAGCGCGGAGTGTGGAAGCGAGTGTGTCTGAATTATATTTGTTAACCCCTACGGGGCGCAGACGAACTCGTCATTCCGAAAATTACAAAGCATGAGTCTTGTGTTTTATTATATGCCAGTTCTTATTGTTAACAAATCTAAACATATTTGAAAAAATCGGAATATTGTTCCACTACGAGTATATTTCCAGTTTAACGCAAGTTAAAATATACCTCGTATATTTGTATCTAGTTTGCTGATTTTACTATCTATAAATATTTTATTTCGTAAAAGTGATTAAATTTTACTTGATGTTACTGAAAAACTTCTACTAATTGTGTAGCCTACCTTCAAAAGTCAAGCATAAAGCTACTACCAGCATTCCTTTCGGTGTAACACACATCTAGCGCCCATTGGCACGGCCACCACCCATACTACAATCAGTTTTTGGTTGAAACAATTGTTTTAATTTTAAAGACATGGCCCTTTAAAATAACTTCTAGACGACAGAAAAATATTCATGTTTTATCACTCCACAAGGGATTACAGCCATTCAAAGGGAATCCTTAGGAAATCTTGTAATGAAGGCTAAATAAAGACGGCCAATGTAAATTGTACATCTTCATCTTCAAATGTTTCTTTTAGTCTAATTATAAGATTCAGCTAAATTATTCTTCAAATTTTTACTATTCCTCCTAAGCAATGATCAAACATTGTTCCATTTTTACTGATTTAGAACACATATCCTGAAGAGCTGAGATCAAAATTTTGATTACGTTTAAAAAGGTTACTTAACCCCAAAACTACATTAACCAATGAGTTATTGCAAGCCTAATGCATATTTCTTAATTCGAAAATATCATCTAGGATTTAGTATTAATTTGCACGTGTGTAATGTGTCTGTTAAATTACCTATTCCATTAAATATATAAACATTGTAAGTAATGGTAGGATTTAAGATAGAAAATTGAAAATAGCACTTGATACTCACTTTGAAATTATGTTAATAATACAATCTTGATTGAAACTAACTAATAAATAGGTCTAGAAAATTACAGAAACTTAAATTTAAAATTAAAAACAGCACGACCAATATTTCTTTTACGCAAAGAATGATTATTATGGTATTTTACGCAATGTATGATTAGCGTAAAACGTTGAACAAATAAACTTGGATTGACACACTATAGTTAAATTTACGTAATAATTGGTTATAGGGATAGACGAATGAAAAGGTGTCCTTAGTAAAGAAGATCAGTTACAAGTTCTGGAAAACAAGGGTTTGAATATAATTTAAGCCTTCCGAATCAGACCATGTCGAAATATTGTTCACAAAATCAAAGTCGTGGAATATAAATGGCCTCAATGAGTAGAATTGTCTTATGCAAACAAATATTACATTGAAACTGCCAGTAATGCATATCCGCTTGTACAAGGGATGGATGATTGGGTCAGCTTAACCAAACAAGGATCAATATGGCTTCTTGATTAGAGGCTGCTTCTTATTCAATATATATGTCTTTTCATAAGTTTTATTCAACTAACGGGGCTATTTGTTTAGTGACAATAGAAAACTATTAGACAATGTCACCAAGGTTTGCAGTAGACAGTTTTCTAAGGACTGGAACAGAAACGACGCCCAGTCGCGCGAGGGCAGTAAACTCAGCGATTGCTATTCTGTACTCGATGTGCGGGATTCACACATAAAACCAGCGATTCCTCCTAACAAGTCATAAACAGCGAACATGAACCCTCCTCTCCCAACCCACCCACTCGTCCATTTCACTCCCTCACATTGCTGGAGTTAGTGCATTGACTTGTGAGTAACAACAGCAGTTTAAGTTCATTTGCCTCTCGACTCATGCGTAACGATATCAAAGTTTTAGTTGGCACGTTCCTATTAAGAGCACTACATTAATGCTATCATTTATGAAATCACGACAGAATTAAATAACACAATATGTTTTATAATTTACTGTAATTGATCAAATATTAAGTTTTAAGTTCTATGCCAACAAAGTTGCTTCTAACACTAACAAACTGTGGTAAATATTGCAAAATAACAAGACTGGCCTGTCATCAAGGTTTTTTTTGTTATACTTCAACTTTGAATATAAAATTACTACACATGCAGTGTACCAGATTCTGCAGTGAAATTGAGTTTCAAAAACCGTTTGTCTTTAGGGAATGTCTATAAGATTTAAGAAAACACCGAAGTTGGCAATCACGAGCATCATAACTTCTAACCATCTTGATAACATTTTTATATGATAGTAGTTAGATCTTCTATTTGAAATGTTGTGATAGATTTCATTTTTTCCTGCTGAGAACAGTTTATTTTGCCCATAGTCAGCCTGTTTTTTTTGCTACAACGGATTTATTATGTGCTTCGCAGATGGTGGAATTTGATTTTAAAAAAGCCAAAAACAATTTCAACATTGTTAATCGCTGCCATCGTAACTAATCCTGGTGTTAAAAATTTCTTTACTTCTAAGTTTATTATTGAGCTTATTGTGATAATTTATCAATTTTCGGAGCTTTCTTTCTAGTTACTTTTTATCAATTATCCGTTGTTGCTATGTATAGTGCATAAAATAGAAGAAGAGAAACCCTCGGAAAAAGTCTACAACTCAGGCCATTAGTCGGGAGGGATATACGATGGGGGTTGAACATCGTCAAGAGGAGCAGCCTACAACGTCTTTACCCTTCCAGACGGTGTTATCGAGGGGGACAGCCATGCACGTCATCTGGCCGGTCTTGTTCAGCAACGTGTGAAACTGCCTACGAGAGTAAGTGGGATCTGTAAGCCTTCAGCGGGACTTCTCGATGCTACGTCCGGCGCCCCGCCACCACCTGGGAGCTGCTGTGTCATACTCGCCGGCACTAATGATATTGCAACCGGTGAGTCTCAAAGCATTTACCGACATCTGGAGCAGCGAATAATCGCCCGCCTCGCCTCATCCCGGGTCATTGTGGCCACCATCCCTCAAAGACACGACCTCCCAGTCGACCATATAGTGAACCAGACAACCACCGCCGTGAACCATTATATCGAGGAGCTATGTGCCAGATGCGTGGGAGCCCAGCTGCTAAACATCAACAGCATAGAAAGGCGCTGGTTCACTCGCCATGGTCTGCATCTGAGGTTGTCGGGCAAGCGGATTCTGGCCGGACTGTTGGTGAGAAGTCTGGTGGAAGTGGGTCGTTTGCCGTTCTCTAAATCCCCTCCCTCTCCTATAAAATATAATCCTGATTCAACATCTCCAAACAAACTGCAGTCATCACCAATCTCCACCCCTTCCAATCAACTAGCTCTCTTTCTCCCATTCAAGTGCCCTCTCTAGACACTCCATGCACGGACAACACTCCACATCATCCAATAGTTCGTCCCGGAAATTTTGACACCTACGCTGACGCCGTAGCAGGAACCTTCACTGAAAGTGAAAATGAAAATGGACGCTCTCCTAACCAAAAAAACTCAATTGTCGACACTAGTTTAAAGAAAGGTTAGGAGAAACTCTGGATCCAGTTAAAAATTTAGAAAAATACCCAACTCAAAATTTGCCAAAACTTCAAAAGTTTCCTAATTAAAAACAAACTGAAAAGTTTATATTGGTACATCAAAACGCCCAATGTGCAACCAATAAAATAGATAAGGTAATGCTCATGTGTGACGAACTCAAACCTGATGTATTTGTTGTCTCGGAACACGGTTTCAGAACTGAAACAATAAATTTTTTCAAAATTCAAAATTATGAATTGGCATCAAATTTTTGTTGAACGTACTTTAAAGGGGGCGGTGTGGCAATTTTCGTGAAAGCACCATTGAAGTTTGAAAATTTCAAAATTAATCACATTACCTATCTAAACTTTGAGGCCAGTGGTGTTAAGATCATATCTAACACTCTTGGAAAAATATCAATTGTAGGGTTGTATAGATCACCCAATGGATGTGCCGAATCTTTTTTTACAAACCTCGAAAATATTATAAATTGTCTTTTCTTAAACTCATCGAAATTTACTATAATTGGCGATCTAAATATCAACGTTTTGGATCCCACCGACCCCCTGACCCAGCGGCTGCGGGATGTTTTAAGCTCATTTAATCTAAATTGGTCCGTGAACTCCCCAACACGAGTGACTGCTATGACGAGTACTGCCATCGACAACGTCATTACAAACATTCCTAACGTCACGGTCTCTGTTTTGAATACGGCTGTCTCCGATCACTTTGCGCAGGAGGTTGTGATACATGGATGTAAAATAGAAACTTAAAAAATCATCTTTTAAAATTAAAAGAGCTTTCAATTTCCAAAACATTTCCAATTTGAACAATTTATTAAAAAAAACGAAACCTGGAGCTTTTTGAACAGCTTTGAGAATGTCAATGACATGTATCAAGCTTTCAATGACCGTTTCATTTATTATTTAGACGTTTTGGGTCCTTTTAAAAAAGCCAAAAACAATTTCAAACCCAAAAATAATTCATGGTTAACTAAAGGGATTCTCATTTTCAGAGATAAACTCAAATTTTTTCACTCAATATTTGTTCAAACACAAAACGAAAATTTTAAAACATTTTACAGATCATATCGAAGGGTCTATAGAAAAGTCATCCAAGCTGCTAAAGCTCATGACGTCAATAGAGCCCTGAGAAATTGTGAAAACTTTTCTAAAACTGCATGGAAAATAATCAATGAATCGGCACAAAAATCAAACTTGGACCGAAACCTTGAGTCTATATCAATCAAAATTAATGAACGCGTAATTGACGATCAGTTGCAGGTTGCCAACGAGTTTAATAATTATTTTTCTTCTGTGGCCTCAACTGATTCGTCAATTTCAGAACCTCGATATCATGAAATTTGTGTTAGGGAACCGGTTGCATCCATGGCTCTGGCCCCTGTGTGTGTGGAGGAGTTAGCTCGTGTCGTACAGGGGTTGAATTCAAAGAAATCGTGTGACGCTAACGGGATGTCAGTTTGGTTACTCAAACGTTGCTTTAGGTACATTTTGAGGCCACTCACAAAATTTATAAATTTTTCATTTGAATCTGCAACTTTTCCATAGGGAGCTAGGTTTGCTGACATTGCCCTGTCTCTATATGTTTCATGTGATCCTGTACTGTCAATCGAAGTGCACTTTAGTCCGGGGCAGGGACTTTCATCAGTATGAAACTAGAGCCAGGTACAACTTTAGAGTCCATAGTCATAGACTGGCGGTATCTCAGCATTTACCGCATCAGGTTGGCGTCGGCTTAATCAACAAGCTCCCTGAAAGTGTAAAAAATGCAACTAATCAAATCCAATTCAAAACTCGTCTCAAATGCCTGTTGGTGTCAAAAGCATTTTATTCGCTAGAGGAGTTTATGATGAGTCGCTGGGATATCTAAAAATATCTTAAATTACCAAAATTTAAAATCTGGATCCAAAGATAGTGTGAATTAGTGTGAATGAGTGAAATGTAAGTCTGACTGTGTGTGAGTGTGTAGAGTATTTGCTGTGTGAATATATGACGACTGCTATACAATGTTATATATTGTCTAAAAGCAATAAAGAAATGATTTGATTTGATAGTTCTTAATAACAGTTCTAAATTATTGTTAATGGACATTTATTTATAGTAAAGTATATAGAGGTAAAAGTTATAGTTTAGTCGGTGGAATACTATAAGGAGATTTACACATCAAATATATCAGATAGTTTATGGTTGTTTGAGAACAACTCTCAAGAATTGAAAATACTTTTCATCGATTTTTAATATATGTCACATGTAGTTGTAACAAGTTTCTTAAATGGTTAATGACGCCAAAATATTTTATTGCTTTATACATTGGCACTACGAGTACTGTAAACTACATTATAAACCTCAGAACTTGGACTAGCTCTGTTGGGCTCAACCTGGTAAATCATTCTGAAGAGCTCATTGATATTTCAACAGTAACTGATCTCTTGCAGAATGCTCGTATTAAGTTCAAGTTAAAACAGTGCACACACGTAAGACCTGTAGGTGGTAATTGACTGCCTCAAACGCTTTTCAATTACTTTCCTTGAGTAGCATTTGTTTCTTAAAAGTATTCAAGCCAATTTTGGTGAAAGTCCATGAATCTTTCATGTTCATGGTTTTTTGTGAAAATTAATTCTGGTATTTGAATTCATCTCTTATCTCCATAGGGTTAGTTAAGCTTCGATTAACCCATATTCTATAGAACGTTGATATCAATTTTTATTGAAATGCGTTATATATAAGAAGTTAGGGTAGTTTTTTTATAAAAGAGTTTTAGCCTGGAAGCCCTTCTCCCTTGTCTCTGACATCGATAGGGTCCTACTGAACGAGTTGTAACTTCCCATTACGTGTAAATGTCTATGCTGATTTGTATTAAGATGCTTCCAGACACTCAATGGTCTACGGACATTATTGTTTCAAGTCTCGATTTCTACCTTGTGTTCTCCATTGTGCTGTTGTAGTTTTGTGTTTGTACTTTCTTTTCATTTTATTTCGATTACGACACTGTGTTTTGTTAGTTATGAACATTTTCCTGAAAATTATTCAAACAGTTGCAGTAGATGGATATAGCTCAATTATTTGTTAAGCACGATGCTCCTTGCTGCTGTGTAACCGATTTGAAGTGGGAACGCGTATAAAAACGTAAATACTTTCATAGGAAATTTACACGACAAATTTGAGAAAGTCTTTGGTTGTTTTAATAACCGCATAAATTTTCAAACATCCGCATACTGAGAGAATTAACTGTAGTATATAATGTTCTTGTGTAAGTCAATTAAGTACGTTTAATGACGTACTTACATAGATGTAACTGTAAACAGTCATGTAAGACTGTTAAAGCTGCAGTTTTATTGTTGTTGCAATGATTTATCGTGAGAACTTGTTGTTCTCGTGGGCTTGTGCCAGATCGCTCAATGACGCAGCTAATTGCACAGGTAGAGAGAGGTGTGTCAGAGTCTTGAATATTTACTACGAACAGATTAGTTGGCACTGCGTCCAATTTCCCTAACAATCTTAGATAAGTAAGAATAGCTCTATTTCTCCTAACTATGAAGCTTAAATACCTTACATTTCATTTTTCTTTATACTAAGATCCTTTTTAACTGTTTTATTGACTGAAAATATTCAATAGTTATGATACCTCAATGTACAGGTCTCCCTTCAAGTAGAGTTTCTTCAACTGTAAACTTTGAGTCTATTAAATAATATCTTTTGTCCAAGCTACCAGCCTTTAATAATGAGATATAGCCAGCATTGTTGAAAGTAGTGACCTCAAACAAAGATTAAGTATCGGTTTAACTTAGGCCATAGTTGACAACTCTTTCAATCTCTCTGTGACACTGTCACGTGGAAAATGTCAACGTAAAAGGCCAATATTTTATTTTTAAACAATTTCCAATTTATTTATGGAAAACGATCATAATTAAACACTTTAATGACTTTTATAAAAGATTGTTTACATTAAAATAATATTATTTCGTTTTAACCAATATTTTCTCAAAATTTACCAAAATAATAAACTAAAAGTTTGAGAAAAAAATTGACAAAAAGCTATAAATAACTTTTAACTAAGAGAATATAGATGTATAAAAACAGGTTCAATTTTATGTTTACAAAGATAAAACAACTTGAGTATTAATTTCTTATGATTCTATAAGTTTGGTTACGGAAAGTGAATCTACAATGATGAAATTATATTTACAATATTAAGGAGAAAAAATCTAATTAAATTAAATATTTTCTTAATACAAAAGTCCGGTTATATTTTGGACTTAGTTCAGGGTAAAGCTAGTTCTCTTGCATAGCTCATCGTGCTAGCTGGCGGGTAACAACACTATGGAGAAAGAACAATGAACAATAAATAACATATGGATATAAATAAACAGCTGTCCAATTATAACAATTCGACAAATGAAAGAATCGAAAGGAAAATAACTACTATTGTATTTATATTATGTTTAAACAAAGTTAAATTAATCTCCATATTATTGAACCAGATACTCTTAAAAAGTTCGTAAAATACAAAAATACGTTACTTAGAAATTTAATAATTTGCAAAAATTATTCCAAGTGGAAATTTCGGTTATGTTTATTATTGTTCATGAACTATATTTTGACGAGTACACAAATCCTCCTGACTGTATCAAGTTTGAATAACAAAGATATAGATTAGTAGAAATGAATAAAATACATTTCACCAAATAAAGTTCGTTTCGATTACAGAGTAAGATGTTGAATTTTCCAAATGATAAAAGTGTTTGTGCTCATTTACGCTTATATAAATTAGGTTACTACTACTTATACAAATATATATTGTATGAAAAAAACAAATGCACTGAGACTTCTTATAAGTATAAAAGAAAAAGACTTATACAATCCTTTAATATTTCGACGTAATGCTGTTCTGAATAAAAATAGTGTAAACAAAGAATAAAAGTAAACATAAAACACATTTTTAAACTTCTTATTAGCATATGAATTTGGACATTGGTTAGGCAGTAGTTTAGGTTTTACCAGGAGGTTCTTCATATGGGGCTTTATACAAAAATTCTCGGGGGTGTTGAAAGCAAATTGTGTGTCAAGGGATGATTCTAAATAAAAAGTTTTTAGGTTGCCATTTCTGCGAAGACAAATGTTGTGCTACATGCAAAAATCTAAATCCTGTTAAAACTTGTACAAACACAACTAATACAACATACCCAATTCCATTAACTGTATATCAGAGTATGTTATTTATTAGCGAATTATTATTGCAAATTTTGTCCCAAGGACTATATTGGTTTAACAACAAATCCCTTACATATTAGGATAAATAACTATCGGTCTTCAAACAACAAAAAAGACGACAAATTGGTTCACAACACGCATTGGCTCATCACGAAATATTAAATAACTGTTACTCGTGACAAGAGATTAGTAAAGTACCAGAAGAATCTTCCAAAATCCAATTGGAAAATTTAGAACAAGCGTATCAATTAGTCACTAAGTTAAAATTAACTTTTGGTTTAAATAAGAAATGATGTGTTAAAATAATCTAAATAATGTTCAACAAAAAGTATACTCTTTTTTCTTGTTCTGAATACAAAATTAAAAAACGTCAAAATTAATTATATATTGTTATTTATTTTAAGTTATTAGAAGGCGCTGGATGCTGACCATATTTCATTATGGTCCAGATATGCCAGGCATGACCAGATTGGCTAGACATCGTCCCTCATATCTGGCTAGATGTGGCTTGATATAACCAGAAATGGAACCCCGTATTTTGTAGCCTACCAAATAGCAAATCAGGATTGGAGAAACTCAAGGGTACGATGTCTTACATCTAGTTCAACCCCCTCCCTTTTACTATTTAAAACTCCTTAGAAAATCTTTTGGACAATCACAGCCAGCACTGGACCGAAACAGGTATAGAGCGATCAACGAACGCGTTATTAAAATTGCTAGATGAGTTGTTGTGTAATATTTTACATAATATTAAACTATGATACAGACAAAGGAGAAGAAAGAATCATCAAGCGAGAACAGTGTCAAGGTGAACAATTTTTAGGCAAAATTAAAACTTATGATTAATTATACAGTTAAAATATTCTTCTGTGGTGAAATTAACTTTGTCTATTAAGACTCGCGCAATAATACAAACTACAATCGCAACAGTGTGACTTGGCAACAATACAGGATAACAATACAGCCGCTCTGTATTGTCCGTGCCGTATTGTATTGTAGACGTACGGCCTGGTAACAACAATAAGTCTGTCACACTGTGTACAGCGTATTGGCCGCGTCCAAACAGAACTGCCCACACGGAACCGTTCTGTCTAAACTGCGCGCCGCTGTTCCGCTACCGCAACTTGAAAATAACCTTAGTAAAACTCCATCCCACTTCCACGCTTGCTGTCAAAGATCATAAACAAGGTTCTTTCATTACAAAGTTATAAATTTGTTCGATACCCAAATATAAAAAGAGTTTATCTGGTTGATAACACAACCCCGCATATTATTTTGTTCTACACACATTTTTTGATTGCCATAAAAATTAATTTTAAACTCTTATATAACTATCCAAAAAGGCTTTCAATTCGTTAAACAACCATAGATTTCTAACAAAATATAATTCTCATTGATATAATAGTATTACAGAACTTTATTTTTTATTCAAGTTAAAATTTGACTGAAGGAAAACGTTTACCTTCATTAAACTTATTTTATTACTAACTTTGGTATAGCATATATTTTAAGACACATGCTTATATTTAAATTGACTTTTAAAGTTCGTCATTACACAATATTGGTTGACATTATTTTGTTGGATTTTGAAAATTTCCAATCATATTGAATTGATGTACAGCACGATTTTATCGTCACGTTTCTCTTTTTATCATCAGCGTTAGGTATGCCGGCTTCGATGTTCACTGTTATTTTTATTAGCATAGTACATTAATTATCGTGTCTGTACATGATGAGACCTCCCCGGGATTTGAACCCGTGATCTCCCAGATAGAGAGCCGAGACTATATCCATTAGTCTACGGAGGAGGACATACAGCACGTTTTGCTTTTTGCTCTTGAAGTTCGAGTGACAGGATCGTAGTTCCTCATGAAACTGATATACAAGTGTATTTAATTTGTATACAGCATGATCAGTGCTTGATCCTTGAGGTGTGAGTGACTGCAACGCATTCTCCCCACAACTGCACCAACTGTCCACAGCGCAATCCGACAGCCCACCTTAGTAATACCATTAACGGGAGCTATTATCATTAACTAAATCTGGAGATCTTTTGTGTTGTCGTCACTAACCTCAGTGAGACCTCCAAGTTGGGGTTGTACGAGATTTGGTTTTCGACCTAAGCCGTGAAATAGGTGGCGTTTAATTGCATGTACAGTTCAACATAAAATGCATGCAACTATTATTAATTTATATAAGTTTATTAAATATAGAACTCACGCAGCTGTTGCTAGAAGGGGACTGTGTCTGTAGATGAGCCATGGGTTTCTGGGCATTTTCCAGCCTCAGAACCGACCTGTGGAATTAAACAGGTTAAAGAAAACTGTATAAATATAAAAACATGATTAAACTAAATTACTGTACATTACACACATGGAAACTTGGCTTGCCAAACCAAGATCGTAGATGTCACTGTCAACATACAGGGGAGGAATATCTACTATACTAAATCTGAATTTCACTGTTCTTAAAATGAGTTTCAGGTGGACAATGCCGTACCGTACAGAAGGTCCGTGTGGTTGAGCCAGCTATTTGCCATTATAAAGTGCTGATGCACAACGCAGATGGTAACTAACATAAATAATATGTGTAAAAACAAAATTAACTCAACCTGCATAAATACAATGGTTTTGGATTTTGTTAATGTTTAAATGGTGATGTAAATATTTGTTAAATGAAAATAAAATATGCTTGTGCATAGTTGATTTAGAATAATTGCTTTTCTCTTAAGTATATTAAACTAAATAATGTAAAGCACTTTTTCAGTTAAAAGATTTAAAACTCAATCAAGACATTTGGACAAGCCATCCCGTACTCTTGATATTTTGGCAACAGTGCCTTACTGTACGGAATGCCGTATTGTATCATTCGACTCACCAAACCACTATCCACATTTACTTTATTCAATATAGGTCTTATTATTTTGTTGGTAACATTTTGGTTGCATGAGTGTGGTTATTCCTTTTAGCTGGTTTCAAGAACTCAACTTGTGAAAGTGGTACTAGTTGCAACAGCTGTTTTTATATTGGTCAACACTCATAAACTCTCCCCCACAGGTTTCCAGTTTTAACATCTTATAATATTATTTTCGTTTAGTTTAAAACAGCTGATTATTAAAACACACGAATTTATTAGGCCATTATTCTTAATAGTCCAGTCGTATTACCTGATTGAAAAAATAAATGTTTTCTTACAGCAAACTAATGGCACAATTTAGTCAAATACATCATAAATAAATAAAAAAACCATTCCGAACCAAAATCGTCTATTAGGGGGTATAGGAGGGGTGGTTTTTAGGGGTGAAAATGGTTTTTTGGAATTTGTGAGTAAACAATGCATCCTATTGAAAACAGTCAAACGTAAAAGTTGTTGGAAATGAAAAAATCTACAACTTATGTAGTAATCATTTTTGCTCTAACCTCAAAACTTTCCCAAAAAAATCCAAAAAAAAACCGTGTTTTTGGTTTTTAATTTTTTTCTTTTACAAAAATGGTTCGATTGAGCTGAAAGTTTGATCAAATATACTTTGTGCTATTCTAAAATTAATGTATTTTTTCATTAAGAAATATTCAGCCGTTATAATAAAATTCTACTTTAAAAACAATTTTTGATAATTTTCAATCACCATTTTGAAACATTGTTTTTAATCAAAAAAGGTTCTCTGACGGCTCATTATTTTCGTTTTTTTTGTCTATTTTGAAGAAATGAAATAAAAAATATGTAGTTTAATTGAAAAAACTGCAGAAAAATTGAAAATAAACAAAATATTGACATTTTTCATTATACATTGTATTATTTACGTGGAAAAATTGTTATTATTTATTTAAATTATAATTTTTTTTATACCAGTGCTATTTGTAAGCATTAAGCAAAATAATAATGAATCATGCATATTTAACAATTACGTGGAAATGTTTAAATAAATCAAAAAACAGAATTCGAGTCTTAGTACATTTTTTTTAATTTGTATTTTTCATCATATATTTTTTATTTCTTTACAATATTTTTTACAATTCTTATTGAAATTGAATCAAGAAACCATTATTTCTTTCCAAAAGTTTTTTTTTAATATTTATGGTTTTTTTTTCAGTGAACTTAAAAATATAAATATCTTTTTTTTCATATTCTACGTCATCTGATCGTGATTCATACCATATTCTACTCAATTTTTTCCCTGCTTTTTTTTTAAATGTAGTGATTGTATCTCCTTTCATTGAAGGAAACACAAGATCGTTATCAAAACTATCACTCAATTTTTTTTAAAATGTATTTAATGTTGGGCTATCACCATCAAAATCTTCTTTAATTTCGTTAAGGGAAAATTGGCAAACAAAATTTTACACAAATTATTCAATAAAAATTATTAAAAATAATACAGATCATAAAACTTTGTCTCTGTACATACAATTTTACGCATGCTATTTATCTAGTAATTTTTACGTATTTTCAGTATACTAATTTTATCGTGCTTTCTGCATTTTATAGAATGTAAATGGTGGAAAAGGTACCTTCTTGTATCATTTGTAAAAGCCGCGATGAAGATTTGGTGAAAATAAAAAGTCGAGGGATAGATACTTTTATTTCGTCAAGTAAACAAAGCAATGATCAGCGTACAAAACATTTCAGAAATTGACTGAAGCACACATTCATGATGGTTGTCGATCGGCATACAATAGACCTTGATCAATTGTTACAGCTTCCAAAGAACAAACAAGACAAAAAATCTATTGGGAAGAAGATTATGAAAGAAGCATGTGATTTTGATTTTGAGCATCATTGTGTTTTTTGTGAAGAACCTTGTAACCAAAATAGAGCATTTCGCGGTATGCAGAAGGTTGAGACTAAAGAAAAATGTATCAACTTTAAAGGGAAGAGATGTTTCAGAATCATTTAATAAAAGTCTGTTAGTTAGACTGATTTTCTCAAAGAATCAGATGAAGTTCAAGCTTATTATCATAATAGGTGCATGTCATCTTTTTATGATGGGACAAAGCTCAACATCTTGTAGACATACATCGAGTGTAGATTCTAAAGATTTCATAAGTTACTGCGTGTATTACTTTAACAAAATTCATCCGAGTGCCAATTTTCCCTTAACGAACTTAAAGAAGATTTTGATGGTGATAGAACATTAAATACATTAAAAAAAATTGAGTGATAGTTTTGATAACGATCTTGTGTTTCCTTCAATTAAAGGAGATACAATCACTACATTTAAAAAAAAGCAGGGAAAAATTGAGTAGAATATGGTACGAATCACGATCAGATGACGTAGAATATGAAAAAAAGATATTTATATTTTTAAGTTCACTGAAAAAAACCATAAATATTTTAAAAAAAACTTTTGGAAAGAAATAACGGTTTCTTGATTCAATTTCAATAAGAATTGTAAAAAAATATTGTAAAGAAATAAAAAATATATGATGAAAAATACAAATTAAAAAAATGTACTAAGACTCGAATTCTGTTTTTTGATTTATTTAAACATTTCCACGTAATTGTTAAATATGCATGATTCATTATTATTTTGCTTAATGCTTACAAATAGCACTGGTATAAAAAAAATTATAATTTTAAATAAATAATAACAATTTTTCACGTAAATAATACAATGTATAATGAAAAATGTCAATATTTTGTTTATTTTCAATTTTTCTGCAGTTTTTTCAATTAAACTACATATTTTTTTATTTCATTTCTTCAAAATAGACAAAAAAAACGAAAATAATGAGCCGTCAGAGAACCTTTTTTGATTAGTTTGCTGTAAGAAAACATTTATTTATTTGACCATTTTAACTGCTATTTCTCCTGGACTATAATCCATTTACAACATTTTAACACTCGCATTTATTATAAATATTTAAATAATGCAGCTGTTGCGCATTATTGGTACTTATACGTCTTGAGTGACATTAATTTATTTCTCTTCTTATTAAAACTATTAAAAACACCACGACGAGACTAAATGATGTAACAACTGGATTGCCCTAGGCTTCATAAACATTTTAAAGGTTTTACAAGCCTTTTAAATGGGTAAAAACATTATAAAAATAAACAGGGTGATTGAAAAGTAAGTTTCACCCTCTGTTAACTTATTTGTTATTTTAGATGTATAAAATCTGTTTGCGGCAATCTTAATAGCTACAAAGGACTACACTAATAATATTCAAATATCACTCATAGTATTGTAACATATAATTTTACAGGTCATGGTTAGCCAATAACAAATACACTTAAACAATTGAAATCGGACTACTCCACAAGAAATGACAACCCCAAACGTATAAAGTTGAAAAGTAAGTTGCACCTCCCATAACTTGTTTATTATTTTAGATATGTGAAATCTGTTTACTACACTCTTACTAGCTACAAAGGTTTACACTAATAATGACAGTTTTCACATTTTTGACCCTCAGGGGAAAGGAGGGTGGGGGGCCAACTCAAAATGTTCAAATAGCACTAGTAGTCGTGTAACATATCATATTGGTCTTGGTTAGTCAATAAAAATACACTAAAAGAATTAAAGTCGGTCCAATCTACACGAAATGGCAGCCAAAAACATAACTGAGCATTATTGTGATTCATAACGTAGAGCCTAATACCTAATTTAACAAATAATGAAAAATCAATTAAGATAAAACTTATTTGGGCAATTACAGATAAGTATGGTCGTATCACGGAGGGAGTAGTTAGGAAAACTGATACCCTCTTGTTTATCTGATTCTTCACTTATGCAATGCTTTTATCCAATCAGTTTCCCAATTTTCTAACAGTTCGCTTGAAAATTCTGATACAGTGACCAAATACGCAATTCCTACTGATCTTAGTTGTAGTTTTTAATTCAGAGTATGACGTAGGTACGTTATTATTAGGATAACACTCCAAATTTAATGTTTTAATGTGTAATTCAGTAACCCCTGTTTTATAACGAATCGAGATAGATATATAAACAGCTGAGCATTGTTGGTCAACTGAGCGTATGTTGGCAGAATGGAGATAAATATATAAACAGCTGAGCATTGTTGGTCAGCTGAGATTATGTTGGTAGAATCGAGATAGATATATAAACAGCCGAGCATTGTTGGTCAACTGAGCGTATGTTGGCAGAATGGAGATAAATATATAAACAGCTGAGCATTGTTGGTCAGCTGAGATTATGTTGGTAGAATCAAGATAGATATATAAACAGCTGAGAATTGTTGGTCAGCTGAGCGTATGTTGGCAGAATCGAGATAGATATTATAAACAAATGAGCATTGTTGGGCGGCTGAGCGTATGTTGGCAGAATCGATATAGCTATATAAACAGCTAAGCATTGTTGGACAGTCGTATGTTTGCGCTTCATTCGATTGCAATCGTTCGTAATGCTGTGTTATGTTTCGATATATTATTGAATAATTTCGTTACCAATTGATATTTTTGAAGTCTTTGTTTAAGAATCTTTAAAACGATGTGTTACAAGATTATAAGTGCTATTTGAAAAATTTTAGTTAGCCTACCTCCTATCCCTTTTCCCCCTGAGGGTAAAAAATGTGAAACATCATTATTAGTGTAGCCCTTTGTAGCTAGTACGATTGCCGAAAACAGATTTTATACATCTAAAATAACAAAAAAAATTAAGAGAGGTTACAACATGCTTTTCAATCACCCTGTATATTTTCTAAAAAGAATCTGTAAGCCATAAAATGCATTTGTATTATTCATTATCCCTCCTTTTATAGGGGTTAAGTGACATTGGGTTCTTTTATGGAATAATCTAAAATGCTGATTAAAATATGAATTAATAAATTATAAGCTTAAATGATAAATTTGATATTTCCGAACATGTTTGTGTTCTGGAGCGCTGTTTCCATCTACTCAACGAATTTCACCAACATTTACACACAAGGTTTACGGACGGCATTACAAAAAAAATAGACTAGTGCATTTCCAGGAATAATACTTCTAAAATAATTCCATGCACAATATTCATGAGCGGGCAAATAGAAATGTTGTAGTTACAATCAATAATAATAAAACCAGTGAACCCACCCAGTGACGCGCCGGGTTAATACTACTAGCAGTATAATATTCATTGCAGTAACTAGAGAACGTGATGCTTGGACGTCATCCCTCCCCCAACAATCCCTATAATCCCCCACCATTACCCTACTTTCTACTATTTAATATCACACTCACACAACATACTTTAAGGATCGTTACGTTTCATCACTTCGTCTCGGCTTATCACCCCGTTTACTAGTCTTGTCTAGACTGGATAATGTAATGCTTGAACGTCATCCCTCCCCCAACAATCCCTATAATCCCCCACCATTACCCTACTTTCTACTATTTAATATCACACTCACACAACATACTTTAAGGATCGTTACGTTTCATCACTTCGTCTCGGCTTATCACCCCGTTTACTAGTCTTATCTAGACTGTAGAATGTTATGCTTGAACGTCATCCCTCCCCCAACCATCTCACTAATCCACTAATCACTAATCCACCATCTTTTACTACTTCCTACTATTTAATATCGCACTCAACACAACATGCTTTAAAGATTGTTACGTTTCATCAAATTGACTCGGCTTATCACCCCGTTTACTAGTCTTGTCTAGACTGTAGAATGTTATGCTTGGACATCACCCCTCCCCCAACCACACCACTAATCCACCACCATTACCATACTTCCTACTATTTAATATCGCACTCACACAACATACTTTAAGGATCGTTACGTTTCATCACTTCGTCTCGGCTTATCACCCCGTTTACTAGTCTTGTCTAGACTGCAGAATGTTATGCTTGAACGTCATCCCTCCCCCAACCATCTCACTAATCCACCATCTTTCACTACTTCCTACTATTTAATATCGCACTCAACACAACATACTTTAAGGATCGTTACGTTTCATCACTTTGTCTCGGCTTATCACCCCGTTTACTAGTCTTGTCTAGACTGGAGAATGTAATACTTGGACGTCACCCCTCCCCCAACCACACCACTAATCCACCACCATTACCCTACTTAATACTATTTAATATCGCAATCAACACAACATACTTTAAGGATCGTTGAGTTTCATCACTTTGTCTCGGCTTATCACCCCGTTTACTAGTCTTGTCTAGACTGGAGAATGTAATACTTGGACGTCATCCCTCCCCCAACCATCTCACTAATCCACCATCTTTCACTACTTCCTACTATTTAATATCGCACTCAACACAACATACTTTAAAGATTGTTACGTTTCATCAAATTGTATCGGCTTATCACCCCGTTTACTAGTCTTGTCTAGACTGGAGAATGTAATACTTGGACGTCATCCCTCCCCCAACCATCTCACTAATCCACCATCTTTCACTACTTCCTACTATTTAATATCGCACTCAACACAACATACTTTAAAGATTGTTACGTTTCATCAAACTGTCTCGGGTTATCACCCCGTTTACTAGTCTTGTTTAGACTGGATAATGTAATGCTTGGACGTCAGCCCCTCCCCCAACCACACCACTAATCCACCACCATTACCCTACTTCCTACTATTTAATATCGCACTCAACACAACATACTTTAAGGATTGTTGAGTTTCATCACTTTGTCTCGGCTTATCACCCCGTTTACTAGTCTTGTCTAGACAGGATAATGTAATGCTTGGACGTCACCCCTCCCCCAACCACACCACTAATCCACCACCATTACCCTACTTCCTACAATTTAATATCGCACTCAACACAACATACTTTAAGGATCGTTGAGTTTCATCACTTTGTCTCGGCTTATCACCCCGTTTACTAGTCTTGTCTAGACTGGAGAATGTAATACTTGGACGTCATCCCTCCCCCAACCATCTCACTAATCCACCATCTTTCACTACTTCCTACTATTTAATATCGCACTCAACACAACATACTTTAAGGATTGTTACGTTTCATCAAACTGTCTCGGGTTATCACCCCGTTTACTAGTCTTGTTTAGACTGGATAATGTAATGCTTGGACGTCACCCCTCCCCCAACCACACCACTAATCCACCACCATTACCCTACTTCCTACTATTTAATATCGCACTCAACACAACATACTTTAAGGATTGTTGAGTTTCATCACTTTTTCTCGGCTTATCACCCCGTTTACTAGTCTTGTCTAGACTGGATAATGTAATGCTTGGACGTCACCCCTCCCCCAACCACACCACTAATCCACCACCATTACCCTACTTCCTACTATTTAATATCGCACTCAACACAACATACTTTAAGGATCGTTGAGTTTCATCACTTTGTCTCGGCTTATCACCCCGTTTACTAGTCTTGTCTAGACTGGAGAATGTAATACTTGGACGTCATCCCTCCCCCAACCATCTCACTAATCCACCATCTTTCACTACTTCCTACTATTTAATATCGCACTCAACACAACATACTTTAAGGATTGTTACGTTTCATCAAACTGTCTCGGGTTATCACCCCGTTTACTAGTCTTGTTTAGACTGGATAATGTAATGCTTGGACGTCACCCCTCCCCCAACCACACCACTAATCCACCACCATTACCCTACTTCCTACTATTTAATATCGCACTCAACACAACATACTTTAAGGATTGTCGAGTTTTCATCACTTTTTCTCGGCTTATCACCCCGTTTACTAGTCTTGTCTAGACTGGATAATGTAATGCTTGGACGTCACCCCCTCCCCCAACCACACCACTAATCCACCATCATTACCCTACTTCCTACTATTTAATATCGCACTCAACACAACATACTTTAAGGATCGTTGAGTTTCATCACTTTGTCTCGGCTTATCACTCCCGTTTACTAGTCTTGTCTAGACTGGAGAATGTAATACTTGGACGTCATCCCTCCCCCAACCATCTCACTAATCCACCATCTTTCACTACTTTCCTACTATTTTAATATCGCACTCAACACAACATACTTTAAGGATTGTTACGTTTCATCAAACTGTCTCGGGTTATCACCCCGTTTACTAGTCTTGTTTAGACTGGATAATGTAATGCTTGGGACGTCACCCCTCCCCCAACCACACCACTAATCCACCACCATTACCCTACTTCCTACTATTTAATATCGCACTCAATACAACATACTTTAAGGATTGTTGAGTTTCATCACTTTGTCTCGGCTTATCACCCCCCGTTTACTAGTCTTGTCTAGACTGGAGAATGTAATACTTGGACGTCACCCCTCCCCCAACCACACCACTAATCCACACCACCATTACCCTACTTAATACTATTTAATATCGCACTCAACACAACATACTTTAAGGATCGTTACGTTTCATCACTTCGTCTCGGCTTATCACCCCGTTTACTAGTCTTGTCTAGACTGGAGAATGTAATACTTGGACGTCATCCCTCCCCCAACCATCTCACTAATCCACCATCTTTCACTACTTCCTACTATTTAATATCGCACTCAACACAACATACTTTAAGGATCGTTACGTTTCATCACTTCGTCTCCGGCTTATCACCCCGTTTACTAGTCTTGTCTAGACTGGAGAATGTAATACTTGGACGTCATCCCTCCTCCCTAACCATCTCACTAATCCACCATCTTTCACTACTTCCTACTATTTAATATCGCACTCAACACAACATACTTTAAAGATTGTTACGTTTCATCAAACTGTCTCGGGTTATCACCCCGTTTACTAGTCTTGTTTAGACTGGATAATGTAATGCTTGGACGTCAGCCCTCCCCCAACCACACCACTAATCCACCACCATTACCCCTACTTCCTACTATTTAATATCGCACTCAACACAACATACTTTAAGGATTGTTTGAGTTTCATCACTTTGGTCTCGGCTTATCACCCCGTTTACTAGTCTTGTCTAGACTGGAGAATGTAATACTTGGACGTCATCCCTCCCCCAACCATCTCCACTAATCCACCATCTTTCACTACTTCCTACTATTTAATATCGCACTCAACACAACATACTTTAAAGATTGTTACGTTTCATCAAATTGTCTCGGCTTATCACCCCGTTTACTAGTCTTGTTTAGACTGGATAATGTAATGCTTGGACGTCATCATCCCTCCCCCAACCATCTCACTAATCCACCATCTTTCACTACTTCCTACTATTTAATATCGCACTCAACACAACATACTTTTAAGGATTGTTGAGTTTCATCACTTTGTCTCGGCTTATCACCCCGTTTACTAGTCTTGTCTAGACTGGAGAATGTAATACTTGGACGTCACCCCTCCCCCCAACCACTCCACTAATCCACCACCATTACCCTACTTAATACTATTTAATTATCGCACTCAACACAACATACTTTAAGGATCGTTGAGTTTCATCACTTTGTCTCGGCTTATCACCCCGTTTACTAGTCTTGTCTAGACTGGAGAATGTAATACTTGGACGTCATCCCTCCCCCAACCATCTCACTAATCCACCATCTTTCACTACTTCCTACTATTTAATATCGCACTCAACACAACATACTTTAAAGATTGTTACGTTTCATCAAATTGTCTCGGCTTATCATCACCCGTTTACTAGTCTTGTTTAGACTGGATAATGTAATGCTTGGACGTCATCCCTCCCCTCCAACCATCTCACTAATCCACCATCTTTCACTATTTCCTACTATTTTAATATCGCACTCAACACAACATACTTTAAAGATTGTTACGTTTCATCAAACTGTCTCGGGTTATCACCCCGTTTACTAGTCTTGTTTAGACTGGATAATGTAAATGCATTGGACGTCACCCTCCCCCAACCACACCACTAATCCACCACCATTACCCTACTTCCTACTATTTAATATCGCACTCAACACAACATACTTTAAGGATTGTTGAGTTTCATCACTTTTTCTCGGCTTATCACCCCGTTTACTAGTCTTGTCTAGACTGGATAATGTAATGCTTGGACGTCACCCCTCCCCCAACCACACCACTAATCCACCACCATTACCCTACTTCCTACTATTTAATATCGCACTCAACACAACATACTTTAAGGATCGTTGAGTTTCATCACTTTGTCTCGGCTTATCACCCCGTTTACTAGTCTTGTCTAGACTGGAGAATGTAATACTTGGACGTCATCCCTCCCCCAACCATCTCACTAATCCACCCATCTTTCACTACTTGTCCCTACTATTTAAAAAATATCGCACTCAGCAACTGGACAACACAACATACTTTATAGGATTGTTTACGTTTCATCAAACTGTCTCGGGTTATCATCCCGTTTACTAGTCTTGTTTAGACTGGATAATGTAATGCTTGGACGTCACCCCTCCCACTCAACCACACCACTAATCCACCACCAGTTACCCTTACTTCTCCCTACTATTTAATATCGCACTCAATACAACATACTTTAAGGATTGTTGAAGTTTCATCACTTTGTCTCGGCTTATCACCCCGCGCGCGTTTACTAGTCTTGTCTAGACTGGAGAAAGTAATTACTTGGACGTCACCCCTCCCCCAACCACACCACTAAACCACCACCATTACCCTACATAATACTATTTAATATCACACTCAACACAACATACTTTAAGGATCGTGTGAGTTTCATCACTTTGTCTCGGCTTATCACCCCGTTTACTAGTCTTGTCTAGACTGGAGAATTAATACTTGGACTCGTCATTCCCTCCCCCAACCAATCTCACTAATCCACCATCTTTCACTACTTCCTACTATTCTTAATATCGCACTCAACACAACATACTTTAAAGATTGTTACGTTTTCATCAAATTTTCATCGGCTTATCAGAAAACACCCCCGTTTACTAGTCTTTTTAGACTGGTATAATGTAATGCTTGGACGACATCCCTCCCCCAACCATCTCACTAATCCACCATCTTTCACTATTTTCCTACTATTTAATATCGCACTCAACACAACATACTTTTTTTAAAGATTGTTTACGTTTCATCAAACTGGGAAACTGTCCTCGGGTTATCACCCCGTTTAACACTAGTCTTGTATTAGACTGGATAATGTAATGCTTGGACGTCACCCCCTCCCACCAACCCCCCCACTAATCCACCACCATTACCCTACTTCCTACTATTTAATATCGCACTCAACACAACATACTATTTAAGGATCGTTTGAGTTTCATCACACTTTGTCTCGGCCTTAGCACCCCGTTTACCTAGTCATTGTCTAGACTGGGAGAAATGTAATACTTGGACGTCATCCCTCCCCCAACCATCACACTAATCCACCATCTTTCACTACGTTCCTACTATTTAATATTAGCACTCAACACACACATTACTTTAAGGAATTGTTACGTTTTCATCAAACTGTCTCGGGTTATCACCCCGTTTACTAGTCTTGTTTAGACTGGATAATGTAATGCTGGACGTTCACCCCTCCCCCAACCACACCACTAAATCCACCACCATTACCCCTACTTCCTACTATTTAATATCGCACTCAACACAACATACTTTAAGGATTGATTGAGTTTCATCCACTTTTTTCTCGGCTTATCTCACCCCGTTTACTAGTCTTGTCTAAGACTAGATAATGTAATGCTTGGACGTCACCCTCCCCCAATCCACCCACCCACACCATAACTAAATCCACCACCATTACCCTACTTCCTACTATTTAATATCGCACACAACACAACATACTTTAAGGATCGTTGAGTTTCCATCACTTTGTCTCGGCTTAGTCATCCCCCGTTTACTAGTCTTGTCTAGGACTGGAGAATGTAATACTTGGGACGTCATCCCACTCCCCCAACCAAACATCTCACTAATCCACCCATTCATTTTCACTACTTCCTACTATTTAATATCGCACTCAACTACACATACAACATACTTTAAAAGATATTGTTGACGTTTCATCAAAATTGTCTCGGCTTATCACCCCCGTTTACTAGTCTTGTTTAGGACTGGATTAATGTAATGGCTTGGACGTCACCCCTCCCCCAACCACACCACTAAATCCACCACCATTACCCTACAGCTTCCTTACTATTTAATATCGCACTCAACACAACATACTTTAAGGATTGTTGAGTTTCATCACTGTTTTCTCGGCTTATCACCCCGTTTACTAGTCATTTGTCTAGACTGGATAATGTAATGCTTTGGACGTCACCCCTCCCCCAACCACACCACTAATCCACCACCATTACCCTACTTCCTACTGTATTAATATCGCAACTCAACACAACATAACTTTAAGGATCGTTGAGAGTTTCATCACTTTGTCTCGGCTTATCACCCCCCCGTTTTTAACTAGTCTTGTTCCCTAGACTGGAGAATGTAATACTTGTAACGTTCATCCCTCCCCAACCATCTCACTAATTCCACCATCTTTCACTAAACTATTTCCTACTATTTAATATCGCACTCAACACAACATAACTTTAAGGATTTGGTTACGTTTCATCAAACTGTCCCCTCGGGTTATCACCCGCCCGTTTACTAGTCTATTCACTAGTTTAGACTGGATAATGTAATGCTTGGACGGTCAACCCCTCCCCCAACCATCAACCACTAATCCACCACCATTACCCTTACTTCCTACTATTTTAATATCGCACTCAACACAACATACTTTAAGGATTGTTGAGTTTTCATCACTTTTATCTCGGCTTATCTCACCCCGTTTACTAGTCTTTTGATCCCTAGACTGGATAATGTAATGTCTTGGACGTCATCCCCGTCCCCAAACCCTCAACCATCTCACTAATCCACCACCACCATCTTTCACTACTTTCTTTCCTACTTATTTAATATCGCACTCAACACAACATACTTTAAGGATTGTTAGTTTCACAATCAAACTGTCTCGGGTTATCAACCCCGTTTACTAGTCTTGTTTAGAGACTGGATAATGTAATGCTTGGACGTCACCCCCTCCCCCAACCACACCACTAATCCACTCCGACCATTACCCTACTTCCTACTATTTTATATCACCACTCAATACAACATACTTTAAGGTTGTTGAGTTTCATCACATGGTCTCGGCTTATCACCCCGTTTACTAGTCTTGTCTAGACTGGAGAATGTAATACTTGGACGTCCACCCCTCCCCCCAACCACGAACCACTAATCCTCACCACCATTACCCTACTTTCCTACTATTTAATATCACACTCAACACAACATACTTTAAGGATCGTTGAGTTTCATCACTTTGTCTCGGCTTATCACCCCGTTTTACTAGTCTTGTCTAGACTGGAGATAATGTAATACTTGGACGTCATCCACTCCCCCAAACCATCTCACTGATCCACCATCTTTCACTACTTTCCTACTATTTAATATCGCACTCAACACAACATACTTTAAAAGATTGTTACGTTTCATCAAACCTGTCTCGGGTTATCACCCCGTTTACTAGTCTTGTTTAGACTGGATATATGTAATGCTTAGATTCAGACGTCAGCCCTCCCCCAACCACACACCACTAATCCACCACCATTACCCTACTTTTCCGACTATTTAATATCGCACTTCAACACAACATACTTTAAGGATTGTTGAGTTTCATCACTTTGTCTCGGCTTATCACCCCCGTTTTTTACTAGTCTTGTTGTCTAGACTGGATAATGTAATGCTTGGACGTCACACCACCCCCAACCACACCTCCACTAATCCACACCACCACCATTACCCTACTTCCTACTATATAATATCACACTCAACACAACATACTTTAAGGATCGTTGAGTTTCTATCACTTTGTCTCGCGGCTTATCAACCTCCCGTTTTACTAGTCTTGTCTAGACTGGAGAATGTAATACTTGGACGTCATCCCCTCCCCCAACCATCTCACTAATCCAACCATCTTCGTTCACTACTTTCCTACGATTTAATATCGTGCAACTCAACACAACATTTCTTTAAAAGATTGTTACGTTTCAATCAAATTGTCTCGGCTTATCACCCCGTTTACTAGTCTTGTTTTAGACTGGATAAATGTAATGCTTGGACGTCATCCCTCCCCCAACCGCATCTCACTAATCCATTAACTTACACTACTTCCCTACTATTTTAATATCGCACTCAACACAAATACATTTAAGGATTGTTGTGTGAAGTTTCAATCACTTTGTCTCGGCCTTATCTCCCCGTTTACACTAGACCTTGTTCTGAGACTGGAGAATGTAATACTTGGACGTCCCACCCCTCCCCCAACCACACCACTAATCCGATCCACCATTACCTCAATACTTAATACATATTATTAATATCGCGACTCAACACAACTAATCTTTAAGGAACGTTGAGTACAATCACTTAGTCTCGGCTTATCACCCCCCGTTTACTAGTCTTGTCTAGACTGAGAATGTAATACTTGGACGTCATCCCTCCCCCAAACCATCTCACTAATACCTCACCATCTTTCACTACTTCCTACTATTTAATATCGCACTCAACACAACATACTTTAAAAGATTGTTACGTTTCATCAAATTGTCTCGGCTTATCACCCCGTTTACTAGTCTTGTTTAGACTGGATAATGTAATGCTTGGACGTCGACCCCTCCCCCAACCACACCACTAATCCACCACCATTACCCTACTTCCTACTATTGTAATATCGCACTCAACACAACATACTTTAAGGATTGTTGATTTTCATCACTTTTTTTTTTCTCGGCTTATCACCCCGTTTTCTAGGTCTGTGTCTAGAATGGAGAAATGTAAATATACTGGACGTCATCCCCTCCCCCAACCCATCTCACAAATCCATCAATCTTTCACTACTTCCTACTAGTTTAATATCGCACTCAACACAACATACTTTAAAGATTTGTTACGTTTCATCAAATTGTCTCGGCTTATCACCCCGTTTACTAGAGTCTTGTCTAGACTGCGAGAATGTAATACTTGGACGTCACCCCTCCCCCCAACCACACCACTAATCCACCCTACCATTACCCTACTTCCTACTATTTTAATATCTAACACTCCAACACAACATACTTTAAGGATCGTTGAGTTTCATCACTTTGTCTCGGCGTTATCACCCAGTTTACTATGTCTTGTCTAGACTGGAGAATGTAATACTTGGACGTCATCCCTCCCCCAACCATCTCACTAATCCATCATCTTTCACTACTTCCTACTATTTAATTATCGCACTCAACACAAAACATACTTTTAAAGATTTGTTACGTTTCATCAAATTGTCTCGGCTTATTCACCCCCACCCCGTTTACTAGTCTTGTTTAGACTGGATAATGTAATGCTTTGGACGTCATCCCTCCCCCCAACCATCTCACTAAATTCCACCATCTTTCACTACTTCCTACTATTTAATATCGCACTCAACACAACATACTTTAAGGATTGTTGAGTTTCATCACATTTGTCTCGGCTTATCACCCCGTTTACTAGTCTTGTCTAGACTGGAGAATGTAATACTTGGACGTCAACCCCCCTCCCCCAACCACACCACTAATCCACCACCTTTTTAACCCTGCCCACTTAATACTATTTAATATCGCACTCAACACAACATACTTTAAGGGAGGGTCGTTTAGTTTCATCACTTTGTCTCGGCTTATCACCCCGTTTTTTACTAGTCTTGTCTAGACTGGAGAATGTAATAACTTGGACGTCATCCCTCCCCCAACCTCACATATCTCACTAATCCACCATCTTTCACTACTTCCTACTATTTAATATTATCGCAAATCAACACTACATACTTTAAAGATTGTTACGTTTTCATCAAATTGTCTCGGCTTATCACCCCGTTTACTAGTCTTGTTTAGACTGGATAATGTAATGCTTGGACGTCCATCCCTCCCCAACCATCTCACTAATCCACCATCTTTTTACTATTTCCTAACTATTTAATATCGCAACTCAACACAACATACTTTAAAGATTGTTACGTTTCATCAAACTGTCTCCGGTTATCACCCCGTTTACTAGTCTTGTTTAGACTGGATAATGTAATGCTTGGACGTCATCCCTCCCCCAACCATCTCACTAATCCACCACCCTCTTTCACTACTTCCTACTATTTAATATCGCTCTCAACACAACATACTTTAAGGATTGTTGAGTTTCAATCACTTTGTCTCGGCTTATCACCCCGTTTTTACTAGTCTTGTCTAGACAGGAGAATGTAATGACTTGGACGTCACCCCTCCCCCAACCACATAGACCACTAATCCACCACCATTTACCCTACTTAATACTATTTAATATCGCACTCAACACAACATACTTTAAGGGTCGTTTAGTTTCCATCGATCCCACTTTGTCTCGCTTATTCACCCCGTTTACTATAGTCTTGTCTAGACTGGAGAATGTAATACTTGGACGTCATCCCTCCCCCAACTAATCTCGACTAATCCACCATCTTTCACTACTTCCTACTATTTAAAATATCGCACTCAACACAACATACTTTAAAGATTGTTACGTTACATCAAATTGTCTCGGCTTATCACCCCGTTTACTAGTCCTTGATTTAGACTGGATAATGTAAATGCTTGGACGGTTCATCCCTCCCCCAACCATCTCACTAATCCACCATCTTTCACTATTTTCCTACTATTTAATATCGCACTCAACACAACATACTTTAAAGAATTGTTTACGTTTCATCAAACTGTATCCGGTTATCACACCCCTGTTTACTAGTCTGTTTAGACTGGATAATGTAATGCTTGACCGTCACCCTCCCCCAACCACACCACTAATCCACCACCATTGCCCTACTTCCTACATTTTAATATCGCACTCAACACAACATACTTTTTTAAGGATTGTTGAGTTTTCATCACTTTGTCATCGGCTTATCACCCCGTTTACTAGTCTTCTCTGTCTAGACTGAGAATGTAATACTTGGACAACCACCCGTCACCCCTCCCCCAACCACACAACCACTAAATCCACCACCATTACCCTACTTTAATACTATTCTAATATCGCACTCAACACAACATAACTTTAAGGATCGTTACGTTTCATCACTTCCGTCTCGGCTTATCACCCCCCGTTTACTATAGTCTTGTCTAGACTGGAGAATGTAATATACTTTGGACGTCATCCCTCCCCCAACCATCTCACTAATCCAATCCACCATCTTTCACTACTTTCCCCTAATACTGTTAATATCGCACTCAACACAACATACTTTAAGGATCGTTACGTTTCATCACTTCGTCTCGGCTTATCACCCCGTTTACTAGTCTTGTTGTCTAAACTCGGAGAATGTAATACTTGGACGTCATCCCTCCCCCAACCATCTCACTAATCCACCATCATTCACTACTTCCTACTATTTAATATCGCACACAACACAACATACTTTAAAGATTGTTACGTATTCATCAAACTGTCTCGGGTTATCACCCCGTTTTACTAGTCTTGGGTTTAGACTGGATAATGTAATGCTTGGACGTCAGCCCACCCCCCAACCACACCACTAATCCACCACCATTACCCTACTTCCTACTATTTAATATCGCACTCAACACAACAAACTTTAAGGTATTGTTGAGTTTCATCAGTGCACTTTGTCTCCGGCGTATCACCCGCCGTTTAACTAGTTCTTGTCTAGACTGGATAATGTAATGCTTGTAACTTTTCACCCGCACCCCCAACCACACCACTAATCCACCACCATAACCCTTCTTCCTACTATTTAATATCCACACTCAACACAACATACTTTAAGGATCGTTGAGTTTCATCACTTTGTCTCGTGCTTATCACACCCCCGTTTTTACTAGTCTTGTCTAGAAACTGGAGAATGTAATACTTGGACGTCATCCCTCCCCCAACCATCTCACTAATCCATCATCTTTCACTACTTCCTACTATTTAATATCGCACTCAACACAACATACTTTAAAGTATTTGTTTTACGTTATCATCAAATTGTCTCGGCTTATCTCACCCCCGTTTACTAGTCTTGTTTTAGAACAGGATAATGTAATGCCTTGGACTTCATCCCTCCCCCAACCATCTCACTAATCCACCATCTTTCACTACTTCCTACTATTTAATATCGCACTCAACACAACATACTTTAAGGATTGTTGAGTTTCATCACTTTGTCTCGGCTTTATATCACCCCGTTTACTAGTCTTGTCTAGACTGGAGAATGTAATACTTGGACGTCACCCCTCCCCTCAACCACACCACTAATCCACCACCAATACCCTACTTAATACTATTTAATATCGCATCCGCAACTCAACACAACATACTTTTAAGGAAGTCGTTTAGTTAATTTCACTTCACTTTTGTCTCGGCATATCACCCCGTTTACTATGTCTTGTCTAGACTGGTGAATGTAATACTTGGACGGTCATCCCTTCCCCCAACCATCTCACTAAATCCACCATCTTTCACTACTTCCTACTATTTAATATCGCACTCAACACAAATATGCTTTAAAGAATGTTATTGCGTTCATCAAATTGTCTCGGCTTATCACCCCGTTTACTAGTCTTGTTTAGACTGGATAATGTAATGCTTGACGTCATCCCTCCCACCAAGACCCATCTCACTAATCCACCATCTTTCACTATTACCTACTATTTAATATCGCACTCAACACAACATACTTTAAAGATTGTTACGTTTCATCAAACTAGTCTCCGTTATCACCACCGCGTTCCCGTTTACTAGTCTTGTTTAGACTGGATTAATGTAATGCTTGGACGTCACCCCCTCCCCCAACCACACCACTAATCCACCACCATTACCCTAACATTCGCTACTATTTAATATCGCAACTCAACAACAACATACTTAAGGATTGTTGGGAGTTTCATCACTTTTCTCGGCTTATCACCCCGTTTACTATAGTCTTGTCTAGGACTGGAACTGCAGATAATGTAAATGCTTGTGACGTCACCCCTCCCCCAACCACTACCACATAATCCACCACCATTACCCTACTTCCTACTATTTAATATCGCACTCAACACAACATACTTTAAGGATCGTAAGAGTTTCATCACTTCGTCTCCTCGGCTTATCACCCGCCGTTTACTAGTCTTGTCTAGACTGGAGAATGTTAATACTTGGACGTCATCCCTCCCCCCAACCATCTCACTAATCCAACCAACTTTCACTACTTCCTACTATTTAATACTCGCACTCAACACAACATACTTTAAGGATCGTTACGTTTCATCACTTCGTCTCGGCTTAATCACTCCCGTTTACTAGTCTTGTCTAGACTGGAGAATGTAATACTTGGACGTCATCATCCCTCCCCCAAACCATCTCACTAAATCCACCATCTTTCACTACTTCTTCCTACTATTTATTATCGCACTCAACACAACATACATTAAAGATTGTTTACGTTTCATCAAACTGTCTCGGGTTATCACCCCCGTTTACTAAGTCTTGTTTAGACTGGATAATGTAATGCTTGGACGTCTAGCCCTCCCCCAAACCAACACCACTAATCCACACACCATTACCTACATCCTACTATTTAATATCGCACTCAACACAACATACTTTAAGGATTGTTGAGTTTCATCACTTTGTCTCGGCTTATCACCCCGTTTACTAGTCTTGTCTAGACTGGATAATGTAATGTGCATGGACGTCACCCCACCCCCAACCACACCACTAAATCCACCACCATTTACCGCTACTTCCTACCTGATTTAATATCAACACTCAACACAACATACTTTAAAGATTGTTTACGTTTCATCAAATTGTCTTCGGCTTATCACCCCGTTTACTAGTCTTGTTTAGACTGGATAATGTATGCTTGGACGTCATCCCTCCCCCCAACCATACTCACTAATCCACATCTTTCACTACTTCCTACTATTTAATATCGCACTCAACACAACATACTTTAAGGATTGTTGGAGATTTCATCACTTTGTCTCGGCTTATCACCCTGTTTACTAGTCTTGTCTAGACTGGATAATGTAATGCTTGGACGTCAGCCCTCCCCCAAACCACACCACTAATCCACCACCATTACCACCCCGTCCCGGGGGTGGAGGGGCTCAGCTTGGTACTTCCTACTATTTAAATATCGCACTCAACACAACATACTTTAAGGATCGTTGAGTTTCATCACTTTGTCTCGGCTTATCACCCCGTTTACTAGTCTTGTCTAGACTGGAGAATGTAATACTTGGACGTCATCCCTCCCCCAACCATCTCACTAATCCACCATCTTTCACTACTTCCTACTATTTAATATCGCACTCAACACAACATACTTTAAGTATCGTTGAGTTTCATCACTTCGTCTCGGCTTATCACCCCGTTTACTAGTCTTGTCTAGACTGGAGAATGTAATACTTGGACGTCATCCCTCCCCCAACCATCTCACTAATCCACCATCTTTCACTATTTCCTACTATTTAATGTCGCACTCAACACAACATTTTTTAAGGATTGTTACGTTTCATCACTTTGTCTCGGCTTATGACCACGTTTATTAGTCTGTCTAGACTGGAGGTGTGGCCAGTGTCACCTTACGCGTATTTGTTGCCTCGTATAGGAACGCAGCTTGAGTTATAAAACGCTCAACATTAAAGTCATTGAGAAGTTATTTCCCAGTCGCCGCGAAAAATACGTCCACCTCGTTAAATTATGGAATCGGTGAATTATGATAGTGTTCTTGTCGCTACAAATGAACCCCCGGACTTCCCCCTCCTTCATTCGACAGGTTAGCCGACCTCAATATTTTCTGTTCTTTTGCTGAACTCATTGTTTATCTGTACCAGTTTATTTATTTCTTTTTTACACTATCCGAACTCTTAGTTTGTCTTCCATTACTCTTTAACCACGAACGAACCAATCTCTCCTGTCGTTTATAAGAGATTATAAGTGCTTGAAGTTACAATTTTTTTTATGGAGCTGAAATCAAGACGATTTCTTGTACAAACGACTCTTAAGGTTACTGCCAGTCGTTCCTCTGCTGGTACACATATACGTACATGTTAGTAATTCTATTTTGAACAGAAGATAACAAAGTTATGAAACGACGAAGCAATCAAGCGAAATTTAAAAAAATATTATTTAACGAATTTACAGTATTAAAGTATGCACAGTATTGGCTTTTAGTAAAACGCGCGATATTTATTGGATGAAATCCAAATGTTCTCCTATTTAGTTACAACAGCAGCAGCAGCAAATCTGGTGCACTGACGGAAGACATATTCCCTATTGATTGAAGAGCTATAAAAACACGCGTTTGTGTCGCTTACTGTGACACCTCCAATGCCAGCGTTTTAGGCGCCGGGCCGCCCGACGTCGTTGCCGTGACTACAATACTCGTAATGTGACCAGGCTTGGATGTACCCCTTACTCCTCCCCCAATCACCCCATTAATCCACCATCCCTTACTCTACTTCCTACTATTACCACACTGAACAAAATATTCTTTAAGTAACGTAACGTTTATTACGTCAAAACAAGCTTCCTTTTTTGGACGTGCTAGTAAAAGATAGGGATTATCCTGACTACAGTATTTCGAAATAAACAGACACAGGAAAGTATTTAAACTATCATTCAAGCCATTAACAATCTGTCAAAAAAGGAGTTGCTTATACGTTCTTTGATAGATCAAGAGGTTAAGACTAGATCAAGATGGATTAAAAGAGGGATTTGAATTTAAACACTCTCCTCTATTAGACAACATCTGGGTAAAGCCAGACCAAAAAATGGCACGCAGGAATCCGAAAACTGTGTTGACAGGATGAAAAATAGTTGTAATCGGGAATGCACAGGTGAGAAAAAAAGACCATTTAAAATTAGAGAAAAAAATTAAAATACAACGAAAACTCAAGAAGAGGGCTGGCTATCAGAAAAGAAAAAAAAATGGTCATCATTGTTAGCCCGAAGATCATCATGTGAATTGGATTGAGCAAGCATAATAAATCGGGATCCTAACTATTTCTTTAATCAGAAGGGAAATTAATCGAAGTGTCATACATTAAACCTGCGGATCAACCATTCAGTCAACATATTAGTTTAAATTAGGTTAGTGAAAAATGTCAATCCAATCTCCCACCAATTGCTAAAGACCCATTTTATCCTTTATCTCGTTTGGAAGGGAAAAACTCCGAGGAAAACATGTCGAAAAAATCCTTTCTGCCGTAAGAGCCTTAATGCACTTACTTTCTGGATATGCCTCGTGCTTAGTCACAGTGTAGTTTAAGAAGTCTATCTAGAATAAACCAATAATAAAAAAAGGTGCAACCTCGTTGGAGTGTGCTTGCCACCAACTTGTTTCTGCCGTTTAGATTGATTTTACTATTGGCCACTTGTTAGTTGTCAGTGGTCGGTTACTGAGAGCAAACGTATTATTTATAATCAGTGAACTTGTATTATTTAGTTCAGTTTGTTACAATCAAAGTTAGTTTTATTAAAGTGCCCATTTTATAAATAGTGGGTGATGTTGACATATAAATGTTAGTTGTTTCTGACATTTTCTAACATATGCGTATCACTACGCTTGGATATGATTTGTCTATTTTAACCTATATTGTACCTATATATTAGATTAGTGATCTACCTGGGGAAGAGATCAGATTGCAGATCTCGAAACGTAGTGTTACTGATTTTTGTATCCATAAACAATGACAAACGTCCATAAATGAAAAATCACGTTTCCCTCATACACATTCCATTAACAACAATAAACTTCAAACGAAAACTCATAATATTTACATTTATCAAACAATAAGCGATGGATTTAGTTTCGTTATGTGAAGAACGTTTAAAACGTATGAAATGGAGAAATTTAAAACTAACTCTTTATACTCTAAAATGGTGCGCACATATTGAAATCTGGATGGACGTGTTATTAATTCGGTTAATCGTTCAATTTCGAATCCATGCATAATTGGAGGAGGGTACATCAGGATTTCCCAGACAGTTAAATCTTTGACTTGAATAGATTTGAATAGAATATTATATTATCAAAATTTAGATTCTTGCTAACCAGCGAGTGTACCAAGCGGACTGTTTGCACACAAAGGACGGTTATAACAACAGACATAAAGCCACATGTATTGCAAGTCAGTCCGTAAACTTCTCTTTGAAGAAGAGATTTTTTTACTGTTTCTTAAATAAGCTCTGATGATTTTCTATTTTTGTACATTCAAGTAAGAAACACATAATCTAAAAATAGCTTGAATTATAAAATAAATTATTCCTGTTGTTTTACCTGACATGATAGCATTGGAAGAAAGAGCAGAATGTTTATTATCTTTTTACGATGTGGTGGAAAAATGAAAAAATAGCTTTTAGGCACATTATTAAAGGTAAGATGGTTAAGTTTTGTTTATTCAATGTGTAACAAATCTAAATCCGAATGTTTTGAAATTTAATACTGCAATTAAAAGCAAAAATAACAAAAAATAAATTCTTTTGTGCAAATGTTGATTTACGTTAGTGCACGTATTGTCCAGAAATTATGCATAATTCTCATTTGGAATGGTTTTAAATTTTTCAATCTCACTTAATTAGTGCTTACGTAACCATATGTTTTGATAATCTTTGTAATTTAGGGAAAGATTTCACAGCAATTACGCCCAATCTACAATCAAATAAAACTTGAAATCGTCTCTAAAATATTTAACCTTGACACTCCCTCGACTTTAATATCATTATTACGGTTTAGATTCTGTTTTGGCAAGACAACTTGTACAGAGTTTTAATTTTAAATTTTTAATATAAAATTTCACAATGAATACGAATATTCATTGTTATGTAAGTAATGTAATCTTGTGTGCAGACAAAATATAAGAACATTTCCAAACAATAGTTTTGTTTTAATGTTTCTACAGATAAAATTTTTTATAATAATATCATTGATATTAAAAAAAATTGGTAATAAATTGATGTCCCTCTATTCCAGAATTGTAATGGAAAACCCAGAGATTCTTGTTTTTTCCAATTTTGATTGAACTGGAGCTCAGTTTTTTTATTAGTTTAAAAAGCGTGTCTTCATTTATTAGGCATGCTTTTTAAACTATTTATTTCATTTGGTTTTTGTATAATTGTAATAAATAGGCCTACTAAAACTAAGATGAAATAAATTATTGATTAATATTATTTATATAATTGGAATAATAATTGGCCGAGCATTAGCAAAGCCTATAATTTGAGGGTCTTGAATAATTTAATTTTCTGCCTGTCATCACGATATCTCGAGAACGAACTTAAGTATTTAAAGGCATGAAAGTTTGCATGAAGCTCCATTTATATATGAGGAACATTGAGTTCCACGATGGTGAATGTGACACAATAGGATTTTAATGAATGTCAGAAAACATTTTTGCATCGGCCCTTTGGATAACCACGATTGAAAAAAAAAGAAAATTATAAAATAAAAAAATTGTAAAATGACGAGTATAATCACATGACATTATAACGATTTGATGATGGTGCATGTCTCTCCTTGAAATTATCTGAGTGTTAGCTAAGTCTATCTGAGTGTTCTCTGTCTGCCTGGGGTCCGAGGCATATAAAAATGTATTTTGTGTCTGACCTTTTATCTATCTGCAGAACAGCACGAGAATGAAGCGAGCTATAGACTTGAAAGTTTGCATGCAACTTCAGCGACTCCTGCTACGCGACACGTGAAGTGGTGTACGTATGTCTTGTAATAGATGTGTCTCATTTCATTAAATCCCCATATTAATTAAGTTCAAATATTTCTTTAAGACTTTTCCCTTCACATTAGACAATTATGTTCACTTCTGGTCTGGCTGTTTTACATCTGTCAGTAGACCCTAAAATATAAAACCTACTTAACGAACCCAGCTGACATCCAGGAGTGGCACACAAATAACTGTAAATGTCGAGGTAATGCAGTAAAAGGGGAACTTGATCGATATTGTGTAATTTACTGCGAATTATGATCGTTGAAGTGGGTGGGACTTCTTTAAAGGTTGAAGGTTTTAGCTTTGATGGGATTAATTATACAATCAATATCACATCCAATGTTAAGGCACGGTAAAATTGAGCGTTCGGACTTACTCTATGTGAACTGCCAACGGGATAGACTAAAAGTTGCCATTTTCAACAAAACAATCGGTCTCCTTATGGTTGGCTGGCGCTGATATAACTTTCTTTAATGTCTAACGGTGCTTTTAAGTGTATAAAGTTACGTAAAAATAAACATGATATGTGAAATTGTAATCCTTTCGATATCTTACATCTCTATCCCCACCAAAACTAACGCGGTTCACGATTGATTTTTTCTTAGAGAATATTTTTTTTCTATCGATTTCACAAAAAACTAATTTGAATTATTGTAAAATCAAACTTAGCTCTCGGGTCCTAGACTAAAATAATCAAATTCATCACGTCCTCCCCAGTTATTTCCTGCTCATTGGCCGAACTTTCAGTAGGTAATCTTTGGCGTCTGAACCGCGGATAAATATTTTATCGAAAAGACATCACCTCAGGCCACTTAAAAGCAATAAAGTAAATCCAAACAAACACGACAGACCACATCAACTCGGTGTGACGGCGTATTGGCGCGAATCCTTGTTTGTTTTATTGTTTGTTGTTTGTCGGCGTTGGCCGTCTCAACTTATCTGCCACAACAAACACATCTTCACACAAACAGATTTTCGGGAAGTGTTTTAATTCGCTAGATCGCTGTCCTTACTAAACTATCTTCGTGTGCCCTTCGTCTTATAAGTGTTAGAGAGTAACACTACGTTCTCTATGTGTTATTTGATTTTTCATGGGTTTTTGAGAGGTCCCTCTTAGGTTGCAGAAAGCTCTAAAGTTTGTCGTTCGAATGTTGAATAAAAGATTTGTCAAGGATTGAATCACCAGATATAATTGCATTTAATAAACGAACCAGAATGTCTAAGACAATTATAAAATAGCACAAAATCAAATATCGGATTACGTATAAAAATTAAAAATAATCTTAAGCTAATGAAACATATTACAGGTTTGAAGAAATAATGAGTGCGCTAATTTTGAGGGAAAACGGTAAAGAATGTCTCACGGGTACAGGAGCAGACGAGTAGATTCCTAAAGAATTTTATATTATTTCTGAATATTAACTGCCCAGGCATATCTCAATGAAATATTTTAAGATTGCTGTATATTATGTGAAAACGACTCAAAAATAATTAGGAGCTAAAGCCCCTACAATCCACTACTATTATCTATTTTCACAGTTTAACACTTCTTATAAGTAAGAATTCGTCAAAAATATATAAATATTATGCTATGACAACTTTTAGTATGCTATACAAACTTTTAGGGTTTTAGTGTCCTAGTGTCTTACGTATGTAAAAAATACGATTATCAATAAACTAGAGTACTTAACTATTGTTTATAATTTATAAGCTAATGATTTTCCCATAAGAATCTCTACATTAAATATAACAAACTAGCGTGCCTTCTTAAACCGTTCAGTCGTAGTTTAATAATATTCATACAGTAGTGTGCTTTATTATTACTTTATGCTTTATAAGTAAATGTATATTAAAAACTAGTAGAAAAGAAATGTTCCTTATAATTAGTAATAAAAACATGCAGCTAATAATTAAACTTTTAAGTCATAATTAATAAAAGATATGCTTTTGACACAACAAACACATTTAAGAAAAATAAAACGACGTTTACAGTTCGTTATATAAAAGTATTTTTAAGTTGATGACCATAACTGCTTTATTAATTATTATAGTTACGTAACAAAATATGGTGAATGACGAAATTAATTTTTGCTTGGAGCGATTGACGTTGAATAAACAGAGATATAAAGTCAATACCAAGCGCTGGCCGTATATCAATATTGAGAAGGAAGTAATATCTTTGATTGGATCGATTTAGTCTAGAAACATTTACTTTTCTAGGTTGTGCGCCAGTTCTGAGGGAGGGCCAGCAATGATGTTTAACTTTTGTATTAGTTCAGTATACAATATTTTCTAATTGCTAGATTGCTTATAGCAGATATGACGAATTTTGTTGTACCTTTACAAAACCACTTATTACTGACAATTCCCATTCGCGTCAAATTTCTCACTGCTACTTTGTCACTAGAAGAAGATTATCATTGTTAGCCAGCCCATAACAAGTACTTAAAAACTATATTAAATGCTATGTGCATCTATAAAATATAAGTCCAAAGTTTAATTTTATACATAATTTAGGTTTTTCATTCATTTTATGTTTTAAATATTCTTGCCATTAAATAAAAACGTTTAACGAGCAAGAAATAATTAAATTTTTCTTTTAAATATTTTTAAAATTATTTATGTACACATTTGTTTTGTGCTAATAAAATTCAAGTTTATTATAATATATATAATAACAACACACCTCTGGACTATCCGTTCACGCTCCAGGGTTCAAGCAGATGATAAATAGATTCATTTTATAAATACTAGTTTTTGCTGTTGTTTCTCGGTGCGTCCAAGCTAACTTCTAATCTATTAATAAAGAAATCTTTAAAATATTAAACTTAAAAGCAATACAAATCTATGTTGTAATTAAATAAATACACAGAAGCAAATAACTGTCTGACCCTGCCCAAACTTTAATATTTAATTTAAATAGCTTAAAACACATAAAGAATACTAATTATTAATTACCAGATTCAAATTATGGTTTGTATGCTGTAGTTTTTTTAGGATACTATATGTAATCTACAGCATATTGCTTCACATCAAATTTATGTATTTGGAAATAATCTCAAATACAAAGTAAAGGTTTAACACGAACAAAAAGTACGGATCAAATATTATTGATCTCGCTGTGAAATTAATGATTGGCTTTTTATCTTTCGTGAGGGAATCGCACGTGTCGGGGAGTGTGTCAGTACTTCCTTATCGCCAGACCGGGGGAAGTACACGATATCATCAATCACAGCGCGGGGGAAAGCTTTCAGTTAGACTGTGGGAGGGGAGGAGTCGGAGAGGGGTGACAAATTATCTGAGAGAGCGTAGGTTGGTAACACTGGCCAGTTCTCAACAGTAACCATCAATCAGCTAGCAACTTTGCAGGATTGTATCAACCGATCAGCTGATCGACAGGGGAACCAGGGTATGAGCTTGTGTATCTGCTAATAATGGATAAAACGAGCATTTTTTAATCTTAGATGCTTTTTTTAGCCTAATTATGATTAGAAGAAAATCATCACTAATCCAATTCTTGCCATCTTAAACATTTGGAGACTGTCCGATGATGTTAAAAGTAATCCAAGAATAGCCTATCATTCCATTTTGAAGGGATTTGCAGAGGTTTTTACATATAGCTATAGTTTAATAACTAAGACATACCCCCTAATATTATTTTTATTTGATGGATTGTAAAATGGGCTTCTATTTTAAAATCTGTGCCTCTGATCTGCAAATAATATGACTATATATTTGTTTCACTTATAAAGTATATTTTAAACTTACAATTTAGAAACGTGTTTAAATATCTCTGGTCACGATTAGCACAATGTAATTTTTAGAGGAATTATTTATACTATTACAAAAATTGCGAGGTAACAAGAATTAGCAATCATTTGATTACTTCCAGTCGAGGAGCTGACATTCGCGCTTAGATACAGCAGATGCGGGCATTGCGCAAACAGAAGCATTGAAAATACAAACCGCAAGCGAAGTATTGTTTACAAAAGCTCAATGCTTTGTTAATTAGGTTATCTATTTATGGTTTTTCAAACACAAGGTGCGATAAAAATACGTTTTAGCGATCGGTAATTTTGTGTACTGCCAGTCAACGGTAGCCCGTGAATAAACATAGTACATGCGGATATACATCAATATAAATAAATATAGAAAATACTAACGGCAAATAGAATATTACGTACAAAACTAGGATAATTATTTATTGGGTTACCTAATTACGGTTTTTTCATACGCTTAGTATAACAAAATCACGTTTGAGCGATAAGTAATTTGCGTAGTATCGATTAGCTGCCGTCCACGAATACAAGCAGCAGACTTGCGGTGATGTACAGAAAAACAGAACTGCAAGCAAGACGTGTTTAATAAATACGATAATTTGTTAATTAGGTTATTTATGTACCGGTTTTCAAAAATAAAGTACAACAAACACGTTTTAGCACGGGAATTTGAGTACTGCTGATCATCTGGCTTCTTCGAATAGATGCAGCAGACTTACAACGGTGTGCGAACGTTAATATATTAACTACACGCAAAATGTTATTTACAAAAGTACGATAATATATACGGCGGATCTTTTCAGATTGGATTGTAGAATTCCTTTGATAATTTGTTAAATATTTGATAGATTTCAGATTTGACATCTCTAGTATCGGCTATCATAGTTCTAATGATAATCAGCAGCGTATTTGGATTTTGATGGGGGACAGACATATAATATAAGAAAATGAAATGTTTCGTTGTATGGATAATATACCGGAAGTACGACATTTTTGAGGAGTGGGATATATCCTCTTCTTCACGTTTAAAATACTAATACAGAAGTGTAATAATGCTAAAAAATAAGCATAACATGGTGATATACAGGCCAAAGTCAAAGTGTACAAAAATGTTGTAATCAAAGCAGAACATACATAAACATATCTGAGCATACTACCACGTCCTGAGAATCACTAACGAAAACATCAGGACAGAACACAGATGCACTGCAGACACGCATCATGCGCACTACAACAGATGCTGCTGGGTTCAGAAACGATTGTTTTTTTTTTTATTTTTGGACATACAAAACTGTTTTATCAACAGATTTTGGCGTTTATTAACATAGGTATATATGTTCATTTTATCCTTCGCTTACTAATTGTGTTTCATAATTTTATATCTAAAGAAAAGAATATATTCCTGTTCGCGAAACATTGGGTTTATTTTTGTTTGAACCCTCACCTATTTCAAATATTGGTAATTCTGTCAATTCTTTGTCCATTCATCGTTTGAAACGAACTTTAAACAGTTCTGTCACAAACAGATATTTTTGGCTAAATGCCTGTGACTAATCAAGGCGTGGGACTATATCTCATGAATGTGTGTATTTCAAATGTCAAACAAAAACATTAACAATGATTTAGAGGCGATGGATTTCCACCCAACTCTTACGAAAACTGAGATAGTAGTGATCACTTCAGAGACGGGCAGACCTGCACCCTGCATCGTGACGTGTACGGTTGTCATAATTTAAACATTTAAGATTTAATCAAAATGTTTTCTTTTTGATATGATATGTGTAGAAATCTAAAGTCACTGTGTTGATGACGAGGAGGAAGGAGACATGATTTCACTGTAAGAAATGTTCTGTCCAATCTAGTCAGTTCAACCATTTCTCGAAGTTTTGGTCCATATGCTCTAAACGTAATCTACTGTTTAATGCTCAGCATTCAATAGAATGCGTTGATCTACTGCCCTAACTCCACGAAACATGAGATAATGAGTTTGTTTTTTTCTAAACTCCTGTATATGCCGCAGAGTTCGCCGAACATAAGAGAATTGCTATAATGACCGACCGTCTTATAGGTTCTACATGATTTTGAGCACAACAATATGAAACGTAAAAGTAAAAAATCTAAATAAATTTTATAATTAAACATGTGTTTTCTCATTTGCCCCATACATGTATTTTTACAATTACTTGAATGTTTTATGGATCCTTCAAGCAACCATCTGTTAAACACTCTATTTAAGTAAAACTGATATAGCTTTAAAGACAAATTGTAAAAAATTACAACAAAGGTTTTTTTTTACTATTTACATGAAAGTATGAGAAAATATCTCTTCCAACATGAAGAAAGATAGATTTTATTTGTGGTTATAACTCGACGTATGGAATTGTAGATGCGTTAAGGTCGTTTGAAGGTTATTTGGCACCACACTGATGATTTTTAGTTTAGAATCACCTTAAAACATTACGAAGATGAAAATATGACTTCCAAACATTTGGAAATGGGTTTGTTGCAATCAAATATGTTCATACACGTATTGGTTTTATTGAATCAATAACGTCTGTGTTTTATATAGAAGTAATATTCTGTAGGTACTGTAGCGTACTCCACAAAACTTTATACGGCAACCATCTGCAAACTTACAGGATATTAGAAAACTTGTGGGGAGAACAGCTGTTGCAAATGTTCTGAGTATTCTAAAGTTCTTTTCTACATTATCTAATAAGTAATAGATATATAAACATTCCTTATCAAACGTCCGCCATCTTGAAATCGTAATAGATTTCAAAAAATCGAAGAAGTACTCGTATCAATGGGGCTACAAATTGCATCAATCACGTGGAACTGTAGTTTAAAACGAAGAAGTACTCGTATCAATGGGGCTACAAATTGCATCAATCACGTGGAACTGTAGTTTAAAACGAAGAAGTACTCGTATCAATGGGGCTACAAATTGCATCAATCACGTGGGACTGTAGTTTAAAACGTGCGTTTAGTATCACTGGAAAACACATTAAACAGAATTCTCGTTAATTTTTAAAAGGATTACGGAAACATTGATAATGAAGCCTTCAAACAAAACAGACTTTGTTTATATCTCGATTGTCTGCGGATGGAAGACTTTAATAAACTAAGTTCTATAATAGTAAAGTTGCGAAACAGTATATTTTCTCAAAAGTCAAATGACAGAAATCTAATAAAGTTTCTCTTTGGAATCTCGCTTAGCCGAATTCCGATTATCATGACTATCCCACTATAAATCTGTAGGCTACACAGCCGTCAAATTTGATTGAAACGTTGGCTCGACATAGAAGACATTTTAAAAGAATGCACGTTATCAGTTATGTATTGGGAAATAGTTTACCCGGATTGTTTACCATGAGAAGCCTTGTACACACACAGCTGAGAAACAATTGACTGATTTACTACGCGCATACAGGTATACAGGTACATCATAATTGTAGTGAATTCTTACTTTTCAAAACCACGAAAATGATGCCGTGTATTACAACAGTTAAAAACTTACATCTAGATTATTTACCAACCGATTGTTATGATCTAGATGTCAACGGGTTTGTAATGAAATTTTCAACTTTATTATTATCCGATAATGTCTATAATCTTATTAGTATTTACGTTACTAAGCTTTAAAAATTGTACCCATCCACTATTTAGAACCATATTATGATAATCGAATATAATTTTTATTTTGGTTCTAGACTCCAAGAAAAATAATTAATAGTCCCAAAAGTGAATGATTTGTCTTGACTGGTTACTTTAAATAACAAATAAAATGTAAAAACTCATACAGGCACACCGACGCCTTATAAACATGTTAGACCCAAATTTATATTATGTAATATTTTTTCCTTTATCTGAAGAACAAATCGCCAAAAGATCATTAAATAATTCGCAAACCACCTATACATAAATGCTTACCAACCATATTCAATATACAAAAACAGATCTAGTTTTTCAACACTATTGCCGCACAGGATTATAAATAAAATGTAGAAATATAAAAACCTGAACATTTAGTAAACAAAATTTTCATGACATTTCGATACATTTCTCGAACTTTATTACTAGAATTTTATCCGCATTAAATGTTGAGTGTGGATAGCTTTTAATGGGTCTTAATCTCCAGAAATATCAGTTAAATTGTATTAAGCTACACGATTAAACTAAAATGATTTTTCTTGGGTGTGTGTGAGTAAAAGAAACATGTAATCCCGTATTTGAGTTTCATTTATGTTGTATTATGACACACACACACACACACACACACACACACACACACACACACACACACACACACACACACACACACACACACACACACACAAAATTAAAACTTGGTCTTGGCCACCCTGTATATTATTATTTTACAGTGGCCTTTACTTTACTTCATTTACTTTACATTAGGTGTGTAAAGTAATGTTTAGTGATAAAACAAGGCCATTAACTCTGTGTTGGTTTTACGAGAAAAATGAATACGAAATGAAGGCGCCATAAAAAGTGGATAGTTCGGTGGAACTGGGAAATGTAAAGTGAAGGGAAACCGTAAAACGAGACAGAAAATATAAAATATAATGGACCATAAATAAATATGCACAGAGAGAACCTACCTACCAGAGAATGGCGGTGAGAAGGGGGAGGGAATGTCATTTGGCTTGTCATAAAATTCACATTTTCAGGAATTTTGGTTTAATCCGAACACAATGTTTACATAAGCTACAAAATTGAGGTATATCGATCCTTTCCTTGTATTATTAACATAATAACAAATACTAAATTACTCCTTAATTTCAAATTAGAATTTTAATATTTCTTCATACGTATGTACTAGAGGGTAAAACGAATAACCACGAAATTTATTCAAATATTATTACACCACTTGTACTTATTTCTCAATTTAGAGACTGGTATTATGCCGGAAATACATTAACTTTTTTTAACTATTGTAATTAAAATAAAACCAAAGGATTTTGGAGGTATCTTATAAACATCATTAAGATTTATAATTTTTTTCTGTAATTACAAATATAATAAGAATATGAAGTACGAGGTAACTCAACGTTTCAAAAGCCAACCCGCACTTTATGATCAATGAAACTAAAATAATCTGAAACCCATACCTTCTCGTGTAAAAAAACCTATTCTCTTGCCTCTATAATAAGTTTGGAATTTCAAATTCTGGTTTGTGAAATATGCATCCGTCTTCCGAGTTATAATCAGAGTTAATTTTTCATTTATGTATTTTTGCCAATGATCATTCTCTAGTGTTAAATTAAATAATGTGATAAAATATTAATAAATAACTCTCTGTCGATTATAGATACTGCTTTACTTTTGAAAATCAATAAAAAAATATTATAAACATTGCAATCTCTTGCTATATTTTTAGACAAGATATCACATGTTTTAAGCTGCTTGGAACGATCTTTAATCTATTGAATCACAGTATGAAGGATGTAACTACTATTTAATTCAAAGAGTTCAATAGTTGTTAACGTTAGTTGTAGAAAGAACGAATCTTAAAATACAAACTTCAAGTTGTTTAATGTATTTAATAAAAATGCCTGTTTGTTTTATTTTCATTTATTTAACGGTGAGTAGCCTTAGCACTTACAACACGTGTAGCAATATTTAGACTCTACAATAAAGGAAATGCTCTTTTAAAAGTGAACAAAACAAGGTGTCAGTTGAAATGGAAAACGTTAATGTTGAACTGGAACTGTTTTGTAAGTGACTTTGTATTTGGTAGTTTACGTTTTTCATTGTTTGATTCACAAAATGAGAAACATTTAGATTTTAAAACGGCATGTCAACCCTTTGTAATTTCCTCAACCCCCAAATTTGGGAAATGAGCCATAATAAAAAGGTCTTCAAACATCTGTCAAGATTTTCTACACATAACTTAACTATGGTGGGAAGGTTTGAATCAACGTGAATTTTAAGCTACAGTCCACCTTTCCTGCAATTGTACACCTGAGAATGTTTCTTCACTATATTTTGTAGTCTGGGTGTCTCTGATGTAGAAACGATGTAAAGAGTTTATTTTGAGCTTCTTAGTCGCCAACATTTTTTGGATCTCTTCAGATGAACATAACTCAAGATTCCAGGAGTCAAGTCTGTGATATAGTCAGATTTCAGACACTGCACTGAGAGGAAGGTGAACTAGAGCTAAACTCAAAACTAACATCTGTAAAGGGTTAAAATAATTATTTTATTGCCATCATTGACTTTTCATCTTTATGAGAGAATTATCCTGTGTTCCCACCCAAGTGTTGTGTTTGCGTTTGTTTGTGACCCTTCAGATAACAACACGACCACTGCAAGTGAGTGTTACAATTGTATTGTGTTTGTGGCAACTCCCTATGATTGGAGACATGGAAACTCCATTTCGTTGTCGGTGTTTCAGATGTAGTCTTTTAATGAACCTACATTCTGATGGATTTCGTGGGCACTTATTTCAATTACTAAATTGAACAAGATCAATTACCTACGCCGTTCTCGCATAGTTAAATCTGTTAACTTGACTCTATTATCTTTAAGGTTCATTATCGAGATGTACCATATGATTAAAATAAAAATAAAATTACTGACATTTCACAGTACTATCTTACAAGAACTGAAACCTGGCATTTCATGAAACCCTTAAAACATACGGTTAATCGTGCAATAATCTATCAAATAAAAATCTCGGTGATGAATACACCAAATTCAAAGTTAAAGACAGAACAGTTGCACATCCAAAAATAAATAAAAAACAACATATTCTCCACTTTAATTGCTGTGTTACGTACATGTTTTTTTTTAGTTTTTATACGTTTTTCAATAATTTCTTTCCGATGATTTCTTTCTTTTCTGTCCCAAAGATGATATTGGAAAAAACCATCACACCATAAAGAGTGAGAATGACCAATCACCCGTTTTATATTGTTCATCAAAAGTATGAGAGATCATAATCTGCACATACAATTCAGCAAAATCAAAATAAATTAGAAAATTGCTTCAACCTAAAAGTAATTTACCATTTAGAGCCAAATAAATACCAACCAAAGTACTACTCTGATTAGTTTAAGAAATATTGAAATTGCATATCAGTTAATTAAAAACAAGATGGTTTCCAGATGGTTTCAACCTAAGGCGATTTTCTTTTCCTTCTTTTATATACATTTTTAATTTTATGTAAACATTTACAAATATTCTACACACAGCTGATTGGAAACTGTTGTTTATGGTATTAATTGATCAAAATTCTTTTTTATTATATTATTAATTATAGGTTTCAGTTCTGTTTGTTGCTTTCATTAATCAGTGCGTTTCTAATGAAGGGTTCAGGGATATATACACATATATCCATAAATTAAATAAATGAACAACTGGTCTGTTTTCAATCTATTCAATCCTCCCTCTCGTATGCCTTCTTTTTAAGGGTGAATTACCCTAGCCATAGTATACTGTATTCCTATTATGTCAGTCTGCGTTTGACGTTTTCCATAACTTCAAACAGTGAATATCTCACGTTTGACAAAATAAATAAATGGACGACTCTATTTTAATATTAACGCACACATAAAGCGTTGGAAAATAAACAAAAATACAAAACGTTAGGCCTATTGACTAGTTTAATTTTTCAAAATGCCATATTTGAATGTTATGGCATAGGTTAAATAATTGCATAGCAGGGTACATAATGTTATTAATTAAATAAAGCTAATGCCTAACATTTATATAAATAGTACCACTATTTTTACTCACTGCATATTATTCTAAAATTCCAACTATAAACGTAAACATTCGGAGTTTAGAAAACTTTAAACTATTCGAAGTGCAGTAATTAATTTTAGTGTTATGTTTCATTTTAAGATGGACTTAATAGCAATATGAAGCTACATCAAAATATTACTTACTCTTTTGGTAACAAACAAATTTGACGAGATCTAATAGGATTATTGTCCTGAATTGATATTTATTAATTTGAAGACATTGTAAATCAACTAGTAAAATAGTCATTACCTTTTGTTTGGTTTATTCCGTAACGGAGATAAAACACTTAGATAATACCATAACGAACACTAACTTAGGCTGAACAATGAAACATTATCACGTTCGAACGTGGACTGAGCGGAGATCTATTGTTGACCGGGAGCATTGCTGCCACGTATTTGTCGGGAGGAGCTAAATTTACCTCGTCAGACACCTGTCGACTGATACCCCCGCCACTGCCACAGCTATTATGATCTTGATCGGTTATTTATTTAGCCGTGCCAAATAATGGAGTTGGTTACAGATTTAGTTTAAAGCTTATATTATCTCAATTGATGCAAAAACTACTAAGCATGTTGAGCAGAAATTTCGCAAGAATTACCTTTTAATAATCATATTAATGAAAATGAACATTTGTACTCAAATTCAAATCAGTAGAGTAGAGAAACTCCGAATTTGCGTTAGTTATTATTCAGAAAATTATAAAGCAAAATTATTTAACTATTGTATTAAGGCAAAACACGTTATTTCTGCTGTTACAGTCCTTAAATCATAAATACAATTTTAATCCCAGACATGTACCTTTTACCAAGTTTGATGTGGATTGGGAAGATTTATGGAATTAACTTCGACGTTCCAATTAGTAAGAGGCGGGGAGAGATCAGGAACGAAGTACTCCTGGGAAATATAGGAGCTCCCCGGTACATGTTTATTATAACGTAAAAATGGCTAAGGGTATTTCAGATACCCATAATTTTACTTTTAAAACATTTGTATACTGTATTATATCATGTCAAAAGCATTTTTCATTAGCATTTATTAGTTATTTACTTAATATAGGCTGTACATGTAACATGACTGAAAGTTATTTTTATAATCTAATATAGTTGAACACATATTACAATTCCACTAGAAGTAGGCCTATATCTTGTTTTGTTTTACCAGTAATTTCTTTTTGTGTATTAATACAATAAAGCAAACAAGCTCGTTACATGTTTTAATTTTGAGCAACTTATCCAAACATGTGGATAAGTTGCTCAAAATTATTTGATAACGGAATTTAATTTGTACAGCAGTGTCTCATAACATTGATGAGGTTCTGTCAGTGAATTGAGATCTTTATTTCTCTTATTCAAGTTTATCTTTGAAAATGCACTAACAATTGCATGTTGATACAAACATTTGTGAGTTTTCAGTACAGGGTATTTTTAGCCACTCATATACTTCTAATCAGAAAGGCGTCCATGTAATGACTTGAAAGACACATGAAAAATATTGCACTTTAATGCAATGTCTTCGTGGAACTCATGTCCATTTGCAAAGCGTGTTTGCTAATGTATTAACCTGACCATGGCCGTAATAATTTAATTGCGTCACCTAATCATGTGAACAGCATCACGCGATACTTTGCAAAACAAAGTGCGTTCTTACCCATATTCTCAGCCATCAAATTGTGACCATAATATCAAAGTTGACATTTGATATTAAACTGTTCCTCACCTTATAAGACTTTAAATCTGAATACTATAACACCGAACCGTTTCACTGTTTAGATGTCACTTTAATAAAATAACAAAGTTAGTTGTATTAACTAAAATTAAATTAAATGAATCAACACTTTTTAAATTCAAATAAATTAAAGTTTTATTGTAGGCTATGTAAAATATTTTATATAAATTTTATAACATTTCAACCAAATTTAAATTTACTGAACCTTTTTATGTGTACCACGGTCTAGTCCTGTAGTTTACTAGATAACACTAATTACGGAACATGGATTAAATATTTTATTTATGATTTATAAATGTTTATATTAGTCCCGGTCTTAACACTAAAATATAAGAAATATTTTTTAGCTTTTCCGTTGAATGTTCAAAAATATACAAGGATCCATTAATCATCGTCTTTGTTGATATGAAACCAAGATTCTGTTTTATTACCTTACGATGTGCTTCTTCTATTTCCTTTGAACTAATTTCTGGAATCGGGAAATAAGCGTAAAACTTGTTTTCGACTGATTTTGGAATGAATATATTTTCAGTTCTTATTCAAATATAGGAGATATTTTAAAATTGTGCTTCAATGTGGTATAATACATTTGAATAAAACACACTTGAACAGTTGTTATTAGACTTTAAAACATTACACGACTTTCCCAGTTGTCAGTCAGTTATCGTCTTCATTGATTTCACATACAGTTTAGCAGTCATTATATAGTGTTATGTGCTTTTGGGGTGGTTAATAAAATAACTATATTGATACAAATAAACTTTAAATTTAATAATATAATTAGAATAAGAATTATAAACAGCTTTTACGTGTGTGTGTGCGTGTGCGTGCGTGCGTGCGTGCGTGCGTGCGCGCGCGCGCGCGCGCGTGTGTGTGTGTGTGTGTGTGTGTGTGTGTGTGTGTGTGTGTGTGTGTGTGTGTGTGTGTGTGTGTGTGTGTGTGTGTGTGTGTGTGTGTAAGCAGTTTACCTTGTGAACATACTCTATATTAATAATTTATTATTTGTCAAACTAAGTCATGTTTTTATTAATCTTTCAAATATTACATTAACGTAATATGGGTTTATTTTTAAAAGGTAAGTGTAATGTCCTTCTTAATGTGTGTTTTTAACTAGGTTTGTGTTTTAATATTGATATTAATATTATTTAATATTAATATTAATAGCCACGATATACTGGCTTCAAAAACAGGAAATTCTGTACAAAGATTAAACACAGTTTGTCTTCAAAGATAAATGGACCTCTGAATGGTACTCAAGCATAACAAAGCAGCTTAAGTACACAAAGCTTTTAGGCAGGAACATAGTTTGGGTTTCACGTAAATAAGTTATTTAAAAAAAATAAAACAATTTATAATTTACATTTTTATTTGTCTACATCATAAATATTAAATTTTATTATCAAGTTTAACTCAATTTACGATATTTATATAGAAATATCCATCCCGTATTACTCCATAGAGATATAGTCGTAATACTGTATTTATACAAATAAAAAAATTGAGACATTACTAAAGACTATGTAAGTAAATTGGAAGAGAACTACGCACGTTTAACGACAAACACTACAGTAAATATATAGTTTATGCAACATTAATCTAAATATTTAAAAAACTAATTTTAAAACGTTTTCATACAGTGGTCACAAAATGTATTAATTAAATCCATTTAAGCTTACACATGTTCTGTAAATCAAAGAACTGGGTTTGAAATTTAATATTATAATTACTTATTATTAAACATAGTCATTAACCGTTAAGAAAATTAGAAACAAAGATTTTTCATATTTTAACATTTTGAGTTACAAGACACTCTATATTGCTTAATCAACATTTCAAAATCTGGGCACAAATTTTAAAGCATAACCGTGTAAAGTTTTATTTTATTAAAAACATATGTTTGCCAACATTTAATCTTCCACAGTATAAAGACGTGACCCCTAATTTTCAAACATGTTTGACGGTTATTTTACCACGAGTAGTATAAACAAATTTTTTCAAAAACTTCAGTTACAAAAGCCTTTAAAATTGTGTACAAAATAACCTACGTATGCATTTAGAGTCCTTAAGATTGGAAGTTATGACCTTGTTTCTAAAAAAAGTTTGTTACTGTGGAAACATCTGTTTACTAATTTCTTGGATTTTATTAGACACGTTGTGAGACATATTCCGTTAGTCATAGCAGTGGCCCAGGTGCAAGACACACCTTGTATTGTATTAATATCATCTTGGTATTTTAGATATAATCATTTTGGACTATTAATCTTGGAAACTCAGTAAAACAAATATTGACAGAAGGTGAACGCTCTGCCGTGGTGATGTGTATCGCGTGTTTTTGGCGGGTTTATTAAAGTCGGTGTGAAAAGTGACAACATTATAAATAGCCGACTTCCTCTTCTCATGGATTACTTGGCATTCGTTCCTCCCCCCCCCTCCCACCAGAACTTCGCACTGCAGGCATTCCAGGCATATCTACCACTTAATTGCTATCTGATGATGATATTACTGTATTCAGAAGAGCGCAATTGTATCGAGTGCGGTGGGGCTGCGGCCAGTCTGTAGTCTGTCTACAGTCTACATTGTCGTGAATACTTACAGGGTTGATGACATAATTTTCAGGCCAGTCAAATAGAATGTCAATTAAATAAAAATCTGTTAAATTTAATATGACGGTAAAATTAAAAATACGGATGGAAACACACTTTAACATGTTTTAAAAACATTATTCTGTCATTTGAGAGGGATTTCTAGAACAATTCATTATTTAACAGCTCTGATTATTTGTAAATGCGGAATTTTTTAATCCAAGAATTTGGTCAGAAATTAATATATTTAATGGTGAAGGTTGGGAGGAAGTGTTATAGATGTTATTGCGTCTTTTAAATGCAAATACGTTGTTATTGTTCGGGATTTTCAAATTTATTGAATCTAAAGTAGATGACTGATATTGTTGAATGAGATAACTTACCCAAAATAATACAGAGAAATACAGAGAGAACAAAACAAGTTTAACTCAATCAACAGAAACTTTAAGAATCAGGTGGAGTGAACTTTCCATCAGTACGTTCCAAACCTACTTTTTAAAAATGGCTCATAATTGCCGCAATATAACAATTTCAAATAAGAAGGAATATTAAGTTCATTTATACTTATTTGTAAAAAGTCGACAAACTATTTCTCAGTAAAAATTTAACCGTTTTATTTCTAATCGTTTCAAAGTTGTAAATAATCCCACATGTTCCAGCTTATTCTTCTGATATATTTGGTTTTGTTTTTTATCCAACAGGATTTACTTAATAATAGTCAAATGAATACCATACAGGTAAAGAACTGATTAAATTACAATTGTTTGTTTGTATCACATTTTACATGTTTTAATATTTGAAGACAGATATTTTTTGTACGGTGAGTTGAAGGGAGGGATGAGTCTACTTTACCGTAAACTTTCATGTTTAAGATGTAATTTGAGAGAGCTTACTTAAAGCTTTCTATTTACATTAACTCATTATTGCTATAGAAAATTTTAGACTTACAAACCATTTTGCATACTGTTCATGATTTTGGAAATACAGCCAAATTTATTTTTTAGAAAAAAACTAAAAGAATATTGGAACTAGAGAAAAGATCATTCCATGTGTATAAGTGGAATCTGTATGAAAACTTTTATAGGTTTATTACACACATATTTTTATTATATAAGTATTTGGGATAACCTAAGTAATTTTTGTAATCTGTACACAATAAACGTTTTTATAATATACCATTTAATTTAAATCAGGTTTGTAAAAATGTATGCGCTCGTCAGTTTTATTTTTATTTGATTTTTTTTCTGAAATTATTGATATACAACATAATTATGGAGAATGGCAATTGCATAACATGAGAAAATATTGTTTGAACTTAGCTTGCCTAGTAGTCAATTCCGATTAGTTTTTCCTAATATAGCAACGTGACATATAAATACAAAAACTAAACTCACAAATATGACATAGATCCTGTTATATTATACTCTAATATAAAACCATCCTAAAAGCACTTAGCTAGTAAGGAATTGATAAACAATGTCTGCAAGGCCGTATGAAAACATAAACCACAGTTTATCTATGTACTGTGGACAATGATTCCTAAAATTAATTTTGTAGCCCTTTTGTAGCTTCATATGCTATTATCATATATCTACAATATGATAAACAGAGTTTAGGTTCTTAGGCTGTTAGGTGTAAAATCTGGATTTCACTGATTGAAAACGCCAAATCGATGAAATGCGAGCTATCAAAGGTGGAAAAATTAACTCGTATATTTTATGTTAAGTACATATTTTGAGTGTGCAAGGGTGTATTTGAAATAAAGTACTCAAAAATAGTTGTAATGTCACTATACTATTGAGAGAATACACTATATTATGTAAGTCTTTGTATCTGGTCCCTTAAATAATGGTTTGTTGTGATAGCACTTTGAATACTCACCATACTTAAAGATAGGTAGGTACCTAACTAGGAATTATAGTACTCATTCGAGAACACTCCACATTTCGTGACATAACTCAAAGTATGTATGAAGATTCTTGGAGCATTGGAAATATTTTAATTTAATAATACCACTAGTGAATTACAACGCATATTCCAATAATGAATTTATTTTTGAAAATTAAATTAATTATTATAATATGTGTTTTTTTTCACTAGTGGTATTAAATCAAAGCTACATACTTTATACACACTCTATAAGTTGTATATTACGTACGATTTACTTTAAATTTTGTTCACCTACAAGTAAAATCCTCTTTTGAAACTATAATACTCAATAATTGTAATATGATGTTAGATTATTTTTATGAAAGTTGCGCCTCACAATGGCATCAATTCAAAAATTGTCAATTTTAACAATTGTTTGCAGGATTGTGGCCAAACCGAAAGTTTCATCTATTCTATTATATACAAATTTAAGGGAACCAGGTAGTGAAATATTTTAATTTTTTAAAATTTTTTTTTATTATTTATTATTGTTGCCAATCTTTTTCTGAACAATTTGATACCAAATATATGCAAATCTAAGCACTAATTCATATTAATTTTAATTTTTTTGTGCGGGAACGCACTGAGCTGATACACATATCAGTAGGATTTCCCATTTGTTTCCCCTAAAGTTTCCCCTACACCCACTAACAATTTACCAATTGCTGTGATGGAACACATAAAACCAATATATAAAGACTTAGCAGACCCAAATTTATTGAAAAAATGTGTTCACGGAAAGACACAAAACCAAAACGAGTCCTTCAATAATATGATCTGGACAAGGATTTCCAAAAACAATTTTGTTGGACTTTCCACTTTGACAATTGGAGTGCAAGATGCAATATTGTGTTACAATGATGGAGCTCTTGGGAAGATAAAAGTTCTTGATAAGTTATGTGGCCAAGCAGGAAACTAATTGTGTTGTAGGACTCAAGCGACAAGATAAACTCCGCATATTTGAAGCTGAAAAAGCCATGAAAGATATAAAAAAAAAAGCAAAAGAAGTCAGAAAAACAGTGAAACGTAGAATATTTGAGAATGAGGAAGACCCAGATGACCCAGCCTATGGCTATGGTGCACACTAATTATGTTCAAGTAGGTAGGCCTATACACATTTGTTAGTTTTAGGGCAGAGTAAAATTAAATGTTGGTTTTCCGAAAGTTTGTTTTTTTTGTCATTTGGTACCATTATTTTGCAAACTATTGAACCAAATTTGACCAAACTTGCACACATTCTTTGTATTATCACAATAAACAATAATAAGATGTATTATTACATGAAAATAAAAAATAAAAAAAATTATAACACTTTTATGCAAAAAAAAATGTTTTAAAAATGTTTTAAAATTCAAAAATCAATAAAAAAAAAGTTTTAAAAAATATATGTTTGAAAATCCTTATTATTGTTAACAGAGCAACAAACAAAATAGTGTGAAAGTTTCATTGCAATATCTCTTTTAGTTTTTGAGAAAAGTGTACCTAAAAAAGGTAAATTTTACATGGGCGAGATTGCCACTACCTGGTCCCCTTAAGGCTGGTTCTCTCTGTGTGTGTTTTACTTATTCTCGTAAAAACTGCTGGGCCGATTGTACTGAAACAATCCTAGTTTACATGGACATTCCTAGTGTCTATGTTTAACATTATAGGCCTATTCCTATTCCGAAACTCTCTCCGAGCTACCTCCATTAGTTTTGAAAACCTCCATTTTGGCTTAATAAGCAGATGACAAATAATGTGATTTAAGTTACCTGTCAAATTCAAGAGTATTAAGTATAATAATACATATTTAGGCATGTGATAGTAAATCAGTTACACTTTACAAATGTCTTGTTACGTGCAGAAGCTTCTCTTTATCATGATTTGTTTTTGTTAGAATTTTAATCAACTAAAGTAAAATGCCATAATTTATTACATCATACGTGGGTTAACTTGAGCTAAGGACTTTAACTTAGTCTCCCTTTTATACTTAGGACCTTTTCTCTGGCCTAAATTAGTCCAATTGTTACTGAAACTCAATTTAACATTATGCAGTTTGGAGACAAATTCAAGGAATTTCAGAAGTACTTACAGTAAACAGTACATTCCAAGCATTATAACTAGACAGTTATATACATAGCTTTTACTATTGCTATTATTGTCACTCTATGCATGGATAAAGGTCGGAACACACATATCCGCACCGTGCCCGACACATGAATCGGCCGAGTGTTGGTGAGGGCTCGGCTCGGTTACCTTGAGGCCACACACGTCCGTACGTAGTCCGAGCGCAACAATCTTACTGTTTACACAAGAGCATGTTTCTATTGAATTTCTAAGTGACAGATACTTAAAAAATATTCATAAGATTAAGTATTGCTTGAGATGAAGAATGTTAATTTCATTGTTGTAATTTTTATTAATCGCTGTGGTGAATGAAACATTGCAATGCTACAGTAAAATCAGTACAATCAGCTAATTGTAAAATTTGTAAATAACATTATCTTGGTTATATTTTTATCCCTATTATTCTTGTTCATTGTGTTTTCATTGTAGTGAATTTCGGTCAAATACACCATAAACATCATATTTGGTATTTTTTGTATAAAACCCGAGAGCTTATAGTGTGAGGCAAGAGTTTGCCATGTTACAAGCCTTTTTATAATAATTTGTAAAAAAAATAGTATAAATTTGTAAAATATATACTAGAGAACACATTTTTTCCTGCATGAAAATCTTATTGCAAATAAAATATTTTTATTTTAACTTTATTGTAGTGAAAAGAATAAAAAATAAAAATGTTATAGACACATTCTAAATATTATCTATACAAAATACCGGAATAAATTTATCTAGTAACTTCAATACATCCAAGATAATTAGAATTTTGCGCAAATAACTACAACCTTGTTATTTCTTAATTAATGAAAACTTTTTATAGATTTTACATAATACGAATTTAGTCGTTTAAAATCACTACAATAGTACTACATAGTTTTTTAATTATTTTAATTTGAGCATACTAAGAAAATATGACTAGTTTACTGTAAATATACAAAATATTAATACTTTTATCAATAAATATGATTTTGTACGCGAACGCAGGGTGTAAAGTTAGTTGGCTATACTAAATAATTCAATAAAATAGAACGTTTAGACTACTTAAATAGTTTTAAAAAGAAGAATGCAACAGTAACCAACATAGAATTATATTTCAAAACTCTATTCAAATTTATGCTTTTTCAACTCCTCATTTTCCGTAATCTTCTTCCACACATTCTCATTATACTCTGCATTCCGATATTTTTCACTTGATTGATCATAACCTTAAATAATAGGATAAATAAATAACAGGATAAATAATAGATAAATAACAGGAAACTTCCTTACTTCTTCGATAAGTGTTCTATATCCATGACTGATGCCGCTCGTAGACCGCACCGTGCCCGTCAAAATTCAAACTCCACATATCGGTGACGGTGCGGGCACGGTTCGGCCACGACGGTCTGGTGTCGGTGCGGGCATGTGTGTCCCGGCCTTAAGAGTTTGTGAATGAATACTCAATACTACAAACTACACATACGAATGGAAAACTTGGAGTGAATAGGAAAAGAACTGGAACTATTGTTTGGTGTATCTTTAGGCATGGGTATGTAAACTGTCTGAACACAAACACAATTTTCTCTGGGTAAAGATACGTTAATATTGTTGTTCCGCTGGGATGAAATTTAAAGTAATTGGATCATCCTCTATTTCTGGTGGTAAAATTTAGAAGATTTTAAAACGTATGGCTGAATCTTAGGAATGAGTGTGGACTGTGTATGAACGGGTACGAATGGGGGCAATTTAATAGATACCTATACATATTTCTAAATAATTTAATTTGACTATTGCATGCAATTTTTATAATCGTTGACACAATAAAAAGTATTATTATATTATTATTATTACTTCCGGTCGGAAAATACCAAGGAAAAGCTCTACTGATTCAGATTTTGACGATTTTGGATTTCACTGGTTGAGTCGTTGAGATAAAAGTGGTACTTAGAATTATGTTAGAACATTGATTTTAGGTATCAATTGAACGCCGACTATTACCTATATAATTATAGAAGAAAAATTTAAAAAATCACTTTCGGTCGGATAATACACCGGAAAAACTCTACTGATAAGAAGTTCCGATTACTTTGGATTTCACTGACTGAGGTGTTATTTAATTTTTCTTAGTATATTCAGATCGGACGTGATTATTTTTGGTTTTTGTTCTCGATATTTATATATTTATTAGTCAGCGTTGAATTAATCTCTAAAATCAATGTCCTAACATAATTATAAGTACTACTTTTACATCAACCACTCAACCAGTGAAATCCAAAATCGTCAAAACGAATCAGTAGAGAGTTTTTCTTCGGTATTTACCGACCGGAAGTGATTTTTTTCTCGATAATTATATAGGTAGTCGAGTACAGTTTAATGATAACAAAAAATCGTCGTTCTAACTCAATCAAAAATACCACGTTTACCTCAATAACCGAAGTCCGAAGTAGTTGAAGTTGAAGTACCTAGTTGAACTCTAAAAAATCATTAGTTTTTCAGGTGTATTTTATTTCCGACCGAAAGTGATTTTTTTCCGATAATTATATACTAGTCTACAGTGTAATGATACAAAAAATCGTCATTGTAACTCATTCATAAATACCTCAATCAGTGAAATCCAAAGTGGCCGAACTTCTAATCAGTAGAGTTTTTCCGGTGCATTTTCCGACCGTTAGTTTGATCTGTACCCGAGCAACGCTCGAAAATTGCCCTCCTTTTCTTAAAGGTTTTCGGCCGTCAGTGGCCCAATGTCCCCGAAGGGGTATTTAATTTTCTCCACAGATTATAGTTGAGTCAATTATACGCTTGAGTGAAGCTCTGTTTTGTTCTTTTTCTTTCTTATCCAGTGAATCCAACATCACTTTGGTGCCTTCTACTCGGCCAGAATCAAACTTCGTAAAGTTTCTGTAGCTATACAAGAGAATTTGTGGTACTAGAGTTGCTGTGAGAGTTTAATTTGCCTATTACATCTTTCCACTTTCTATAAGGCGTAGTTACTAAAGCCCATATTTTTGGTGTTTACCTTTTACCAGTGAACTCATTGGCAAATAACAAACAAAACGTCCACCGGATCCCCCGATTTCGGACCCCCCCCCCCGAACGAAATTTCTGGCTATGCTACTGATTTACGGCTTAATAATAGGAATGGAAGATCCACTGTGTAAACACGTTCCTTATTTAATTTATTCTTATTTTTTTCTTCTCTCGCAGCAGATTTCTTTTCAGGCGTTCATTGTATGCTTCATCAATGATATGTTTTAACTTATGTTTTGTAAAAAGCAGGACCTTACGGCCAACCTAGGCCATGGCGTGAGGGCGAAAACCGAGGGCAGCACAGATCACGGGCAAAAAAAAATAAAAAATTTGAAACAAATAAAAACGCAACGTGCATGGAGATGAGAAGAAGCTTTAAAAGTGAACGAATTACTCCCTATATGCAGAGCAGAATATCGTAGTTTAGTTGAATGTCTTAGCCTGCAGGATAATGGGGGAGGGTAGCTGGTATGGGGCAGGCGTCAGGCGATGATTCATTGGAAATACAGACGACTAGAAGAGCCCTTTGCCTCTCAGATCGTTTTGTACCTTGAAGTGTCACTGTGACACATTTTTTATGTCGGTGAATTTTTGACATTTTCTGCTAGATTGTGTTGATTTATTTGGATATTACTGATCAATTGAGATGTGATGGGCTACCTGAGTGAATTTGAGGTTAGTTGTATGATATGATAATCATTATCATCACTATACATGATAATTATTAACCATCGCATTCGAATTAGTTAATGTCATAAATAATGAGTGCCGTAATATTACATTTTGATTATTTTAATTTCTGTCATAAAATAATAATAGCACGCTAAGTTGAAACATCCTTTCAGCTACTAAACCTGTTAAAATAGGCTATACTATTGTCTGTATTTAAGGGCGCGTTCTACAACAGGCCCTGTACACAGCCTTTCTGTACGATAGCTTGTAAGCCCATGATATTTGTTTTGTAGTAACCAAATGAAAGATAGTATTGTTTCTAGAAAGCTAAACTGTTTAAATAATTGTAACGCTTATAAAAAAGTACATTTCAACCATCTATAATTGCAGTTTTGATATGAGCCAAACAAAAAACGTCCATCTAGGCCTAAGTTCAGGAAAAGAGTTACAATTAAATCTGATGAGGTCAAACAGTGCAGTAGGACTTTGAAGAACTGGTTATCACCACAAGAGAACAAGCCTAAAACAGATGAATATGTTCCTTTAATTCTGTGCTAACAGTAACATCTATAGTGATGAACTCTCTTTTTCTACTACCAGTGTGAATGAAGAACAACTTTAATCCAGCGAATTGGGTTGTAAATCAAATGCAGATTTTTCAAAGGTAAATAAGATGTATGAGATCCGATCTTGGTGTTTTAATGTAAACAGTTTTAATACACAGTTGGCGAACTGAGAAAAACAAAACAGAACCTATTTGATGTTCTCTGAAACTAAAAGTGCGGTTTTTTGTGGTCCTTGCGTTTTTTTCATTCAGAAACACAACCTGAGTCATCTTTTGTAAAATAAGGCGTTTGTGGCTGGAAAATGTATCGTCAAGTGTCAGTCTCCCACAAAACTAATACAATGCTTTTAAAAGAAATAAGAAAACAATTGGGTAGAGTTGATTCCAAACTTACCGAAATGACTTAGCTTCTCGTGGGTTGCTGTTCCGGTGGTCAGAAGAAGTACTTGATTCCAATTCAAATCGGAACTATATTATGATACTTGAAGTTCACTTGCTGAATTTGACCGTTTTTTAGCTGACCACATTAGAAAAGATGGAAATCCTGAGTGAGGAAAGATTTCGTGTCTCCCATCTACTGTGTGCGATGAATTCATTGAGCTACTTGGAAAACAAGTACTAACATACATTTTAGTACATACATTACTCGTAAATGAGGCTAGAAACTCTTAATACTTTTCAGTTATGGTGGATTCTACTCCGGACGTTTCGCATATGGATCAGCTGTCATTTATAATACACTATGTGGAGCAAAGTGGAGAGCTATTTGAGAGATTTCTTAAGTTCTTGCCGAAAGTTGGACACATGGCTTTTTATATGTTTACAGCCGTCTCCGAGGTTCTACGACGTTTTTGATTGGACGTAGAGTCATTGGCAATCTTACGACAATGCGTCAAACATGTCTTGGTTTTATTCAGGTCTACAAGCAAGAATCCTTGATGTCAATCCACATGCATCATAATTACGTCCCTTGTGCGGCCCATTCTCTAAACTTAGTTGGTACTCACGAAGTATATTCCTGCCTTGAAGCGGTGCGGTTCTTTAATCTCCTTCAATAGATTTGTATAATTTTTGTATAGCTAAACTTACATATGGGCAGTATGAAATGAGTACAGAAGTCACAAAATTATCAATTTCCACGACAAGGTGGTCTGATAGGTATGACGCTATGAGAGCTTTACAAGAAGAATGGTCTGCAGCCATCAGAGTTCTTGAAGAATTGGACCAAGATAAAAAAACCGGTACCCAAGAGGAAGCAAAAGGTCCGATCAAAAGATTGATGCTGATAGAACCCGACGTAGTAGGTCGGTTATGGGGAACTCTTCTCCTTAGGCTTCATAAAGTAAACGAATATGTTCTAAATGAAGACGTTGATGTTGCAGTCACCGTAGAAGTTAAGTCACTAATATATTTCTTTGTAGAATTCAGAGATCAATTTGATATGCAAGAAAGCAACGCATTTAAGCGTTTGCGAAACAAAAACGAATGAACTTCACGATAAACGCAAAACAACCAAGAAACTTCAAATTTACGAGTCCCGAGCCGGCGAAGTTTGCTTTTTCGGACGAGGCAACTTCAGAGTGAAAACATTTCCACCCATAATTGATAACTTGACTGAAGAGATCAAAATGGGGACGATTGCCTATGAGAAGTTTACAGACAAGTTTGGAGCAATCATAAAACAACTAGAAATTAAAAGTATAAAACTTGTTATTGTTTTTCATGATGATTTAGAGACTTCCATTTTTGAAGAATTTATACATCTGAAGTCACACTTCACAGCCAACAACATTGAAACTAAAAATCCACTGTCTCTCTGCAAATGGCCTAAAGAAAGTAGCCTACAGGAAATTTATTCTAATGTAAAAATCTTGCTGAGGATATTCCTCTCTACCCCAGTGACGAACGCCCCAACTGAGAAGTGTGTATCAAAATACAAACAGCCTAATTTAATATTTAACTTAAGATTAGTTCACAGAGAATTACTATAATGACAACAACTTTATTGTCCATTGAAATTAATGCAGTGTATTAATCTATTGTAACCTAAAGTAACTTACCCAGTTTGTGTTGTGACATTAAATTTACATGTTTTCTATTACTAGTCATATCTTATAAATATTTTTAATTTTGATGTTTTACATATCTCTGCTTACAATAATAGCAATTAATTATGCTCATTTTGTTCCTTTAAAATCTTAATACCATTAAGAACTTATTTTAATGGGCTTTCAATCGTTTTTAACAAAATTTTCTTTTATTTGAGGTCATTTTACTGTTTGAAGAGGATAAAAAATTATAACAGGTCAACGATTCAACAGGTCGGACTTAACTTTCTTGCCCTCCTTTGCATCGATGTAACAAAAAGTGTTGACTTTAACGTAACTATTGACTTACTTTCGTGGGCCAATGCACGCAAGAGACATTTATAAACTCCACACAAAGTGGTTGGAGTTTGTACTTGTCTTTTGTATTATTTTAAAGTGTAATTATTATGTGACATATTATTTACCGTGATTATTAAGATATGTTTTATTATACATGGAAGGCCTATCGCTATAACGATATGTTATTATTAACGTGGGGCTATTATAATAAACTTCGGTGTTCGCATTTTTTTAATGCTTTCAGTGCCAGTAGTAGTTCACTGTAACAGTCTCTTGGGTGTTTCGAGGCCGAATGTTGATACTTAGTAAGGGTAATAACTTAATATCCAAGACTACTTACTAACTATTTGTTTCTCTAAATGCAAAAATATCATTAGCAATGCGTGTTTAGAGATGAAAGGAGAAGATAAGGTTTTATTTCTCGTGGGTCCCAGTGATGAGTGGGAGTTTGCAGTAGAGACTGATTTAAAGAAGGAGTAATTCAAAAGTGTGGTCTTGAGCGGAATAAAGGTGTTTCATCCGGGCCTGATAAAAAGTGCAAGAAGATATTGGTTTGACTTTTTTCACAGCACTTTTCCATATAAAACTGGTAAAATTAAGACTTGGTGTCCGATTAGACTTAAATAAAGTTTGTTGTACGGTATCATTTGAAATTACCCACCTGATTGGATTGGACTTACATTATTTGTCATTGATAATAAAAATTCCTCCAGCAAACTTAACCTTTTTATAAACTCATTGCAATGAGAAATAAAACCCATTTAATAAAGTAACAGAATAAAAGATTTTAATCGTGTCAAAACATATAATAATAACAATTGAATAGGTACAGTTGAAACAATAGAGATAGTGAAATAAGTTTTTTACAAAACAATATTAACGTGTGATTTAAACATCTGATAGTTTGTAGTAATAATTTATTCATAATTATTTGTGATTCTTCAGAGATAGTACTGTCCGGTTGGTCCACTATCAAAACAGATTGATCTTTGTTATCTTTTGAGAGTACAGCAGCATTGTCTTGAGAGTGGAGCTAGCTGTTTGAGGGCATAATTGGGATTTCCATCTATTAGTTCGACCTCATCTACCAGCTGATCATACTTGCTCTGTCTTACATTTCTTTTCAGGAACACTTTCAGATTCAAGTAGCCAGGTTGGTAAAGATTGGTCATTTGAAAATGTTCTGGAATAAATAAAAATTCGTTCATGCGGTGTCACATTTGTAGCAGTAAGGACCTGATAGAATGTAAGGAATCATTTAAGACATACTTCCATTCATTTATTCTTAATTCAGACCTTTTAGCAACAATAGCAAACAGCCTTCCAGATTATGCCGTTCGATCTAGCCATCACCTCGAGGATTATATGGTTACTTGTCGCTATGCCTTTGGAGTTAAGAAAGTCTTTAAGATCTTTTGACATGAAAGAAGAGGTTTTTAAAATCGAGGCTTTATTTCTGCGCAGATGGTACTTGTAGCAGTCAACTTCTTTACTCCCTCCAAAGAATAATGCGTATTCCGACTTCTTATCAATTGGGCCATTCTAGAAATCCTAGTATGACAAAGTCAAACGTAGAGTTGATAATGTTTGTTGTTGCCTGCTGCTCCGCAAACTCTGAACAGTGTGTCAGCAATCTAAATTTGTCTACGAGGTCTTTAATCAACGTATTTATAACACGTAAGTGCTAAGCGCCGACTAAATATTTCTCGCTTTTAATTTTTCTCTTGTGAAACATGAATAAGACAGATTTTTGGTCAGTGTTGAGTCGGAAGTAACCAATCAGAAAGTATCGCCACGTTTTCAAAACTTCAACGATAGCGGAAGCTTTTTCTAATGCAGAGTGTCTTTGTTCACTTGATGTCAAGGTTGTTGAGAAAAATGCCACTGGACGTCCAGCCTGTATGAGGAAGGCATCAATGAAATGCTTAGTTGCATCGTTTCAACGTCAAATAAAATATTTTAATCTATAGCAGAAATTGCTGATTTCATTATTTCTGGTTCACGTTTACGAAGTTTGAGACAACCTGAGATGAAACTGAAATATTTTCATTTGTATTAAACTTTGAACTTTGTCTGAATAGCCCGATATCTAGCTACTTAGAATAATGCTATAGCATACCAATAGTTCTTCTTAACGAAGCTGTCTGTAGGCAGTATTAGATTTAGTAGTTCAAGTCTGTCTTAATCAAGCCTAATAGTTCTGTTATTTATCTCATAGTCAAATAGTTTTATTGACTGTAAAGAATAGTTGCTTTTCTTATCATTAATGGTAATTCCAAATTTCTTGACAGCCGCAAGGAACTTATTTAGGTTAATATCATTTCCATTTTAATCCTTGCCACACACTGAAATGTCATCCACATATGGAAAGGTTCCATCTAGATTTTCAGATTGTATAATGCTAACGATCGTCCTCTGTAAACAACCTACAAGTTTTGTTACCCTAATTAGAATTCTGGTATATTGATGAAGCCTGCCCCTGTCTTCAAAAGCAGTGTAGTTCTTTTCATCATCTCGTATGGGAATTTGATTATAAGTACTAGAAAAATAGATTATGTTAAAACAAAGTATTTCAATACACACAACAGACAACATGTTCTATTGTTAGGTAGAGGATAAGTATCTAAGAGAGTAAAGCGGTCGGTAGTTTGAGAATAATCTATCACCATTCGCCTTGTATGATTTTCATTAATAGTAACAAAAATTTGAGCTCGCCATGGTTATCGACTTTCTTCTATTACACCATCTGCTAATACTTTTTCATCTTCCCTCCGAATGAATATGATGTCCTCATTTACAGGATGTCTACGCGACTTAGTAGCAATCGGTCGTACATTTTCAGTCAGGTTTCTGAATAAAGGAGGAGGTTCAACTCGAGCATGAGATAGAGAACAGACAGTAAACGGAATTTGCTTCCACCGAAATTCAGTTGAATTTGCGAATGGTTTTCCAGTATATCGTGACCCACTAGGACATCTGAACAAAGATCTTTGCTTTTGTGTATGAATGCTAAAGGAGTTTTATATTTAAAATACAGTAGCCAACAATTTGAGAATCAAAATGAAGTATATGCCATTGAAACCTTACCAAATACAGGGAAAAGTCTGATGTTACTCCGAGAACAAGACCAAGATGTTACTCTGTATAGCTTCCAGTATATATTAAAGCCTCCGCTTCATATTTGTTATAGGTTCCTTTATAAAATGTTCCATATATAACAAATGTCCGGCCTTTAGCAGGACAGATTATGCACGGATGCCGAATGTATTCACAAAAGTAGCATTTAGCAGAAAGGACAGCCGAAAGCTATGACTCTTGATTTTCAGGAAGAACATTTATGGATGTGGTAGCATTTACAACAACATCAATATTAGAAGCTGCTTCTGTAGCAAGACCTTGTTTCACAGTGAAAGTACTATTTTCTAAGAGCTGTTGTCGAATTTTTGAAGACAAAAGTCCGCTTAGAAAAACATCTCGAATAAAGTTATTTTTGTGATCTTCAGCAGTAACTGCCCAAAATTTGCAATCAACTCAGTCAACAAGTATTCACTGATGGACTCGCCTGCTATTTGCTTACGCGGAGTTAGCTGATACCTTGAAAATATTTCATTTGTAGGTTTGATGAATATACTATTCAGAATGTCAACTGCTGACTCTATGTTGTGAACTCAGATATGAATTCAAATCAGTTTATTTTTGAAACATGATTTATGAGGAGATTCAGTTTATCCTCGGATGTAATGCTTTCTTCCTTTTATAAGATTATATTCACTAATGTATCAAATGTTCTTAGCCATTATTTCCAAAGCTTAGAGCAAGAGGACGAACTTGGGTCAATATCAAATTTTACAAGTTTAAAAAGTTATCCGTGAAAATTAGAACTAGAATAAAACCGGAAACATACTATTTCACATTTGAATTAAATGAGATGATTAAATTGTAATGAAAAATAAAACCCAGTTAATACAGTAACAGCATAAAATATTTTAATCATCTCAAACTATACTATACAAATTAATACTATTGAAACCGTAGAGAAGAGTAAAATAAATTTTGACATAGCAATATTTACATGTAAAGTAAACATATGATAGTTTGTATTAATTAATTATTCACCATATTCCTTTTGTGTAGTAGGTTTCTTTGTTTTCTTTTTACTTTCAGTTCTTTCACTTGTATCTTTCATAAACGTTTCGTCGCCCGTCGTCTTCTCTCAAATCATAATTATTGTTTTCCACTTATAAGCATCTATTGACAATCCATTCACTTATTTGTAAAGTTGCTAGTAAGACCTTTTTACAAACCCTAACTTTAGAATTTCAAACTTAAATAAATAAAATTTTCGCCGGAAAGTTATTTCACTACTTCCATCCCGAGTTATCTGAGTTAAATTTATATCCATAATTCTGTTGATGTACATTTTTCTTTCATCCCAACTCAACTCCAAAAATAATTGAATATTTTTCCTTTTAAATGGGAATACATTTTTACAACGGAAAGTTTTCCTTTACATTTACAATTAATATCTCATTGGTCTCTTAGACCTTTTTTTACATATTCCGTAACATTTCCATTTGTCAATTTTCTCCCAATGTACTCTTTCCCCTGCTCTCCTAAAATCTTGGTTTTTTACATTCCTAACGTTCTCGTTAAGTTGATGCCTCTTTCTTCTTTTCAGTTTGAAAACTCATTGGTTTAATTGCTTCTTGTATTTCCTCAATATCTTGTGAATGATAAGCTATGTTTCTTTCTTTGATATTAAACTGTAGCAATATTTACGTTATTTAAAACTGTGTATTGGTTCTACTGTTACATGCGTATGGTTAGTGCAGTTTTTTTAATATATATATATATATTTTATCCTTTAGTAACATTATATCACTATGTTTATTTCAAATTCATCACCTTTATTATTTTCAAAAGGTAAAAAAAAAACACCTTGTCCACCTACTTGGAATGTACCGGCTATGACTAAATTATGTAATTACGTCATCATTTTCTGTAGTTTCAGTTTCTAAACAAATACTGATGTAGTTGAGTTACTCTATTTATTAAAATTGATTAAAGTCAAAATTATTTGCTATAGGAATAAATGTTTGTACCTTCACTACAGCGCGCTACAGTAATCTACTTCGTTAATATAAAAAGATAGGGGTCTTCCTGACTACTAGGGTCTGTTATTTTATTGTCTTCTAGTTTTTCAGCTAGTTTTATTATTTTTAATGTTCTTGGATTCCATTATAGTTCTTGTTCTCCAATTTCGAACTGAAAAAGGGCAAAACATGGAATTAGTGTTCAATACAATGTTTCTAATTATCTCTTAACTCAGAGAAATGTTTTTAAAACTATATATTTTTAGTATGCAAACCAAATAAGTAACTCCAGAGGAAACTTTGGAAGGAGACCTCGCAAGCCCACTGAAATCAAATAATAAAAACCCGTAACTCCAAAAGAGTAAAATAGAGCTACTGGAACACAAACTTAACTTTGTCAAATAACAGTCATTTCAAACAAATAAACTTTGTCAATTTAACACTTACTAAACTTTGTAATATACAATAACCTAATTTCTACAATATCGGTTTTTAAACAAAACCGTGAACTCCTTTGCTCTTTCTATATGATTATTTTAATGTAAATTTTTCCATCCTCAAATTTATTATGTTCAAATATCAATTACTGAAGAACTCTTATCTTCAAAAACGTTTATCGCACAAACCGCAAATGAAATCGAGTGACAATAACTGGCTATGCTACAAGCATGTGAACAGGCTGCCACTGCTTGGAGTACTAGGTTTGCCATAAAAGATTTCCCACTTAAAGTATACGTGGCTTGTTTTTTCCTTTTTCTCAATTTTAAAATTTTGTTGTGTTACAAGGTATTAAACCGTTTATGGATTACCTATTAAAGAACAAATGGGGTCCTAAACAGATGCAAAACAATTAAATTCACAAAATAGAGTTTTTTGGAGTCACCATACGTGGATTGTTTTAGTTAGGCCGAGATACATACATACATACATATATATATATATGGTAGCACATTCACCCGGCAAGTGAGAGATCCGGGTTCGACTCCCGGCGGAGCAAGTACTTTTTGCGATTCAATGTTTATTGTAATTATATAGCCTATATATATATATATATATATATATATATATACACAAATATACTAGTATTTAGTTTTACTATAATTTATACATTTGAAATAATACGTGTTTTTTTTTAACCTTCTCAATCCGCAGGTAATTTTGTTGCGTTGAGGGAAATGTTTGCAGTTGACATTGGTCACATTAACTTCTTCCATTTTTGGCCTTTGGTTGGTAGTGAGATTTCGTTTACCAATAATTCATTCTATATTTCTGTTCTGTTTTTGTTACGTAGATGTTGTCGTGCTGTGTTATTATTTCCAAAATACGTATTTCATTTGTGTGTTAAAAAAGTTTTCTACTGCAGTGTAATAAATAATGTAAATGTGTTCAATATAATAAGTGTCTTGAAGTTTTATTTCAGGTTGTTTGGATTATTTGTCTAATAAATGCAGGGTAACATTGAAGTGTAATTCAGTGACGGTCAACATGACATCTAACGAGCAGATAGGTTTGAATAAAACTTGGGAATTATCCCTATACGAACTCCATCGAACACCTCAAGATGCTATAACTGATAATACGGAAATAGCAGTTTCACCTAGGTCTCTGCATAGTGAATTAATGTGTCCTATTTGTTTGGATATGTTGAAGAAAACTATGACTACCAAGGAGTGTTTGCATAGGTTTTGTTCAGATTGTATAATTACCGCCTTGAGGTCAGGTAATAAAGAATGCCCTACTTGTAGAAAAAAGCTTGTGTCGAAAAGATCTTTAAGACCTGACCCAAACTTTGATTTATTAATTTCCAAAATATATCCCAGCAGAGATGAATATGAGGCTCATCAAGTTAAAGTCCTTGAAAAACTACACAAGAGTCATAGTCAAGCAGCACTGATGAATTCAATTAATGAAGGAATCAAACTTCAAACGCAAAATCGCCTACAAAGATCTAAAAAGGCAGCTGGGAATGATGCTGATAATAGCCAGTCACATTCTGTAGTTACATCTGCTAATGAAAACAGCAATTCACAGCCTCCAAACCCATCGGAACCTCAAGCAGGTACTACACCAAAGACATCTCTACAACAAAATGTGGATGAAACATCACAATCTTCTGCAACTGCAAGTATGCACAAAGAAGAATCAAATGGACCAAAATTTCCCAAGAGACCTAAGTCGATTGTCACATCTGAGAATGAATCAGAGAATTCAAGTGTTGCAGAATCTGGAGGTCAAGACTCTGTAACGGAAGGTGAAGGGACCTCAGATATGGTAACCTCTGACGAAATTGAACTTGTTTTCATGCCACATCCCATAGAAATGGGTGCAGACAACACACTCATGAAAGCACTAAAAGACAATTCCGTTCGATATATTAAGACCACAGCCAATGCCACAGGTAAATAATTTAACGTAGCCTATCTTATCATACATGTGTGTTGGGATGTTTACTTTATCCACATATTACCTAAAATTATCTAAAACTAGCTTTAACAATTACTTAAAGAATTATACATATTTAGTAAAGATTACTCAGAACATCCTGATAGGCGTATCTAGACATTAGTATTTCTCAACAGTTACATGCACATCCATTTTCTTATAGTTTTTTCACATGTCCGAATATCCAGATGTTAGTATCCAAAGTTAGCTATAAATTTACTAACTTCTTTAGTAAAATGATATATTTTAATTCTACAAAAAAATAAAATTATGATAGGTTTTCATTGAAGCTTTATGGTAGTGTTTTTATGTTAAAGAGCATTACAAAGCAAGCATAAATATATTACTACAACAAATTTTTTTAGTTTGTTTTGGTTACTGCTTGAGAAAAAAAATAAACACAGTTTACACTTAAATAGTGAGTATTTACTTGCATATTTATACATTCTTGCTAGGTAGAACATCACTAATATATCCTAAACAAATTTTGGCTTATTGTTTGTTGGCCTATGCTAGGCTATGTATCAAATTTTACAAAATTAAAACTATAAAACAATATCTATAGATAAACTAACTTACCAGTCTTGTCTTCTAATAGCTGTCTAATTTTATTATCAGCCAATTGTCATTTACTTACGGTCATATTACTCACAATCATGTTATACTAACGTACGTTATTATTTATTCATAATAAAAATATAAGTAACCAATACAAATAATGTAACCAAACAATGCCATACATGTGGGATTATAGCTAGTTAGCCTAAATCATAGTAATATAAATTTACAGCAGCTTATATTCACATGGTTGTTTCAGTTATAATAGGCTATTTGTGACGTAAAATATCTCAGTTACAACTAACCAGTTAATAATATTCCATGGGTCACATAGTGGCGTTTAGGCCGCAGTATAATAATCAGCCACCACAACAATCAAATCAACAATGGATTATAAATATCTAAACCATGAAATATATAACTTGAAACATTCAACCTGGTCTATTGTTATTAGCAAGTCACTTGTAAATTGCTACTCCTACGCTGCTTATTATGAAAACATCCTCTGGTATTATATATCACATCTAGGTAATGATTAAATACTCCAGGTCTGATTGTAAACCCCATCAGTGCAAACTGTGATAGTTGGTTGAATATATGGCAGTCAGGCCTATACGTTGATGTTTGAATGAATTTTATATACCAACATATTTAATATGAGTTTATACTTATAATTCCATATAAAAACCAAACTGAATTTCACATATAGGCTATAATCTTCTACAGTGAATATTACATAATAAAGTAATATTATCTAAGTGTAAAATTTTACTTAACAAACTATGCAAAATTTAAAAAAAAGACTCATGCTTATTATGAAAGTTGGGTCAGTAAATATGAATATGGGGATTCTAGTGCACTTTTGGAGGCAAACCGGAATTGAGTATAAAATAGTGTTCAAAGGACCATAAACGAATCTGAGAAATCAAACAGTAAGTTAAATGCAATGAAGAAATAACCAAATCTTGGTTTGCTGATGAAACTGTTTAAGTTTGCTTCTAATTTCTTAAGCTGTTTTAATGAAAAATCTTTGAAATCGAATAAAAACTCTTTAAAATATATTAATATAAAATTTGAATAATCAATGAAAAATGGTTATTCTACGAAGTTAATTATGGCGCATTCTTTATCTTGAATAGTTTTCTTTCCAGTAACTTTAAGTGTAATTGATCATTTTTATTCATTTCTTTAATTTTCTTATCATCTAGAACTTTTAGAAATCTATTTGGCAAATGAACTTTGGAATCTTCCAGTTCTGCAATGATCCATATTTATCTTTAGTTTTCTCCAAATTCACAATTTATATTTCTTATTTTCTTTTAAATCAGTTTAATTTCTTATACTCTTTAAATGTTAAATCATCAACTTCATTCAACTCTTGTTTAAGTCCCATTTAATACGAAACGATTGATATTATAAAATTGTTGTGTTGAATTACTCTATAATTCGATAATATCACCAAAAACCTTTGAAATATAATGAAAATCTCTGAAATCGAATGAAAAATTATTAAAAATATATGAGAAATGTCTGAAATCAAATATTTCTATAATAAAAATGTATAAAAGCAAAAGATCTCTCTGATCCTTATTTTTAATTTCTTTTATATGTAATTTTTGGATTTAGCTTAAGATAGTATTTCAGTTTTCAATTACTTATTATTCTTTTAAATGTGTTGTATTGCAGTGAATAATTATATATAAGTACAAACACTGACTTTGTCTGTGTATTGGCCTGACCACAGTCCACAAGGGAATTTTAATAACTCGTTCTTAATTGTTTGTCTACAGTGGACCACTTAAGCAAGTATTTGGCAACAAGACTAGCATTGGACCTCGGGAATGAACTACCCCACCAGAGCCTCAATTTTTGTATCTATGTGGCACCGACTCCAGGCCAACATGTTACTCTCAATGGAAACCAAACTCTACGGCAGGTCAATGAGCGGTTCTGGAAGGTCAATCGACCATTGGAGATGTTTTACTCGTGGAAGAAAACATAATACAAATGTTTTTGACCATTGTAAATACCATATTAGTACGACATCAAACGAATCTCAAAAATAGCAATCAACATCAATTCAAAGAGGTTCATTGGTCAGTTGTCGTACTTTAGTTGTAATGTCCAATTGTGATTTGTAACTTAAGGTTCTGGGGTACCATAAACATATTTTAGATATGTTAGGTTTTAGACAGATAGGTTATTTTTTAATATTGTGTTAGCTCTAATAATTGTTTTGATCTAGTGTTTTATACATCATTTTTCATTTTTCTTTATTATTTATTTTCAACATTTAAGTAAGAAAATACTCAGTTGTTTAATTAATGTAGTAACATTCTGTTGTTTAAATAGAATAGTTCTAATGCATTTCTTTATACATGATGTTGGCCTTTAAAGAATAAACGTTCAAAAATGAATACAAATATTGTTATTTTGTTCTCCAATCTTAATCCATATATATATATATATATATATATATATATATATATATATATATATATATATATATATATTTCTTGTGTGTATGGGTATGTCACTGAACTTGGTAGATTCAAGAATGGTTTAGATTTTAAAATTTAGGCAGTTGCAAATTAAATTTAGAAGTTAAAAGATACAAATTTTCAAAGCGCCTGTACATTATAAACTGCAACACACACACACACATACACTATTTAAAGGTTATGATGTATATTTGTTTTCCAAATAAATGTCTGGTTGAACTTAAAGCTTGAGGGTTAGACCACTTTATAATAAGGTATAATACATGTAGTACGTGTCTTTTTATAATTTTATTGTAGTTCACAAGACACCTCAGTCTACCAAAAATTTAAAATCCTCCATGATTCTATTTATAAATATAAAGAGTAATGACCATCATGAAGTAATTTTAATTATGTATTAAATGTTACTTAAATTATTGTGTTTTTTAAAATAACTTGATTTTTGTCATACCTTACATATTAGAACTGTCCCAACAGATGATTTTATTTTTGTTTCAATTACTCAAAGCTGTAACTACAAATCCTAATCTTAATAATATTACAAATTCGAAAGTGCCTTTGTTTGTTTGTTTTCTTTTAACGCATAAACTATTCAAAAGATTACACTTAAATTTGACATGGACATTCTTAAGGCCCCTGAACATTGGCCTATTCTTATTTCGAAAATCCCTCTGGGCTACGCCAGACTAGTCTTTATAGTAGAGATAAAATCCTACCCTGTTCTCTAAAGTTGTAAAATATTTAAAAGAGCATTTCTAATGTAATCAACTGATTTGTGTAAACATTGTTTATTATTTTCAATTTAATTACATTCATACTGAGTACAAATATTTTTAACGCCATTTTATATTTCAGAGATTAGGTAAGGACTCATCTATCTTACAAAATGCCTAAAAACATAAGTTGGTCAGAATTTGACACCAAAGACTCTCTTTGAAGGAGTCAACAAGAACTATGCAAGATGAAAGTTCGCTGGACTGTGCTTTTGAACGAATGTACTAATTCCAGCTCTAAATGTTTCTAAAATATTAACAATATTTTTTAGTTTATAAAGAAACAAACGCCTAGTGTCATTTTTAATGTACTGTTAGCTGTATATTTTCATAAAATATTAAGTATTAGATCCAAAAGACAATGCTACTATCTAACAAAGTAAATTAGAATGGCCATAAATATAAACTTTTTTATGTATTTTCTTGATTGTGGCAACAAGGAAAACTCAAAATTGGTGTCGGAAATATAATTCACTCGAACCAGCAATGCTCATACACGTGCAACACCTACTAAATTGTGTGCAAAGAAGCGAGTAACTGCTAGCAGTGCAGATATAAGAAACAATACCGTCTAACCTTTACAACACATTTAAACACTGTTATCATACCTAAATTAGTTATCTTGCAATTAATTGCTTTCACACAAAAACTATTAAACCGATTTTACTGATGAATATAGACCTGTTCTTATTTAGAAAATCCCTTGTGCCACACCCCACTGGTCTCAAAAGTAGTTAAAATCCTATCTTGTCTCTAAAGTTATGAAGTATTAATTGAAAGAGCCTGTCAAATGTAATCAACTGTTCTGTGTAAACATTGTTTTGTGACAGCACATCTTTTTGTTTAAATAATTTAACCACTATTTTCAATTTGTTTACATTTTAATCGTGTGATTTTAAATGTTATCTAAGATGTAACTATTAGTTTTCAAGCAGTTTTTAGATTTCAGTGATTAGGTTAGTACTCATCTACCTTAGGAAATGTCCTAAAACATAAGATAGCCAGAATTTGACGATGGTAACAAGGCTAACTGAACCAGAAGTACTCTTAAAGATGCAAAACCTATAAATTTCGTGCAGAGTTACAATTAACTACTATTATTATTTATAAAACTGTCTACAAATAAGCATAAACATTGTAAAGGAAAGAAGAAAGAAATTTTATTCCATAACACACAGCTTTATACTCAATCCACTTAATAACAAAAAAATAAACTATTTAAACAAAATTAAAAATAATGTTAATGTTACAACAATGGGATAAAAGTGCAACTATGTGCTAGGATAGATACCTCCTTAGCATTGCTGTGTGGAGGTTACCCTCACGTTTTTTGACACACAGCAGTGGCGCTCAAAACACTTTAAAACTAAAAAAGATAAGAAAAATTATTACATAAGGATAAAATTACAAGAAAAACAACACCTTTCCAAACTCAGATGCAATTTGAAGCATGTGAAATCCAAATAATTTTACAAATATCTACAAGATGCATCAACCAAATATCAATCTCAATCCAACATATTTTAAGTGTATATAAATTATATAACAAAGTTTCAAAGGATCTTACAGAACATATCAAAAGAATTATTGCACAGAGAGACTGCCCTTTAACATTTTCAGCTCAAAATCTTTCAGTTCTTATTTGTACCAAGAGAAACCTTTGTACCAAATTTGAAGTCTGTAGAATGTTTATTAACATCTATTTAAAAAATAGTTACTTTAGTAAAATGTAGGATTTCTAGTAATTTGCTATAAAGCAGGCTGTTCACATTAAAATAACTGGTATATCATGTAATGCACTTTTAGAGATATTTTAGTGACTTAAAGCATCCAAAATTTGTTCTAAAAATAAAAATATTGGCAAAATCAAAATTTTTCGAGACCACAAGGCATTAAGAATATTCACATTTAATCTATTGGTCAAACAACCGCTTTTCCAGGAAAACTGACATGATTCTATGGAATAAACTTTCAAGAAAGGGATTTCAAACAATCTAAGGTTTTCATAACATCTCAAAAAATTCAATCAATTATTAATATTAACAAAATTGCTAAACACTAAATACCCTCTTGAATACTATTGTTTTGAATTTAAATTTGTTGTTTACACCATCTTCCATTTGAAAATTCATACTTGCGTGATTGTTATTACTATAGTATGAGACATCATTGTAAGCCTGACCAAACCGCTTTATTACTAATTGTTAAATGCAATGAAAGTCATACCTTGATATTTTAATATGTTAGGTTGTACAAGTTTGAAATTTATGTAAAAATTAATGCTAAAAAGTAACAACTGTAGCACATTAAAAAAAGGGAGTTCTTTGGTAATCTTTAATAAAAATTTGGATTTCATAAAATCTTCAACCCTTTCTGGACGAAACATGGGCACTGCCCGTTCTGCTGTGGTTCCACTAGCGGACGAAACATGTGAACTGCACAGCTGGTGTTCTATGTTATATTTCGCTCATGTATGAGATTAGTTTGGAGGGTTTTATTGGCTCTGCATTGTGCTGCTAGCTCTCGACAATAGTTTGAACTATTTGAAACAATATTGCAGCCATTAAAAAAAAAACAAATATAAGGGTTTTAGGGAAAATGAAATGGTTTCTCGGTTCAGCCGCTATACGTCCTGGCTAGATGGTCTGCCTCACCCTTGTATATGCAAAACTTTGTATGTGACATAAATGGTTCTTATTAAAAAAAAATATTTTGGTAACTATGTTAAGGTTTTCTGCAACATGTAACATTAAACAAGGTGTTCTAAAATCAGATGTGAACTTAACTCCGTCAGGCAGTCAATGTTTTAGATCTAATTTAGTTAATAATTCTAAATTGACGTAGGAAAACACTTTTATGTATATCTTCACTAAATGTCAATACTAAATGTTTAAATAAAGTGCTAACCTTGAACTTTTCAAGCTTTTATTGCAATTGACTTTATCTTATGGCAAACTATAAAATTAAATTTATTGGACCCTTCACATTAATTAATTACAAGTGTTTCCAGGTGCCTCTAATACATCTCGTGGGTGTAAAATATTAACTCTATACATTTTATTTTTTGTTTCAATGGCTACATCATCCCAGAATGTTCATATGCTACTGTCACAAAACCAGAAGTGATATATTCCAAACCAGTTGGCGTTACTTGGTACACCAACATTATATATTCAAGAGATGCCTCATCCTAGCTAAAATAATAAGGCTTGACAATAATTGTGTTTTCTGAGAATGGTATAAATGAATTAAGCTTTTGTGTTCCTAAAAATGCCTATGATTCACCAAGACGAGCAAGCAAGTATTTTTAAAATGTTATAGAAGCATTTTTATAATACTAAAAAAAACAAGTTCTTTTTTGGTCCAAATATCAATATTTTCGTTAAAAGGAAGAAGGTAAGTTTCTCGGTTTATCTGCGGACGGGTACTCAGCTTCACATACTGTTATAGTGTAACTTTTTCTTATTATTTCAAAATATAATTATGTCAGAGAATGGGGCAAATTTGAGCTTTACTAGCTTTTTAGATACGACTTAAAAATACTGAGACGTAGCCAAAAACTGTCTTTGTAGATTTTTAAAAGCCTGTCACTTAAATACCAATAGGTGAAAAATGTAAAATTCTGAATTTTGACTAGTCTTTGTAGGTAGAACTTCCATAGAAAAAATCATCAAAATCTAAGAGGTCAAGGTCCAAAATTATTTTTTCATTGGTTGATAGAAATGGAATAATCCTAGCGTATTTTTTCAGAAACAATGATATGTACATTATTATGCTATTTAAAATCAAAAATTATTTTATTATCTTTAATCAAAGTCTTCAATATTTGTATAGATTGAATATAGGATTAAAATTAAAATTATTTTTTATTATTAATTTGATTTTTAATAATACAGTTTTATTTAAAAAATGTATTTCATTTTATAAAAAATGTTTATGGCTATAAAATTATAACCTGTCTTGGATCCAACCTAGAATTTTGGACTAAATGACTTAAAATATAATGAAATTTATTAAACTGTCAAAGAAACTGAATTTCTAAAGGCCATATCAAACTGAACGTCCAACCATCCGATGGATGGATTTTATGTCTTGGATGAACACAGGATACCACCTCACACAGCAAAACATCCATCCAGCAGATGGTAGGACGAATTTGTTTGCATCTTGTCTTAGTTTAATGGTGATCTCCGTCATGGAAATACAGTATTGAAATAATGGCATTTAGTAGAATAGAATAGAATATATCTTTATTGAACATATTCTTAGAGAATAGAACAAAGGTCAGTGTTTATGTCACAATCAGTGTATGAGTCAGTGTATGTAAATTACAAAGCGCTTGTCCTCCACTGAAGGAACTCCTGGAAACTGTAGTATGGATGCTCCAGCAGCCAGCTTCTTAAGGAGGTCTTGAAGTTCTTCTCTGGAAGCTTTCTTAGGTAGTCAGGTAGATTGTTAAAGAACATGGCTCCTTTATACGATGGTTTTTTCTCGAACAGAGTCAGATGATGAGGGTCAAGGAGGAAGTTGTTTCTATGTCTGGTGTTGTAGGGGTGGATGTCGCCAGTTCTTGCGTGCCCTGTTTTTGTGGCAAATAAGATCGTCTCCAGGATATAGAGTCCTATGATCGTCAGTATTCCTAGATGTCTGAAAGCTGCTCGGCATGAGTCCATTGGTCCTAATCCACTTAGAGTCCTGACAGCCCTTTTTTGTATAACGAGCACCCTTTTAAGATTTCCAATTGTTGTACCTCCCCAGGCTATCAGTCCATATCTAAGATGACATTCAAATAGGGAAAGGTATGCTGTCAAAGCTACTTGAGGGCTACTGATTTGTTTTATTCTTCTCACTGCATACAGGCTACTATTAAGTTTGTGACAGAGTTGATTGATGTGAGGTTCCCATGAGAGGTTTTGATCAACAGTTAGACCAAGGTACTTTCCTGATTTAATTGTAGTTATTTCTGGGAGCCCGTCATATTGGTTTGGGTTAGGTGTAAAGACTAGCTGTTGGGTCTTTGAGTCATTTAAGACTAAATCATTGAGGTGGCAGTATTGCTTAGCCACATTATATGCAACAAAGGAGTCTATATCTAGCTGAGCTTTGTTCTTATTTGCTAAAATCAAAGCTGTGTCGTCAGCATACATTACAATTTCACAGTGGTTTTGGAGATAATTTGGGAAGTCATTTGTTAGGAGAATGTACAAGACGGGTCCAAGCACGGAGCCTTGAAGTACTCCTCTGCTTACTGGTAGTGGCTTAGATTTTACTTGCGTCACAGTGTTTTTCTCCAAGTAAGTAAGTTCTACTACTTGTTCCCTGTTGCTCAAGTAGCTCTTAAACCAGTCAAGTTCCTTGTAAATGACTCCAAGAGAGTGTAACTTTTTCAGTATGAGTTCATGATCAAGGCAGTCAAACACTTTACTAAAATCTAAAAATATGCTTGTTGCAATTTGTCCTTTTTTCAGATTGTCGATGATTTCTTCAATTAGTTGTGCTATTGCTGTTGAAGTTGATCTGTCTTTTATAAAACCGTGTTGTCTAGGGGTGAGAAGATCGTGCTGCTTGAGGTGGCCCAGTAGTCTATTTAGTATTACTCGCTCCAGTATTTTAGAAAAAGTAGAGATTAGGGAAATTGGCCTGTAGCTGGTGGCTTCATTTGTTGCTCCACATTTGAATTTCGGATAGATTTTTGCGAGTTTTAGTTCATTTGGAAATATTCCTTGTGAAAGTGATTTATTAATGATGTGAGTCAGTGGGGTGATTATTTCGTGTTTGCACTGTTTGATCAATTTTGATGAGATCTCATCCTCCCCTGCTGATGTTTTTGCTTTTAAAGAGTCAATGATTTTTCCAATTTCTTGTTTGTTGGTTTCAGAGAAGGCTAGGTTTGGTGTTTGAAGTGTTTGGTTCTTATTGTTTGGTGCTATTACAGGTGTCGATGTTCCATTTCTGAGGAGTGTTCGGTCAGCGACTGTAGCAAAGAAGTAATTTAAATGATTGGCAATAGTTATTGGAGAGTAAACGATTTCTTCCTCTATTTTTAGTCATTCTAGTGGGTTTTTTGAAGATTTTTATTTTCTTTCATTATTTATTACATTCCACACAGCTTTTGATTTGTTGTCCGACTGTTCTATGAATGAAGAGTTGCACTGTTTACGAAGAGTTTTGAGTTTTATATCATAACATTTTTATCTTGGAGCTGTTTCTTTTTTGTCATCAGGGTGGCCAGTAATGATTTGTTTATTCAGTGCTTCTAAGTATGATAATTTTAGGGCCTGACTTTCATTGTCCCATATATTTTTGTAGGGGTTTCTTTTCTTCTTTACTATCTTGAGTGGACATGCTATGTTCAATGCGGTTTGAAAAATTCCACTAAATGCTTTATAAGCAGTTTCCACATTCTCGGTGAGAGTGACTTTAGTCCAGTCTTGGGATTCCAGATTGTGCTTCAATTCTTGCACTGTTCTTGCGTTAAACTGTCTTCTTTTTGTTTGGGTCAGTGGCTGTTTCGTAGAATCTGTGAGAATCGTGCATAGTTGGGCCGTGTGGTCTGAGAGGCCTGTCTGTGTTATTTTGGTAGCTATATCCGTTTCTTTTATGTTCGTGCATATAAAATCTATAGAGGTCTGGCTATGATTTGTTATTCTGGTTGCAGGTAGATGAAGTCTGCTCAAGCCATGGCTAAGGAGCATTTCATCCAGGTTTCTTCTGTCATTGCTTTCAATAAGATTGTCTACATTCACGTCCCCCATCACCAGTACCATGTCATTAATGGCTACAATTTTGTCAAGCTCAGCTGATAAAATGTCTATTGCATTTTCTAAGTTGCTGCAGGGTGGTATGTAGACGCTTAGCAGTTGTAAAAATCCTTGTCTCAGCTCAATTTTCAGGAGCATCGTTTCACAAATGAGTTCCGATGTATTGCTTGATATTGATACAACTGTAATTTTGTTTTTTAGTCTTAAGCTAGCAAAAACAGCCACTCCACCTTTCTGGTGTTGCTGTCTGGTAAAACCACCTAGTAGACTGTAGCCAGGGATTCTTGTGTTTTCCAACTTTTGACTACTTAAGCCGTGTTCTGTAAGAATTATTAAGTCTGGATTAGAGCTGTGTAGGAAGTGTGTCAGTCTCTCGATTTTGTTCTGAAGGCCATCAATGTTTTGGTGAGCAATGATAAATTTGTGTTGTTTACTTTTTCCTGTTACTGGTTTTAATATTTGTACTATGGTTTCACAATCTTTGTCTTGGTTTTTTCTAAAAAAGTGTGTTGTTGGTTTGGAGCTTGACCTAGAAAAGCTGTTGAGCATTGGTTACTTGCCTTAAGTGTTATTTGATGAGTTGTAGAACTAATTTGCATATTCCTTTTAAAGAATTCTATGTGTTCATTAAAGAAATCCTCTGTAGTCTGACTTGAAGGCCTTATGATGGCTGTTATAGGGGGTGATAGTTTCTTTGTAAAGTTTGCAGTACTGGTGAAAGAAGGATGTTCTTTGTTGCTGATGGAATGAATTGGTTGGGCTATTTTGGGGATGGGCTCACTGGTAGGGTGCTCAGCCTGGGAGATGGATGCTTTCGTCTTCTGCACTTTAAGGGAGGCACTATATTTGGCTTTGGGATTAGTTTTGTGTTTGTGCCTTGGTATTTTCCTTTCAGAGGTTTCTTCTTTGCCATTTCTAATTCTTAATAAATTCTTGATGGATGCTTCTAAGCTTGAGAATTTCTCTTCAAGTGAAGTGTGACTTTTTTTTAAAACTGCCAATTTCTAGGAGAAGGGAGGGTGAGGTGGAAGGGAGGAAGGAGGAGTTGGTCTGATCAGTAGAGAGCTCAGTTTGGGTTTCTACATTGCTATGTTGTGCTGTTGTGTGATTTCCATAAGATACTTGCGTTTTCAGCATTGCAATTTGTTTCTTTTGGTCTTTAATTTTTATTTCGTACTCAAATATCACTTCAGAGAGTTATTTTTTTTTCTTCAAAAATATCCTGTGCTTCAATCATGCATTGTTTTTCTTTCGTTAGCTGTGCTTCAAGTTCGGATATTTTTCCTTGTAGTGACTCCATATTGGAGATATGTTTTGATTCATTGTATTCCAGCTCCTCTATTTTGGCTTCAAGGCTATTTAATTGGGCTAGCAGGGTACAATTTTCTTTTTTAAGAATGTTGTTTTCATGTAAAAGTGCAGATCCTATTTTAGCTGCCATTATTAAACTTTCTTTACTATTTTGCTCCTCATTTTCAACCAGACTTTGTTCAAGTTCTTTAAGTGAGTCACATGGGGGAGTCATTTTGATGTTTGAAGTCTTGTTTGAAGAAACAGGAGTGGATTCTCGGTTTTCATGTAGGGAGTGAAAATCCACACAACTGCTACATTTCCAAGTTGTTGAATGTGTTTTGGTCAAGTTTTTAAACTCTTTGTTTGAAAGATTAACACAGTCTGCATGGAACCACTGTTTGCAGTTTCCAGTGCACAGTATTCCTTTGTGTTTCACTCCTATGGTGCAAGCTCCACATGGATATTTTGACATTCTGGGGTTTTCTGGCACCTGTTGTCAGTATGTCAATATATTGTCAATATAGTGGTTCTGGAGAAATAGAAAGTTAGCAGTTTTTTAAAGCTTGGTTTGTCTGGCTCCTATTGTCAATATAATGGTTCTGGTAAAATAAAAAATTAGCAGTTTTTTAAGCTGGGTTTGGCTGGCTCCTATTGTCAATATAGTGGTTCTGGTGAAAATATAAATTAGCAGTTTTTTTAGCTGGGTTTGGCTGGCTCCTATTGTCAATATAATGGAAGTGATAGGCAATACCTATTACACTTGAGTGCAGTTGTTGCTTCTGTAAGTTGAAGGTGTCTCTTGGTTGTTATTAGTACATTTGTGTGACAGCAACAATAAGCAGCCAGTGATGGAATGTGCTGGTCTTGCTCAGTCAGCACTGCTTGTCATCAATTGATGTGGTTTCAATACCATATGTTACCATTAGACTTCTCTGTATTGTTATGGACTGTTTTTTATTACGAGGTTTGGCAGGCTCCTCTGTGTTATGGTATTTTAGTGTCAGAAGTTTGAAATTTACTGTTTTTTATTATGAGGTTTGGCAGGCTCCTCTGTGTTAAAATTTGTTATTTTTTGAAGTCATAAATTGCAATGGGAACTATTTTTTATATAGAGGTTTGTCAGTCTCCTCTTGTTAAATTTCAATGAGTGTTTGTGGATTGGCTGTATATTAATGATGATATACAACAATGTCAGATGTATTTTAAAAAAAATTCTGAGTTTTCAGTAGTCTGTCAGATGCTAGATCAGTGCCCTACTGAGAGTGTTTACATGAGTGTTTCTGACAGCATTACCTAAGGTCAGTGTTGTTGACATTGCAGAAGTGCCAGTTGTTGCTGAGTTGGGTGATGTTTGTCTTGCTAAGTAGGTCACTCAATGATAGAGCTGTTCTTCACTACAATTGTTTCGATTAAATACTTTTTAACGTCCTTATATTTTTTTGCAGAGAGGATTTTTTTTATAAATAGCATTAGAGTGATTGATATAGTTGTGTGGAGTAAAGTTATTGCATTTTTAAAGACTTGATCTTAATCATTTACTTGCTTTGTTAGAGTTCAATATTAAACTTTAGTTTCTTGATAGTGTTTTAAAGTCTTCATGAAGGAATGTTAGCTTATTAACTTACATGTGGTCCAAGGTAAGAATTGTGCACAAGTAAATAATATTTTGTTGGATTATTACCACTTAAATACACACTTTTCTTGGAGTTAATTTCACTGTGACTGTAGATGGTCGGCCATCTTGAATGGATTTTACACTAGTAAGGTTACACTAGTGAACCTTAGTGTAACAGTGAGTTATGAGAACTACACCATGGATTGCTGATGACAGTTCCAGCAGTGCTATGAATAGCCCTGCTGTATTCAGTTAGGGAAAAAGAAAATATTGGGTGCACTCCATTAATAAAAAAGAAAAGCGTTTGAAAAGTATATGGTATCTGTTCTGTTTATGCAGCTCTTTATAATGATAATATGAGAAAAAACAAAATAATTCCTACATTCTCAAATTTTAAAAAGAAATAAAAATAAAATTTTTATACATACATACAAATACATAAAAATATTTTTTACTTCTATTCTTTAATACAAAAAAAATAACAAGATATGTCGTCAAAAAAGTCATAGTAAAGATTTTGACAAAACTGTACATTTTTGCATTGAATTGCTTAGCACTTATGGGTGTGACAATACATCAGGTGTCAGCACTAAAGAGGTTACAATATAAATAAAACAGAAATAATAAATATATGTAGACAATAAATATAAAAGTAATTCGCAATACGAACAGAGAGCATGTACATGATTGGTGAACAGTTCCCTACTGTAATTAGTACATTTTTATTTCTGACTAGAAATTCATCATTAGCATTACTATAGACTATAGTGTTTTTACAATACAAACATAAATTTGGCCTAAGATAATGAAACATAATCATACAAGTTAAAATAACAACTATTAGTAAAAATTCAACAAAAACATGAACAGTCTATGAAAACTTCTTGTTAAAACATGTTAAACTGACATTCTTGTGTTGAAAAGTGTATCAATGCTATACAAGGGGTTGTTGAAAGCCATTTACAAAATCTTTTACCAATTCCTGCTGGAAATATGGAGTTATTACTAATTGAAACTTATTGTAAACCTTCAACAGAAAAAACATTTTGGCCACAAGATCGTACACCACACCACGTGTCGCGCAACAGGCTTCACTGAGATTCAATGGAAAATGTTAAGTCTATAGATAATTTCATCATAGACAGACGGAATGACAGACAATCATACGGAAAAGGAATTTTTACATCCCCTGGCAAACAAATGAGAAATAGCGACAGACTTCAACGACACTTAAGTGTCTAGAACAGATCTGTAAAATCCTCCTATCTGCCTTGAAGCCTAAGATCTCATAGCTTCTAATACTGTGTCCCTGACCTTTGGCTTGTCAGGTCTCTGGAAGCTCCTTGACCAGAATGCACATATCTTATAGACAGTTTGATTGTTTTAAATGTTCAAACATGGGTTCTACCTGATATGAAGGAGCCCCCAATCTTACATTACCAAGGATCTAGAAAGCCTAGGCCTCTATAGCATCCCACTTGAAATATTTCACCTGGCCTAAGGTCCTTATTAAACATTCAGCCCATAGACTCTATGTGACCTCAGATAAAGTAACTCATACATTCTTAAGAAATCTTAATCAGTAGTATTCAATATTATTTATGACCTGAAACTGTATGTTTATTTTTTATTCTGTATGCCAATTTTGGCAAAATATGTGCAGACATCAGATGTTAATATTGTTTCTTCAAAAGTACTTTTGCTTATTCAACATATTTTGTACCACAAATGGTGACCATCCAAAAGATAAAAAATAGATTGATCCTTGTGTAAGCATCTATCATGATAAAATAAATGTACTTATCTTTACAAAATACAAATATCACTTGCAAATATAGTCTAATAAATTGTTTATAGATTAAGAGAATAAGAAAAACCATGTATGAAAAGTTTTAAAACTATATTTAGATTGGACTGTAAAGATTGTATATTATTTAGTAAAGAAATAAAATTACTAAAACACCATTTGATGGCGCAATGACAGCTAAATCTAAAAATAAAAACTGTTAATTCACTTACTACACAATTTGTACCAATAACTACACCGAATTGTAGTAAAGTTGTCAGACATTTCACTTATTACCAATAATCAATAAATCCCTTAGCAATAAAACAAAACAAATTATTGTCACAGAGCACAAAAGACCTCAAGTTGCAGTGCATTGGGTTTATTAGCCTTACCTCAGCAGGAGAAGAAATATCACAACATAAACACCAGTTGTAAATACGAGTGTAACTCGTACATGTAACTGCCAGAACAACAGTGTGCGGGATGGTGAGGTATGTGTAACAGTAGAAAGAAAGAACAATGGAGAAGTGGTCAACAAGTCAGATTCTTGAGCACAAATGCATCTAGATTTATTGCGCCACTATATGACAAATACGAAAAAATCAGATGTCTGCAACAAAAACAATTATCTGTTTTACATAGGTTTATATTTTATTTCTACCAAATGATAATGTTATTGGAACTGGTTTCTAAACCATATACAGGACAAAATATTTGCATGTTTAATTCTTTTAATAAACAGATTATGGTTTTTCATAATCTGTTTATTAAAGATCTGTAGTAGGGGAGATCCTTGTACCTTTGCCACATTGTACCTTGGGCCATTAAGGAAAAAACAGTTGTCTTGAGGGAATTTGTTTTTTGTGCTAGTACTGGGTTGGCTGCACTGCTGAAACCTTTTCCAGCTGACTTCTGTAAATTTGGCACATTTTGTTTGTGAATAGGAAATGAAAGTTTGTTTAGTCTGTGTCAAAGTAAATATTTAACCTCATGATTTTATTGTAATAAAGGTCTGTATATTATGAATCAAGTTAACAAATAATCTTTAAATAGCATTTTCATAGGTATTTAATCATGTTATTATGAATTCTCACAGCACAATGATGTCTTGCTAAATCTAACCTAAAATATTTTTCTGACTTGTTTGTACCATGGACCACTTCCATCCCTTGCACCTTGGGCCGGACCCAAGATACAACTACTTTATTCTTACAAGGGTTATTCTTTTATTTCTGTATGCCGAGGAGTAAAGAGAGGAATAAGTGACCAGTAGAAAATTTACAGGAAGCTGTATAACTTATTTAGGGAACAGGCCATCTGTCAGAACAGCTGCGAAGCAGTTCAATGTGTCTCATACAACTCTTCAGCGGCACTTAGGTGCACTCTTAGAGAGCAGCAAAACAGCATTCTCGTATAAAAATAATTGCTCAGTTCGACAGGTTTTCTCCAGAGAAGAAGAGCTATCTCTTTAAGACTATTTGTTGACTGCTAGTTCAATCCTGTATGGTTTCAAAAGAAGGGGCACAAAAATTGGCATATACTTTGTCAAAGCCAACAAGAAGAAATATCCTACGTCTTGGGATGCCAGTTGCTAAGCTGGAGAGCAACAGGTACAGTAGTCGACTTTCGCAAAAGGAACCCAGAATTTTCATTGAGACCTACAAGCATAGCTCGTGCATGTGGGTATAATAAGCCTATTGTTAAATTATTTTTCAATAAATATGCCAGTTTATTAGAAAAACACCCATTCACAGCAGATCAAGTTTGCAACATGGATGAAACAGGTGTATCATCTGTTCACACTTCCCCGAAGGTAATAGCCTCGAGAAAAATAAACAAGTTGGGGAGATCACCTCTCCTAAACGAAGCTTTAATATAACCATGGTTGCATGTATTAATGCATTAGTAAATTCTATTCCGCCAGTTTTTGTGTTTCCATATGTTCATTTAAAAAACCATATGCTTCACGGAGCCCCTCCTGGAAGTCATGGAACTAGCCACACTTCTGGATGATCTAATTTTGACATCTTCTTAGAATTCCCAGACCATTTTATCAAGCTTGTCAAGCCAAATGAAATTGATAACAAGGTTCTCTTGATCCTGGATAATCACGAATCTCATATCTCCATTGAAGTTATTGACCTTCACGGAATCGTCATGTCAACAATTCCATCACACATAAGCTATAAAGTACAACCCCATCAGCTAAATGATGAATAAATTGGTGACCCAGATGTTAGTGGAAGCCCTTCTGGTTCAACTGTGGTTTCTACTCTTGATCCGTCGTGATCAATAGCTTCCAATTCAGATGCACCTAGTTCTGTACCTGGTTCCTTGAGTTTAATTATGTTTACTCAAGGTCCTTATAGTTCAGTGAGCACCACTCCCAAGGAAAAGTCTGCAACAACTGTGACAATAATACCTCCAGATTAAATTAAACCACTCCCGCAAGCAGAGCGCAAAAAACTTACAAGCGTGTCGCATACCTTGTAAGTGTAGGGTTCTAACTGAAACACACGAAAAAAAATTGAATTGCAGAAATGGACCTCGAGGTCTTTTATAACAGGGTTTAATAGTATTTTCATTGCATTATATAGTTTATTGACCATTGGTGCAATCTAAACTGAAAATTAGGCAATAACTTCTATGCAATCTGCATTACACTACTGATCAACCACTTTACAATAAAATTTTCTAAATATTAAATGTTTCTGCCTCTTTGACAAACTTCAGCTGACAGTATTAACAGCTGTTAAGTATAAGTTCACTTTGTATCAAGTGCTGTAGCGCAGTCTGCTGGATCCAATGTAAAACACTCCAAAATCAACAACTACTTACAAATAAAAAATATATTAACCCTCAGCGCTCCTCTGGAATTTGCGGTGTGTTGTCCTTTACACTCCTATGGCCTGCAATGCAGGCCAGCGCCATTTTCCCTATAGGTCCAATTTTAGTTTCGTGGCTCATGTCCTTGCACTCCCGTGGCCTGCATTGCAGGCCACTGCCACTTTCCACGAACGCTCCCGTGGCCTGCATTGCAGGCCACCTGTCACTCATTAAATATAATTTTGTATAATAATTTGTATTGTTACTATATATTTTTGTGAAAGATTAGTTGATTTAAAACTATATGTTAGACAATTTTCACCCTTGTCAGTGAATATATATATATTTTTTTTTTGTAAAAAAATATGCAATTTTTTAGTACTATTTTTCATTGCTAATTATCTATGTTTCAGTTTAATTATTTTTTTACTCCGTATGGAATAGTAAGTTGTTGATACCAAAGTGCGACGTCTTACCCTTCAGTAATCAATATCGTTTTCACACCTAAATGCGAATATTACATTATGAGTGGTCATCAACACTATTTTAACCCAGTGCTTTTAGCGACTGGGTGCTGAGAACATAGTTCTGCACTTGTGTGTATTAGTTTCATAGTTCATGATTTGCCTTTTGAAAATAAATAACCTAACCTAAATTAAATAAAACATGTGTTAAAAAACAATAACATTTTACTGTTATATTTATTTAAACAATACAAAAATATACATTTATATAAAATTGAAATGTTTATGATATATTATGTAAAAAAAAGTAAATATAATGTAAAATATTAGATAAAATGCAAAAAACCATACAAATATTTAAAACTAAAAATAAGCATATGATATATAATTATTACTTATATTTCTTAGCTGTGTGGTACAGTCTGAAGCAGTTACCTAGATGAAGTCCGGGTTTTTGTGGGACATGTATCACAATATGTCCTTGTTCGTTTCCTTGCTCCCCCTTCACTCCTATCACTGCACACCACACAGTCTTTGTTTTTCCTTGCCTCTAAGTTTTCTGGGATGTGTAGTTTCCCATTGAGTCTGTAGTCTTCTTCTTCAGCTGCAGAAGGTCGTCCTCTTTTTCTTAGGTTTCGGAATTCGCCGGACTAAAGAGTTGATCAGCTTCTTTCTAAATTGCCTCTGTCGCATTGGTCTCGCACCAGGTGGTCGGCACGTGTTCTGTAAAAGGAATGCATTGACTACGGAGACATCCAAAGCCCAGAAGAAAACTTTTCTCCACCACTTCAATGTTTTTCGGGTAAAGGAATAAGACGATATATAGTGGTCGGCAACGTCCACTCCACCCATGAAATCATTATAGCGGCAGATGATGGAAGGTTTTCTCAATTGTTTCTTCACGTCCACTTTTAGTTATCCTTGTGACATTTTCCGTAGAATTGTCATATAGTGTAGACAACATTACCACTGGTATTTTATCCTTCCATTCCAAAACATGAAAATTTGTAGGATTTTCATTAGTACTGTCTTGCCTAAAAGATATCAATTGTCCTTTTTTTTAATTTTGGTTTGTCCCCTGATTTCTTTTGGGAAGACCAAATCCTCATTCTATTGACTGTACCCGTTAAATGTACTTTCTTTAAGTACAATTCCTTGCCTAGCTCCACGCTAGTATAGTGTACCTATCGGTGTAGATGTGGTAACCTTCAACATTCCCATACGTACTTTCCATTTTTATTTAACAGTGATTAAAACAATTTTTGTGAGCAGGTGGCAAGTAAGTCTGTCCGATCAATCGTAGTTGCAGTTTGAGAACCCATGTAGGGTTCTAAGGCGCAAACATACCCGGTTGTAGCATCACACACCACGAAGATTTTAGACCCCATTTTATGGGTTTCTCTTTATTATATACTCTAAATTGTACTCTGCCCTTGAATCCTATTGTGCTTTCATCAACAGTACACTAATGTGCTTATTTGGAACATAGTATTCCCTGAATTTCTGTATCCAAATATAATAAAAATCTTTTTACCTTCCCAGAACGGGTAAGTGGTTCCTAAAATAGGTCCTGTACTGATCGGTGGAGATATGTGTAGCGACCAAAATATTTGCAAAAATCTTTCCCTTGAGAAAACACTTTTGAAAAACGGTTGGCAGTCCAACCAATTGTTAGAAAAAATAGTCCTCAATTGAAGACTTTGAATTTAAGGCTCATATTGAGTACTACGCCAATAAATGCCTTCATTTCTGTTAACGTTTATGTCCACCCATGACTTCCAGCACAATACTTCTGTAGCAGGGTACTAATTTGAATTTTTTCTAAAGCATATCGATTACTCTCAATAACAATTCATTTAAAAGATTGTCCGTGAAAAATAATTGAAAATATTCAATTTCTAAATCTCTGTTAAAATTAGGTGGTGGATGATAAACCACAATTGTTCTGTATATAATGACAAATTCTGGGAAACTTGCATCATTTAAACCCCATTGACGCCATTCATATGCACAAACACTAGGTCCTCCTGTGTCCTCCTCATCACTGTCACTACCCATCATATTCAAACTCAATATTGTTGTCACAATGTCACTGTCATGATCACTGTCAACATTTTCCGCGGCAAAAAGATGTCGACCGGTAAGATATATGGGCACTAGTGGATTGTTTCAACTGTACTGTCATTTTCAGTTTCACTTTTCACTACTTATATTTCCTAATATCATCTGACCTAAGTAGTTCGTCAGCCATTATATAAGTCAATATCAGTCAACACTACAACGTAAAACTTGTAACTGACACAATGAGTCGTCAGCTACCTTGGTGTATTCCTATCAGGGTCTTACGTTTGGTTATTTATGAGGGGCTGATTATAGACAGTGACATCACCTTCTCAATCAAGCAATTTGTTGTATGTGGCAAACAAAGCCACAACAGTTCATAACTTTCTATATTTATGTCAGATATAGTAAAGAATAGTTGTTTTTCACTAACTAAGGTTTCATTTAATTAATTTATTTTCTTTTAGATAGTAAGATACCTTGTAAACTAATAAAAAAAAACTGTATTTTTCTCATAATGCAACCTAATTTAAAATGTTAGTTTAAAATTATTTAACCATGAAATATTAATAAATCCAAGAAACACGAGTAAAATTAAACAATATTGTCTGATTAGTAAAACAAAAATGCAACTTTGTACTAATTGCGTAACCTACATTAATGTTTGCCCTTTAAAAAGCCCTTTTAAATCAGTTTACGTCATACGTAGCAAAAAGAATTCGGAGTGCGAATGGCGTCATTGAGATAATAAATAGGAGTTGTAGAGGGAGTCGGGCCATGGCCTCCAATGCAGGCCGCGGGAGTGCTGTACTTGGCAAGCTCATATATAATCAGAGCTGTAGAAGAATCCACCATGGCCTGCAATGCAGGCCATTGGAGCGCTAAGGGTTAAAAAAAACATTTTCCAGTGGACCAAATTGTGAATCTAAACCATTCTCGAATTCCATTGAAAACACACACACAAAATTTCATCAAAATCGGTTCAGTCGTTTAGGAAGAGTTCAGTCACATACACATGAACACAAGAAATATATACATAAAGATTATAACATTGTTTCTCTCGTTATTTGTTCATTACATCAAATTCTGGACTCCACAATATGTTTGGTTCAAGGCGCAAGGGTTGGCCCAAGGTACAATTAACGTCACTGTACCTCAGGCCATGTGATATATTTTTTTAACATTATTCAAAACCATAAAATATTAAGTTACAATTTAAAAAGATTATATGGGGTCTTATTAATATGTTGTACCTATTACAAATTAAAATAAGCTTGAGGTAGGAATAATTTAGAAATATTCAATGAAAGAAAAATTCTGACCCAAAATACAATTTTATTATCTCTCCTACAAAACCACTACTTCCTGAACAACCACTTAGTGCACAGGGATAATTTTCAGAGAAGTTGATTAATTGAAAAACTTGCATGTTTATAGTACATTTAGATTGTATGCAGTATAAAAACTGTAGTTTAGACAATTATTACTAATATATCAGTGTGCATATTTATATGTTTTTACATAGTTTCAATTAATTGTTTTCCTTAAAAGTGACATTAGCTTGGTAATACAATAATAATAAACTTGTATTATATCTGATCTTACCATCCTGAGGGTTAATTCTTCTTAATTGGAGAAAATATTAGGGAAAATGTCTTGGAGGTGGTCAAAACAATTGAGGACTGTATTTCATGCTGAGAATTAGTACAATAATTATTGATATCACTGGGTTTTGTAAATAGTTTTAATGTTACAGTTTTTTTTCTAAAAGAAGTTTTTGTGTTTGCGATTGCATGATGAATTTAAACTTGGCACATGTTTTACACTTATATTTTTTCATAAGTTTTTATCGCAATCTTCTCAACATAATAGCTTTTGTAATATCTAACAGAATATCAAATTTTATATCAATATTGATAACATTGTAACTTACGGCTATGCTTTGTTTTTTAAAGTTTGGAGAGTACCTTGCTTCCGTACAAATATTAAGAGCAGTTGCTAGAAAAATCTGAGGTGGTGAACATATCTGAATTAAGCTTTGCATTCTTCCCATTTTGGTTTAAGCTATCCAGTTCATCAACAAGAACCTAAGAACCCTCTCAGTATATGCAGTACTGTATTTCTGCTTTCATTATCAAAGATATTTTACTTGATATTATCGTATAGATGTAGTTTATTGATAGGATAAGTTGATTCATAAAAGGGTCACTGAATTCTCCCTAATTTAAGACGTGTAAGCAGGCATTGTGTCAAAATTATTTGAAAAGATTGTACACCGATACAAATTTTAAAAGTTATTAGAAATTTTTATTTTAAATTAATAGCAAGAAGTATATCCAATAAGACAAGAGCATATACAATGTACGAATGAAGTGGTATTTATAAAGTTTACCACCTATCTCTGCACATGAGAGGATCACCTCGTGTCAAACCACTTGGAAATTGTGATCTTGTGAAGAGGCTTTTCCAAGAATCTTAAACTGTTAATACATAAATCTTTATGCATTTTCTGTCCTCTGTCAACTGAATACATGTTAAATCTTATCTCAATTTTTGTCTTGACGTAAAAGACAAAAGAACCCATATTAATTTTCTGTGAAGGGTAAAGAAATTGACCTCACTATTACATATATATAATATATATATTTATTTTTGTTTCTTAACATTTTAATATACAAAATACAGCACGACACAAGGCTTAATACAACATAAGTTATTTTGAAAAAATAAATTTTCGGAAGCACCAAGCTCACTTGCGCTTACAATCATTTTTTATTTCACAATAAAAATCCCTGAGCAATTAAACCTTTTACCCTTGAACCAAATACTTGCCCAGTCATAGCAGACACACTTTAACCAAAAAGCAATTGAATGTGCAACAAATAAAATTACACAGTATTTGACACAATTTAATTTCAAAAGCACTACATTACTTCAGTTATCAAATCCACACTGACTAGAAAATGAATTTGTAAAATTAAAATATAATTTTTTTGGTTCAATGGGTAAAAAACTTATTTTGCTTGATAATCAACTGAATTGTCGCACATTTCTAAAAATGGCCTAATGAGAGGCCCGAAATGCTGCGCTCTAAAAAATTATTATTATTATTGACACACACTCACGAATATAAGGCGACAAGGTGATAAACAGAATGGCGTAAGGAAGCGCTTAATTTTCTTGCAAACAAGAGATAAGGAACCATCTTTGAGCAAAGCAATAAACAAATTCTAAGTCACAAAAGAAATTTAAAATAATTCTTCCTTTAATGTATTTACGTGTATTAGCTAACATTATAAAGTTGCCATTAGCGATGCAAAGTTTTTATTTTTTATAAAACACAATAAAAATAAATATGATTTTTTAACACTTAAATATGATACATAGCTTTTCTTTATTCAAGTTATTATTAATTAAATTTAATAAAAATAAATTACTCAAATTAAAGGAAATACTTTTGTTCTAAAGAACAGTTGTAATAAATATATTAAATTTGTTATGAAAACAATTCTCTTAACACTGTTGATTTATCAAAATTAATTTGAAGTTTGTAAAAAAAATGATTGAGCAACTTTTTACACAAATATTGTATTAATATTTTTTTAATATAAAAAGATTGTATTAAAAGGAACTTTAAAGAAACCTGCACATCCCTGACCCATGCCAAGGGTCTAAAGTATAAGTACCTTGCCTTCCATGATTTCTATATTGCTATTATTATTATTACATTACACAGTTTAGTTTGATATTTAAAACATCATTATACCATTTAATTTTGCAACTATTTAAATTCAGAAATTACTGAACTATTCATAAGATTAAATGTTTTAAACAAGTTATATTTAAATGGCTTCTAAAAGTGTAATAAAGTATTTTAACCTATCAGGTATTTTATTGTATTTTTACAATTTGACTAGTATCTATGTCCTAGTGTAACCTTTTATTACTTGATGAATGAGTATACGGATTGCATAAAATTGCATACGAAATACCAACAGTGTAAACTCTTTAACAATACTGACAGTGATAATAATAAACAAAACATTATTTCTAGGCCTACACATTTGCTTATATTGTCTATAAAATACTTATAAATCTTCATTGACAAGAGTAGGAAAGACAATGTTTATTGATGTATCCAGTAAATTCGAGCGTAGATTGATTATAACATTTCAGTATTGAGATATTTAACTTTAAAATTTCAACAATATATGAAATATTGAACCATATTCTTAAATATTCAGAATATATCATATCACTTTTTGGTAGGCTTAGTGTTAAAACACATTTTGTTTGGTCTGCAAAAACAATTTTGTTGTCTAAATTATAATACAATAGAGCAATGTTAATGTGATGTAATTTGAATCAAAGTCTTTTAGGATTACTAAGTGTTTAAATGATTAAATATATGCATTAGGAACAATACATAAAATAATAAAAGCTAAGTCGTGATTAATATCAGTTTGTCCTGGTTCCATCTATTTCAAAGAGGTGGTTTTGGGTTGGAAAATACTTATTGGAACAAAATTATACAAAACAACAATCAAACTGCATGCATTACACGTTACTATACTTGCTCAACCCATACTTGAGTTGAAATAGCCCATTTGCACTTTCTATACATTGCACTTAGCCACAAAGTTTCTACTATAAAAACTGTTATTGCTGTAACGATTATATTTTGCTAATATTTCTATTTAGTCTGAGTTTTATACGTTCCCGTAACGATTATATTTTGCTAATATTTCTATTTAGTCTGAGTTTTATACGTTCCCAAGGCACAATCTACTTCCTTAACAGTTTAAATGATAAGACTCTATTGCATATTACAATCATAGGTTTGTGGTCCAGTATAGCATATTCAGTTCAATACTGTAATAATTTATAATGTTTGTGAAGTTATTTATAAATTTTGAGGATGAAAGTTTTCTGCATTCCTGGAGGAATTATTATTTTCTATATCCTCCACTTAGTTTCGTTGATGATCCACACTGAACCCTATCAACTTGAAATGTTCTTCTAGACCATAAATCTCTACTTATAACATAAAATAAATATAATAGTGCGTGTGTTTACAGAGCTCAAACGCAACACGTTGCATCTCATCATCCCATGATTCAAGTGTGGATCATCTGGACTTGTCAAGTTTTGATTGATTCAGGTCTGTTGAAAACTTTCAATTTGTCTAGTTGAATATGCTATATTTCGACAATTTAATGACTTATTTTTTCTGTATGAAGTATTTTTCAAATTAATGGAATACAGACTAACAGAACTCTATTGTATCTTTTTACATATCAATATAAAAAGTGAAAGACGATGGTTGAAATGCTTGGTCAAGGTTGGAAAGCACTCAATATTAGAAGGAGTTTCATTTGTTTGAAAAGGCAAGAAGGTAGTAAGTTTTTTGAAAAACTAAATACATTTTTTTAACTAAGTTTAACGTACAAAAACATTTGTTGGACTATAAAACACTACTATGCTGGATTTAAAACTATATAAAAATCCCTATCTGACCCAGCTATGACATTGCTGGTTTGTAAATGCAGTTTTATAAAAAAATTATATAAACTAATAAATTACCATCACTCCCAATGTTTTTTTATTGGAATGCTACAACTACAAAAACCTAAAAGATTATGTGAAATTGGCAGTCTAAAATGACATGGGACTTTTATTATCAGACAAAATTTCCGTACATTTATACAAAATATTTATGGTTTCATTTAGAGATACACAAGTTACTTAGGTTTTACGGAACTTTTGAATATTTAAATAAGTGTTTATTATCTAATAAAATACTGCTTGGATATAACTTGTATAAGTTGCATTGATAACAAAGACTTACTCAAATGCCTAACTGATTTCAATAATACTTAAGACAATAATAAAATAGACTTCAATAACTTCAAATTGCACATCGCTCGGGCATTAATTGATTAATACAATAATATTGAGCCCAACCAATAAAAAATAATGCACTTTAATTAAATATAAACTTTTGGTACAAAATACTTTACATATTGAGAAATAAACAGTTTTCGTAAAATTATTATTAGTCGCCAAAGATTTCTGAGTGTAACCTCACTTCTTAGTAATTTAACCTTACTATTAAAAATCTAATCTCAATCGTGAAACATAACCTCACTTTGGAAACTCTCAGGCACAAATCGACTGTTCCTCCTCTCGTTGGCCTCTACATGGCTTATGTACACTCTACTGCCCTTCGCTGCCTCTAATCCTTCCAATCCTTCTTGATCTCAAAGCACCACTCCCACTTGAGGTGTTGATTCTTGTCGTCATCAGTGAAGAGTGAGTGGACCGTGTAGGTGCCGCGAGACATGAGCCCTGCCGGGGCCTCCTCCTGCGGCGTCGTGTAGCTCTGCAGCTCTGGCTTAGGAGGGTACGAGCCAACCATATGCGTCATCTTATCCACTGAAACACATTTTAATTTACTATGTATACAACAAGGTTTTTCTTACTATTTTCTAATTTAGAAAATACATTTTTTAGATCTTAGTTTTTTTAACATGTAACAACTGTGAATGCCACTCATCATTATCCTTACAAATAAAAATATCCGAATTTATGGAACCAAATCACTGAAGTTCAAGAGGAAATAGAAGGGCTTGATCACACATAGGTGCCCTTTACATCCACTGCTACGTGCTAAATGCCACATAAATATTGATGTGCAGGCCCGTACTCAGACCGGTTATTTCTGACAATGTTAAGGGGTCCAGACCGGGCCTTACCATTCGTCTATTTAGAGGGACCGTGTTGACGGACAGTGGCGGGACATGACGGGGCCCACCAAAGCTGAGTAAGGCTCTGCTGAGGTGTATAATCGAATTATAGTATACACACATCTCACTTTTTCAAAATTAATGTATTTGATAATATTTGGTGTTGACATTGCTGAACACCACTTCCAAAACTTCAATACACTCTAAAGATTATGTGGCAACTTCAATAATCCACAAAACCATGCTAATATAAAGTCTCCTATGTAACACTGCTAACAATCTCAATTCAAGCTCAGCTCCTTACAATATTATTAAAAGAGTAATGCCGCCCTGAAAAGAAATTAAATTATAAAAAAAATGTGCTTTTTTATACAAGAACACAGAGGATTTTTTAAAGTTCTAAGTGCTCTCACAAGAAGAAAATTAAGAAAATAATCACAACAGCTTAGTAACACTAAAACCCACATAATTGATTTAACAACGAAAATGCAAAAAGCAATCTTACCTTCGACTGTGATCCAGGCAAGCAAGCATAAACAAACAAAAGATAATGAAACAACAATGTTGCAAAGCTTAGCTAAATTTTGTGATAAACTGAGATGACATGTTTACTATTACTAACCACAACTTGTACGTGTTGTCTACAATACAGTTCTCATGAATAGTCGCTGTTACGCTCAGTGGCCAATGTGATGAAATTAGTCAATAATTAAAATAACATATCTGTGCAATATAAAGCATCATCTACAATTCCATCAGACAAGTTGAACGAGTCCTGCATTTACCATTTAAAAAGAGGTATATATTCCAAGTCCCACAATCTGTCTTGCATCATTTTACTCCTGAAACAAGGATATACCAGTCCCTGCAGTTCAATAACATTTTCAGTTTTCATTTAATTTTTCAGTTAATATTTACAACTAATTGGTTACACCATTTTTCAGATATTAAAAATAGTAATACAAAATTCAACATTGATATTTTATTGGTTACAGATAGATTACTCAGACATGAAACGGTTTGCGCATGGAAGGGTGAGGAGTTTGAGGAAAATTGTGGGCCAGGGTGGGTAAGAGGAGTGGGACGGCAGGTGCGGCCGGCAGCTACTAGCACTACTGCAGACATTGGGCTGATGCGTGTGTCTAGGCATTGTACTCCCTTAAAATTACACGACTCCAAGATATTGCTGGTTAACAAAATAAAATATTACTATTAATAAATATTTAATGAATAATAAAAACTTATGAATAAATTATTTCTGTGTTGTATACACTAGACTTACTTTAATCATCAACTAAAGGAGTAATCCCAGCCATGCAGTCGTTGTCATCAGTGATTTGTTCTTCGAAACTGTCGGGGCAATCGGCATCGCTTCCTTCGCTATGACTGACATTGCCCTCACTTTCATTTTCTTCCCCCAAGCTAATAATAAATCTCTCCGTGACATCATCGATGATCCTTTCATGACGTAAATATTCTTCTTCCACCTTTTTCACGTGTTCGCAGCGGGTTTTCCATTCATCTTCAGAAACGGAATCAAACTTTTCTTTGGCTATTTCCATGACACTTTTTGTAGAAAATTTAAGTTTTCTTTTTTATATACTCTTTTACCATGGCCCATATCAATTCTAATAGGTTGAGGTCGGGATGGTATGTGGGTAACCTTACAACATGATGGCCTGCTTCTTTTAATATATAATCTATTTTAAAACTTTTAAATTATGGCTTGTTAATTTTTATTAAGTTGTACAGTTCAGGTTTTAACATAGCTGAATTGTGAGTAATATTTTTCTCAGTTAACCATTTGATCATATCATTTTTTAAACTTGACGATGTTGGTGCTGGATTTAACTGTACATTATGGTAGGGCGCGTTATCAATAACTAAAACACTGTTTTTCTTTAGGTTTGGAACAAGTTTGTCTTCTACCCATTTTTTATAATTTTAAAAATTCATATCTTGGTGATAATCACCTGTCTTCTTTCCAGATTCAAACATTACCCAGGCATTAGGGACGAACCCATCTTCACTACCAGCATGGAGAACAATCACTCGTTTCCCTTTACTTATTGGGTTCTTTAAACCTTTGGTTTTACGTTCTGTCCAAGTCTTGGAGACCGCAGAAGAGCTGTGAAAATAAGTTTCATCTGCCCTCTTCCACTTGAAACCTAGGTCCAAAATAATTTTTCTTAAACTAGATACACTCCCTTGATATTGTATTCTTTCTTTCATTGCCCTTAAAATACCCTTTAATGTTGGCCTTTCCTCTTCTGTTACGTGAAACTCGTTTCGCTTTTCTTAGTAAGCATTTATTAAAATCATCAAAATCACTCTTTTCCTTTTTTTGGTCTTTTTTATGGGGAGTGGTGAATTTCTTTGTTTCTCCAAGGGAATTTTCACTTTCTTTTAAAACTCTATACACGGTACTTGATGATTTCCCACAAGCATCTGCCACTTTTAGTCTGAGCTGTTTTCCTGACATTCCGGGGTACTGTTTCTGCATATAATTGTAAACGTTGTATATTATTTCGCGTGCTTGACTGTGAATAACAGGTTTTTTTATAGTTTTAGAAACCGAAGCACCTGCGTTGTCCATTGTAACAAGTGATACGTATGTTTTTAGTCACGCTAATAGACACTTCACTCGTGGAGCAGATAGAACTGACCGACAGTGCTGCTCGGTGAGCGGGCCGGGCCGCGCATGCTCACAGTGACATCTGTTCACTGCGCAACCAAGGACCGCTTCACGTCTAAGTAATCTAAGAGTACTTATAAACTATAAAGTAATCATAAACATAACTTCGCCTATTCGGAACAGTTCATAGTTGTATTCCAACTCTGGCTTGTTTTTTCTTGACAAAATACAAATCGGTGACAAACCAATCAGTGGTGTCAAAGACCTGGTATTTCATCATTGATTTACACATTGCTTCCATCTTAGCAGCAGCAATGTATTGATGGCTTTATACTTGTGCATTACATGTATTTTTTTATTTACAAATAAAAATTCAATACACTAACAACAATCTGTTAGTTTTAGTCACTGCTCTCAATGCAATCATTTACTCTTCACTGATGATATGAAGTTTTTCATGAAAATCTACTGTTTATGATGATGCTCTCCAAAGAAAGATATCGACTTGGTCATCCGTTAGTGTGATGAAAACAACATGTCTTGAAAACTTAATAAATCACTGCCACCGCACCACGGAAGTTTTTTTCTGAGTATTGTTTCATGTGTAACATTTACCATGACTCTAAGTTGGGTGAAATATATCATAAACATGCGTAATAAGTACTTAAAACTCTTAGTTTGCTTTTTAGAGTTTATAAGGATTTTTCAGACCTTCGTGTCTTGAGGACACTTTGCCAGACCTCATTTGGAGACCTTGAATTCAGGTATCTGAATGTGCCACTAAATGAGATCTCTTCACTACTAAACCTTCCCTTGAATCTTCTCCATTGATATTCTTTTCTTGATTGCCCAGCTCTTTTGGAGAAAATCAATTTAAAAATTCCTTCCGACACAAGGTCTAAGGCCCTCTTTGCCAGAACGGCGGTGTTCACTTCCTACGCAACCAACAGACCAATGATAAAGCTTCAACCTTCAGAGACAAGGTTGCATATTACCAGACAACATGGAAATTTTCTGCGGCTCCTTGGTGTCCTTCAAAAGAACTCTTCTCACCAGGCAATGGAGTGCTGCACAATGATGATATATTTCTTTATATACTTATTTATGTGTTGTTTTTGCACAGCATTTTTTTGCTGTTATTTTCTTCCTGTAGTTAGTTGTATTACTGCTACTGTAGATATATATTTGTTTATTTCACTTATTTTACTAACACTTGCTATTTATTTTCTAATGTTAGCTTATTAATTAATTTGCTGTAATTTCTTTAATCCATTACAAAGAAATGAAAATGAAAATTTCTTTTTCAGAAGTCCTGCAAGTTTTAGAAAGAATTGTAAAGGCATTTTAAAGTCATGATCATATATAGTTGAGATCAAATTACCTTGTAGTGTTTGGTTTTTACATGTTTGTTAATGTGTTAATATGTAACCATCACATGCTTTAAATTTCATTTTTAAGTGATCTATTACAAAACTAATTTGATAAATTGATTTTAGCTTATTCCTAAACAAAATCATACGCTTCAAAAATAAAGATATTATTACTTAATTAACCCTTTGAGTGCCACGGGTGTTTTCCGAAGACATATACATAAAGTGCCACGCTGTTTTTCGCATATTTGTAAAGCTTTTGAGAAATAGAGCTGTTGTAAAATAACTACCAAACAGATTTCCATCATTTTGTTGTTGTTTTTTTTTCTTATTAAATGCAGAATATGATACATATCGTTACAAAAAAAATTTGATTTATAAAAATTTCACTATTTATAAAAATTTTTACTCTTGTGCAAAAAGTTAAGTTTCGACCTAATTTGAGTGTATACGGTATTTTTAAGATTTCTTTCTTTATACCATGATAAAGGTCATATAATTCTAAATAAAACCCATGTGTAATATCTTATTCTTGAATTTTAAAAACATGGTATTATATGTATTAACAAAATGCTGCCCGGTACCGACGTTTTATAAACTGTACTTCATTTGTCAGAGTTTAGAAATTACTTAGTAATGATGTAGTTTTCCCAATAAATCTAATAAAACATCAATATAACACAAATAAATATGATTGGTAAATGTAGAAACAAATACTTGCTAACATATTTACATAAAAGTTTATGTATACTAAATAATAACCCTAATAATATTTACAGTGAAAATTCACGTTTTTCGCTTGGATACAACTCACAACACTACATTACTTTTGTAAAGAAATACATTAAAATACAGTATAAGTTACTATTTTATTTACTATTTTATTGTATTTACTCAAATGCTTGGTTATCGGCACATAAACAACAAGAAAGGCCGTTACGCAACACGGTACTCGTCCGCTACGTCGCGTGAATGGAAGACAGAATCATCGCACAGGTACTTCGGTATTATCACAGCCCACTATTTTTGGATGAGTTTTCCTTATCAGAGATCAAAATAAACTTCATTATACGTTCCTTCTTCCATAACGAATCGAAAAATACTCGATGAGTCATACTTCCTATCTCCAAATTGTCTCCAAATAGAAACGTTTGTTCTTATAGTTTTTTATTTCATTGATTGTCGTAATAACTTGTAAATTCCAAAATTGGTTGAATAAAGTCGTTTATTGTAATTTATTTTGATCCCTGATAAGGAAAACTCGTCCAAAAATAGTGGCTTCTTGATAAGTACACAAACAACATAAGTTTCACAGATAAAATAGTAGAGAAACAACATAAAACTCATATTTATTGATAGTTTGGAACCTAATGAATACAGCTGTCTGGTTATTTGGCCAAAATAATCTTGTCCTAATACTAATCTTGTAAAATATTATCGAAATACGGAAAGTCAAAAACTGGCGACACTGGCACTTAATGCACTTTTCGTACCGTAAAAATTAGCGTTGCTGTGGCACTCAAAGTGTTAATTCCTTAATATTGTGTGTGTTTTTTGGAAAACATTCAGGTTGTTTTCATTCCAGATGTATACTGGTCATGGCTTGTTTAAAAAACACCTCAGCAATTGTCAAGTACGAGAAGCAGAACGAATTTGCCAGGGAACAAACAAGAAGATAGAGAGCCAGGTTAAGTGAAGAAAAGAGAGAATAGAAGAAGAAATATGACAGGCACCTTATACACCTAAGAGATAAAAATAAAATTTTAGAAAATAAGGGATATGACACCAAGAGAACAAAGAAAACTGAAGAAATATTAGAGAGAGAGAAATCAGGCCATGAGTAAAAACAAAAAGCATTGCACTGTCCAATATTTGGTATTTAAACCTGTGACAGAAAAAAATAAATAACAAATAATTGGATTCACACACTATCAAGGAAACTCCCAGTAAAATATAAAAAACTCCAACTTCTTCTGTGGCTATTTTATGCCACTGAAGACTTCTTGAATTGGAGAATGCATAAATCAACAATGTATAGAAAATACTATCAATAACCATTGTACTAAAGATGAAAATCCTTAACTAGATATTTACTGTTACTGTACCAAAAATAACCCTCACCTGGCACACCCAGCCGATAAGTTTTCTGCACATATTTTAACCCATGAACTATCTCTCTCTGAACAATGAAGTCAATCCGGATCCGGTAAGAAACCCCTTCCTTGATGATGAACACCTGCAAAAATTATTTTCTTAATCTCTGTTTTAAACTACAGTATGATTAACTACTGATTATCCAAAGGATTATAAATCCTTACAGAAGATGCATGATTTCAAAGGATAACAGGATTAGGAACAACCATAAAGAACTTTTTGTTCAGTAACTACTTGCTACATCATGTGTTTCAGCAGTAATGAATGATGTATTCAACTTTGTTAAGATTTTTATTTAATTAAAAGGTACATGTTTACTTAATACAGCCTGGAATAGTTGGAATAATAAATAATACAATGTTAGTGATAACATTTACTTAATCTAATTAACAATATTTATTGACTTTTCTAATGGATCATGCTTTTAATGAGAATGGGAAAGCAACAGATACCATTTAAATACAGAAGTCTTTAAAATATAAAAAAAAAAAACTTTAAAAAGGAAATAGAAGTTGAGATAAAGGGCTGAGACTAATGTGTTGGAACCATTAGGTGACATATCAAAAACATGTGTCTATGAGTAACAGATCAAAATTCTAGAAGGTCTGATCACAGATTCCTGGGATCTAAAAATAATCATTCATTGTTAATTCACCTAACAATCACAATACCAACTGATTGAGAGGCACTAAACATTATCAGTTTTGACAGTGATCGCTGTCTCAGTGTCGTATCAATAACATCCTTTTCTTTGTTACTCCAACTATAGTAATTGATAATGGGCTATAGTAATGATAAAAATCTTATCTGGACTCAAATAATATGCATTATTTGTATGAAAAAAAATAAAAATACTAAGGCTGACAATGTCAAAATAGACTTGAACCGTTTAAAATGTAATAATTTTAAAGAAAAATACACCTTTTTGGGAAACAATCACAAATTATAATTGTAAAGGAGTACAAAATACTTAAACGATCATCTAGATTAATTTGACCAAAGATGAAAATTATCCCTTATAAAGTTAGACCTGAGCAACAACAAAATAGGAGATGTACCTAAATATAATCTCAAGCTGTTATGAAGAGCCACAAAAATGTTTCAGGAATAAAATAAATTAAGATTGTTAAGAGCAACCACGTGGTGAAGTTGTTAAGAGTAGATCAAGAAGAAGGGAAAGGGGGAGGGAGAGAGGAAAGAGACAGTGTTATGACTGTGTGACAGGCTTCACTGATGATTGGTGCCAGATTTAGCTTAGCAGAAAACACTGATGAGCTGTCACATGTCTTTCTCCCTCTCTTTCTCTCACTCACACAAATATTTCGATGGACACGTTTCTAAAAATCTACTCTCACACCATTTACATTTATTTTCATAGAAAAGGTTTGATACAATGTTATTATATCAAAACATTGTAGAATAAATAATACAAATAAAAATTGTACACAACATTGCCATCAGTTACAATAAATTTATTAGCCTACAAGTTATAAATTTTGTATAGTATGTTTATTACTTTATTTACCACACATTTTTTATCTCTAGCATACAAATCAATGTGAACTTTTTAAAGGGGTAGTGACTAAACTATTAACACTACTCTAATATTTACCCATTAGTCATTCAATATTCCTGCACCTAGCCTCCTTATACAAATCCAATTAAATATGCAAAAAATGCCAAGCATTTAGCAAAACTCACAAAAATTCAATTTTATTGCTACTTGGATGACTGATATTTTGTTTTTTTAGATAATGAAACAGGCTATAATATAATGTAATGTATAAGCATATGAAGTACATACAACTTTTTAATTTTAATTTTTTTTTAACTAATGAATGCAATACATTTTTTTAGTACAAATTATAGTTATAATCCATGATATTTTGATTAGTTTCATATAAAATTTAATTCTTTATAAGGAAAATTTACTGCAGAAACAAAATGTATTAAGAGACATCCAAAAATAAGACACAAAGTTTTACAAAATAAGACACCAATCGATCGGTTTACCAAAATATAACATTACCGACAATTCAATTACATAATTGGTTAGAAAAAGATCAAACATATAGTATTATACCTTGATTCACAATGTTTTTCTTTCTAAGGTTAATATATATGTATATCGCGTGTTGTCTTGTTTAATTTTAATAAATAAACCTTATTATTTGAGCCCATAATAATGTTTAACAATATATTTAATAATGTGTGTCATCATCATGGTACTGTCTCGTGATGTGTATTTTGGTACTGTGTCACCCATCATGAGAGGGTACCATGAAAAGTGGTTAATGGGTTAAAAGTTTAATCTTAGAATACATGTAATGAAATGAGAAATCCATGAAACCTATTTTTACAGGTTAAGTCTAGTAATTATCATAAAACTTTGATGATACTTTTGTACTCATTGTTATAATTCAATGCTCCAAAAATCACTTAATTTATTGTTCCTTATAACTTTCGTATTAATGAATATATTTGAATAAATCCATACCTCTTGGTTAATATTTGTTTAAACAACTGTAACAAAACAAGTTTAGATTACTGTTTTAGCGAAATACCCCATATTTGAATTTGTAAAGAACTTTAATGTTAGTCAAAGCCTTGGAAATCAATGAACCAAGATCGGCCATTGAATTGGATCAAGTATTCCTAGTGATTATAGCTTGATTTAGCAATAATTTGAAAGCAAATTGGGAGTGTTAGCAGAACAATTGAAACTTATCAATGCAAACCAGAGTTAGAATAAAAAAGGAAGAAGACCTTACTTAAGAATCATTTAAAAATAAAATCTATTAAAGGAATTATAACTTAAATATACAAGACAGGTTCTATCTTTAAATTAATATAGTTCTGGCAGTCATAAAAAGGACTAATCAATTTTATTTTGATCCTTAACAATGTTTATGATTTAGTAGAAAACAGGAACACAACCACGTTAATCGGTCGTTGTTAACAGTCAACATTTAAAGCTGACTGCACCAAAGGTTAACTATCCCCAAAAATCTGTTTAAAACTTATAATACTGGTCTGTAAGTCCAGATAGGAATACACTGTAGGAAGCACAGATGAAATAAATTTACAAATTGTGTTAGAGTTAAATTAGTCAAGTAATTGTAAAGTTTGCAGTCTTTTCAAATCAATATTAAAAAATTTGAAAGCACTTCTTTCTTTCAAATAATATGTAGTTTAAGGGGTGGGGGGTAGTAAAGCATCTATATAAAATGGAATTAGATTTAAGTCACAGTAATTTAAGTCTTGTACATTTAGAGACTTTTTCAGAAACAAATATTTCACTATTCAATAATTTACACAAAACAACAATCATACTGCAGGCCTTCATTATTGCAATATGCTTATCCTCATCTTTCTTCAACAGTGATTTACTAACCTCACACTCTACTGGAATTACGCTAATGGTTTCTGCCACCTCATCATTCTGATACCTTCTACATTCCAATTCTATATATTTCTATGCAAATTATCCAAGACTTCTACAGTTCGAAGTAGTCTCAATTAGTGAATCGATTTACTACCAGAATAACTGTATATGGGTACAAATGTGAGTACCATGTATTAAGTACTTGTTTACCCCAATTGGACCCTTGATGAGTGCTAATAACAATTGGCCTATTGAGAAGCATAATCTTTGCTAGATATGTTCAACTCCAATGCTTATCATGTCCACAAGTGTGGGAGAGAGAAATTCTGGGCAGTGGATTAGGACTAGGCAGGCAGTCAGCAAGGAAAGGGAAGAGAGGTTCAACATTTTGCTATTATATTTCGGGAACACAGATAGAAAATCTTATATTCTTGAGAAAATAAGATTGGGCAGTAAATTAAAACTAGAAAAACAAAATTGAAGAAAGCTGTTTTCTTTCCATTCAACAAACTTTCTAGTTTTCTTCAGTTATGAGAAATATTAGTGGTATGATATTTTAGATGACCCTTTGTGACCATAGATAAAATTAAATACAAGAATTCAAAATTTAGATACTTTTTAATACCCAATGTAATAAATCATTGATATATTTGGATTGTTTCTTTAACTTCTTTCTGTAACACTGACCTGTTTCTTAAGTTCATTCAAGTCTGTTGTTAAGTCTAGCTCCACATCTGGCCGGTCATTCACACACAGTGCCAGTCGCTTAACTATCACCTTGCGCTCATCACTTTCATCTACAACAGTCACAACCAGTTATGACTACTGGTTTGTACAAATAAAAACAGGTTACAACAGGTTGAGCATATTATACATATCAGTGTTTATAATTAACAGTGTGTAATAATCATTACACATAGTGTGAATGTGATTTAAAAACCATATCTAATTCATTTCTCTCAATAATACAATATAATAGAACTGCTTTATACAATGGAATTATTTCTAAGTTTATTAATACATCAAATTTCATATAACAGTGTTCAAAATCAAAATGTCTTTTACTGATAGTGATATTCTGAACATTCTGTTCAAGCTCCCTCGGACATGACACATATTTTCAAAGTCATGTGATGTTGTTAATTATATTGAAAATCATACTAGAAAGTAGTATTTTACCACCATAATCAAAATGTAATGTAATTTTGTAGTCTACTTAAAAAATAAGAACAAAATAAACCATAATTTATTTTACATTTATTTTAATACCTTTTCTGCTGTGACCTCATCTTCAGATATTTTGGCAATCTCTTGTTTTTTATCTTCATTATAACAAATAATAAAACCTCAAAATAAAATAGTATATATATATAAAAGTCTAAGTTTAAAAAAACTATTAAAACTGATTCCCTTAGCTTGCCAACCTGCAGAATGTTTATTTACATTTCACATTTACTAAAATAGAGACTTCAGATACAATTTGTTTGGGAGCAGCATAAACACAACTACCATAACAATTTGTATGAAGATTACAGAAGTTAACTGTGGCATGTAGAAAAATTGTTCTGTTGTAAAGAATGAGAAAACAAGATGTAGTTTTTCCATATTTACTGACATAGAGGTGATAGCTCAACATATAAAAACATAAAGTGGTCAGCAGATTAACTCATTAGCCTACTTCGACGAGACCATCTCGCCGCTAGCGCTATGCACGGTAAAATACTTTGACGAAACCATCTCGCCACCAAGTAGTTCGCCTATTTCTCACAAGATGTCAGCACCATTCAGTCCTAACTTCGTTTCTGTGTTCTATGCAATAATGGGAATTGAATAATTTAACTTTACAGCTTGGCAACACTGCAGTTGGGGAAGGGGAACATAAACAGACGATCGGAACAAGTAAACAGCTGACTCGAGTAAACAAACTAAGCGTGTGTACAATGGCGTGACATGGAGCTTTACGTAGTAGTGAAATTGATCGTTATATTGACAATGACGGATTTATTTCAAGTGAATCTGATGGTGAAATCGGTTCTAATCATGTGGAAGAAGAGTGGAGGATTGATGATGAAGAATTCAGCGACGGTGAGTCAATGCCCTCTCTGATATTGATTTTGAAGAGATGGACATAGGCCTAAACAATGCCGATGATCCTATGAATGATTTACATTTACAGAATGTTGAAGACGTTATTAGCAGCGTGGCTTCTGGTGTAACTGGATTATGGAATTTTCCAATATGGAATGACGAGCCAAACGAACCTAAAAATATTGTGTTTTTAGGCAATCAGGTAGGAGTAAATATTCGAAATAATAATTGTATAATAATATTATAATAATTATAATTATATTATAATAATTGTATAATAATTCGAAATAATAATAATAAATAATTGTCAGTAAAAAATAAAAAGTGTTTATTTTGTAATTAACATAAAATTAACACAAATGAACAAAATTAAAAAAATGAACATTAACTTTTTAATTTTTTTTGTGAAAAATATAGTTTAGGATGCTTTTATTAAATATCCCAAGTTTTATTAAAATCTAAACAGTACAACTAGAGAAATGGAATTTTAAGTAAAATTCTCCATTTTGGCCCAAATTAATTGGATTTACTGTGGAATTGAGAGGCTGGAAATACTAGTAGGCCAATGGGTTAATGTACCATGAACTACGATACAAAGATTTTCCGTATCTCAGTTGATAATATAATTTAATAAACAATTCTAATAATTTTAAAATGCCTTTTTTGGAATAGATTTGGAAAATAAATATAAAATAGTTTAAAATATATATTAAAATAAAATAGTTTAAAATAAAATACTTTTTCTGATAGATATTGATGTTACACTACCTCTTTTTACTGATTCAAAGAAGTTATATAAATACAATTTTATAGAACTTTTTGACTAATTGTAGTCTTACCAACAATTATCTTCCTCTCTCCTGCCTCTCCCAGAAGTGTCTCTTTGTACTTCCGTAAGCTCTCATCCTCCTTATCTGCCTCCAGGATCTCTTCAATAGTCTTTTCTGGTGGTGGCTTATAGTTGGCCTCCAACTCCTCCTCTGGTGTCTCAATGGGCTTCTCTCCTTCTCCGGACATCTTCTACTGAGACACCAATGATGACTTTATTTATGATTTATTTTTGGGGTCTAATCGATTACGTATATTACGTAGTTGTTATTTTGAAGTACTTATGTACAGTATCTACACATAGCTACAAAATAATTGGTTTAGTTTCTGTTAGTTATGACTTCGGTCACTCAATATCATATTATCTGAGAGTTATGTGTATCTAAGACAGCCCTAACATCAATCAATAGACACAATTAAGAATACACAACATTAAGGGTTATGTTATTAACTCCGCAATATGGGATAAATGAATTTTGAGTTTAGCTGCAATTCACCTATCTCTTAAAAAGTGCAGCATTTGGAATCTGCCGTTGTCAAAGACTTGATTCCTGGAATCTTTAGTCAAGCTCATCTGAAGAGATAAAAAAAAGTTGATGACGAAAAAACCAAACAATTTACATGTTTTGATACCAGTGACACTTAGATTATAAAATATAGTGTAATCAAGATGAATTGCATTCTCATTGTCTAATCAGGTACACAGGGTTACCTTTAAAAAAAATTAATATAAAAAATATAAAAATAAAACCCTTATTAAACATTTATTTTACAGAACACAAGTTTCCGAATCAACCCATCTTCAGTGTACATTTGAATAACCCACAAACAAATACAGTAAATGAATAAGTTAATATGTAAATGTATACACACATGAAACATTTAAACGGATGTTAAATTTGTAGTGACATAGTTGTAATTTTGATCAGTCTTCTCTATTTAATATCTAATTAAAAATGAATTTACCTATTTACATTCCAAAAACCACTATTCTTAAAATTGATTGTTTAGCAATTGCATAGATTAGTTTTCCTCAGCAGTTTGGTGATTTTCGTGTTCAAGCAAGCTGGTGCCAGCTGCGGTGCATTAACAAAGACGATTATATGCATTAATACTGACGATGTTTATTGCATGTAAATCATGTTTAACAACAAATAAAGATCTTGAATCTTGAATCAAAACCTGCTCAATTAAATCTGTGTAACAAAACCTGCTTATATAAATCTGAGTTAAAAATTTAAACATTTGAAATAGTGGTTTACAAAATGACATGTTTACAATAGTTAGGCCTACTTTAGGACTTCCATAACAAGATTAGTGCTGAATTTTTCAAACCGCCCCACCAAGAGTAAAGTTTAAGATTGGTCCATTCCATGTCAAATCAACCAATGGTCTGAACCTTGACTTCTCAAATTTTGACGATTTTTGTGTGGAAGTTGTTAAGACTAGTTAAAATGCAAAATTTTACATTTTTATGTCTTTGGGTTTTTGAGTTACAAGGCTTTTAAAAACCCACAAAAAGGCAGTTTTTTGTCATGTCTCGAACTGTTAAAGCTAAAGAGCTCATTTGTGGTATTCTTTTCCATTTGAAATTCTCATTAATTGGATATATCACATGGCTTTTTTTTATATTTTGAATTTTTTTCATTCTTTCAAAGGTTTTTGAAAAACCAAAAATAATTACGTCCCCTTCAATTTTTTTAAAAAACTGTTATTTACACTATAATTGATTACATATAAGCCAAATTTCAGAATGGGATGTAAATGGTTCTTATTTTTAAAAAAAATTTTGTTACTGAAGTACACTCCAGTTTAGTGTGAGCAGCCATTCCTATGTACATTAAGTAAAGTACTGTGTTCTGCAATCAGTTAGTTGGTTAATACTTCTAAGTTAATACTTCCAAATCTTGGACCTTAAGAGGTGTAAAGGTCCAAGATTATTTTGTATCATTTGAAATGGAATAACCAGTTGGTAATTTAATAACAACTTTTTTCATATCATTTTAAATTTTATACTCAAACACAGTGCAATTGTACTATCTTGTATATCAATTTGGTCTAAATGAGACCAAAAGTGTTCGAGTAATGAATCTTCAAAGTTGCAGTTTGCTTGACAAGCGTCAAGAACCTGTACTCTTTTTTATTGTTAACGATAAAATAAACTAGACATTATAGTTTACACATTATTTACTTTATATGACTAAAAATAGAAATAAACAGGCTAAACTTTAATGTAATTTCCATTATTGTAGCTCTACTACTTAGCCTGTGGTCAACTTTTAAACTCAAGTACCTATACTATTTGATATGGGAGTAATCACTTGGAAACATTCTATAAGCAAATCATTTTATTGTGCATATTATTATTTGTATGCCAACTCTCTTTCACTCTCCTCTAATTTGGACTAAAATAAATGTATAAATCTGAATGTACAGGTTTATTTCAAATAATTATTTCATTGACTTTCTTTTGTCTGCATTACATGGTTTGCAAGAGATCTTATCTCGGCAGTGGGGTTAAATAGGAACCATATACGAATAAAAATAATTAGCCAGATTACATAGATTGTTATGACATAATTTAATATTTTGTTAAAATTGACTTTTAATGGAAATTCATGACCAGCCTTATTGCATAAAATTAGGGCAGAAGTCAGAGTTCAATTCCAAACGGTACTTTCAGAATTAGTCTGTACTTTATGAGATATATATATTTGAAATATTCTACACTAGCAAAAGTCTACATTTGAAAATGGAACTTGCTGGAATAATGACTAAGAAGAATTGTATTAAAATACAATTTTTTCAAATGACTTAAAAATTAGAGGAGATTGAAATGAAGTTTGAATTTTTTAAATGTGTCTTTTTAATAACCCTTAATTTGATGTGCTACAAAACCCATGTTTCTATTAAAAACTGTTTGGATCTGGACTGCAGATTTTCAAATTTAAAAATGTTTTTGTGGTATCAGAAAAACTTACAAAATACAACATACCATTTAAAAACTTATTTGTGCTCTTTCTAATAAAAAAGTTGATAATTCTAAATTACGTACAAAAGTATAGTAACGCGCGCTGAAGGTTCGGCTCCGAGTCTACCGAGCGGACTATGGCGGGGGACGGGTGGGATTGCCCGATATAACAACTGTTCTGCAGACATCCGCCAATGTTTGGCGCGCTAGTATAAAACGCAGTATAAAACAAGCGCGAGCAGAGAACTCTCCTATTGTTTACATTGATGAATCGTATATATTATCATCTCATGTGGACTGAAAAGGGATGGAGAGTGACGCCAGTCTTCAAGGGTTTTAAAAAGAAAAATAAGTAAAGGCGAGAGGGCCCATAATACTGCACGCAGGGGATGAAATGGGGTTTATTCCTGGAGCTTGCTTAATCTGGAAAGCGGGGGAACGAGCGACAGGAGATTATCATGATCAGATGAACCATGCGAACTTCATGACATGGACAAGAACTCAGCTCATTCCAAACTTACCAGTTAACTCTCTAATAATTATTGATAATTGCCGCCTATCATAACGTCCAAGTGTTAATAAAGCACCTAATTCAGGTTCCAAAAAAGCAGAAATGATCAAGTGGCTACAAGATCATGGACTGCAGTTTGATAAAAAAATGTCACTTAAGCCCGAATTGTACAGTTCAGTAAAACAACATAAGGATGTATTTTAAAAAATTTGCGTTTGACGATTTGTTAGGAAACCACGGGACACAGCGTTCTTCGCCTTCCTCTCGTACCATCCAGATCTAAATCCGATTGAGAATATTTGGGGAATAATAAAAAAATTATGTAGGTCAAAAAAAATGTTTGTAAATAACATTAAAAAATACCATTAGCGTTATGCAAAGAGAAGATAGACTCAATAACAAAAGAAGACTGGGGGGAAAGGTGTGTATGAAAGTTGTAAAATTTGAAGATAAATATTATGAAAAGGAACATTTAATTGATGACACAACAGAGAGATTTGTTATTAGTTTGAATGACTCATCTGACGGCAGCAACAGTGAACAGGATGCCAGCGAAGAATCGGAAACGGGTGGTGAGGATGGAAATAACTCGCCATTGGCAACTCTATTATAGGTAAGATCAGCTTTGTAAACAAAGTAAAATCTAGGGAAAATACTGTTCACCACGCCGATTTTAAAATAACGGATTCTACATTTATGAGTTGAGAATAATTTAAATTCTTAATTTGTATTTGTTAGACGTTTAGTAATTTTACGATTTTTAATCACTAATAGATTTATGACTTTTTATTTCTTATCTGTCAGAAAGTCAATTAATATACAATGTATTGCTAGGGTAGTATTCGAATTTTGAAATTGAATGCTACAATGTAATACGGTTTAATCCATATATGCCTCTATGTATAGTGTATTCGTAGAAATACTAACAAAATAATTTATTGTCATGCCACATAATTAATAATTAAGTTTTTCATATTTCATAACAGGATTCTTTATAAAACAGTATTTCGTATTAATTCATCTGTCATAAAATTAGTTTATAAACAATACACCCCATAACATAATTTCATTAAAGTTTAAAACTTTTAGTTTATCACAGATCACCATTATGGCCTAAAGTGTTTTTTCTTTTTTTCAGAAATAAACTGTTGCAAAGTGATTCAATGTTTAAACTTTTAAAAATGGTATTGCCTTGTTGCATTTACGTGAATGGGCAATTAAACTGTAGGGCAGCGGGTTGTCGGTGATACATTCCACTTCAGGGACTAAGTTACGGCTAACCCTAAACTATGTATCTGAAAAAAGTTAAATCTAAAATTAACTTCAGTTCATTCAGAAAAAACTTTCCCCGCTGGTGAAAGTTTCCTGACCAAATAATAAAAAAAAAATTCTCACATACAAACTTTTTTGTATCACAATTTTGGCATAGTTAATTTTAAAATATATTTAATTGAAGAAATGTAGTAAGACATTGAAACTTAATACATCCATTAGCATTGGCATAAACAGGAAAATAGATCTGCGAAGTTTCAGAATTTTATTTATACAGGAAGTTGGTATAAACCATAAGTTGATTGTCGAGCGAGAATTAAACATTGCCGTCCGTGACGGATCATTGGAGAGTCAATGTTTTTATTTGGTTAGTAGGGCAACGACAGGGACGCCGAACCTTCAGCGCGCGTACTGTACCATGGTATAAAAGAACAAAACAAAGATTTCCAAAAAAATCTCTGTAATTTTGGACAAGAGTTATATTTTCAAACATTATTCACAAAATTGTTCAGTATTCAAAGACCTTCAAAATGATGAGCCACATAACCTACCTTGCCATTTGCAATTTTCAAAAATTGAATCTGTAACATTGTATTTTAAATGACAAAAACAATTTTGCGCCGTTAGCCATATGAAATATTTTAGGGTTCAACCACAGGAGATTGTGGCCAGATGGTCAGCAACACCCTGTATATTTATAGTTATTAAGTCATAGATTAAATTTATAGTAAATTTGCAGTTTAAAACCTGAATCTGTTAATTACAAACCTTGTGGTAAATTATTTTTTAAACGGTTTCTTACACTTGTAGTAAATAATTAACCTTTGTTATATATAGTGTATATATACAATTATATGTGCATATTTTATACAAAAATTAAAACGTAAAATAGATTTTACATTTTGAGGAGACCACAGTCTACATCATAATATACAGATTAGTCAACATATAACAAAATTTGGTTTTAAAAATATATTGTATTAGTGAGTTTAGCCTATATCGAGGAGAAATATCATATATTAACCCATTGGGTAGTAGTTATTTACGCCTGAGCATGGCTGCTTGCTAGCAGAGCGTAACAACTATTTTTTTAGTTTATGGTAGAGCATTGTTTCAAATAGGTAGGTAAATATTCTTCTATATCGTTAAAATAAAATTTAAATTAATAAAACATTCTATGTATTCAAAAACATGAGGCACCACCTCATAATGTTATTTAGGGAAGTTTGAATTTGCATATGATCCTGAGGAGTTTCAATCTTGGAAAAAATGTTAATGTCATCAGCAAACGTGTTATATTTCCAGAGAGTATTATTACATAGACCTATATCTTTTATATACTTGCAGCATGATAAAAGCATGATACTTCTGTGTTCCCTTAGTAAGTTTAGTTACTGATAGGCTGAAACAGTTATTCATATATTTCTCAGCCCCAAACATAGTCACCTTGAATGAAAAAGGTCAAATTAATTCCAGACAAATTTCTAAATTGTAGGCTTGTCCTTTCATAAAGTCTCTTCATTGAACCCCCAAACTCACTCACTTGGTCTTTTTCTACAGGCATTAGCAGAAAAATACCACTATGCCTCTACACCAAAATCTTGCTTATAAAGGCGTCAGTTAATACTAGCTTTTCTTATTTTTACATTGTGTGATACATCCATCTGAGAAATCACAAGTCTTTTTTGGCACTAACTTGAAGAATCATCTAGATGAGAGTCCCCTGATTATTATTTATGAGTGTCTTCTTATTACATTTTCAAATAAAGTGCATCATAAAATAAAACAATGTTCAACTAAAACAATTATTTTGTACTTAAATAACTAAATTGCTGTCTTAGGAGCAACCCTCTTTTACATACTCAAATTAAAATTATGATAATCACTATCTTAATGAAATTAATTAAAGTAAGGATGCATAATTTAAGTAGTATGACATTTTTATCAAAACTTGTAAACACTCTCTAATAAATTATTATTTAACTAGGCTATGAACCCAAAGGCCTGCAAAATAGTGCTTAAGAATTTTAGCAGAGAGTATAAATTGCAGTAACTTGTCAGGATTTTTGGGAGACATTTAAGAAAAAATTACTGAGGCTGAAAGTGTCAAGAATTAAAAATAATTAGTCGTAATAATAATTGTTTGATAACTAATACTACAAAGTGACAAACACCCAAAATAAATGAATTGTAGGCTAGCCTAAAGAAATTAATATCTTGTATACCTAATTGCATTAAAGGCACCAATTATCAAATATTTGATCCAACTTAGTAATCTTTCCTGGATTTACAAAATTAACTTGCAGTTGTGTATATTCAAGAACATAGCCTAATCAGATAAGGTTGCATACAGTTGAGGAAAGGAAATTATTTTGACACATCCAGTGCATTACTACTACTTAAACTATGGTTAAAGCGAAATGCTACTAGGAAAGTAGGAAATAGACTACTTCTGTAATCAATTTTCCACACAGACCAAGCCAACTAACCTATGCCAGCAGGGGGTTGGTTAACCCAATTATGAATGGGGGGGGGGGGTGGGGGGGGGGGGGGGTGGGGGGGGGGGGGGGTGGGGGGGGGGGGGGGTGGGGGGGGGGGGGGGTGGGGGGGGGGGGGGGTGGGGGGGTCTAAACTTGGGACTGTTTACTTATAGGCTAGGTTTACTTACCTGTTGTAGAACATTAGGTTATTGGTACTGGCCATTTCGTAATGAGGTTATAGCCTATATCTTCACTTATATGACCACATCAAAAATTTGAAAGTAGTTTATGAGAAACAGGCTTTAGCAAGCCCGATGTAAACATAGTGATAAAAGAATTTAATGAGAAGTTTTGCTTCTGATCCCATCCAATCAATAGCAATATCAACAGAATTGACAATACATTTTTATTTTTGTTTTTTTTTTAATTACCATCACCAGGATAAATCAGCTGAGAGTTTGAAAAGATTTATATATAATATTTTTGGAGTACAAAATGTTCCCCCAAAGAGTAAAAAATACGAAATGGTGAGATGTTGTCTACCACCACTAAACTATGAGAAAATATGATATCCAATGCTAAAATCTGTTCCACTTCAAACGTTGTGATTGTGCGATACCTGGTGGCAAACGAGTGAAACAGCAGTATTAAAAAACTATTAAAATATTCATACTGAGTAAATTTGGACAATAAAAAAGAAATACTCAAAATGTTAATTTTAATTTATAAAAAATAGGTAATTAGTATAAGATTGAAATTGATTAAATCTCTGAAAAGATTGGTATAGTACTGCTATGTATGTTTATGAATAAAACTAGTTTTACTTAACAAACCTTTTGCCACGCAATCCCCATATTGATCAAGGTCTATTTTTCTGGAAAGTTAAAGATAATACCAAGTACTAATAAAGCTTTAGAAAATAAAAGTAGTTTGGGATGGAAAATTTCAATTTATTGCTTTGTGCATGTATGGCTCTCTAATATACGCACATCTTAACTTCGATAGAAAGATTAAAAATAAATATCTGCATATGTGCGCTTGAGATATTTGTTTTATTAAGTTCAAAATTCAGACATAATTATAATTACTATAATGGGGTTTCCATAAACAAGGAAAACATGCGAAACTATTTTCAATGTTCCAGTGAGTCGTCGTTATTGTACCGCCCCTGGAACTATACCCTAAGAGGCTGCGACTGGTTACATTTTAGGGCCATATGTAGCTAATGTCAGCAAGTGTAGGCTGGAACTACACCTTCTGGAAGCATTAGTCAGGATTTGTACGTGTGCAATACTGGAACTACATTCTTCAAGGTAGTTATAATACTTGTACATAGCCAGGCTTTGACATTTATCCCCTGGGGAGCTTAGTTCCAGCCTGATGGTTCTTCAGTGAATCGCGAATGGTATTTCACGAATGCTCAGTAAAAATTGTACCCTTGACACCACTGTTGTATTGCAAATAAGCAGAGCATTTGGGTAGATATATGGATAAAGGCCTGTCGTAAGGTATATTTGCTTTAGTACTTCTTAGCTGTAAAACCCATATATTGTATATGAGTCAATTTAGTATTGCAAAATATTACCAAACACCAAATTTTATTCCGATTCTGCAATATTTCCATGAGCAATGGTTTAGCGAATTTTAATTCTTAGCCCGATGTAGGTACTAACCAATTTCATAAAAATAATTTGTATCCCTGCTCTGAGAGAGCTGGAAAATACTTGCGTAAAGCAATTTTCTATAAGCATTTATCATGTTATTAAATTAAATCGTAATTAAAAAATCGTTCAGGCATGTACTACTATAGTTTAATACAATTCGATTTCATGTATGATTATACATAAGAAGTTGAATGTTCCTTTAAAAGCTTTAACATTACTTCCTCAGCTCAAGTAAAAAGATTTAAATATGTTCAAGAAACGTCAAAATTGTCGGGCTGGCATGTTGTTTCGCTTGACTAATTTACTGGAGAAAAAAATACCGCAATAAATTTTTATCCTAAGCACAAATTAGTATAGAGTAGGGGGACTTTAATAGAGTAGGTGGTCTTTGAAATCTCTCTTTTTTATCTATTTATGCACTCCCTTTATAAAAAAAAAACACCAGCAAAATCTATATAGCTCCGATTACCAGCTGTTGTTAGTGTCTTAGGTCATTTCCAAAGTAAGCTCAACTATGATTTCTGCATTTTATTTGATAACAAAGTTAGTTTGTCACAGTACGGGCTATTTACTTTTTGAACAAACAAATGGCTTTAGTTGATGGGAGTAATGTCACTGTGTTATAATGTGCTCTCTTTCAAATCCTTATTGTTTATAAGCTGCAACTTTGTGAACATTCGGTTGCAATGATATTCTACTCCTTCAAAAGTGATCACTGCGTATTGGCAGCCTATAGAGACCACTGTAGATCAAGTTCGTTTCTGGATTGCGGTCATTACCATCCTTTATTACTGCGTTCTTTGTAGCCGACTCTATATTAGGGAAAACTTAACAACGTTCAACACAAGAATGAATCAGTTCTGTTACATTACAACATTAATATACCACATATTCCATTCTGTTAGTTGAGCAACACGTTTCCTCTTTCCTCCATCCTCATGTTCAAAATCTTTATCTTTCTACTATTGAAAGTGAGGAATTTAGAGATCAGGGTACTCTAAAGCAAGGCCCTTTAATTCGACAGTGGTGTTCGTTGAGGCTGACGTATATTATTGCCTGGCCCACCACGAAGTTTTGTAAAGTAGCTTTGATTGTAATTGTTCACATATTTATGAGAAGATTGAGTGAATATCTAGAAAAGAGCCTTGTAACTCAGATGAATCATGGAAAAGATTTATTTTGGCGATAAGGGTCAAATAAGGATAAGGAATTTTATAAGCAAACAAAAAATACAGCCGATTTATAAAAAGAATAAAACTTTATTCAAATATACAAAAGGTAACGTGAAATGCTTGTTTTATAATAACCGGTGTTTCAATCACCGGTAAGCTGATGAAGTGAACCGTCAACCAATATTGGCGGCAGCTGTTTTATATGTTGAAATTTACAAAAAAAGATATACTCCTACATTGTTTTGAGTGTGTTATGATTATGTTCATTATATTATTTTTATTGCTAAACTCTTAATTAAAGCTTCTGGTAAATCTGTGTGATGCATTGTCAAAAAATTATTTACTGTGTAGTTATTGTATCTATTTAGGTAATTTACTATGCCCATGTACCATTGGTTTGTTTAATTTTGAATTTATAACAGTAGAATAGGCTTATAATATTTTGTAAACAACATAGTTATAAACTTCTGCATTATAGCATTGGGTTATTTTTTATTGTCTTACTATGACATTGACAGTTAACATATTGTATTTTACATATTTTCTTGCATCTCTGTATCATAAAGATCCACCTTATTTTTGACTCACTAATCAAGTACTAAAACAGAACATTAGAATAAGTAGGTAGGCTTATCTAATCAAACTGTCATAATTTGAATAAGTTTAACTTCAACCCTAGATTGGAAAGTCTCTAATTTCATAAGGCTTCATTAAGCTGGATTTTACGAAGATTACTTCCTGAAACTGTCAGCACGTTACTTTTTAGTAACACCTAGATTAATTTTAACACTTTGTATTGTTTTAAGATTTCAAGGGTAGATTTCAATAAGTGGTCAATACTTGTTTTTTGGTTGTTTTGTGTAGGGTACAATACCATCTAGAACAGGACATATATTGTAAATGTTTCAAACTTTAAATGCACTAACTTCAGCCTCCAAAAGTCCACTTTCGTCAGCATCATACAGCTGGTCCGGACTAAGTTTCAAATCACTGGCAACTTTTAGAAAGTTTTGTTCATAAGGCTCAACTGCTGATTCATAAAAAAATAGTAATAAAATGCCAATTCAAATATCAGATAATATTTCAAACCACAAATAAAGTCACAATACAGTACAACCTCACTGTGTTGCTGTCATTAAATATACAATACAACATTTATCAACTTAACACACTACAAATATTAACCACCAATAAATTATGAACGATACAATAAGTAAAAAAATAAAATCACCAAAATATCTCACAAACCTTCTCTATTATATATATATATATATATATATATACCTAATCAAAAACAAAAACAATGCTGTTAAATGCACTGTCATTAAGAGCTGGGATTGCAAATTGACGGATATGATGACACCCTGCCTTTGTCTACTGGCTGGATTACTGGGGGATCTGGTGCAGGGCCGAACTGTAGAGGGACTACTGAATTTGACAGTTTCATTTTTTAAACATATGGTCGTCCAATAATACAAGATACATTTAAATTTATTGTTAAACCATTTTATTAACTTTTAAATAATTGATTTATAGTTCATAAAATATTAATAATTCAATGAGTAACCTTGATTTAAGAATACTCATTTTATAATGTTGGCCTACATGAAATCATTTTCAGTAACAATAATCTGTACCAATACTAACTTGTCGGTACAGTATCAGAATCATACTTCCTCCCATTAGTAATTATTTTAATTGACAGGTGATTAACAATAACCCAGCTGACTCAATTTATTCTCTAAGTTTTGATTATATAAGGATCAACATGCATCACTTTTTGACCCTGATTAATTCATTTAATTTATATCCTAAAATTTATATTTCCTTTATTTTGCATATTTTAAAACTTTGTTAGAAATTGATTGAATTTTGCATAATTTAGTCAACTACCTATTTGTACTGTCCTTTTGTTCAAAAACTGACTAATTAAATTAAAATTATAATCGAACAGACCTTCCATGTCATTGTAGCAGATCCCAATTGACCCTTTGATCATCCCACTGTATCTACACAGCATTTTATACATCACACATTAATCCGTATTAGACACAACCATCTGAGGAATTGGATACATCATAGTATTCCACATCGTCAGCATTTGTGAGCTCATTCATTTACTAATATTTAGTCTGTTAATGATTATTCCAAATTTAATAATTATTTGATTACTTTCCATTCTTTAAAATTAAATATTGGTTCTTCTGCCTAAAAGCCCAAAACCCACGTTTCTGATATTGGAGTCATACATCATTACACTTTGTTCTGTTTTGTTATATTTCCATTGTTAGACTAATATAACTATATGCTAATACATTTCAACAGTTTGTTTATATATATTTTTTTTATTTTGAAGATATTTAAAATATAGAAAGAAAGGTTACTCAGAGAAAGGACCAATGCTAATGTATTAAAAAATGTTCATGGTTGCACAGCTAATTGTAAAAGAATAAATGTATATTTTCATACAAATCTGAGATAATAGCTGTTAAGATAACTTAGTTGTTGATTTTATTTTGAGCACAGTCGGTTCCCATAGGCATATCCGGTAGGGAGGGGTTTGTATCAAGGTATATTTTAACTTGCGATAAAAAAAATATACTTGTAGTCGAACAATGTAACATAGTTCAGTTTTGTTTGAACTATTTCTGTATTTTAACTATAACATGACCTGTGGGCGTTGAGAAACATAATACAAACTTCTGATAAATAACGATCATATGAGATTTTAACAAGTGCCACTTTTATTCGCAGAGTAACAGGACAATATAATAGACTGGAGTCAATGTTAAAAGTCTGGGACATTATTTGTCTGAAGTGTACTCTTACAATGTAGTACTCTTGCTAACTTACCGGAACTTTTAAATCAACATTGCTATTAAACATAACTTACTAAACAAAAATATGAATCCATCATGTGGCAAGATATCTTAAAAAAGATTTCATCTGCACACTTTAAATTTTGCATGATATTTCTTTTCTATGTAGACAAGATTGAGTTCCATAACAGTGCATGTCCAACCATAGAATTAGACTGGGTGTCATTAATACCTATCACTTAGTAGGCTAACACAACTTTTTCCTTTGTCTGCCGGGAGATTCTAAACGTTTCTTTTCTGTATGGTTGTATGTCTGTTTGCATGACATCTAGAGAATGAAATGAACAATATAGATTTGAAATTTTCCACACAACCTTTATGATGCCTCTTATAGGATATATGGAGTGGCATACTCTTATCTTATTGTAATTTAAAGGGAATCGAGGCAAAAAATATTCTGAACCTTTTGGAATGGTTTACCTTTGTATTCCAATCCAGTATTACATTAAAATTAATCCTTTGAGAATGATGGCTATTTTTTAAGGTGGACTATACTTTTTTATGTACTTAAAAAATAATTATGTTTATTTGATTTTTTATTTAATGTACTTGGAAGCATAAAATGTATGACTTTGGAAAGAAAATTATTTTTAGTAGCCTATTAATTCATTTTCTTAAACAATTTAAATACATTAATGAAATTGAAAAGTTTTTTTTGTTTTTATTCATTAGGCTTAGATCATAAGCAGTAATAAAGACATTTTATTTATCCTTCAGCATGTTACATATATGGCAATGGATATTGTCATGTTGTTTAACAGTCATTTTCAAAGTTTTTATCTTTAGATATATATTCAGATATATACACATATTAAACAAAAAAAATACAAATACCAACTTTTCAGATTCAATTTTGCTGTATAAAACAATATCACATCTTTAAATACATTTATAATATTCGTCCATTTTACAGAATGGATTTCTAGATAGTCAGTCGCATAACACTATCGTGTTGTGCTGGTTGAAGAAATATTCCCTGCTGCTTTGATGATGACGATACATGCAGCTTTACATTTGTTTGAAGAACTTTTAATTATTTCCTTATGTTTTACCCTCTTGGCTTCCTTCAAAGCTTATCTGTAATGGCTCCTCAAATTCTTCAACAGAGTTGATCATTCTCTTGTTTACTGTTCATATCTTTACACAATAAAATAAGTTCTTCACAAAAGCAAGCTATGGTGTATACCAATTCAAAAGTGGCTTACCCTTTTTTTAAGCTCCATATTAGATGTACACACCTTTTTTTTAAAGATTTCTAAAAAAACAAAAAATCTGTTTAATAATGTTTCCAAACAAATACTAGCTTACTCATTTGGTTCCAAAGTTGTCATAAAATCTTTATCAGCCCATTTTTTTGAACTTCACTATTTTAGTTTCTATTACATTGGCCTGAACAGATCCTGCATTTAATTTTTTAGCAAAGCATTAGTGGACATACATAAACTATCTAAATATATTTCCAAATATAGAGCATCATGATCAGATAAATCTGGTCTCAGAACCTCACTCTTATAATTTTGTTAATTTATATTGGTAATTATGTTGTCTAAACAGGATTCACCTGTGTGGCTTTGTTATTTGGGCAAGACATATTATATTGTCTCAGTATATTTAGAAAAAGTATTAACACTATGTTTTAGTTAATATATCAAATTCTGCATTTATATCTTTAACCTATAACAGTTTTACATTTTAGGCCTGTTAAGTATCTCAAAAGCACTTCTAGGATTTGCAGAAAAATATCAGTCTTTCCCATTGGTGATCTATAAAGTGAAATTATTAATACATTTTTATTAAAGAGTTCTATACTAGTCAATTCAAAATGGACTTTTTGACAATAAATTTTGATCAACACTTCCATTTTGCTCTTAATTCCTTGTATATTTATAAATACCAACTTAATGTATGCAGAATTCTTTACAACAGTACGCTCCACAATAGTATCTGTTTTATTAGACAACACTATTTTATTAGCTCTACTTTCTTGTCTTTCAAGTTTAAAGTAATTTCACTGTCTGTGGTTTATTCTGCAGAATTACTAACTATTTGCCTATTTATCACATTGATAATCTACTGTACCAGCCATCTTTTACCCCTGATGTTAAAGTGCATGCCATGGCGAGTTAGCAGATTATAGTGCCTACCACTGACATATTTTTATCTAGCCTATCTGAGTTGTTTGTTGAAGCTTAGACACACCAAAGATACTTGTTCTGGAACATTCAATTACTGTATATTATCATATGAGGATTATTTGGAAAGTAAGTCCAATTTGTTATAAAAAATGTTCTGTAATTTGTTACTTTGCCACTGAGACATTCCTTTAATTAGTAAAACAAATAAAAATTGCTTGATGTAAAGAAGTAGTTGAAGACTGCTTATTTTCAAAGGCTACACACAGAATTATAAATCTTTAGCATACAAAACTTGTAGAATGTTATAATAAATATTTTTTTTAATAGGAACTCCGAGGGTCATTCAGTAAGTACGAGACAAATTATTAATTATGGCTCAAAAACGGTTTATTCAATCCGTACAAAACTTTGGTTACTTTTCAGCATAGTTCCCAGTAACACTTAAACACGTTTCCCATCTTTCTGCTCATTTATAAATGCCCTTGGGTTGATATCAAGGCCACTTTTACACCTGAATTTTGACCTCTTCTTAGGATTGAAAATATTTTTCTCGTAGACCCTTTTTTAGGGGTCCAAATGGATGGATGTTTGCTGGGGAGAAGTCAGGGTTGAAGGGGGATGTGGAAGGATCAAGGCTTTGTTGCTATAACTATGGCTCATAGTAGTGGATTCATGTTTCATCACGTGTAACAATTCTTTAAAAAAAACTTTCTCCTTCAGTCGAATATGGATTTTTCAATTATTGAATGATTTGGAGCCGGGTTTCTTTGTGAGAGTCCGTGAGTTGTCTAGGCACCCAATCTAGCACAGGTTTTTTTGTACTACAGCTTGTTGTGAATAATTGTATGGACAGCTCCAACACTTATGTTTATTTTTACACTTATCTGTTCAACAGTGATACGCCTATTGTTCCGAATTAACACGTTAATCCAAGATTTGAGAGAGGACGTCCCAACTTCGACCTGTCATCCAATGCATTGCTCGTCAGAAACCTTTTACGGCCACTTACCTAACCATTTGTTTAAATACTTTCTAACCATTGTTAAACATCCGATCAATTCAAAATATTGTCTCCATACACTTTTAACACTTTCGTGAATTTGACAACTTTTCTCACTTCCCATGACTAAAAATCTGATCACAGCACTTTGCTCTTCCACAGTTCAGTTCTCGAGCAGACTCGCCATTGTTAACTGAGTAAATTTGAGACTATATTTACAAAATATGATTAAAAAGCTGATCAGATGTCATTGCAAGGGTGCCAAATTTATGTCCTGAAAGTTTCAAATGGATCAATTCAGGCGTTTTTGAGCATTATTAATTTGTCTCGTTACTTATTCAATGACCTTCATATATACAAAAATAGAGTAAGATGTACAGGAAATATTTCAATCAAAAAGTCTGTTATAGATTTTTAATTTATGAGTAGTTGGACATTACTCTCTGAATTAACCTCATTTAATCATATCAACTACTGGGATCACATAATTATTACTAATGTTATGATTTATTTAGTAGCTTACAACAAACAAGTCATGACTGGAAGGCTGTAAAACGACAAAACATTGCTGCCAGAAAGGATGCCTTTGTTTTCAAGCAATAAATTCTCCCCAAAGAAGATACCTCAGCGGAAGGCCAACAGTTTCTCCAGGCAAAAGCTAGTTGAAGAAGAAGGAGAGAGTAGATTGGACATTGGCAATGTGAAGTTAAATATTGGAGAGCAACAGTTTGTGTTTGAAGATGGAGAATGGACTCCTGGTGAGAAAAAATTTTGAACTGATCTAAAAGAACATGTTTTATGTTTAACTCTTCTGTTTCTAAAATATATAGTTTACTGCAAGTCAATTTTTAAGTGTTTTCCAGACATGTTTGTATTCTATTATTTTCTTTTAGACTATAAAAAGGACCTAATCATGTAGGCCTTCTAAAACTTGAATGTCAAAATAGCAAATGATCATAGTAAAATATTGGCAATAAAATTAATCAAGATCAAAATGTGAGCTGTAATATGGTACAATGTTTTGTTTACAAAGTCAATTTATTAGATGTTTCTAGCAAAACTCAAAATTCAGTTATACTCTTAAAGATATAGCTTATATAGGCCTAGCTATTCAATTTGTAAATGTTACTAAATTTAAAAATGCCAACCAAACTCACAAATACATTATCTGACTGGAAACAAAATTTAAAACTCTTATTAGAAACCCAAAATAAGTACTAATTTTGTATTATGAATTTTTACTAGAAGTATTTAGATAGAAATCTATTTTTTTCCTTTCAGAGAGTGGAGTAGTTGGAGATAAACATAAGGAGAACCAAAGGCTTCTGCAGCGAATAAAACAACTTGAATCAGAAAAAAACTTGTTGCAGCTGAAGACTGAGGTACTTTTAGACATGGTAAGTGGATGCAGAGCATATTATATAACTTCTTAAATATAAAATATACATATTCAAAAAGAGTATATTTCAACTTATTGAAAGAATATAACATAAAATTTAATGTAAATCACATTAACAGAAGAAAGAAGGGAGTTGTAAATAGCCATCGATCATATTTAATCAGATTCTATTGTCCTGAAATTGGTCTCTGACCAGCTTTCTTGGCTTAGTATAACATAAATAGAGAATGTGAGAGTTGCTCTCACCAACTTTGAGCTTTGACTATGATTTTCCACAGTGAAACTCATCAGATTGAACAACTATGCCACAGCCCCTGTCATTTATAGTTATAGCATCACGATGTTAGCATGACCATCATGCATTGTGTGGTGGGTTTGGATCAAATCAGCGACAGTCAGTACTTGGAATTATCACCAGAGGCAGTTGATTAGAACTGAACATAATCCCAAATGAGCAGAGTCTGACCTTTCTGTTGACATTAATTGGTGTAAGTGCTCTGTTCCATCACTCTTCCTGCAGGTATTTTAATAAATAGTCAATTGTTATTAGTGAGAGCTTTCTGATCATACTTGGATCAAGACACAGCTGTTACAGTTGATGGGCAAACCAGGAATGATAAAAGACATAGACAGATTTCTTAGTTCACTGTTGCAAATGATAGTTTAGAAAACACCAAGAGCCTAAACTGCTAAACTGTACTTCAAAATAATTGATAAATCGGCTCATTTTTCCTAAGCTGTTTTACCAATTAAAAACTATTTACTGGCAAGCCAGTACAGAATGATAGTTTTACCATTTTATTAAAACGGTATGTGTTAAAATCCATAAATTAATTTTCATACAAGAAGTTTGATTGAAAAGTGTCAAAAACCTGTACCTTTTTTTGCTATCAACATAAAAATTAAAAGTTATTGTTTGTAAATTATTTGCTTTATGTGTATAAACGCAGTAACAAACAAGCTAATTTCAAATTATTTAATTATAGCTTTACTACAAGGGCTATCCAGAAAGTAACATATGTTTTGAAATAAAAATTAATCAACTGAAATAGGAACATTTTATTATATACATTTAAAGGCTACACTCTTAGGCTACTTTTCAATGTAATCCTCGTTCAAATTGAGACATTTATCATAACGTGACACAAGTTTTTCAATTCCAGCTTTGTAGAAATCTGCCGTATGAAATCCTATCCACTGAGTAACGCCAGCATGAAGTTCAGCATCACTATCGAAGTGCTGCTTTGCGACCCAGGTCTTCATCGCTGGAAAGTAGTGGTAGTTGCTTGATACCAGATCTGGGCTATATGGCGGTTGAACACTTCCGGATCAAAATCATCCAAGACTTGTCGTATACGATTGGCTGTATGTAAACGTGCATTGCCGTGAAAACCAAAATTTTTTAGCTCAATTTTCTTCTACACTTGTTTTGTATTGCTCGCTGTAGCTTCTGCAATGTTTCACAGCACCTCTCTGCGTTGATTGTTGATCCTCATTCAAGGAAATCAATCAGAATCACACCCTTAGCATCTCAAAAAACAGTTGCCATAATCTTTCTCGCTGACAGAGTTTGGAGATATTTTCTTTTTTTTTTAATGTGTGTGCCCCCATTCCATAGATTGCATTTTTGTTTCACAATTGACATGCTTCACCCATGTTTCATCACCTGAACGATATGATCGAGAAGTTTGTTTCTACAGTTGTCATATTCATCAAGAAAAGCGAACTATGCAGCAAGTCTTTGTTTTTTGTGATCTTCCATAAGGATTGTGGGAACCCACCTGGCACAAAATTTGTGGTATCCAAGCTTTCCTAAAACAATTTCATGAAGTAGACTTCATCTATAAAGCTTTATCATACTTTATAGATAACCCTCGTAATTAGTCCGTGGTTAAACTGGTATAGTTTAAACTCAGGGTTTTATACTTTTTGATGGCATTTTGCCATCTAGGCAGTTATATCAGCAAGTTATGTGTGGTGATCCCCACTTTCAAACTCAATTTTCTCAAAAACAGTATATATTAGTAAAACAATGTTAGTTACTTTACCACGTAGCATGATATGTGCACAACTGTTTATTTTTCTCTTACCTGGGCAGTATTACGTGGATACTTAATGTAGAATATTGTAGCAAAACAATTATATATATATATATATATATATATATATATATATATATAAAGTGATTATATAGATAGATAATAAGATTACTTACATTTTTTGTTAGTAAAGCACAGTCAACTTTTGAAAACCCTCATCTTTTGTTCCATTTCTCTGGATTATTTATATGTGTTTAGTTGTTAATAAATTTTGTACATGTATCTACAGTAACTATCGACATTATGTTAATCTTTTAATGTAGAAACATGCTTGTAAATTTAAGGTATTTATTGTGAAGTATTAAGTATTTTTTTAATTATATTGTAACATTAAGCCTTCTTTAAGTTGACAATAAGGTGTCTTGTAAAAATATATTTTGTATTGTGTAACATAATGTGTTCTTTTATTCATTGTTTTATTTCTAAATATAAAGTTAATTTCAGTTTCAAAAATATTGCATATGTAGCTATTTGCCAAAAATAATATTTAATTTTCAAACTTGTAGGGTTGTACATTTTTATTGATTCTTTCATTAAAAAACTCTTTTTACTTTTATAATACGCCTTAGAAGTTTTCTATTGATTGAACATTGTCTCTTAAAAGCTTGAATAAGCATTAAAACAAGGATGGATAACTGAATTTGTGATAGACTACTAATGTCCTGTACTTCTCGTCTACCCTGAAAGTGACATGTCACAGCCATCAATATATAAAACGTATGGATTGCTTGCAGAATGAGAGTGCCACCTCACTAACCTCTCCAACCACAGTATGGGGAACAAGCTCAGGCAGCTCTTTATGGGGAACAACGTTATCCTGCCATTTAAAACTGCTCTGTAATCCTATATACTTGCTAGAATATTTTCTATGTTAATGTTCATTACTCTAACTATATCTTCTTTTGATCATTACAGTTCAAACAGTTTGTGAGTTATTTTTTTAGCAGAATAAGTTACTTTTCAATGCAATAAGTGTGGCGTAGTATTACTTTTATTTATTAATGGAAACTACCTGTTAAGATTATTCAAACTTTCTGGATTTTAATTTGCCTTTATATCTTACACACGTCCTGGGAGACCTATTTTTATCTGTACAAACAATTCCATTTATGATGGGATTCAAATTGAATAAACTTTTATCTTGGTCTGAAGTTCAAATTGTAATTAAATGCTTGATGATATTAGTGAATTGAAACATTAGATTCCAGACTACACTTGTAAGAAATGAATGATTCGATCACTCAACTAAAATTTTCAATTGTATTTACTAAGAAATATAACTAAACAGAACTATTTTGTTTAACTTTTATCGAATGCCAAGTCTACGCTTATCTAGTGACAAAGTCTTTTCTTTTGCTAAACTAAAACACATGATTTTGTAAAAAAAATCTGCTATTAATTTTATTAATCTTAATTAATGAGTATCCTTTCCTAATTCAATGTTCGAGAAATGGTTTCTGAAAACGTTGTCCACTAATTTTCTGCATGCTAATAAAACCAATTTTCTTGTGTTGAGCTTGTGGATACTTTGCTTTAATAATAGTTCAAACGCCTTACTATTTTTAATACATCCCATGAGACCCTACCTAGTTTACCTTTAGAAATATAATTGGTAAAGTTCACATAGGAACGTAAGTTACTGTCATAAGTGATTTAACATTTGTAGATACTCTACACAATTCAAACTGGGTATTATTTTATTTACAATGAAACCACATGTGTAATAAAGAATATTATGTTTGTAATAAGAATGTTGATCATTTGTTAACATGTTTCTTATATCTAATATTTCTTCCTTATCGTTTTCTAGCGTATTTTGTGTTGTAGCCTTCTATTCAGTAAAACCCATTATAGCATTTTGTATTGTAGAGTCCATATTTAAACAGTTGATTTTTTCCGAGGATTGCACTCTCTTCCTGAACATAAGATTTCTCAAAGGCAGTTGAAACTGTTTTACATAATTTGGGTTGTTATTGTGTCCTCCCCAAGACCTTATGCATGAAAACAACAGTTCCAAATGGTCTTGAAAAAACTTACATGTTAAAATTTATTTAAATTGTAAGTTGTCTAACAGGTTTTTTTGTTAAGATTCTTATTGAGCAACTGTTTTTCTAACTATTGTATATATGATACTTACCAATTAAATGTTAACTCACTTCCTTTCAGTCTTCTATTCGTACAGTTGAAAGCTGAAAATCTGTCCAGCATTATATTTAACCTCAAAAATCAAGGATGGGTGTAAACAAACCAACTCTCGTCAGTTACAGCATGAATCAAAAAGCGTAAACAGTGTGTAACAGAGCACCAGGCAGGGCGTGCGCCCATTGAGTGGGGTGGGAAGCGGACCCATATTGAGGCATTTCTCTAGTACTGGTGCGAGCAATCCATATCGTTTATATTGATGGTGACAGATGGTTAATGCTGCTTTCTGTTTATATGTGTAGTTGGGGTTTAAATCGAAATTTAGACTGTGATTTTAATTTTTTATGAATTTATAAACATAATTACTACAATCAGCCATTGAATCACATGATTTTAACATTATAATTTTAACACATAACTATTTGACAGAGAATTGAGTTTCTAAATGATTAATTCAACTGTTTTGCAGCTGACAGAAACAACAGCTGAAGCCCACATCCAAGACAAGGAGATTACAAGGTTACGCCATGAACTAACAAAGGCAACTTTATAAGGCTGAAATATGCAATATACTGATCCAATATTTAATATTTAATTTTAATTTCTTTGATTAAATATACTAAAAGATTTCAATGTTGTATAATTTTCCCTTATAAATCTATGTCTATTAATTTTAGTAGCAGGTGAGAGGAAACTTCCTTTTAAAAGTTAGTAAAACTATTTGGGCTTTTTGAAGTTATTTTCAAATATTTGTTTTTAAGAGACATTTGTTTAATTTATAAAGAAACATGATTTCAGTCACAGGACCATGGGATTGTGTGTGGTATTCATTGTACCATCTAGTTGTTTACTTTGTAAAAGTAGGTAGTAACATTCATGTGGTCATATGGAAAAAGACAGAGAAATCATGCACTACAGACAGACATTTAAAGAAACCATTTTTACTCAGATAGTTCAAAAAACCTAATTCAATTCTTTGAGCAAAAGCAAGAGTTTTTCCTTCGTTGAGCAATTCGTTGAAACGCCCCCCTCCCTTTGATACAAATATTCAATGTATAGTTGAACTTATGTTAAACTGAAAGTATACTCATAGTCAAACTATGTATCATTGTTCAGTTTTGTTTTGATTAATTATGATATTTTAACCATAACTGACATATACTAAAACACAAGACTTGTGCAGTAATTTTTCAGAATGACGAGTCTGTCTGTAACCCACAGGGGTTGACAAATATAATACAACCACTGTTGCTTCCACACTTCCCGCGCTTCGGGCGAGAGAGACAGCAAGTGTTGACCATGAACGCCTACCGATCATCTCTTTAATGGATAACTTGTAATAGTCTTAAAATTCTCGTTGCTTTTGTTCTTGGTGCTAGTCATGTATTAGTGACTTTTGTTAATATTGAATACCATTAATGGTAGTAGTAAAAAAACTACAAGAATACAAAATCTTTAGCTTGTTTATTTTACTATTTTAAAATACTTTATTAATTAAAAGTGATTAAATTTCATTCACTGATATTATTACACACATTTCAGTATTGTTTCAATCAAAATTGATTAACCCTTAAAGCGCTAATTTAAATTACTGTCAAACGCTAAGACATAAAAAAAATATTTTTTTGTTAATTTCCCAATGCTAATTTTTGTTTCATATTCCTTGGTATTACCTTTATAAGAAAAAATAATAAATATGTAATATTACATATTTTTGAGAATTTTATACGCACGAAAACATTTGACAAATTCGTCAAAACTTGGGTCATCTGGATTAGTAATTATAACAAAAAATTATACTAAATGTTAGTAAAAACAAACTAAAAACACTATTAGAATAACAACGGACTTATTCAAAACACTTTGTTTAACAATATAACCAATATACGACCAACATACACGTAGAAACAGCTGAATGAAACAGACGCGTCTGTAGGCGTATGCCGCGTCACAGGCCATACAAAAAATGGCGGCGATTGCTTTCAACCCGAGTAGATACCGTTACAACGTCCACCAACGGTAACAAAGCGTTTTGTCTACTCCCGACAGTCAAAAGGAACATCGACCTGCTCTCTTACATAAGTTTTAACAATTTATTCTTCGCCATTTCAAAAGTAAAGCTTTTGCGTTTGTAGACGTTATCCGCGTTTAAAGCATCGGGAGTTCCGCGCCTATAGGCGTTAGCCGCGTAGGAAGGGTTAAGACACACAAAATCAGATGCACAACATAACATTTTACGTTTTACAGTTGACCTACCTATGAAAGTAAAATAATGAACTTTCAATCCTCTGGCGGTGAACTCCTGACATATTGGAAGTTATTCAATAGCCCATTTAGTTTATTTTCACAAAAATTGTAAGTCCTCAACCAAAGTAAAAAAACATTAATTTTAAATAATATTTTACTAACAGTTTGTATTTTTTAAGTGTTTTATATAAACACTAGAACATGTTTTGTTCATATGCATTCCATGAATAAGTAAATAAAACAAAATATTTAGAAAGTAAATGTTAAGCTCAAATTAAAATAAACTCGAGAACTGCAAACAGTTAAATGCCTTTCCGACTAGGTAACAACTTATCTCTGAAGAGTTTAGACTAAAGTAAAGAATTGAATTTTCATAAGTGCATTTCTTATATTTCTCTATATTTTAATTAATTTTAGTTTCTGTTGCTGGAGTTATGTTCCGGAGTATTCCAGCACGAACTCTAGAGTACATATGAATTTGAACTATCAGAAATATTTATCTTGGCGAAGAAGATTGTCACTTTGGGTTCTTCTTAGTGTTGTGTAGTTTGAACACATTTGGTCAACCAAATCAACGCCACCCTTTGTTCTATTATAATCTGCAGTCATTTGAGGTTTTATCGATAAGTTATCTATAGAAGTATTCTATATATTTTTTGAAGTAACTCTTCTTGCAGTGTTTCCTCCACTAACAATTTCCAAATCTCGATCAAATCCTTGAGATGTAGCTTGTAGAAAATGTCTCGCTGGAGGCCGATTAATTCTTCTTGTGTTAGTAGGTACATTTCATAATCCTGGCTTCGCATCCATGACACAAACATTAAAATAATCTCAATAAATATATATCAGTAATAAATAAAATAGAAAATTACACCATTATCATTTGAAAAATAACAAAACGGTTACTAAAAAAGTCTGTTAGACCACTATGTTTTGTAACGCAACTACTACATTACGTCTGGGAGACTGCTATATCACCAGTGTTAGAACTACGCACAATGCATCAAGATCAACTCTGTCCTCAAACTGATGTGCAGCAGAATCTAGGAAGGACTGAGTTAAAACGATGTACAGCTAGGGAGGAAACAATTCTGAATTTTTCTCACAGTCTTTCAAACTAATTGTTCAGTGTTAAATAATTTGTTGAATTATTGAGAGTATGAATATGTACAGAAGTTGAATAGGTAAATATGTGACTGTAAAAATTCCCCTTTTATTGTGATGGAAGATTATCAGCATATATATGTTGGCCAACCATCACACCCTCTTCTATCAGAATTACTAGTGCCTTGCAAACATAGTTTATCCTTTTTCATGGGATACAGTGACCTTTGATGATGCTCTTGTCACTTAGACCCATCTTTTTTCTGCTCCTGGAATATATTGTGTTGTCTATATGCAGTTCCAGCATTATTGTAGTCTTATAGCAGGTAATAAGTATAAAGTTGAAGGTTTATTTGATTTATGGCTTGCTGTCATGTGGATTTTAAAACTGAGCTGGCTCTTTTCAGCTGTTGTCAAAGTCTTCTTGTTTGCTGAGGCAAAGTGGATCTGTTTGCATGAGTTCATCAATGCTCTCTACTGGAAGTGATCAGATGAATAATTGATAAATTTGTCATATTGTAGTTAATGAGTATCGCTAATATGTAATTTTTGGTCTAACAATCTTTTATTACTTGTACACACAGTTCAAGCGGCACAGTATGCAATATTGTGAGCAGTTCCACAACTTGTTACTCTCAGCTATCAACACTATTATATAGTATGAAATGTGAAACTCCAGAAGGATTCGTTCCTGACAGATTTATAACTATCTATCCTGTTGACTATCTGGGAATCCCATTTTTATATTTTTTCGTCAAAAGTAAACTTAAAAAAAAAAAAAAAAAAAAAAAAAAAAAAAAAAAAAAAAAAAAAAAAAAAAAAACAAAGTAACTCATTTTGAAATGCTTCCATTTACTACCCTTTAGTTTTATGGATCTTGTGGTAAAATAAAACTTCATTAGAATAAATATGAAAATATATATTATCTTCCGAACTACAAGACTTCTTGGTAAAAGAACATTAGAATAAAGGAAAAATACTTTTATCAATATTTTTAAATATACTAATACTGTTTAAATTTAAAACTAATTTATGTATTTTCTAACAAATTTCAAATATGAATATTGGAATCTAATTATGTAATTAAATTAATATATATTTTTTTGACTGTAGCTATAACTTATAATTTATTACTAAATTACAACACTTTCAGATTTCTTAATACTTTTGATAGTTTGTGTTGTACTGTAACAAATAATTGTTAATAGAATATACTATTAGTTTATAAAGCAGTAAACAAATTTAATAGTTTAACGTGGGTATTTGCTCAAAATCATTCACCACACAAACTAACAACTAAATTAACATCAAAAGAATACAACTAATATTTATAAAGAAATTAAGTACTGTACCAATAAATAATATGTATATTCATGCATATATAGATCTGTTTTAGGTAGAAGGTATAGAAGGACGGATAAGTAAGCTCATCTATTCCTCCTACACTTGCCTACTAAATATATTGTGAAGTCCTATTAAATATACTGCCTAAGCAAATTATGTTTATTTCACACACTGAGATTTATCTTTGAAAGTCTGTAAAATAGCAGATTAACCTATTGAGTGCAGGTGTGCTGGCACCACTGAAAACTGACGCAATGGAGTGTACCTACCAGATATTGTCTGACCCTAAAAGGTTAAGGAAATGAAGTCGTCCAATTTTTGCTATTTCTTAAATTTAGTTTTATTTAATACATAATAACTGTTAATATCAACAATTTTACCAAGAAAGTCCCAATTAGTATCCTTTTTTCGTATGATAAAAATTACTTTTTATGAATAAATTCAGGAGAAAACCCTGTGAAAATAGGAAGTCATACAGTCCATTGAAATGTCCCTAGAAATTGGCACCATTCAGTAACAGGTGCTTGCTTACAATTTTCACGTACCAAGAATAGTTGCAACTTCTATGGATAGAATGATACAAGCACCTCAAATTTTACACGAAAAGTCGACTATGACATGTCAGTCAGCATGCCTACACTCTTTTGGGGTCACTTCCCAATACTCATCAACAGGTATAATCAATATTTTTAATGATCCTTGTCCTTCTGTTTTTGTAAACTTGAAATTAAACAAAAAGGGGTTTTACTGAGAGGCATAGTTAGATTATAATGATTAAAATTAACTGTTAATATCACTTTCCTTCACATATAGCTCAACAAAAGTGGAAAATAGTTTGTATATTCAGCTTATTTGCATGCTTGTAATACACTGCAATGTTTCTATTACCAACAAGAAATTATACTTGTGGCATAGTTTAAATTGACCATGCAATGTTTTATTAACATTATGTACAGATTCCCTCATTTAGAATGTAAGAGTAAACCAGTTATGTGTACTGCAATTATTGTTTATTAAAGTTTTATCTTCTTTCCTCTTTTAAATTGTTTAGTAATTTATAAAAAAATTAATTAACTTGTAAATCACCACATGCTGATAAAGTAAAAATTAATAATATAAACGCATGGCTATAAAAGATAAATTTTTTTAAAGGATTATGAGTTACTACTGCAACTCAAGTTTTGTCATATAAAACGCATGTACATTCCTACCGGAGAAGTTTTCAATGCATTATTCGTTTTATTAACCAGTATTGCTGAACTAATCAATCTTTCCAACAAAAATGTCATATGCACTGAACTGGGCTATAATCATGCAAAATAATGCTAGTATCCCCCCAACTCTTCACTTTCTGACCAAATAGTAGTATATTATTTGGTAAACAACTTTTGTTTATGACTTCATGCGTTCAATCTATATGAAATATATTTAAAATTTTACACATAATGCAGCTATGCCGGGAAGGGTTGATTCAATAATGTGAATATTGAGTTTAGCTCCAATTTACGTTCCTCTTATGTGCAGCATCTGAAATCTGAGGTGAATTGTGCACTGATGAGACAATGAGAATATCTGTTCTCCTAGATTGCACTATATTTTGTAGACTAGGTGTGTATGATGTTGAAACAGTACAGAGCCCGTTTTGAGCTTCTTTGTTCTTCGTTGCCAACTATTTTTTTATACTTTTAGACAAACATGACTCCAGATTTCATGAGTAAAGTCTGCAACAGATGTAAGAGAAAGGTGGACTGCAGCTAAACATTTACATTTCAATTTTTTTAAACAATAATAAAAAGGTGAACATATTGTAAACAAACTTTGTTACAGTATGTAGGCTACTATTAAACTTAAACGATTAAGAAATAGATAATTAAGCAAAAATAATAAATAGGTACATATAAAAAAATGAAATACTAAATGGTATGCTTCTCTTAATTGTTTTAAAATTTCGTAGAAGTATTAAATACTTTGACTTGATTTTTAATGTGATTATGATTATGACATGAGTGAAACCCATTACATACAGTGCATTGTAAAAATACGTAAAATATTTGCCATATATTTTGTCAAAAAGGCATGCACATTTAAGGGTGTAATAAATTTGCATGAAGAGTGTAAGAAAATTTCTTACTAAAATAAATCCTTCTGATAACTTCAAACATTCAGTTAAAGAACTAACATAATAAAATAAGGATGAATTTTAATTATTGCTGGCATCTTCATATTCAAGCTCAGATTAAGTGGTATTGGGAGTGCCAATGGCCAAGCGGACTAAGACATTGGACTTTGGGTCTGAGTTGGAGATAGCGCAGGTTCAGATCCTGTCTGTGACTGAAGCACTTTTTATCAGTACAATCGATATTGACTCTCCCCCTTATTCCGTTAATCGATATTGACTCTCCCCCTTATTCCGTTTGACAAGATCCTCGCACAGGCCAGTGGCCCATGAGGATGGACAGAATAAGGCTTAAAAGGGGATCGGCCTCTCCTTTAAAAAAAAAGAAAAAAGTAGTTACTTAAAAGTATCACAAGGTAACATTACTAAAGAAAGTAACTAAATTACTTATATAACTGTCAGGTACACATTTTACAACCTATTGATTAAAACCAAGGCAGTAAACAAAGATCACAACATAACTATCTATTAATGTATCACTAACTGGTCTTGCTTGTTGATTTCTCCAAGGCTTTTAATTCCATGAGCAAGAAAGCCCTCATATTAGGATCAGTAACTTTGGATAATACAATTTCTTTGGATTTTTCACCTCCATCATCAAATATTTTGCATAATTGGTTGGCGTATTCAATCCAGACACAGTTGGCACAACCAGACATGCAGCAGGTGGTCGGTTCCTCTGGTATCTGTGTGGTATGACTGGTTGGTGGGCTTTGAGTTGTATCATTAGAACTATAGGTCATTCGGCAGAGAGGAGTTGTGCTTCGAAGAATTCGATTTGGCCCATAGACTTTCAACAGAGGGCAGTTCATTGTTTGTTACGACGCAACACTTAAACAGAAAGAAAACAATTTATTTGCCACTTTCTTTTCTTCTTTCGGTATCGATAAATGTACAGAATATTTTACTAAAAAAAAATACTTTGTTACATCTATGCCATTTCAATTTTTAATGTACCGGGCATTTCTGCCATTAAAAAAAATTAAACATGTATTTTTAACAATATACACATGAAATTAAGAATATTTAGTACTTGAATTAGATACTGGACCACTGATTGAAGCATTATAAAAAGTAAAGATAGAAACTCCATTTCAACTGAATCCCCTATTTTGTAGCCAAAGAATTCAGTAAAATTTATTTTGAACCCTCCAAAGAATCTGTAAGGGGCATTTTTGGAGGATAGGGCGTTGTTTTTAGAAATTTAAATGCAAAGATAAGGCATGTGGTATCTCATTTAGAGGTCTCTTAAAAACACGTTTTCAATGTATCTTGCCGTAAATGTATACTGTTAAAAATATTAAAACACAGCTTTATCAGGTTTGTTATTGTTACTTTATTACTCATGAAACTCCAAATGTAACCCAAAATTATAGTTGAGAGCCTATCCTTCCAAAAAATAACTAAGATAGTTCAGTTCCCAAAAAGGTTTGACATTTAGAAATGATTTACATTTGGAAAATGAAACAATGTTTATAACCAAAAAATATTAAATACAACTGTATGGTGTGCTTTACATCAAATTAAAAATAACTAAACATTTTTGTATTTAAAATTTGCAGTTACCATACCATCAAGACCTTTTAAATAAAGTACCATACAACCCACTTTTATATTAAAAAATTTCCCAAAACAACCCCCATACCCCAAAAATGACCCTTACAAATTTTTTGGGGAGTTCAAAGTAATTTTATCAAATTCTTTGGGTACAAATAGGAGGGTTCAGTTGAAACAGTTTCTATCTCTAATTTTTATACTGCTACAATCAGTGACCCCAGTGGTCTGGTTCACCCTGTATATATATATCCAGTTTCTTTATTATGTTTCCTTAGCAAAAGCATACAATATAAAAATTTGTAAAAATGGCCAGTTGTAAAAAAAACACCATATAGCCAGTAATGAAAATATTTATGCTACCAACAAATTAACACAATTTAAATGTTTCTGTTTAATTTTCAAACATTTTCCTTTTTAACATTATTTTATCCATAATTTGTAAAATAAGTAAACACATAACATAATACAATAATCATGTTTTATAGATATTTCTGTTTAATGTCAAACGCCCCACATTTAGGAAATGAATATAGTCTGGTTTGTGTAAAAAATACCTTTTTTATGTATATGACTTACAGATGGAGAGGTGGGTGTGCTTTCTGAAAATTTGAATTGGAGTGCTTCTCTTTTCTTAAGGCATTCTCTCAAAATAGTAAATATATTAAAAATAGAAACTACCAAAATTAATTAAAGTTTCATTATTCTACCTAAAATCATTTAAAAATTAGCAGGGGGTACAGACCTATTAATTTCATTGATTAACAGGGATGTTATAATCACTTTTTATGTGTGTATATAGTGTATATATATAGTACATATATATTTATATATATATATATATATATATATATGGTACATATATTATATATATAGTACATATTATATATATATGGTACATATATTATATATATAGTACATACATATAGATTTCTATTAATTAAGAAAAGAGTAGTAGATTGATTATCTCACCAGTTACGTAACATGTGAGACATCACTAGTGTAACGTTTATTCCCATTATGTACGAATACTATAAAACTATACTGATATGCTGCCAATCACGTTTGCAGTTTAAAACGAACTTACAGGAACATATTAACAAGGATCTGTGATACCTACAACAGAACTAACAGGTGGGTGCATTTTATAATTTATTAATAACAATTTATAAAGGTGTTTCAAAACCTAAGAAAATCCCTCTTACATTGTACAATTAAAATAAGAGACTTTTCTTCTTATGGATCTATAAATATCTCTTTTTGTAGGAGTTACTAATCTCCAAAGCTGGCCTCAAGAAATAATATTTATTACAACGGCCTAAATAATGAAATAAAGTTGGTAAGTTTTCAAAGTTACTATATAGGGGTATTTTTATGACAAATTTGATTTTGGAATAAACATCTGTGATTCCTCTATTGAGGATTGCTTTTCAGAGGGGAAAACATGTTGAAATTAAAAAATACTGTTTGACAATTATTCATAAGAAAAGTAAAAAACACATTTTAGTTATTTGCTGCAATTAACTATTATTGTGAAATTTGAGACTGAAGTTGAACGTCCGTTCTCGGTGGAGTTGTGATAAACCAAATGAGAGAATGATTGTTGTAGACACTTGTAACTTGGATACCTGTAACTTCAAAAGAAATCACTTGGGAGCCATATTTAGTTTGACCAACAACTAAAATGTCATTGACATCAGAAATACAATATTAAATAATAGAATGGACAGAGGATTTTGACAAAGAATGTCATTTCATGCCTTATAAAATTATCACAACAAAACAATTATTTAAAATATAAATCCACCATCACCATATCAAATGCAGCAGAACTATTGACTCAAAACTTACCTAACTATACTCCCTGATTCTATTTATAGAAAGTTACTGATTAACATTAACTAAATACTTGATATTTCTACACATTATAGATGTGAATTTATGGTAGTGATGCGATTTTCCTCTTAATATAGATGCTACACTTACTTCATCAATCCATCTATGATTCAGTTTTATGATAAACCTATAAACTCTGCTAGATAAAACATCAAAATATGTAATGAATTAAATGAAAGATTTACAAGTTTTGATACTTTATTTGGCATAGTTTAGAAACTTTTTGCAGTAGTAGAAACTTGAACTAATTGTAGAAACTGCACACATAGCAATAGTTTACTACAGACTGGGTAAGCCTTTGAATATGGTTAATTTTCTTCAAATTTAAGGGTACGTCCACCTGGACGTCGAACTGTTAGCAAACATTTTATTGTTCACTGATAAACTTTTGGTGTCCGTTCAGTGTAGATGCCATGACAGACATTTTTGAAGCCAGAATGGGGGTAGTGAACTTTTATTTTTGTTCGTAATTCAGTTAAGCACTTTAATTTGTGTAAAACTTAAACTTAGAAAGAATTGTTCAGTGATAAAAAAAAATGTGAGAAACATACAGTACATATGAGAATACAAATATAATTAAATGCAATATACAATAAAACATAACTAAAATTGCTTGAAATACATAAAATATTGAGATAAACATAGAAAATGTGTTTATAAGTATTGGTTTTAGTTATACTTATTTTGCTATGGAATACTTCCATTTCTGATACAAAGAAATTATGATACTCTTCCATAATGGCTAGCGCATATTCACTTAATCTTCACCCTAGTTGAGGAAGAGTGTAAAATGATGCAAGTTCCTCCTGCTCCATTCTTCGTGCCTCAGGGACAATATTTCCATCCAGTAGTACACTGTCCACTGCTCCATGGGGAGCATACACTCTTGAGGAAGACTTGCATCAATGCAAAAAGTTAAAAATACAACTACAGACACTAGCTACATTTGTGGCATTGTCAGGACCCAGAAGCTTAAGTTTCCTTAAAATTCTTAAAACTGAACTTAAATCCAAAAAGCGTTTTCAATACATTTATGGGCTCTGGATGCTCGGTAATTAAATATTCTCTTCTTACTGCCTTTTTTCTGTGTCCAGGGCAGGGTTTACCTTATTTGATTCAATGCAATACTCATTGACATTAGAGTGCTAACGTGATATGAACTTGAAATTGGGTACTATCTCAAGGAATGGTCTTTTTTTTCTTTAGAATTGAGGGGCAAAAGGCACCATAGAAGCCCACACTGATGACCAGGGACATTTCTGATGGGTTCTTTCCCGACCTCAAATCACATCCCAGATCGTCCAGCGTGATCTGACATCTGCAAAGTTTGATAATCTGACATGATTTGAGGTCAGGAAAGAACCTTCAGAGTACCTATTATTGTTGCAGCCAATTAAAATTGATATCTGATTTGGATAGTGTTTATATTAGCCACATTAGCTATAATGATCTAAAACCACTTTTATTAATTTATTATAGTAGTAAGAATTCATTTACGGAAAGAAGTTAAGTTGTAAGCGGTTGCGATCTATGATTGCACAACAACTGATAATAGGTTTGAAATTTTTAATTATTAATTTGTTATTTGCTTTTAATCAGCTTAGTGGGGTATTGACTGGGATCACTGTAGGTCAGTTTATTTTGCCCACGTGCAGTTAGTTCTGCAGTATGGTACTCTCATGTGGAGAGGAGTGTCATCTGCTATACTAGAAAGCTTGCAGTCACACAGAGAGGTGTAATAAGGATAATATTTAGAAGCCTCAGATATCCTTCTAATCTTTATTTCACGAGTTCCTGTTTGAAGTGTAAGGCAATCTTTATTTCATGAGTTCCTGTTTTAAGTGTAAGGCAACTGTTAATAAAATCTCTTTTACTGCATATACATAAATACATAGAATATATCTTTATAGCACTTCACCACTACTGTACAACTAGATATTGAATACAGTTTAAATATCAGATATTTAGAAAAATTTAACTCTTTAAAAAACTCATGTGCTTTATAAAAATCTACCAGAGCACATATAGGCTAAGGTCGGAAGTGTTGCAGAGTATAAGCTAAGGGTGGGTCCGTGGTTGCTCAACATCGGGTGATGCTGCAGAACCACTGATTCGTTCGTGGTACTAATAAATTATGTAGAAGCCTGCTAACATAACATTTGGAAATATTGTTTATATGAGATTTGTTTCTATTGTATTGGTTTAGTGGTTTTGTTGTGATTGTGTTTTTATCCATTTAACAGTAAAATATGGTGGATAAGTGGTGCCTAAAATAAATATACCTATATATATATATATATATATATATATATATATATATATATATATACTCTGTATTCATAATAATGTACTTTGTACAATCTTAAACCAACCTTCTGTAAATTTTAATGAAAGCCATACTACAGAAATTTAATTCAAGAAAAATCTGATACACTATGTGGATTCTTTCCCTTGCACAGACCTGTAGTTAACAGGGGAAATTTTTCATTTGAAATTACGGAAGTGTACTGTATATGTTAATTTTTGTGTGTGTGTGAACAAATAACCCAAACATATCCCAAACAGTGCATCAATCTAGGGAATAAGGGTTTCTGGGTCTAGGTGATAACGATCTATGGAGGGGATAATTGGAGTACCATCAAACTTAATTAGAAACTTAATCATCAAACAACATCACAAAAGTTAATACTTTTTTCTATGTTCATCGCCATTGTTCTTGTCGTTGTTACTAACCTTCTCCTACATAAAGAAAATAACAACAGCTGTTGATGATACTAGTAACAGCTGGTAATGACGTCACTAGTCTAATGACTAGTCAGTCCAGCTATAGGTCAAATGTCGTATTTGATAGTAATGAAATTTAAAATCGATAATTATCATCTAATTGTGTTGGTGGTTGCTTATTATACTCTTGTTCTCATTTTAATTTGGTACCCTGGTTCGATTGTGGTGGTGACCACTTACTATACTGCAGCTTTTATTTTAATACTTAAGCATTTTCTCCTATTGATAAAACAAAAATATTGTGATGTGAAAAATATACTAAAGTAAACAATCACCTCTGATTTTCATAATATAGTTTGGTTACTCTTTTATATGTCGACATTAACTATGTGCATATAACAAGTGTAGCACATTAAATCATAATTTTAACCTATGCATATTTTATGAAAACTGAAAAACTTTAAAGGGCATACGTCCATACATTATATATATTCTCTGAAGATTTCTAAAATAAGATTAGAACTATACTTATCTGATAATCTTACTTACAAAAATTAATGCAATATAATGATGTATTTCATACTAAGTCAATCGGTAAAATAAAATAATAGGAATACACTGACAAGATTTTGGTTATTTCAAACATTTCATATTTGACGGCCGTTTGTTTTTTCATCACCTGAAGAAAATTAGGTGTTCAGATTCCCTCTCTTAATCACTTTCCAGATGTTATAGATTAACTATCAACGAATCAGTGACTGATGAGAAAATGATTGTCATCAGTCTTTGAGAAAATGTTGCATCCAATCCAATGCTAAAATCTGTCCTACTTGAAACGTGATTGTGCGCTGTCTAGCGGCAAACGAAAGAAGCAAAGATTATAAATATAGTACATAAAACTATTAAATATATTACATCGAGTAAACTCTCACCAGTAGCGTGCAGTTCCTTCTTAAAGTCAAATACTATCCTGATTGTGATCAATTTGCTAACGCGTGTGTTGTCGTATTTTCCCCATTAGTAATTTGTTCATATGCGTGGTGTTGAGTAATTCCTTTTTAAATTAAATACTATTGTATATAGTATGGTTCAGAAATCTTTTGTTGTGCGCATCTTATTTTCAACATATTTCGTTTGTTTCAAGAAAGTAAAATATCCTCACATTAATACAAAAATTGTAGATAGATGCAGTAAGTTCCTAACGATGCGTACCGCGATTCGTACGATGTTGCATGTTTTGGGATAAAATTTACAAAATTAAGGTTATATATCAAACAATGCTTGAAAATATAAAAAAGGAATAATATTATATGATTATTCCTTATAATCTAACAAGATGTGACCAAATTGCCGCAATGCGTGCCATTGCTGAAATAAATACGAGCGCGTGTTAATAATTTGGAACAGGATCCGGTATTTGGCATTGCATTCATCAATTGGAATTAATACATTATTGAAAAATACCTCATAAATCATTCACCAAAATGCTGTTAGGTTTTCATAATCATAAACAGCAAAGGAGTGTAGTGACAATTTCTGGTAAAACGAACATTTTCCTATATTCACGAGGGAGCATTATTCAGAGTGTATACATGCACAACACTGGCACTAAATTCGTTGAGGAGTCTTGTCATTTCCAATAACTGGAACTATACTCTGGGAATGTAGTTTCAACTCTGATTAAGTTCTGGCATTATAGCTCCTAATACTACGGGGGCGTCATTATTATAGGGCGTCCTCGTACGTGAAAGACGTATGTCTGCTTCAGGGAAAGGTTTAGTTCCAGGGGGCATTAGCAGCAATCCTCTGAGTAGTTTGTACTATACGAATGTTAAGTTTAACTTCATTTCACCTTCAATACAAATCGTTTCGACGTCAAAGACACATAAGACTACAAAATCGAGTGTAATCTAAATAAAGTGTTGTTCTCACTGTCTCATAAGGTGCACAATTATTGAGTGCACTACAATGTGTTAGACACGACCCCAATGCACGGCGAAGCGCGCTAGTTTTCTACTCATAACGTTGCTATGGTGGGAAGGATTGGTTCAATACAAATGTTGTGTTCAGCTCCAAAAAGTCGATAATGAAGAAGGTCATAACGAACTCTTTGCACTCATCCCTTTTCATGTTGTCTGGCAAGAAGTTTTAACCCCTCTAAAATAAACTAGTAGAAGTTCTTGGACCCCAACACCCCTTGTCACGTTGTTTAATGGGATATTCTGACCACCTAAAAGTAAATTGGTGGGGGGTGAAAAGCGTTTGTTTGGTGGTTTTCCTATAAAATAGGCATTAATAAACATTTTCTAGAGATACTTGGTCAACATTGGGCAACTTTTATAAAAAGTGGTCATGGTAGGTACCCACTTTAACGAGGGAGAGTCGGTGTGTAAAATGTACATATTATATTTACTATTGGCCAAACGAAGATACCCGCAAAATTTCAAAACAAAATTGGTACATGGGAAAGAGCAACGCTAGGGGTCTGGGACCACCTAAATTTTAAATAGTAAAACATATTTGTATAAAAAACAATGCATAATGAGACTTTAGTCTAGTAAATTCTCAAATTATTAAAGTTGTATCTGTTGTTCAATATTTTGAAAATGTTCTTTCTTGAATACTGGAACATAGAGAAATTGCCCTATAATGTACAAGTCTATGGATCCAGTAAATAATATGAGTATGTTAACAATTATAGCTTTATTGGTTCACAAAAAGGCGCCAGAAATGAAATAAGTGTAAAGTGTAGTTTTGAACTTGTGAATTTACTTCCCACCTGTGTTATTTAAAATTACTATTTGTTTTGCCTTCAACTTTACATAATACATATTTATAACCTATTTTCAAAATCTCTGTATTTAATAGTATTGGTTTTAATGTAGTTTACAAATAGTACAAATGTTATAGCTGGATTAAGGGGTTTGTACATTTGTTTCCAAGATATTCAGGGCATGTACTCTTGTATGATACTGTTGTAAGTTATTGTTTTATTAAGTAATTGTAAATATTACCATAGATAAAACGACCTATGTTACTATAGGTAGGCTAACCTAACCTTGAGACTGGCAGTGGCAGGATTTTATTTTGATGACTTGCAACAATTTAAAACTTTGACTCCTGATATTAATTTCTATAATTATATAATATATTGTATGTTCAAAGCTACATTTTTGTGCTAATTAAACCAGAATACTAGTATATTTGTATAAAATATATACTGGGTTTAAAATGTAGAATTACATGACAGTCAAAAGATGGCAAAAATTGTCTAGGTCTAGTTCTAAAGGAAGTATAATCTTATGGCATCTCTTTTATTTTTTATACAGTGAGGCATGTAAAACTATATATATATTTGGTGGGTTTTAAATAAATTCGACTATAGGACTCTCCCTTCTCTGTCATTTAGAGTTTTAATGTTAATATTTTTGCTCACTTAAACATTTATTAATTTATGTAACATTCAATACATTTGTATAAAATTTATTAATGATGATCTGCATGATTTGAAAGAACTGGTACATCTGTCTTCTTTTTCAAGTATAAAATCCTAAAACAAGCATCTAAAAAAGACCAATGACCTCAGTTTTATGGAATTCAACCATATCTTTGACCTAATATTTTTCGGATTTTCAATATTTTGTTCCTGATGTGAACTAGAATACAGTACCACATCAAATAGCACTCCGTATACCCCTCCCTACAAGAGACCAAGTTAAAAATGTACTGTTGTTTAAAAAATGTCGCCTAACATTGATAAAATGATTTAAAAGATCCCATTTTCACTCCTTAGGTTTGTATGAAGGCAAATTATACAAAGAGATAGGAACATTAATTAATGATTGTACTACCTCACCCAAAATTGTATATTTGAGGGGAATATTTACTCCTCATAAAAATGTAAGATGTTGAACATATTTTTCCAAACATAGTCCTATATAGATCCTCTGATTGTGTTAGTTACACTAGTAACAATAAAATATAATACTGTACTTTCAGTCAATAACAAAATCAATGAACCAGTTTTAAAGAAATACATTTAATTTTTTAACTCCTATCAGAGGAGCTAGCTAAGAATTTGGAAAGAAACAGAATAAAAAGATTCAACAAGCAGTAATTTTGTATTAAGTTAACATTACTTTGGATTTAACTGTGATTGCTAATTAGTTGTTAATGATAAATAATTTTTTAACATTGTGTTATGTATTATAGGTTATTTATAAAACTTAAATATAACATAATATGTTATGAGTTAATACTATATTTTTAGAAGAAAAGTGCACAGAGCTTATGAAAATGTCTTTGCGGTAGCTATTTAATTTATATACTCCAACTAGTTATGTTAATAATAACAATAAGTCAAAATTATGTTAGAAATTACAGCATATTTAGGCTACTCAACAGTTTCAAAATAACTTTGTTTATGTCACTAATCTGTCAATATATCTAGTAATTATTATAACCAAGAAACATTTCTAATTTATTAAATTAAAAATATAATTTTTTGATTCTTTATTTAAAATTAAATGGTAAACATGTATAATCTTCCATCTACTAAGATAACACAATATGTCCTCAATTAAAATATTTTATTGCCATAGAGTGTGTTTAAAAGTGTGTCTGTTTTCTTATCTAGAGCTGTAATTAATGAAACAATATGCCATAAAAATTTAAAGATAGATTACCAATCAAATTTTTTTTTAATTTTTAGAGATAACCTATTCATTATTCATATTTTTGAATAAAAAGTAATTTATAAAATAATGATTTACTATACAGAAAAATATATTAATAAAATAAGTATTTTAGTATGGCTTATAATCCTGATAATATATCATTAGCTTGACCATATTGACATCATATTCTGCTGTAGGCATGCTCTGCAAGTTGGTGGTAGCAGTAACATTTTTGCTGGTTTGGACAGCAGCTGCCGAACTTCCAGCGTATAGGCTCCCCACAGATGTCATACCACATCACTACAACCTCATTCTCTCGACAGACCTGGACCGGTTTATCTTCAATGGTTCAGTGGATATCAAGGTCAGGGTTTGATGATTTCCCACCATCAACATAAATATTACTTTTGTTAACCAGTTTTGTATAAACATTTTTTAAACATTCTATACATTTTGGAATTTTTTAGCCATTAGTTAAGGAGAAAAGCTTAAGTTAACTCATTAAGTGGAACATACACTCTATGGTTCAGTGACCTTGTGAAACTAGTCAAGATAAAGTCTTGGTAATTGGAAGTATACAATGACTAGAATCGAGTGCTTACTTTTGTCTAAACAAAGGGGTATATTGCAGAGTGTTCAAGACCGGGTTTTTCAGATAATAGTACCGGGGCCCGAGCCAGCCCCGCCACACTTGTACGAGGTCGGGCTGGGGAACATGACGGGGCCCAGCCCAATATCTTTTCCAGGACCCTCCAAAGCTGAGTACAGCCCCGGGATGAACACATTGGTTTAGATGGAGGTGGGAGTCAGAACCTCAGAATTAGCCAACAGAGCACACTGATCAATTCTGCTTAGTATGTTCTAAATGTCAGACCACCTTATAAATGATCACCTGTGATTTTAATAAGTAGAATTTCTTAAATTTTGGGTTTAGATATATAATTTATTGTTTTGTTCACATTTAAGCATAAAAATTGTCTTTTTTCATTATTTAAAACTCCGTGTTAATCTACATATGAAGTCCAAAGTTCAAATTTTACTCAGAATATTTAGAGGTTTTGAATATTTAGTGATACATTAAAGTTTTTTTTTTTATATAACTATAAGGAGAAATACATTTTTTACTCATAGAAGAACACACAAAATATCTTCAACAAAGTCTCTTGCATGGTGTACACATTCTTTTACTTCAATTTGAAAGCTTGAAGATCACTTCTTCGGAGTAACTTTAATGTTAAGTTGTCAACCAATTGTGCATTTGTTACTCAATCTCTTGACTGCCACAAATCGTTTCCATTACACTGTTCTTTCAAAGGGTCCAAAGAAGGAATACTCACATGAGGATAAATTGAAACTGTAATAAGGGTTTTTAATGGTTTCCTAATGATAGCAATCCATTTTATTGCTCTTGAAGACTGTTGTTTGAGGCAAGGTATTGTCTTTGAAAAGGAACACATCTTTAATGTTTACACCATACGGTATCTTTTCTTTCTGTAGGAAGCTCTGATGGTTTTTATGGGTACACCAATGGCTGATTCCCACTTTTGAAGTGATTTTATCAACAGTGAGTCAATAATGCCAATAAGGTAACCTTCAATACGGTAAACTGGCTGTATGTATTGTCAGAGAAATTGGACCGTATATGTCAATCATAACTTAAATTTTCGTGTTTAAAAACTATTGTCCACCCCTAAAATTGCATGTCAAATCAATCGCGAGCCTAAGACAGAGTACTGTTTCCAAACAATGACTTTGAGTGAGGCAGTTTTCTATGATATAACATATATATTGTGTTTTTTAAATACTTTATAACAGTAAATTGTGCAACAAACAATTTAACACTTGCTTACTCATGTTTGCACTGATGAGAATACTGAGAGAAACACACCAATGACTTGGTCCAAAAATCCTACTCTACCAGCCTGCTCATGATTGACTGAAGAAAGTAAATTTAAAAGTCCAGTTTGTATTAGACTCACCCTTATAACTTAACTTTTCAATAATAAATGTTAAAACATTCAACATTAAAGGTATTTTAGTACCTTTGAATTTAGTAATGTTTTGTTTTTAGTTTGAAGACTAGTTTATAGGACAATGTATATAGTTCTGGTTGATTTTATTTTTAAGAGATTCTAATTTTTATTTGTAACTTAGTATAGAAGAGTTTAGATTTTAATTTTACTCTTTTAAAAATTGATTTTTTGGTTCACCTGTTTATACCAGATGAGGCATACCACCCGTGCAGTATGTATAGCAGGAAAACGATTTGGTGTGTTGACATTAAACTAGTGTTTTACCCATGAAACATCCTTGGGGAGTCCATTGAATATATGTTCTCCAAAATCTATGTACAGTGTTCCAAAATTAAGAGTCAAGTTTTCGAATCTCAAAATTTTTAAATGTAAGCATAGGTCAAATCATACATAATTTTAAAAGTCTTGTTAAAAAGAGCTCATTGGCTAAAACAAAATTCGCTTTTTCAATCCGTTTCAAAATGGTGGCAATTTTTTTTAATGTTGAAATTTACAAGACTCCTTGAATTGTTTGAGTTTTGTTTATTCTGATTTCAATTTCTTGCTTACGAGAAACTCAGCTTTATTCTGATATGCCACATGACTACTTTTAAGAGTATTTGCTGTTGACCTCCCAACTCAAATTTTTAAAATTAAGAATTCATATAAATCAAAATTTTTAAATAGCAACATGCATAATTTTGCACATTATTTTAAAGGCTTCATTAAGGTGGACAAAGTGTGTATTAAAATATTTTTTCGTTTCTCTACTAGTTTTTGAAAAATAAGCAAAAATCTGTTTTTCACTTAATTATTCCAAAGTATTTAAGTGACTCTTTGGCCACTGACTTCCAAAATTAAAGGCACTAAGTTTGGATCTAAATTATTGTCTTTTTATAAATAAAAAATGTAAAGTAAAAGAAAAAAATGTTTTTAAAAATGGAGAGCACAAAATTTGTTAAACATATTACTAAGGTAGTTTGTAAAAAAATATCAGGCAGGGCCCTTTTGATTGTTTTTTTCCAGATTTTTAAATACTCAGAAAGTAAATGACCTTTAAGACAAAAAAAACCAATATTTTATTTTTCAATGTGGTTTATTATTTTTATTGTAATTTTATACTCATATGTAGGTCACAATAGTAGATCATTTCTCAATACCAATACACATGGTTAGTCAACATTTTTAAATAGCAGCATGCATAATGTTGTACATCATTAAAGGTCTCAGTTCAGACAAACAGTGTGTATTTAAACTTTTTTCTTATTTTTAATGGCTTTTTAAAAATAAGCAGAAATACGTTTTCACATAATTTTTCAATGTTTTATGGTGATACCTTAGTCATTCATTATTTATACTATTTGAAAAATGTTTACATTATAAGAAAACAAAACATTATTAATAGTAATGTATTACATTACAAATTTTGACTGCTGAGGTACCTCAATCAATGTATTAGCCTATCACTGTTCAGTGTCATAGATACTTAACTCCTGGGTTACTGTAAAATTTATCTTATGCTTGATTTATCAGCGGGTCACTAACAGCTGTGTTGGGTCATTGTTGGTTTACTTTCTGTTAATTTCTCTATTAGAACCTCGTTTATTTTTCAAGAGCTTTCAATTCATCATTTTACATGATTTTTGTGTACTATTAATGTGAGTTATAGTATTTTTTTGAAATACTGTACCCAAATGAAGAAGCTATTCCAATTATTAATGGGGTTAGGTGAATGTTTTGAGAACTACTCGTCTGTAGTGTATCTCTACTCTGAACGCTATCCAGACAGTGAACCTCAATTGAGAATGGCCTTTCAAAGACTTATTTATTGTATACATGAAATAGAACAGATGCAACCAAACAAAAATAAAGGAAAGACACTGGCTAGGCCTATAAGAAATGATAGGGCACCAGAAGTTTTGGCAGCTGTTCAACTCAATCCAATTGACTCTTCCAGGAGAGTTGCTCTTGATTCAGGTGTGAGCCAAAGGTCAGTGTTGAGAATCTAAAAAGTCGATAAAATGCACCCATACAGGTTATCACTACACCAACTGTTGCATGGTGATGACTACCTTCATAGAATGAATTTTTGTTTGTGGGCTAAAGCAATGTGTCAACAAAGTTAACATTTCTTTTGCAATGTACTGTGGTATAATGAGACAACTTTACGCAGCAACGGTGAAGTGATCCACCATTGAAAGATTTAGTGTACACTACACGACCCATAGTCGACAATAGTCGAAGATATGATGCAGCAAATGAGGAATGCTGTAAATTTGATCGGTGGCCAAGAGGTGTTAGAAGCTGTATATAGCTGCAGTTCCACAGTAGAACTTTGTTTAGAAAATAACGGATTGCAGTTTGTGCCCCTATAATTTAGTGAAATAAGTCAAATGTTATTTTTTCAATTTTCATTTATAAATTACAATGTGTATTACTTTAACGATTTTTCAAACCGTTAGAAAATATGAGTTTTAGACAAAAAATATTTTGTTTTAATTAATGATACCTTAGACTTAATAGTACTAAAATGTTTTGTTTTCTTATAATGTAAACATTTTTCAAGTAGTATAAATTAATGGCTAAGGTATTATTATAAAACATTGGAAAAAATATGTAAAAAACAGATTTTTGCTTATTTTTAAAAAACTATTGAAAACCAAAATAAAAGTGTAATTACATACTTTGTTGGTCTTAATGAGACCTTTAGAATAATGTACAACATTATGCATGTTGCTATTTAAAAATTTTTACTTTATGAATTTCGAATTTTTCAAAATTTGAGTTTGTAAGTAGCACAGGTAAAAACCTGATTCCATTAGTAAAAGCTATTCACCTATATTTCAGCTTGTTTAGTAATTGGTTTCTGCATCAAAGTCAATTTAAAAAACGACTACGTGTCTTAACTTTGCCTGGAAAAATAGAGTTAATTTATATATACCCTTGATACTATTTATAAGGAAACTGATTATAAGGAGACAATTATGTAACCCATTGGAACTTTTCCAGATTGAATGTAAGAAAGCAACAGATGTAATCAAGATCCACTCAAAGTCACTGAAGATCGCTGATAAGAGTGTAACATTGAGGGGAATTGCTGATTACAGTTTGATGACTGTCAGTGGTGTTACTTTGGACATTGATAATGACTTCCTTATTATTCAGGTTAGTAATGATAAATTTACTTATGTGTAATGTAGATAATTTATTCTTTTAAACTTTGTCTTTGACTTATACAATTTACCATATGTATGTAGTATATATATATATATATATATATATATATATATATATATATATATATATATATATATATAGTATATATATATATATATATATATATATATTTTATACTATTTGTGTTATATTGTATATATGTATAACCCTTCTGCTATAAGGACTTTGTCATTACAATGTATTTGTTTTCAAATCAAATCAAATCAAAATCTTTATTGTCTTTAGGCATATAGCAATCGACATGGTCATCATTTTATGTTACAAATCATAACTTGTCATAGTTAATGTTTATACTACTTAGGTAGGACTAACTAGTGTAAATTAATAATATAAAACATCATTTTTGCTATACTAATTCTTGAATTAAAATAACATTGATAAATATCAAATAAAATCTTAAACTAAATAAATAAACTAAAATAAATAGTCAATAAATAAAATAAATAAATCTTACATATATAACAAACTTACAAAACATTAATTTCAGAATTTGGCATGTTTAAAAATTCATCGATACTATAGAAGGGATGAGCAGCCAGCCATTTATGTAACTTACATTTAACGAGACTAAAAGATAAATCTTTGGTTGAGTGTGGTAACTTATTATATAGTCTAATACACATTATAGTATGGCTAGATATAATTTTTTCCAATCTTGTGAAGGGTACATCAAAACGATTACCATGCCTTGTAGATTTTTCATGGATTTCATTCCTTACATTATATGATAAAATATCTTTATGAATATATAACAATAAATAAAATATATAGAGATTAAAAACAGTTAAAATACCTAAATTAATAAAAAATGGTTTACAATAAGCCAGGTAGTGAGACTTGGTAATTATTCGAACAGCCTTCTTCTGTATCAAGAGGATATCTTTAAGGTTGCTGGAATTGCCCCAGAAAATCAAACCATAGCTTATTATGGACTGAAATAGACCATAGTAAACAGTAACAATATAATGTTTAGGAACACAACTTATAAGACGTTGATACAACAATAAACATTCTTGATTCTATCATTGTTTGGTGATTGAGTAACAAAGGAAACTAAAAAGAAAATCGTAACAGTTCTACAAAATGATGGTTCTGATCATCCATTAGTGATTAACATTATTTAATTAAATGTATATATTCTTGTAAGAATAAATATAATAAAGTGTCATACATAGAACCTTTTCAAGTAAAAACACAATACAGGGTGAGTCTAAAAGGACTTTACAACTTTGAAATTATATAGATATTTATTGACTTTACTTACAGACTTGATATATGTGTCATTTTGTAGCAAATTACTTCAAGTTTATTGTCATATTCTTATTTCGGTTCAATGTGACTTCCATTAGTGATACGGCAAACATCCCACCGGTAATCAATTTCTCGCCACACCCGTTCTAGCAAATCTGGTGTAACTTCAGCAACCGCAGCTGTGATTTTTCTTCTTAGATCTGCAAGACTGGCTGGTAGAGGTGGAACATACACTTTATCTTTATTGAAACCCATAGAAAAAATCCATAGGAGTCAAATTGGGGGAACGAGGTGGCCATGCAATTGGTCCTGAATGCCCAACCCAGCGATCTGGAAAACGACCGTTTAGGAAATCCCTAATATCTCTTAGGTAGTGAGGTGGTGCTCCGTCTTGCTGGTAGTAGAAAAGAGCATCCTGTTGTTCATCTTCGTCAATTTGAGGAATCAAAAAATTCTTCAACATACCAAGGTAAATGATACCAGTGACAGTTCTCTCCATGAAGAAAAATGGCCCGTACACTTTAAATTTACCCATCGCACAAAACACATTCACTTTTGGACTGTCCCAAACTCATTCAAGGGATTCTCTTGGGTTTTGTTCCCCCAGATTCTGGAGTTATGGGTGTTCACTTTACCACTGATATGAAAGGTACTCTCATCACTGAAGATTATTGAGTTCAGGAATGTCTCATCTTCTCCCATTCGATCCAACATTACAGCACAGAATTCTCCACGAGCAGCTTTATCTAAATCAGTGATATGTTGTACCATCGTAAGTCTGTATGGTTTTAAGAGCAAACGTCTCCATAGCACTCGCCAAACTGTCTTTTTTTGGAATTCTAGTCTCCACAGCTGCACGCCGCGTTGATTTTTTAGGGCTACGGGCAAAGGTTTCCCTGACCTGTTCGACAGTAGCATCACTAACCTGTGGGCGACCTGGCGATTTCTCTTGACGAACACAAAAACCTGTCTCGACAAAATTCTTGTGCCAACTGTAAATAGAAGGCCTTCTAGGAGGGTCTCTTCCGTATTTTGTGGAAAATACAGATACAGATACAGATACAGATATACTTTATTCATGATCATTAAGAACAGAATATGTGTCAAATCAAATGTACAGAGAATAAACATATAAAATACAAGTCAAGCATCGGTATTTTTGTCTTCTTGCAGCTTCAAAAGTACTCCTTGAGGTTGTAGAAAGGATTTTGTTCAAGCCACTGTTGAAGCTGGTGTTTCAGCGTCCTTCCTCTAAGACTTCGAATTGTCTTGGTAGGGAGTTGAATAGTTGACGTCCAATGTAAGATGGTTTTTTTTTTTATAGAATGTGGTGCGGTGGGTTGGCAGATAGTAGTTTCTTGCTTGTCGAGTACTGTAGCTATGGATGGCATCACATCTAGGTAGATCAAGGTTGTCAACATGAAGAGTAACAGCTTCAATGTATAATGCCACCACTGTCCGTATTTTGAGAGCTTTAAATGCTTCACGGCAGCTCTCCCTTGGTTGTAGATTTAGCCAGGATTCGTATGGCTCTTTTTTGTAATACTAAAACCCTTTTGAGGTTTTCCTTCAGATGTGCCTCCCCATAGGACTAGACCATATCGAATGTGGGCTTCAACTAGTGCATAGTAGGCTGTTCTAGCGATGTTCAGGCCCTCCCAACATTTGCATACGTCTGACTACGTATATCCCTGTCCCAATCTGGCTACAAAGTTTGTTGATGTGACTTGTCCAAGCTAGATCAGAGTCTATTGTCATTCCTAATAGTCGTGCTTCCTGTTCCAATTTTATGTTGGGTACATGTGGTACAGGTTCTGTCCTACGGCTAAAATTTAATTGTATGGACTTTTTAGAATTTATTTTTAGGTCATTTTTTTGTCAGCATATTCCAATTGCTTTGTTAAGGGTTGTGTTTATGTCATCAGAAAGGTCTTGAGATAGTTTATTTTTCACTATTACAGTAGTATCGTCAGCATACATGACACATTTGTTCTCAGTGCTGTCATTTATGAATTTTAGGAAAGTCATTAGTTTAAAAGGATGAACAAGACTGGACCAAGAATTGATCCTTGAGGTACACCCCTTTTTGACTGGCAGTGGCTTTGATGTAACTGAGCTTTTTATGTTGTTTTGAATTTGCTGTACTTCCACTCTTTGAGTCCGGCCTATTAAATAGGTCTTAAACCAATCCAATTCTCTGTGTGCCACTCCAAGAGATTCGAGCTTCTGTAGTATTAACTCATGTCCAAGGCAGTCAAATGCTTTTCGAATAGTCGAGGAGAATTGCTGATACATAATTTGAGTCTTCTAGCTGTGTCAATAATATATTCAGTTATATCTCTGTTAAGGCAGTGATTGTAGACCTACCCTCAAAGGAAACCGTGGCTGATTGTTGGTAATGAGACTGTGGTTTTTAAGATGAGACATCAGCTGAGAAAGTACTATTTTTTCAAATATTTTTGCAAAAGTTGAGATGTTTGATATTGGTCTGAAGTTGGCAATATCTGTCTTGGATCCTGATTTATGCTTAGGAAAGATTCTTGATTGTTTTAGGGATGAAGGGGAATTTTCCCTGTACTAAAGATTTATTTATTAGGTAGGTCAGCGGCACAACAAGTTCCAGGGCACAGTGTTTTTACAAATTTAGCTGGAATTTCATCTATTCCACAGGATAGTGATGGTTTCAAGGAATGTATTACATCTATAACTGTTGTAGGTGTGATTTCGGTAAAATGAAACATACAAGTATGTTGACTAGGAGGAGTTTTAGGTGATATGAGGTTTTTAGAGCTTTGAGGTTTTTTGTAAGGTTTTTGTCTGCTATTTCAGAAAAGAAGGTGTTGAAGTAGGATGCTAGTTTATCAGGTTGGTTTTCTGGTTTTCCGTTAATATCTATAGTCATCAATTCCATATCTGTTGTCTTCTTATTTTTCCTTTCTGAATTGATAACTTCCCACAGAGCTCGGGACTTGTCATGTGCAGAGTCAATGTATTCTGTAGTAGAATTTTGTCTAAGTTTCCTTAAATGTAAGTCATAATTTTGCTTTCTTTGAATCATGTCAAGTTTGTCTTCTGGTTTCCCTGAAATCCTAAACTTGTTTAAATGCTTCTAGGTAGCTCTGTTTTAGTCGGTTTGCTAACTGATCGAATATAGTTTTGGGCTTGTGATTTGCTTTTGATCTTGATTTTTTCTTTGGGCATATTTCTTCAATCTACGCCCAAATCTACGCTGAACACTTGTAGCAGAGTTTGTTTCATGAAACAATAACACACAGCGAGCACGCTCCGCACCAGTGAAAGTAGCCATTTTAGTAAAGACGAAGCTGGCGCTCGCAGTGGCGGAACTTGGTACTACAGCACTACGGGAGCCAAACTTGAAGTAATTTGCTACAAAATGACACATATATCAAGCTTGTAAGTAAAGTCAATAAATATCTATATAATTTCAAAGTTGTAAAGTCCTTTTAAACTCACCCTGTATATTATAATACATTTGGTAGTAGTGAGGTTGTTTACGACTATTTTTATGAGTTTGTGTGTTGTTAATAATCTTATAACTTAAAAATAACTTAATTTGTTATACGGAAATAACAAAGGTTTTGTTTGTACTTTAGACTGGATGACGACACAACCAAGCTAAATATTTTGATTATCGAATACCACTCTTAAGTCAAATCCACTAAAAACAACATACAACCCTATTACTCTAAAAAATCTATATTTATATTGATTTATACTTATTTTATTGTATTTGAATAACTACTCTCAGATCAAAAAGGTAAGATAATCGGGTTTGAAAATTTACCAAAAACTAACTAGTAGAACTGTAATAACAGAATTTCCATAACATTTATCTTGTTTATTTCTGCATTTAGATATATAAGGTAAATAATTTACAAATAATAACATTTAATTTTTTGTCACTAACTATGAAAATGAGGGTAATTTATGGCGCTTTTCAACCGAACTGTAACTTTCAAAATTCATAACTCGAAAACATGTGATCCTGTCATTGAAGCATATTTTACCCAAATTTAAGATGGCGGATTTTAAGATGCCGTAGCTTCTAAAAGTTGTACAGTCAGACCATACCACACAGCACTATTACTACTTGTACTTGCATTGTTCAACTATTATAGGGGTATATCCAGACATATCTCACCCTGTAGTCTAGTTTGTATTTCTGTTGACACAATACCTGTCAATAAAGATCTTTATTAAAAAAGAAATTTAAATTGTATGGCAAAGTTGACTGTGATTCCAAGTTGTTTTAAATCTTAATTATCATATCTGTGGTTGTTTTAAGTTACAAGAACAACTGATGCCTGGATCACTCTACTTACTTCAGATCAGGTTCCTAGGCAATTTAACCGACAGTCTGGTGGGGTACTACAGGTCTGGCTATGAGGACCAAGTCTCCAACACTACCAGGTAAAGGAATTTTTGCTGAATCAGTCACATTAGTTTGATCAATGTGAACAGTTTCAAATTATAAACACATGTTTTCTGAAAGTAAAATAATTAGTAGCCACAGATGAAGATTTTATAAAAGCTTCTCTTTAGTTTTCTTGCCACTCCAGTTCAGCTAAGGATCTTATTGCTGCTTTCTGAAGATGGCGTTCACAGATCAATCTGTTTTGGTAGTGGACCAACTGGACACTAATATCTCTGAAGAATCATAAATATCAAATCAGGAAATATCTATAATGGATGAGACAAGTCTCTCTTCCATCATCTTCTGCTGTCGATCTGCTGCAACGCAGTACCCCGGCAGCCCATTCCCGGCTCTTCAATTGGCATCCAGTGACTGGTGGTGAAGTGAGTCGTTTGGTTTCAGGGTTTAAATCCTCGGGAAGCTGTGACGTATATGGCATATCGTCAGTAATTGTGAAAGGTGTAATCGATGCAATAGCTCATCCACTGGCTAAATGTATAAATGCTTGTCTACTGGAGGGAAGTTTTCCCGCTAAGTTAAAAATGTCTAAGGTAGTACCTATTTTTAAGAAAGGTAACTACGGTGAAATAAACAGCTACAGAGCGATCTCTCTGGTCCCCTGTTTTTCCAAAGTGTTCGAAAAAGTCCTGAAAACTCAATTAACTTCTTTTTTCGAAATTAACAGTCTTTTCAGTAAGAGTCAGTTCGGATTTAGGTGTGGAATGTCCACGATCGACGCGGTCGAGGGACTTGTGTCCCACATACTTTCCAAGTTTGAGCTAGGTTTACCTACAGGAGCCACATTATGTGATATTTCTAGGGCGTTTGACTGCGTTGACCGGGGAATTTTGTTGAAGAAGTTGGAGTATTATGGAATAACTGGTATTGAAAATTCCCTTTTTAATTCCTATCTCAGTAATCGTTTTCAAACAGTATTCAGCAATAATACCTACTCTAATTATGCTGAGGTTTGTCATGGGGTACCACAGGGATCTGTTCTGGGCCCACTTTTGTTTTTAGTCTTAGTTAATGATTTAGATGTTAATGTCAATTTCAGATCGGTTATGTTTGCTGATGACGTTACTTTTTTTACAACTCAACCTTCATTAGACTTAATTTTTAATGATTTTAAAATTATTTTAAATCAAGCCGATAACTGGTATAAAGCCAATATGTTATTTATGAACACAGAGAAGACCCAACACTTGGTATTTACTCTTAATAGAGCAATTTTGAATGAAACAACAATTGAGAGTGTAAAACTATTAGGAATTTTTCTAGATCCTACGCTGTCTTGGCACATACATGTTGGTTATGTTCATAAAAAAGTGAGCAGGGTGGTATATTTATTGCGAAAACTAAAACTTTATGTTTCCAAAGATACGCTAAGAATGGTTTACTTTGCACTGTTTCAGAGCATCATTAGTTATGGTCTGCTCTTGTGGGGCAATGCATCTGGTATTGATAAAATTTTATTGACTCAGAAAAAAGCCATGAGAGTTATAGCGGATGCTAATTTCAAAGATCATTGTAAGCCGATTTTTAAAAAAGAAGCCATTTTGACAGTTATAAATCTTTACATTTTTTACTGCTTGATCCATGTCAAAAATAATTTTCAAAACCTGACACTGAATAAGCACATGCATATTCACAATACCCGAGGCGCTAACCTGATCAACAAACCTTTCACAAGACTTTCAAAAATTCAAACTTCATATGAGGCCGTTGGAATAGATCTATTCAATAAACTACCACTGAATGCTCAGAGTGTTACATTCAATAAATTTAAAACTGTTATTTATAAGTGGCTGGTAGAGAGGCCGTTTTATGACTTATCAGAGTTTTATTCATCTGACATCAGTGAGATAGTTTTTTAGTGTATTGTCTGCTAAATAGTACACCTTTGTCTCACTAACATTATTGTATTAAATTAATGTAAAAACTATTGTGTCTTCTATAATGAGTGTTTAATTTAAATTGTTAATTTTACTGTTAGTATAAGTATTCTGACGTGATCTATTGCATGTATTGTCTAATGATCAATAAAAATCTTATCTTATCTTTCCATTGGATCGTGATTGTCTTGCAACACTTACTTATTCATCTAAACAAAGTAATTCATATGCTCCATCACAAAACATTGATTCCCCTCAGTCAACCAAAAAAATCATAATTCTGACTACCTACCTTTAAGACCCACTACAAGAAATAGACATGTTCCAAAGTACCTAGAAGACTATTTATTCCCTTTCAAGGAGGGGTGAATGCGGTGAATAATTAATTAATACCAACTATCATATATTTATATCACATGTGTTTTGTCAAATTAATTTTATTATTCTGTATTGTTCAACTGTATTAATTTTCTATGGTTTGTTTTGAGTTGTTTAAAACTCTTTATTCTGTTACTTTACTGTCTGGCTTTTGTTTTCCATTACAGTAGTCATAGGTCATATTTAAGGCTATGCAAGCATCTCTAACTAATTTGTCTAGGGTAAGTAATTGAAAGGTAGATTTATTTTTCCTAAACTGATTTGCATAGAATTTAGAAGGTTGTTCATTTGAAAGTAATCAAACATTTATATATAAATGAAGATTTCAAGTAGTTTACTAACAACTGGAGCTGTAGACATGGGGCCATAGCTTCCAGGTTTATTTTTGGAATCCTTCTTAAACAATTGATAAACTCTTGAGATTTTAAGCCCTTCAGGAAAATAGCTTTCATTTAAACAGTGATTGAAACATATTGTAAGAAAGACGGACAACACTAACTGGAATACTTTTCTTTAAGATGTTATTGGACATGTTGTATATATCACAACTGTCAAGAGTTGCATAGGTTTTTAACAGATTCGATTATATCCTAGGGTCTTATGTCCATCCATTCAAAGGTAGGTGGTAGTTCAATGTTAGTTTTTTGTAAAAATTCTCTTGCAGTAAAAGAAGAATTTCGTAAACCTTCTATAATTTCTGAGCCAGAGTTAATAAAACAATTATTTAAAAAAATCAGAGATATTGTTGATACTATTACAATTGGCACCTGAAAGGCGAGTGTTGCTGCTAGTAATTTTTCATGCAGCTTTACACTTATTATTACTTCGGTTTATGTAATTTTCATTATGTTGGCACTTAGCTGAAGCAACAGCTTTTCTGTACTGGTTTTCAGGTCTAGAAAGTGCTGTCTTAACTTAGTATCTTTTTTTATATACTGTAGTAATGTAAAACATCTGCCTTCATTTTAGCCAAATCAATGTTATACCATACATTTTTTATATTTTTGGCTTTTTTGAGTCAAATTTTGTCAGTCTTTTAAAATACGATATAGTGGTGTTAAGCATAGTCCAAATTTTATTGAAAATTAGGTGTGGACTAAGGTTGTTTCAGTAGATTACATTGTACCAGTCATAAGAGCCCAATTTTGTGCTAAGGTCATCCAGTGAGGATTTAGGAAGAACAGTTTTCAGACTGATTGTAATATTTAACTGACTTTCTTGCTTTCCGAAATTGGTGATACTCCCCGGATTAACCAGAGTACCATTATGGTCGAGAAGGAAAAATCTATGATTTGGCAGGAAGGATATCCTAAACAAATTCTGTTATTTGTAAAGACATTGTCCAGGGAAATGAAACTTCTTGTAGGGTTGCGGTTCAGGTAATAATAACTGTATGGTTGTTACATAAATTCTTTAGTTTAGATCACCCCCCCATTACTATAATGTAGTTGCTTTAATTTTGAAAGTACAGTGGAACCTGGATATATCGAGTTTCTTGATAAAAGAGTTTTGTCATTCCCTTGAATGTGCTATTTACTTCAAGGCTAATTTTACCTTTATATATCAAAGCTTTAGTGTAAATAGCCTCAATATATATATATATATAATTTTCACTCTTAATTTTGCTTATTCTTAACCTCTATATATCAAAGTTTCAGTTTATCTGAACAATGAATAGAGTACAGTATTTTTCATGTAGAGACTTGAACCCCCCCCCCCCACTGACACTCCTGTTGGGTAATCTGACTAACCTCGTGTTGTATTACTTCTCTGAGTTTTATGAACTTTACAATAGGTTTTTATTAAAGATGAAAAACTTAGTTTTAGTACATTGGCTGGATTTATTTTAATATAATTTATTGTAGATCAGTTAATTCTTATTATTTAAATTAATTTAAGACTTGTAACAATGATTACATCCTTAATTGTGAAATACTGTTCTGTACACCATGTGTATCTAACAAATAAAGTTGTTTGTGATTCAATTCAGGTGGCTGGCAGTTACACAGTTCGAGCCAACTGATGCGCGCAGAGCTTTCCCCTGTTTTGATGAGCCAGCCATGAAAGCCAAGTTCCGCATCAGTCTCGGACACAAAAACAGTTTACACTCTGTTTCCAACATGTTTCTCACCAGTTCTGTAGAAGAGTAAGTTGTAGCAAGCTATAGTATATTCCGAGTGAGGGATCAGGCCCAAAACAGTTTTTCAGATAACTAATAAAAATTATTTTACAAGTTAAAATAACTCTAACACTAACTCTAGTTAGATAACTCTTTGTTTAAAGTGTAATAATTTTTTATTTATTTACACTTAATTTAAAGCATATTTTGAACATTTGTCATCCTCCTAACTTAAGATACGAGATTAAGCATACATCATAAATGATACATCAACAAACCATGGTGATAAAAATGCCAATATCGTACCTGACAATAGAAAATTTCTATGGTAAACAACTAAAAACAGAGCTGAGACTCAGCATCAAAGAAGAAAGAAGCAGCAACAAAATACACAATACAGATGCACTGCTACAACTAGTGCTTGATTTTGCCGGTTGTAAATGTCTTAAAAAAACAGTGAGTGAGTTTTTCTGTGGAATATAACTTCTTACCTTATTTAAGTCCTCTATCTTAGGGTTTTATATAGGCATTTCTTCATATGCCAAAAAGCTGGGGACAGGCTGCTTCTGTCTGATGTCTTACATTAAGAATGTATGGGATACAATACCATTAATATGAGAGTAAGCCTTGTTAAAGACAAAATCCTGATAGGGTCTGATTTTTATTCTGTCCACAACAGTTATTGTTGAACAGGCGAAGTTCACTGCACTGATCAGGAAAGTGCAAACCTCATTAGGACTTTATTTTACAAAAATATTGCTGTCTTGTTGCCTTTGAGGTTATGTATCCCAAAAACTTTAACTGATAGCTGCCTCATTTAATCGGCAATTTTGGAATTAAAATTGTTTCATATAATCAAAGGCTAATGAGAGGATGTGTTTTTAATTTTTAACCTCTTCCGACTGCTCGTGTTGTAATATAAGTGTTTTACTTTTGGTTTCATGTATGAGCAATTCAGCAACTGCTGCTCTTTTTGCCATATCATTCAAGTTAGAGGATTTTATTTTAACATTAAGCTCTTCACAAGTGCCACAGACATCCACTTGTGGGCGACCAAATGGATAGTTGAAATATCATTGTAATGTTGTCAAAAACAACTTAGCCTTACTTTAGGTGCAGATGTTTTTTCCTGAAACATTTTTCACATTTTCTTATGTTAAGATCCCCGCTGAGTGGAAAACATTCTATATGCTCATACACTACTTACAGGAGTTTTGCCTATAAGTTGATTTGTAATCCTCCTTCCTCGTTTCTCACCAATGTAGAATATGCATACAAAATTTTGAATCATACCTGGATATATATTAAAATTGGATCACAACAGTAAAAATAATTAAAATGTACGTCTTAAAATTGTCGACTTGAATTCCAATGTTGATGAGGCCTTCAAAGAATGTTGGAGAAATTTGTTTTTTTAACACTGTTACAAGTACACTTTTGACTAAAAACATATCACTCAAAGCAGTCAAAATAATCTTTTCAAATCAGCCAAAATGGTCCTGCCAGCACAAAAAAGTAGACGGCCAGTCCTAGAGTTAACGGCCGAAGTGGTATTCCAGGTTTGTGAACTGTGGAAGGCCAGGTGTGGGACTTTGGCGATGCGAAGAGTTAATTTAGCTCTGCTAATTTGTTTTAACATTATCTTACTTAATATTTTGTAATCATTGATGGCGTGCCACTATTATTTAAAATATAATACTGTTTATTTTAATAGAACAATAAAAAATGTCACTTTTTACAGCCTTACATTGAGTGTAAATTTCTAGTTCAATAATGTAAAAGTTATATTGTCACTTAAAATTACATAACGTCACTTAAGAAACAGGACCGCCTAAGTGACATTTGGTCAACTTTTCAGGAGGGACAAAAAACTTTCTCTTTACCACAGATAATGTCAAATCCTGATTTAATTTTTACCTGTTTTCACATTTCTAAGTTCTGTGAACGGTATTAGGTCATTTAATTAGTATTTACCATTCATGTATTATGTAATGTACTTAGGCGGTACTACCGCTTATTATTATTTTCGTTAGGTACTTAGGTGGTATTGACGGGTTTTGTTTAACTGGCGTTAGAGCGTACAAAAAGTTTGTTTTCATCAAATTTTTGTTTTATTAGTAAAGTAATTTAAATATAAAACCACTTATTTCAATTAATACTGAAAATCAATATGGGGAAATAACAACTCATTAAAATGCAAAGATAAAAATTCTTTATTTTTGTTGTACTGTATTTTTATTTGTATAAAGTAAGGATACATTTCAAATATAAGTACTTGTAAATGGTTATTATCATCATTACATTATGAAAAGTTGTATAAATTTTAAATGGTAGAATCTATACAATTTGGGGGAAAAGTACTAGCTATGGTTAAATAATACAACAATAGTATAATAAAACTAAATTATGATAGTAAGGAATTGGTAAAATCCCAATCAATAAAAGGTTTACTTGTTTTTGTACGGCAGACTGTCATAATATTCATGACAATCTCTAGGAATAAATTGCTTCAGTTCCTGAAGGTGTTTCCACTTTGATTCAGTGATGGGGAGTCTCTGTTTGTTAAGTGGCGGGAAGTCAGTTATTGGCTCAACATTTTTCAACATTGGTTTCCGACTTTGGGGCAGTTCCTTGAATTCATCATTGAAATTGAGTTTGTAGAGGATCCTTCCATCCGGCTGGTACTGTAATGCTTTTACATCGTTAACCTTTGGGTCTGATACATTTCTACCGCGTCTTATTGAATCGTAAAACATAGTGCTGGGCTTTGAAAAATCTTTAAAAAATTGGTGTGTCAAAAACACAGACCTGTAAGGAATAGGTGCTTTCCTGGCTTCTAAGGTCATGCTGTGATACGTGCTCGGCAGATAAATTTCTTTTCTTCTCTGTTTGTTGTAGCTAGGTTGGAGCAGGGATTCAATTTTGCTGTGAACTGAGTCACACTCCATCTGAGTATGACCCTTCACTAGCCACTTTTGTTCGATTACTACGTTGGATTCCATCGATAGATGTAGCAAGGCATTTGACAGTATGGCATTTTTATTTTGGGCTCCACAGCCATCTGACCATAAAACAATAGGTTTTTTGTCTTCTGCAAGCATAGTTTTTAAATTATCAATAATGCAGGATGCATAAGTTGACGCTTCAAGTGAAGATGCTGTTTCGTCAAACCAGTAACACTTGACATCTTTGTTCCCCAAATTGTACATAGTGAAATTGTGTACTGCTAACTTAGTTTTGAAGTACATGGAACTGGCATTCAAGCAAGGCGCTAACTTTACTGCTTCAACATCCTGAGTGAAAGCATAATGCAATCCTTGAATGGCTTTAGCTTTGTCAATTTGTTTTTGCTCTCTAGCTTGTTCTTTATCAATTATATGTTTGTTATACTCCTCCTCAGTAACGGTTCCATTTTTTATCTCAAAGGCAGAACAAAGATCGCATTTATCCTTTTTCGGTGCATGTATAGCTAGGTTCTTCTGTTTGAAAATCTTATCAAATGTAAACCTACTAAGTGGAACAGCGCTACTGGTCTGACATTGGTTCTTATATAGATCATAGAGCTGAGTCTTGGACACAATCGTTGTTTCTAGATACAAAGATGTAGAAGTGGATCTACAATAATGGGCGGGAAGTTTGGGCAAACTGTCAAAAAACTTGTTTAAAAACTCAATCTGAATCGGATTTACCCTTCTTTCTCCAATATTATCATGAGATGTCTCAAATGAAGAGGCAGTACCTGTAGATTGTCCAGGCGTGTCTAACCAGTATCGCACAGTCCATTTCTTAATTCCTAAGGTTTGTAGAAACATGTTCTGGCAGACTTTCATCTTTTTGCCATTTACAGTCAAATAGTAAGTCAGGGTATCGTTTCTTCTTGATTCATCACCTTCAGCTACCCTCCGTTTAACTGGTGTTTTTAAGACATTGTTTACTATGAAAACTTTTCTTTGATCCCAGTTCATATTATTCCAATAGTTTGAAAAGATTTCCTGTCTCTCTTGTTGTATTATGCTGTTACAAAACCTAACTTTGGACCGTTCACAAAATCTTGAAGTACACGGAGGTCCCATCCTTCTTCCTTCTCTCTCTGTGTCATGGTAGGTTTTTCCTTTGGCTGTTTTTCTAAACCCTAAATATGCTTGCCCTTTCATTCTTTTTTCCTTTTCAGCATTTCTTTCCCATTTAGTCTTATCAAGAATTTTACTTCTCACTCTATTTCTTACAACGGGCTGTTCTTCAGAAGGTTCCGGACCTTGTTGGTTTACTTCCACTTCTGGTGGCTGCTGGATTACTTCCACTTCTGGTGGCTGCTGGTTTATTTCCACTTCTAGTAGCTGGTGATTTATTTCCACATCTAATATCTGCTGCTGGTCACGTAAAGGTGAAGATTGAACAATCAAGCTGCTGTTAATTGATGGAATATAATCAAGATCGTTGGGGTCATAAAAACTTAAGTCACAATCTGCAATTGAAGTGTCTTTCTGAACGTCAAAATAGTTATTTCTAATATCAGGGAGCTGACGTTGTGTCGTGCTACACGATGAGACAGCTGTATCAACAATATCACTTATATTCAAAGTGGTAGACACATCCTGCAATTCCATAGTGCTTAGGTAGCAGAGAGAATCTGTTACAATGTCCTCTTCAGCACCTGTAATAAATTCAAACTAGTTAGGAGCAATCCAAGCTCAAAAGAATTGATTATTTTCTGTTTACCAAAGTTGTATACCATTGTAAGTGTATTGGGCAAACAAAGAAAGAGAGAGAAAGAAAGAAATTACATTTATTCTCTTCTTTCAGCACACAAAATACATAATACATTACAAATTGTGCAGTAATCATGTATAACTATCATTGTTACAAATGATAAAATCTAAAATAGCTTTCACTTGTTATAGTACCTCGGCCAGCTAAAACAAAACGTGGTGGTGTCCCTTGGAAACCATGAGGAAAATAATTGCACTACCATACAATAATAAAGAGAATTTTTTGCTAAAACAAGACAACTGAAATGATACATCAATGATGCAGGGTAAACTCTGAATTTTTCTATACAGTACGTTACTAAGAGCTTCACACTTTCAAATCGTACTAATAAATAAATAAATTGTTGTCAATAAGAACACAATAGTTGTCCGTTTTCAAAAACTTATGATTGCTTTTTAAATATTGAAAAAAATATTAACACATAACAAATACCGTAACTTAGTTAATACGTACTACTTACTTGTCATTTTAATCTTCTTTAAATTGTGGTTTTCATTGCCAGAAGAACTTTGATGTGACCTCTTAGTAGCTCTTTCAATTGTGGATGTACTAAATCCCATTTCTTTTGAGATCTCTGACGATGTGAATAAACCTCCCTCATCCTCAGAATTGCTTGAACTATCCATCACTGTACTCTAAAAAAATCAAATTTATCAGCGTAATTCAATTTTCAAATCTTTCATAATATCTGCATTCAGAGGAGGACATTAAATATAACAATATATCATAATGTAGTCATTGCTATGGTATACATCCCTGGTAATTAAAAGTATGTATTTTTGACTTAAGCTTTAAGTTGAAGTTTATTTGTGACTTTGTGGATGCAAACATGTAATTTATGACAATAAAATATTATTTATTTTATTAATGAAGATGCTATTTCAGAAGCGGAATGATAAAACAATTTTATAAAGACTTGAAAAATAAAAACAACTTGTGTAAGATATCTACTGTTAGGTTCAAAACCGCCTATCTGCTAAAACTCACGAAAAGCAGAACCGCATATCTTGAGTTGTGTAAAGTAAGGTTAAGCTAGAAACTGTTTTAGATAAATGTAGTGTTAATTCACTATAAACAAGATCACAAAGCAAAGAGCTTTTCCGTGAGTAAAACATAGTTTTATTCTTACCTTAATGACGCCAAAGGTTGCACAATGTAGACACAATTCCAATAGAACAGTGACGATATGCGAGCCGGTATCTACTGACTGATGGCTTGCCTCGCTATATAGGCGGTACTGCCACTGAGGTTGCAGACAGGCGGGGCTGTTTCAAATGCGATAGTGACGCTATCTGTTAGAGTTTTGTTGAACTAACAGAGCCAAACGGTCCGCAGAGAAATTCTGCGTCCATTGATACCAATAACTCAATTTCAGCAAAAAATGTCACTTAAGGCGGTCCTGTTTCTTAAGCGACGATAAATAAAATCATGTAAAAACTATAATAGTTAATTCTGGTAAAGTTAGTTTTATAAAATTTAGCTTATAAATAAAAATGAATAAAAAAATATGTTGCTAAGAGTAAATTTCGAGAATGGGTAGGCCAATTCAGCTAATTCTCTTTGTACAATATTTATTAAAATCCGAGGAAGGTTTATATGAAGATAAAGTTTAGAAAAGTTATCTGGAATATTTTGGAATTCAGAAAAAAACTTTAGTATTTATGTCTCATAATCCAAATTTAACTGACACTAAACAGCTGTTGACACTTACAGTTAAAGTTCGACATATTGGCTGAAACATTTGTTTACATTTAAATTTGATAAAATATCAGGTATACAGTGCTTGATCAGTAGTGTAATGCAGATAGCAAATACAAAATTAATATGTAAATTTTACTCCAGATTGTGGCATTTACTAATTAAAAACATATAATGTGTTGTAATTACTATTGTAAATACTGTTACAAAATCAACCTTGATGAAAAAGGCTGTGAATGTTTTCACATAAAGTACTCCAAACTGGTTAGATTTTTTTTACATTGTAATATGGCAATTTAACAGTGGTTAATGGAAAACACACTAAAGAAGAACACATAAAAACTATGTAAAAGAAATGGTATGTTAATGAAATGAACAGTAACATACGTCAACAATCCCTTCTTTACCAGACTACAGTCAGAAAAACAATAAGGTTTTGATTCTTTGAACTGATTATTTTGTAATGTTGCATGAACTGAATAAGGATTTCTCTCTTATACTAGAAGAAGATAGGAAGTAGGTAGGATATCCCCCTAATCCATAATAGGCTTCTCATTCTGACGTATGTATGTATATTTCCTTCATTGTCACAACAAGGCAAACTTAACTGTGGCATCGTAAGTGATTTTATATGGTCAGAAGTATACACCTTGTAACCAAATTAGGTTTCTCAAACCTATATATTTGTATTTTTAATTGAGACAACAAGGCAGACTCAGGTGTGCCTTTAGAAATATTCAGACTGAAAGTAGATTACAAAAGCCGGAAGTAGATGCTTTTTGACCAAAGTAGATTTTTGAGAGCCAAATACATATATAGTTTTTCATCAGGGCAATAAGGTAAATTGTTGACCGAAGTAGGTTTCCGAGACCTGTGTATGTATTTTCTTGATCAGAGTAACAAGGCAGACTCAGCTGTTGTATTGGAAATATCATTTATTTGAATCATAAATGCTCCTACACCTGCAAAATATGTTATAAGAGTCAGGTTATACTATTAACCATGAACACTTAAATAATATCTACCTGTTGTATGCCTACTTTCAATTTAAACAATTCTATAGAACTGTATCATATATTACATCATAAGTGCTTTTACTAAGTAGTATAAGGACTAAGACTGAAAAGTACATGCGAAGACCTTGTTATTATCTAATGAAATTAGTTTTTGAATGAATGGACTACTTCCTACTTATACTGGGCCCTGCAACATTTTATAAATAATTAGTTTAGATTTAATGGTATTTGATTTAATGGACAAGTGTAACCACTTGCATTAAAAAAAAAACTGTTAAATTTCCATAATTTCTTAATAGCTTACAGTAGTTAATCAATTTTAAATAATTAAAGTTAAAAAAATATTCTTCTATTACTTCTGATAAACATGGTTATTTAAATTAATCTATTTTCTTATCACCTCACTAGAAGGTTATCAATATTTAATTTATTGCCATATTTTAATAAGGACAACGTTGTTTTATGCAGTAAGGTTTCAAAATTGATCTCAATCTCAGTAAATCAATAATATCTTTATTTGCTTTTAATGAACTGTATAATAAATAGTTTCAAGTAAATCAGAACTATTATTAACATGATATTAATAGTATTTCTATCAATGTACATTTAAAAAAACTATTCGTCTTTCTTTAGGGTACACTACAAGCCCTCAAAAATCACTTAAAAAAGAAGAATGGATGTTTAAGCTATTTTTATGCTGACTGTCTAGGTGAGATAATAAAATTCATCCATTGAGAGGAATGAATACTACATAAAAACATCTTTTGACATTAGTTATTTTGGGGATATAGTTTTACAATTTTATTCCAGCATATGTAGTGTTTTTCTTCACTTTTTCTAGGTTATTTTGAGGTAATACTATAACACTTTTGTATTGAATAACATTTTTAGTAAAGAAAGACCAGGCTGGGTGTGGGACCAGTACGAAGACAGTGTGCCAATGTCAACTTACCTAATAGCTTTCTTGGTTTCCGACTTTCAGTCCAAACAGACGCTTTCACACTCTAACAATGTACTGTTTCGTGTCTGGGCCCGTAAAGATGCAATCGACCAGGTAAATTAATTGTATTTTAGAAGTTTTTAAATGATTTTCTGTACAATTTAATAGACATATCATATACAAAAATATAGATGTTTGTGTTTAATGTTTCAAACCACAGAAATTTTCCCATGAACACAGTGAGTGGAAGTTCAATAATGTTGTCTTCAATACCACAACCTATTGAATTAAAAAATAGAGTTTTGCTTTAAACAAATGATTTTATTTAGCTTGAAATTTTGGGAGATATTTTAGCAAGATATTTCAAATACACTTTATCTCTAAGGGCCATACAATTTGACCAAAAGTTTGATTTTGTTTACTCATTGGATGGTTTAAATTACACCTATCCTAACTAGCTTTATAGTAAAGATCCTTTTTCAGTAAAATTTTCCTTATTGAACAAGATCACACTGATCATATTAACACATGGAATGCCCCTAAAATACATAATGTATCAAACTTAAAAGTAAAAAGAATAGAAAAATATGAGGGCTATTCAGAAAGTAAATTATGTTTTGATGTACAGAAAAAAGATAAATGTGAAAAAACAGAAATTACAAGAAGAAATTGTATTTATGTACCTTTGAAAGGGACACTGAAATACTACTTTTCAACATAGTCACCATGCAAATTTAGGTACTTGTTATAGTGGTGACCTAGTTTTGAAATTCCAGCGTTATAAAATTCTACTACCTGAGACTTCAACCAGGTAGCCACACCCTCCCGCAGTTCCATAACATCATCAAAGTGCTGCGTCACAAGCCAGGTCTTCATTGTTGGAAACAGGTGGTAGTCGCTGGGTGCAGGGCCGGACTGTCAGGTGGATGTGGAAACAACTCCTACTTTAAAGCATCCAGTACTTCTTGAGTATGCTTTTCTATGTGTGGTTGAATGTTGTTGTGGTAAAGATTTTCAGTACCCAACTTCCACAAAATCTATGGTAACCTAACTTCTGCATAACAGTTTCTTGTAATAAACACCTTTAATCTTCTCATTGACTTTAGAGACAATTTCCACTTAATTCTTAATCATGCACATTAGTTTAGCCATGTGCACCACTGACACAATCCACGTTCAGTAATCACATTGTTCCCATAAACTTCACAGAGTTGGCAATAAATCCCAATTAACTTATTGTGTTTAGCCAACAAAACTGTATTACGCAAACCAAACTTCATAACTCGTGGATTTTCACTGTCACATATTTTAAACTGCTATTGTTAAACAATAAGGATCAACAATAATCTCTCATTAGCATGGCTGGATAACCACTGAACGGAGAAACGTCCTGACATCAAAATGGTTGTGATTGTCCCACTCCTAATAGCTACAGAGCAGAACGTAATCTACTTTCTGGATAGCCCTTGTGTACAAATAATATAAATTTTACTGCTAATGACAAAACTGTATAAACAATCAACATAATGTTCTTATTATAGACTGAATTTGCTCTCAACTGCACTCCAAAGATCCTATCTTTCTATGAAGATTTCTTCAAAATAAAATTTCCCATAGTAAAGTTGGACAGTGCAGCTATTCCAGACTTTTCTGCAGGAGCTATGGAAAATTGGGGTCTGGTTACTTACAGGTCAGTTTTAGATTATATTATTTGATGAAGTATACTAGATTTAAAGGTTAATTCCTGTTTTATTCAAGAAAAGGAGGAGCATTTGAATAGGATTTCCAATTTGTTGAGGGGAAAGTATATTCGAGTTTCTAGTAAAAAATTCTTTGTAAATTAATACAAAACATGTTGATGTCAAAATATTTTCAGAGTCAAGCTAGGTGGTCAACCTTTCCCATAATGTCTGTCTGGCATGTTTTTCACCTCCATCATTCATTATCTGGTTTTGAAACCATGCAAGATTAAGTTACTGCAGGAACATAATGCAGGTGACAGTGACAATCTACTATGTGTGGAGCTGTGAATTAATCATCAACAAGGGGATAGAAGATTAAAATGTTCTCACATGATAAATCATCACATGTAAGAATGTGACTTATAAAACAAATTATCATACAGCATGATAGAGATTCTCCCAACTTTTATCAAACAATGGCAGCCTATACAGTCCTATTTTCTTTGTAGAAACAGCAATGGCAGACAGGCCCTAAGTTAGACGCCAAAAACGATACTGGAGGATGGAAGTCTGAGAATAATCAGGTTCTTCAACGATGAATCAGCAGTATGAAACATGGGGCTTTTGTTGAATCACTGCAACTCACGATAATAGTATAACAGATGGTTCTAAAGTTGCTAGACAGAAACACAATTTAAAATAACGTCAGAGTTATCTAACTAACAATTTAAACTATTATTGATTGTTACTGTCATATTGCTTCTTCTTTAAAAGTGTCAACTGTGAACAGCTGATTGTATACATCCAGGCACTGCCATTGTTGTGCTCAGTCAAAGATAAAGGTCATTCATTATTAAAGAGTTGCATCGCTGAAGCTTATTTTTTAATAAAATATATCTATATTGTAGTCAACAGTTTCAATTGAAGATCTCTAAAGTTCTTGTACTAGGCAAAAAAACTATTTATGACTTAGTTTATATGAGGAGTGTTTATGACGGATCCAGAAGTAGATGCATGCCAATCTTGACTTATGTGATACTTGATACTGTTCAAGTGAACCTGCAAAAATCTGTGCTGGCTGCTCCAACATCTATAATCACTATACAGTTTGTGACAAAGGGCTACTAAATGTTTGAAGTACTAAACTCTTTACAAAATACAAGTATTTCAGTAGTTAAAATTAACTTACAAGGTATGTATCTGTAGATAGTTTAAGATATGCTGTAAAAATAATGTAACTATTAAATTGGAAATGACTTTATTCACAGATGAAGCTTGGCTTCACTTAAATGGATACATTAACAGCAAGAATAGCCGAATTTGGGCTTGCAAAAATCCATATGTGTTTCGCAAACCCTCAATCCACTCTGAAAAAGTTTGAGTAAGGTGTGCGTTTTCCAGGCGTAAAATGATTGGACTAATAATTTTTTAATCCATTGTTAATTCAAATGTCTACTCAGATATCATTCATCAGTTTGTCACTTTACTGGACGATGATGAGTGGATATTTTAGGTGCAGCAAGATAGTGTGACTTATCACGGTCATTTGAAACAACGGAAATGCTTTGGGACGTTTTTTAGAGAAAGAATAATTTTAAGACTAGTCTGTGCAAATAAGTAAATTTCTACATACAGATGAACAGTGGATATTTTGAGCACATGCTTGGGTAATAAGTCTTATAGAAGTAAGTTAGCAGAAGCTGTCATTTTTGTAATATCAAAGCATTGTTTTTAATAAATACAAATTTGTTGAGAATTCAGCAACTTTGAAATCACTCTGTGCAATGGTTAAATGTTAAATAGTTCTTTTTTGAAACACTGTACAGTACATTTGAACCACCATGTTGTTAAAATTGGTTGTTGACAGCACATTTCGTTCATTGTTTTATTAGTATAACAGTCATTAGAAACTATTAAATGATTCCTAATTGGTATATTACTTTTTCCCCAGAGAGAGCTGTTTCCTGGTGGATAATAAAACAGCAGCAGTCAGAGACAAGTACAATGTAGCCAACATAATAGCCCACGAACTGGCCCATATGTGGTTTGGTAACCTAGTTACAATGAGATGGTGGACAGATCTGTGGCTCAATGAAGGGTTTGCTACTTTTGTAGCAAGACTGGCTGTGCAGCGGGTGAGTATTAGTTACTAGTAATCTAATAAATGCTAAATTCTTATATGTCAAAAATGTATATTGGCAATGTTTTGATTTTTGAAAGGCTACTTTTTTTGTATAGTTTCCATTCTAGTTTGAACAATGTTATGCTTTTAGAGTTGTAGTCTTATTATACAGTTACAGAAGTATTAGGTTTTTGAGCTTAATTTGAAACATTTTCCAACTTAAAGAGAAGTAAAAAGATTTGTTGTAAGAGAAATAATGTATTCATTTGTCTTAAAATGTGTATAGTCAATTTATAAGATGACGTTATTTCATGGAATCTTTGTTAAATCCATGATTGAATTTAATTTTTAAACATTCTGGTTAAGTGGGTCAAACACTTGTAATAATTACAGACCAATACCTTTGTTGTCTTGCTTCTCTAAGGTATATAAAAATAATAAAGAGGAAACTTCTACAATTTTTGTAATGGTTGAGGAGGCGATGTTAGGATCCTCTTGCTGAGAGAATGACTGATAGTGTGGCATACCTAGGGAGAGTGAAATTACCCGAATAGTCATTTATAAACAGGAAAAGCTTGACTGGAGACATTCCACTCTCCCAAAAATCAGCTGGAAGCCTTCTGTCCTCTGAATTCTGAAGACACTGAGGTTATCTAAATTAATGATGTTCCAATCCACTACTATCATTTAGATGATATTGGTCTCTTTTCAATGTACCTCTCTCCTCTTGATTCTTTTAGAGGTCCAGCCATTTGATCAAAATTTTGAAGAATAAGACCACACCACTGATACTGATAAGTAAACACATTCAAGCAGACTGTACATTTTTCCTAACTGTAAAAAGTACACAGGTGCTTTAGAAAAATATACGGCCAACCAATGTAAATGCATTAAATGTTTAAAACGAGTATATGAGCACGGACAATAACTATTAGAATTAAATGAAGCAAAGAATTTGTTTCATCCGTAAATTCCAATTATACAATAGGCTTTCTTCAATTATTATTATAACTAGCAATGTAATTAAATTTAATGAATGTGAAAATATAATTCTGTTTTAAGATTAATATACTTGCATAACATTTTCAGGAATTTCCAGAATGGAACTCTTACAATTTTGAAGTTTTATTGAATTTATTAGATATTTTCCCCCTTGATGCTTTGAAGTCATCTCATCCAGTTTCTGTTCCAATTGGACACCCAAATGAGATCAACCAAATTTTTGATTCCATATCTTATAGTAAAGGTAGGTGTTTATTATTATATAGTCTTAGCACTTAACAGATTATTAAAAATATATTTATTCAGAATAAGGTTTTATATGAAAGTTCAACATGGAGTGTATGTCTAACCTGAATTTTTGCTAGATATTTTTTATGGTAGATATATAGATAAATAACTTAACCAGCTGTGATGAGTGATATAATAAAAGACCAGAGATACTCCTTATGACATAGATTTTCATATGTTTCTATCTCTGAGCAATGTAACTGTCTGGACAGCGGTCTAGCACATAGCACATATCAGCATGGCTCGGAAGAGCATTGTGTTTATTTGTTTATTCCACACAAAAGAAAACAGAAATATTGTTTGAATAATTGTAACATGAAAAATGTGTACAAATTCATTTACAAAAGACATTGTAAGGATTTGTGTATTTTACTAACATACAAAAACTGTACTATTACAACTATCTGTGACCATTTTACAATCTGGAGGAAGATATCAAAACATTTTTCAAAGCATAGTCCTGGCTTTCCCACACATGCTATACAAATGTATCTTATTTGTATTCCTTTTCCTGCTCTGGTACTCACTCAGCATCTTTCATCTCCAAACTGTTGCTGTCAGCTCAGAGCTCTTCTCTCTTGGGGGGAAATGATTCAAAAACATAAGGTAAAAAATAGAATATCAGCATTTTTTTGGCTTGTAAATGAGCAGTTTACATATTGTGGAGCATCATTTAGTCTGATTGATCTACACCTTTCATGAATAGACAATAGCTAATAGACAATATACTTTATTAACAATATCATCAAGACATGTTACAGAGTCAAACAGTTATTACAAGTGAATTCTATTGTGTGTGAGGTCTAATTAAGATTCATCATTCCATGAAAACTCATGTAGTATGCGTGGTCTTGTAGCCAACACCGTAGGTTTCTCTTTATAGATCTTGGGTTGTCTTTCAGATGATATCGTAGCTTGTTGAAGAGTTTCATTCTAGCATATGATGGTTTTTTCTCGAACAATGCTGTTCTATGGACTGGTAGAGTGTAATCCCTTGCTTGTCTAGTGTAATGGCAGTGTAGATATCTTTGTTTTGGAGGATCCTTACTTATGCAATAAAGTATGGTTTCTAGGATGAAAATGGATGTTATTGTCAATATTTTTCAGTTTTAGAAAATGTTTCTGCAGCTCTCTCTAGGTCCTATTCCAGCCATTAACCTTATTGATTTTTTCTACATTACCAGAACTCTGTGGAGATTGCTACCTGAAGAAAGCACCCCTGACTGCTATTCCATAATGGAGGTGGCTTTCGAATAATGTGTGATATGCTATTCTCATGGCTTCATGAGTACTAGTTGTCTTGGTTCCCTTTAATGCAAACAATGCTGAGTTAAGCTTTGTACTTAACGATTAGGAGGGGTTTTTCTTTCTCTTCACGTTCTGTATAAATTTCCATTTTGTTTCCAAACTCTGTTGAAACATACAGCACCTGCTGTTTATCTTTCCACTTTCCAATCATGATTCTGCTTATGCACCTTTCGGTTGTTTCACCTACTTTATATTTAATTGCAAATTATCCATAATATAAGTACTTTTTTAAATAAAAAGTACTTATATAACGCTATGTATAGTGTGCTGCTTATTTAACGCTATTATAGTTATCCATGAGTGAGCATTATAAAATTTACCATCCAAGATAATTAATACAAAATTTACATTGTCTTTTCCTGCCTACGACATCAGTTACTCTGCAGTACAAGTACAAGTAACTTAAAAATTAGCCAATGTGGCTCAGTCAGGGTAAATAGTTTAACACATATTTGTATCTTTGCTTTTGATGTATTGGTGAAAGGCCAATCTCTCTCACTACAACATCACGTACTCTAATGAAAGTTCCTTTTATAGAAAGTGGAGATCATTCATTTTGTGATTGAAATAATCAATCAGGAGTCAAACCTTTAGTAGTGAACTTGAACATTGGTTAGATTAGGGGAATAAACATAGATACAACATTAATTTCCAAGAAACCTATTACTGCTCATGTATTGTGAAACGCATTTGATTCCGAACAGTCAATGTGTTTTCCAATAATCCTGGATTCTCTATTGTTTAAATGTTGCAGTAAGCAGTAGCAAGCCAATGAAAGTTTTTAATTCATTCACTGTTAGATCTATCCTTTGCCCAAATCTTCATTTAGGAGTTAGCCCAGGGGAAAATACAGTGAAGGGGTTAGATTTGTGAATTTCATGATGTTTTCTAGCAGTATAATGCTTGAAAGTAAATTTAAAAAATCTGTTGGTTTACCATCACCAGACATCAAGCATTAAGCGTTGATTTCTTCTATTGTCCAGTCATCTCAACCCATTGGTGGCTGGAGACCATACAGGAGGGGCATCATCATAGTCATTATTATCGCTTGCCTATTCAAACTTCGTGATTCTTCAAAAATTTAAGTTCAGATTTTTTTGTTTACATAGACTAAATTTTGTATGTAATGCTTTTTAAAATTTTGTATATAATTAGCTTCCATCATTAATTACTAAAATATGCTGTCTAAAAGAGTTGATCCATTACATCCAAATTCATTTAATTGTGTGTTTACTTTACAACAGAAATTAGCAATGTTTCCTAAAAAATATTACATTGATCCATTGTTATTGAAATATATAATTGGTCAAAAATATGTTAGGTTGGTTCAAAATATTGGTAATCTAGTTTCATACAAGAAAATGTCCATCAGGTCAGTAATAAGTGAGCTAGATACCCTTAATTTAAATAATGTGCGGAGTACAAGCTTTGTACAAAATGCCAGCCAAATATGTTCAGTGCCACTATTCACAGACAGCCAAAATCAAATACCACTACAGCTAAAGGGTTAAAATGTAATAAATGTGTGTACAATGAAATACGTTCATGTTTCAGGTGCTTTTCTGCTACATATGATGAATGGTTTTCTCGGTGACAATGTTTTTCGCAATGGAGTCAATATGTACTTGCAGCAGTTTTCATATGGGAACTCTGAGACTGATGATTTGTGGAACTGTCTGACGTTGGAGGCGGCCAAGACCAGAGTGCTACCTCCTGGCCAGACAGTGAAGAGCATCATGGATTCTTGGACTCTACAGACTGGCTACCCACTTGTCACAGTGAAGAGAGATCATGGAAGAATCACTGTGTCTCAGGTAAGAGCGAAGAAAGTCTTATGATACACTCATATGAGGTTTCACTTACAGCATCATGTTAGTGAAGAGCATCATGGACTCTTGGACTATACAGTCTGACTATCCTCTTGTCACAGTGAAGAGAGATCATGGAAGAATCACTGTGACTCAGGTAAGGGCGAAGAAAGTCTTTTGATACACTTATATGAGGTTTCATTTACAGCATCATGTTAGTGAAGAGCATAATGGATTCTTGGACCACTAATTGATTGTAACTGCACAAAGTAACTATTTCGTTGAATCTTCACAACAATATTAAACCTGTAATGTTTCAGTTAAAGTTTGAATAGTTTATTAGACAAAAACAAACAGTTAGTTACTGGTAGTCATTCAATTGTATGTCATGTAATCTTTATATTGCTGTTGGGTGATAAAAATAATATTACTCATATAAACTAAAGGGAGTTTACTAAAGCTGTGCTGAACACTTGCAAATATTACTGGGTTGGTTAAAAATATCAATCTTCTTGTATTATTGGTCTGTTGTTGTGACATTCATTCCTACAACAATAGAAATTCACCTCATCCATCTTCCCATTGATCATAGATTATGAGAAACTCTTTTATATGGGAGTTAAGTTAGGATTTACTTACCAGTAAATCTCAAAATGTACATCATAAGAACTTGAAAAAAAGTGAAGCGGTGATTGGCTAATCCATTTTTATACAGTAGTAGAATGCTGAACAAGAAATGGCAAAGAAGCAGGCTACAATAATTTTATAATGTCTGATAATGTTTTATACACACTGATTTTATTCATTATTTCTCTGGTACTAATCTTATGTAGTATGATGTTACTATAGTTCTCTATGAATCTGTCAAATATAGAATATTGTCTACTGTCAATTATTAGAGGAAAAGACCAAATAAGTTTTTTTTTTTTAAATTTTTTAAGATGGTTTGATTTGCTGTTTGTTTTCTTAGTTTTAAGCTCCTAAAATCTTCACCCTTTATGAAAAGTCCACAACTCTCATGAATTTCCATACGCATCTCCATTTGTTATGTGTAATACCATTGTGTTTCAATTGCAGAAACGTTTTCTCACAATTCAACACACGTCAGGAGAACAATCCAAAGAGTGTTGGTGGATACCACTGACTTTTTCCACTGCCATTAAAAACAACTTCAACGAGACGCAAAGCACACATTGGTTGAGTTGTGATGTTCCTGAGCTGACCTTTGACACAGGATCCCAATCTTCGGATTGGATAATATTGAACAATAAAGCTACTGGTCGGTAATACCTCAGATCTCCTTAATTACCAGTTTTAATTTTTTCAACTAATTACTATTAAATAACTATTTTTTTGGTAGTTTCAAGTAAAATTTTAAGAAAATTATTCAAAATAGCATTTGTTTCATGGTGTTCTTTAGAAAACCATTCACTTGAAGGTTAGTGAAACCATTTGTTCACTGGTTAGAAAAATTATTTAAGTTGTTTCTTTGTCCTTTTCTTCCTTACAAAAATGCAGTAAACTGAAAACTTTACAAAGACAGTAAAATAGATCATAATTTTGGTCCTGACAAAAAATAAATGATGTTTAATTTTATCAGGAATACAATTGACTACAATTGATACCTCTTAAAGTGTATATTTCATTGAACAAATTGCTGTTGGACCTCTAATGAATCCTTTCTAAATAAATAACAACACTGTAAAAAGATCTCACAAAACTTAAAAATAAACATTGTAGGAGTTTCCTCTCTTGACTTGTTATTGCCTTTGTTGGCAGGGCTGTACCGGGTGAACTATGACCATCACACCTGGTCTCTTCTAGCTAAAGTCCTTTGCAGTCCAAACTTTGCAGCAATCCATGAATTAAACCGTGTACAGTTGGTGATGGACTCCATGTCTTTGGCAAAACTGGGTCTTCTGGAGTACCGTTTAGCGATCAGACTTCTAAAATACATCCGCAAAGAGAGAGCCTACAACCCTTGGCGTGCGGCTTCCACTTGTCTTCGGGAACTGGAGGCTCTGCTGTGGCGCACTGAGAAGTTTGATCAGTTCAAAGTAAAGTTTGTACAATATTGTAGCAGTTAGTTTATTGTGTAGTGGACCTTAACACGTTAACTGCCACAGACACCCTAGTGTGTACTGATGTTGGTTTATAGTACCAAATATCACAGTATAGAGCAGCACTCAACTTGTTAATTTCCACACATTTTGAGCCTTCAAATAGACTAAAAAAAATCAACAATATACCTATTTACTAATCAACCCGTAATTTAATTCACAGACATATCCTGCAAAATATAAAAGTATAAATACAATCAGTCTGCATAACAGAAAATCCATGATACTCAGAAGTTATAATTATTGTCCTAAACTCATATTTTACATTGTTTTTCATGTTTGTATAGCTATTTGTTCTTTTAGTTAATTTCTATACGTCTTGATTTTCAAATCAGAAGTATAAATTTAGAAGCATGTTCAAAGTATCATTGTTCCTTTATATTGTATAATATGTGTTTTATACAAAGTTTAGAGTTGTTATCTGTTATTTTTGGCCTATTATTTAAATTTTACAATGTGATTTTAGTTTTGATTTCCAAATTTAAGATGTTATATTAACAGTTAAGAGCACTGGATACTTGTTTAAAAGGGCATTTTCTCAATGTTAAAGTCTCTAAGGAAAATTAACACTTTGAACTCTCATATCTTCGTTATTTAGGAAAATATGAAAAAATCTCATATTTAAACAATTTTTAAATTACTTTTACTATAAAAAATAATAATAATCAATATACAGAGTGTTCAATAAACAAAATAAGAAGACTATCATATTAGAAAATGGTGGCAGTTTTTAAAAGTTGGATGTACATCCCTAAAAACAAAGAAAGGTTTAGTTAGGTATCCGATTTATGTTTTCCAATATCACAATGGAAAACAATTGTGACCTTTAAACCAAATGATGACCCATTTAAAACAGCCACCTTGTATATGTATTCTTAACATTATTTTTCTAGATAAATGGTGGACATTTTATATGTTTTGCATTTTAGCTTTACTCTTATGGCATTAGAGGCACGTACTGTGACATGAGAAACATATTTTTTAATTAAAACTTTTATTTTTTCTAACAGAAAACAATTTTTACATACAGGTATGAACCATTTTTCTTTTACTGTATAGTATTCATACAGATTTAAATAATGTATAGCACCATATGTTTTTGTTCATTGTGTATTATGAAGTTTCAAATGTTTATGAATTAAACTGTCAAAATTGCTGTATCAGTTTGAGAACTTAACTGTACCAGTTCTAGGGTTATTATAGTCGTTCATTGTAACATTGCAGTTTTGGGTAGACTGAGTCATTTTCCTGTCATGCTTGCTTCTCTTTTCATCAATCGTATCTGTTGTTCTCAGATAACTTATAACACACGCATTTAATAGTATGAACTGTTTGTTCATTTTATTAGTTTCAATCATTTTGAATATGATTTCATATCAGTATGACTTGTTGTAATAAAAATGTATTGTTTTGTCATAATGAAATTCGCCTTTATTGGAGGTAAAAGTCAATTCCTCACTTCCAGTTCACCTTAACCTCTCACTTATTTAAGAGGCAAACATGGTTTAGTCAGCCAAAGGTTTAATGTGCAACACATTGTCTTCTCTACAAAAAATTGAATATAATTCATCACTTTCCAGAATATATTCAGAAAGAAATCAGAATGGAAACAAAAACCAGCTGATCAATCATTGACACCTCATACATATAAATGTATGCTTTGAAATTTAAATGTCTTTAATGCAGGTAGGTAGGAAATGTTTGGTAAAGTAGACTGTTTTAGTTACTGAAGGTAATTCTTCTTAATGCTTTTTTCCAGTAGAAGTTTGTCCAACATCTGTTATCAAGAACATACATGACTTTCAGTGATATGACTGCAGTGCCAGAAAAATTTGAAGACATTAAACTAAAAGAGATGATAGTGAAATTGGCCTGTGACTATCAAGTGGGTGACTGTATCCAAAAGGCAGATCAGTTGTTCAAAAATTGGATTTCCACTGGTGTCAATACGTAAGTTGATAATTGCAATTTGTATTCATCAAATACTTAAATAATTATTAGTTTATCAAACTATTTTCTACTTGTGTGGGTTTTTAATAAAATGTTTGTGGTCTAGGATTCCCCAGGATTTGAGGAGTACTGTCTATTGTGTGGGAGTGAGAAATGGAGGTCAAAGAGCCTGGGAATATGTTTGGAGTCAGTACCTGAATTCCAATATCGCCAGTGAAAAAGACTTATTCCTACAAGCTTTGGCTTGTACAGAGAACAACATTCTTTTAACAAGGTAGAAAGAATTCTACAATCAATTTAAATTATAGATTATCATTCTCTGTTTACCATGTCACCTATTTAGCATGTTTAGTGGGAAATCAATCAAATCTGTGAAGAATGATAAAATAATCCATAAATTAAAAAAATCTAATTGTTTTGCCTTTGTATTTTTTTTTATTTATTCCCGTGCTTTAAGAAGCTTATCATTTAGCTATAGTAAGGAAATCAAAGTTTTTTAATGTTATACTACAAAGTATTAATATCCTTCATACTTGTGTTTAATAGTTCAATGTCGTCAGAATTTACATTTAGCATATTTAATATATATAACTATTAAACCTCCAGTTCACTTTAAATATTTCTTCAATATTCCTTCAAATTCATCAACTGTTATTTCTTTGCATTTTACATTAAACCATTTCAAACATTAACTTCTGCTGAAAATAGCTTTTGAATTTTTAGAAACTTCTTTAAACACGAAAAGGGAATTTATTCTTATTAGTTTTAATTTTTGAAAGGTAAAATTAAATAAATAACTAAAATTATTTTCAAATAAACTAAAAATGTATTAGTACTATTACACCAGCATAAAATATGCAGTGATGAGCAATGAATAGCATTTTGATTTTATAGATTTATTTTCTTTAGAGTAACATTGATCTTATTATAATAAAGCTAAGAACGTATTCATATAATGTAACTTATACTTTATGATATAAATTTTCAGATATTTAGAACAATCCATCGATGCTACTTCGGGTATACGCAAACAAGATGCTTCTTTTGTGTTTGTCAGCATTGCGCAGACCACCAAACTGGGTTATATGCTTGCACAAGAATTTCTATTAAAGAACATACAAAAAATATATGACTAGTAAGTTGCAACTAAAGTATACCAGAGCTGTGAAAATTAGTTAAGTTTGCAAGATGAACAATATTTAGTTTTTAATGTGGTCTCCACATAGTATTAAAACCTTTGTTCGGTGATGTGTAATTTTTCAATTCCAAGTAATAAAATTGGTAAATTCTTACAATAATAATTATATATTTTTAATACTTGATCGAATAGAATATCTATCACGCCATCAATTCTGTCTTCATGTGGAGCAATATGAGGAAACGAAATATATAGAATAGGGGAGACATAGACTCAGCTCATTGTTTATTCAGTTAATTTTTATTTATTTGAGCTCTTTGCTCTTTAACCAGACTCCTCCAATCCATTACAGCCCAGATAATATAGTCAGGTCAGCATGCTTTGTGTAAGCACTGTGCATACAAAAGTGTTCATATGTCTACACTAGGCTTATGGGTTAATTTTGCAGCCGCAATTACAAAGAAATGAGCTGTTTTCTTTTCATGATGGAAAAGAACTTGTTTGTGGACAAGTTGTGAAAGTATACATTAAAATTAAATCAAACTATATGAATAATCACTTATTATTTTATTAACACCTCCAAATGTAGTATTTCAACTAACTCAAAAGATTTTCATTCAGTCTTCGATGGAGTGAACATAACCATCGTTGCAAATCTATCGCTCTCCAATAAAAATGTTTTAATCGAGTTTAAACAAATTGAAATCAATTAAATGTACATTTTACTCAATATTTATATTTTTAGTAAAGGTACATCCCTGTTAGAGGATTTTATGATTATTCCCAGACGAGGGAAAAAGCAGCAAGCAAGCCTCCATACCCCGTCCCTAAATACACTTCTAAAAAGAAATAAAGCAAAATGGACTAGATCCTTCACATTTTAAAAGATCCTCAGAGGTTATTTTAAAATCAAACTTCCTAACTGTATTATTTAATACATTTTTACTCATTTGTTTTATTATTTTCCAGTGTGTCACCAAATACTAGGTCACTTGGAAGGTACATTTCTGTTTTGACTAAAAGAATGGTTTTTCCTGAAGAATTTGGAGAGGTACGTGTGTTGTAATATTCATAAAATGAATGTAAGATATTTTAATTTCGTAAAATACAACTGCGAACCTACAAAACCTATAGTTTATTTGGTTCATAACATTATATAGATAGATAATGTACTTTATTGATAAAACATTGAAACAAGATTTGCTGAATCTGACAGGAATAAAATAAATATTTATAGTAAATTAACTGAACTAAAAACAATATAATTTTGAACTTAATCCTTATGGTAACATTCAATAGTTATCTAGCAATTACAGAACTATTGCTATTAGTAGTCGGCAGATTATCATTGATTTTTCATGCAGTCACTATCTCATTTGTTGCAGGAAGAAAACTAATTGAATTAAAATAGTTCTAGAATTATTTAAAACGTCAATCATGCATGGGATGTATTAGTCTCTAACGCTCAACAGTTGTCAAGTTTCATAAAAATGTTATTTTTGTTTTTATTACATTGTTCCCACATTTGTATTAATTCGAGTAAATGTTTTGTATTAATTTCAGAAGTATTTTTGTATAATGGGTTGAATAACTGATTATTAACAATTATTTCTATATATTGTAAATAGATTTCATTAATTTAGTAACTAATTTAAAGGCTGACACAGAATCAGTTTTCCGTTTTGTCTTTGTAACTGGAGTTACTAGACATGTTGAAAACTTTTCTTCATACTGTTTTGATTTTGTATCTCTTTTCTTTGTGTAGAGTAATTTTATGTTGAATTGTTGATGTCCAGGAATAGTTGTTGGATTAATATGAATGTATCACTTCATTAATCATTCAACATTTTCTTCCCAATTGGGGATTGATGTTTCACATGCTTTTGAATCATCCTTAAGAAACTTACAACCATTTTTAAAATGACAAAACTAACTAAAATATTTATCATTGATTCATATATGCTCTCCATCTACTGTATGCAATATATATTTAAAATAAAATTTTATCAAAAATCTTACAACAAGCAAACCAAGTCCAATCAACTGATTGCAAACCAGTACAGTAATGTGAGTATAGAACACTTTTGAAAGCACTGTGCATTCATCATATCCATGATTATTCCATAGTAGGTTTTGGTTTTTTAGGTAAAACGATGTTTGACAAGAATGTTTGTTTTAGATGACGAAGTTTGTATCACTTCATGAAGTACTCCTAGAAAAGGCACAGATGCAAATAAACCAATCCTTGGAATTTGCAGAGAGCAATCTTAAGTGGATGGAATCCTTCTACAACAAAATCTCGAAGACTTTTGTTCTAAAAAGTCCTTAAATTAAACTATTTTACATTATAAATGATATAAAATATAAACATTTTTTCAATATTCTATGTGTAGATAATTTTAAAATATGTACAGTACCGATAACCATGATAATGTTAAAATACATTTTGATATGAATATTCTTTTGCATTGGTTTTTATTATGTATTTTCAGGCTGAATAGCCAACTAGTAGTTGGATGGAACTAATAATAAAGCCTTCGGTTCACATCTTGTCGACCAATCATGATCAGTATGGCTTCTTCATCACAGGTTGCCAGCTTCTCGACAGTGTCGTGTTCCTTATTTGTTGAAGTAATATTTTTCTTGATTATTTCGGCCAATTACAATAAATCTTCACTCCTTAAACTCACCTTTGCAGCAGAACTAAGATTAGTAGGTAATAGTTTAATTTTTCACAGTCTTTTTCACTTACAGGCCAAAAGATAAGTGAAGGAACTGATAGGAAGATGGGTACAAGTGAGAACTAGCTAATGTGAATAACTGACAAGGCCACTGTTGCCTATGTTGTATTAGGCACACCATGTGTCGCGTAACAGGCTTCGTGGAGGTGTAATGCAAAATTTCAAGCCTATAGATCATTTCATTGTTGACAGAGAGATAGACAGACAGTCATACAGAAAAAAAATGTTTACATCCCCGGCAAACAAAAAAAGAAATTGTGTTAGCCTACTGAATGATGAACTTCAAAGACAATCAGCTCTAATCCCATGGTTGGACATGCAACATCAGTTCATTCTTGTCTATGTATAATATGAAGTTTCATGCACAATATGAAGTCTACAGATGGAATCTTTCTCAAGATATTTTGCCACATGATTTTTGTACATTAAATTAGGTTTGATGTCATTGTTTAAATAATAAATGTCTACATACCAAGTTACCATATAATTATGTATGTTAGTGGCATATTAGAAAATTATTTGGGCGGGAGGGAAGGGCTGACACACTGGATTGTAAAAAGTATTAAATAAGCTCCAAAAATATGGACTTCAGTATCTTCCCCCATGAAGTCATTGAGTGTTAAGACCTCATAAATGCGTTCTAGCTTAAAACAAACTACTGAGTGCAATTTTAAGGTTTGTCTTTCAAACTTTTTTTGGGAAGCCCCTTGTTTATATACACTAATGTTGTGTTAGGATAATTAGGTAACATGTGTTAATATGTCACATATTAAAAATCTCTTTTTAGTGTTCTATGTTTGTTTACAAATTTATATATTATGCTATTTTGTCATTGCCATCATGGTTACCCATAAGAGCAATGTTAAAATATTCACTAACATTTCATCCAAATCCCAAGGAGTAACATAATTAATTGAACTTTGTGTTCATCTTGTAGAAATGAAGCTTCATGCAAAAGTTGAACTCTATAGGTGAGTTCGTTTACGAGATATTGTGAGGACAGATAGATGTACTGAAATGAATGGGCCAGCCCTTTGAATGGGCTTCCCTAAATCTCAGCCAGTAAATGAAATCTTATGTATTGAAAACCTTTGACAAAATCACTTTTATGTAAACTTCTTTTATTCCAAATTTAGAAAAGTAAGATTATAAAAATGAGATATACGTATGTGAAAGAACTAGTTGGAAATTTTTCAAAAAAATTATAATATTTAATTAATGTAATTTAAATATTAAGTATATTAGTCACTAACATGTATAAAATATAAATTCAATAAACATTTTTTTTAATTTTTACAGTAAAACTAAATCAACATGCAACTCCAACTGTTTGTGAGAGTTTTTTAACTGGCCACAAATAAGGAGTTTTATTTCTTAGAGGCATATCTATCTAGTTTGGTTTGTGTACTAATAATGGGTTTTGAAATGAAAATCCAAAAAATAACAAATTTTACAATGTAATGCCCCACTGGTCATGAAAATTTCCTTAACACTACATTATATTTATGAACTTGCTTTAAAAATGTTAGAAGTACTTATAAAAACATATTTACTCTCCAACTTTAGGGTTACATGTTTAAACTTAAATCTAAATTTGATCAGAAGGATGAAATATCTTTCAGTAACTTAAAATAAACACGACTTTCAATTAAATGGCATATCCTCATTTTTTGGTGTCAAGTACTAAACCACAATGATGAGCTTGTAAAAGAGTAATTGATCAAAAACAAGTTATAGACCCAACTGTAATCAAAGGTCATAGAAATTATAAAATAATGCATATAAAACGTAGTACACAATCTGTAATATCACTAATGAAAATCAATGATAAACACATATCATTCTGATGCTTTTTTTAGTAGGAATATTGAGGCCGTAATGTGCTATACTGAAAGGACTGCCCGCTTTACAATAAGTAAGCAATGATCACGTAAAAATACAATTTCAAACAAGCCTTAATTTCTGATTATCAGTTTTTATTTAGTTGATCCTAAAAAGGACTGTCTTTTGTTATTTTCAAACTCGTATTGAATAAAACAGAGTCATTGAATATCTTATTCATCTCATAGTCATTTCAATTTAAAGAATTAAATCTCAAGATTTAAATTGAGTTAGCAAGGATTCTACGCTATTTGAACCGAAAATTTCCTCTTCTCCTAAGGGGTGGCCTATTAATATGCGCTTAAGCCTCAAGGACCATTAACGCATCTCAGATGTACGTCGTATTTCATCCCTGATGAAATTCACAACCCTTGTCCAGACTACCAAAGATGGCTTAGCGCTCCCTTGCTTCTGCAGAGAAGTCAAAGAGCAGGCGTTCAGCAGTTCTCCTACCCGTTACACAGTCTACAGAGCACACCCAAACAGAAAAAAGACTACTCTGTAACATGCTTCTTCAGGTGTCCATGTCCCTTAATTAGACCCACAACCTGAGAAGACATCAATCTACCACAGTAGAAAAGAAAAGACACCAATCTGGGGGGACTGACTTTAGAATAGACCAACACATCCTTGGACCGGATGCAGTATCCACCTTCTCTCATGTTTAATTTGATCCCATTTCGAGACAGCCCTAAAGGCTTCACCTAGGAATTCTAAAGAATGGCTGAGGTCCTGTCATGTTGGAAGCCGAGCCAGGTTGACCAAGGCATCAGCTATTTCGTTCCTACAGACCCTCACCATGATCAGAAACCCGTCAAACAGTCACATTGAAGAAACGACCTGATAACACTCCCGGGTAAATTTAGAGAGTGGAAACGTAGGAGTCCAACGCCTCCAACGCTGCTTGGCTATCTGTTATTGGTTAATTGTTTAATTTTTTGTAATTCTCATTAAATATTTCAATGTAACCGTTTCTGAAACTATGTATATACCAAAATATAGATACTATGTATAGAACTACTAATTATGAAACCTCATGAGAGTTTTCAGAGGGTTTCTCTGAAGGTTTCAAAATCAAGTACAAAACAGTAATCAACCATTTTCAAACTAATTTGAAGAGTGTATTTTCAACTAAACATTATTTGATGTAGTTTAGGATTTAGTATACTTTATACGTATTAATGGAATAGGCGACCCAGGTTCCATCAACCATCGAAATGTACTAATGTTCCTTGCGACGGACTATAAATATCATCCGTTATACTACAATTGAACAATCCGTACACTACTACGTTACACTTGCTAACGGCGTAATGTAGCGGGTACAACGGTTATTGCAAGATATCCAGATCAAGCAACAGCTCGCCTGTCCGGCCGTTGGTGGTGGTTCGGAAGTCACCTTTAAGCCGTTGGTCTCCAGATTATCTGTTAGAGAGGGCTTCTCAGTCCTAACTTCACCTGGTAAAATAAGACATCTTTACTTTTCTTTACAGCACGTCAACGAGAACTGCTCTACTGATATACTTTTAGAGGCTGTACAGTATTTAGTTCTTGTGTACCAATATTAAAACCGTTATTGTGTATATATTTTATATTTTTGTAGAGGCTAAATGTTAGAAAAAATGGTGAAAATACGGTGCCTTATCACGCAGAATTTCGTTATTGGTACCAGTTATTTTCAAACGGAAGATATTTATCATAAACATAATTTTAGTATTGCTTGGTTTAAAAAAAGTGACTTTTAACATCTTAAACAATATTAATTAATTGTGTTGTTTTTTTAATTAGGCAAAAATGCATTATTGATGAAAAGTGTTGAGCTTTCGACATAATTGATTTGATTCATATCAACGTCTTTCGGTTCACACCGCGTTAAAACATGCAGTGTTTGCGCAATTTAACAGGATGAAACGTGAATGGACGAGGGCTGTGTTTAACAAGACGAAAGGTGATTTGGCAAGGACATGTATAACGGGATGAAAGGTGAGTGTCGTGTCGGCATGAAAAGTTTACAACTCAAATGCTATAATATAGCTTTCCTAATCCTTTTGTCACATCACACTGTTTTCTCTCTCAAATAGTGTTAGACATTGAGTAGCCTACGTGTAGATCCCATAAAAATAAAGTAATATTTCAGTTATTACAAAATCTACCTTCTCCCGACTGAGCTGAAATTGCATTATATTTAACTTGTCGAAATGTGTATTTTAATCCATATCATCCTACATAATAAAGTGAAAAATAACACTCCGTGTGAGGAATGACCATAATAATGTCTCCATATGAATACTCTAGGATATTACTGATTAATAAATAAAAGTTCTTTTTCTTGTGGTAAAGTACAACAATCAACTAAATGTTATGTTACCATGAATACTATGTAATCTATTCCCCGAATACATCACAAGATTCTATTATGATCTCATATTAATAGGCTAGTTGTGTCAGAGTATGAAATCCCCCTTATATACATTGCGTTATTTTATAGCAGTAACCATACAGCTAGCTGCTGCTGCTTGGATCTCTGCTTGACAGGAACTGCGTGGCCTCCTGTAAGAACAGGTACGCTCAGATATGTCACTAATGCCACTCTTGCTGATGCCATCTTGGTGTTCTTCCTTTTTTGGGGTAAGCCAAATCTATTATAATATGGTTAATACTACTTTAGTTCGTAGTATACGCTGCTTTACTCATAGCAGCACATTGCATAAGAATTCGTTATTGAATAGGCAGCTGATGTAATAATAATAATTAAATGTAATAATATAATAATAATAATGTGTAATATTTATTGTTGTTATTGATCCACAAAAATGCATTCTTTAGTTATAGTTTTATCATCTACTCGATAGCACTGTAAGAGCCCTTTTATGCATGCGTTTTCGTATGGACGTTAAAAAAACGGACCGTAAATTTTGTAACGTGCGTTTCAGTTTTATATCGTGCGTCTTGAATTTTCTGTCGTGCGTATGCAAAAGATTGATGGTGGGGGTAGCAGTGCTACCACAATAATATTATTATTGTAATAATAATATTATTATTTTATAGAGATTTAAGGTGGCAATAATTAATAAAATTACCATTTTTATTCTCTTATTTAATTCAATATTACTATTAAGTCAGTTATAGTTAAATTTCTTCCAAGTATTTTAATTAAAGTCATTCTCACTAAAATTGGAGTCTACACCTGACATATTAGAACAACTAATAGGACTTTCAATGTTCCGGGTGCAATTCTCCAGATCCTGTGCAATGGGTGCAGTCTGCGAAGACGACGACAGAGTAGACAGTGGTCCATTACTCATTTCACTGAAAGTATTTCCACTGTGGGAAGATTTTGAGTTGTGTGATGATTGTGGAGTAACTTACATGTTGCAGCCTTTTCTTTAGGAGTCTGATCTTCGAAATTAGAGCAGAAGATAGAACATAGTTGTGACCACTGGTTTTTCTTCAGTACTCGGTCCTTGTAAGTCTCCGAAGAAGAATTCCAAATCGCTTCTCTCTTCTTAACTTCATCAATTAATAACTCTGTATTAATTCCCTCCATTATACACTAAACTACGCGCAACATAAGACAACGTGGTCAGACAAGACAAAATGACTGCCTGGCAGAACTACCACAGTGCAGACAACACGAGTGCAGGCGGCTGGCTGCACTGCGGCTTGGAGTGGGGAACGCGCGTTTGACGTGCGTCTGCATAAATGCGGCCATATACTGCCGTGTACTTTGAGCAAACGTCCGTCCCTGCGTTTGACGTCCGTTTCTAAAACACTGCGACATGTTTTAGAAACGGACGTCGAACGCAAAAGCTGTAAAAACGGACGACAGTGCATAAAGTCGCTCATATGGTCCAATGTATTTAAAAACGTGCGTTTTTTATCGTCCGTACAAAAACGCATGCATAAAAGGGCTCTAAGCTGCTGTTACTAGCTTTTTGAATCTCAACGACTATGTTTTAGTAGAATAGTACAACAATCTACTTATTGTCTGAGCGTTAGCGAGGCCTATCACTCGTGGTACTCGAAAACGTTCACTCTGCCTGTCTGTGCGATATCTCGAAAACGAACTGACACATGGTTTTGATATTGTACGAGCAGCTTCATTTCCGTATGAGAAATACAATACAGTTCGATGATGGTGCATGTCACGCAATGTGATTTGGATGAGCGTTATTGAATATTTTCACTTGGTCCTATGGGTAACACCCATGATGAAAACGTGAAAATATCGGAATAAGTAAATTCGCAAACAAACTCAGTACACTCATTAAAAATTTTAACTTGTAAAACTTACAACCTAAATATTCCAGTACTTCAAGCATCATTCTTTGGTGACTTGGTGTGTAGACTTTTCTTATTTAAACACTGATATGAATCTCAATTGAACTATAAAGGGAATGTATTATGTGACAAGATGTCTCGAGACTGATTTCATACTTCAAATTTTGCACGAAACTTCACTACTACAAAGACAAGAATAAGTTCTATGATTTGCATGTTTAGCAATGCTATTTGGCTGAGTTTCATTACAGCCTATCACTCTGTGGACTCACAAATTTCTCTCTGGTTTCTCGGGGGATGTGAAGTTTTCTTTTCAGTAAGATTACCTGTTGTTCAATCTCTCAATAATGAAATGGTTTAAAATTTGCATTGAACATTAACAAAGCCTGTTACGCGACGCGTGGTGTAGCGATCTCCTACCTTTTGTACAGTTACAGAAAGTTAGTAGGTTTGTTTTGTACTTATATTATGTATAATATATATTTTTCACAACACTGCTACTCGTTACTGATTAATATAATTATTCTCTCCGGTGTTCTTGGAACTAAAGTATTGGCGGCATACTAACCTAATTGGTACGCGTAGTAACCTATCTCTCTTGAACTTTTTAGTCAACCATCAGCCCACCTTGCCGGACCTCGCGCGCCTTGTCCACAAGTAAAATTAACATTTTTTGTGTTATAAATTTGCCCTTTCATGCGAGACGTCTATTTTATATGAATATATGTAACTTTGTAAATAATTAATTATCTATGGTGATGTTTTATTTGCCAGATTGAAATGGATATAAGTTATGACGATGTCCTTCTGAAAAGACCACGTTGTCGTGATTATAAGTTGTCTCAATAAATGACTGATTTCGTCGTGATTTCGTTCTAGGAGAGTTCTTTCTCCCCGAGAGTTTGAGTACTTTGAGTTCAAGCTCTTACTACTCTCCTAGAATTCACCTTTAAGTACATCGAGTTCCAATCCTACTTCGCGTAGATTGCATCCTTCTTTGATTATACTTTAACCCCTTCTTCCTTTTTGCGACCACAACTATAACGTCGAGCCAAGAATGCTGACGCCGTGGTATGGGAGTCGACAATAACGTTTAAGGGAAATCCAATTTTAATCCCACAAATATTATAAATGCGAAAGTTTGAATGTTTGGATATTTGGATGTTTGGATGTTTCGAGGTTTGTCCTCGAATCACGCTGAAACTGCTATACGGATTGTGCTGAAATTTGGAACAGGTATAGCTTTTGGTCTGAATTAATATTCAGAGTGCTTTTTACCACCCATAACACATTCATTTCACCAAATAAAGTCGGTTTCAAATTGAAAAATTAGTTTGTTTACATTCGAATGTTATGATAAGAACGAAACGTATTTTGACAGCTGTTGACAGCTATAGTTCGACAAACTTTCTGAAACATCTGTTTGCATTTGAATTTTATCAATATTATGTAAACAATGCTTGATCGGTAGTGTAATGCAGATAGTAAATAAAACATTAATACATAAATTTTACTCCAGATTGCGCCAGTGACGAATTAAAATCATCTAATGCATTAAATACTGTTATTAAACTAACCTTAATGAACAAAGTTATGAATGTTTTCACATAAGTTACTTTAAACTGATGGGCTTCCTTGACACTATGATATTACATTTTAACAATGGCTAATGGAAAAACAGAGAAATGAATACTAACATGCCTCAACGATTCTTTCTTTCCCTGGCTACAGTCCAAAAAACAAGTGTAACGCAAAACTTTAATAACGATTATTTTGGAAAGTTGCAAAACCTTAATAAGAATTTCCCTCTTATACCGAAAGTACATAGTAGGTAGGACTCTCCCCTAGGTCGTAATAGGCTTTTTAGTCCTACTTATGTGTGTATTTTCTTCATCAGGACAAGGTAAACTCAACTATGTGAACACGATTTTGACCAAAGTACATTTCCGAGAACTAGATAATCGAACGTATATAAAATTGGATCGAGGCAATATGGCAAGCTAAACTGTATATATATATATATATATATATATATATATATATATATATATATATATATATATATCTTCTTCGTCAGAACAACAAGGCAAACTCTACTATAGTACTGGAAATATCTTAGACCTGAAATATATGACAAGGACTGGAAATATACGCTTTTTGACCGAAGTAAGTTTCCAAGACCTGTGTGATCTGAGATTTGTGTTTTCTTGATCGGGATGACAATGCAGATTCAGCTGTGACGTTATGTATATAATTAATTAGAACCAGAAATGCTCATACATGTGCCAAACATGATATAATAATTAAGTTACACTCTGATACTATTTACCACGAACTTAAATAATATCTACCCGATGTATGCCTACTTACGTTTTAAAATTTTTAGAGGACTTCCATCATATTACATCATAATTGCTTTTACTAAGTAATATAAGGACTTTGGTTCTAAGATTGCGTGCGAAGCCGCGGGTAACAGCTAGTGTTTCATAAATGATTAATTTTTGTAGGCAATATTTCAAAGAACAATGGGACCACTAGGCTCACCCTCGGATATCATTTTAAGTTTATTTTTACTCTATTTTGGCAGCAACGAGACAAAGTCATATTTTTATTTATTACCCTAGAAGTGGTATTTAATATCTGCAAGTTTCTTGCCACAATTAAACTTGCATGTAAACTTTGTAATCTCGAGTATATTACTACGACCCCAGACATCTCCAACCCATGTGTTTTGTCCATTCGGTACACTTGTTTATTAAATGTGAAAAATAAATCTAAAAAAAATAATAGAGTGACGTAACGGAGAATCGAATGATCCGAAAGAACGTAACGACAGAGTTATCGAACAGACGGATCAAAATCATTAGGGATTATCCTTGGACTAAAAAGAACCTATACACCAAGTATCAAAACTTTGAAACTTATTATGCTATTTAGACCAAGTTTTTATACAAGATAGGTTCAAGTGTCCTGTTCTTTATTATGCAATTTAGAATGTGTTAATATGAATAAAAATTATCAAATTACCATTTAAGTTTAATTCTTGACCGGGTGGCTCAAAGATTTGAACCAAATGTGGGACATGAAGACTGGCATATACTAAGGGATCAGCCTCTCCTAAAAATCTGTTAGCACTTGAGATTGTGTGATGGGCATAACGTGTTACAACACCATACATTATCTTTTATTGTGCGTTATGTGAAGGGTCAAGCGCAAGAGCTTACTGTTAGTGGTTCATTGGCTACATTGAACAACATTTGAGTTCAAGCAACGAAAATAGTTTTAAAAACATTAAGAACGTCACTTATAAACATTGCCAGTTTCGGTTAATCGTTACATTGCATTTTTACATATGAAAATCTATGAAGCATTTTTGTGTTATAGGATCCTGCAGTCTAATATGTAAACTACGTCTTTCTAAAAAATACTGGTTTTCGTGTAAATAGTGTTTACGTTCAGTATTCTGTTACTCTCGAAATTAATTATATTTATCACCGGATATTCTTTCATTTGAAGGTAATTTATAATGCTCACAAAAATTGTTTAACCTCGTATGTATTCTAATTATTCAAATTCAGGAACCACAAGACGCATTTCACTGTTAAGCAGATTTAAGTACATTGATCTACTGAACACTACCTACAAGTAAACGCGTCTGTGCCCTGGCAGCTGTACAGTCAATTACTACAAAAAACGAATAACCCCACCCTCCAAAAAGATCCACAGAATTTACCAACTTTGGGGGAAATTATTAAATGATGTCTTGACATACAGGCACCTTATTATTTGCAGGATGATATTCGCAAATATATGATTATCCTCAACAATTAAATTACTTGTTGCCACGAAAACAACACTTGACAGATATTAGTAAACAATTGTGTTACCGTATACATTGCAGTGACTCCTCGAAGTGTAATATACTGAAGGGAAGATATCGCATTACCGGCGCTGGCGCTAGCTACGCTTCACACCACTGGACATGGGAGCCGAGTGACAGGCTGTGTGGCTTGACTGGGACATTCTTCAAAACGATAAGTCAAAACCATATAGGCTATAAGGATATATGATTAGTTTGTGTGCAGTATATAGCGTACAGTAGACGCCATCTGTATGTAGATTGCTTACTGACCCTTGGCCCTGAATGTCTAGCCGGTCTTCTAAGTGGGCGTTTATTGTAACACTGATTCGTAGATTGTATATCACCGACACCTATTTGTCTAAAAAGATTTGAGTATCTCGAGGTACTAACTTTGGGGGGGGGGGGGGTGCTATGTTCTATTGGAGTTCTGTGCCCAGAAATAATGAGAATAATGAGAATAATGAGAATAATGATTTATTCCATAATAACTAAACAATTAAATAACATTACAAAACCTCGGAATTACACTGCCACGATTTCCAGTTATGTGGCAGCGCAACTAAAAATATAATATATAAATAAACAAACAGAGTCCAGTCCATCACTTTAACTGCCATCTTCTGTGTAGCTTTAACTAAATAAAATACACCTTTAAAGATATAAGTCACCAAAACAAAGAACAAAAAAGTTTCCTTTTAAATATTGGAAAATCTTTCTACATACATACATAAACATATCCCTGTACATAAATATATACAAATCTATAAATAAAAACGTAATAATTTTGCTATTTACAAACCAAAAATAATTTGTTTTTTTTAATTAATGGTGTTTTACATTATTATAGGTTTAGGCTATATACAAAAGAAAAATTACAAACAAAAAGATACTAAATTAATATACTGTTTAAGAAATTAGTATCCTCCAACGAGAACAACCACCATTTAACAGATTTATCAAAACTATTAAATGAGTTACATAATTTTATTTCAAGCGGTAATTTGTTAAAGTACTTTGGACCAAGATAATTAAAGGATTGCCTAAATGAAGATCTGTTGACTTTAGGTACTCGAAAGATGTTCTGAAAATTACGTCTAGCACTATAAACTAATTCAAAAGTTCCAGTATTACCACTTCTGATATAAAATACTCTTAGTACCTTATATACAAAAAGGTGCTGTATAGGGAGAATTTTCAAATGACAATAAAGAGGATAGGAACTTTCTCTAATAGATTTTCCTAATATGATTCGAATAAAATGATTTTGTACAACTCGCAATTTTTCTACGTGGTATTTAAAAGTCCCGCCCCAACATTGAATTGCGTATTGCAACCTGGATTGTATTAAGGCGTAATATAAGATTCTTAATAACTTTTCGTCACAACAATTTTTTAAAAAATAAAATTTTCTGATACAAGATTTTAATTTATTTTGTAAAAACAATATATGCTTATCCCAAGATAACTTTTCATCGAAAAAAAACACCCAGATACTTAAATTGATCCACCTTTCCAATAGTCAAACAATTACAAAAATTTCCAGTACAGTTTTGCTCGTGATATTTTACCAATTCGTTAAAACTAAAACCAACAAAATCAAAATTCATAAATTTTGTTTTATTTACATTAATTTCCATTTTGTAAATAGGATTGCCGGTATCTTATATGTGTTATGCATGACGAAGTTATGTGTAATCGGTAACCAATCTACTCGTACTGTTTGATCACTTGTCTGGTATTTGGTATGATGGAATATATTCATAGCTATTTTGAAATGTTTTTCACACGCTCCTACTTTAGTAATCCTAGTGGATTTGAAAATTAAGGTTATGTGAAAGCGAGCTGGTTATCCGCTTATTAGACACATCTTTGTAATATGGGTCAACCTGAACTGTGAAGAATTATCACCGATAAAATATTTTGCAAATCCAAAATTTAACAAATTAGTTTTAACTCATATCTAAGTTCATATCTAAATTGGTGTGAACCGGAAGTCTTGTATTTTATTTTAGTTATGTAAGCCTAAGGGTAGAATACATTATGAACTTAGATAATGGGTTTTATAAGATTTCTAGATCGTTTATTATTTGAATTTAAAAAACGCACCGACTATTATTGACGTGTTTTAATCAATATAATAGAAGTGGAAGCTTGTAATAGTCCGTATACACGTACATTTTCTAGAATGGTTTGGTAACTTTCTATCACTACTATCGGCCTTGTACCACAATGACACTCCCACTTATCCATTATGTTTGATAAGTTTGATGGAATTGTTAGCTGACTTATAGTTATACTTGTATAATATTTACAATATGATTAGTTAGAGTAAGTTTTAGTTGCAGGTTAGAACAGTTTCTTGTGGAATTGGTATTTGTAGTGCGAAGAAATAAATAAACAGGTCTGATTAACTTTCATCTCTGTTTTCTGATGAGGCGAACGTCTCCTATTCGCCGGTTGATGGAGCATGAATCTATCTGTCCTCTAGAGGAAGGTATGGGCTGGACCTCTTAATAGCATTTCCTCTTCTACCACGGTGAGGGGTAAAATACGATCTTGCCTCCTTTTTGAGGTCGTAATCCATTAAAAGTGCCGCTCTGGACCACGTCTCGTTATAACAGCATAAGCGGTCTTATTTTCTCTTTCACTAAGGTTAGGGGTAGAAGACACTTTTCCCCCTCTTTTAGAGGCTGTAATCCGTTAAAAGTGCCGCTCTGGACCTCGTCTCGTTATAACAGCAGAAACGGTTTCATTTTCTCCTTTACCAAGGTGACCGGTAAAAGACACCCTTGTCCCTCTTTTAGAGGTCGTAATACGTTAACAGTTGCTGCTCTGAAAGTCTTCTCGGTATGGCCGTAAGTGGTCGCTCAACAAAGTGGGAATGTACCCGTTCGCAGTGTGCCGGAGTTGCTTTAGAGATAATTTAGGTTGTAACACGTTAGATGGAATCCCTTGAACCACATGTGAAGGGACGCCCGTTAAATAACTAGCCAGGACAAATTGGGGTTTAGGAGCAAGACGAAACTTTGGGCCACCGCTGGAAACTTTTACTATTTTTTACACTTTCAAATTTAAGAAGCAAAATAATGAATTTTGTACAAAGTTTTTACGTCTTTAAATAGGTTGTACTTACGACTGATATTCATACTTGTGGAAGCACTGCTTTGGTAGAAACTGATATTTTTCCGTAGTGGACAGAGAGTAAGGTAAGTACAGTCAACCGCTGATATCAAAGCTCTTGACCCTTTTCAATGTTGAGAACGATCTTTCAACAATACATGTCGACACAGGAAGTGTCCCTCACTCTTTTAAAAATGAAATATATGTGGGAAAAAACTGATTGTCACTCGGTAAATAGAGCTCGTAAAGACAGTCATAATAAACGGAAGTAGGGCTTTAAGAGGTTGGATAGTAAAATGAGTTTAAACGAATTTGGTAATAAATTAAGAACCATTATAGTAATACTGAATTATTATTTAAATAATAATCGTTAGCTAAACATGTAAATTAAAAAATGAAAACTTGGGGGAGTCCGGACCCCTTGGACTCCCTCACTGGCTACGTCTTTGACGTCCGTAAACTCATGGATATCGGTCAATCCCCCTGGAAGCCCTGAGGATCTGAGCAAGATTTTCGCCCTGGCATGTAGTGAGAACATCGTTAATCAGTTGCCACAATTCCTGCTAAAATCCTCTTAGTTTGATTATCATTAACCCCTCTCTTCTATCTGTGTGTTTTCTCTGTAACTCATTTTATTGTAATCAAAAAACAACATATTGTTTGAATTATATTTTTTATATATAATTCATTTTCATGGGATTTACGCGTAACCTACTCAATATCTCGATAATATCATACATCTTAGAGTCCGAATGTAACTAGTTTTACTTTACTCGTTAATCACTGTACCTATTCATGGTCCTCCAAGTCCAGGACCTCTCTGTTTTAATTTTTTTATAATTTCAGAAAACACTGTTCAATACTTTTCCAATATAACTAGTCAGAGGCTGAGATCAGTAATATCACGTTTATTAATAAAAACAGCCCTCAATGATGAATGAGTGTACAGTAAGTTTAGCAGTACCCTACCTAAGTATGTAATCGTAATAATCGATGTAAGGCATGAACTTCCAGAAAATTAGTTATAAACAGCCCATTCGGCTCAGGCGGAAGAAGTAGGTAGATTTTGTGACAACTAAATATTATTTATAATTCATTTTCATGGGATTTACGCGTAACCTACTCAATATCTCGAAAACCAACAGATACAGATACCAAGACAGCAAAACATCGTTTATCATAAAATGTTTAGTAAATCTTATAAATTTACGTTTTCCTCTAGGTTCATAAATAACGGAGTTTTGAATTTAAAAATGTTTAAACGGCCACCAGTAACAGGGATACCATGGGTATATTCCTGATAAGTGATTACAGTTTAAGATAAGATTTAATTTTAAAGATCGGTGTTGCGTCCTTAACTCGGAGCGCAAAAAAAGGGTTTGTTTATAAGTACCCGTAAAATAACTCCATTCAACGGTATTACATTAATTAACTCCAATTACTTCAGTAACAATAAACTATTTTAGACCAGTGTGGAAGAATACTAAATTCGAAGTATTCTTGGGGTTTAGGAGCAAGACGAAACTTTGGGCCACCGCTGGAAACTTTTACTATTTTTTACACTTTCAAATTTAAGAAGCAAAATAATGAATTTTGTACAAAGTTTTTACGTCTTTAAATAGGTTGTACTTACGACTTAGGTTGTACTTAAGTGCGAACTTAGGTTTGCAGTTAACGCAATTACGATGTAATAAATTATGGGGCTCTATTTCAGTTCCATGGTTAGGAGCTTAAGATGTTAAGCGAAATTACGAATTGATTTTATTTTTAGGCTTTGCTTGAGCACTTATAGTTTCGCTAGAACTGGCGGTCATTTCATCCTGTAGTGTCGGGCTGTTTTTTGGAGCTTCGCGCAAGGTTTTTTTTAAAAAAATTATTAAAAATATAAAATAAAAGCAATATAAATAAAGAGTAGGTACTTTGGGATTATACCGACCACACCCAGACATGAATCGTTATTTCACATTTCGTTTCTACTGATTACTAGATTAGCGTAGAACAATATTTCGTCAATATAAAACAGGAATTGTCTTATCGCAAACACCTCCCCATCCTCAGACAGAGGTCAAAGTCGAGCGTCTAGTAGATAACGTGATTGCAGAGTCTCGCCGCCCGTTCAGCTGGTGCATCGCTTTGTTGTACTTCCGTGTTTTACCTCCTACATTTCTCCAACACAAAATTCAACAAAAACAAACATTTACCAAACTAAACTTTTTATTAAAAAAACACTCAAAACTTGTTTTTATTCTTGATCACATTCCGCCACCCAAAATGCGAGTGCCTCCGGCCATCAGCGCGGGCTTCGGCAGCACCTTCGGTGCTGCCCCGCGCTGATGTCGACGAAGAGAAAAACATCCTCGAAGATAGTACCTATCAGTAAAATATCAAATTCTAGAGGGGCTAATTCAGAAATATAAATTGAATTGTAATGGAAAGGCAATGATGTACCGTGCAAATCACGTGATGCCGCGCGGCCTGCCGTAATCAGGATTCTCGAGAAAGATAAGATAACAGCGACAACAATACCGATCACAATACCTGGAAATGCTTGTAAGTTTGTAATTTTGTAATTGAAGAGTTGTTTTTTCGTTCTATCATGTTTGTTTCTATAAATTTCTATTTTTGTGTTCTTCATACTGGTGTGGTCGGTTATAATCCCAAAAGTACCTAAGAGTTATATATTTTTGTGTTCAGAATTAAACGTAGAATTGCACTATATTGTAAAATTAACCATCCAAAATTTTCTAATAAACACTTTTTTTAATCAAATATAAAATTTACGAAAAATATTCTTAAATTTGGGGGGGACCATACCTAGCAAATGAAGTTTATAGTGAGAAATATTTATAAGTGAGATAGCCATTCTGTGTCAAATTTTTATCTAGTTTCAGAAAAAAAACATAAACATTATACACATTTATGAAAGCATCATAAAGCTATAGAACAAAAAGCAGCGATGCGTATAAATTCTGAAAATCGGGTGTACACGTAAGACTTTGGTAAAAACAAGTTTTGCTAATAACATTTATCTATGAATACATGTTATTTTGCATATTTTATTACTTAGAATAAAATAGAATATTTAGTAGTAATGAAATAATTACCATAAATTATTTTTTGAAAAGTAAAAAAAGTTAAATTTTGCCATTATTCAAAACTTTTGCGAAAAAATTTTCATTCAGCAAAATATAAAATAGTTTTCTAAAGCTTGTACTATATCAAAAATTTATAAATTTATGGTTTATAAGTAATAGGAAATATTATGTAGTTAGAAAACTATAAATATAACTAAAGATATTGAAAAAATATAGAATAACCCAAACAGTTTATTATATATAACCAAAGAAATTACAGGAAATATATATTTTATTGAGAAAACTATCTATTTACCAAAAATAAATAGTTACTTCAGAGCTAAAAGAGTGCTATAAATAACGTTTAGTAAGTGAAAACAATAACAAACTATGTGAAATGAATTTTAGCCAAGTCATTTTGCCATAGCCTACACAAAGCGGTAATTTCTCAAACATATTTCAGTAAATAGAAATTGATTTATTCTAAAAATATATATGTTTACACTACTACGACATCAAACAACACACTACACATTAAATACGACACTAAACCACGCGTAAAACTATTAAAACTTACAAATATCCACAGCTCGGCACGAAAGTGATACAGAACGGCAGCGGCAATATGGCGGTCACAACAAACGGCGACGCGTTTTCTTTTACGTTCAAAATAACAAGCTTGCTACGTCATAACCATAATACAAAGGAGGAATAAAACTCATCTGTTCCTTAGCATTTTTCTTCCCGAATCCAATGGTGCATGAATTATATCGATACGTTACCGGAGTATATTATAAAAAGTAATTATACGAGGGAATGTTTGATCGACAAAAATTTTGACGGTTAACACCACAAAGCGGCATTAACCGACATAATTATGTCGATTAACAGTTCTAGGGTTAAGCGAAATTTTCGAATTGATTTTATTTTAGGCTTTGCTTGAGCACTTATAGTTCGAATTAACTATATTTCCGACGCCATGGTTGAGTTTGTCTTCTTGCTCCAATATACATATACGTAGGTCTGAAAAACACATACAAACACTTAAGGAAATGTACACATACGTAGGTACCTTTAGCCGGTAGAAGGATGACACTTGGGGAAAGTATGATTTATAAAATTATGACTCTTCCTCAACATCCTGCTTATCAAGGTGCGATATATTTAAATCTTTTAACGCAAAATTATGTTTTTCGGAATGTAAAGAAAAAGCCATTGTATACCTATTTCCAGTCAGCCTAGCCTAAACAATAAATCCCATTGAAAATAATTTGGATGAATGTGCAAGTTTCTTATGAATTTACACTGCTTTTTGAGTTGATTAACTTTGATATGGAGTTTAATATCCTAATAATTAACAAAATGCTAGGCAAAAATATATGTAATGTTGTATTACAACAGGAATATAATGAAATGATTAACCTAACCTAAAACAATCAAGTTATTATTTATACTGACGGATCACAGACTGACAGAGGTACTGGCGCTGCCGTTTATATCTCAAATATAAATATTCGACATAAATATAAATTGGATAATAATGTATCAAGCAATTCAGTGTACACAGAATCTTATGAATAATGAAATTGTGATATGCTTCAATTGCCAAACTAATATTGAATAATTGAAAATGCATCGTTGGGAATCTATGAGGATAAAGGACTCGTAAATAATATTTTGAAAAAAAAAAAAATAATAATAATAATAGCACAAATAAATACGTCATACAGTAGTGTCCCGGACATGCCGGATAGCTGAAAATGAAACAGTAGACGCATTAACTAATGAATCAACTCTAGAAAATTTAATGACCAGCGAATTTTACATAACATATGAAGATTTTTAAGCATTTCAATACAAAACAAATATAAACAAAATCATGAATAATTTTGCCACCACAAACAAAGACCAATTGTATAGAAATATCAATAAGGAAGTCTCAAAGTAGGCCTACCCATGGTTTAAGACATGAAACTTGAAAAATTGTCAATATTTGCAAAAGACGACTGGGACATGCCAATACAAATACCTGCCACCATAGAATTAAATACTATTTTTCCTCTGTGCCTGAATTGTTCATTAGGTGGAAGAAATAAATGTTTCAAGCCCATAAAAGAAATCATTAATACTCATACAAACCTGAAAGCAAAAATCAATTGCAATGACCACGTTGTGTAACAGAACTTAACGGTTTCCTGAGAGCAATAAAAAAAGGTTTAAAGAAAACAGTAGAAAAGTAAACATTACATTAAATATATGAATGTTTACCCAGTCCATGGTCTTCCATCCGTGAACTTTCCTTTTCGGGTTAGAAGATTGTCTGGCCGGCCCCTGGCAGAGAATATGTATCAATATAATGTATAAAATCCAGGCTGCCAAATTGTTGGTTGAAGGGAAAAAACATTTCAAATGGTCGTTAAGTTACACGTGTTACTATGTTGTCATATTATAATATTTACATAAAACAGATGATAACTTTTTTATATTTGGGCTTTGTATTTATACTATGAAACCCCCCATATTTTGTATTCAAACTTTAAGAATTGATTCCAGTTAGTTGCCACATGTTTTTCACCTTAATTTTTATGTCATAAATAATTTGTTAACAAATATATTGTTTTCGGACCATTTATTTATATATCATATATTTGTAATTTTAAATCTTTGTTTCTGCGTATGTTAGAAATTTCAAGATGTGTTCCTAAGGAGATGAGGTAGGTGCAGCTGCAAAATGTTATTTCGTCAAATTGTAAAACATATTTTTACGTCCCTTAATATGACCAATACAATGATTGAATATATCATCAATCGATTCCTCAACAAAACTCAAACATTTTGTACAATTAGAATTATCTAATGTTTTAACAAGTACTTTCAATAAAATTAATAACATTTGTTTACGTCAATGCATTTCTTTAAGGGAATTTTCATGAACTTTAGATGCCAGTGGAGCGGAGCCTTGAAGACGGAGCGAAACATTCTTCCTTAGTGCGCCTCAGGGACAAACCTATGTACCAAATTCCAGTCTCTATCGCCATAGTTACCGCTGGGTTTTGATGAATCAGTCATTTATGCTTAAGTTGCAGTATTTAAAAGTTTAATCAAATATACGTTTATTAAATAATGGATAATTTTTATTGAGTAACTTATCTAAACTTCTTTTTCAGTCATCAACGATATATAAGTAAGTAAAACTCCTAATTCTACCATTGTACATATATTGTCCTATTCTACCATTTTCCATACATTGGCCTACTTCTACCATTTTTGCATATTGTCCTATTTATGCCATATCTCATACATTATTCTATTTAAACCATTTTGTATACATTGTCCTAGTTGTGCAATTTTCCGGACATTGTCAAAATTCTGCCATTTTCAATACATTGTCAAAATTCTGCCATTATCCATACATTGTCATAATTCTAACATTTGCCATACATTTTTCTAATTCTGGCATTTTCAATACATTTTTCTGTTTTATCAATTTTTCATACATTGTCCTAATTCATCCATTTTCCACACGTTGTCCTAACTCAGCCATCCTTCTTATACATGTCATTTTTCAATATATTGTGTTATTTCTGTTACTTTCCATAGATCGCTCTAATTTGTTTTATAGTCTCTCAATTGATGTTTTATTCGACCACACTCTTTCTTTTTTCGACCTGCTGTCCCCTTTGTCGAACATATTGCAACGTGTTTCAACCACCGAATATTTAATTTCCTCCAAAAGTCATATGTTTGCCAACTTCTCTCATCTTATTTGTAAACATTATTTTACTTTGTTTTCTTCATATTATAACCCCCTTTCCTCTTTTATAATCATAGTTATCCTGTTCTACCCTCCATTTAGTTTTTTCTTAATAATGCGCAAAATTTGTAACCCTTTTATTTTTAAAATCCTGTTATATTTTATCCTCTCATTCCTCAGACTGCTTTAGGTCGTGCAAGTTGTCACGTTTTGTTACTTAATTCTGCCAATTTCCCACACGTCCTATTTCTGCAATTTGTCATACATCATCGTAATTCTGCCATTTGCCATACATTATCCCAATTGTGCCATTTCACATATTTCGTCCTCTTCTATCAACTTCTGTACATAATCCTAAATCTGTAATTTTCTGTACATTGTCTAATTCATTCATTTTCCATACATTGTTTTAATTCTGACATTTTCCATACATTTTTCTGATTCTTGCATTTTCCATACATTGTCCTAATTCTACCATTTGCTATACATGTTTCTATTTTATCCATTTCCCCAACATTGTCCTGATTCGGCAGTTTTAATACTCTTTTAATTAATGTTCTATTCAACCACACATATTGTTTTATTCGGCCTGTATTCGTCTTTCCATAATGTATTCCTACTACGTGTTCCTACCACCGAATATTTAGTTTCCTGCCAAAGATTTATGTTTCTAGAGTTTGTTTGCCTACATATCCATTCCTGTTTTGTTTTATTAATTTTACCCCAGTTTTATAATCCGATTTATCCTGTTTTATTGTCCCTGTAATTCTTTCCTAATAATACGTATAATTTGAAACCCAATCCTTTTAAAAGTCCTGTTACAATTTATCCTACTATTTCTACGTACTACATTAGGTTGTGCAAGTTATCACATTTGTTACTTAAATCTGCTATTTATCCATACATTTTCCTCATTCTGTCATTTCCCATACAACATCCTATTTATATAATGTTCAATGTTATAATGTTCTATACATTGTCCTAATTCTGGAATTTTCCTTATATTGTCCTAATACGCATTATTTGAAACCCCTTCCTTTTTAAAATACTGTTATCTTACTCGTTCCTCGGACTACTTTAGGTCGTGCAAGGTATCACGTGTTGTTAATTACATCATTTCACATACATTGTAGTAATTCTGCCATTTTCCATACATTGTGCTAATTCTGATATTTACCATATTGTCCTAATTCCGCCATTTCAAACATTTTCTTAATTCGACCATTTTTCAAATATTGTAATTCTGCCATTTCACATATATTAGCCTATTCTCAAATTTCTATACATTGTCCTAAATCTGTTATTGTCTGTACATTGTTTTATTATGCTATTTTCTATACTTTGTCTTAATCCTGCCATTTTCCTTAAATTTTTTTATTTCTGCCACTTTCTATACATTTTCAATTATATATCCATTTTTAGAATATTGTCCTAAGACCAATTTACCATACATTGTCCTAATTCTGGCATTTTCCAATGTTATCCATTTTCCCTACATTGTCCTGCATCTGCCATTGTCTGCACATTGTCCTATTTACGCCATTTCCTTTACATATATATATATATATATATATATATATATATATATATATATATATATATATATATTACATATATTACCTATTTATACAATTTTTTGTACATTGTCCTAATTCTGCAATTTTCCATACATTTACTTAGTTGATTTATAATCAGTGAATTGTCCTTATTCATCCATTTCCAAACATTGTATAATTCTGCCTTTTTTCGTACATTGTTTTAAATCTGTTATTTTCCATAAATTATTCTAATTCTGGCATTTTCCAAAAATTGCACCCATTCAGCCATTTTCTATACATTGTCTTAATTCTGCAATTTTCCATAATTTGATTTAGTTGTTTTATTTTTAATACATTATCCTATTTATGCTATTTCCTAATTCTGTCATTTCACATATACTGTCCTATTTTTGAAACTGTTTTATAGAAGAAGTGGCAATGAAGGTACAACTTTCCTTGTATATGGAACAAAAAACGTAAATAAAAGAATTTTTAGAGTACCAAAAGTAAAAAAGGAAATATTTAGACTATGCTTTCAGTACGTAGGTCCAAAATTCTTTAATAAATTACCTATTAATATTAGATCAATAGATAAATTAAACCTTTTCAGCAATAGTGTATTTGACTGGTTAATTGAGATAGATGATGTTAGATTTTTTAATAGAGTCATTAGCTAAAGTTAAAAGTTACTGTTTATTTTATATAAAAATTAATTTGGTTTCATGTACCAAATTGTATATAGATGGTTATTGCATATAATGTATAATGTACTGTGTGTTATTGAATGCATGTACATGCATTTTGTAATAGTGAATGTGCCTAAATAGCGCATTGATTTTTTCTTTGACAGAAGTTATTTATATGTTTATAATGTTGATTTGTTTTTAATGTACTATGTTTGCTGCTATGTTTTTAATTTGTTTTGTATTCTTTTAATTCGAATTGTATAAAGAGGATACTAATTGTTATGTTGTTTTTACTGTTAATATTAGATAATTTTTATTCTGACATTATATGGATAAGTAATTTTACTAGTTATTTTTATATTGGTTATATTTTTTGTATTCTTATTTTTAGTTCATTTGTAGTTTCAGGCACCTCGGAGAGTGGCCAGCATGTAATTTAATGCAAACTGAACTCTAAAAGTAATATTAAGTTTATTTTATTTTGTTAATCCTAATCACGCTACTGGACATGTGATTAGGCTATTCCTAAGATTTTATTTTTGTACTGTTTTTGTAATTTTTTGAAGGAATAAAATCATTATTCTCATTATTCTCTTCTATTCTACAAATGTCTATACATTGTCGTAAATAAGCTATTATCTGTACATTGTCATATTTATGTCATTTTCTATACATTGTCGTAGTTCTACAATTTTCCATACATTGTCTAAATTCTTCCATTTTCCATAAATTGGTCTAATTTTGGGATTTTCCATACATTGTCCAAATTCACCCATTTTCCATACTTTTTCCTAACTCTGTCATTTGCTATAATTTGTCCTAATTCTGCCATTTCCCACACATTGACTTATTTTTTTGCCACTTTCTATACATTGTCCCAGTTTATTCATTTTCCATATATTATCCTATTTCTGCAATTGTTCTAATTCTGGTAATTTCTATACATTTTTCAATTTTATCCATTTTCCCTAAATTGTAATAATTCAACCATTTTCTATACATTGTCCTGGCTCTGCCATTTTCTGCACATTGCCCTCTTTATGCAATTTCCTTTACATTATCCTATTTATACTATTTGCAATACATTGTCCTAATTCTGATATTTGTCCCAATACGCATTGTATTTAATCCCTTCCATTTTTAAAAACCTCTTACATTTTATCCTACTTATTCCTCGGACTACTTTAGGTCGTGTACGTTATCACGTATTGCTAATTTTTTCTGCCATTTTCCATACATTGTAGTAATTCAGCCATTTGTCATACACTGTCAATTTACAGCTATTTTCCATAAATTGTCCTAATTCTGATTTTTCCATATTATCCCAATTACGCCTTTTTTATAGAGTGTCCTAATTCAGCTATTTTCATACATTGTCATAATTCTAACATTTGCCATACATTTTTTTAATTCTGAAATTGTTCATAAATACATTCTCCTACTTTTGCCCTTGATTGTCTTATTTATGCTGTTTTTACTACATTAACCTAAATAAATAAAATTTTTTAAACATTTTCCTAATTCTGCAATTTTTCGTACATTGTCATAATTCTAACATTTGCCATACATTTTTCTAATTCTGAAATGTTCCATACATTTTCCTACTTCTGCCATTGATTGTCTTATTTATGCCATATTTACTGCATTAACCTAAATAAATAAAATTTTTTAAACATTTTCCTAATTCTGCAATTTTTCGTACATTGTCATAATTCTAACATTTGCCATACATTTTTATAATTCTGAAATGTTCCATACATGTTCCTACCTACTTCTGTCATTGATTGTCTTATTTGTGCCATTTTTACTGCATTGTCCTAATTATGCCATTTCTCGTACATTGTCATAATTCTAACATTTGCCATACATTTTTCTAATTCTGAAATGTTTCATACATTTTCCTACTTCTGCCATTGATTGTCTTATTTATGCCATTTTTACTGCATTGTCCTAATCATGCCATTTCTCGTATATTGCCGTAATTCTGCGGTTTTCCATACGTTGTCATAATTCAGCTATTTTCTATACATTGCCCCAATTCTGCTGTTTGTCATAGATTGACCTATTCTATTATTTTCCGTACATTGTTCTCTTTATGCTATTTTATTATATTGTTGTAATTCTGCTCTTCAAATTATATTGTCCTAATTCTGTAATTGTATATACACTGCCCTAGTTCTGGCGTTTTCCTTACATGGTCCTTATTCAGCAATTTTCCAAACATTGTCTTAAATCATCCATTTTCTATACGCATGATTTGAAACCCCTTAATTTTTTTACTCGTGTTACATTTCATCCTACTCATTCCTCGGACTACTTTTTAGGTCGTGCAAATTATCACATGGTTTTAATTATTTCTGTCACATCCAAACATTGCCGTAAGTCTGCAATTTTCCATTTGTTGTCGTAATCCTGCCATTTTCCATAAATTGTCTTATTTCTTCTATTTTTTACACATTGTCCTAATAATGCAGTTTTCAGTATATTGCTACAATTGTTCAATTTTCCGTACCTTTACATAACTTAGCTATGTTTAATACATTGTCCTAATTCAGCCATTTTCCATACATTGCTCTAATTCTGCTACTTTCTATACATTGGCCGATTTAAAAAAGTAAAAAAAAAAAGTAAAGAATGTCTTATTTTACCAGGCGAAGTTAGGGCTAAGAAGCCCTCTCTAACACTTAACCTGGGGACCAACGGCTTAAAGGTGACTTCCGAACCACCACCAATGGCCGGGCAGGCGGGCCGCTTGCAAGGACAGGATCGCTCAGCGGTCACCTGTACAAGCAGCAGCCACGCTCGGCGTTGCTTGATCTGGTTATCTTGCGATAACTGCCGTACCCACTACACTGCGCCACTGGCGATTTATGTAATTTTCTATACATTGTCTTATTTCTGCTATTTTATATACATTGTCACGTATCTGTTATTTCTCATACATTGCTTTTTTGTGTGTTATAGTCTTAATTAATGCTCTATTCAACCACACATATTGTTTTATTCAGCCTGTATTCGTCTTTCCATAATGTATTCCTACTACGTGTTCCTACCACCGAATATTTAGTTTCCTCCCAAAGATTTTTTTCTTAGAGATTGTTTGCCTACATCTCCCATCTTTTTTGTAAACATTAATTTGTTTTGATTCATTATAATTTCACCCCCATTTTGTAATCCAAATTATCCTTTTCTATTATCCCTGTTTCTTCTTAATAATACGCATATTTTGAAACCCCTTCCTTTTTAACATGCTTAACATGTTACAATGTATCCTACTCATTCCTAGGACTATTTTATGTCGTACAAGTTATCAAGTTTTGTTAATTATTTCTGTTATTTCCCATACATTTCCGTAATTGTGCCATTTCCCATAGATTGTCTTAATTCTATCATTTTACATAGAATATCATATTCTACCTTTTTTCATTCATTGTCCTATTTATCTCCCCCTTAAGTAGAGTAAGTTATCACGTTTTGTTACCTAATTCTGCCATTTATTCATACATTGTCTTAATTCTGCCATTTCCTACACATTGTCCTATTTCTGTTATTTTCCATACATTGCTCTAATTTTGTTTTATAGTTTCTTAATTATTGTTGTAAGATAAAGAATAATATTAGGCCTATTTTTAATTACTGGTCAATTCAACATGTTGATGTCAAATTTCACGAAGAGTGACATCTAAACATTGAGTCACGCCGAGGTACTCCAAATTCCTCGTTGTTTAGGAACAAAATACTTGAGAATAAAAATTCTAGTACTCGTGTACAATACTACACTTTACTATTTATACACGCATTCATACACATTGTATATATAGGGTGGCTTTTTTTTAATACACCACCACTAACGTTTTGGATAGTATAAATCTGACAGGAAACTTTAAATGGAGAAAACATTCGGCACTGAGCACGTTAAATAGAGTTTTTGAAACCATTATCTTAGGCGTGTCAATTAGTAAATCGTAATTTAAAACGATTAATTTTTAACACAAATTTCATTGAACAAGGTTGTTAACTTACCGCGGTCGGTGCCTGATCGTTTAAACGCACAAACCGCCAGACTACCGAGGTAGCACCGCCTGGGCAGTAAAACGAAGGCAAACCAATATATTTGAACGTTCGGGTCATAAGGCATGAAACAGTATCGGACGCCAAAGTCAAATTTAAGTCGTCTAAAGCAAAAGGTCCGTCCATGCGCATACAACGGTAAATTAACCTAACCTTACTTTATTCGCGTGCATCGTATGTTTGTGTTGTTTTGTATCATGTATTCCTTTGAAAATGTCAGAAGTGTTTATTAACGAATTGGCATACGTGGAAAAACTTTTTGTGATGGTAGAGACAAAGCTAATACTATACGATCATCACAAACAGGATGACATACATCCAACATTTGAACAACCTGCGAATTTAGTGTATCTTTAAAAAAATTGTCTTTATTTCGTATATAAAACCACAAGTGGATTGTCATAACTTGAAACAATGTATTTGACCATTAGTTCTGTTGGTTGTGCCATTGTGAAAATTTTGAAAATATTAAGTATTAATGTCCTAATATATAATTATGGCAACAACGAAATGCATTCATTTTTTAAATGTACGTAATGTAACTGCTGATATGCAAAGTATAAAACAATTTTTGTTTAATCTGGCAACATCAACAAATCGTAATAATTGTTTTGGTTTGTCCAAATCGTTTTAATAATCCTCATCTTTCTAATAAACAAGTCATAAACTTCATTCTATTATTGGTACACAATACCACGAATATAATAATAATACTCACTTTTGAATTATTTAAAAGCTGATTTTGAAGCAACATAAAAGTAAATTTTTAAATAGACAGAATTGATTGGATGGATTGGGATTTCTACTGACTCCTCGTGGACCGTTCCCATAGAATATCAGGACACTGAATACATCTTACATTACGTGTTTATGTACAGTAGTCATAATGGGTGAAGTTTTGTAGCTTCATCTGACATGGTTGCAATAAAATTGAACCATTTTTTGAATTTGCACATATGATCAGTATTGAAACTTTTTAGTGCCGCCATTTTGTTAAGGATTAACCTTTTGAGGTCTAATTTTTTGCATGATGTTCTAGTAATTAAGACCTATAAAATGGTATGCACATCGACCTCTGCTTACTTTTAAGATTCTCCACCAACTCCTTATTTGGTTATAGGCCCTGAGTAGGTGAAGAGCTACTGATTTCATTAAACAGTCAATTTTTATGCCCTACGTCACTGTACAAAGTTTCATGTTTGTACGTTTACGAGTACAGAAGATATTAGACCGTGGCCCTGAGTAGGTGAAGAGCTACTGATTTCATTAAACAGTCCATTTTTATGCCCTACGTCACTGTACAAAGTTTCATGTTTGTATGTTTACGAGTACAGAAGATATTAGACCGTGGCCCTGAGTAGGTGAAGAGCTACTGATTTCATTAAACAGTCCATTTTTATGCCCTACGTCACTGTACAAAGTTTCATGTTTGTACGTTTACGAGTACAGAAGATATTAGACCGTGGCCCTGAGTAGGTGAAGAGCTACTGATTTCATTAAACAGTCCATTTTTATGCCCTATGTCACTGTAAAAAGTTTCATGTTTGTACGTTTACGAGTACAGAAGATATTAGACCGTGGCCCTGAGTAGGTGAAGAGCTACTGATTTCATTAAACAGTCCATTTTTATGCCCTACGTCACTGTACAAAGTTTCATGTTTGTCGTTTACGAGTACAGAAGATATTAGACCGTGGCCCTGAGTAGGTGAAGAGCTACTGATTTCATTAAACAGTCCATTTTTATGCCCTACGTCACTGTACAAAGTTTCATGTTTGTACGTTTACGAGTACAGAAGATATTAGACCGTGGCCCTGAGTAGGTGAAGAGCTACTGATTTCATTAAACAGTCCATTTTTATGCCCTACGTCACTGTACAAAGTTTCATGTTTGTACGTTTACGAGTACAGAAGATATTAGACCGTTCCAAGATTTTTAAGCACCCTGTGCATGTATGTGTATGTCTTCAAAAAGGCATATTATATATGTATAGCTCTCTTTAAAAAAGGATTTAGTTTTGATTTGTTGTACAATGAAACAAAGGAGGATCAAACTACGCTCAATGTAACGGCCACAGTACATTCTTCACTACTATGTATGTATCTATCTGGTGGAGGAAGCAAAACCTTACATCTATTAATGTATGTTATTTAATTGTTTTAAACCTAGTGAATTAACTCTAGGCTGAGTTTGCCAGAAACAATGTTCTAAATAACTCCCAAACATTTTTGAAGGGTTTTAAACTAAATGTATTGTTTTTCAAATAATCAAACTGCCAAAAGATTAAATAGTTTGAAGTAATTATATACACTAGTCCACTTTGTACATGAAGGAATTCATGTAAGGGTCTTGAGGGAAAACGAAGTAACGGTAATTATGAGGTGTACAATTTACTTGCTATCTATTAGGCAAACAATAATCATAATAATAATGCAAACAACGCGTCGTCTAAGTGAAACGGTCGATGTACCGGTAAATGATTGATATGAACCGGTTGCAAACGTAACCGACCTGATAGTGGTTGATAAGGCAGCTGATATCTGCTGCCCCGTCAGTGTGACGAGCCGCCTGGCAGGATGAACCGCAACAACGCAGGACTGAATTATTTTGTTATCTACCTGCAAGAACTGCGAGCGACAGTGGTGGCGACAATTTCTAGATGTTCACGACGATGGGTGAGATATTGCCGCTACTTGCTTATCAGACTCACCAGGATCATTTTCATGGGTGAGTTCGTGCATAACCTATAAAATTGCAGTTAAGGGGACAAAATGATCTGCAAGTTTATCGGTTTCTAATAAATATAAAATTCTACATGATATTAAAATAATAATGGCACTATCTACCTTATACGTTTTGTTAAAATCCTGTTTAAATTATTTTTTTAACTTTAAGGTATTTCTTAGTCGGCGTTTTTTTTTCTTGGTGGATTCGCCAAAGTGTAAGTAATAATAATTGCTAAAGAACACAGCATTAAATACCCAACAAATACCATTAATTTTTGAAACGCCTTTTATTCCACAACCCAGCTAAAATAATGTTACAAAACAAATAAAAAAATCATCATAAATAACTTTGTTTATATTTATACAAATTTGTCCTTTTATTTAGTGTTTTTGCATCCCATCTAGTGAGAAACATATATATTTTTCTTTGTTCAACCAGTACTATAAATTTTTTTTATTATGAAGTACAAGTAGTTTGTGAGTTAAGAGCCAATTAGGATTATATAAGAATACAACATATTTATTTGTGAAAATGATATAAGAATTTCCGTAAAAAGAGACTAACAATTAAGACTTTTCTCTGATACTGGTTCAACCATTATTTATGTTACAGATGGTTGACTACACACAGAAATAGGAGAAAGTAAGAATTTTTGGCAGTTCAATTATTGAAGTACAAATATACTTTTGTTACTTTATTGCCGAAGGTTTAAGGTCTACTCTTGGAAAAGAGAATATATTTTGTGCTTAATTCATGGTGTAGTCCTACGATACAGATAATCAAAAATGTCAATCGCATAGATAACTGCGTGGTTCTGATTAACAGAGTAAAATTAAAGGTACATTTTCGCTTGCTGTGTTATATTGTGGTTACATAATATGTAACCACAGTTAAAAACTTTTTCACTGGTTCATTCCTATACATGACACTCGATACTGAATTCATTTCGAAAATCTTAATAGGCCACTCACAGTGAAGTTTAACAGAAAAGTACCTGTACCTGTCTTTCGGGATTTTTGAGTAGAAAATTTATGGTAGTACGTAAGAGATAAAAATTTATATAACACAAAATTTGTTATAGTGTAAAAAATAATGGGTAGGTTGATCCAGTGTCATTACACACTAAAAATAATCACGCGTTGATAAACTTATGAAATTGATGAAACCTTTAAATGTAGGGGTGGAATAAATTTGAAATTCAGGGGAAAACTGTATTTCACGCGCAGGTGAATTAAACTAGCCTGCTGAATAAAGCTGTAAAATTAGAACAAGACAACCCAGCTCACTTAGTCTTCTACTTTAGTACAACTTGACTAGTCACTGATTTACATGATAACAAAAAATTGGTTACTTACCTATATGTGCAGATCAACTTATTCGGCTGATAAAGATTACAGCTTGGTTGAGTATTCTTCAAATCACCTTCACCTTCGCATAATCTTTAAACCCCGTTGTACTGACTTGCTCAGAATATAAAAAGTCAAGCCCACTTCCTGGTATACTTAAAACTTGGAATTGGGCACAGTTTAGTTTGTGTAATCACTAGAAAACTCCTGAGAGCAGGTAATTTCCTCATTAAAATAAAACAATGGCTGACCGGTGCAGTCTTTACTCCCAAACTATGTTCCGGGCAAATAAGAGGTCGTAGCTTACATCCGTAGCAAAGTCGTTAAGGGTTTTAAATTTCCTACTAAAAAGGTCGTAATTTTTTGCTGTACTCCAAGGGTTAAGTCACAAAAAGCCCTCAAATTCAAAACCTTGTTTAAATCCAAAGATAAATAATTACTGCGGGCTACTTTTAACTCTCTGGCAAACCCGATCTCCGATTTCAACTTATCACATAAATCCTCTCATACATAAATTTGTTAATATAGCCCCCCTCAAAAAGGCCAGTAACTGGATTTTTCGGTTTGGATCTATGGTTGAAATTAGTTGTGTTAAAAATTTAGCTAGAAAGATAATGACCGCCATCTTGAAACTTGGCTAACTAACTTCATTAGGCTATGCACAAATACTTTCTATGAACCAAGTATTACCTGAATCTGTAAAAAAACACGATCGTTATCGTGTTCACAATTGGGTGTGTACGAATTGTAGCATAACCATTTTTAAACTGTCGATAATTTGAAACAAGTAAAGATACGACAGTGATACTTTACTGTGATACTTTATTCATATTTTACGTGTGTTACGTCTAAATATAGACAAATAGTCATGCAATATACAATATTGTAGCTTAAGGAACTTTTGAGTTATGAGTGTTTGTGTAAAAAACAAAGATACATACAAAACAAAAATTAAGCATTTTAAGACAGGTGTTTATCGTTTACAGGAACCTTTTGATTTATGTTTACATGATTAATCACTTAGTAAAAGTGTTAACGTAATTTTGAAACACTATGTATTTGTGTATACATTGTATATATATATATATATATATATATATATATATATATATATATATATATAATTTCAATAAACATTGAATCACAAAAAGTACTTGCTCCGCCGGGAGTCGAACCCGGATCTCTCACTTGCCGGGTGAATGTGCTACCATTGTATATATATATATATATATATATATACAAATACATGGTGTTTCAAAATTACGTTAACACTTTTACTAAGTAATTAATCATGTAAACATTTAATCACACATCTGTGTGTGTATATATATATATATATATATATATATATATATATATATATATATATATATATATATATAAACACACACACACACACACACACACACACACACACACACACACACACACACACACACACACACACACACAAACACACGCACGCACGCACGTGTGATTAAATTTAAATCTATCACTTGCCAGGTAAATGTGCTGGGTTCGAGTCTCGGCGGAGCAGGTACTTTTTGTGATTCAATTTTTATTGAAATTAAATTCGGCTATTGCCATTTATAAAAATATTAAAAAGTAGTTTGACAAGTATTTGGTCATATTTATGTTTGATCATATGTTCGTTTGGTTATTTAAACGCATATGTGTCAGATACGACCAAATACAAAATAATTGAATCGTAAAAAGTAGGAGCTCTGTGATGTAATGGTAGCACATTCACCCGGCAAGTAAGAGATCCGGGTTCTAGTCCCGGCGAAGCAGGTACTTTTTGTGATTCAATGTTTATTGTATATATACTCTTCCAAGTAGTAACTAAACAAAACAGAAAAACCAGTGTTCATGTTTTAATTTTCGAGTTCACAGAATCCTTCATCAGAAACACACTGATTTAATAAAACATAGAAACAGAACCCAAACCAAGAATATTTAAAAACATAACCAAAAAGAATTTTAACAAAATGAATACCATGAACAACAAGTTTCCAATCAGCTGTATTTGGAACATTTCTAAATGTTTACATTGAACTAAAAATGTGTGTGTGTGTGTGTGTGTGTGTGTGTGCGCGCGCGTGCTTGTGTGCGTGTGCGTGTGTGTTTACGAGATTTGGGGGTCATGATCGGTATATATATGATAACCGATCATAACCCCCAAATATCGCAAAACATTCCGTAATCGACGATCTGAATAGGCTAAATAGCGATGCAATTCGTAAAACCACTGCACCACGACCAGTAGTAATAGTACCTGTCCGCGGGTACATACAGCGCATACACACGTATGAGCCGAACTGGTAAGCCTAATGGTAGGTAGAAGTCATTCAGGTTTCTTTATTACGGATGTTTTCCAGATTATAAAGATATTAAGTAATATTAATAAACTAATCCTTGATAAAAACCGAACTGAATGTAACTAAATAATAATTAAATTCAGGAAATAATGATAATATTCAAATTATGAACAAATAAGCTAAAATGTATAACGTTTTATAGAATTTTACAATTAACAAGGAGATACAGTTTTTTCCCTTTTTAATTGAGTTTCTGTTATTATAAATGTCAATAAAATAAACAACGCCATAAAAATATATTAGCGTAAATGAAAATAAGGAGGTTAAAATAGATTGTTCAAGGTTTTTTCCACCCATCTAATGAATTTTAGACGGCTATCTACAATTTAAGTCATACCATGTCTACTATCCGTCACAATGGTGAAAAACCCAAGGAAACCTAAAAAGGACATTAACAATAAAACAAACCTCGTGAACACGCCATGACATCGAGGCAGCAAAACATAGGCGGCTGTATTTATTCTTCCTCTAGCAAATAAATGTTTTTCAAAAATAATTGCTGTGCCAAAATGTAGGATGGATGGCAGTGTTCTAAATTGAAAATTTTACAAATGTAACTTAAGTTATTATGAGTTAGGCGCAACATTTTGTATGAATGTTCTCTAAGCCGATTCTATTACATCATATTTTATAAAGGCCTAATTTTGAGCGTTGTAGGAAATAATAGTGGATCTTTTATAAGCAGATAATCTATGTATTCAGATGTGCTTTATGAGAAATAAACAAATTTCGCCAAATTGAATTCATTGCAAATTTAGTCATGGTCGATTATTCTTCAAAATGCAGTCCCCAAGATAAGCGGCTTGTTAAAAGCATACCCAGGTACTTGCTCTTATTGAAGAATTTAATGCATACTTTGTCCAAATGTCGTTAGATTTGAGTTTTCCACCATTTCTACAAACCAATATGTAAATTTAGGTAAATTCATTTTTTAAATTCCAAGCCTCACAATAATGTTCTAGTCTGTTATTCATGAGAGTATTTATTCGTGAACCAAAAGGGGTTATCTCCTCTCCTCCGCTTCGGGCAAATCATTCATGAATAAAGAAAACGTTAAAGTCTGAGAATACAGCCTTATATTAAGTCTATTTTAGTATTAAGACTTCTGCTACATCTCCTTTACATTAGACACTAGTACTTGTACCATCATAATAATCAGTTAGAAAATTTAACATTTTCGTCGGAAACCTGTATCCGATAGTTTTTTTAGTTTACTGCAACGCTCTCCTGCAAATAATTTTGACATCGAAGAAAAATCGATAAAGACGCAGTATAATTTTGCTTTTTTGTTCGATAGATCAAAATTAATAATGTTTGAAATATTAAATATACTTATTATCAATTGTTGAGTACCCAGTATGCGTCACAGCCCACGGATTTTACAGCCTCGTACATTGAACTTCTTCCCTTGTGCGAGTATATGACCACTTGCTCTGCGACTAGGGACAACCGGTTAATTTATCAGTTCATGTCTACAGAGAAAGGGTTATGGATACGTGATCTCGGTGTCGTTGGCGCCTCTACAGTCCTACCAGCTGATCAAGTAACCCAGTATTACCTAGGCGTAGACAATGTATACTGTCGAGTGTTATTTATTATTATTTGTCTTTTCATTTAATATTATTTTATTGTAAATTCATACATATATTTTTATATTTACGCTGTACGTTTTGTTTTTGTCAATACTATAAAACATGTAATATAATTAGTTGTTATAATTTATGACTTTTAGCACTTATAGATATTCAAATTATTATTGTTTATAGTTATTAGTTTTAACTATGTAAATTACTAATATAATACAAACATTCGTTTTCCTTTCGGCTCAATCTTATAATATGTTTTCGTTATAAACTATGTGTATCTGCAGTCTATTTTCTGTTACTCATTACATATTAATTTTTATACAAATCTTCAAGTAAATTTAATTAATTCTATCTTGAATTACATAACAATAATATTATATTCCATGAGTAAAAACATTATATTGACATTTAAACCGACATAGCCTAGTATTAATTAGTGGTGTTGTATGACATTGTGCTGTATTGTTAATCATAGAGTAAAATGTGCAAAACGTTAATTTTTAATACAAACCTGCTTATTACTTTTGAAAATTTACATGATCTATTATTGGCCGAATACCCAATCCACAAGATTTTGCTTGGGGGTATGAACAGTATATTATACATTGAGATGTTTTAAGTTTTTTTCTGGCTCATTGTCTAATTAACATAGTATATTCTTGGTAAAATAAATACACACAAAACTATGGTTTTATCAATATTTCGGTGTTTAATTCTGATTATGAAATAAAATACGATTCTTTTTAAAATACTTTAATCTCTTTATTAACTATATATTATTTTGTATTTATATTAGTATATAAAGAGTGTTAGTGGCACCGAAATATTATAATGTATTTAAACTGCGTTAAATGTGTAAAATGCTTGTCACTCTATATTTATCTATACTATAGTATAAAAGCTAATGGTGTCTCTCTGTGTGTATGTGTGGGTTACCCAATCACGTAGAAACTACTGGACCGATTGTACTGAAATGTACATGGACATTCTTAAGATCCCTGGTTAACATATAGGCCTACTCTTATTTTGAAAACAAATATACACTTTTAACATTTTCTTGGTCGTGGCAAAAAGACAAACTCAACCAACGTTGGCGTCGTAAATATAATTTACACGAACCAGAAGTGTTCTTATATGTGCAAAGTCTACGAAATTGCGTGCGAACCCGCATGTAACTGCTAGTATTTTACGTAGATATTACAAAACTTAACATATTTTACAATCAATTAATGCAGCGGTACTTACTACGTTGCCCTCGGGCGCATGCGGCCCTTACAATTTTTTAGAACTATATTAATTTATATTTATTAAGTACTAATGTTTTTAATTTTTGTAAGAGCTGTAGAAGTAGGCTAAAATATTCAGGACTTTTCATCTTTGTTTAAAAGCACTAAATTACTAGCAGAAAGACAGACAAAATCCGGCCCCCGACATCAATCTATGAGTTTTGCCAGCAGCTGCTACAGAACGTACAATGCATGTACTGTACTGTATGGTTGGTTACTGGAGTAGCCTAAGCTGTTCGAGCACAAGGGTAGGGGGCAACAACTGTGCGCCGTGGAGGAGTTGGAGGGTAACAGTTGCTGACACGCTACTGCTCTTGCTACTGATGTTCTATTGGCTCTTTTTTGATATGGTTATTGTCTACTCACAGATTCCTGTCACTGTTCTACATACAATAACCAACAAAGATTACATGTAATCTTAAGATGCAGGAGAAACATTGTTTAATATTATTTAATGAATGGATGAGCCACCCACATGGGCTGATCAGAAACATCGGTAAGAAAGCGTGGGGGCAGAGCCGAGCAGTACAGTACTGACAAATACCGAACATACTTCTGATCAGCGACCTCGGTGAGAAAGGGTAGCGGTGAAGGGGCAGAGCCGAACAGTTCCGACAAATCCCGAATATACGGCTGATCAGTGACCTCAGTTCGGAAAGGTTCTGATTTTTTTTATCTATTACGATTTAATGAGTCGTTTTATATCCGAACATAACCCAAAAACGTTGAAATTATATAGAACGTATATTGAACAGATCTGAAAAACATACGAATTGTTATTCAATTAATTATATTAATATTGGACTTTTTTTATAACTACTAAGGCACTTGATAGAATTTGAGTTGGTGCACAAAGAATATTGTAATAAAATGTCATAATTTCATCATATTTTGCATTTAGGCTAATAACGACTGTACATATATTATTATGCCATTGAAAGCTATTAACATTCAAAGTACAAAGCAACACATTCAAATTAATGAAAAATCCTGAATATTTTAGGTACTTATACAGCTTTTACAAAAATTAAAATCATTAGTAAGAGGAGCTCGTGAACAAGCGTTTGGGGAATTGGGCGGGCTCATTGCTGGCCGCACATGCGCTTAGCATTTCCTTGCCATTGCACATACAACCATAGCTTCATAACCTAGGCAGTAAATAATCTAAGTGGTTGGATAAGAAAATTTGTGTGCACCAGGATGACGTAGCGCGGTCGCGTCGTCTACAATAGCTGCTTTTCAGACATGTCTTAGGCGCAATTCACACTGAACGAACGTCGGGCGAAGACGTGGCACGGACGAGGCAGGGACGAGGCAGTGATGTGGCGTGTGCAATGCACACTGGCAATCACAGACGCGCGACAGTCGTGAGAAAACTTGTCAGTACAGTGGTTTTGAATGTAGTTAACTGTTGTATGTTATTACATTAAAGAAACAATAAAACATGGAGAGCAGTGACGAAGATGATCAAGATATGTTAGATGTAGTGTTCGTAGCCAATTTACAGAAAAAGAGAAGATTTTGGGTTCATCCACTGTGGTTAAGTAAGAGAGATAGTGGTACATTTGTTGTGATGCGTGAGTTAAATTTATATCCACAACGCTTCCAAAACTTCTATAGGATGTCCCGTGAGTGTTTCTTCGTAGTTTTGGACCTTGTTAAGGATTTTCTGCCAGGCCTGATCCTGCGCACTTCTGTTGCAGTAATCTGAACGACTGTTGTCGTACAAACATGGATATTGTTCAACTTCCTCACAGAACTTTATGTTGAACTCGATGTCGTCTCGGATTGTAAAAAGGAACAGCACAACTAACCACAAATCACAATATTTTGCCTTCCGAACACAAGGGGCATGCCTCTTTCAATAGGCCACGACAGTTAGTGAAGGGACGTGGCGGTGGCGGAAGGGTGGCCGCCCACGCCACGTCGCCTGTCTGTGCATTGAGTCATTTGTTTACATAGGAGAGACGCCGAAGGGACATATGTCCCTGCCACGTCTCCGCCCGACGTCTGTTCAGTGTGAATCGCGCCTTAACTGGAAATCTTTCATGTCCACGCCACTTGTAACTTCTCGCAGTCAGTTCCAGTTTTGTTTAGTTGAGTTTGAGCGCTCGCTATCGTTTGCTCTGCGTTGTTTATGTGATTTTATTTTTCATCAGTGTGTCATCCTCCATATTTGTAAAACATTTTTCAAGATATCATAAGAACCATTGAACTGTAAAATATGGCAGGTGTTTGTTCAAAGAGTAGAAAACAAAAACTAGATGAGGAAACCCGTGAATTTCGAGAAAAGTTAAGAAAAAAGTTTTTCTTTGCTAAAGGTAAGAGACATGCCAGCCTTATGTTCAGTAAGTATTTCGTAAAAATGTTAATGGAAGCAAACAGTACAATTTCAATAGACGTTATTCTACTTTTCATTCAAATGACTAAGCTAAATATTCAAAATAATCCAAGCTCAGAGAAGAAAAAATTACAAACTTTGAAAAAGTTCGTTGGTTTTGAACGAAACACACTTTTTGGTGCAATTAAAAAATGAGCTAACTATACAAAGGCATCTTATCTTGTGACTAAGATTCTAGAAAAAAAAGATAAAACCTTTCTCAGATGCCGAAATAATCAGAGTGTATCATGACTGTTTGTAAACAACTGTTTATAAATTTACCGAACAGTAAACAAATATTGGTCAAAAGACCTGGATATATTATATCCTGTGCGCATTTGTGTGTCACTGAACTCCTCCTAAACGGCTGAACCGATTTGAATGACATTTTTATGTGTCTTGAGGTGGATTTAATAATGGTTTAGATGTACATCTTTTGGAAGTTACAAATTAAATTTAAAATATAAAAGTTTTCAAAGCGTCAGCACATTATAAAATGCAGTTAGGTGACAGTTACATATATTAAATATCCGAACACTATTTGAAGGCGCTAAGTTATGATGTATAACCGTCTGTGGTAATAGTTGTGAAAGTAACGGCTGGAGCGGAAAAATAGTTTAGCTTTATTAACTTGTTGGAATCATCCTACTGAACAAAACAATATTGGAATCATCTCACTGAAAAAACAATATAAGGTTTCACGGTGTGGAAATGAGAAATAACGAAGTTGTAGAACATAAAAATGGAACTACTTTTCAAGCGCGTAGTAATATTTCCATGTTGTACAACCGCGTCGGGTGTCACGTGACCTATTGTGACTGTGATTTAACCTCATAATGACGTCATCAGATGCGCCACTATCTTTGGAAACGTAAATGGAAAAATAATACTGAAATGAGCAGTATTTGACCCAAATTAACGACGTTTTTCTTAATTTCATGCTAAAAAATCAATCAATCAAATTAATTAGTTGTTACCGGGTTGAGACGAGTGACTCCTGCCACTATATAGCACGGGTTGCGGCAGCCCGCGCTGATGTCAACGAAAATAAAACATCCCTCAATATAACACCTATCAGTAAAATATCAAATTATAGAGGGGCTGATCAGAAATATAAATTGAAAAGTAATGCAAAGAAATGTATGTGAATTTTGTAAATAGTGGATGGTTGATCCATGATTGACAAGCACTCACTCGATCCTAACTACAGTACACGATATATTGCAAAGCACTGGACCACAGCCCCGTAGCGCTCAGATAACAGATACGCTATCGGTGTCGGCCGCATATAACATTGAAGTACACAGATATCAAGACACACAGCACACAAACAAAACATTAAATATTATAAACTTAACGATTTGTGTATACAACACCTAAAAACATTATTTGTCATTAACACCCCCCTAAAACCATATAAATATTTTTGTTCAAGAGGATGAGCAAAATACGTTAATAAAGTCAAATTCGTGATTTGCCGGGTCGGCCTTTAACCTCATTGGTAGGTACCTTGATTTTAAAATAAGTGTATGTTTGAACTGAAAACTTGAATGTTAGACCAACTTGATAATAAAGTATATGTACGTGTAGCATGCACGTATAATTTTTTGTGGTTCGCAAGACACGTCAGCCTACCAAACATCGTCCATAATTCAATTTAAAGATATGAGCAGTAATGACCGTCATTAAGTAATTCTCATTAGTTATTAAACGTTACTTTAAATATTGTGTGTTTGTAAAATTAACGTGAATTTTTGTCAGACCATAGATATTAGAGCTGATGAACAGATGATTTTATTTTTGTTACAATTAATCAAAACTGTATAAAACTTACTGTAACTGTACACATCTTACTCCTAATACTATTATAGATGCGAAATTTTCTGTTTTTTGTTTTTATTTTGCGTACAAATTTACCGATTGGGCTGAAATTTGACATGGATATTCTTAGGGCCCCTGGGATGAATATAGGCCTAATCTTATTTCAAAAATCCCTCCAGGCTACCCCCCCCCCATGGTCTTTAAAGTAGCGACGAAATCCGACATTGGTGGCTAAATCTGTGAAATATTAATTAAAAGAGCATTTCCAAAGAAATCAACTGTTTTGTGTAAATATTGTTTATTATTTTCAAATTTTTTACATTTGTAATGAGTATAAATATTTTAACACAGTTTTAGATTTCAACAATTGGGTAAGTACTCAGCTATCTTACAAAATGCCCCAAAACACAAGATGGTCATAATTTAATACCGAAGACTCCCTTTGAAGCAGTCGGCAAGACTTATGCTCGGTGATAGTTCACTGGACTGTGCTTTTGAACTAATGTACTAATTCAAGCTCTAAATCTTCTAAAAATATTACCAATAATGTATTAACTTAATTAATGAATGAATTAATTCTTAGTGTATAAAGAAACAAACGCGTAGTGTCATTGTTAATGTACTTTTAGCAGTACATTTTTATCAAATATTAAGACAATGTTACTAGTCTATCTAACAAAGTAAATTAGAATGGCCATAAATTTAACCTTTTCGGCGTATTTTCTTGATCGAGGCAACAAGGCAAACTCAAAATTTACGGCGGAAATATACGAGCAGATCACTCGTAATACACTCGAACCAGCAGTGGCCATACACGTGCAACGCCTACTATATTGCATGCGAAGAAGCGGGTAACTGCTTGCATTGCAGATACAAGACAACAGTGTAGCCTAACCTTTACTATACACTTTAATACTGTTATCAAACCTAAATTAGTTGTTTTGAATCATCATCTTGAATCGTTGAAATTCCTGGATGCATGAAAATAAATACTTTTATAACGCTCCTATCACAAAATTCCGTTTTATTGAGTTAGCAAAAACTTAGAACACTAGAATTATATTAACATAACTATAAGTGTCACACCTGGGTATTACGGGCTATAAAACACTTTTGTATACGCAGTTATTGATGGAGGCATGGTTAGGTATCTCAGTATTGTCAGTTTTTACTGCGGATCGTCTAAGATCGCTCCTGGGCACGGCTGGAATATTTTCACTGGTCCATTATAACGATCTATGTCGTCAGTGTGTGGCAGCCCTGACATTGCTGCCCCACGGAGTAGCTATTGTGTTGGCGTACACTTGCAAACATCTACGAATCGTAGTGTTGAGTACACAGCAGGGTTGACGCGTAATTAATCTCAAAGCCTTGCTTTGATACGATTCCAATGTTTCTCTTGTTCGTTCGGCTGCATAGCGCCCACCAAGTAGCAGAAATATACATTAATGTAGAGCGTATTATTAGTAGAAGTAATGTTAACTTCAATCCGACGGAAAACGATTATCTTCGGCAAAATAGTGGCATCATAACCGGCAAAAATATGCGAATAATAGTGTTACATACAAGCCATGGTTGACGCCATGGGGATTTTTATTAAGTATTCAAGATATATATAACCTGAATCTCGGAAACGGCTTCAACGATTTTCATGAAATGTAGTATGCTGGGGGTTTCGGGGAATATAAATCGATCTAACTAGATTTCATTTTTAGAAAACGTTGTTTTATCCGTGTTTTCAAGCAATGAAAAAGTGCTTCAAAGTCAATACTTATTGTATATATATAAACACACTCAAGAATTCATCGTTTAAAGGTAGGCTATTATATATCTAAGAGTGTACAATTTTTTAGTAATCAACACAAATACTATTGTAAATGGAAACACACCTGCACGCCATTCTGAAAAATTAGTTAGTTTGATAGTGCTACACCGATATTTTACTTACATTCACATTTATGTTATTCATGAATCCTGACAGAATGCAGCTACATATTAAACATTTCCCAATTTCACAAATACTTGAATTCCACAAACCAGGACGCCTTTATTCCACATGAGAAATTTGGGTTTAGGTCACTCAAAAATACACTTCAGCTTGTACAAATGTCATTTCGGCCCTCACCCAAACTACTACTGCTAACGGTAAACTTATATCTTGGAGGAAATTCCTCTTTCGGTTAGAATAGAAACTAGATTGTGTGCCCAGAAAGATATTTAAATATATTTTACTGAATAGCTGTTACCAGCGGCCTCGTAAGAAATTTTGAAAATTATAGTACGTAATCTTTTAGGTAAAATGACTTTAAATATAATACAACGGAACACAACGATATTTTTAACGTAATTAAGTTTACATCAGGTACATACTATTTAATTGTTCGTGGTTAAGTGAATCATAGGATAAGCGAAATTGATACTGATTCTTGTGTCAGGTTTTGCACGCATAGGAGCATTTCTTATTCGAAATAATTAAATTTTTGGCACCAACCTGAGGTAACCTTGTCGATCAGTGTAATACATACCTATGTAGGTCTCAGAATCCTACTTCAGTCAAAAAGTGTTTATTTCCCTTTTTAAAACTGGTCTTAAGATATTCCCAGTGTTGTAGATGGGTTTGCCATCTTGTCCTGATAAAGAAACTTTATACAGGACTGAGAGGCATATTTCTGTAAAAAATCCACTTCTGGCCGTTTAAATTAATTTTAGATCTAATTTATTTACGGTACCACAGTTGAGTTTGTCTTATTTGCCCGATCCTAAAAATATAATTATCCATATATGTAGGTCTGAAAATCTACTTCTGTCCAAAAGCGTCTACTTCCGTTCTCTGATATTTCCACAGCTTGGAATAATTCAGTTTGCCTTGTTCTTTCGGCTTAGAACAAATATACACGATATACACATATATTCCCACATAATTAGGACAGAGAAAAATACGACGGTACAAATTTGTATATTCCGCCTGTTTATACTCACTTTTGGTTTAATAATTTTAAGGTAATACAGTTGAGTTTGACTGATTGGCGTTCAAGGTAAGATGTACATATATAGAACTCATAAATCTGCTTCGGCCTAAAACGCCTACTTTTATCAGAAATCACCTTCTTCCAGCCATTGTTATCTACTTTCGGTTTGATACGTATATTTCCAGTGACATAGTTTACAGGATTTCGTACATTTGCGATCGTTATATGTTACAAAATGTATAACACAACGCTTCGAAAATTGAAATCTACCCTCTTGGTCAGGTGGAAAGGGTATTATTACATACAAAATAAATAACAGAGAAAAGGACAGAAGTGAAAGAAAAAGGCTTCAAGCGTACCCGACAGCTGCTTTGAATCCAGTCTATGCATTGTCACTGTACAGCATGCAAATCCTGAGCACAAGTCACTTGCAGGAGAAGTCAAGAGCAGAATCACACGTTAGACCAACATGGGTGAAAGTGGGATACTGGCAAGAACATCAATGTCGGCACTTTTTCGGAATTACGGCGTGTCATCTGAAACAATACGACAGAAAGGGGACGATCGGGAGTGATAAGGGGTAAAGGCAAGCCGCTTCCAGCCATATATTTTAGACCTTAGTGTCATGGTGTGTGTACAAATTTTATTAGTTAAGGTTTCTTTAATTTTTAAAATAATTTCAGTTTCCCAGTTAGTTCTTTTTTAAATATTGGTATCTAAATTAACCGAAACTCTACCAAAGGTTGACTTAACGGTTGGTCTCCTACTTTTATGTATGAAGCCTCAATAAGTTTGCGTTGAAAAATTCTCCTCGGCGTGTATTATGTTCGATTAATCCATTTTATGTGACGATTTTCAAATCAGCAACGTGGAGAAATTTTAAACTTTAACAATGATCCTTTTTTCGTATTTTCTCTATTTTTTTAATTCTCACATTTAATGGTCGTGTTTATCACACCTATATATTCCCTACAGTATTACAAGAACATGTTATACTGTTAACTTAATTTTTTTAGTACTGTGTGCCATTTTTTGTTTGGGTTTTACAAAACTTTGTCTAAGAGTGTCTTGTTTGTTTAAAGAGGTTCTATTATATTTTTTTGCATCCTCTTTTAATTTTACGTACGTACATTTTTTGTCATCTGATTCATGGATTTTTTCTATAGTTTTTTTTGCACTTATTTATGTCAGACTGAGGGTATCAGTTTTTAACAGATTTTTAACCTATCTTTATCTGAGCACAAGCTCTTTGCTATGACAAACAACAAGTATGTTACTTCTTTTTTTACAGATTTTTGTGGGTTTGATTGATAATTTAGATCTTGGCTCGTATTTTCTTACGATAAAAGTCTTAAGGACGTCCCTACCTCTTCCTACATACTCCTACAGAAAAGAGTCTTTGTTTTGGTTTTTTACCTCCATGGTAAAACGAATGGAAGAAGAAATGTGGGACAACAATTCGTTAAGTTCAGTGTCTCAATGAGGGAAGACGACGAAAGTGTTATCCATGTATCTCCACCAGATACTCGGTTTGAACTGAGTTGAAGCCAGGGGTTTTCGCTCAAATTCTTCAAAAAAAAAAAAAAAAAAAAAAAAAAAAAAAAAAAAAAAAAAAATTGGTGATAATTGAGATTCCATCGCCATTCCCACATCTTGACGGTACATTTCACCCTCTAGTTCAAAATAGTTACATTGAGTTTATAGCTCTAAGAGTTTGACAATTACGTAGAAGGGAAGGTGTGTTTTCTCTTTTAATGTTTGATCTTCTTTTAGCCGAAATTCAATAATTTTGAGTGTTTCTAGAACTGGTACATTAGTGAATAAACTTTCAACGTCAAAGCTAACTAGTGTATCGGTTTCAGCAAGTTTCAAAGTTTTTGACTTCTTGTAACATTTTGAAACTATATAATATAATAAGTTTTTCCTGATAAATGTCTTGTTGTTTTCGGACTGTAGTCTGGAAAAGAATGGCTCGTTGAGGCGTGTTAGTGTATAATTAGTTTCTTTAGTTTTCTTAAACCACTGTAAAATTTCATATTACAATGTCATGGAAGCTAACCAACTTTAAGCACCGTCATTCAAACATTTACACTTTTTATTTATTGTGGTAGATTTTACAACAATGTTTAACAAGTATTTTCAATGTATAAATGGGGTTTATTCGTCACTGTACAGTCTGCAATAAAAGTCAAATAGTGATTGTGTGCTTGATATTTGTATTATACTATCTGATCAAGCAATGTGTATACTTAATATTGTTTAAATTTTTAATGTAAACAAATGTTTCAGCATAATGTAAACGTTAGCATATGAAAGTACGAGGAAAACGCTATTAATCCATTGGAAAAAAGGAATGATACAACACACGATCATGAACTCAACGCATGGTCTAAGCAGATCGCTAGACATCAACATCACAGACAAAATTTATTTATAAACATTTTCTTTATTTATGAAAATTACGACACAACCCCCCTTAAATATATTACATTATAAATTAAACAAATTAACGGAAACCTTAGTTATATCTGTATAGAACAGTTTCTACACAAGGACAATTTGTAATACTATTAATTATTACACCTATCCTCCAAATTATTTTATTACACCCAATATTATTCATACGTTTATTATTGTTTAATTTTTATTAGACTATAACAGAGAAGAGAATGTAAACGTAGACTATTAAAAGGCTACACTTCTGTAAAATACCGTTTTATAGTGTAAATCTTTTAGAACACACCTTAATTTGAATTTATAACAATCATGTGCCGTATAGTAAAATAAGTGAACCTATTAATTGTATAATTTTTTGAATTGTGTGATGAATCGTTACTTTTAATTCTCAATCACTAATGGCATGCCGCTTGTATTATTAAAAAACATTTTAATTTATCATAGTGCTTTTTTGTAGTCTGTGTTGGCTAGATTATATTCAGTGAAGTCTGTTTTATTAGTTGTCTACTGTTGTTGAAGTGGTTGTAGTTTAATCAGCGATGCGCCTGCGCTTCGTTCTCGTAATTTTGCCAGTCAGCCATTTTGTTTATTTTCATGTGAACTTGGACTGTGACTTGTGACTAATAAAATAATAATTTATTATTAAGATTTGTGGGATAATTCATTAATAGAAATATATATGGTTGCGTTGTTTCCCCTGGAAACAGGGGGTGAAGAAATCCGCAGACATTGGGCGCATCGCAAGTAAACCCGTCAAACTTGCCGTGTCGGGTAAAAACCATAGTTCAGAGGATCGTGTGGCCGCTAGCATAAAAAAACTCAAAATTCAGAATATTTCTAATAAATCTAATCAAATTTTAGCTAACGATAATATGAACCACGTGAATGATACAGTAAATCAGAACAATGATGTCGAAGAAATGGACACACAAGAGGGTAAGTGTGTCATCTGGTTTCTTTACATGTCAAGGCGTCCATTGAAATATTTTTGAACTGAACGTCATATGGATGGAGAAAATGATTTTTCTTCTCAATTTCTTTACTTTACGTTTCCTTTCATTGGTTTCTAAGCTTATTATAATTGATAAATTAAGTTTTATAATCAATAACATGGTGCAATCAGGCTAATTCAGTTTAAGTGATTTCTCACAAAACTCAGAAGTATGAAAGTAGGGTAGCTTATTACATTTGTCTTATTTATAATTAATAATTCAGGACATTAATTTGAAGCTTAATAGATAGCATGATAATTCTTTTTACTTAGTACCTAGTTAGTTTCCTGTTGCAGAGTAGCCTACTTAACATAGTATATGTAGTACAATTGAGTTATTTATTAACGTGAAAATACACATTTTTATATTTCATTTCGATTGTGTAGCCTATTCATAAAATGTAAGAAACAGCAGTGTAAAACTTGCTAGCTACTTTCTATTTTGAAGGCTAAATGTACCTGATAGCTTGTGAAACCATTACTGCATGTTCATCCTCACTGTATTTGTTGCTATTATACAAATATTACACAAATTTTTATTTTAAAGTATGAATTAATTTTTAAAATATTTTGTTACTTAAATCATTAACCCTGGAACTGACATGAGTTATACATTGTCTTGGTTGCATGTCTCTTTATTGATGGTGGCTGCAGTAGAATATGCGGCCACAACAAGAATCGATTCAACTATCAATTGCTAAACAAGTTATTAAATGTGAAGCCATTTCACTTATTAATATTTATAATTAATCATTGTTAGCTGTTTTTAGTTTACGGAATAACAATATTGTTTAATGTAATTATAAAAGTGTAGAGGTCTTAACGTATTTCGGTTAGACATTATTATTTCAAATTAGTTGAAATACAGTTAAATCATGTGTACGGTACTGGCTGCTAGACATGTTATTTTTTAATAAATATCAGTCCAATATAATATCGACAGGGTTTGAGTTCCAGTGGTAACAGGTTATTAGTCAGTCCACTCTAGGTATTAGCATCGTGCTGTTACTGAACTGAAAGTTGCAGGTAAACTTAGACTAACAACTTACATGTGTGGGTCCATTTACACGTAGTATAAACAAATTTGCTTGCAATACATGGGTAGGGTACGATAAGCGGACTCGGTTTTTTATATCGAAATTGGCAAACGATATTAGGCTACTTAATCACAACCATCGATATAATCAATCGATACAGATTAATTATTTTGAACTATTAACTTAAAATAATCTATATCAACAGCTGTAAACACTCTAAAATAATACAAGTAGGATAATATTTCAATTTTACATAAGTAATTCTGATTATTAAAAATGGCAGTCAATTTTAGGAAACTGCACGATGACGTTGCTTTTTAGTGTCTTCAACATGTTGGACTCGTACCGAAAAACCCATTATGTGAAATTTGTTGGAAAGGAACAACTGTAACTGTGAGAGGAGTAAATAGGGTCGTCTGCAGTTTTCCTAATTTTGGTTATAATAATTTGTTTGATCACTGTAAATATTAAATTCATATTTTAATTTAAAACATATGATTGTTATTGAGGGCTATAGATACTTTCATATCGATTGATGATAGTGTAGGATTTGTAATGCAAATATTAGGTATCGATGATTATATTCTTCGATATAAAAAACCGGGTCCACTTATCGTACCCTACCTCAATACATTAAGAGGCCACTACCACAATAGAATCATAGTATATCCTTAAAAACAGTAAAAAGTAACTAAACGTTAAACTGTTTTGTTTGTTACATTTTATAAATACAGAACATAGATAGTTTTAATGTAAGGTAAATCGTGTCAACATTTTTGTTTCTATAGTTTAGATAATCATAAATATGATTCTATTGTGGTGGTGGCCTCTTATTATACTGTTACCAAAGCTTTTACTAACTCACTACAATTTAATATTTAATAAAATTATGAACTGGTTATTCAAAATTTTCACGAAACTTTACAATTATTGGATACTTTGGTATTATCTGGAGGCCATGATTTTTTAACAGTTTTTCTCATCTCCGGGACCTTAAAACTACATTATTAGAAAGAACAGACTTTATTTGACTTACTGTAAAAATTACATATCATTATTATGCTCAATTTTTGTCTTCTGCCTCCAGAAAGGAAACGAAGTTAAGGAGAAGTCAGTTTGTATCTACTATTTTTCCTTAGGCTATATAAGTTATATGTAAGTGTTATAAATATTAAAAGGTGAAGTCAACATTTATCGCTCAGATGATCTGAGCTTGAGTTAATAACTATCTCAATGCATGTTTTTCTTTCTTCACCAGAAGTGCAAGATGGAAGTCAGCACTGATAACCACGGGCATTTTCGATCAGTACTTTCCTGCTCTCAGTGCTTGGAAAGGTTTTCTTTAACTTTGGTACTACTAGTGACAAATTATTGTTATTATCTAATCTAAACCTACTTATATTGCGTAATAACAAGAAGTATATCAGGATAGGATACTGCTTGCTGACATCGCTTCCTTTTTGGAGGCAGAAAACAAGAACTGATTGTCACAATTATATGTCATTTTCACAGTAAGTCAGGTCAATTCTGTTCTTTATAATAATATATTTTAGGTTGATAAGAAAAACTGTTCCAAAAATAGTGGCCTCCGGATAGTAACAAAGTATTAATTATTGTTTCATATAACAAATTTAAATAACTCATTACAATGAAATATTAGACTAGTGGATTATATTAAAATAGGCTATGTATAGGCAACTTTGAACCTACAATTCAATGATGAAATCATTCTGCCCAGCTATTACTGAAATAACAGGGTGTTGCAGGTAACACATTATTTCAGTAATCGATTACCACTGAATAATCCAGTTATTGATACATGTTATATATCGCCCATCTCTAATAGAGTCAAATAAAATGGCGATGTACATATGTGTCACAAGGTTTCAGACACGTTCATCCTTCAAAATTGTAAAATCTAACTTAATGTTACACTGTTCTGTTTGTTACATATTATAAATATTCATAGCCCAGATAGTTTTCTAGTCATCATTAAGTAATTATTTTTTAAGATTTGAAAACAGCTGAACTATACTATATACTATAATTTTAAATACCTGTAGACACGTACCTATAATGTAATTTCGTTTCATTAGTTATGTTAGGATTTTTTACTAATGGATATCGATGGTTCTGTAATCTTGAATATCGACGTCCATGTTTAGGTTACCTGTTATATTGCAGCCCTAATGGTTATAATTGATAACTCATTTGTATTGACTGCTCAATCAATGCATTTCTGTGAAATTTACACATCGATTCCTTGATTCATTGCCTGCGATGACTGTAAATACTGAATACATTGTAATATTGTTGCACCATCACTATAGCTTGAGACACCTTGCAAATGGCCACACCCCACTTCTCCCCCCTCCACACGTTTTCCCCCTCCACACCTTTTGGCATTGCCACATTGTCATATCAGCTGATTTTCAGTATGAGGTGATGCAATTATGCCCTACTTTGTTCTGGTTGTTTATGTCCGTTTTTTTTTTTAAATAATTTTTTTGCATGTTTTTATTTTATTATTATTTTTTGCTTCAGTTTTGTGTTTTAGTGTAAAACACATGTTTATCATGTTAGATTGTGAAGGTAAAGGATTCAGGCTGATAGATGAGAATTAAAGATTAACAGTTGAAATGATTGATGGATTGTTAGATTTAAATAATTATCACATCACTAGTAGTTATTTTTCCGTTACAGCTACAGCTGGCAACTTCTCCTCACAACCCAAGCTTGCATTGATATGTGAGCCAGCTGACTCCTCTATTTCATTGCTGCTTCTCAGCCGACACTGCAGATGACAAATGTTCTGTGATGTGGTGGTTAGATTATTGTGGTTACAGTAATTGTTTATTGAGGTTATAATAATTATTATGGCTCATTTGAGTTCAATGGAAATTGGAGATATTTTGGGACAGGAAAGTGATAGTTCTGGTGACAAGAGTCATTTACCCGTGCAATGAAATAACTGATGATATTTCTTTGGCAGATTTCTTGTCGGATAGTGATCATAATTATGAACTGCCTGTTTATTTCAGTTTGTCCAGTGATAGCGATTCAGGGGTACCGACATTTTCATTTCAAATAATTGGATTCTTATCATTCCACCTGAGCCATAAATAGGGATTAGAAACGAATTTACGGCACAGAATGTAGGTAGGCTATAAGAGAACCAAAATGCCAACAATAAAATTAGAAACATAAAAAGGTCAGGTGAAATGAAACATAAAAATCTAGGCTAAAAAAATGGTGGAATGTAGACATATCCTTATGAAAGGAGGAAAAAATTGCATTGGAATAAGGGCTTAGTCAGAATGAAAAATATTGAAGACTACTGATAAAATAAAAAATAGGATTATGAATTTTTTCAAATACCATGTCGTTAAATAAATTAAAAAATATTCTATGTTCTATGTTTCATTATGTCAGGAAGAAGAATTACCTGAAACCCACCCAGACTATGATCCATGGTACAAAATGGTAGTGATTTTGATGACTACATCAATAACCAACTAAAAGAACATCTTGTGCCTGGTCAGAATGTTTCAATTGATAAGTCGCTTATCAGGATGAAAACCCAATGTGTTTTTATCCAATACTTAGCAAAAAATAAATATGCTTGTTTATAAATAAGTATTAAGTCATGAATGTGAGAGACTTTCTTTCTGGAGTAGAAGAACCATTTACACAGAAGGTTGTAATGGATCAGATGACAATCAGCTTTAGGATCCTAATCCGGTTTTTAAGAGGGTTTTAGTGGGTATCACGTCTTTTGAGAGTTCCACACTGAAAGCTGGCCACCTGTGTGCATAAAGTATTCTCCTGCTCTAAAAAGAAAAAACAAATGACGTTGTACTTGATGTCTTTATTTTATATTATAAAAATAGCAATTAACCTGTGGGCAGAGATGGTTTTGCTGGCACCATTGTGATTGAGTTGGCAGAAGGTGTTCAAAAATTTGTTTATTATGTAAATTTTATCTTTAGATTTTGTGAACATAATGCTTTACCAAACATTTTGTTCCTAAATGAAACAGTGGAATGAAATGTTTCATACATTTGAAGTTTGATGCTAGTATTTCGACATTGGAGTTTTTGGATTTCAAATGTGAAAAAATATTTTTTTTTAAGATTTTTGTTTTCTCACATAGGTATGTACTACGTTTTGTTACAATAAAATGTGTTCTAGTTCATATTGATTAAAATGATGTGCTATACCATATAATTTGTGTACAAAATCAGAAAGTGTGAAGAACTGTCATTAGATTTTTATTGTATTTAATAGTTTTTGTATTTCTAATTAATTATTTGGCTTGTTGATTAAATTATCGTGGTGGTCGCTTATTGTATAATAGCCAGTATATTAATTGCCTTGAAAAAAATAGATGTTTCACATGTAAATTAATTGTGAACATACCAAGATATCAATCATATTTTTTGAAGACAAACCTAAGAAATGCAAATTGAAACCCTACAGAAAAATCAAGATAATGATACAAAATTCTCTGGAATAATAGTTTCCAAAAGGCTAGACTGGTCAGCATTTATCCATATCACTACATTATAAATATAATATTGAAGCTGGGAGGCTAGATCTCTGCACTCCTGTAAGGTGAATAATAATAATAATTATTGTCACATTAAGTTTTTGCACTCATCGACAAAGTCACTTTACAGCCAGTAGCCAAGTCAATAAATAAATACATGTTTAAATACTAAAATAAGACATATGTAAACACATCCATGAAATATAAACAATTATCCTTAGTTAGGTTTCAATATAATTATAAATTAATATGGGATACAGCAAAAAATTCATCTACGGAATAAAAGGGATTGTTCAGAAGCTAATTGTAAAATTTATTGCAAAACACCTTTTTAAGATATATATTTATTCAATTATGTAATTTGTTGTACATTTTTAGTGAAAAAACCTGGTGACTATTAATGGTTTTATTTAGTCTGCAGAAATTGATTGTAGTAAGCCTATTTGCCTTACTCCTAGTATTATAGCTATGATCAGCATACTTAATATTGTTAGTATATTGAAAAGTATACAAAACTAAGTCATATATGTATAAGTTTAAAATAGTTTGAATTTTTAAGTTTATAAATAAAGGTTTACAATGTTCCAAAAAACTAATACCACATATGATCCTGATTTCTTTTTTTTGTAAAATTAATATTTCATCTATCCTGCTGCAGTTTTCATAAAATATTAAACCATATCTAAAAATTGATTGGAAATAAGAAAAATAAACAGATCTAATATTAACAGTATGGATACCTCATTTTAATGTTTGTAGAGTACAAAGTACCACAAGAATGCCTCTGCCCCCAAAATACCAAGTTTATACCCAATTTAAACTTCAAGTGTAAACCCCCGTCAGTTTAACATAATTTTTAAGGTCTTTATGAAAGAAAATAAACCTTTCAGACACCAACATCCAATTGATTGGACCATCGAGGTTCATAGGAAAACTGTGAAAACCGTCAATGTCCGGTTGATTGGATCATAGGGGTTCTAACTAAAACTGCCAACGTCTAATTATTGAACTATTTAGGAAGAAATTATATTAAACTTCATTTACAAGCTTTAGAAATCTTTTACTGGTTTGGTTTTGTTTGATGTAAATATGGTAGTGGAAACACACATTATTATTAAACTATGATATTAGTATTTCCTAGCTTTTATGATATTGTAAAATAATGCTTTTGCAGTAATGTACACGCTTATAAGAATTTATTCTTGATCTATATAATAAAAAAAGTTTTGTAATTTCGTGATAAATTATAAAATGTAACCAATCTGTCAATAAAAATATTTGAAATGAGATAAATGTTTTTTGAACGGACTTTTTGGTCCAAAGTGATTATTTTATGTAAATTTATTTTTTATAGTAATTACAAAATTAGTACGTTTTTCAAATACATTAAAAATAATTCACTTTCAATTTACACTAATTGATGGCCAATCTAAAAAGATACGAAAACAAATGAGAAATTATTAAATTTAAATAAAAACAAAGGGCATTACAGAGCGAAATGTAAAGTTTTCTCCAAGCGTAGTTAAATAAGCCTTGGGAGGCTTTAGATATATCGGTCTCTCAGGTGTAGGCGGTGATGGGTTAGTTGCTGGTATCCAAAGGGTTAACAATAAAATTTAGTTTGTTATTTTAAGCCTATTCTAAATTTAGTATAAATCTGACTATATCCAGTTGTAAACAGTATGTGTTTGCTCATTTTCATGTGATGTGGAACAGCCTCAGAGTAAAGTGAAAATTTTTTGAAAACAATATAATAATTGGAAAACGTTATTCTTTATTTTTAGAATAAAGATAACATAAATTTCACATAAAATCTGAAAATGCATAGCCAGCTCAACCTTTTTGTTACACCCTGTATATGAATTTAAACGTGATGAGAAAATATATGATCTTAGTGTCATTAAAAAACAATAATTGTATCGTTGTAAACTGGTTTTAAAAATATACTTTTGCAGTTAGTTATTTCTCTTGCTTTCATCATAATTTTGTTAGAGCTTTTCTCTTCTCGTTTAAACCCTGCTTCAAGTTACAAGAAGTGTTCTGTATGACATATTTATTGAATGTTTAAACTGTCGAGAAACTTGATGTATGTCAATATCCATCCACATGCTGCAAAATTAATTCAAGGTTTCATCACAGCATATTGCTAGAAACAGTTAATAATCCCCAAAGAACCCCATTTTAGTGCACATTGATTCATTTGTTTTTTCATCAGAAGAAACATCTTTAGGGTCAATGCCGAAATGTTAATAGCTTAAAAATGATTAAGTTGCAGTTATTGTTAAATCACATGGCAGTTTTCTATGACAACAGTGCTCAAGTCTAGATAACTCCCCAGAGTTGATGGATTACATGTTGTCCTGTAGGTTTATAGAATCTTAAAGATGGATCCAAACTCTCCCAAGAATTTCACACTCTTGAGATAGCTAAACCCTATGTCTAGTGATTAAATACTGTAGTCATGTAATATATAATATTTTTTTTTACCTCCCAATAATACGTGTAATCATTTAATATATAATATTTTCTTTACCTTCCAAGAAATGGTAGATGTCCTGTAGGTACTTGGTTTGTAGCAGCTGAGATGTCAGGCCCACATTCTCCAAGAATTTCAGACTTTGAGACTGCTAAATCCTATGCCAAGTGATTCTGCATACATGTGTTGTAAATGTAATATTGCTTATATCTCCCTACAGTTAATGCATCGCCTGTTGTTTTGTAACCACTTGGTTCGAATAAGTAGAGTATTCTAGCCCAAATATTCTAAGAATTTCAGAATTTGAATTTTAGACTAACAAATCCAATGCCAAGTGATGTGCGAGCATGTAGTATAGTAAATATAATGTTGCTTATAACTCCCAAGGGATGTTGGATTCTCTGTTGTCTTGTAGCTACTTGTTTGTAAATAATAGAGGTTTCTGGTCTAAATTTTCCAAGAGTTTCACAGTCTGAGACAGACAAATGTCATGCCAAATGATTTTGCACACATGTATTGTAAAAATAATGTTGCTTATAGTTTTCAAGAGTTGATGGATTTCCTGTTATTCTGTTGGTCCAGTGGGACACGCTTATAATGTCTTCTGCACACAGTGTTTTCCACCGATAATGTTTATTTCTAGTGTCACTGAAAAAAAATGGGGCTATTTAGTGCAAAATAGCCCATCTGCTTCCAATGTACATATATATACACACATTCAGAATTGTCAAAGCGGGTTCCCACTGTACCTCAGTTAGGTTTTGTATACAAAATCAGCCTATTGCAATCATCCTCATTTTCTAATTAGTTTCTACATAACGTCACCGAATATGACCCAAAACCCAAAACAAGTTTAGGGTTAGTACTTAGTATAACAATTTGTCTTATAAATATCTGGACTAAGTCCATTGGTCACCTTGGTGCACCATTTATTTGTGCACCATTTATTGTGGCGCCCATTTAAACTTTTTTTAATATTCACAACTCTAGTATTTATGAACGTAGAGAAAGAACTAAAACTGTAAATTGGAATGCTTATAAAATTTTCTTAACTTTTTGTTATGAAAATTATTTTTGTATCTCAAAACGGTTTTTGAGATATTGAGTACATGTAAATCTTATAAGAACAAATTAATTATCTTTTATTTGTGTGTAATGAGCTTAGGTTGATAATAGGCTTTGAATCAGTTATTTTAGATTATAATGATCTACTTAATAATGACATGGTAAATATTTTATGGATGTGGTGTTTGTAGTGGAGACAGACGCTGGTAACGACAACGGAGCCATTATGGATAGTCAGACAGTAAACGGGGAAGTACCAGACCAGGTCATCCACGACGCGGACATGGAAGAAGGTAGGAATATTGTAACGGCATTTTGATTAACCCTTTGATTAGTAATCCCAAGTGCCATGTGGGAAGCGCTATGGTGCTAAAGAGTTTTCACAATAATGTTTTGTGATGAATAACCTACGCCTGATTATGTATGCGATCTAGCGGAATGGATATGAAACACTTTCAAATAGTTTCTGTCGTTCCCACTAGATCTTAGTTACTCTTGTTTATTTCTTTTCAATTCCAGTTTACTGTCGAATAATGAGCTAATTCTATTTCTGTTTGTCTTCAGTTTTGTTGTTATATCTCATATATGTTGTAACCTTATTTTTGCAATCCTGGTTGACCTTATAAGAAAATACTGACAATATTATGTATTATATATTAAGGGGGTTCGGTATGCCCTATCCTTCCCATGTTAATTTGGCCAATTTTATGTACCTTTTTCTCAGAAACTTTTAAAGCTATCATCATCAAACTTTAGGACACTACTATTTAGACCTTTGTTAACATTTAGAGCGGAACAAAGTTAAAAAAAAGAAGTTTAATTTTTTTTTTGTAAATAAAAAATTTATTAATTTTTTGTAAAATAATTTATAATTATAATTTTTTTAATAAAAATTTAAAATAGATTTTTATAATGTTTTCCGCTCTAAATGTTAACAAAGGTCTAAATAGTAGTGTCCTAAAGTTTGATGATGATAGTTTTAAAGGTTTCTGAGAAAAAGGTACATAAAATTGGCCAAATTAACATGGGAAGGATAGGGCATACCGAACCCCCTTAATATTTTGTAAATAGAATAACTTTTGTGGATAATTATAATAATATCTTCTTAATATACAAAACAACTTTAAAAATATTAAACTGAGTGTTTTTTTATATTGCTTCTCCTGTAGTAAACCCAAAAACAAGAAAACAAATTCAGAATAAAAAACACTTTTAAGGGCACTTTTACATAGAAAAAACCCCACCAGTCAAAGGGTAATGGTACACCACATTTTCTTACAGGTGATGAAATTTTATCCTAAATTAAACAAAAATTGTATTGGACATAATCTGGTATACTTAAAAAACTTAATCCAAAGCTATGTTATTTGTAAAAAACAATTTTTAGCCCATTACTAAAAAATATGCTACTTATGTCCTATTTTAATTCAATTAACAAATGTTAATATTTATTTTGGGGTTTTATATCAATATTAATGGAATTTTAAGGAGTGTATATTGATAGGAGTTGTAACCTTGAAACTGGCAAAGTTGTAGTTAGCAAATTTACTCCTCTATAAACTGGTAGAGTTGTATGTGCAAAGCAATAGTTGTCATTTGCTAATTACTACTTGTTACAAACTTCCAACATTTAAATTGATCTAAATGTTTAGTTGTGTTTAAGTACTAACCAATAAATTACCTAGGACAACTTTGTTTTAGAAACTGTGTAATTTTTTCTTTAACAAGAAAGAGGGTACGTACAAATATTGATACTGAGATAAAACAATTAGCATGGTATTTATATTAAGTTTGTACTAGAAATAAATTTATACAGTGATTAATCTTTGTTATAAAACAACATAATTTGTTGAGTGTAATCCAGTGGAAGTTATTGCACAACTGTGTGCAATATTGTAAATTTTAACACATTATATTATACACATTTGAATATCCGTGATGTTACTGATAGGGATGGGTAGATTCCAAACACACTGTGATTTAATCTCAATTCCAACATTTTTTATTTTTCTTCAAAATAATCCTGAACACTAATTAATCATAAGTAGGTCTATTTAAATCATTCTGAGATTTGTTCACACTTAGATCCAGTTTTCAAACATCAGAATTTTATTTTAGGTCTTTTTTACTTATAGTTATTATTAACCGCAGTTTTACTAATGATTTTGTACACATGCACTTTTTATCGCAGTTTAGTGTCTTTTAATCATTTTCTACAGATTTTAAATAAATTATTGATTTTTAAAGTTATAAATAACTGAAATAGGATACTGTACCTTGTCAAAACAGTTTCAGACGTTTGTTTGTTTCCTCTACATTTTTTGAAATGAAAGGTCTATCATCAGGTGGTTAAAAAGATATAAAAGTGCTCCACATGGGTTTCAAAATAAAAGAAAAATAAAAAAAATACACTTACCTACACAACAACAACAAAATAAGTAGGGACATACGACTTAACATTAAGATGGTAGGCCTATTGCCTCAACACAGAAGGAAAAATACACACTACTAAATATGTCTGAGTTGTTGCAGAAACTGTGATGGCCAACAGGCATTGGCCATGTGACCGCAAAGGGTTGAAAATAAGAGTATGACCAATTAAAAATTTTCATTTTTATAGCTTATGGATCACTATTGGCCCTTAATGAGTTGAAGAGGATTTCCCTTGATTCAGTTAGCTTACATTTAAAAATTAATCAAAATTTTATTTTGCCAGTGAAATTTATTTCTTATTCTTGGAAGAAAAATAAACAAACAATTTAAAAAAAAACCTTTATTGTTTTTATATGTTTACGCACCGAATACATAGGTGCGCTGTGTGGTTATATCTATAAGCCGTGCCTTCACATTGTAAGGTGAAACATCAATAAAAGAATAGCACTAGTTGTTTTTGTTGAATTTTTTTTCTCTTTACACACAATCCAATTTACATCCCAACGGTCATAAAGCAATACTTAACCCATTGCGGATCGTATTGTTTTGGCGCGCGGGCACCAGCGGGCGCGAATTAATTCACGGGCAGCGGCAGCACGAACAGCAATGGTGCGCCACATCGTATCGCTCGCTATTGTATACTAGAAAATTCAGCTGCTAAGGTATTCGTTCAGATGGAAGATGGGCCTGCTGGGGTATCCGTGATGTAGGAACGATAACACGCAAGCAAGGTTACGGCGTGGCAGGGATGATGTCTGAATCATAGTCTAAATAAAGCGGCTCGGGCGTATCGATTGCAACATCCGGGCCATTGCTAGACTAAACCCACTAACATGTACATCTGCGTCATTTAGTTGTGTCACTAACCTCAAAAGTATTATAATAACAACTGAGGAAAACACCCAATCAGAAGCGCTAAAAAGCAGAGAGTAAACTCATATGAATGATTTTTCAACTTCGTCATACAACTGCGATCTGTAGGATATTTATAAAACTTTTGAAAACTAAACGTAGACCAATGTTAAACACTCTTAGTAGACAAGTGAAGACGATCGCCCGATCTATCAGACATTAACAGAACTATTTGGAGGGAAATTTAAAAGCAGACCGCTTTTGCGACCTGAGCTCGTCACCGTTAGGCCCGGCCGCTGCGTGACGAGCCCAGCTCGTCAGTGATCCGCAATGGGTTAAATACATTCCTACACATTCACAGCATTTTCGTGATTTATAATGTACACAATTAACTATAATAAGACATGGATATTCCTGTACGCCACATTTAGTGCAATTCCATTGGTATGGACATATCCCTATGCCACGCTTTAAGTGTCAAGTATGTATTTTTGTAAGTTTAATTTATTTTATATGTTGAATTTTACCAACATGTGTATTTAAAATCGATAGGAATTATTTACATTGATCTAGTGATACAGTATAAGAGAGTTGTTAAAAAGTGAACCAGTACACCATTACAGTGGTAATGAATCATTAGGTCTAGTGTGAGATCTCAGTGCCCCAACCGAAACTAGATTTATCATTGTATAATTTTGTAAATACATTTTTATATCAATTGGAGATATGTGTTCACAATACAGAATGTGTTTAGTGGATAAATAAAATTGTATTTTTCAAAATGAGAAGAAAATTTGAACATTGCTTCTAATTTTGAAGATATAAACATTGACATGTAAGAAAATTGATGCTTTCACAAATATGATCAGTTATGCTACATAATTTTGTACTTGTACTTGTTATTGATAGAATCAAGAATCAAGAAGCTTTATTGTCATTAAATACACAAGTGCACAATAGACATCATGAACATAGTAAACATATACTATAAATAAAAACTTTATTACAATACAATTATTTTCCTTTAAGTGGTTTATGTGTTTGTGATCTGAAGATCAACTTTATTTTAGTGTTAAAAATTAAAAAGTGATAAAATAAAATACACTATAAAATAGAAATACACGAAACAGGAAGAAAAAACAATTAAGTACCAACAGTGTGACTAAAGACCTTCAATGTTATCGCTTAAAATTCAAATAAATAAAGTAATTGCTTAAACACATTTATAAATAAAAAATTATTTTAAAAACAGATACAATAATTTTATAAAATAACAAAGTTTACAGTTTACATTAAGGTACATGTATCACAGTTAGACAATAGACAATCTTTATTTGTCAAAAACATTAATAAATATGTATAACAATGGTAAAAAATAAAATAACATGTCGCTAAGGTACATCATGCTTAATTTCAAAAGTCTGCTATATCTAAAAAAGTCATGTACATTGTAGATACAGTTCTTTATTGACAAATTGACTGGCATAGTTTGTATGAAATTAGGTAGTACGTTATAAAATAAAATCACTTGGTATTGGAAATTTTTCTGAGTTAAACCAAAGGTGCACTTGTTATTAAGAAGCCTATACTTGTTTTTTGTGTCATGATTGTGAACTGCAGCTAATTCCATAAATTTAACTAAATTGCTTTTAACAAACATTAAAATGGATAATATATACATGGACAGCAGTGTTAGTACACCAAGTTTCTTAAAAAAAGGTTTACAATGCTCTTGACTAGATATGTTACTTATAATTTTAATGGCCTTAATTAAAATATGTATTTAAAATTTATACCCACAAACTTGGTGGATGTAATAACTTGCACATTGTTACCAATGTCAAAAATTAGATCAACAATCTTATCAGGATTTAAACATAATTTGTTTGCTGTATACCAGTTCACTATTTCACTAGTCATATTGTCCAATAACATCTGATTTTCAACTTTAAGTTTACTAAAAACATTGAGCCTCGGCCATTACATTGTCTGGTAGGCCATTCAGGTAAAGAATAAAAAGAGTAAGGCCCAAAATGGATCCCTGCAGCATACCTTGAAGGACTGGCAGAGTTTCGGAAAAACAACTATTATAGTAAACTGAGTGATAACGTTCATTAACCCTTTGTTGAGCCCCGGACCTAAAAATATAGTTTGTGCAAATTTTTACCAATTCTAGTTTTGCAAGTAACTGTCTAAAAACCCCAAGGCCTGTTTCAGTGATTTTGTACGATTTCATTTGAAAAATCATACCATCACTAATATACTAGCTAATGACCTAAATAATACATTAAAATGTTTGAAATAAGGTACTTTACAAATAAAAAATTCAATAAGAGCTAAAAAATGTTTGTGTACTTTTATATATGTAAAATAACGCATATGTGCTAACTAAAAAAAGAAAAAAAGTTACATTTAACATTTTTTATAAATAAAACAAGGAACAATTAACTGGTGGGAAATAATTTTATTTCATTTGTCATGTTATTGCAAACATGGAAAAAAAATTTCAGACAGATTAGTTCAATAATAAATATTTTGTAAAATATTTTTTTTAATGACACAAAACCTGTGACGTACTAGACCTAGGTTGTGTAACATTATTCTGAGCTGATGTAGATGGTATCTCAGGTGTTAAGTCTTTAGCACTAAATAGGCCTACATTTCTGCCATTGTCACTATCATATTTAGGATCATACGTCGGATCAAGGTCACTATCATCGTCAAAAATATCAGATAATACTGAATCGTCATCTGAAAAATCAATATTCAATTGTCTGTCAATGTTGTTCTTGTCAATGTCAACTTGAATGTTCTGCTAGGTTTGAGTCACCCATTATTTACAAAATAAAACAATATTTCATACTGAAAGTACCGAAACAATAATATAACTGTCTACTCACACAAACGTAATGAACATCAACACAGTCTACTAAACGTAAACAATGTCACAGCAGATGCAGATGTTGTTCTTAGTAACAGCTGATCTTCTTACTCTCTCTTTAGGAGTAGTGTAAATATTATTTATTAACATTTGACCATGAAATCATATTGTATATGTATGAAAATAAAATTATAAGTTCTAAAACCACTGGTGTCGCTAAAATTAAATACTTAAGAGCCATTTATAATAACTTATATCATGCCGACGACATATCGTCGGCTGGGGTTTCTCGCACTATTTTTACCGCCGGAATATCGTCGGCCTGGGGTTTTTAGACAGTGAAATTTACCGACAATATACCGGCGGCTGGGGCTCAAAGGGTTAAGATAAGAAATAAAATGGTTTATACTAATGTCAAAACCATAGTAGTGAAGCTTAGAAATTAAAATGGTATGGTCAACAGTGTCAAAGGCTTTTGACAGATCAAAAGATCTAAAAATAACATTATTGTTAGCTTCAATGTTTTCAAGACAATTATTTACAAAATCTTGAAAAGCATCAATGGTGCTTCGGTTTTTTCTAAAACCAAACTAAGGAATTATGGGGATCCCTATAATTAACATAAGAATACATTGGGCCTTTCTTGTGTACAGGAAGCACCTTATTTAATTTAAATAGTCTCAGAAAGTAGTTGTTAACACTACAAAGATTAAACAAGTAGGCTAACACAACAGCAATGTAGTTGGAGACTAACTTAATTTTAGGGGCATTGAGACCATAAATATATTGAACACGTACTATTTTTCAAACTAAAGATAGCATCATCAACAGATATCCTTAAAACAAATAATTTTGCATGTGAGTTACGCATTTGTTAAATAAAAATCACTATTGTTATTGTTATTAGCAATATTGGAACTTAAATCATCTACATATTTCAGAAAATATTTATTAAACTCTTCTTACCCAAATTATGGGAACGCTTGCTCAGTACAGGTTTACCATTAGGTTTTATACTTTTATAAGATTCCAGGTTGCCCTAGTTTTATTAGAAGTCTTATTGATAACATCATTATTATACCTAATCTTAGCTAAGCAAATCTCATTATTTTAGTCCTTCTTGACTAATTTATGCTTATTACTGAGTTCAGCCAAGTCAGCATTAGAAATCTGAAGTATTTGGTACAATTTATCCAGTCCTAGTTTACGTATGGTTAAGCCATTATGGACCACCGATTTCCCGTCTTTGACCCTCTACAAACAACAGTTTAACAGGCATTGAGATATTAACAGCCCACATTAAAAAGGTTTTGAACTTACATTCTAAATCAGTATGGATATTTACACTATTTACATTAAAGACATCTGACCAATCTATTTGGTTAAGATTGAAAGTAAATCAAGAGGAAGTATGGCTGTTTATAGGTCTAGATATTTCCTTTACAGTGTTTTTATGATGCTCAAGATTATCATAGTTGATTGCAGCTTCGAGGACAATATCATTGTAATCAGAGGATGCAGTATGATGAATGTACACATTCCACTATCGGGATGGATGGATGTCAAGATGTTGTCAACATAAGTTCCGCCTGATCTGGTACTACTTGGCCTTGTAATTTCACTGGTTGTGACATAAAGTCTAAAACTGTCAATCACATTGTAATGTTCTTTTGTATCCTGATGAATTGATATGAAATTCACATTAAAATCTGTGGTTAAGACTATATTGAGGTTGACACCATAAGAACTAGAGAAAAGAGTTTTTCCATAAGCACGGCAAAACATCCAGTGGGAGCTCTGTATAAACATACAATAACAGTTTGCACGTCACAAAGCAGGACAGCAGACACTTTAAAAGAACCTCTTCACTTAAGTAGGTTCTTTTCCCATACACTTTGAAATTTATTTTTTAAATAAATAGCAGACCCACCAAGAGATTTTAAAGTTCTCTCGTAACTTGAAGCCGACACATAACCAGGAATATTAAGGTTGACTATCTCATTACCAATGCTCAACAACACATACAACATTACAGTGAAGCTGATTCACAGTATAATTAAGCACATTATTATTATTATTAGAGATGTAGCCTCGAAAAGTGTTTTGTAAATATGTATGTAATAATAAACCTTTTTAACACTTTTTAAACTTTTTTATTTTCTTACAATGTACATTTCGAATTCTGGAAATTCATCTTCAGGTACTAAGGATAAGTTAAACTTAACCTTATTTATATATATATATATATATATATATATATATATATATATATATATATACAGGGTGAGTCAGAAATATGGTAAAATATTTTAAGACGTGATTCTAGAGCTAAAAATAAAAAAAAAATGTTATATAAAGGTAGGTCCGGAATCGCTCCATTACTGAGTAATGGCTGGCGAAAGATTTTGCTTTGTTTTCAGTTCACCTTGTGAAATTAAGTGATTCTGAAATGTTTTGTTCTTACTTTTTAACTCAAATAAGATGGATATATAAGGAAAATCACCTGAAAAATCAAATAAAACCACTCTAGAGGTTGTAGTGTGAACAGTTTTTGAGAAAAAATATGAAATTTGCCAAAAATCTAATAACAAAAATACCGTCTTAAATGTTTGATGTCGAATAATATTGTTAGATGACCAATAAACAAATTGTTTTTCCTAATACAGATTGTAGAGAATTTAATTCTGAAAACAACCATAATAAGCAAAGTTAACTAAATGTGTAAAAAAGTTATGAAATTGACTCCTCACGTATTACACTACACAGCAATTTTTTGCTGTTTTATAATAAGGAATGAGTATCTGATTGGTAACAGCTGGTGAAAAAGAAACATATTTTTAGTTAGAAATTTCTTTTATAATACAATAAACATCTACAATCGCTTTAAGTCTCACCGGAAGATTAAAAATGATGCTCTAAATGACCTGCATTGTTCAAAATGCACGCGTTCAGGCGTCTTCTCATCAAGTTTTAAACCCGTTCAAAAACTCCAGGTGTCTGCTTAATGGTTTCTATTCCATTAGTAATGTTTAATCGGAGTTCTTCAATGGTATCTATTGGGGAAGAGTAAACTAATGTTTTTAAATGTCCCCAAAGGTAAAAGTCCAAAGGATTTAAGTCCGGTGATCTTGCTGGCCATGAAACTGGTCCACATCGGCCTATTGATTGATTTGTGAAACTCTCATTTAGGTGTCCACGAACAGCCATAGAGCAGCGCGCAGGTGCCCCGTCATGCATAAACCACATGTTTTGGCGCAAATGCAGAGGTACATCATCAAGCAGGTTAGGTAGCTCGTCTCTTAAAAAGTTCAAGTACACCACGCCATTAAGCCTGGGAGGAAGCACGAATGCGACTAAATGCTAAGATTCCAGCCCAAACATTTACTGAAAACTGATGTTGTGGGCGATTAGGTTTGATAGCATGAGGATTTCTGTCTGCCCAAATGTGGTTGCTATGGAAGTTAATGATAGCTGTTCTTGTAAAGTGAGCCTCATTGGTAAACAAAATTGTATTTAAAAAGTTTGGATCAGCACATTTTAACAGAAGCCATCGACAAAAACAACATGGGGAACGTAGACTTATGGCAAAAAAGTTTGGACATGCTGGAAGTGGTATGGGTGTAACTGGTACTCGTGTAGTATTCTCCGAATACTAGATTGGCTGACATTAAACTGTAGTGACAATTCTCTAGTGCTCTTTTCAGGATAATTAAAAATTTCATTAAGAACCAACTCTTCTAATTCAACAGTCCTACATGATCGGGCGATGCCTGCATTACTATGCTCCAAAGACTTCAAAGAACCTGTTTCAGATAGGCATTGATGAATAGTGGCAAACATCTTGTGCTTGGACACTTGCGGTTAGGAAAGTTCTCTTGATACAGACGTCTTGCTGAAGTACTATTGCAGCATCCCAAACCATACATTAAAATGCATGTCTGCTAATTCAGAGTTTAAATGCACATGAATATTACCATCAATTTTTAATAAATGAAACACACAACACAAAATCACTAATAAAATGGATGGAAATAACTGGTTAAAATACTTAACACAAGCACATAGTACGGTATCTTTACAGTTTGTTGTTTTGTTCAACAATGAGGTGACATATGTCATCTAATAATAAATGACCAGCTGATTATTTATTATTTAAAGATGTTTAAACAGTTGTTGTTTAAATGATTAATTTTTACCATCTGTTACCAATCGGATACTCATTCCTTATTATAAAACAGCAAAAAATTGCTGTGTAGTGTAATACGTGAGGAGTCAATTTCGTAACTTTTTTACACATTTACTTAACTTTGCTCATTATTGTTGTTTTCAGAATTAAATTCTCTACAATCTGTATTAGGAAAAACAATTTGTTTATTGGTCATCTAACAATGTTATTCGACATCAAACATTTAAGACGGTATTTTTGTTATTAGATTTTTGGCAAATTTTATATTTTTTCTCAAAAACTGTTCACACTACAACCTCTAGAGTGGTTTTATTTGATTTTTCAGGTGATTTTCCTTATATATCCATCTTATTTGAGTTAAAAAGTAAGAACAAAACATTTCAGAATCACTTAATTTCACAAGGTGAACTGAAAACAAAGCAAAATCTTTCGCCAGCCATTACTCAGTAATGGAGCGATTCCGGACCTACCTTTATATAACATTTTTTTCTTATTTTTAGCTCTAAAATCACGTCTTAAAATATTTTACCATATTTCTGACTCACCCTGTATATATATATATATATATATATATATATATATATATATACAAATCCCCCGAAATATAGAAGTGAAAAATAGTTCTCTTCTTTTCTTCTATTCAACACAGTGATTAGTATATATATATATATATATATATATATATATATACACTGAAACTAGAAAAATGTATAAACGATTTTTAGATTTTAGAATTTTCGTTAAGTAAGTATACCACTTCTGTAGGTATGGTCTCATCCCACCTCCCCTAAAACAAAATAAAATGTATATAAAAAAAGTTTGAAATAAAAAAACAAAAATTTACTTATACAAACGTTTATTAAAAAAATGATATATGACAATACATGATTAAATAACTTTGTGTTTCTTATGTCTTTTATAAAATACCCTTGCAAAACCTGGAAAAGTGGCCTGCCAATAAAGGTAATTTAGTTTGTAGTCCTTGGGTTAAATTTGTCACTGTCACAATCTGAAATAAAAGTCAGATATTACATTTGTCTTTGCTATTTGCCTCACTACTGATCAAGCACTGTTAAAAATTGTAAACAAATGTTTCTGCTTTTTTGACAAACTTCAACTGAAAGTGTAAACAGCTGTTAGTGTCAGTTAAATTTTTGATTATTGAAGTTAAATATAACCATTGTTTCTAAATTAAAGAATATTCTAGGCAACTTTTGAAATCTTTCTCTTTATATAAATCTTCCTGAGATTTCAATGAATATTAAAAAAAAAGAATGAGCCCAGAATGAGCCCAGCCGTTCTCGACATAAGCGCTTGGCAACACATGTTGCGATTCATTTTTATTTATAAGATGATCACACCTGGTATTGTTATAATTGAAACAAACTTGCAGGGAGTGAGATCTATTATTATATAAAAATAAAATGGTGTGTGTGTGTTATCAATCACGCAAAAACTATGGAATATTGTACTGAAATTTTATACGAACATTCTTAGGGTCCCTGGTTAACCCTTTTAGTGCTAAGGGGTCTGGCGCATTGCCATACCCAAGAGTGCTAAGCATTTTAGTGCATAAATGCAGAGTTTTAGTAATTGCTTACTATTTCCTTATTTGAGGTCATATCTTGTTAATTTTTTTATTGTATTGAAGATAGATAACCAATAAACAGAAATAAATACAAAGAAATACAATTTTACATAATTGGAATGTTGTAAAAAAAATAAAATTTAAAATGTTGATTTTTTCAAATAATTTTTTTCACTTTGGCATACAATTTTAGTATGTAAACAATTTTATATTATTTTTCTGATGCTACCATCGGAAAGAGCAACTAAAACTAAACAAATTCCATATGTTTTATTTTATTTTTACGCAACAAATAAGAGTGAGATGGTTCATAGTTTTTGTTTTCACCAGAATCGTCAATTTTACTTGAAGATGATTTGTGAATATCTTCAGATGTTGGGATTTCGTCACTTTTCACATCATTCTGCTCATAAAAACTAAATGGTTCACTTATAAATGAAGAATCACTGATAATTCTGCTGCTTTCATCGTCCAGAACATCTTCAACAACATTCCGTAATAACTCATTATCACCTGCAATGTTCTTATTAGACATAGTTTGTAACTTAGTAAAATATAATACACACGGAAAACACAAATGAAAAATGAAGTAATGCAATGATTTGGAATACTAATGAAGTAGTATTTCACAATTATAACACAATTTAATGGATAAAATAAGATAAAACAGAGTAAACGAAGCACAGCGTCAGTTCGCTCGCAACGTAAACATCCGAACTGACCTTTTTATTTCACGTCAAAGACGTATAAACAGCTGGTCGTCAGCAATCAATTATACAAATATCGTTACTCTATGGCTTTTGGATGAACTGTCATCGTTTGCAGTCAGTAAATTGCATAAACTGAACCAATATATATAAAAATACGCTGCGTCTACGATGTAGACGCTAGCACTTTTAGGCAAACGCAGCGTCTAAAACGTAGACGCTGTAGCACTAAAAGGGTTAATATATAGGCCTTTCTTATTACATAAATCCCTCTGGGATATACCTGGTCTTTAAAGTTGTGAAAAATCCCATCTTGGTCTCTAAAGTTGCATTACTGCAAATAAATATTATTAATTTAAAGGCTCATTTAATTAATGAGTTAAATGTAATCAACTGTTCTGTGTAAACATTGTTTTGTGATAGCACAACCATATATTTAATTAGTATAACCACTATTTTTAGTTTGTTTACATTTTTAGCCTTTTAGAAAGATTGTGCGCGTCACACGCATGTATGTGTGTTTTCTTGATTGGAGAAAGAAAGCAAAATCGACTATAGCACAAAATATATTAAGACCGGAGTAAATTACATGGGCCTTAAAAATACACCTTTTGACATATTTTCTTGACCTGGACTACAAGCCAAACTAAATATAGGCGTTTTAAATATTCGCTAGAACCTGAAGTGCTCATACACATGTAAAGCCTACAAAATTGCATGCAAAGTCGTGGGTAACTACTAGTAACCTCATAGAGGACCATTGAGACAGACCAGGTATTAATTGAACTGTTAATTCAGAATTGCTTACTATCAACAAAGATGGTTATAACAATCAGATATCTCAGTTGGATTTGAACATTCTGAATATGAGATGGTTTTGTATGTTAGTATTACAATGGTTTGTAAAACTGAGAAAAATTGTTTCTTCATTTTTTTTCCCATTTTTCCAAAATATTCAATTAATTAGATTGTTTGAATTGTTCAATGTGTTCAGTTATATTTTTTACATTGGACACAGTTTTTAATATGGTCAAAAATTTGTCCCCCTAACCAAGATCAAGATATATACTCAAAAGTATCTTCTACTGTTATAAAATTAGCTGGAGGTGAGTGTGACCACTTTGATTACTTGGTATAAATGGTACATGTAGTGAGCGTTAAGAATTTAATTGAATGTGAGTGACAGATAAAGTGATGTAGCCCAGAGAAGTGTATGATTTCAATACTTTTAGTGCCTCATTAGTAAATCCATACAAAAGCTATTGTGGTATATGTTTGTTATATTTATGTACAGAGTCAGCTCACACTATCTGTCGATGCATGCACACCAATGTTTATTTAAGGACTTTTATCAGTAGTACTGTGCCCGTTCTCTGTGTGTCTTACTGTGGTGTTTTCGATCATATTTTTAAAGAAATGCGACTAGTCTGTTGTGAGCACCATTGTACTGAAGAGATTAAATGTTTAGGTGATTATCACTGACAATATCAGAGGGGTTATAATAGTCTTCATGATGTATCCCATTTCAATTTGAGCAATTCCGATACAAATATGAGTGAAGTTGATGAGTTTTTAAAGTCAGTATGTGCTAGTCAGGTTCTCTGTAATGTTTTGAGCAAGTCATTGAGAAAAATATTCCTTTTTGATTAAAACTAAAATAATTGTTTTTAACCCTTTCCATCCCAGACACTTTTTTTTAATTTGTTCCAAAAATCCTAAGTATTTTTACTAATGACATACCCAAAAATCCCAGGCTCTTTTAGTTCATTTTGTCGTATTTTACTAGAAAACCCATAAAAAATTTATTTATGAAGCAATTTTAGTAGTTTAAGTGTTATTAGCTTCCTAAATATGTTATATATACTATAAAATAAAATATAAAACGACATGCAAATATTTACAATAACTTTTTTTTAATAATATGTACTTACTAAAAAATATTTTGAGGATTTTTTTACTTTGTTGCGTTGTGGATGGGCATAAAAAAATTATTTAACCAAGATTGATAACACTTTACAAAACCAAATTTAACAGTCTTCAAAAAAATCCATACTTCACACTGATATGTTGAGAAATAAAAAAAGTTCTGGATTTTTTTTAAATCACTGTAGTTCGGAGTTTTCCCCAGTTATAACAACAATATGGCATATCATGTTCCACTTCTACATAACATATAGTTCTAACCAAATATATTGAATGTCAATAGGCAAACAATGAGTTATTTCATATTTTTAACTAAAAAAAAACTCCTAATCCTAACAAAATAAAAACTAAAAATTACCATCCGAGTCAATAAAATTTTGTTTTTGTTTACAAACATCTATGGAAAGGATAACATTTAGTGTGCAGGCCCTTTTTGCAGTTAACACAAATAAAAGTAAACTTGTTTCTTTTCCTTCCAGTTCTTGTACTTTTTGCACTGCACACACAGCAGTTTTTTTCTTTATTTTCTGGTATTTTTTCAAAAAATGATTTTGTACCACCCTTGTTTGCATTACTGGCTTCATTTTGATGAGTACCTAGGCCTACTCCTCTCCTATGTGCCTATTTAACTGTCAATTCACCAACCAAGTTTGATATGTATTGAAGCCTACTTACAGGATTATCTGTGTTGTTTTTGTACAATGTATATAAATTTAAGAGCATTCTAGAAATTATTAAATGTAAGTTTCTTCCAAAATTTGATGGTTTTTTCTTTCATTGAAATAATGATATAGCATCTGATCATTTCCATCAATCCCTCTCATAAAGTCATTGTACTCCCTTATCATTTTTGGTTTACTTGTAATACTTATGTTATTACCCCTCTCAACAACAAGCTGGAATGAAACCCAACAAATACAGCTGATAAAATTCAACACAGTTGATGACACAACACTAAGAGAAAGAAGTAAATAAGTTGTCAATAATAAAACATTATAGCGTAATAAATCGATGTTTTTATAACGGTAAATGTTATTGCGAACATTTATATATAATTTATATAAATATTCCGAGTTAATAAACATTAAAAAAAATTTTTTCTTAACGTCCGGAAAACCGGACGCCGGGATTTTTGCGATGTTTTTCGAACGTCCGGAAAACCGGACGCGGGGATTTTTGCGATGTTTTTCGAACGTCCGGAAAACCGGACGCTGGGATGGAAAGGGTTAACAAATAACTTTATTACATTGGCTATAATGTTGTGTAAATTTTATGAAGTTAATTTTTAAATATTTTATAACTCTGAAAAATAATTACTTTTGTGGTTACACCTGAAGAATATACGTTTAGTAAAAGTCAATAATATACCTTTCTTAATAACAGATCAACTTTATTTTTTAACGACAATAAGTACTATCTTTATAGAGGCCTATTACTGAGTTCAAAAATCAACGGTAATACATTTTTCCATGCTTATCATTAAATAGTACAATAATGTTAATGGCTGATCTTTAGCGAAGCCTATCATTTTAGGAGCTGGAAAATTTCATTTCTGTCTGAAATTTAATCTTCAGCCAGCAGATGCTAAACCAAAAATAGCAGAGACAGTAATGCACATTTTGTTATATAGGACGTAGGAATAGGGGGCAGTGCTTGTTACATTATTATTGGGCATGATTAACTAGTATAAACAGTCAACATCAATATAGTTTTTCTATAACAGGTTGCCAGCATTTAATTGACTGCAATAAAGCAGCCATACTAATTGATGATTTAATGTATTATTTGTTAGAGATTAACAGTGTGGCTGAGTTCTGAAAGTGAAAACATGTTAGATTTTTCAACCAAGTCTGGGTTTTAGCATGACTATTGTAGTTCTTGTGAACTTTTAGTTGTAGTATTATTTGCAGAATTGAGTAAAAAAAAACATTTCCTATGATACAAGCAGTTTTGTACTAATACCAGCAAAAAGTGAAAACATTTCATGTTAAAATCATGTTGTGTTAGCTGGCAATGTTTATTGGCCGAGTGTTAATGAAGCCTACCACTCGTGGAGCTGGAAAAATGTTATTTCTGTATGTCTACCTGCACGATACCTTGAAATCGATCTATGTACTTGAAATTTTCCAGGAAATGACATTTCTATATAAGCAAAATTTACTTTGATGATAGTGCATGTCACTCAATGGGATATCGCTGAGCGTTAGCGAATATTTTTATACTGGTCTTATGACGGTAATTAAAAAAAATAGTAGAATAAATAAATTTGTAAATAAACTGAGTACAATCATATGAGATTTTTAACATTTGAAATTTTTTAACCACACAGTAAAAAAGAAAAAGAATTAAAAAAATCACAGTAAAAAAGTGGAAAGTTCATGTTAAAAATTGATGACAATATTTCACTTCAGTGCAATCTTGCATTGTAGTACCCTCCGGTATTAATATTTGAATGGTGCTATGAAACCTAATAAACAAAAATGTGAATGCATCATGTGGGAAGATGTCTCAAGAAAGATTTCATCTGTAGACTTTAAATTTTGCATGAAACTTTGTTTCTACATAGACATGAATGAGTTCTATGATCGTGTATGTCCAACCATGTAATTTGGCTGGGCGTCACTGGAAGCCTATCACTTAATAGGCTGACACATTTCCTCTTTTTTCTGTCAGGGGGATGTAAAATTTCTTTTCTGTATGATTGTTTGCCTGACTGTCCTGATCTGTTCACTTGAAATCTGGGGAATAAAATGAGCTCAGAATAAAATGAGCTCTATATTTGAAATGTTACAACCAACCTCAGCAAATTCGTTACACAATACATAGTGTGGTGTACTCCTACGTTATTTATATTACAATGTTAAAATTGTTTGTATTTAAAAAAATGTATTTTAAATGAGTATTATTTATGTTTTATGATATCTTTTACATGGTTATTGCAATAAGGAAATCTAAAAATATACATAAAAAAATTGTTTAAATGTAAAAAGCATAACATTTGACAATAAATAGGAATAGTATTTTTGTTTTTATATATAATTGACAATATGGAGTTAAGCAACACCACCACCAGCTTATACCACAATCTCAGTAAAGCTTTGATTGCCTTGGACATGAACTCATGTTGACTAAACTTCAAAACGTTGGCAAACGTGGTACAAAAAGCACTCAGTTGTTTTGAAAAGTATCTCAAAGAATGAAAGCAAATAATGGAACTGAAGGAAACAACCAATAGACTCACACAATCAGTACAATCTCACCCCCTACCAACAAAAAGAGGAGTTCAACAAGGCTCGGTCCTTGAACCAGTTTTGCTTATTTTATTTATAAATGACTTTCCAGAACACTTGATAGAATATTGTCAAATGATCATGTACTCAGACGACACAGTTCTGCTTGCAGAAAATAGAAATACTGAACAACTGGAAATTAACACATATATAGCTTTCAACATAGAAAAAAAAAACAATTACTCTAGGTAGTAAAAGGGCGCTTGTAACTGAACTACCCAATATCCAAACAGCTGATGAAGTTAAACATCTTGACTTAATACTTAACAAGAACATGTGCTGGAAAAACCATATAGATTGCCTCTGAAACTTAACTCAGCATTGTTTGTATTAAAGAGAACCAACAACTAGTACTCATGAAGCCATGAGAATAGCATATCACACGTTATTCGAAAGCCACCTCCATTATGGAATAGCAGTCTGATGTGCTTCTTCATATGGCAATCTCCACAGAGTTCTGGTAATGCAGAAAAAAGCAATAAGGTTAATGGCTGGAATAGGACTTAGAGAGCTGCAGAAACATTTTCAAAAACTGGAAAATAACATCCATTTACATCCTAGAAACCATACTTTACTGCATAACTAAGGATACTCCAAAACAAAGAGATCTACACTGCCATTACACTAGACAAGCAGGGGATTACACTCTACCAGTCCATAGAACAGCATTGTTCAAGAAAAAACCATCATATGCTGGAATGAAACTTTTCAACAAGCTGCCAGATCATCTGAAAGACAACCCAGAGAAACCTACGGTGTTGGCTACAAGACCACCACTCATACTACATACTCGATGAGTTCTCATGGAATGATGAATCTTAATTAGATCTCTCACACAATAGAATTCACTTGTAAAAACTATTATACTCTGTAACATGTCTTTATGATATTGTTAATAAAGCATATTGTCTATTGTCATATGTTCATACAATTTCATTTAGAATTAAACTTTATGCTGATTTAGAAATGGCTTAGCAAGATATGTTATACAGTTTTTTTATAGTATGTTATGCAGTAAACATAATTATTATAGGATCATATAAATTGAGAAGGAAAGACATTTAAATAACAATATTGATTAACTTGCCAGTATTATTTTGATAATAAAAACAATCAAATGACCACAGAAATTCAGAGACAAGCAAAAGGAAGTGAAACTAAGGCAGGAGTGTGTGTTGAAATATGCAGAAACATAAGTACGAGAACTATGTTAAGTCACATGTTAAGTTGCTTTGTCGTGATGGGTATAATGATAGTTATAGTTAGCTCAATTTCATGCACATGATCAGTCAATATTGTAAGCATTATTAAGTTTTTACTTGCCTACAAAAATACTTGGGACTGAAATTAAGATTTGTTAGTTTCACAGTTAAGGTTAAAAGTTAATATATTCCTGTTAATATTTTCCTGCATTTTTCAGTGAAAAGTTGAAGGGGGATGCCTGATTTTTTTATTTTTGCTATATTGTGTAAGGGACTGTCAAATTTTACTTTTATTACTAGATTATTGTCTAAATAAATCATTAAAAGGCTTTATTGTAGATAACGTGTATCTTTTTGGCTTTTAAAAGATCAATGGCATTAAAATTTAATTCATTAGATATCCAATATCACTGTAATAATTTTCATTTAAAACTTTAAACTTGATGTTTTATTGTGTATTTACAATTATCAAAATGTTTTTGTCATAATATTTAAGAAATAGTTTTCAAAAGATACTGTCAATATTTAGTAGAATGTATATTTTTAATTCCATTCATAACCCAAGTAGAGCAGAGTACCAATGGAAGCTGAAACTGCAGTTGGTTGGCTAATTTTAGTCTCGCCTAGTTTTGTCAGTCTAAATTTAACAACCAACTATACACAAATAAACTTGTTTCTTATTTATTCAATGTCATCACTTAAATTGGAAATAACAGTAATTCTATAAATAAACACATGAGACTTCTATCTATGCAAACAAGACTTATCATTAATGTTTTGATAAATAAATAAATCTTTATTTGTCGTTCAAATTCTTACAATCATTGACAATGTCATATTGCAGCCTAGGGCATGGTCAAAATAAAACAATTTTATCAAAATAATTTAAACTTAAACTAACATTAAAAAAAGAAAAAAAAAACAGTGCTTTAGTAACATAAATTAGTCAGTGAAGGTTAATTTAAAATAAACTAGGCCTAGATATATAAATTAAACAGTAAATAAACAATTGTCAGAATTTAAATTTAAAAATTATTATAAATCTAAAATGTAATGTTTTTTAATTCTAAAAACTCGTCAAAACTATAGAAAGGGTGTTTCAAAAGCCAACTAAAAAAGCTTAGTGAAGTTTTTTTGTGGATACTTATTTACCAGAGGTTCTAAAATATTATAGATTTTCAGCGATGTCACCATGTGACTATTTAAGGTTTTACTAAGGCGGTGATAACCAATTGCAGCATTGTTTTTAGTTCTTATATTGTATGAATGAATTTCGTTGTTAAATTTTAAAAATTTTGGATTTTTTTATAATACAGTTAATTAAATCAAATCTATATATATATATATATATATATATATATATATATCTAATCGTTTGAATCTCTAACAGAATAAAAAGTGGTTTAAAATGTTCCAGCGGTGGAGAATTAGTCATTACTCTAATAGCTTTTTTTGAAGAATTAAGATATCTTCAGTTTCTGAGCAGTTGCCCCAAAATATTAAACCATATCAAAAAACTGCTTGGAAATACGCAAAATAGGCAGTCCTCACATAGTTTTTAGGAACAGCACTCTGTTTTGGTAAGTTCTACTTGAAGCTATAAACCAGCCAGAAGTATTTAAACCCTCCTGGGGTCAGGCTTCACTATATAAATGTACTCTTTTACTTTTCTTTTTCTGAGTTTGTGCAAAAAAATGCTAAGTTTAAAAATTTTAAAAGTATTCACCTAAAACTAATTACATGGGTTCAAATGCTTTTTCAAAGATTGAAGTAATGGTTTTACTAAATTACATTTTTTTTAACGATTCTGTGCAAGAAGGCAAGTGAAATACTGCCCAATTCGGTACTGTTCAGTGTTTTATATCTTTGCATTTAGTGGAGTCCCCAGATTTTACGAGACTGTCCTCGTACTTAGTACTACATTTGAGTTGAATTAAAAATTTGTACTTTCATGCCCAGCAGACATTGAGCTCCAAACTTTTAAAATTTTGTAAATCTTGTAATTTTAAGTTTATTTTTTTAAACCTTACACAACATGAAACTTTTCATAGTTTGAAGCACTTACCTGTACCTATCAAATAAATAATAAAAAACACAGTCACTTTCCTTCTTACATAAAAACATTGGTTGTGGTCTTGGGGGTTTCATATATTGACATGAATCTTTTTGTAATGTCACACAGTGTGGCAAAACTATTCAATAGTTGGCAAAATCAAAATATCAAGTATAACAGAAAACCTTATTTTCCTTTAAAGTGGTTCAGTCCCTACATGCATTTCGATCCTTGGAGATGCAACGTACTCTGCTCAGTAAGTTGTTGATTTGTGACACTACTTTTTAAAAGATTGACCTAGTTCAACTAGAATAGCGTGTATGACAAGTTAGGTTCAGGCATAGTAATAACACCGAGTGTTCACAGAATTCTTGGAGCAGCTTGGTGTCACATTTTTAGACAAAAGTTTTTCTGTTTTAATATTTACTTTAGCAGTAAAAGTTAACTTGCAATCATGAGAAAGAATTAGCTCACATACCTTCGTTTTGATTATGTAAAGAACTGCTTACCTGAAGATTAACACTTTCCAACTTATCAATTAATTGACTCATTATTTGTTCGTTCTAAAATTTGATCAGTTAAAATTTGTATATGATCCATACAGTTTATACAGTAGTTTTTGAAGTTACCATAAGATCTGCAGAATCCTCTTTTGAAGTTCATTTACATTTTTCAATTAAAGTTATGCAAACTTTATTATTCCTAAAACTCAAATCTAAGTGTAGATTCAAACAGGGCACAGTGAGTCAGTTTTAAGGTTTCACATGAAGAAAAGTAGATAAACACCGCAGAATGAATATTATGGAACTTTTAATTGCTTACACAATGCTGGTGTATGTGGTCTATTTCAGATTGAAATTAGTACATTTATAGGATGATGAAAATTTAATGTCTGGAAAAATTGTCAAAAATACTAAATTTACCTGTATGATGGAAGAGTATGCTTCAGTTTTGGATTTGTTCAGTAACAGTTTTGTTTTCTGGGAACCACTCAATGAGACACTCATATGTGGCTTTTTTAAAATATGCAGACAAAGCGAGAGAATTCTTACAGCTACAAAACATACTTGTATCATCTGCAAATAGTGTCAAAAGTCAAAATACTATCAACCAAATGTGTAGACTTCACATGGTCTGGAAGATCATTAATGTACAGATTAAATAGGAATAGAAATTATATAGAGCCCTGTAGAATTCATGTCTCGACTAATGAAAATACAGACTTAAGTAATTTAATTTTTGATAAATCTGAACAAAGGAAGGCAATCGGAAAAATAGGAACAAAACCTATTCGAAATTATTCTTTGCATACCATCCTTTTAAGTTTTCTTTTGAGAATGATCAATGACATCAAAGTTTTTACTTAACTCAAAAAAACCTAGGGTATGTTGTCCAAATTCGATCGATGATAGGATTTATTAACAAATGAAGACATTGCAATCAAGTTCTTTGATTACATAAATAATGTAAAATGACAGATAATTGTTACTAACAATTCAATCACAAGGTTTTAAGAATGTAGAAATCATTCCTTATTGAGGTGTGAAGTCTCCGGTTGAATGCAAACAGTTAACAGGTCAAGAAACAACAAAAACTAGTTGAATTCAAGCTTCACACTATAGAAGTTCAATGTTAAATCCGTCTTGTTTATCAAAGCTTAGCAACATACAATTGTTAAAAATTATAATTAATCGACATATAAGCACACACTAATACAAACACATGATAATACAAAGCAGCAATTTTGTTGCTTGAGGAGACATACCATTATTAATAAACATTTTACTGTGTGATATCTTAGTACATTGTGCTTGGAGAGATTGTTTGTCGGTGTACAACAGTTGGAACCGGTCCTGGTGCAGTTCGATCTACCTGCTGAATAAACATTGTCTGGTAAACAATCTACTTGATAATGTGGACTGGGCTGATGTCTATAGTCAATGGAAGGAATGCCCTATGTGTTTTTTGACAGGTTTATTGATATTTTACAGGGGGAACATTTTGTTCAGTAAAGGAGATTTTTAACAGAAATTTGAACAATTTCTAAAATTCAGACTATGGTTAAGTGATTGCATTTGCATACGTATTCGAATAAAATATTAATTATGTAATCAAACAAAAACGTTTATAACAAAAAAATTCAAAAGGCTTTTAAAACATTTAGAAATGAATTACATAGTACAGAAATAAGTAAACTAAAAAAAATCTTTATAAAAATCTTTTGAAATTATTAAGGGAAATTCAAGAAAAATAATGTACTAAGTAAAGTAACTGATCAGAAAAAATAAACATACTGATATATTACTGGAAGTTGAAAATAATGTTAACTTATTGCGGATTGATTCATTTGACATGTCCCAATAGGTGTGAGTTAAGTTATGCATTGGCAACAGAACCTTAATATCGAAATGCCCGACGTTTATATTATTATTTATAGTATTATTATTAACATCGTATAATAACACATGCAACCAATACTGTGAAATTGATTGCAACAGCTCCTCATCACAAGACATTGCAACCTTTTAATCATAATATTATCACTGTCTTGTGTTAAATGTAGCCTATTATTTGTTGAAACCAAAGACACAAATCTATGTGTGTGCAACAGACTCTCGCTTCTCAATATAACCTTACTTTTTTCTTTGGTAAACAGTACCAGTGTTATTATGGAGGGAAAACAACAATATTTCTATACTAATAAAAAGTTAATGCCAGCTTTCACTATTATAGTAATGATAACAGATTTTACTACGAAAAGTGAAAGGTATTTTCCATAAACTTCACAGCATTTTTCTCCTTTTAATGTATCAGAAAGACTTAAAGGTAACCAGAAGAACAAGAAAAATTTTAATAAAAAGGGCACCTCCTAATTAGAGATGAATATGCCAATTTACAGGTCAAGTGTCTTGACTCTTTAAAGTTTCAATGTTTGTGGTTGATTTCAAGTAGTAAGTGATCACTTGCAAAGAATGTCACCAATGTAATAGAGTCCCTTACTGTATTTTGCACGCTTAGTTTAAAAATTGTTGTGATCACTATTAGTTTATTGTAATATGTTAAACATATATTAGCAATAGCATGTAATTTGTAAATATTACAACAATTATTTGCAGTAGGTACATGTGCTAGTGTGATGTATCACAAAGATAAGGAAACTAAAGTTGCAGCAGAATCACTTAAATATTGTTTCGTGCTGTGTCAAAATAGGTTTTGGTCATTTTAATGTTCTTGATATTGTCAGTATCAACTGGGAATGACAGCCAGTGTGACAACAAAGTGATTGAACCTCTTATCTGCCCACTACTCGCAGTATTGCTATAATAAAGAGTAACTGAAATCCTGTCTGACCATCTGTTATTTTGTTTGCAGACGAGGCCCGGTCTGAAGCCACTTTCCGCTATGTTGTGACGAACTTTAGTAAGCTGAAGGAGTCCCAACTATCCCCGCCTTGTTATGTGCGGAACTTGCCATGGAAAATCATGGTAATGCCACGCATCTCTCCGATGCAAGATCGGCAACAACAGAGAAGTTTGGGATTTTTTCTACAAGTAAGTTCAGAGACGTTAATCCCAAATACATCACATGTGTGTGCTATGTAAGACTCATTTATTCTTATATTAAAGGGTGATTTTTTTATTGGTGTGGTTTTTAAGTTGGCACCACTATTAAACACTTAACAATTAAATTTGAATAAAACAGCTGATCTTTGTTTATTATCTTATGTCATTTCGATATTTGTATTGTCTAGTGCAGGGGTGCCCAACCTTTTTTACCCAAGGGCCACATTGTAAAGCCTTTATGGCCAGGTGGGGCCAACATCCCAGGGGATTTGGAACCCCAAACAAAACTTATTGCCTGGGGTTTGTTCCAGAAATATTGTGCCAAAATATGAGTTTTAAGGTTTATTTGGCCCCTTGTTTCCTGATTATTGTAATTTCTTATTATTTATTAGTTGTTAGGTAAGGTTTAATATATTTTGTTTTTAGGTTCTTTTAGTAGAAATAAATATAAACCCAGACTTTTGGATGTTTGCTCTAATTCTGAGGGTACAATAAAATAGTCACCAATAAATTGAATACATTGATTTTTAATTAATCCTACTAGGATACTAGGATATACAAATTACCACCATAAATAACAAAAAGTGGGGTTGTTTTGTTTTACATATTTTAAAATCAAAATACCGGTATTGACAAAAAGTTCAATGAGATCCTTGGAATTGCTTAGTGCTGAGAATAATCTTTCCACTTAGGCTCAAACTTAGTGGTCCCAATCATTAATAAAGATTTTAAATATGTTCATCTTTAAGGGATGGACCGAAATTTTGATTTGATAAAGTTCATCTTGGAAAAAGCCTGCTCACATACATAAGTCGAACCGAACAACGAAACCATGGTTCGAGCAAACTTCTTCATGTTCTTGAAATCTTCTTCCGGCAAAGCACTATAGAAAGACAACAGATCGCCTCTTTTAAGGATAATTTTCCTTGTGCGTTTCATTGTTGTTAGGTCAATAATTTCAAGTTGAAGGGATGGAGGCACAGTATCAATATCACACTTGAATGGATTTGAAACATGTTGATTCTACCACACTCTTTGTCAAAATCTTCAAATCTTTTGTTAAATTGCTGGCTCAATTGGACTGACGACCTTAGCAGCGAACTCAGAAGGGAACGGCACACTAGCTTCAGATACAAATTTTTGACATGTTTCAAAAGTGGTCTAAATTATTATTACTTAGCTGCTTCTCAAAGAGGCCAGTTTTTTCTAAAAGCATTTACGTGATGGTATGCATCGGTAACAAGAGAATTAGGTCCTGTAGTTTTAAGTTTAAACAGTTGATATGCACTGTGATGTCAACTAAAAATGCTAACTTCCACAACCACACAGGATTAGAAAGTACTGGCTCTTGATGACCTTGTTCTATCATAAAAATATCTATTGCTTCATGAAGTTCAAAAAAACGTTGTAAAACTTTACCTCTACTAAGCCATCGGACCTCACAATGGTAGCGCACGTCTGGGTAGTTACTGTCTATTTCTGACAAAAATGCCTTGAACTGGCGGTGTTTTTGGGAGGACGACCGTATGTAGTTTACTGTCTTCACAACAATGTCCATCAACTTCTGATATTTTCAAATTTTTTCCACACAAAGCCTGCTGATGGATGATACAATGTAGTATGGTGGGTTTCTCTCCACTAGTTGCCTTCCACTGCTTTGTTTACGTTTCCAACTACTCCTGTTTTGGTACCACTCATGTTTTTACCTCCATCTGTAGTCACTCCTTTTAATTTTGTAAAATCAAGTCCGAGACCTAAAATAGTTTCCTTAATTTTAGAAAATATTTCCACACCAGTTACAGTAGTTTTCATTGAATGAACTCCAGCCAGTTCTTCGGTAATTTGAAATTCACTATTTACACCTCTTACAAACAGTAGAATCTGAGATGCATCACAGTTATCCGTGGATTCATCCAAAGCAATTATTGAAAATCATTCAACTTTTCACAGGCTAACATTAATTGATTGTAGACGTCTTTGCCGATATCTTCGGTTCGGCGAGTCATGGTGTTACGAGACAGACTAATAGAGCCTACCAAAGAAAGTTTGTCAGGACAAAGCTCTTCAACAGCTTTCAAAATACAACTTTTGACTATTTCACCATCACTAAACGGTTTACCTTCCTTAGCTAAATTTGAGCAATTTTTGTAGCTTGCTCTTACAACAAAACTCATTTTCATCATTACGTTTAGTACATATATTTCTCTGTGATGACAAAGATGCTTTCATAGCATCTACTTTTTCTATTCTAAGTTTACCTGAAAGCTGAGCATATTTACTTTGTCCGTTTTTCGTGTCAAAATGCATTCTGATGTTGTACTCCTTTAAACACCGCTATTGATTCGTTACAAAATAAGTGAAATAAGGCACAAGGCACTGTTTCTGTTATTCACAACAAAATATTGCTCACTCCACATCTCATTAAAAAATACGACATTCATTGTCAATCTTCCTCTTTTTGGTACTAACACATTGCGATATAATGTTTTTAAATAATTCGCACTATTATTAAAATTCAACTGCTGCAGTATTCAACACGTAAAGGACTGACACCACAAACACTCTTGTCTGCATAGAGACACACGGGCAGTAGCACTAGCACTAGGATTGCAGTGGTGGGGTGGGGAGGTAGTGGAAAAACAACAAGTCACGTGGCGAGTGATGACCTTGAGTTGGGCAGGGGTTACGTCGCCGCACCGCGCGCTGTGCCGTGCTTTACGCGCTCTCCATTCGCCAGCCGGCAGCCACCACCGTAGTCAGTGAAATCTGTCTGCAACTACTTTACTTCTTTCAACACTCATACTCCACCAAATGAGTATGGCTCCGTTCTACGTGAAATCGGCTGGACTGCTTGGTTCTCAAAATTTGTATTTATTTAATATTTTAAATCCTTGTAAACAAATTTGGTTGGTTTTGGAAACAAGGCGGGCCACATAAAACTGACTCGCGGGCCGTAGGTTGGGCAGCCCTGGTCTAGTGCGTATTATTGTATAGTAACCATGAACAGACTTACAAAAGAAGAGCGTTTGCGAATAGTGCAAATTTATTTTGAAAACCGCAGTTCAGTTCGGGCAACTTACCGAGCTCTTCGTCCGATTTACGGACCTCATAATCGTCCATCAGAGTCAGGTATTTGAGCTTTGGTTAATCGTTTTCGTAATACCCACACTCTTGTTGACAAGCATCGGCAGAGACGCCGCACAGTAAGGACCGAAGAGGCTGTTGATGCTGTTGCTCATAGTGTTGAAGAGGATCCAAGTGTGTCGATTCGTCATCGTGCGCAGCAATTAGTGATCTGCTACTCAACTCTATGGAATATTTTACGGAAGGATCTACGCCTATATCCATACAAGATTCAGTTGGTGCAAGAACTGAAACGATTAGACTATCGCAAGCTTCTTGATTTCGTTGAATGGGCTCAACATAAGATAACACGTGACCCAGCTTCCGCAGGCAAGATTTTTTTCAGTGATGAGGCTCATTTCTGGTTATGTGGCTTTGTCAACAAACAGAATTGTCGGATTTGGAGTGATGAAAACCCAAAAGAATTTGTTGGTATGCCCCTTCATCCACAAAACCTTACCGTTTGGTGCGCCATTTGGGCAGGTGGTGTTATTGGCCCTTATTTTTTTAAAGACAATGCTGGCCAGACTGTTACGGTAAATGGTCAACGCTATCGGGCAATGTTACGGGACTTTTTCTTTCCTCAGCTAAACGAACTTGAAGTGGATTTAAAAAATGTCTGGTTCCAACAAGACGGCGCGACGTGCCACATGGCAAACGACACAATTGGCCTCTTGGCAGAAACATTTGGTGAACGTATCATCTCATTTAGAGGTAGTGTCAACTGGCCCCCACGGTCGTGTGATATCACGCCAACAGACTACTTTCTGTGGGGATATGTTAAGTCTCAAGTATACGCTGACAAGCCACAAAGTTTAAATGACTTGGAAGCTAACATTCGTCGAGTTATTGGCGGAATTCAACCACAGCTGCTGGAAAGAGTATTCGAAAATTGGACTTCTCGATTGGGCTTTCTACGCGAACGAAATGGAGCCCATATGCCAGAAATCATTTTTAAACGTTAATGTCATGACACTGTAGTTCAAATAAATGCATTTTTATGTCAATGCAGGTTGTTTTTCATTTTTTTATTTAGTTTTAAAAACCGCACCAATAAAAAAATCACCCTTTATTAGAAATTTCATTCTCAATAGTTTTTGTCTGATGTGCCATTTAGGTAGTGTTTTGTCTCCTATGTTTTTGTGATCTGCTATTCTTCAATTGGTGCATTTTAGTGATAAATTACAACCCATTTTACTTTAATTGTGACATTTAGGCATATATCTGAGGGCTATCTAGAAAGTAGATTATGATTTGATATAAACAAAAAACAAAGTACAAGGAAAAAATCGTAATATACAAGGGATATTGAGAAAGTGGATTACGTTTTAATAAAAATAAAGCAAAACAATAAAATTGTATTATATACATTTGGAAGTGAGACTAAAATACTATTTTTCAACATAGTACCCATAAAAATGTAGGCACTTATCATAGGGGTGAACTAGTTTTGAAATTCCAGTGTTATAAAATTCTGCCGCCTGGGACTTTAACCAGGTAGTCACACCCTCCCGCATTTCCACGTCGTCATCAAAGCTATGCGTCGTAAGTCAGGATTCCATTGCTGTAATTAAGTGGTAGTCGCTGGGTGCAAAGTCCTGACTGAAAGGCAGATGTGGAAAGAACTCCTACTTAAAAGCATCCAGAACTATTAGTCTCCTGTACTGATATAATCGAGTAGCAAAGTCACCATTTTTTTTGTAAGTGTTAAAAAATGTCAAATCAAGCTGCCATAGATTTGTATGGGTTTTTGTTAAGATTTTTGGCACCCATCTTGCAAAAATTTTATGGTAACCTAACTTCTGCACAACAACTTTGTGTAACAAACTCATTGAAATTTAAGCAAAACTAATTGAAAGTTATGTTATTGTGAATCGACGGTCTTCTTTAATCTTCTCATCGACTTTAGAGACAATTTCATCGATCACAATGCTTGGCCGTCCTCTTCTTTTGTCATCATGCTTATTAGTTTGGCCATTTTTAAATCTAATGCACCACTGATGCACTCCACCTTCAGTAATCACATCGTTCTCATAAACTTCACAGAGTTGGTAATAAATCTCAATTGGTTTATTGAGCTTGGACAACAAAAACCGTTTTACCAATCGCACTTCACAATTCACGGGATTTTAAATTGTGTCACACATTTTAAACTGCTGTTGTAAAACAACAAGGAGCTACAGTAACCTCTCACAAATACAGCTGGATAGCCACTGAATTGAAAAACGCCCTGACACCATAGCCGTGAAAGTCCCGCCCTCATAACATTTTATTCAACAGTTTTTTTTTGTGTGTGGCTGGAAAATTTGTTGCTTTTATGTTGTAAAAAATACTGGTGTCATTTGTATTTATTTTTTATGGTTTGATTATTTTACTTCATAAGAAAACCAAAGTTAAAAAAGTAGTTAACAAATTTAAACTAATTAATTTAATTTAATGGTGTAATTGTAGTTTAGGTGGATTTGTTTAGCACGCCTTATATTGTTGTCTGGGTAAATCAATTTCAAATCAACCAATATATATATATATATATATATATATATAATTTGTTGAAAAACATTTTAAATTTTCCTGATCCTTTTGTCATAGATTCCCCAATGGTAGAAATTCAAAAAAATCAGTTTGAAAAAATTTGTCAGCCATATTTTTTATTTAGCAGCCATTTATAATATGATTGTTTAGTAAATGTAATGAACAAACAGGGTTTGTTGGAAATTAATGTAAAGTAATTTTTAAAGATATCAGAGTAATTTAGAAACCAGTGTTATTATAGTGTGTTCAGCTTGAAGTAACCTTCAAAAAGACATTATTTTCATTTCCATATAATGCAAAAAAGTCAGTCAAACTCGGAATTTTTGTTCTCTTTTGAGCACGTTCATAATACTACTAACAGCATAGTAGTCTGGAGAATGAATCCTTTTTTTATACAATTAAATTTGTTAGCTATTAAATTTTCTGTAAACCATGTTTTTTACTATTTTTCAAATTACCATTTTTAAAATGGTTACCAAATTAAAAATATGGCTTGTAACTTTTTTTAAATTTGAATTTTGTCTGCACATCCACGATAAAAAATTAGGAAAATAAAAAAATTTTGAGCAATGCTGACTGGGTGATTTGAAATGGATTGGCCTATCTTATGTTCAGTGCATAGCGGTCATTCCCATTTCTTTTTGTATTAAAGACTAACATATCAACTAGTCAAGTATATTACTTAAACAGATCATGTAGTCTAATAATATCCCAGTCAAGAACAAATATAGCCAGCATATAAGTGAAATGTGGATGTGCAACAACCTGTCTGACACACAGTTGAGGTTGGAGGCGAACTGTTGAAAGGATTAACTGTAGAGACGGGATGAATGGGAAGACCACCAAGCGCAATCAATACTGTCCTTACATCATTGGCCTATACTTGGCCTAGCCAACACATTATCCTCTGTTGCAACATATGTGGAAGTTATAAACTTAAAAATTAAGAGCTGTGAAAAATCAAGTTTTAAAACTATTAGCCTAAGTGTAATGGTCCATATTTCTGAGTAGTACGGTTATATAATATTCATTGTTTAGATTAATTATACCAGATTAATATTTTTATTTCATTCTATTATATTGGACAGTATTGTTATCTTACTCAATAAATTATTATTTCAGTGCAAATATCTGTTTTTGGAATTTCATTTAATGTTAGTACTTATACTCTTAATTTTCTGTGATCTAACTTTTTTACAAACATTTGATTTATATTATTAATTAAACATAGTAGTTTGAAAAATGTGAATGAAGCAAAGTAGTACACCCTTCATATTATACTATTTGTAGTACAGGGCAACCTCGTTAAGTCAGACTAGCTAGAACCACAGCCGATCCGACGTAATGAAAATCCGGGTTAAACAGAGAATCTTGAAAAAATAAGAAGATCACATACAAACAATACGCTATTTGTTTATTGCAGAAAAACACTTAAAGTACATATCACAGTAAAGTATAATAAAGTACTGTTTAATTTTGTTTGAAAGAATTTTGTTAGTTTGAGTTGTGTTAGCTTTGAATGCCTTTTTCGTGCCGTGTTGTCGTGCATCCTTTTCCACATAAGAAGCTTGGCCGGTGTTGTCTCTTCTTTTTGCTCAAAATAAACCATTAACTCGCCCAAATGAGATGCTGCTTCTGCATGGCTTATAACTGCGATATGTTCAGTGTTTTTTTGTAAGTATCCTCCCTGTTATCAGCATTTTTATCGCAACAAGTTGCAATACATGTAATTATTGAGTTTTATGAACAGTCTACTGATAAATAAACATCCGTTCCACGCTTTGCAGTTTGAGCGAATGACAAAAAGCTAATTAAAATTTTTTCTAAACTGATCCGGGTTACCTGGAGATCCGACATAAAGCGGTCTGCTGACTTAAGGAGATTGCACTTTTAACCTTATCTTATTTAATTAAACACTGCAATACCCATTGAAGTTGAAGTACTTACAGTGTTGCCAGAAAGTTTAGGGACACCCCACATAAAGTGATATACTACTTGTGTCCCTATACTAACAGCAGATTGGCTAACTCTATATATTTCCCCATTAACGCAGTGAAAAAGAAGTATTTTGGTGTGACTCATTATTTTATGTATAAAATCTTTCAAAATATGAACTTTTTTGTAATTTTAAAATTTTGGAGGAAACACCTGTTTTTTTGAAACATTAAAATTTATAACTTCTAAAATAAATGTCCAATCGTCTTAATAATTGGTACGTTGTTTTAACATAAGATATGGAGTAAATAAATGCTATTGTGGCAACTAGAAAAAAATAACTCACAGTTTAGTGATCGCTCAAAGTTCCTTTATTTTTTTTTTTAAACACGGAAATGGCGATGTTTGTAGCTGACGGCAACAAAGCAAATGATGAAAAAGGAGTGCGTGCGCATCAATATCCCTTCCTCTGTTTTGTGAGGAACAAGCTGGTGTGCGTGGATTGCCCACCACTCTCATAGTTCGAGCGCTATAACGCACAAAAGTTATCAGTTTTTCATTTCCAAAAAAAGATTTTATACATAAAATAATGAAAGTCACACCAAAATACTTCTTTTTCACTGTGTTAATGGGGAAATATATAGAGTTAGCCAATCTGCTGTTAGTATAGGGACACAAGTAGTATATCACTTTATGTGGGGTGTCCCTAAACTTTCTGGCAACACTGTACATGGTCTGAGCTAGAATCTAGGTATTCTGTTTCAAGTGGTTTTTCCCAGACGGAACCACCAAGGCCCATACTTATGACCAAGGATATTTGTGATTGTTACTTGTTCCGTGCAAAATCACACAGTGTGCTCTCAGCACAGAAAAGTACCAATCAGAAATTGCCTCTGGCCAACAGCGAGGGCTTTGGAGGTGCCTTCATGTTTTTCACCCACCCCGCACTTCTGGTGAAAAGCAAGAAACATTCCTCTATATAGTTTCTAAAAATAAAACTCAGAGATGTGAGCGACTCAACCTCTATACAGTTCTTATTAAAAAGTGATTAGTTCTTAGAAAGTTATTATTAAAAGTTAAGAATAAATTGTTATATCATTGATTCAGATTGGACTTGATTACTAAAAGAATCTTTCAGAGATCCTGAGTAAATTATCAATTGTTATAAAATTAAGTAAAAACATGAAATAAGATTGTGACCTTCCAAATCATTAGTGTCATTATCATTGTTAGTCTTCCTTATATTAGGATGCGTTTGTGTGGATTCTTTTGAAGTTTGCTTATTCCTCTCCTTTTATGTCATATACAACATTTTCAAGTTGTTACAAATTTAACATGGAATAGTGTAAGATCACATAGTTTTAAATGTTGGATGAGGATAAAATATTTTATATATTACTTTGTAAGTTTGCACTTATTTTTTAGTTTATTGCACTTATTTAAGTTTATGTGACGCTTAAAATATTATGAAGTATAGTTAAATTGATTCATTTTATAATGTATTTCAACACTAAACAATTTAAAGTGTACAGTAATAGTAGAGAGTTACTCTTTTAACACAGTCTATATTTAGACAGAATCAAAAATGATTTGCTGTTATTTTGAAATAGGTTAGAAAGATTATGTAAGGAACGCCTTTAATTATATTTGGAGCTTTTTTAACCCCATAAAAACTGACAATTGCATCAATATCAATTACTTCAGCACAGTAAGTAATAAGTTCTGATCTAATATAATGTTTTGTGTAGTGTAACGGAGAGTCGGAGAGTTCTACGTGGAGCTGCTATGCAAACGCAGAACTGACACTTATTGCGCAGAAAGAGGGAGAGGGCATCAACACTTTCTGCAGAAGTAAGTAAAGTTTACATTACTGTATTTGTTTTAGTAACGAGTACATCTTTGAAATGGAGGACATATTTAAAAAATCACCATCAATAAAGGTCATTGTACCATTTGTGTTTACAAATGAATCGTGAAATCTAATAATGCATCTTTAGTTCAATATTTCAAGGAGAGAACCACATGAAATCTTACTTTTTTTGACTAAGCTAGAAAGAATATTATATAATTTCGTTTCAGCTCTTGGATAAAAGTTCACCAAAAAGTAAACCTTCATAATGAAATATACATTATATGTATATTCACAAATATATTTACTTATATTCTAATGTTAAAATCTAGATTTATTAATTAAAATACAAACAAATTAACTACAATAATCTAACTTAATGTAGCTTGTTAGACTAATAATTCATTATATAATGCTGGTCATTGTTAAGACAAGAATTGAACTTAAATTTTATCACTAAGCAGTAAATGTATGACTCTATCTCTTCTAAGACTGCTTGACTATTGCAAAATATGTTTCCTGCACCTTATGCAATCTAGTGGTGAAAACATGAACTTTTTGAATAGATCCAAAGACTCTTATGTACTTATTAGATTTTAAATAAAAGTCATAACTGTACAAAGTTGAACAGTTTGCCTAGGTAAAAAGTAAAATTGTACTTTTATTGTCGTCCAATCAGAAAGGCAGTGGAATTTTTAGTAAGAATTCAATAATTTATCATTTGTTATAATTTACACTATGCATCATAATAAAAAAGCCTGGGGAAGATGGGGTTTTGAAAGCTATTTGGTGTTGCCAGAGCCAGGTTACAGAGTAGCCTTCTCTCTCCTACAGTAAAGCTCTTGTAAATGTCTGAGAAATATGATCAGACCTGAAATGTGGGAAAAGGCTTGAGGACTCAGGCGATCAAAAATGTGTTATCTCACCTTATAAGGATTGATTTGGCTCCTAAGCAAGGACGATGTGCAACTAGTACAGCCTGCTTCAACGTAGTCCAATAACATTTGATGTGGTATTGGCATATCGCTGCTGACCACCAGTTATTTTCCCTATGACATAGCTGTTTGATTTGTATGTTGTTAGCAAAACATGAATGCAAACAAATGTGCATACATTTATTTACGGTAACAACCGATGTTGTTTGTTTATTGCTACAGATGATGAGATCAGTAACATTTTATACATACAGCTGAAACTGGCATCAGTGTATGGTGCGGAGTGTAGTGGGGAGATTCAGATGCACCATTCACCATTGGACTATTTTGATGAGAGCTGCTCCAGTACTGGAATGTTACCATGACATGGCTATTTCAGAAATATCTGATAAGGGTGGGTTTAAGACAGACTGGTGAATGCAGACTTTGGAGAAGCATAAGAATCAGCGGAGCTCTTATGTCTTTACTATCCTGCTATTTTGTGTTTGCGAAAGGAAAATTGAGATCACCAGATCATCATGTTTTTTCCAGGCCAGCAATGGTTATGGCTGCCCAAACATGTTTTTTGTTCCCATATTAGAATCCACCATATTTAACCTAGGGTCCACTCTCTGGCTTGCACCATTTCTGCTTTAATGTTAGTCAAGTTATAAAAATTGCATTGTCTACCCCAGTTGCTACATCGGTTTTCCATACCGATTTTGCTACGGCTTAGAATATTTTTAATAGCAACGGTAGAAATTAGTTATGTACAAAGTATGTAATGCAATTTGATAACATAAAGGACTTCACAACTAAATTTAACCAAGGATCAGTACAAATGCATCAGCCTGAACAGCATATATGGATTTTGCTTTGCAAAAAGCTGTAGTGGATTCTACTTCACTTGGATTCTGTTTCACTTAGAATCATATCTGTGAGGCCTGCATAAAGAAAGAACTCTTTACCCAACCCATTACCAGGTCAGTTGGGTGGTTTAAAAGGGGTCAATATTGCAAGTGTTTCTTTTCTTATTTATTTCCTCTCCCATTCTATGTTTATTTCAAATGATGTATACAGTAGTTAATAAAACTTTTCTCTGTTACTTCTTTCTTTAACCTCATAATGCTATGCCCATGTTAACGAGGGCTATCCCACTTTGTGTTCAACTGCCACGCTCGTGTTATCATGTTCCAAACAGCTGCTGGGCTACAAGACGCCTGGCAGCAGTAGGATGGTACACATTAGCCACTAGTAGTGTTTAGTTGAACTACTACTAACCCACGATAGTGATGTTTAATTGCTACTACACTCTGACGGTCAATAACAAACTATCACAAAAGTTTTACCTGGTCATTTGAACAGAATGTTGTTGTTTTTCAGTTTTCTTTTAAATTACATATGAAGTTGCCACTGCATTATTTTTATTCTCTATTTTGATTGGTTTAGATAAGGACATTTTATCAATTTTATATTTGTGCATATACGTTTTTGTAGTAGGCATTCAGCAGTGTGTAGTTAGGGTTGAGGTGTGTTGATAACAGTTAATTCTGGAGTTAGGCAGTGTGCCAAGGTGATATGGGAACTTTCACCCTGTGTTGCCAAACTGTAGTACTGAAGCAATATTGATATACTGAATTTTATTCATTACAGGAATATATCAGAAAACTAGTGCAATAATTTACGCACACACATATATTATTTGTACACATTTACATATAATACATATATATATATATATATATATATATATATATATATATATATATATATATATATATACATTAAATTGTATAAATGGCAATAGCCTTATTTAATTGCAATAAACATTGAATCACAAAAAGTACTTGCTCCGCCGGGAGTCGAACCCAGATCTCTCACTTGCCGGGTGAATGTGCTACCATTACACCACAGAGCACTCACTTTTTCCGATTCAATTATTTTGTATTTGGCCGTAACTGTCACATATGCGTTTAAATAACCAAACTAACATATGATCGGAAGACCAAATACCTGTCAAACGAATTTTATTTACATTAAATTGTATAAATGGCAATAGCCTTATTTAATTGCAATAAACATTGAATCACAAAAAGTACTTGCTCCACCGGGAGTCGAACCCGGATCTCTCACTTGCCGGGTGAATGTGCTACCATTACACACCACAGAGCGCTCACTTTTTCCGATTCAATTATTTTGTATTTGGCCGTAACTGTCACATATGAGTTTAAATAACCAAACTAACATATGATCGGAAGATTAATTCACATGCCAGGCCAACTGGTCAACTGTGTATTATGCACTTATTTTGATGTTCGTCAAACAAAAGACGTTAAGGAAAGCATACAAGATTTACTATAACAGATTACCAGCCAAAGACGACTATAAGAAGGCTAAATACAAGATCTTTGTTACATCCTTTTTGTGCTCTTTCCCCCAAACATTTGTATTTACGCATTGTTTTGAGAGGAAACATAATTAAACTCTCTGAATCAAGTCTCATTCTGATTTTTTAAACTAAATTTACTATATATAGGGAACAGTTTATGGTTTAGTCTTACAAACAGTGCTATTTATGCAATACACAAAGTACAGAATTCATAAATTTTGAGATTTCTTAACTTTTTACATGGTAATGCTTATGAATGTATTGTTATTTTGATGTAAAGTGTATCAGAAATAAAATGCAAGCATTGTAGATAATGGAACAGATGCACTCTTGTGTTTTTTAATGTCCAGACTCTATAATTACTGTCTTGTAGTGCAGATGATTCTTTTAACTTGCTAGTTGTTGTATTAATTATAGTGCAGAGTGCACCAGAAGGAAGGATAAAAGTAAAAGTACCTTTTACTTGAAAGGTTTAAAAAATCACTCTGGGTTATTAGATTTATTACAAAAAATATCAGTTGGCGAGTCAGATACTCAAAATTGAAACCAACATCTGGTATGTTGGTTTATCAATGATACATGAAGTCAGGCATGGTTGGTCTTCATTAAGCTACTCCTAAGAGGAAAAGTTTATTAGAAACAAGTACTTGGGCCTACAAAGCCTGACCTTTAGCCACTTAATTTTGGAGTGGGACAGGATGTGAGGCCTCTATCCCTTAGAGAATGATGGCTGTATGTACCCTGGGTATTTAATCTAGTATTGCACCTTGCTCTAGTTCTACAATGTCACGTTCATGTTCTGTCTCTAATTTGTAAATTACGTCAGTAGTCTTGCTCTGCTACGATTCAGTGTCTTGAGTTCAGAACATGTTTTTGTCTGTACTTGTGTTGTTGGGTACATCACACTATTCCTCTTAACCCTTTTAATGCCGACGTGCGCCGCGAGCGCTCGTCACTGTTTATTCGAGAAATACCGACGTGCGCCGCGAGCGCACGTCATTAGGTTTTACGAAAAATGCCGACGTGCGCTGGGGGCGCTCGTCCGGTTTTTGTTATATTGTAGTTTTAATTATTGACTAAATGTCACTAAACTTTGCATACTGTATCTAGACACTACTATTGATACAAACTCAACATGTGATGACGTTATCAGCTGTTTTCAACCTCATTTACGTCCAATCATTCAGTGAGCGTCTGGTTTCTGTGGTAATACGTTGTTGCTAGGTTATGTTTTAATGGGAATTATTTGTGCTTTTCTTTTGTTTATTTCAGTTTGCTTATATTATTATAAGTTTTGTGATTATTGTAAATAGATTTTGACCATGAGTAAAAGAGGGGGATTCATACTTTGTGCTTCGGCAAACACAAGTGTTAAAAAATTTTAAATTATGTACCCTATATTGTAAATAATTAATTTTAATTTTATGTAAACTACTTTCTTTATTATTTCAACAAACAATTTTATACATTGGGTTAAACAACACGTGTAAATAAAGTGATTTTGAATGACCAAAATATGTCTTACTGAATTTTACTGTAAAATGTGGACTTTACAAGGTTTTCAATAAAATGCTGTAGCTTCACTATTTTTTCAAGGCAAGTTCTTCAAATTTGGTGTGTGTGTTAACAATTAAATACAGTACAATTGCCAGTAACTACTTTTTAGTTAAGGCTAATAATAAAGGTACCTTTATATGTTCAAACTAATTTTTTTAAAGTTTTTGTTTTTTTGTTTTTTACAAATATAAATTATATAAATTTGTAAAAATTGTAATACTCATTTGTTTCAAACACTTCACATTATGACATAAAAAACAACACCTCAATGGATAATTTTCTTCAATAAATAAAAAAGTTATACATTTTTAAAAAATAGTTGTCAAATTATGGAAAAAGGGCCTGGCATTCTTCGCATGTACTTTTTGAAAACAGGTTGGCATTTTTCGAATGGTCACTGAAAAAATGTCTGGCATTAAAAGGGTTAAGATATCTTGTAATCGTAAAATTGCTTAACATTAATTTTTTGTTGATTCATTCTAACTGTTGTAAAATAAATGTGTTGTCTCATTAATGAGTACTTATCATATGACAAGTATTATTGCTGACCCCAACACTATACAATACTTGTATTTTTGCAGAGATCCAACACTTGTTTTACTGCAAGGAGAACGACTGGGGCTTCAGCCATTTCCTGGCCTGGAATGATGTGTTGGACCCAGATAAAGGGTACATCAAGGATGATACCATCATACTGGAGGTAAATTATCCATGCATGGTTTTACATGTTGCTGTCAGTCCTTTAACCCTAGAACTGGTTGCCCCATACACTACAGTAAAAACTTCTGTTTTGATGACTGCTGCTTGTAAAGTGCAAAGCAGTTGTTTCGATAATCGCAGATTATTTTATATTTCAAATGTTTTGTTTCAAAACTAGCTTTATTCATGAACAAACAGTTTGTGATTGAAGTTAGTTTTCATTTAATTCTTTCAACTGTTATCGTCATATAGTTATAAGTTTGATAATTATTTTGATCTAAGACTTCACATTAAACTGTATTAACATCAATTTACATATACCTCTTATTTTTTGGAATTGATCTAACTTTTTCACTTGCATCTGATAATGTAATACAAATAAATCAAATAAATTTTTGTAAGTGTCTTCAAAACATGAGTGTTTATGAAAATAATTATATATAGTATGACATACATTAGTTTAATTTCCAATTTTATACAAATTTAAAAAGAAAGCTTAAAATGACTGAAAATGTATTTACATGGGTAACACTGCCAGTTTCAGGGTTAATAATGTAAAATTACGTAAATTGAATTTTTCACCTAAAAGAAATTACAGTAGAACCCCTCATATCCGGCCACCACGGGACCGAGCCCCTGGCCGGATAACGATTCGGCCGGATAAACCAACCTACAGTACACAGCACTTGACGAAACAAAACAATTGTACTGTACTGTACTAACCGCACTGGAAATAATCAACGAACTGTTTACAGGTTAAACCTATTAGCTCAACTGAGGACAACACAGGAAAATGTAAACAAATAGATACACCAAAATAACGCAAGAGTCGTGGGAGACTAGTGCGTGCAACTGCGCGTCTGCAAGCCGTGGTAAATAAATTTCGATATTGGCTTCCGGGAAGTGGCCGGATAAACCGAGGTGCGGTAAAATCAAGGCCGGATATGAGGGGTTCTACTGTAACTGTTGAGTACACTGGTGGCAAACTAGTAAACAATGAACCATTTCAACAAAATAATAGTCTTTTATATCGTGCCATCTGTCTGTTGTGATAGTCAATCAATAGTTACTTAGGAAATTGGAAGTGCCCAAGTCGATGAAACAACAAATCAGTAACACTACGTTTCGAGATCTGCAATCTGATCTCTTCTTCAGGTAAAGAACTAACCTAATACATAATTAGTTTGTAATTTTTTATGATTTTTGTTGTAACGTAATGATTTCTTGTTTCATTGAACAATGGCAAATGTCCAGAAAAATCCTGTTTCCTTCACAATCCTTGCATCTTCAAACAAAGAATGCAAATAAAGAATGAAATAAAATGGAGCTCTTGACAGAGTAACATAACAATTCATAGAGGCAGCACTCAAAATGTTTGGAGTTTCTTCTGATGCTGTTAAAAGGATTGTAGCCCTCTTAAAAGTTGTCAAATAAGAACAAAGCTCCACCCACGAGCCACAATTATGGCCCGGAAAGGGTGCCCCCAAGGAAGGGTGTTGTCTCCTCTTTCTTAGGAATTAGTGGTTCAGGACCACTTTGTGGGTGTAGTGATTTTGCAAAGCAGAGATTAGAGATTTAATTAATGTAGCCATATTGGAGGTTGATGTGTTAATGAAGTATTTTTGAAACTTTTCCATGTCTAGTTTTGGTTGAGAGATTCTTGTCAAGGCTGATGTATTGTTGTTGTAATAGGTGCATGTGGTGGCAGATGCTCCTCACGGTGTCAGCTGGGACTCCAAGAAGCACACTGGCTATGTAGGGCTGAAAAACCAGGGTGCTACCTGCTACATGAACTCCCTTCTACAGACTCTTTACTTCACAAATCAACTGCGCAAGGTGAGCTACCTATCACCAACAAACAAGTATCTCTCATAGTTTAGACTCTATGTCTGTCTAATGTACAAACATCAATAACAACCTGCATTGACTTAACTGAATAGTTTTATTCAGGGTGGCCACCCAGCTGGAAAACGGGAATTTTAACACATTGGGAATAAGCCGGGAATCTTTCTGTAGAAACAGGAAAACCTCAAAAACAATTGTTCTGTCTCTAAGAACTTGGAAATCAAGAAATAATTTAGCAGCTCTTAGAATTAAGACCTGATTAATCTTGAAACATCTTATTTTACGCGACGTGGACTGTTAAACAGTGAATGAAAATCAAAAGATGTTCGTGAGTCCCATCTGCGCCGGTTGATCCAAGGTTGCCTCTACTAGTGTCGTGGAACTTTGAAAATGGAGCTTGTATTGGCTACTTATTCACTTATTTACATTCAAACACATAAACCAATATTTAAAACTTTTATTTTTGTGATGCCTTTTGATAGCAAGATGTATTTGAATGTAAATAAGTTAGTATAGTGGAGTTTATCTTTGTCAGTTCTACCCCTATGTCGTAAAAATACCCCCAAATACGTAACAATCCATTAAACAATTAAAGTCAGCCGACCGATCATCTGAGGCTTCAGCCACAGTACAAGTGTTATGCTGTAAGCGGTAAAGAGGCAGAGCGGCAGTGGCCGCGATACAAGCAGTGTTTTTGTGTTCTAAGTTTTATTCAGTCGCGTAAATGGGATCTCTAGACGAAATTTTCTAACTCTGTTCTTAAGTGAAAAGAGCATTTTGAAAAGACATGTGTTAGATAGATCGTACAGGCATAAATTGTGCAATGTTCATCTTATAATCAGGCTTGGAGTTCAGTTTGGTTACAATCTGGTTCAGTTACAAGTGGTTTGATAAGAGATACAATCTGGTTTTTGAGGACACCAGAATGTCAGTTGGATATTTATCAGACGTGATAAGACAACTTTTGGTGAAAAAAATAGTGGATTTGCGACATCAAGTAAAGCTGAGAAGAGGGTGTTTGGATACGAAATGAAGCACAGAATGACAGAATGAGGGCTGAGTGGCAGGAGAAAAAAGTAATATCCGGAATTGGCGGTGAATCTGCAGCACCATGTTGTACCGTTCTGCTGCTCATGTCTGTTGTGGCTAGTTTCAAGTGTTCTTCATATGTATAATACAAACATTAAACTGTAGCTCTTTAAGTTGCTGCTCCACCCATCGCTTACTGCTCGCAATTTTTGTTGCCAATATAAACGCAGCTTAATAGTGTCGCCAGTCTGCAGACTACTAGCTGGCCGGGTCTACCGTGCACGTCAGTTTTCATTGTCAGAGACGCATTGGGTGGATGACGGCTGGTGGAAATCCTATCAATTTCTCTGATCAACTATTTATCAGAATGACTTCCCTGCACATGTGATGATCGGTCGGATGGTTTGAACTGTTCAAACCAAGTACAGGAGCCTGTTAAACATGTATGAGGAGCCTTACATCATGTTTTTCGTAGTCCTTGACTATAATCTTCCAAACACATTGTAACTTCAACCACAGCCTTTTGTGTGCTTATTTACTTTTTAGTCCTGTTGTCATCATATGGTGATTCTATTCAAAATCGTAATTTTGCAATATTACAACAAGTGATGTGTGGAAGCTTCAAATCCCAATAAGTCTATTTGGATGGACGACCAAATTGGATTTAGTGTACAGGTAATCGGCAGTACACAAATTATAGATTGCTAACACAATTTTGTACTTTATATAATTATAAAAAAATATAAATAGATAACAAAGTTAAAAAGTAACTGTAGTTTAACAAACAATATTGAAATTCTAATTTGCAGTTTCTATGTATTTTGACGCATTGTCGAGAGTCTGCTGCACCTATTAGCGGACAACAACTGATCGGCAGAATGCAAATTAAACATGTTAAAAAAGTCCAAAAAAAATTTTGTTAAGATTTTAACACTTTGAGTGCTGGCCCTAAATGACATGTAACTCTGTAGAATGCTGGGCGTTTTTGGTGGTTTTCAAAAATTTATTTAAAAAAAAGTATTTAAGGTATGAGAAAAATACTTACATCCCTTATTTCAGCTTACTTTCGTCTTTCTTTTAACGTGAGATTGTTAGTGGTTTTTTAAAAAAACTACACATAAAAAATGTTTTTTAAAAACATATATTTTTGGAAAAAAAAATTATTTTTTGAGACAGTTTTTTTTTATCTAACTTATTAAACTAAGCATATATACAATTATTTACAATGACCCATTTACAAATATAAACTGTCCTTTGAATAATACAAATCATGTTTTTATGTTTTGTAGTTTTTTGACAAAAAAACTATGCCGTCATATTGATGCGTCGGCATCACTTTCGCTGTCAGCACTGTTTTCAGCATCTGTAACATAATGATATACTATGTAGAATATGAATATATTTTCATTTTTTCATAAGAATAAAATATTAGTTGAATAAAGTTAATTTATTATAATACAAATTATAGTTTGATTCACGAAAACAATAACATAACCAAACTTTTAGACTGATGTTTATATGATAAATAGACTTACTTATTCTTACCTGAAGTATGTGTCTAATCTTCTTCCATTAAATCAGGATCAATGTCAGAATCGTCAAAAATACTATCTACACCAATAAAACTATCTTCATCTAATACATCACTGATCGCAACGTCGTTCAAGCTGCTAGAAGCCATGATTGCGACATCGACTGCCGGCTGCAACGAACGTCACGTCAGCGGCACGTAAACAACGCGACCGAAGTTGCTTTGTCATTAAGCTCATACAATACATCTGACGCTTTCTAGCGGTGAATTGTGTTACTAAAAACCCAAATAACATTGTAGAGTAGGCAAAACCCGTTTAAATACGGACTATGTAATATAATACCAATTGCAATGACAACCACGTAAAACTACGGGATTAGCATTCTTCGGAAGTTTCGCCGTTCCGTAAAATTACGGGATTAGCACTCTAAGTGTTAAACAAATAGTAAGCATGTATTCAGTGAAATTTTTGTTTTAGTTAGTTTGAGCAGTTTTAAGTTCCCTGTGTTTTCTTGTATTCAAACCACTGAAACAAACATATTCAGATTCAAACTTCAATAGTGTAGTGTATGGTTGGAAAGCTTATAAAATGGCACAGTTTTTAAAATATTTAGCTACCTTTTTGTATACAGGGTGTAGAAAAATACAATAGACCAATGTTTTTTTATTTTTAACAGATACTTAAATTTTAAACTTTGGAACTATTAACAATGGAGTTTTTATTATTGATCCTTTAAAATTTTCACTTATTCCTATTCAAAATTTAATGTAGAATACGAAAATTACGTCATTTACTCAAATCCGTTTACAGGTAGTTGAGAAATTGCTGTAATATGTTTAAAAACATAGTTATTTTAGAAAAAATTAAAATAATTCTTTTTGAAGCCAATTTTTTTGACTTGGAACCTCTTACATGCATCATTACACTTCATTTACTTTGTAATTTCACCCAAAAATTGTTGTAACTCTGATGACCAGCCACCCTGTATATCCATATATATTTTATGGAAATTTATTATATTTTGCAGCTCATTTCGTATGCTACCTTTTCTATTATATGAAAGCGAAAGTAGAGGATAGGACTTTTAAAGTTTAAAAATATATTCATTTCTGAATACCAGCAGCATTCCTTTGAACTAGCTTGGTATTCTTAGGCATGTTTTACCCAAAAGTTCAAACAAAGTTAAAAGTAGAGTTCAGATGAAAATATTTAGTTTATTTGTTGGTTGTACCAAACAAACCTTTTATACCAGCATAATCATAGTCTCGTACCTAAATTCGGCAAATACAGCTGGTGACATTAAACCGTCATTAATGCACTCGGCTCAATGGGTAAATACAGTATTACAGTTGTTTATTTGATTTGAAAATGGACTAGAAACTAAAAAATTTTCGACCGGGAAAAACGGGAATTTGAAAAGGAAGTTTTGAATGGCCACTCTGTTCATTGTTTATAACAGTTTTAGCCTACATTTTATTGGTAATGTGCCATGGCTTTAAGAGTTAAAAAAACTTCAAAATGAAGGGGCAAAAGTGGTTAAAACTATGATGTAATGGTTACATTGGTCAAGAAGCTAGAAAGCAGACTAAATCATCAGTTTTATGGGTCCTTTGCTAGAAAAACTTACAGAAACTCAGTGTTAGGAAACAGCTAGCCATGACAAATGAGCATAATGAATTACTTCAAACAGCTGTCAATTATTGTAAACAGTGGTTTCCTTTTTCCTATACAACCAATGAACTTAAATAAAAAAAATTTAATCAGGATTATGGACCAGGTTCATCTTAAAGATCGTATAGTAAATTTGATAATATGTTTGAAGAATTCTCCATTGTAAGGGACGGTTTTTAAGTTTTTAACAGTACAAAAAAAAAGGCATGTTGGTTCTAATTGGAAGATGTGTTAAAAGAACATGTCCCTGCCTAACATGTTAATGCTTGTTTCTTTTTTGGTTAAGCATACCCTCATCAAATGCCTTTGTGGAAAGGATATTCCTTCGCATGAGTGTAAAGTCGTCATGTGTTAGAAACAGATGCACACCCGAACTGATCATGATAAAGCTAATTTTAGAAATTACTTTAACAGACAAGAGCTGTACTCAGATTACTTGAGGTGTGTAAGGCAGTGTTACTAACCTATATTTTGCTGCCAAAATTGGCTAAGAGTAATAGTTATGTATCTGCAGGTGCATTGTTGTGACAAAAAAACCAGTCCGTGTCTACCGAAATTTGATCTTATTTGATGAGAACACTTCCAAATAAAAAGTTTGATTTACAAGCTGATGAAACAAATTCTAAATGTTTTTACCGATGTTGGCACATTGATTGAATCTGTCTGTGTGAATAGGCTGTGTACAAGATGCCTACAGAGAGTGATGACAGTAGTAAAAGCGTTGCGCTAGCACTACAGAGGGTCTTTCATGAGCTGCAGTTCTGTGACAAGCCAGTCGGCACCAAGAAGTTGACCAAGAGCTTCGGCTGGGAAACACTCGACTCCTTCATGCAGCATGATGTGCAGGAGTTCCTTCGTGTGGTGAGTTGTACATTACACATGGTGTTTGGGAACAAAACAAAGACACTTGAAAATGCTATTTTGGATGTAAATGTAAGAAAATATAACTTAATTTACTGAGTCAGTAGGAGACTGCTATTAGTATAAATATTTTTTATTTAAAAACTCTTAAGCCACATTCAGATTCAGATTCCTTTATTTGTCATTACACATTAAAATGTAGATCAAGTGTCAAGCATTAACCCTTTTAAGGCCAGCGGCCGTAATAGCCCCCCGAGGCCAGAATTGCGCTCGCAACTGACGTCTGTAACAGGCACCCGTCCATTTTTCCCGTTTACTGGCTGGTTTCATTTTCCAAAGGCCACAAAACATGATATACTTGTGTAGAGGGATATATGGACACTGCCGCTTTTGCCAATGTTTATATTTTATATCTATGCATTTAGATGACGTAACAGACAGTTGGTTTGACACCGGCACTCTGTGTTGCCGTAATTGTTTGGACGTCTAGTTTATGGTTATATTTGTTGTTTATGGCTAAAAATTAAATATATTTGTATCAGTATTATATTATATTGTGAGTTTTAAAGTTAAGATGAGTAAAAGGCGTCGGGAGAGATTACCGATAAGTGAAAATGCTCTGATAAACAGCACAGGCAGTAGTGGTGTTTCTTTACTTTAGACCAACATTAACATAGGTGAATTTTATTTTATGTTCTACAACTTAATGTTACATCAAGGTAGGCACTTGAAAATTTGTAATTTTCCTCATAATTAGCTGTAGTTTGAAAATATATATGTTTAAAAGGATTCTATAATAGTTGAATATTTTTAAAATCTTCTGAAACATAAAAAATCAAAAATCCAAAATACTCTTTTTTGTAAGTTTTATTTTTTTTCAATGTTTGGGGGTAAACTTATTTTTTTTTTCTTAACCCTCCTAGTGATGAATATGTTTATTATGATATATATCCAAATGATAGGTGCATTTGGAGTGTTTCGCTGGGGGTTTCTTAAAAAATAATAAAAATTATTAATTTTATTGAAAATACAACATATTATATACCATAATATTCATAAAAACATAAAGAACGATTTTGCAATAAATAAAACTACTTACCTTTGTACATATCCCTTAAATCTTGCTCAAAAATAAAAAAAACTTTTTTGAAAAATAATTTTTTTTTACTACAAAAACCACATAGTATAAAACTTAATAGACAAAAATTCGAAGATAGCCAATTTTTTCTAAATTTCATGAAGATAAATAATATATACAGTTTTCGTACAATATTTTACTTGAAAAACCTGTTGTGATGGAAATATATACAGTATGTACATGGAAGAAACCCTTCCATTCACTCTTAGGCACAACTACTATCATGCTTTGTCTTCCTCCCTTGATACTTTGGTCTCCAAAAATGATCCAATTTATGGAAACACTCTCTATGAACACCAGAATTGCATCCTGGACACTAGAATCGTGATCTTCCCCTTTTTTTGTGTAGCCACATACAATACATAGCCGCTCTTGTCTTCCTGGTAAGCGTTGGAGGAAATGGCCTGCACCAGGATTTGAATTATAATCATCGGGAAAATTGTCTGCACTGATATCACTGTCACTCACATCACTCATTTGTTCTTCTAAAACATTTCTAATATCTTGTGAACGTAAATCATCCGCCATTTCGAACGTATTACGATCGGAATAAACGAAATAACACCGATAAAACATGCCGACACAACTCATAGGTTAGCGGCGCGGCGGTTAGCGGCCGCGAGTAAAACACAACGTCGTAACAAATACCAGCCATTTGTTAATTATTCTTTTAACAATTCATCTGGAGACAGATCTAGAGGAAAGAGGAGACGTTTCTGTACACAATGCAGTAAATAACGGCCGAATTTAACCGAAGATAGCCGGGCAGCGATGACGAATTCGAAGGCATGTTTGAACGTCGACGCATCGACCTCTATCATTCATATTAAACAAATGAACGTCGCTAGAGCGGCTTCTATCACTAAGAGGGTTAAAAGATAATTTAATTTTAAATAAATATATAAAAAATATTGGTTTATGATAAAAAAAATAACGTTCCTATGAATATTTTTCTAAAATTATGCTCATCAGCTGTGAAATGCCCTGGCCTTGAACAGACATGTCACTATTAAACAGTTGGCCTTTGACTATGGGTGCCTATTACCGCCGCCGGCCTTAAAAGGGTTGACAATTAAAAATAATCAATAGTTAGTTGGTAAGGTCAGTTTCATAAAACACTTGAACACTATAAACACACATATCCAGCAACGTAAACTTAATTCTTTAGTTGCAGACAGTGCCTTTAGATGGCAAGGTAATCTGTTGAACATTTTATACCTTCATTAATACGACATCTTTTTTTTAGTTAAGTTACACCTTTTTGTTACTAATTTAATTTGAATCTGGTGTTTTATTCATGTACAGAGGTGTGGTCCTGCAAATACATACATTGTTCTTTTTATATACAACAAAACATAAAAGACGTTCACAAAGGGCAATGATAAATTTATTAATTTTACAAAAAGTAGTCTACAGTGAGTTCAGACTTGAACTCCACATATTAATCAATGTATCCCTTCTGCATCACAAAGAGTCGGCCTCATGAAAGTTACCCCAGAGAGAAATACTATAGGACAATAAGTTGTGAATGTAAACATAGTTAACTCAAGCAAGATGTCGGTTCCTGTACTCTCTTTCAGTATTCTTATTTAAAGTATGCCTTTGCTAGGCCACCTAAGCAGACTTCATGTCATACACATTAAATCATCAGCAAAAATGTAACCACTTCGATCATTATGACAAAGTAAAAAGGAATGTAATTTATATACAGTTGTTTTGGTCCCAATACTGAAACCAGAGTCACCCAAGAATTGGCAGTCATTTTTCATCGTGATGGCAGGAAAGTTTTGAGTGGTTTGTACCCGCACTTTAAAAATTTTGTAAGAAATAAATTTATATTATAAACCAAAATGTGTAGTGCATTATTTTTCAGGGGAATGTGGAGATAATTATAATACAATAAAATGATACATAAATAACAAAACAAGACTTTTAACAATTTTTTTAGTTTTTGAAAATGAGTTGAAATGTACCTTGGAAGGTGTGATAATATAACAAATATAAGAATCTAAGATAGCTGGTTTATTCATCATTTTATCTAATTGCAGAAAATAAATAATAGTATCTAGGTTCTATTGAAGAAAAATTACATTACCAAAAATACCAATATACCAATACCAAAATATACAAAAAATAGTTTATGAAAGGCTAAATTTGTTGCAATGGGTACAATTGTATGGGTACAATTATTTTCAAAAAATATAATTGTATACCTCTAACCTCTTTGCTTTAAAATCGGTCTGTACAAAATTAAAAATTATCTTAATAGATAAAGAATATTATTCAGAAAATGATTTTCTAATCAACGCAACCTTCATTGAATAAATTACTCTCCAACCATTTCAAAACTAATGTGTATGTGGTGTGGTGTGTGTGTGTGAATTAATTAATTTTACATTATATTAATGGCAGCTGAAATTGTAAAAATTTAATGAATGTAAATAAAGTCGTTTGACAGGTATTTAGTTTTCCAATCATATGTAAGTTTGGTTATTTAAATGCATATTTGACAGAAACGGCCAAATACAAAATAATTGAATCGTAAAATGTAAGGGCTCTGTGGTGTAGTATTAGCGCATTCATCTGGCAAGTGAGAGATCCCGGTTCGAATCCCAGTGGAGCTAGGATAAATGGCAATTCGGCTATTGCCATTTATCAGCCATTTATATAATGTAAAATAAATTAATTTACACACACACCACACCACACCACACACCACACCACACCACACCACACCACACCACATACACATACACATACACATACACATTAGTTTTGAAATGGTTGGAGAGTAATTTATTCAATGAAGGTTGCGTTGATTAGAAAATCATTTTCTGAATAATATTCTTTATCTATTAAGATAATTTTTAATTTTGTACAGACCGATTTTAAAGCAAAGAGGTTAGAGGTATTGGAATTTTATTGTAAAATTTCAGTCCTTTGTAATTAGGGAACATTTCAAATAATTTAGTTCTATGGATTGGGTTTGTAAGTCTGTCTCTCTGTCTTATTTTGTAATAATGATCTTTGGTGGTGATATTAGGTAATTTTTATGGGTATAAATTAAGAGATCTAATATATATAAAGTGATGGAACAGTGAATAAATTTAACTGTTTAAATATATACCTACAGGATTATCTAAACTTCAATTTTGTTATAATTCTCAAAGCTCTTTTTAGCAATTTAAAAATATAAATTGCTTCGGAGGAAGAACCTTTTGCCGATATGCCATATTTCATGTGAGGAAAGAAATAACCATAATACATTTTCATCACCACTTGAATACAGACAATAATTTACAAAACTTTAAGGCAAAACACGTAGAACTCAGCTTACTTTTCAATTTTTCAACATGATGTTTCTCCAATTAATGTTTTATCAATGTATAATCATAAAACCTTTACTGTATTAGAAACACCTACTGATTCATCATTAAGACTCACTGTCTGAAGAATAGATTTATTTTGGTGTGTTTTAAAATGAACATTTCTGATTTCTTGCTGTTTAAAAATAAACCATTTACATTGAACCAATTATTTATTTTTGAGAAAAGTGAAGAAATTTAACATTGCAAACTGACAGTGTTTAGGTCTTTTACTATTGCTATTGTATCATACAATATTAAACCTTCATCTGTTATTTTCTATATGTCATTTATATAAATTAGACTAGATAAATCGCAGAACGCACCGGCAGTGGCCCACGACTCATCTAAGGCTTGAGAAACCTCATTTACCCAATGAGCCAGAGCCCCTTCAGTGCCATGACCTGTCCTAAAGCCAAATTGATTTTTATAATCATAGCGTTACAAATATCCAGTCAACTGAGAATTAACAATACTTCAAAGGTTTATGAAAAAACTATGGACTGAAATTGGGCGGTAGTTTTCAATATTAGCTTCGTTTTATTTTTTAAAGATAGGTGTTATTACAGAAAATTTCATTCAGTGAGGGAATTTGCTCTTTATAGAAGAGCAATTAATTAGAGTACATAGTTAGGTGCAAATGTAGGGATTTACTTTCTTTATAAGGAAGGTAGGAACGTCATCCCATCCTGTGGAATTTGTGTTTTTTAATTTCATTATGGCTTTTGATAAATCTTTGTTTTCAATAGTTAAAAATTTTAATTCACAAGTGATTTCTTTGATATTGTGAAAAATCATATGTTCGTTATAAAGTATATTTTTGGAAGTTTGTTTAAGTTTATCTGCAACTAAAGCAAAATGTTCATCGAATTCTTAAACAATTTTATTTGGATCAAATATTGTATCATTGTCAATAATTAATTGTCCAAGATTATTGCCTATTAGACCGAATCCCAATTCAGACCTAAAAAACTGACTAGACAGCCTTAAATGTATTTCTTGACTTGCAAATTAGTTTCATTAAAAATTTGTTTTGCATATGTTAACAACTTTATTAAATATCCCTCTGTATTTTCTATAATATTTTACAAGCAATATTTATTTGTTTGTTTTGACTAAGCTGTGTAACTCTATTTTTATTCTTAAAATTCTTATCTAGCAGTTCTTAGTAATTCTCGTCTTTTCACTTTTGGTTTTTATTAGAAAACATTAATTAAATATTAACAAGAATTCAGACAAAGAAGCATTAAAGTTATTGCTAACATTATCAGATGGCTCCAAGACCCAATTTAGTTTGATTTATTCTCGTTTCAAAATTAAAGACATTTATTGCAGGAATAAATCTTTTACTTGTTAAAATTGATTCTTTATTTTAGTTTTCTCTGTTAACTGGATAGAAAAACAAAGAATTATGATCTGACTACCCCACGTCAAAATTTATTTTATCATTTACTTTACTGTTAATGCTTTACAGAAAATGTCTATGCATGGCATTGTGACATCTGTAATTCTGGTTGGCGTCAAATTATATAAAAACCTGCTTTGGGTCAGGATGATTTTGAAAGTTTTAAACATTGTTAAAATTTTCATTCAACAAGTTTTTATTAAAATCAGAAGTCACTAATGCTCTGTTATTTTTGTTTGTTAACCAAATCCAACAAATTCTGTATTTTATTTGAAAAGATTTCTGTGGAATTTGATGAACAATATTTAGCTGGAGGTGGCGTTCTATAAATAGATGCTATTATAACATTGGTGAGACTATAAAAGTGGTGGAATGCGATGAAATGTGATAGCATAAATATTAGAATCTGAGATAGCAAATTTATTCTTAATGTTATCTAGTTTTACAAAATATATAGTTCAATGGTGTTCAAGTTCTCTTGAAGAAAAATACAAAAATATATTGTAAACCTGCAAAGAGTACAAGAAAGGGTAAATTTGTTACTAAGAGATGATATTTTTCAAAAATTAATTAGCAAAAATATACTCTTTACACTAAATGTTTTCAAAATATACCAAAGCTTAGAGAATTATGTGCACTGCAAAATAATGAATAAATTAATAATCATTACTGGGTATCCAGCAAATGTAGGTTCATAGGTGCATAGGTATAAAGTGTCGTTGAGAGTAGTGCCGTCTCTCATTAATAGCATAAAAAAAGAGCAGTGTAAAGATATCTATGATATCAATAGTGGCCTGTTAAAGAAAGTGTTACCGTGTGTTGTGGAGCCCCTAACAACTTGTGTCAACGATTGTCTGGTTAAAGGTGTTTTTCCTCAAGCTCTAAAAGAAGGTGGTCCCTATATTTAAGAAGGGTGAAAGGTCATCTCCTAGTAGCTACAGACCGATTTCTGTTGTGCCAATTTTTTCAAAAATGTTAGAAACAGTGATGAAGCACCAGGTGAGTGATTTTTTTGAGTTGCACTCTCTTTTTTCAAATTCTCAATTTGGTTTTCGAGAAGGTAGGTCAACTGTGGATGCAGTGGAGGGTCTTGTGGTATCTGTATTGGAGGGTTTTGAAACTCACTGTAGCACTTTAGCAACCTTGTGCGATCTCACAAAGGCGTTTGACTGTGTTCCACACGAGACTCTTCTCAAAAAATTACATTATTACGGCATAAGTGGTGTGGAGCTAAATCTTTTTCAGTCTTTTTTAAGCAGTCGCACTCAGAGAGTTTGTATTGGCAGCAAACTGTCTGAAATAGTAGATATAAATTGCGGAGTACCACAGGGATCGGTCTTGGGCCCTTTTTTGTTTCTTGTACATATAAATGATTTGCCTGTAAATGTTAATTGTAATTCTGTTGTATTTGCCGATGACTCAACTTTTTTCTGTAGAAACAAGCTAGAGATGCTATCTGGTATAATGGATAATTATATTACTGAAAGTTCCATTTGGTTTCAGTCTAACGGTCTTATGCTAAACCAGTCTAAGACTCAATCTATAATTTTTAGTTTATGTAATCGTGAAACTGACTTAGGCTTTAAGATTATAATGATAGTGTCAAATTATTAGGTATAACCTTAGATTCTAAATTAGCTTGGGATGCCCATGTAAATAATGTTTCTGTCAAGCTCTCCAGAGTAATTTATTTACTTAGACAAATTAGAAAGCTTGTCCCAAAACAATATGTAATTAATGCATACTATGCTTTTTTTAATAGTATAATTTCTTATGGTATTATTCTTTGGGGAAACTGCAGTGATGTACAGAGAATCTTAATTCTACAAAAGAAAGCTTTAAGAATTTTAACAAACTCTCCTTATAGGGCACATTGCAAACCTCTTTTTGTTCAAGAAGGTATTCTTACTGTGATAAATCTGTATATATTTGTTTGTTTATGTAATGTTAAGAATAACTTGCAGGACTATTACACGAGGAATGAATTTCATCTTACCATACTAGATTTAATGCACTGTTAGATTTACCATATGTTAGGTTAGCAAAAACTCAAGCATCACATAAAGTTATAAGCATCAAATTTTTTAATAGATTACCTTCTAGTGCCCGATCTGTGCCTATAAGTAGATTTAAAAGAGTGTTATATGCCTGGTTAACCTGTTGGATCCCGTAGCCGCACAGTTGCGACTGAGGCAAGTGTGCAGTCGTGGCCCGTTGCCGTACTGTTGCGGCCGCGCGCAGAGCGTTTTATTTTTGCGTTTTCTTCAACTCAATTCGCTAAATTAAATGACGTTCAATATACCGGGTTACTCGGGAGAACACTGGCTTTCTCGTGAGGTATATTTTGTTTCGCGCTACGATACTTGGCAGCCTGTTTTTACTCTAAACGTCGAGGCGTTTCAGCCGGTTGCTGTTGTTTGTACACAATAATTATGGCTTCGCGTAAGCATGAGTTGTTTGATCAAGATATTAATGAATTATTGGGCAGTGAGTTTAGTGAACTATCTGATAGTGACGACGAAAGTGATGTAGATATTTTCAGTCGTGTAAGAAGTGGTGATTTTATTTTTAGTGAACTAGTTCGTGATGCAGACTTTAACCACGATTTAGGTTATCTCGATGAACCAGTACCAGGACCATCAGGTGATACTGTTTATTCTAATAATCGTCCAAATAAGCCTACTTTGGATAGTGTTGACTTGGTAATAAACGAGGTAGTTCAAAATTATAATCCCAGAAATGACTTTACTGGTAATGAAGGAACTGAATGTAGGCCTAACCCCAAACGTAGAAAGCTACCTCCAATTACCTATCCCTGGGTGAATGATACCAACTTTATTCCGCACATATTTCCATTTGACAGCTCAAAATCTGGAATAAATGCTGATTCTGGAATAAGTATTATTAATTAAATTCTAATATTATTTATTTAGTTTGTTTATCCTAGTCTTATTGATTTATAAAAAAATAAACTTACACTTGGAATCAAAATATATATATATATATATATATATATATATATATATATAATATTTAAATATGTATATTTGAATTTAGAAATATCAATAATATGAAATAAATAAACATAAAAATAAAACTTATGAGTATATGATTATGCAGATGCAAAAAATAACTATAATGCAAAGTAGTAACCAAGTGCCAGAAAAAACCCGGGCCAGCAGATGCCCCTGTGCTGCCATAACCCGGGACTCAACAGGTTAAAAGAAAACCCATTTTATCATGTACAAGAATTTTTTAATATGCCTGACATTGATGTTATTTTTTAAGTCTATATGTTATGTGTCTTTTAAAGTTTTATTGCTACATGTTGTGTTTTTAAAGTAGTCTAGTCATTGTATTTTATACGAAAAGGTTTTAATCATAACTTAGGCTGTGACGATGTCTATTGCACTGTTTCTTGTGTTAAATGACAAATAAATTTTCTGATTTCTGATGAGAGAATCGAATAGTAATCGAATACAGCCCGGGTATTCACATATTCGAATACCTCAAAATGTATGTGAATACTTTTAAAATGTATACAATTTCTCTTGAAGATTCAAATTCAAATCTATGGTATTCATTCGTTTGGGTTAATAGTATTCAAATAAAATATTCAAAAGCTGTATTCCTATTCATCTACAAGTGTGCATTGGAGGGTTTTGGATTAGTATATATATATATTATATATATATATATATATATATATATATAGGTATAAAAGAAAACAAAACATGTTTCTTCAACTTGAAAAGCTTAATATTTCGTTACTTTTATGGACTATGAAAAGAATAATTAAGAGGAAATTCATAATTTGGAATTAGCAACTAAAAATATTTAAATTTGACATAATGTATAATTTTACAAATAGTCATTTAACAAATACATTTGTAAACAATAGAGACAAAAATGAAAGTTTATTTCATGTTGTTGTGTAAAAACAAAATATGATTGAGGAAATTTATCATTAAGTGCCCATAAAAATAATTTTTAAACATATTTTAAACTTACTATTCACATCAACTTCTAAATTATATAAACAAACCCAATCAGTTTGGTTTAAAAGGCTAATAAAATGAAAGATATTTAGAGTTATTTACAGGTGTAATAAAAATAGTATATCTTGACATACAATGTTCAAGGGATTGAAGTAATGATCTAATACTGCGGTGTTGATCAGTCCAATGATACGGATTGATCAGTCAGCGTGAGGGAATTGACTATGTAGGGAGCATTACAGCATACACAATCCAGTTCTTGAGCAACTGCTGTAGTCTTGTTGTTTACCTCATATTCAAGGTCCTCTCCAATAAACATCAAAGTTCCACTATGTATATTAACAGTTCTGCAGAACAACAACAGTAACCCCTGGCAGTGCAAGTTTGCTGACTTTGTGTTCTTTCAGACAGTGTTCACTTATACAAATTACTTCACGATGAAAGTTTTTTGTTAATATATTGATAGAGTCAATATTATTAGTGATATACTTTACATTCAGTTACTTTACTTTCAAAGTAGAGTTAGGTTTAATTTCTTTTTAACACCATGCCAATCAGGCTCACTACTTAAATTGTTATTGTTCATGAGAATTACACCACTATTCATTATTAGGACGTGGAGTTGGATTTTTGAACCTGTGAGTTTAATGGAAGTTTGACGGTTTCACAGTTTCTTTTCACTGTTAGCAAATACAAAATTTATCCAAGTTAACAAAGAAATACTCTTTCTAAAAATATGTTAAAGTTTGTCACTTTTCAGCACATTTCTAATGATTAAAAATAGTTCAAATTTAGGATATTTCAAACTTGTAAAACCTAAAGCAAGGTATGATTTTTCAAAACACTTATAAATAGGCATCTTAAAAATGAAAATTTGTTTACTTAAAGTTAAGCTTAATCTTATACTAATGTTTGCAACTTTTTGTTGTATTCAGCATGCCGTTGTCTCCTACCTTTGCCTTTAAGTATTAAAAAGTACCTACTACTTATTTTTAAAACAATTTTCATGTAATAAGAGGTACCATGTACTAAAAGTGCGAAATTCCTATCAAATTTAAACGTTGGTTGCCATTTATGTATTAGTGACCTGTGATGGATTTTGATAACATACCAAATAGCAGTGTCAGTTATGTTTTAACCTGTTTTTAATTAATCTAAATCTTCATGCATTCAGTTACTTTCAATTGGTTAGGACAAGCTTATCTTCAATAAGTAATGAATCTTTTTGAACAAGTTTGGAAAAATGATAAGAGATAATAATTATGTCTTATCACATTTTATTTCTTTTAGTCAGGCAGTCAGTTGTGTGCCATATCCATAAAGACATATTGTTGTCTGTCAAAAATGCCATTCACCAATGAGGAAGCTTTCTGAATGGTGTTAGGTGAATGTTTACAGAATTTCACATCTACTGCTGCTTTGTACGCTTAATGTTACCCGGTCCTTGTACATCGTTCGCAAAAGGTTTTCCAAAGACTTGCTAATTAGTCGTGTCCGTGAAACTGGAAATGTACAAGCAGATCACAACAAAAGGAAACAGCTCACTAAGCCTGTAAGGGATGATAAGGCACCAAACGTTTTGGCTGCGGTTCAGCTCAATCTACGTGACTCGTCTAGAAAAGTAGCTACTGATGCAGGAATTAGCCAATGATCAGTACTCAGGATCCTTAAGGACAATAAAATCCACCTATACCGGATTTCACTACATCAAGAACTGCATGGATATGACTACCTTCGAAGAGTGAACTTTAGTTTGTGGGCCCGTGATAAAATGCATGATGATGAATATTTTTTGCAATGTTTTATTGTGCAATAAAGCAACCTTTCAGAGCAATGGAGAAGTGAACCATCACAACATGAGGTTCTGGGCTTTTGAGAATCTCCACTTGATGCAAGAGGTTGACAAACGTATGTACTGGACCCTTAATACTTAGTATGGTATTATTGGCAACTAAATTGTTGCCTGTTTTTTTTTTTTGTTTTTTTTTAAGGAATGTTTACAGAAATATAAACAATATAGTTCTCATTGATTACTTGCCCAATTTATTGTTGAACATTCCTGAACAAACTATCCAAGGAATGTGGTTTATGTGTGATGGGATACCAGTTCACTACTATGAAGCGGTGCGACAAATTCTGGATGAGGAATGTCTCCAAAGTTGGATTAGGTGAGATGGACCAATCAACTACCCATCCAGATCCCCAAACTAAACGTACGTGAACTACTAGTTGTGGGGAAGATTAAATGATATGGTTTATACATCAAGGCTCACGACTCTACAGAACATGGTGCATTGAATCAGGGCTGCTTTTTAATCAATAAAAGGAGAAGAGGTCTTAAGGACTGTAGAAAACTTGAGTTCCAGGGCAACGGATTACAGTTCGAACATCCGTAAATAAGGTTAGTTGAATAACATAATTGTTAGTCCAAAATAGTTAGAACCTAGATAATTGTAGGAGTAATAATTACTTAAATTACAGCATCTAACAGAGAAAAAGTTTTGAAAAAATCAAATTAATTCAATAAGAACCTATGACAAATACAGGAGTTCAAAATGTCGTAATGCAACAAAGCATTTTGAAAAATTAGAATTTTGTACACTATCCAAGATAAAGCAAAGTTTAAATACGAAAATTTCAGTTTTTAATACAGCTATTGACAGGTGTAATAGGAGTCATACTTTGCTATTTGAAGTTTTACTAGTTTGAAATATTCTAAATTTGAACTATGAAAATAATTGGAAATGTACTTAAATGTCACAACTGTAACATTTTTTTAGAAAGAGTACGTCTTTGGTAAGCTTAGATAAAAATTAGGATTTGCTAAAACTTTTAATGAAGTAACAGTAAAGAACAAACTGTAAAACGTACAACCTTGACATTTGGACCACCCTGTATCTGTATACAAAAGCAAAATAATTAAAGTCTTTTTTCAAAATTATCAGTCAACAGAGGCTTTTAAAATGAGGTACGGCTTGACCTATCTTTACGTTTGAAATTTTTTAACTTTACTAAGAGTGCTATTGGATTTTAAAAATATTTTCCCAAATTCTTTGGGGTTTTTGGAGTTGAAATATGGGGGTTTTCTGGTTGAAAATATAGTGTAATCTCCATTTATGTTTAGTTTTTAGTATAATTCTCTCTATTATTTTAGATATGTTAAAAATATGGGTTGTTTGGGTGTATTTCATGTCATTCTGAGATATTCTGAATTACTTTGTTTACATTATAATCAAGCATTTACATGTTTTCCATATATTTGTTTACCCTCCCACTATTTTTTTGCAATACTAATGATAATTTTCATGATTTTACAAGTTCTTTGACAAAAGTTTAAACTCCATTAAATTACTATTGTACTTAAAATTATTATTGTTGTCAACATTATATTATTTTATTCAAGTAAGTGCTTTGAATTCTTTGTTTATAAACATTACTTTAAATTAAAATTAAGAAGTAAGTAGTAAATGATAAAACATTATAAATTAAACATTTTATGATTTTTATGGATATATCTGTTCTTTAAATGTATGCATGTATTTTACTAAAGTTGAAAATAACCTAATGCGAGCAGTTTGAAAAAATAAACAATACCCTGTGATGAACGTGTTTGTATGCATAATATAATGTTTGAAACATAAATGTAATGCAATTCTCATTTATTATGTTAAATTCAAAGTTTGATATGGCAGAGTATGTGTAATATAATTGGGACAGTAATAATTAAATTGACTGAAAAATAATAAATAAAATCAAGCAGTAAAATTTATGATTAGGAAAATGATGAAGATGGTATAAGTAGTATATACATATGTGTTTTTATTTACAATATTAATACATACAGTTTAAGTTATAGAGAATTAAAACATCAAGCTTTTTAAATTATTGTATAAATATAACCATATTAGAAGAGTATTTACAAACTTAACATATAATAAAATTATTGAGAAATTGAGAATTTAATGGAGCAAACTGACAAAGAAAAGCATAATTTTAATTTTGTATGTAACAGAAGTGCAGTTTATGTTCATCACATTAGATATTGAATTGGCAAATTTTGAGTATTTATTTATATCTGGACAATTTTAGTAAATTACCATAAAATTAGTTAAAGTCTTTCCAGTACAAGTGGATAGTATACAATCACTCTCCTTGTAAGTACATACCTGCGAAAGTTTGTGTACTATCTGTGTGAAGAATTTTACCCAGTTCGATTTTCCTCTTCTTTTTCCAGTCAAGTATCCTGTTATACCCTCTCTTCCTTATCTTCTGTCCAGAATTATTAACTTACTTCACGGGTATGTACATCACTCCTTCTTTGAGTAATTTTAGAAATACTTAGTTAATTGATAGCAATCCATAGTAGCTGTAAAGTAATTATTTTTGGTTATTGGCACATCATTTCATATTCGTGTTGATAATATTTGTCAGAGGTCTAATTCGTGGTCTATTACTGGTTAGATCGGATCTGGATTAAGAAATCCACCATATTTTTCTCTGCATCTGGTCTTAGTTCTGGATTTGAGCCTGAATGCAATTTTACTCAGGGTTTCAAAGCAGTATTTCTGACTGTAGCTATCCTTACTTTTACACTCCAATGGCCATATACGTGGTTTGTCCAAAAATTAACAAATCTCCTTTTACTAGCCGATTATTATGTGACCAATTGTCTCAGATCAGTTATGGGGGTGGAGTGGGGACTTATACAAGACTGCCACCAGACATTTTTGGTGCTCTGACCAGTCTGTAAGTCATGCTCATATTTATATGTTATTACATGTGCTAGAGTTACATTTGGCTAAGAATTTGTAGAAACTTGTTCATTCTGTTTTAAAGATAATCCCTATTATACACACAAAATGTTTGACATTTAATGTATGGATGATACTTGTCCTGCAATAGCAACAGCCAGAAATGCAGAAATACTGTTCATTTCCAAACAGAAATTAATGTTCCTTTCTAAAAAGAAATTAATGTTCCTTTCCAAAAATAATTAAAAAATGGCAGATTTTGAGATATCAAGATCTTTCTCACAGCTGTCATATAGTTGATTGATGGTTTTCATTGATTGCTACACAAACATGTTTAATTCTGTCTGTTAAGACTTGTCAGGTTGCGGGTCTCACTCTCTACTCTAATGCGGCCATATTGAAATTGCCTAAATTACTGATATTAAAGTGTCATGTATAAACTCATCAACAGCTTTTGTATCATAGAGATTATCTCTGAAGTAGAATGGCTATGTTTCTGGTAAAAGTTCATGTTAACACTTCCACTGCCGCCTCCTAATTTTGACAACTTTCTTACACTGCCACCTGTTTTAATGATTTTTTAATAAATATAATGTTTTAACTAATTATGAGAAAACTTTGGAACTTACATTTTTTACAGCTGAGTTCTTCCTCTTTCTACACAAATGCTCATGCATAAAGATTTTCAAACAGAAAGTCTTGTTTTAAAACGTAAAAACATATTGTTGTTTATAAAAAATAAAAAAGTTGACCACAAAACATGACACCTACCATGTACTTTTTTTTGATGACACTAAAATAATGAGTTTATAACATAAATATATTTCTCATTAATATTTGCTGTACTCAGTATTTTAATTACTGTCACTATAGCTACAAATATTTACAATTGTAATCCACTTATGTATAATTTTTTTGTGGGGGCCTAACCCACTTGTTCCAGGACCATCATCAAACTCTTCATCAGAAGCTGAAAATAAACAAAAAAACTGGAAAATTCTGTAATAAATAAATTATTTATAAAACATAAGAACAAAAGTTTTTATTACTATTGTACTGATTTTTGTTTTTTTAGTAAAAAACAATGTCAACAATTCCATTGGTAGTAAAATCAGGATCATTATCTATGTCATCTTGGAATAAATCATCACTTTCACTGTTACTTCAAAATATGAGTAACTCTTCTAGCACTTAATTATCTTCAATACTGTCAAGATTCATTGTATTTACTCACTAAACAATCACTGTAGACTAAAGTAATAGTAAACAAAACAATAACAAGTTAAAAAACAAACCACTTTTTTCGATATTCCAAATGACTGCCAACAACATTTCATAGATCATAATCCATTGATTAAGAAATAAAACCATGAAATAGCGAATGACTATCTTTCCGCAGTCTAAATACATTTAAATGCATTTTTATTTCTGTACAAGTCAGCGCCTTCAAAAAACGTGGGCAGTATAGAATTACATGCACGATGTCAAATGACATTGTCGGCATTGAAGTGTTAACTCTTTGTTCAAGACCCAAATAAACAAAAAAAACTAATCATAGTGAAATGCAATATAAGCCCATGCAATAATATATGAAGCAGGGCACTGTGACCCATTGACTAGGCGGAACATTGCGATCTCCTGGCAACAGTCTCACAAAGATCTCCCTTCCACCCACATAACTGATGTAAGATTCAGTCATGTAATAATTGACCAACAAAGGAAGTTGGGTACTTTAAGGGGGGCAAACCTTGTGTGTCTCTGTTAGGACTTAACCGTACCTATAATCATCTTCCATATTATGTCCTCTGCTTCTTCATATTCCTATTTGTCTTTTTGTTTCCTATGTGTCACTATTTTGATTCACTGAGGCTCATCTTATACCATTTGAGTTCTCCTACTAATCTTTTTTGCTCTGACTCGTAGGTCTATTCCGTTAGGTTTTGTTTCTTTTTTCTCTCTGTACTAAATATCCTTCTCACCTTATTTAAATTGACAGTATTAAGTCATTCATTGTCTCTGAATATCTAAAGATATAAATAATAAATTGGAATATTTAATGGGGAAATACCATGTATTTGAAAACATCCTACTACATTTGTCTATTTACTAAAGGAAGTTAGATACTTGTTTGAGTCTAATGGACATAGTTCTTAATCTGCTTAAAATCTGTACGGGCTTAATTTTTTTTACCCTTTGACTAGTCGTTTGCTAGATTATAGAGGAAAAAGATTTTTGATATACTAGTATTTTTCAATAATCCAATATGAGGAGTTATACTAAAAACTAACCATTTTTAGACATATTTCTAGTTTCTCTTAACCCTTTGAGGTCTCAATAAAAATTGCTTCGACTGTCCTCAGGTCGTATTTAATTTCTGTTAGTTTACAGTTCTTTGACAATACACAAATGCAAGTTTTAAATCCCTTTTTCTGCAACTTTTTTATTTTTTTTCTCTTTATATATCAATGTAAATAACCTAAAAAGAATGTTTACATTATTTTATAGTATTTTTTTATAACTTTAAGTAACATTTAAAAAATATAAAAAAGAAGTATAAAAATATAAAAACATCATTTTTATTTTTTTATACATATGTAATAAACCAAAATTACATGAATACAGGTGAAAAGGCACTAGGATCTCATCAGATACATGTTATTCATTATATAATATTATATATAATACATTATATATATTATAATTTTGCCTTAGTCCAGCCCTAGGCCTACTTTGGGTAACATGTCTAGCTCTTCCTCTTAGTCTAGTAGTTTGTAGCCTAGGCCTAACTCTATTATTTGCATCTCCTTGTCCTACTTCTATCACATTATCCACGAATTGATCAAATTCTTCCCCATCATTACCTAAAGTTTCCAATCTAAACACATCACTTTCGTCGTCTAGGTTACCGGCGACTAGGTTACCGTCATTTACCACAATGTTTTCAGAAGAATTTTCACTATGATTCAACTAACAATCACTATCACGGTCTTCTTTAATAATCTGTTTTTCATTTTGGATACTAATTTCACTGAAAATACTATCACAATCATCTAATTCATCTAATATTTCGTCATCGTCAGTAAAACTTGTACTTGGACCAGCCATATTTGTAAACACGGCGCAAGTGCAGACGTCAGTTGTATTGGTCTTCTATTTTCACTTCCAATGCCTCCTATATCGTGAATAAAGATCGACGTAGCATTCACGTAACCAAAATAGAAGTCCAAAGTACCGAATAACTCAAATACCAAACAGCAATAGGTTAGAAATGGACAAAACAAGCAGTGACATTATCCGGTCGACCTATTGTCGACATGCGAGCGTTCAGCGAATCTGCCACGGTCGACCTATAGTCGACGACCGACCGCAAAGGGTTAAACATCCCTCTGAAATGTACAGTGAAACCAAAACTTCATTACATTAAATATTATGATTAGAAAATCTAACCTTAAACATAATATCCGTAATAATTTGCTAGATGTCACACAGTCTATTTAATTTTGATGAAGATTTTAATTTAGGATATGATCTATATACCTTTTCAATCAGTTTTTCCATTTTTGCATGTTACAATTTTAGGATCTTACAAAAAAAATCTGGCTAATGTAACAATTTACAATTTGTGAAATAAAAATTTCCCTAACTCAAAGGAAGATTTATAGGAAGTGTGGTGTGAGTCAGTTTGTGAACAAAATTATTGAGTTTAAAATGACTTCATGTTTGCTTTTGTAAGAAAAATTGTTGGCAAGTTCTACTATTAATTTATTTTTTGAAAAAGTGGAAGATGAGACTATTCTCAGGATTGTTCCTTGTTAAGACAAAGTCAACATTTATTTAATCAAGAATAGTTTTAACTTTCAGGAAGATTTGTCAGGAACAGGAAGCAAATTCATGATTCAAAGTCCGTTGCCTCTTATTGGAAATGGTTTGACCCCAGCCAGTGAATAAACATCTGCTGACTGGTCTCTTAACACAAAACATCTAAACTGGGCAAGAAACACTGAACTATGGAAAATTGGAGAAAAGTTTTATTTTCAAATAAAAGTTGTTTTCTTATGCAGGGAGTGAGAGTGCAACACATGCACAGAAGTGTTGGCAAGGTCTCTCCTAAGTGTTGCTTAATTGATGAAATACTCTCAAAAAAAAATTTCACGGAAATGTCAAATGTTTCAGTAATGGTCATGAAAAGTCACCAAATTTAAAGAAAAGGTAATGAAACATCGAATAACTGTATTAAACATAAACAGTTATGTTATGAGTGTTAAAGCATCAAGCTCAGATCATATATCCCAGATCAGTATTTTTTTGGCTGTAGAACCAATTTATTTGCCAGTGATAAGTGAAAGTTTGCTCAATCTATATAGCTGCAGTGTCACTAGTGTAACTGTTACTTATTATTACGTGTCGATTGGAACAAGCGCAACTGCAGTATTGCAGGTTCATATAATGGTTTCAGCGGAAACGATATATTTCACCATAGTTTATTGTGCTATAGTTATGGGTCTGTAACAAGTGAATTGCAGGATACTAATATCAATATTCTGTAAAAGTTTCAGCCATTTGTCAATACGAATTTTATTCCTTTGAGATAGAAACTGGTTTAATCCTTGATTATTTGTATAATCTAGAGTATAACAGTCTGGTTTACATAACTGTTATGTTATTAATGCACCAGTTTAACTGCGATAACATAGATATAGATATGATTGAAAATTTGTGTGCAAAGCTTGTTGTAGAGGTCAACTGCTTTTGCTCAACGGAAGCTGTCAGAATAACATGGTTATTCAAACTCATATTGGTAACAGTAATGACTCAAGCTGTTGATTAGGCTGCTTGTAGTTGTGACCACTTTCACACAACAACCAACATTTCAATAGGAACTGATTGAACTGTAATCGTTTTGTCATTTTGATGTTCATATTATTTAAAGATTTTAATGCATAAACATAAATACTACTGTACAAATGTAAAGATTTTGAATTTAATTGTAGTTTGGCAAGAACTGGAATTGATTAATAATAGAGAAGCTTAATTAAAGTGTTACAAACACGTGTTTATTACAAATTGGAAACTTTATTATGTCTAAAAACAACAATTGTTTTGGTATAAAAGACTAAAACAATACACATACAGAAAGATCATAAATATTCATTAATATTATTTTTGGAGCAACATTAACATTAGTAATTATAAGTATTCTAAATACTTGACTAGAGTACTGGATTTGGAAGAATATCATGGCATCTCAAAATCTGCAGTTTATGAGAATTTCTACATGAAGATTTGAAAATAAACATTTTGTATAGTTTTCTGACAGTTACAGTTCTGTCAAAACGTAGGTGACTCTCCACTCTAATGTGCCCATCTTGAATAGCCTAAACCATCATTTTATTTGAGTATTACTCATAAACTCGACTCTCTGAAGCAGAAAGCCAAATTTGTATAAACTCTTTGCTCAATACTTCAGTCATAGTGAAAAGCGATGCAAGCACATGTAATAACATATAAATTTAGAGTGCCGAGTTTCACTAACTACGGAGCAGAGCGAATTTCGGGTGGCAGTCTTGGGATGCTTTACCCTTATATCCGGTTTGAGACGATAATTTATTCACTGTACTGTCATAAGACGAGATGTTGGAAAGGGTTTTTATATTCTTAATGCTGATTTTTTTGCCCATTCATTTTTTGTCAGTATAATTTATTTAGTCTATGTTTTATTTATTGTCTGTGTCTGTACAAAATAAATTTTACTTCATGTTATTCTGAACACTATTTATTTTTTCTGTTTCTAGTTGCTGGACAAACTGGAGAGTAAAATGAAGGGGACTTGTGTGGAAGGCACAGTACCGAAGCTGTTTGAAGGAAAAATGGTGGTAAGTGTCCTATGTTTTTTATTTGTATTTCTTTACGTTGGAAATTGAAAAGAAACTGTGGAAAAATGTTGTTAGTCGGGTTTAAACCAGAATTGTTAGAATTACAGATAAGTAGTGTCAACTTGGGATGTGTCTGTAAAACAAGTTTTGGATGTATAAACCTTTTAATATCGATGGTTGTGTTAAAATCAGTTACTGAATGAAAACATTCTAATAACTGGATGGTTAAACGTTTCTGTACCATCATCATATATTTTCATGTACTATGTTGACATTAATAATTTGGGTTTCTATCCATTTTGATAACACCTCAAACTCCAAGCTAAAATATGGTTAGCTGGAATATGTTTCAGGTACCAAAAGTTAAATTGGAGGAATTAACCCTTTTGATGCTAAAACCTGTATGTATGGAAGTAAAAAATATCTATGTAAAATATTGGTGCCTGATTAGACGGTTGTCCGCAGTATCTTCATAAAATCTCAGATTACAAATATACGTTTGCTATACAATGTAACAAAAGACTATACCAAAAAGAACCCAATGAATTTATTCTTCTAATTAAGTTGTAAACTAAACTTTAGGAAGTTTTTTTATTAATGATAAAGAACATTATAATCTGTAGTGTCTATAGATTTTTATTCTCTAGCGGGGGAGAGATCTGGTTGGGAGGTTGCTAAATCTAGACAATGGTCGAAAAGAATATTTACATCTGAAAAGATTAGATTGGCTATAAGATCTAAGCCATTTAAATCTGGGGCAGATCGAGTTTTTTTGGGGCCCTTCCCCCAAGTAGGGCTGGATATTTTAATAGACACACTCACTATTCTGTTTAGAAGCAGTTATGCCCTAGAATTAATTCCAAAGAATTGGAGGACGGCACTTGTGTTGTTTCTGCGGAAAAAGAACAGAGATCCGTCTCAACCTAACTCGTACAGACCTATAAGCCTTACCTCCTTCATAGTAAAAACTATGGAAGAATAATTAATAGGCATATAAGGGACGAAACCTTACAGGTACACCCACTAAGTCTATATCACCAACAAGCATACGTGTAAGGTAAGTCAACTACCACTGCTCTCCACAGCTTCGTGGAAGCAGTGGAGGACACCTTCAAGGAAAAGGAAGCTCTTGGTCATCATCTTAATGGATATTGAAGGAGCTTTCGACCGAGAAGCATATCAATCCATGGAGGCAGCTCTGGAACGGTTTAGAGTTCCCCCAGATGCTGTCAAGTGGACAGTAGTCCTCCTTAAAAATAGACAAGTCACAAGACAAGATTGGGGATGTATCGGCTACTATCACGGTCTGGAAAGGCTGCCCCCAGGGAGGAGGGGTTCTGTCTTCCCTACTGTGGGTGATGGTGGTACAATGATATGCTGATGACCTGGTACTTATGGTCAAAGGGAAAAATAAAGGCATGCTTGAACGCCTCAAGAAGCCATAAATTTTATAAGCAACTGGTGTCATGGGGGAGGTCTATGGATTAACCCATCAAAACAATTATGATAACCTTTACCAAGAGAAGAAAGTTCCTGCTTGTACAACCTGTTTTGGAAATTATCAGGATAAAAAATATTGTCTCAGTCAAGTGTCTAAGCATAGTCATGGATGAGAGGCTGACCTGGAACCCACATATTGAGAACACAATGTCTGAAATGACAAACGCCCTTGGGGCCTGTAGAAGACTGGACTGAAATGGAGACTGAAACCCAAAATAATTTATTGGATCCATGAAGCCATAATAAAACAAAAGGTCACATATGATGGTGGCCGAAAGTAGAACATTAAACAACTGCCAAGAGGTTACAAAGACTTGCTTAACCCTAGAGTAGACGGGCAAAAAGAGTTACGTATCAGGACGGACAGGGTCTGACAGACCCAAATAAAAACAATGAAAAAAATATGTTTTAACCAGTTTATTAATACAAATTTATTTTTACATTAAAATACAGGCATGACTGTATTAGTATTGGCTAGTTTTAATGTAGTAATTAAATGAAGAGCTTTTATAAAAAAATAGCTAATTAGATCTTACAAATTTACTTAAAATTAATATTAAATGTTTTCAAAAACATGTTATCCTTACCATGATGTGTATATAAAAATTAAACTATACATATTTTTGAAATAAGAAAGACCTAAATAATAAAATAAAAATGTAAAATCTTTTTTAAATAAAACCGATTTCTTATTATATAGGGGTAACAAATCTACAGGGGTAACAAGCTCTGTTCTGTTGTTGAATTTAGAAAAAACTCAAAATATGGATTTCTCCTTAAGACTTCAAGCTGATTGTAATGATAATGTGGTTAATTTATTAGGTATCACTCTGGATTCAAAGTTGACCTGGAATTCTCATATAAATAGCGTATGTAAAAGATTGAGCAGGGTCATATATCTCTTGTACCATTTGAGGCACTGTGTAGACAAACACTATCTTAAAATGGTTTACTTTGCCCTTTTTCAAGGTGTAATTACATATGGACTATTATTATGGGGTAACTGTAGGAGTATAAATGAAGTATTGATTATTCAAAAGAAAGCAGTCAGAATTCTCAACAACGCCCATTGTCTTGAGCACTGTAGACCCTTCTTTATTTGCAGCAAAATACTAACTGTTGTAAATCTATACATTTTTTCTTGTCTACTTTTTGCAAAAAATAATGTTAATAATGATGTCCTCAATGAGCATGTTCACTCTTATGCTACTAGAAATTCTCACCAAATTTCTTGTACCTTTTGCTAGGTTAAGTAAAACTAAATTCTCTTATGAAATTGTTAGCATAAGACTATGTAATAGACTACACATTTCTGCTCATTATAGTAGCTTCAATAGTTTTAGGAATATTTTATACAATTGGCTGTTGAACAATCCTTTTTACAAAATTGACGAGTTCTTTAAAAGTGATATATCTATTCTAGTCTTCCAAAGTTAGTCTGTAGGTAGTTTTATCTGTATATGTTAATTGCTTTTATTTGTATGTATCTGTATGACGTAGCCTATTGTACAAATATGTATTTAATGGCCAAATATATGACTTATGACTACTTTTGCAAATGTACATTTCTGTATACAGAAAATCAAAATGAAGACAAGTACTGTTCTTACTCTACAAATATATATTTACACAATAAAACCTATCATTTTATCACTATAAATAACTTAAGAAGGGGGAAATAATACTAAATTACTTTCACAATCATAGATAAAAGCAGTAGGTGTCGGTTGTGTCCTTAGATCTATACTCAGCGCAAACCCGGCACAGCAGTTCTGCGTGAGACAAGCAGCCACGCTTTACACTGCTTACAAAAATACTTGGTTTTGCTGTCTTTGCACAAAGAGCACCTGCCTTGTTTTCCTGGTTCAGGGTTTTCTTTTGCAGGAATAGGAATTCCCAAAAATTTTGCAGCTAAGGCTCGAATTTCCCTAGGTAAGTTGCCTTGTTGTGCCCGAAGTGACATGTAAGGTTGTAAGAGTGACCGTCCTTTCCTGTCACTTTCCTCTTCATGTTGTCCTGCTTCAAAAACTTTATCCAAATCGAATTCACTTTCTGCATCATGGTCACTGTATATTTCAAAGTTTGGATCAGCGTCATCAGATTCACTCTCACTGTCTCGTAACAATAGTCTGTCAATTTCACTGCTTCTGTCAATATGTATATGAGCCATATTTATTTAAATGGTCTAAAACTTCATTATAATAAAAAACAATCGTATATAAACACTTTTTCGATGTAAAATAGGCAATGAAATAAAATAAGAATAATACGAAATATCTGTAAAAACGTGACGCCAACGGACGGGCTGGGCCTACCAGACCCAAAACGTAATCAATCACTTACTACGCAAAGACTGAGACGTGGGAAACAAAAACAATGACGGCAGAGCACTATGTGGAGTGTTTTGGAAAGCTACACGGAGTCTCGCCACCGTGAGTCACTTTGACCTTGAAGCTCTGAACAAAACAAAACCGCCTGGGTCTCACAGACCCAGCCCGTCTACTCTAGAGTTAACACATTCACTGTGAATGACAAAATTACCGGAGACAGAAAATGCGGGAATTGTTTTGTTTTTTACTCACCCAAAACGGAGTCAGGATAGCTGAAAGGGTTGTCCAATTTATCCCGGAAGCTTCCTTGGCTGGAACGGGTGACGTCATGTCTGTGCCGAGTCTGCTCGTCATCCGCACCGGGTGCCGGTCCCCGTGTTGTATGTGCTCGCAGCGCACTAGGTTTCGGCACAAACACTCGTGAAATACACGTATATAGTATATGAATGACATGTAGATAGTACATCAATTACACGTATATATTACATATTAGTTTGAAAAATATACAACATCAAAAACAGCTAACACTCCCCCTCCCCTAGTAAAAATTAGAAAAAAAACTATATACATCCCCACCCACCCCAAAGACTAAAAACTACTTATTTGTCCTCGTGATACTTACCAAAGCAACTGAGTTCACACAGACCTGGTTCATCAGGGCACACTGCACAATAGTACACTGTTTCCTTACGCTTGTCTTCTTGGTAGCAAATGCGGCACCTCAGGGTAACTGACTTGCCGTTTCCTTTGCACTTCGTTAGTTTGGAGAGACGATGCATGCTGTTGCGATGCACTGTTGTGATGAACAGTGGGGCTTCCTTTGGAGGGAGCAGGTCTTCAAGAACACGAACTCGGAAGTCATACAGGGACTATCTGAGTTGTACATGTTGTACAGGTAAAAAGAATTTACTACAACAACCTGGAGAAAGTGCATTTCATTGTAACTCATTGTCATCAGATGAAAAATTATTGTCAATAACATCGTCTTCTTCCATTATGAGTACATACACTTACACAGTCAACAGACACTATAATCCACTCACACAATATTGCAAAGCATACACAACAAATGAAAATGGCGAACCGGCGACGAATCGCACCAACTGACTCATCGAACCAGGCACACCTTGCTATGAGTGTTACAGCCTTCCCGGGCAACTGCTCAGCTCACATTGAGGCAGTATGAAAGCAGCTGCCGTATGCCGAGCTCGCTCGTCCACCGTCCGGCACGCCATTTTCGCATGACGAGCATGCTCGTCACCCGCAGTGAATGTGTTCAGCATCATAGGGGCAATGAGCTCCTGTCCAACTCTGGCACTTGAAGGTTCTGGGATACATTCCTCTGGGGCATGAAGTGATGAAGAGAGTTGCTCTAAGTGCTATGAAGCTTCTGGGAACAAAGGTGATTAGCTCCTCAGAAGGGCACATGAAAATATCACAGGGTCATTCCATGTCAAATCACCACAGTAAATAATTAATTTGACACCCACCTCTTTAGATTTTGATTGAAACTTGGCACAATTGTTGCATTTGCTATCCTATTGATAAATACCAAATTTTATTTCTCTATCTCTTATAGTTTTTTTTCTACAAATTTTTTAATTTTCTTAATTTAATGCAATTTTAGGCCTCGGATTTCGCGTCTTGCAATGTAACTTGTAGCTTAAAAAATTAATATCTTGAAAACTATTTGAGATATCACCATGAAACTTTGCATAATATTTAATTAATATATTTAAAATAAAGAAAAAATACATTCACTTACCTATCTCAACTCCAAAAAATAATAAAAATATTATAATCAGAAATTTTTTTTTATTTGAAAAACCGTTGTCGGGATTTACTAAAATTGCAATATCTCAGGTCTCAGACCTGGTAGAGTGTTCATATTTTTTTTTACATACTCCTAGATACATAGGCTAACAGATAAACAAAAAAGATGTATGGCTTTTTCACATGTTTAGTTAATATTCCAAAAAGTAGAATATTATTAAGAAATTATAAATTTGCGGTTTACTTACATTTAATAAATGTGAAATAAAATAAAAACTGAAGTCTAAGAATCAATATGTTTTATAGCAATTATTAGTTCTGCTTGTTATATTTTTTCCACTTCATCCAACACTCTTCTGTTTTTCTGATACACTCTTTTTTGAAGTAGTACATTCTGCCAGTGCTATTTGATTGCGGTGCATCAACTGTACTGATAATGTGCTCCAAAGGTATTATGCACAAGTCTTCCTCTTTGAGGCCAGTAAAAAGCTGGCAGCAGGTCCTGGAGGGTGAAGAAAAAGAATTTCAGCATCTTGTTCTTCATGAAACACAGTTTTAAACGAGTCCAAAGTACCACTTTCCATCGTAATTTGCAGCCACATAATCGTTTAAAAGATGGTTGAATGCAGACCCAATCCGTAGCAGAATCAAAAAGAAAACATTAGAGTAGGATTAGGACTATCAGTAGTCCTCCTTATTTCAATTTCATTGTATTTATTTAATGGTTTGAAATAATGGAAACTTCTAGTACCGGGAATAGTCTTGGTGGTTAAAAATCGTGACACTAACTCCAATCTGAAAGCTTCAGCATTTTTTGTGTCAATAAAGTGAAAGTTTATTTTTTCAATGTTGACTTTACAGAAGTCATAAACTGCAGTTGCTGTCTTGATTTGATTTTCATCTGAAAGTTGAAGGCTGGCTTTTCTCAAAATTCTCTTAACAGTTCCTCCCAAGCCATCACATATTTGATTTTCCCGTGGCTTGTTGCAAAGAATGAATGTTCGGCTTTCATTCCAAAGTCTTCATGATGGTTTGTTAGGTTTTTGAAACTATTTCTATTTTTGTATTGACCAGCACAGCCGTCAGTGAAATAATGAACTTGGTTTATTTCGGGATGATTTTGTTTCAGCCATTTCGAAATTTCTTTTTGTACGTAATTTCACAAAACAAGTGTCATGTTGTAAATCATCCACCTTATGAAACAATGGTTGGAAATTAAAACTTTATCATCCTTTTTCAAGTAGAGACCAACTGGATTAATTGTGCATCCACCTCTGTTCCAGTGATAACTTTGGATTTCATTTTGAATGGTGTAAGAATAATTTTCACTGAAATCCATTACTACAAATTGCTGTATTCAAAGGCGGATCTTCTTTCAGTTTTTTGAAAGTTTTAGACTGATTTTGTAATATATGAATGTGGGATAAGGTTTTCTACAGATTTTGCTCAGTAAAGAAATAAAGTCTTCAACGCTGATTGATTGCTTAACCATTTCTGTCCTGTCAGTATTAACCCATTGGCTTTATAATTATTTCTTCTTCTAAATCATAATCTTCGCTCAATTTTGCAGTTAAGTATTCAATCAGGGCATCATCAGACGGACAGTTGTCACAATGGCGTAGCATACACTCACTGTTTTCAACATTACAAACCAACATCTTGATCAAATCTTTGTAACTTTCTTTCTTCAATTTTTTACAGCATCTAGTAACAATTTCACATTCTGGTGTATGCTGCATACACATACTGTATGGGTACCTGCTGACCCAGCTAGGACACACCACTTTGGTCTTAAACCTGCAAAAATTTTGAGAAATCCTATTTTCAAGTCGGGGCATTCCCATTTAAAACTAGAGTAAAGCTCTCTCAAATTACTGAGAATAAGTCTTTTTTGCATAATAAATATTTTTTTTAATGCTCACTTTATCTTTTGCTCCCGGTTAAAACTCTTGAATTCTCATCACTTTGGTAAAAGTCTGTCACAAGTTTTAACTGTGTTTTCGGAGAGTGTGTTACCTTTTTTAGGGTCAGGGATAGCTAGGATACCTTTCTCTCGTTTAAGTTTTCTTGCTTGTTTTATCATATATTCGGTCACCTGAAATTCTGTAAGCAACTTTTTTCTGGCTCCAAGATTCTGGCACCAAAGTCAGAATCTGGACTTTTTGGGATCTCCCAACAGACATAAGTTTTTCTTTTAAAAGGCCCACGAGCTTATCAAAATCTTCTGCTTTTTTGATAACCCATTTCTTTCATCTTCTTTTTCGTCTTCTGACATTTCAATGTCATAATCTAGAGCTTTGGAGATTTTTTTCTTTATTTCTTTTGTTACTTTTCCAACTTTTCTTTTGTAATACGATCCCTTACTATGTGATGACAAATTATGAAGTTTAATTGGAGTTAAACCCAAATCATCTAAGGCTGCATTTGTTTGTGAAAGGGAGACATGGTGACATTTCTAGATTCAAATGAATCCAGTTCAATCATTAGTTCGTCATCAGATTCATTTTCAGTGATTTTAGTTTTTTCTTCACAGAAGTTTCGACATGAAGGGCATATTTTTTGTCCAGGTTTAATAAAAATATTTTTTTTTCGCACAATTGTTTTGAAAAACTTAAAGATTACACTTCTTAGTGACTTTTTTATTGGCTTTTTGTGTTTTTTTTAATGGATCTATGCATACTGTTTGATATTTTTCAAACACATTGAGAAAGTAGTAGCTGTGATGGGAACAAACATTTTTAAATTCAATTAAATTGATTCCAGATCTAAGTTGAATTAATTCTTTTTCTTCCTCAGTTAATTCTGATACAGATTGTAATTTTTTTGGAAGGTGTATAAGTTGTCTGAAAACAGTCTGATTGTTTAAATAGTCCAATGCTACAAGCTTGAGGATTTGTCATTTTGATTTCCGCTTACCCCATTTTAAAGTCCAAGAAGAAAAATAGGTACAACCTGTAACTAGACTATTCACTTAGTTTTACACAATCACTGAGTCAGAGAAAATTGACTCTTGTTGATTTCCAAAATTAAAAGGTGCATCTTTACTTCAAAACTAAATAGTTTTATTAAAAAAAACATTTAATGGAAATCACATAGTTATATACTGTAACTGTTATGTTTCACTTTTCACTTAATAAAATTAAAAAATCACAATCACTGCACAAGAAGTTTGCACTATAGGTCTTCACTCACTCAAAGCAAGATCTAAACTGAGGCAGTGTTCAGTGGTTAGCTGTAGAGCTAGGAGCATGAACCAACATGAAAGGATCCTGTTGAGACAAGATAGATGAGTCATACAGGCTGTGTAAATATTAGTGCTTATAATGTCTCTTTTATAAATCTTTGTCATGTCTTGGTTCTGACCCCTTGCTCTATCAATAATTAATTGATTTTAGGAATAATTATAAAAAATAAGTGGATATATAAAATTTTTTAACATTTCATAGTTCATACGAACATGATCAGTAGTAAATATAATTTACAATTTATCTTCATAAAGGTTTTGTAAATACTTTTAAATTGAAAGTGACTTGAGTACTAAGTTTAATTGAGCATTATTATTCTGATAACAACTTAATACAAGAAATGTTAAAATTAAACTTTAATTTACTTTCAAAACCAAATGTTTCAAATTGCGTATTCTTTTAGTTGGTCTGTAATTATGTTACTCATAAATAATGTTGAATATCAGTCAAACATGTGAAAAAGCCATACATCTTTTTTGTTTATCTGTTAGCCTATGTATCTAGGAGTATGTAAAAAAAATATGAACACTCTACCAGGTGTGAGACCTGAGATATTGCAATTTTAGTAAATCCCGACAACGGTTTTCAAATAAAAAAAAATTCTGATTATAATATTTTTATTATTTTTTGGAGTTTAGATAGGTTAGTGAATGTATTTTTTCTTTATTTTAAATATATTAATGAAATATTATGCAAAGTTTCATGGTGATATCTCAAATAGTTTTCGTGATATTAATTTTTTAAGCTACAAGTTACATTGCAAGACACGAAATCCCGTGGCCTAAAATTGCGTTAAATTAAGAAAATTAAAAAATTTGTAGAAAAAAAAACTATAAGAGATAGAGAAATAAAATTTGGTATTTATCAATAGGATAGCAAATGCAACAATTGTGCCAAGTTTCATCAAAATCTAAAGAGGTGGGTGTCATGACCTGGTTGACTTGACATGGAATGACCCCACAGGAATTTCCTGAGGCTGACTTCAGAAAGAATGGTTAAGAAATACTCCTTTGAAAAACCATACATAATCCCTATGGAAGGAAGGAAAAAATGAAGAAAAAGGATGCCTACTCTACTAAAGGAGTCCAGACGTTCTAAACAGATAGTTCACGCCCTTGACTGTAGGGCAGGATTGAGTATTTATGGCTGGCTGAATTTACCATGCACGTTTGTTTTCATCAGCATAGGTGCATTGGTTGGACGACAACTGGAAATCCCATCAGTTCTCTAATTGACTATTCATCTGAGTGATTTCCCTGCACACATGATGATCGGTCGGACAATTCAAACCAAATCGTACATCCTATCGTTACATGTATGAGAAGCCCCTACGTTGCAGTTTTCTTAGTCCGTGACTACAATCTATCAAACGTGTTGGATTGAGTCACAGCCTTACATTTATTAATTTTTCTTTATAATTGTGTTGTGAAGCTATTCATGTACTATCTGAAGGTAAACACAAAATATTTAAGAAACAGTAATAATTTAATTACATTTAAAACACACAAACCAATACTTAAAAACTTTTATTTTTGTGAGGCCTTTCAATAGCAAGGCTAGCTTCGTCATACACATCACAAAAGTAATAATCATTGTGTTAAGTATGCTAGTGTTCTGATTACGTAATCAGTGAGATCTGATTACGAAATGATCTCACTTTTGTAACTTTCACAGCAGATAACTTTCTGATGCATTCTTTCATTGCATCCCTTTCTTCCGGATTATTCTTTGGTTGGCAGTGTCATCTATTTGGAGCCATGGTACTTTCGAGTGAGTGTAACCAGGCTGCCACCTAGGATGAAAACCTGGAAAAGCATCGAGTAATTTTGGGCTCCGGGAAAAATGTGTGTGGATTATGCATGAATTGTTTTAATGTCCCTAGAATCATTAGTATGGATGGATCAGTTCCGATATCAACAAAAGTGCTTAAATACATAATATAAAGTCACGATTTCACAATATTATGACTAGTGATGTGTCAAAGTTTATTCTCGAATTCAAATAAGTTTATTCACAGACAGCGGATCAGCAATACGCAAATTACTGATTGCTAACACAAGTTTTTGTTTTATTTTTTGTATGTAAAAAATGTAAATAAATAATCAAATTAACAAATGGCTGCAGTTTTACAAATACTAATTGGTTATGTATTTTCTATATTTATTTTAGTGTAGCGCCACGTGTCTGCTGCGTAAATTTTGTGTAATAAATGACCGGCAGTACAAACATTTTTTATTACTAAAATGTGTTTTTGTAATTATTTGTGCATACAAACGTTTAAATGTGTAGAGTAACAAAGTAGCATGATTTTTAAAATTTAAAAATATTTAATAATATTTTCTTGAAGTTTATATTTTCTATTCCTGTGTGTATGACACTGCCAACACCAGCGTCTCTGCTAGTTCAATGGGCATCCCACAGTAATAGACTGCAGTCTGGCCCACGGTAGCATTGTGTTTGTAATTATTTGTTCTCTTTATTGTTCCGAATAGTTATACATGTATTTTCTATTCCTTTGTGTATGACACTGCCAACACCAGCGTCTCTGCTAGTTCAATGGGCATCCCGCAGTAATAGACTGCAGTCTGGCCCACGGTAGCATTGTGTTTGTAATTATTTGTTCTCTTTATTGTTCCGAATAGTTATACATGTATTTTCCAAACATCACAGAAAGGAAAATGATTAGTTATACACGATGTTGTGTTGACACACTGAAAGACATATAGATTATAGACAAAGGAGGTAAAAATAGGTGGTAGTGATGAATCGTATCAGCCAAATTTCTTGCATATACCAATAGTAATAAAATTTGCTAAACCATAACAGCTTCTTGGCATTTCATTGAAGGAGGAGCTCCTCTTATTGGAAAACACTATTTTCTATTATTTGATCAAAGAAAAGTTATCACAACTATCCAATAATTTTATTTTTGTCACATGATGCATTTCGACATCAAAGATAGCTTCTTGGCATTTTTGTAAATACAACTGGTGACAAAACATTGTCACCATTTCATTTGAAATAAAGATTGAACAATATATAACAGTTGTTTATATTTGGTTTGAAAATTGACTGTGAATCGGAAATTTTCTACCGGAAAAACTGGGAATTAAAAAAAACTTTGAACAGCCACCCTGTTAAAGTAATTTATTTTGGGCATGCAATTTTGTAAACTAATATTTAAAACTAGTTTATTAATACGTCACTTTTTTTGAACAGTTTTTGAGGTAACGTTTATATGTACAGCGCATAAGAATAGTTCAATCACCAAGAACTGGTAAATTAAATTGGCAAAGTTTTAAACAAGCTTAAATTTGGTTCAAATATTGATCATATATCTCAGTCATGTTAATTGAACAGCTTGGTAGGTACTGCACTCCCAATTCATTTCCATATGGTGGCTGTCTAAACTTGTTAAACTCACAACTTTGTATTTATGGACCTAGAAAAAGTATAGTGTTCTAGGACGCTTGAAGCAAATATTCCCTAAACTTAGTTCCCTTAACTTTAGTTGACAGTTTTTGTACCTTGAAACAGTTTTTGAGAATATTGATTACTTGTAAATCTCATGAAAAAATTATTAATATTTCTTTGTTACAAAATTTAGCTCACGATTTTTGAAAAAAGTTATCCTCAGTAGTTGATATTTGGTCTGTCATTAAATTATATTGTAACTCTCTTTTAATTGGTTTGGTTTTTTTCCAGTCCTTCATTAAATGCAAGAATATTGACTACCAGTCTACAAGAGTGGAGACGTTTTATGACATACAACTCAATATCAAGGGCAAGAAGAACAGTGAGTATCGGGTTACATTAATGTACTACATATTCTATGTTTCTTATTTAGAATAAAAAGTGGCCTTTTATGGGTTGTGATTGTTTAACTTTCTATTCAAATCATCAGAATGGTTTCTCCTCAAATTTTGATCAAATTTGTCACAAATCTGATCATTAAAGAAAATAAATACAATACTTCATTGATATATTAGAAGCCGTTTCAAAACCATGATTGTCTAAAGTTTAAAAAATATTCATAATATATTTTTATTCAGAATTTGCACACAATACTGTACAGCGAATGGTGTCAATGCTTAATAGGGATTGAAATCATAGTATATGTACTTCAGTTTAGGACTATGGTCTATATGAGCAGGTTAATAAAGTATTCATTAAATCTTTCATCTGCATATGTTGGCTGTTTTTTTTTCTTTTTTTTTAATACAAATAGCTTCTATGAGATGTTATAGTGAAGTCCTGAGAATTTATGGTTTCATTACTTATGAATAGCAGGACACTACAAGATTTTTTATATTCACTTTAAAACTTACAGGGTGCCCCCACCTAAACTTTTAAACAGTGGAGAATTTTCAAATCTGCTTTTGGAATTTACAAAAACATGACCTAAACCTTTTTAATAGATTTTAAAATATCCCTAAATTCCTAAAAATGGGTGGTAACTCAAACATTTTACAAAAGATTACCCATCAAGTGATTATGGACACCTCAAATTAATGATTTTGATCAGGCAAAACAAACAATATCAAGGAAACTAATTTCTGGCCAAATTAAAAAATTGGCTCACTTTGAAACTAAAGCATTATTTTAATTTTAATTGGATGCTAAATTAATGGAGTCAACCTTGAGACCACTAATTTTCATTATTCTACTTTTATCAAGACTTTCTAAGTGATGCATAACACAATGAGCTGGGTAAATCTTTTACATATTTCAATTTTTTTTAAAATTTTAAACGAAACATTTTTTAACCATCAGTAAATTTTTGATGGGTAATTTGGTGAACTTTCCTCAAACATTGAGAACAAGTACAGTAAAAGCCCGCTAATTCGGCACTTTCGGGGATCGAAGTGTTCCGGATTATTGAAAATTCCGGATTACCGAGCGTCATATGAAAATGCCGGAAAATTCGTGTTTTTAGCTGCTAAAATCGTATCACACTAAAGTAAAAGGAGTGAAATCAAGTGATATTAAACTCAGAAAAGCTGAAAACCCAGCCAAAATACAATCACTCTTTAAAAATAGTGGCTGGGTTTTCAGTCCCAAAGAGATAATGTACAGTAGCTTGATTTTATTTATTCTACTTTAGCGATGATAGCGGGCTAAAAATCGTCGTCTAAGTTTCAGAGCGTGGCTTTAAAAAAAATCACTCTTTACGTGTACATAATTAAAGAATTACTAAGGAGATAAATAAAATTAAACAAACATTAGTTTTGAACCACAAAATGAACATTTAATGCCTAGAAAAACATTTCTAAACTTAGGTTAACTTAGATGTAGGCTAACTAGTGCGTACATTATGTAATAAATATTATGGTAAACATAATTTTTGTGTACAGTATTTTATTTGAAAAAAGACCTAATGTCTGTTTGTTTTTTTGTATCATGTTTCTTCTTTAAAAAGTTCATTTCTCAGAGCACATAAATTTACAAGCTCTGAAGCATTGTAGGAGATGCTGCGTTCGGCAAATCGTATAAACGTGTCGATAGTGGCACTTGCTTCACTCCACGTAGGCACGGGTGTTGGATCATCATCTACTCCCTCTTCATCATCTGATTCGGACTCCACAGGATGAGGCTCTGACTGAGGTCCAAGTACACTTTTGATGAGCAGTTCATCCGTAATTTTCTTCTTCAACTGGCTCGTCGCAATCAATGTGTATCCACTCCAAGATTTCTTCTTGTGGCACTTTCCTTATTTCGTCTTGGGAACTGTGGGCCACCAAGTCCAGTATTGCTTCATTGTCGACTGAAACAGCAATGTCCTCTTCTTGGTAGGCAGCTGGCCATAGTTTTCGCCAAGATTTCTGTAGAGTGGTGGGCTTGACCTTTTTCCATGCCAAGGCGATTCCGAAAATTGCATCTTTTATGTTGAATTTTTTCTGAAAATCAACCACCGTACACTCTGAGTTTATCAGGCCTTGAAGAAAGGACGCTCTGTAAAAACATTTAAAGTTCTGAATCACCCCTTGATCCATTGGCTGAATCAAGGACGTGACATTTGCCGGGAGGTATGCAGTAAAAATATTTCCCGATATCAAACTCAGACGCTGCAGGGTGAGCTCTGCAATTGTCTAGGATGAGCACAACCTTGCTGTCTTCAGGTAAGCCCACGGTTTTTCAGATTGTCTTTTACAGAGATGGGACGAAGTGGTGGAAAAACCAATTTTTCTAAATAAACTCGGAGTTCATCCAACGCATTGGATTGAGCATCGTATATTACGGGTAGGTGGGTAATGCTTTTTCAGAGGTCTTGGCTTTTTTGCTTTTCCGATGGACGAAAGGCGTCAACATGTGGTCCCCTGAGGCATTGCCACAGAGCAAAAATTGTCAAACGGTCTTTGTGTTTTTTTTTAAAGCCTTTGGCACATTTCTCATCCCCTACTGCCAAAGTCGAATTAGGCAAACAACGCCAAAGTAGGCCAGTTTCATCAGCGTTGTAAATCCGGCATGCTGACAAATCGTAGTCTTCAAGTAGATTTTCAAATTCAGCTTTATATTCTTCAGCCGCATTTTGGTCGGCTGATCGGAGCTCTCCCGGCTACATCAAGCTTCCGTATTCCGTGTCGATTTTTAAATCGGTATGCAGCCAACCATCAGAAAAGGCACATTCCTTTCTCATCTATTTTTAATTCCTCACGGAACTGTTTAGCTTTTTTCCATGATCATGGGCCCAGTCACACAGGCTTCCCTTCAGACCGCTTAGCGCTAAAACCATTTGAATAAAAATTTCGTCAAGGTCGTCAAGTTTAGGTTTTTTTAAAGTTTGTCGAGACTGCATGTCTTTGACATTTGTAGTTTGAGACTTAAATTTAAGTAACTTTTCTTTATTCTTCCTTGATGTCCATACATTGTTGATGATGAACCAATGTTGAATTTCTTCCATTAGCTTCATTCTACTCTCACCTTTTTCTACACGTCTTATAATTTCTAGCTTTTGTTCAATGGTAAGTGTGACATGCTTACGTTTATTTCCAACTTTGCTGGTGGATGAGCTGGGCTTGGAAAACATTTTGCACAACTTTGAGAAAGTTAAAACACAATATGAACAAGCACAACACTCACGGACTGCACTCGAGTATGAATGACAGTGACTGAGACTGAGGCAGACGCTAGACGCTAAACAAACACGTAAGACTGGCCTACATTTTCACAATAGACTGGCCTACTGGCCGACAGTACAACCGATATACTTGCTGCCAATAACTTTTCCCTGTGTAAATGGAAATTGGTGGAAAGTGACGTATTGTTCAAGTACTGGCCGCCAGTAACTTGCTGTTTTCTACTTTCCCCGTCTATAAGCCACTTAACGCCGGAAACTCGGCAAGTGGCCCTGAACCCCCTCACACACAGCTGCTGAGTCACATTCGATCCCTTTCCGACTGAGCACGAACCTTTCCGAGCGCTCTTGCGAACTGTACGTTTCACAGTGCGGTTAAAATATCTCATTTACTTACGCGATTTTTTTTTAAGACTGTGCCGGATTAATGAAAGTGCCGAACCATTGGATGCCGGATTAGCGGGCTTTTACTGTATATCTAATTCACTTGATCAAACCTTGTTAAGATTTTTATTTCACAACTGAGTGATATGGGAGACCTCATGCTCCATTTTGTCATATTACTGTACATCTTTGACAGAGCCAAAACCAAACATATCTGCCTGCCTATGGTGTGTGTTGCTGATCAATAAACTTACAAATATAATATAAACATGATTATTGTTTAATTTATTGGCATTTTCAATCATCCCCATATGTTCTTTGTTTGAGACAATGAATGATTTCAAAGTCAAAGTCATAATCATTTTATTATCATAAAATCAAGTATCATTGATAAAGTCATTGTACAGCTCTCTTTGACAGCCAAGTCCTAGGTCAACTAAAATGTAAGTCAAATTATGAATAAATGTCATAAATGAAAAATACAGTAAATGAAATTATTAACAAAATTACAATATCAAAATAAAATATGCTCCATGTGTAAAACTTCATCCAGTGAGTAAAATAATGGGTTGTCCAACAGCCATGAATATTATTTATTAAGAAACCTTTTCCTCTCATAAACCTGCACTAGAGGAAATGGGCAGTTGTATACCTTCAGTGTAGTTACAGAATGGTTGTTAACTTGATGTGAGAAATAACTTCAGTGTCTCTATTTCTAGTGTTATAGGAGTGATTTTCGCTAACAGGATGTATTAGATGTGAATTTTGAACAATATACTTAATCAGGTCAATGAGATGTATTTATTATAGTTTAAATTTTTAAATCAATAAAAAGAGGTTTACAGTCTTCCAGAGGTTGGAGTCAGAAATTATTCTTATACATTTTTTTGAGGACGAGGATACCATTAATCCTATTCGCATTGCCCCACACAACAAGTCCATATCTTATTATGGATTAGAAGAAGGCAAAATAGGCAGTTTTTATACAGTTTTTGTTGATACATAAGATAAGGCGGCTCAGAAGACAAATTACTCTTGATAATTTTGTGGAGAGTAATTGATACGGGTATTGCAATTTAAATTCTTGTCAACAAATATTCCCAACAATTTTGTACTGTTGGAGATGTTAACCTGAAGGTTTGAATTACTGGATCGTTCTTGAGTAAGTAAAATATGTTGAGATTTTTTCTCATTTAAATGGAAACCATTGCTCTTGAACCAATTTGAGGTTTTTAATAAAGCATTTTGTGTCATCTGATTCAGTTCATCCAGGTTATTACTTGTATTTAAGAAAGTAGAATCATCTGCATATAGAATTGTTGTAGCCGGGACAGGTGGTGGCAGGTCATTAGTGCAGATTAACTATAATAATGGGCCTAATATGGGTCCCTGTGGTGGTTTCTGCTCCCTGAGACCACCTACCATTGTTATAAACTTTTTATTTCCTATTGCTCAAACATGATCTTAGAAATAAGTGGCTTACCGCCAAAACCATAGGATGGCAACTTTAATATAAGATTATTAATGTCTACACAATCAAAAGTCCTGCTCAGGTCACGATAGGAGGCCCAAGCAAAAGCCTTCTCCATTTGTGAGCCATTTCATAAAAATTGATCTAAAACTTGAAAAGTAGATTTGTTTGTTCTAAAACCAAATTACATGGGATTTAAGAGATTGTTTGTTTCAAGGTAGTTATAAATTTGCTTATAAACTAGAGCTTCCAAGTAATTTTCCTATAACTGGAATTATAGAGATTGAACGATAACTCTCAGGCACGTTTATGGAGCCCCTCTTAAACACTGGACAAACTCTTGAGGTTGAAAGTTTATCAGGGAAATAACCATTTATTTTAACCATAGGGGTTTAATAAATGGCGAGAGAGACAACAATGCCAGGAACTATTTTCTTTAACATATTATTTGACATACTATATATGTCAGCTATCTAAGTTATTTAGGTTTTTAACCGATTTAAGGATATCATCAGGTTTTAGGTCTGTTTATTGAAAAGTTTCTGGTGGATGATAATATTATTTTCTATCAGATATTCACTGGGAGTGTGAGATAAATCATCAATGTTCTTTTTAATATCTGAGACAGAATTGATGAAATAATTATTAAAAACATCAGGACAGATTTTAGTTTTATTGCATTTGGTAACTGACAGATCTTTATTCTTGTTAATAATTTCCCAGCGGCTTTGCATTTATTATTACTTTTATTTATGTCATTTTCATTGTATAGAAGCTTGGCTGAGACAATAGCTTGTCTATACTTAGTTTTAAGGGTTAAAAAGTGTTGTTTTAGCTCAACATTATTTTTTGATTCCTTATGGAAATGTAATAGGTTTTTCCTCCATTTTAGCCAAGTCCTGGATGTACCACTTATTTGTTATTTTCTTTGGTTTACTGGAGATAATCTTTTTTTGAATTTTGAAGTGTAATAAAGCAAATGTCAATGATAGACCAAAATTTAATGAAAAGGAAGAGTATATCACTATTATTATATTGATAAATTATGGCATCCCAGTTATATGATGCCAATGTCATACTAAGATCGTTAAGGGAATGGTTAGGAAATACTATTTTTAAACCACTAACTCTATTGTACTGACTATCTTGGACATTGTAATTTGAAATTTTCTCCAGGTCCAACCAGAATGCCACTGTGATCTGAGAAAGGAAAATAAAAAATTTGGCATGAGGGATATCCCGGACACCTTTTCTTATTTACTAAAACATTATCTAAGCAATTGTTATCTCTTGTTGGATTTCAATTTAAGTAATGGTAATTGTATAGCCTAAAAAGATTTTGGAGGGCAGTGGTAGTAACACTATCAGTTGTAACATCATATTTATAATTAAAATTCCCACCTACCACTCACTATCTTATATTTGTTATTTTAATAGATTGTCGAGAGTGTAGACAATTTTTAGGATCACCTGAAAGTGAGTGGTGTATCAAAATAACTATAATATTCAACTCACTTATGAGGGTTGTGGATGCTTCAAAGTGAAACTCAGACCTGAAACAGGTTATATATATATTTTTTTTTTAAGGAGAGGCCAATCCCCTTTTAAGCCTTATTCTGTCCACCCTCATGGGCCACTGGCCTGTGCGAGGATCTTATCAAACAGAATAAGGGGGAGAGTCGATACAGTACAAGGTCAATACATATATCATAGGTTCTTGAGTCAAGCAGGTCGTGAACAAGCAGAAAAACAGAAGTAAGCCCTCCCCCCTGCTAAACACATCAGCACAATGATATCCTAACGGAAAGGACAGAGATGACCCCTGCTCTTATTTGAAAATATAATGGAATTTTGTATATTTGCCATCATTTTATGTTGCAAAAATATAATGCTATGTTTTGGAGAATGAAATCTATCCTCTTCTTCAGGTGTTCTTAAGAGGCAAGTTAAGCATTCTTAAAAAAGTAATAAAACCATTATATAGCGATGAACTTGGCATAGTCAAACTTGACAGAAACAGTACAAAATCAAGGATATACCAGACAGTCTAGAGCAGTCAGGATAAGCATAAACCATACCACAATGTAATATATGCTGCATACACCAGAGGTAAAAGAAGACAGAGAAATATTAATATCAACATGTCCACAATATGGATGCATATCAGTTATAATTTTTTAACACATCAACGGAATATGTCCAAACCTCTGATACCCGTGTGCCTGTACAAGTCTTATGTACAAGATAAAGTAAACAGAGTCCGTTCTCCGACTTGTAAACTTCACATTTATCACGATTGGTTTAACCGTAAAGGATTAACAAAGACCATGATTTAAAATTTCAGATAGTTGAACATTTTATTAGAATTGCAAGAAAAAAAAGTAAAGTACATAAATAAATATCAAATAATAAAGTTTATATATTAGAATTAAACTAAAAAACATTTACTATACATCTAAATATGTATTAACCCTATAAAAATAATATGAATCAAAGTATAATACTATACCCTTGTGTGTTTGCTATGATTTGTGTAAGAAGAACACAAATGTCGCATTTTACAAAAATCTACGTAAAATTGAACAAAATTAAGATAAACAAATGAAATAAAATTTTCCACTTAAAGAACTAAATTGTCTATAAAACTACATCAAATATCATAGATTACAACTGTGTTTTGTACTAAAAACCATTCCTTGCTATCAAAATTTAAAATAAAATAAAATTTTAAAAAATTATTCTCAACATTAAAAAAAAATCTTATATACACCAAGTCTGAGTTCAAATATTATTTTGTTAAAAATGAAATTGGGTCAGATCCAGTGTGAAATCTGTTGGATCAAGCAGATCAAAGATCTGATATGACATTCTCTAATCACTATATTTATTTCAATCTTCCCTCAGCCAAATGCATTAATAGAAAATTAGTATTCAGTTTGTAAGTTAATTTATCTCCATATGCACAAATAGTATGGACTAACTTGTTTTCCAGTTGCTGAGTCGTTCCGTGACTACGTAAAAGCAGAGGTTCTGGACGGGGATAACAAGTACGATGCTGGTGAACATGGGCTACAGGATGCAGAGAAGGGTGTTATTTTTGCCTCATTCCCACCTGTTCTGCACCTGCACCTCATGCGATTCCAGTACGACCCTGTCACAGACTGTTCTGTCAAGTTTAATGACAGGTGAGAATTTTGTTCTTGTTTTGGTCAGATTATAAATATTTAAACATTTATTTTACATAACCTTTGGAACAAGTGTAACTGCAATAAATAAATAAATATATATATATATATATATATATATACTTTATCAATGTTTTCATCTGTTCTTGACATGCTCGGACGTCCAGCACGCTGTTCGTCGTTCACATCTTCTTGGCCCTCTGAGAACGCTTTTTACCACTGATAAATGTTGCTTCGGTCCAAGTCCTGATTTATTAAAAATATTTATGGTCAATTAATTTCTCTAAAAGGAAATGTATGCCTATATTCAGACCATCCGCATTTTTGTCTGTACCCTCAGTATTAGTTTTTCAAAGGTTTGAATATCTGTAAACATGGTACTGTCTTACTTCCCAATTTCTATAACATTCTATTTCCTTGGTTCAGTCTAGTTTTCACAACCTAGTTATATTTATATCTAATCGGTATCATATCGCTCATCAATGAAAAGTTGACGTGATTAAAAAAAATATTATATTTATTGTCTGGTGTATTGCTATGTGATTGCATTTTCATGGTCACAGACTTATTGCACTTGCTTCTTTTCTCAGATTTTAGTAAGGAGCGATTGTTTCATTGAATCATGTTAGTGGTCAGTTTCGCTGTTTTTGTTTCTTCTGTTACTGTAAATATGCTATTTCACAATGTCAAAAAAAACCAGTTTCGAATACTTCATGTACACATTCGCAATTGTTTTCATTAAGTTAAAGTCTAGAATTAACTAATTGGTTTGAATTAGGAGGATAAAATAATTATAGCTAGATACATTTTATAATGCTGATTGTGATGCTTTCAGAGCACCTTTGGTGGTCAAGAAACTTACAGTTGCATGTTCTGAGAGAATGTAGCTTCTTTCCTTATCATCCTATCAGATTTGTGTTCCCTCTTGAGCCAGTCCCACCTTTAGGACTGTCAGGTACTCAGTTGTTCTTCAGGAGAAATCTGTGGTTTAGTAGGAGAATGATAATTTCTCCAGTTTTTTCACTGTTTTAGCCCCACATGGAAGCCTAATTCACGAGTTGATAATGTGAGGTAATCAGTTGTTATTAATGTTGTGCATAGCTGGGTTCCAAGTCACAGTCATAATTAGTTACTACTGAGTACCACCACAGTCATTGTTTTCTTGGCAGATATAATATCAGCTATGATCTTTTGTGGAAACTGGTAAGGTTAACAAATCACTGCAAATAATGATATTTAATCTCGAAGTAACATTATTACTGTAAATTATTTTTGGATTTTGGAGCTATTTGAGTTACATAGTGTTTTTCATAAAGTTGCATATTCTAACTTTAACCAACATTGTTTGGCAGGTTTGAATTCCAGGAGAAAGTAAACCTCAATCCCTATCTGCAGACACCAGAAGCCACGCCTGCGGACTACACCCTACACGCTGTGCTGGTACACAGTGGAGACAACCACGGAGGACATTACGTCGTCTTCATAAATCCTAGAGGTGACGGCAAGGTTGGTGTTTTGGTATATCATATTGTAGTGAGTTGGAGCTTAAGGAAAAGTGGTTATTTTGAAGATAAAGATGATTTTTTTAAAGTAATAAAATCTTAATCAATAGACAAGTTTTTGTTTCAACCAGTAATGAGCATTTAGAATTAAGGTGTGTTACATATATGTTTAGTTGGTTTAATACTGCTACTGTTTTTCTTCACTGTACAAGGACAATCATTAAACAGGTTTTGTTGTTTTTAATAGACAGTAATGTGTATTCTTCTATTATAATATATAACTTAAATCGCAATGTATGGCTAAGATTTCAACTAGTATATCTCAATGTTGTAAAATTGTGATGATTATCCGATCCTCAAGACATGTGCTCTCGATTTTTTACAACAATCTCATCTAAAACCAACATCTCCCACTCCTTCCTTCATTTTTTATTTCTTGCACCACTTGCTATAAAAACTTATGGTTTAGTACTGGAGAACAAACATTAAAAACAAAAATTCACATTCATAATACAAACAGTCATGAACATTTTAATATGTTGCTACTAGCAGAATACAAACTTTTGTTTGAAAATGGTTAAGGTCATATATTTCCTACTATTAACTAAAAAATATGAACTTGGGCTGTTGTTATTTTTTATGTATATCAATGATGTACATATATGTCCAGAACTCACAAACTTACATAAAAAAAGAAAATTTCTAGGTTTCTTGCAGATGAATATCTGGTTCAAAGCAAACAGTTTTTAAACATTGGAAAATTTCATGAAAGTAATATTTTATCCTCACAATAGCAATTTTTTTTTAGATCTGATCTCTTTCCCTGATGCAACATTTAACATACACAAACAACTTTCTTAGAACTTCATGTGCAGTCTCATTTGGAGGCAGTATATTCATTCTTTATTGAATAAGCTTTTTAAGGCATATTATCTTATATCTTTCCTGTCTCAGTGGATAAAAAATAGTTTTAACATTTAACAGTTTTAATATATTCGTACCTTTTTTTATATGGTAAGAATTCCAGGACAGTTCAGTAGAAGTAAATGGACTTTTCATAATTAATAAAATTAACTGTACTAATGATGATGTATCTTAAAAGCTCAGTTTTAGAGTTTTAAATCTGTGTACTCTTCCATGAGATTATATTTATCAAACCCTTATTAAGGTAAATAAAAACAAACATGGCTGATTTAAGTTCCTTTTCCAACATAGACGATTATTCAATCGGACATAAAAATAATCTCATACATCTACTACACAAAACACGTCTTTGAAAAATTGCCACAATAGTGAATACATCTGAATAATAGCTTGCCTAATGATGATGACACATCAGAGAATTCCTAAGAGCTTTTGAAGATGTGAAGAGTTAATAAAGGATGGATTATTATTTTGTAGTTTTAATTCATCCTCTGTAGTAAACATCCATTTTAAGGATTTTACTGTTAGCTGTTAGATATTTTTTTAATGGTAGTTTGTTGATGTTTTTGTGTTTTATATATAAAAATGATATCTTATTTATTTTAGTATAGGTGTTTTTATCAAATTGACATGTCATAACCATGAGGCATTCACTGTTCTATATACCAGTTCTAAAAAAAGGTAGAAGTTATACTAAGTTTTACGCACGTGCCTACATAAAAAATACGTGCGCACGCACACACACACACACACACACACACACACACACACACACACCTACCACTACCTCACACAGATGCTTCAGGACATATCTTTTTCGTTTCAAACAAGATAATTCCCCAGAGTGTCCGTTCTGTCCTGGAGTTTGCGAAGACATGGAACACATGTTCTTTATATGTCCACACTTCAGTTCACTGCGTAATAGCCTGAAAATGGTCCTCAACCAGACATTACAACTAGAAATACTAGAAGAAGCAATGCTGTCATCGAAGGTTGCCTGGAACGCAACCAGTACTTCACCACAGATGTTCTTAAGGAGCTGTGGTCCATCGAAAGAAAGAGAACCAAAGACAGTCACGGTTAGAAGAGTGGAAGAAGTTACCTCAACTACCTGAAGGAATAGCAGCAGCTATATATCCTCTCCCCGTGAAGTAATGCCTAGCGGCGGTTTCCGTGGGGATACAGAGGCCAGAGAGAGAGGAGGTTTTTATTCGGTATTGACGTCTGAGTCCGACATAAACAGGCCAAACGACTGGAAACCTCTGAAAAAAAAAAACATACCTAAATACTTAAATCACAATCATTATTGACTATTACGCAAAGAAAAAAGTAGCAAACAATTTAATAGAGAAACATACTTAGTCAAAAATAACTTAAATAGCTTATTTTCTTAAATTAAATTTAGCTTACTAAGATAAAATTAAATATTTGTTTATTGTCACATACCAATTTAGAACATAAAAACTGCTGATAAATAGGTGACATTGTGCACTTTTTAAACTACTGACCTATGATGGGAAACTCAACCTAGTACCTAATATTTCAAATGATAGCTTGAGTGATATTATCATTTAAATATTAAAATAATATCTGGATTGTTGCAGTGGTGTAAGTTCGATGACGACGTTGTATCACGATGCTCCAAGCAGGAAGCTATAGAGCATAACTATGGTGGACAGGACGATGACCTCAACATGACAGTGAAACATTGTACCAACGCCTACATGTTGGTCTACATACGAGACTCAGAGCTGCAGAATGTACTACAAGAAGTCACCGAACAGGATATACCTGAGGAGGTGAAGAGTTGGCCTATTCTTGGTGGTTTCTGCCATTATTTTGGATTATATAAAAGCTGTTAACATTTTCCAGTAAAAGTTAGTGTAGTCTGTTAAATTTTAATTTGAACTTTTTTAAATATAAAAGAATGATGATTAAACTCTTTTGTCAGAAACGTGAAATCAGTTTGTGTAAGTATGGCAATAAAAGAATAAATCGTTTTATTTCAGAACATTTAGAAACTCATTCGATATTTAAAGGTAACATTAGTTTGCATCTAATTGTACCAAAATAATTTACAACAAAATATTCAGATTGCAATGAATTCTTTGGTAATAGTAGCATTTGTAGGTCATTAACATTTATAGTATGCAATTAATTAAGTAAGCATACTTTTCAACTAGTATTGGTTATATCAAACATTTTTGAATCCCAAAATTTGATACAGAATGTTATAAGATTGTTTCTGATTCTCAAATTTTGAATCCTAATATCTATTTTTAGCCTAAATTTGATTTTAATAAAATCAAAACCAAATCAAGTTCTGCCATCTTTAAACCTATGGAGACTCCCTGATAACATGCAAAACAATCCAACGCTATCACTCTATTTGAAAGGGATATCCAGAAGTTCAGGAATGGTTATATTTTAAGAACTAATATCGTCTACCTTCTACTTTTATTTAATAGATTATAAAATGTGCTTCCAGAACATATGCCTTTTTATATGTAAAAATTAAGGACTATTATTCGTACTACTTATGTAGTATTTATGATGGTATGATGGTTGGAAGTAAACCGGAACGTGTATTGTGTTAAAAATAAATCATTAGTCCAAGCTATTATATTCAACTTTGGCAAAAACAGAATTTATTTTAAATCTCTAGATGTGCACTTAATTGTATCCACGCTATATTTTCTTCAATGCTTTAAGGATCAAAATATTTGAAAAAGATTCTAACCACTCCTTAACCATATATTAAAAAAATTATGTGAAATATAGCTGTATTACGATGTGTTACAAACATATCATAGAATATATGAATTTAAAGTCGTATCTTGATTCCTAAATCTTAATCTTACTTTGGTTTACTACCTTAATTTTTTTGTATATTGATATTCAGATGATAATAATGCTCATACAACAAAGACCTCATCTGGGCTCGGTCACTTATGTTTCCCTTCTTCAGTATCCATTGACCATCACAACAGACATAGCGCAGTATGCATGACTATTATTCAGTCAAAATATAAAATTGTTTAGGAGATTAGCATAAGGAAGATTTCATCTGCCGCTAGGTTGCCAGACATGGAATTAAATATTTGCATAGCTAATCTCAGCAGATTCAATTCTCTTAGCTTGTTTATCAAATCTTGAATGTAAATCTTATTAAAGATTTGACTTAATACATCACTTGTCAATTTTTTCGTTGAGAATAAGAATGAAAGTGGAGTGGATCTGCTATTTTGGTATAGTTATAGAAACAGTTTAGCTTAATTTTTATTACTTGAATGTCACTTCCTATTTCAAGCTCTAACTGTTTCTAGTTAAATCAGCTTGTGTTGGAAATTTATATAGCCACATAAACATACATGATATACACTTCATAAATTACTCACTGACACAATATAAAGTTTAAGTACTACCTGTTTTGTAAATTAGAACATGATTTTTTTTAATTACCTCCAGAAATTGAATTGCTCTTATAGTTTTCAAAGTAAATTGAGATTATGTAGACGAGATCATAGCCTACTTCCATTGTATTTAATTTGAAACTATAATTGGTAGTGATTTAATAATCAAATTATTCAATTACGGTTGAATTCAAAGTTGAATTGAGTATTCAGATTTAATTCAATTTGGATTTAAAAAGATTATTATGACAACTATGTTTCTACCAGTTGCTATAATATTTAATTGAGTATATGTAACAGGCATCAAGTATTTAAATGTCTAGAATTTCCTTAATTTTCTTTTTTTATTCATACAGGTATTATTTTGAACTTAAAATGTATGAAGACAAAATTTGAATGCCATGTTTTAAAGAAAAATGAATTTTAATGAAGTAGATATTGTATTAAACAAACATTTTACAGTAATATAACATTTGTATTCTATCAGTGAATTGTGTTACATCATACGGCCACTGTGTTATAGTTACATTGAAAACCATTTACTACATTCTAACAGTTTATAATTCTTATTCTTGTGAAACAAATCTTATAAAAATCAAAAATCTTTGGGGTATATAGGCCTCCAGTCTACCATAATCTAGAACTGGCTCTTGACAACCTGTCGAACATTTCTGTTGACATTTCTACTTGGAAATCCTTAATTATTATAACTGGAAATATGATGACAATGAGCTATTGAATGAAGTTCTTATGACCCATGAAATTACCAGACTCCATCTACCACCAACAACTATCACTGCTCACTTAGAAACATCAATAGACATAATTGCAACAAACTTATTAACAATATAGAGATCAACATCAACACTGCAGTGCTTCATTCAGGCCTATCAGACCACACAGACCAGATATGCACTATAAACCGTGAATTTGACATAGATATAACACCAAGTACAACTCAAAGGTACTATAATACCCAAAATTTAAAAGAATTCAAAAATATTCTAGCACGAGAAACTTGGGAAACTGTTAGAAACACACAAAGCACAGACTAGGATTACACACAATTTAACAAGATTTATGGGATGCACTGTAAATTCAGTCTGACCATTAGTACACTCAAGATCAAAGAAAAAAATTACACAAATCAAGAAAAAGAACACGAACTAAAGAACCAACTAGATCAGTCCGGCAAGTAATAAATAATAAATATCAACCACCCCTAAAAATACACAACACACTGTGAAAGTGAGTTCAGTACTGTTAAAGAGAATCTTAAACCAATAACTTAAAGCAGAAGTAGTCAAAACAATATCATCCCTAAAATCAAAACCATATACTGGAATAGATGAAATATCATTAACAATCCTGAAACACTGCAAAAATGAAGTAATAAAAATAAAATAAAAATACTAATAATAAAATAGTTTATGTAAAAAACAAATTGTTCCAACAAGGCTTTTTTTCCCTCCGTACTTGAACAATCATTGATCTACCCAAATCACAAGAAAGGACCCACTTTCCTAGCTAGCAACTATAGACCAATATCACTCATCTTTACGCTATCAAAGGTTTCTGAAAAAATAGTGTTTACAAGGTTGCCTACATATCTGTAAAATAATGTATTCTAACCAGCCATCAACGTGGCTTTAGAAAAGGCAAGTCTACCATAACAGCCATAATTTACTTGATGGAAACAATCATTGATGCAACTGAAGGAGAGGCATCCTGAACTTAAATAAAGATTTTGATAGCCTGAATCACGAACATCTCCTCAACAAACTACAAACTGTAGGCATGCAAGGAACAGCGTATCGGTGGTTTCAGAGCTACCTCAGTGAAAAGACACAGATGACTGAGTTAACTCATTTAATAAACACAAGACAACTCAAAAACCAGATCTACACAAGTATAGACAACAAGATATGTCCCTCAGGGTTCCGTTTTGGGCCCTGTTATGCTTATTCTTGATATAAATGACATTGTGTGTTAAAGGAAAATTGTGAGGCATTCCTCTATGCCGATGATTCTTACCTTGTTGTTTCCCTATTATCCCCTAGGAATGTTGAAGAATTAGAGATTAATGCCTATATTGCTACTAGCATAGCCAAACCGTACAGTCAGGAGAATGAACAGTTATCGAGTGAAGACAAAACGTACAGCTGTTTTTTTGTGCACAAAGAAGAAATGCTCATGCACTAATCAATATTTCAGCATTTCATTATGCCACATACCGTGGAATGACTATAGACGACCTCAGCTGGAAACTTCATGTGGATCAACTATGTAAAAAAACTTAGACAATGCCCATTACATAATTAAGGGACTTAAACAAATCAGTGACACAGAAACCTCAAGAACAGCCTACTTAGCACTCTTTGAGTCTCAGTTGTGCTACAGACTGATTGCATGGGGGTTCTCATCCAAAGGAAACCTAAAAAGAGTGCTGCTTCTTAAAATAAAGGAACAGAACAATGGTTGAACTGGACTTCTGTGGCTCATATCAGTGAGTGTTCAAAAATCTAAAACTGCAGACTTAAGCCAACGTGAGGGAGATATGGGATTTGTAGTTAAAAAAGGATTATTAAACCTCGCTTGAGACACACCGTTACTATACTAGAAACAAAATTAACTATACATCTTGCACATCAACTGACTGCCTATGAAAATAAATCTTCCTACATCGGAGCCAAACTTTTCAAGACTATTCTATCTGAACTGAAAAAAACAACAGGAACTTCAAAGAAGCTCTTTTTGACTGGCTGCTGGAAAGGGAGTTCTACTCTGTTAAAGAATGCCTGGAGGGAGAAAGTTTACCACATTGATTGATGACTATAGACCTCATCTAAAACTCTTGGCTACCATGATATTACTTAATGTTCATGTCAATAAATACAATTGTCTGTTGTTTTAACACACATATCAAAATTAGATTTTCATGTCTTTGTGGAGAGTTTAGAAATTCTTACTGGTGGTTTACTATGTATTTTTATTTTAAAAAGTGCTTGCAATGGTACTTGTTATTCAACCAAATTTATTTTCTATATTATTGGATTTCATGCTTGAATGTACAAAATTTTAAAGATAACTTAATTTTTCTACAATTCTTAGAGTTTGTATTATGTCTAACAAACAATATATCAAAATGAGAGTTGTCATTTGGAAATTAGAATTCAGGAGAAGTCCCACTCCCTTTAGGAAAAGAAATCTCATGTCAGTTTTCCTTATGTGACAAAAAACCAACACTTTTACTGACCTAGAAATATTTCCCAAATTTCCTTTACTATTCAATTGTTCAATGCTATTTTTAAAAGATTAGAATGAGGCAGTCGTATTTATCATGCTCCGTAATATTCGATGGTGGAGAAAATTAAAATCCTGTAGTATGAAGTAGTTTGAATTTTCGTATCATCTTTGTAATATGAGATTGTTACATGGTATATAAATTATTAATATTCACAATTTCATTGTACAATAAAGTGTATGTCCTGTTAACCACCTATGGACGGTCCAGAAAGACCGGACTCTTTTGAGTCAAAAAAAAAAAAAAAAAAAAAAAAAAAAAAATTATCTAGGCCTAGGTTTGAAACCTCCATAAAAACATGTTGCTTAAGAAGTGTATACAGGGTGTACATAAAGTCCTGCACGGACATCAATACTACACCTAAAAATCTACTTTTTGAAGGAACTATCAGTTTTCTGTAATATCATGGGGACGTCCCGCAAGGAGTCAGAAGGAAATCTTAAATAGGAGCATAGGTCAATATGGACATCATTTTAAAGGGCTTATCTAGCAGAGTTCTTAATGCCGCAAACCGCACTCAAAAAGATTGATCCAGTACAAAATGGCGGCTGTTCAAAGATTTTACTTGGTTACATTTTATTAGTAGCCATAACCCCAGTAAAGCAAAACTGCAACCAAACGAATACTGCAGCTAACTACTACATTATGCTTGTCAGTTGTACAGAAGTGAATTATGACATTAGTTATCCTCAAGGGTTACAAATTTGGTCCTAATATATTGATAACGGGGAAAACCTGATAACAGTAACAATTAGAAATCTCAGCGAACTATGACGATCGGAAACACTTCCTGTTTTCATAAAGTGTTGAACAGTTCTCCCTACAGTTGTTCTAGAAATTGGCTGCCTCTCGTGAAAGTAGTCATTAAATAAATGGCATGCTTCCTCATGTGATCGTCTGTTATTTCCCCAACCATCATAAGAAGTGTTATACGTTCACGTTCGTCAAGCGACATAGTGTAGTTGAAGAACTACAAGCAATACGACAAACTCTTTTGTACTAAAGCGCACTGATAAAATGGATGGACAGCACTACTAAAACAAGAAAACTAGAATAGCCTACTATGAATAGACTAGCTAATAGGAAAGTCCTAACTGCGACCCAAAGATAAGAGATTTCTAATTGTTACTGTTATCAGGTTTTCCCCGTTATCAATATATTAGGACCAAATCTGTAACCCTTGAGGATAACTAATGTCATAATTCACTTCTGTACAACTGACAAGCATAATGTAGTAGTTAGCTGCAGTATTCGTTTGGTTGCAGTTTTGCTTTACTGGGGTTATGGCTACTAATAAAATGTAACCAAGTAAAATCTTTGAACAGCCGCCATTTTGTACTGGATCAATCTTTTTGAGTGCGGTTTGCGGCATTAAACTCTGCTAGATAAGCCCTTTAAAATGATGTCCATATTGACCTATGCTCCTATTTAAGATTTCCTTCTGACTCCTTGCGGGACGTCCCCATGATATTACAGAAAACTGATAGTTCCTTCGAAAAGTAGATTTGTAGGTGTAGTATTGATGTACCAAATCTTGTTTCTTTATCTGTTATCGTTCAGAAAATATTATACCCGTGCAGGACTTTATGTACACCCTGTATATAGTGTAAATGAATTTTACAATCCTAGTAATAGTATGCTTGTTTAATTTGTTTCACATGTTATAACTTGTTGACGTTGTTATACACTATTGTAGTGTCCTGACAATAAATGATTTGATTTGAGACAATTGTAAAAACTACTAACTTGTCAAAGTAATATATTTTTTCTTTATTTTTACTTGTTATTCAATTTTAAAATTTGATTTTCATAATATTGTGTTTTTTAACTGTTGTCTACAGAATATGTAGACTTATGGAGACATTGCCGACACAAGTTATAGATCACTTAAATTTCACCCACTCATCATAAAGTAGTATTCACAATTATATTAGCATTTGGAACATAACCTAACAAACAAAGAAGCAAAGTAACGAGGCTTAAACATCCTTCATTGTCAACTGGAACAGAACAAGAAATAATAAGAGTTATGTGAAATCAGCATTTAGCAACAGCTGATAACAAATTAAATATTTATATCTCTTACATTAATAGAATATTTTGTTATATTTAGGTTAATGGTTATTAAATAACATGTAAATAAAATATTATATTTAAAAATATTTTATTGTTAGTTAAATGTCTAATTTTCTGAATGCCTGATGGATCAGACATTTGTCTCCAAGGCATATTGCACAAACGTCCCAACAGATTGGAAATTGTTCTCTTAGGAGTTAAGAATGGTTTTAGTAAATAAAATGAAATGCAGTTAAAGGGCTGTCTAGAAAGTATCCTATATTGAATGATTACTCCTTATCTAGGCCAGCTAATGTCATCAGATTTAGCATACACTATCTCAGTATTCTCCTGCTTCTACTGAGAATAGCTCTCATATGTACCTTAAATAATTCGGTAGTCAGTCAATGTTCATTGCATATGTTTTTGAAACTTCATTAAATTTTTTTAAAATTACAAAACATAAAAACTAGTGAATTCAGTCATTTCAAATGTTAGGAGACGTGTGCGGAGACAACTCAAATGATCGAGCAAGCCTTTCAAGGAGAAACCATGTCCCATACTTCAGTGAATTTGTGGTTCGACTATTAAAAAAATGGCCAGGTTCCAGCAGAAATTGATTGCGTCCCGGTCACGTTCATCAAAACATTGAATATGTGCAGTTACGAATCAAAGCGAACAATCACTTAACATTGCATGAATTGGAAGAACATTTAGACATTCCTAAAACCACTGTTGCTGAAATTCTGTTCAAGGATTTGGGTTGAAAAAGGTGATTAAAAATTGTGTACTAAAGACAGAAGGGCATTTTAAAGGTGTGCAAGACTTGTACAAAATGTTCGTCACTGACCCTGAATTTAAAAAAAGGTATCACTAGCAATGAGACATAGGTTTAGACTACAGACAGGAAACAAAAGCCCAATATTGTCAAGTCTGGAACAACCTTGGAATTCAGTGTCCGGTAAAAGTTTGGAAGGGTCGGAGCAAAATCAAGAAGTGATTGTTTTGGCTCACCAAGATGTACCATTAATACATTCCACACTATATAACCAAGGAGTGCTATCTCAAAATTTTGAGACATCTCAAGGATGTGGTCCGGTGAAAACATCCTGAATTGTGAGACATTGGAGACGTGATGCTTCACGATGATAATACACCAGCTCATTCCTCTCACATTATTCAACAGTTTTTGGCCAAACACCACAACAGCTAAAAGCTATGTTATCTGTAAAGTGCATGACAGCAAGTTACTTCTCGCTGTTAAATTCTCAATCATAGGAACAGATTTTAACATATCTCTTTTTGGCAAAGTCAGACTAAAAGACAAAAATAAATGTGGTGGCCAATCCTTTTATAGTCTTATTCTTATTGTAATCATGGACCAGTGATCTGTACGAGAATCTTATCAAACAGAATAAGGAGGAGTGTCTGTACAGTGCAACGTCAACAATACTGATACAAATTGCATTGGTTAAAGATAAGATTTGAAGCTGCACTATCTCTAGTATCTAATTTCTTACCTGCAACTTTGGTACGGTTATTAATAGCAATAAAGTCGCACTCACGGTTCACGATTACTTCTGATCTATCAGCTACCGCGATTTCTTACCTGCTGCTGTACTTCAGTTACTAGTAGCGATAAAGTCCAAATCACGATTCGTGATCAATGCTGATCATTAGCTACTGCAATTTCATACCTACAGTATTCTCTAGAATAAATACAAGTAATGGCTATATAGCTTACTTAAAAACACATTATTTTAATAATAAGTTTACCAATAGGTTTTTCATAAAGTATAAACAATGAAATAATTTATAATGATGAATTAATTACTTGAACCTCACATATTGAATATATTATAATGGGATTGTCATTATATAATTTAAATTATATATTATGACTAAATAAAATAATTCTTTTGTACAATTCAAAGATTACATTATTTATATAATGATATACATTTAATTAATTATGATAAGATTTCTACTATATCAACAATTATAATTGTTTGATTGCCAATTTGATATATTAGATTTGAAAATACTATAACTTAGTAAGTCTTTAAAAAAAATACTCATGTGTTTCTTTTACTACTATAAATAGCTCTTATATTTTAATTAATAAAGTATAATAACTTTGCTATTTCGTATTTGTGCTGATAAAAAAGTATTACAAGACAGTAAATTTAAATTTAAGCAAATTATGACACTGTGACAAGATTGTTGAATTATTAAATAAAAAAATTCAACATTAGGTAGAACATAATTTTAAAAAGAATACATTTTAATGTACCAGCTATACTTTTAAGGTAGTAACAAAATATTATCTAGCCTTGGGAAAGACTTACAAGGACTACAGTTTTTGGTTTGATCGTCCTGGAATTTTAAAGTCACGTACTTGAAAAATACAGAAATTGTACAGGAACTTCATGATTGAAGTTTGCTGGACACCCTGGTTATTCAATACTCCCTGTTGGTCATAATACCTGTTGGTGATCATGTGAACATTGTGAATTTTCTCATTATAATGGTAGACATTTTGTGTTTTAACAAGTAATTTCTGAGTTACATCACTACAAATTGGATGGTTCTTTTTGAAAAACTACCTGTAGTGTTTTTGTACATTAAAATATCATTAACCATTTGCACATCTAAAATTCTGACAAAATAATCCAGATTTGATTCCAGCAAAAAATTTCAAGAAGTCAATATTGGGTTAAAACGTTGATATTGTGGAAACTACTATCCATCCAACAGACACTATATATACACAATCACAATCAACATACACAGACACAAACATTACAGTAAGAAGTATTCCACTTGTTTTAAGACTACTTAAAAAAATTCAAGACATACAGTATTCATTCCTTTAATTGTTCTCTTATTGACAATTTTAGGGGAGAAGCTTAAAAAGCTATATATTTCATGTTATTACAATTTTGTTTTATAACTAAAGAGATATGATATAATTAAATAAAAGAAAAAAACAATTTTCTTAGTATATTTAGGGATAATAATATTGTCATTCCCTTCATGCACAAATACACTGTGAAGAAGTGTGAAAAAGAATAGGTTTTCTTTTTGCAGGATTGTTGTACTTGTTATTTTGAACTAGAGGAAAATGAAAATAGTGTTTCACGATGCTAAAATGAAACCATTATTGTTACCGTTGTGTAAATTTAATTTCAAATCAAAATAACCTAGAAATGTGTGTGTGGTTTATAACGTTTTCAATCAAATTGTAAAATGTGAGAATTGTCCAGAAAGTAACAGACGTTTGGGACTAAGTTTGTCTACAGTGCATATGACTATAGACGCCATCTTGGGGTAAAGAGATTTGTACACTCAGTGAGCATCGAGCTGTGGTAGCAATAAGTCTATATCACTCCTACTTTCTGAATGTTTTTGTTAACATGTGAAAATGAAACTGATGTGTTGGAAGGAGCCGAATGAGACCCACCTCTACATGACTGTGCAGGTGCTGCTAGAGGATAGTTTCGGTATCCATCAAGGCAACGAACTGTCTGATCCAAACTAGGTCACTTACAAGGGTAAATGTACTGTGTTATGTCACAGTTGATGGAGCGACTGCTGGAGGAGAAGAAGATGGAGCAGATTAGGTGGAAGGAGTGGAATGAGGCCCACCTCTACATGATGGTGCAGGTGCTGCTGGAGGATAGTTTCAGAATCCATCAAGACAACGATAACCTGTCTGATCCAGACCGGATCATTTACAAGGATAACAGGGTAAATGTACTGTATTATGTCACAGTTGCTGGAGCGACTGCAGGAGGAAAAGAAGATGGAGCAGATGCAGCGGAAGGAGCGGAATGAGGCCCACCTTTACATGACGGTACAGGTGCTGCTGGAGGATAGCTTCAGTGGCCATCAAGGCAACGACCTGTACGATCCAGACCGGGTCACTTACAAGGATAACAGGGTAAATGTACTGTATTATGTCACAGTTGCTGGAGCGACTGCAGGAGGAAAAGAAGATGGAGCAGATGCAGCGGAAGGAGTGGAATGAGGCCCACCTCTACATGACGGTGCAGGTGCTGCTGGAGGATAGTTTCAGAATCCATCAAGACAACGATAACCTGTCTGATCCAGACCGGATCACTTACAAGGATAACAGGGTAAATGTACTGTATTATGTCACAGTTGGTGGAGCGACTGCAGGAGGAAAAGAAGATGGAGCAGATGCGGCGGAAGGAGCGGAATGAGGCCCACCTCTACATGACGGTGCAGGTGCTGCTGGAGGATAGCTTCAGTGGCCATCAAGGCAACGACCTGTACGATCCAGACCGGGTCACTTACAAGGTGTTTCGGGTAAAGAAGACCTCCACATTGCAGGAACTTATGGACCACTTTGCTGATGCCTTTGTGAGTACTACAATGAAAACATGAACCACTGAGAGTATATTGATCTGTCACTTGAATAGATTTAAGTTTCGAACTATTTTGAGACTCAAAATCTATGGTAAATATCAGATAGTCATACATTATGGTTTGAATAAGTGTGCTACCACGTATGCTTGATTAACTCACATCTGACATTGAGTATTGCGATTCTATTGACTAAAGACAGTCCATACAGAGGTGTGTATGTATATACAACACAACAACAACAATGAACAATTTAAACACATTTTTTTCCAGTTAACAATTTATAAGGATAAGTTAGTTTCAAAATCATAACTACAAAATTAGTGTATATGATGAAGATTTATAATCATCATTAATTTTTGAATAATTAAATTATTTATTTTAAATATAACAAGATGTGTTCAAGAAGTATCCTACTATATTTTTGGTAAAGGTTATTTATTCAACAACATGTTTTGAGAAATGTTGCCTTCTCTTGAGAATCCAACACTTATTTCAGTGCTTCTACCACTTCTAAAAATATGTCTTGAAGGCCTTCTTTGAAGTGGACTTCAGTTGAGCTGTTTTGTTTGTCATTCCTGTTCTAGAATAAGGACCCTCCCAAGTAACATCTTTGAGTGAGGGACCAATCAGAATTTACACTTTGTCATATCAGAAGGGAATTTGATGTAATGTATGAATTTGGCCAAGAAGTTTTTAATAAGGTGGAAAGAATATGCTGGTCTAATGAGGCTTTCAAGATTTTGTGTGGTCCACATTTCATGACATTTACACTACACTGCATCACATAAGCGACATAGAACTTCTAAGTATTAATCTTTTAGTTATAGTCTGACCGTCGGTGATTAACTACTCCATTGCAGTCAAAAAACACAGTCAGCATGTCCTTGATTTTGCTTTGAATTTGATTTTCTTTTTAAGGACGTGCTAATATTACGTGTTTCCACTGCAATATATAGTGAGGCGAATTTAAGGTTAATTAATTGTGTTACCAAAGCAACAGTTAAGTCTGCCTTGTTAGCCTGATGAAATATACAAAACATGTCTCGAAAACCTACTTCGGTCAAAAAGCCCTTACTTCTAGCCCTTGTCATGTAATTCCGATCTCAGATATTTCAAGTACTGGTAGTAGAGTTTGCACTTCTGACTGTATAAAATCACTTACGGTGGCTCAGTTGAGATATCCTTATTTACTCGATCAAAACCATTATTAAGTCATGCAACTTTCCAAAATAATTAATTGTTTATGAGGTATTGTGTAGTGAAGTCTTTGTTGTTTCTTCATACTAGTTTGGGAAAGAATGGACTATTAAGGTATGTTTGTGTTCATTTCTGTGTTTTTCCTCAAGCCACTGTTAAAATGCCATATGACAATGTTAAGGAAGCCCAAAGTACCAAATGCGAAACCATTCCATGTGAAAACATTCACAGCTTTCCTTGTTCATTAAGATTGGTTTAATAACAGTGTTTAAGTTATATTCACAATGCATTAGATATTTTAAATTCATCCAGGGAATCAAAAAATGTTGTAGGATTTTAAACATTTGCCAATGTTATATAGTACAAAATCTTATGAATCTGTTTCTAGGACTGAAATCTACCCTCTGGGTTCATTTTGCTCCTTTCTGGACTTCAAGTATTTGTCGGATATAATTTAAAATTTTTAGTGACAGTCCATTGCCGCATGTTGTAGGTTTTAAGTACTTTTTTATGCATTACATTTCTTACACCTAACAAACAGGGTAGTTTTCAATCCTCAAAACGTAGTGTACATTTCGTAACAAATTTTAAACAAAGAACAATGTTGTGTGTTAATTCCATTTACACTATCTCTAAAACATACACTTATTTTTCTACAAAAATTTCTTTTTCGCTCATTCATTATTATCTCAGTCAATATGGAAGGTTTTAAAATAATGACAGGATTTCTGTCTGACTCTTAAAACTTTGTAATGTAACCAGAGCTGACTCTTCTTTTGTGGTGCAGAGCTAAGTCTGCTAGTGTAATGTTATCAAAGATATATTATATTTAACTAGCAGTTAAATTATAAAGAACACCAATTTGTCATAGTGTTTTTGTAATTATTTGGCCTTGGTTGTGGCATAAACAGAAATACCCAGTTGAGCAGCTGCGTATCTGGCCATTTGGCGTGAGATCCAACCAGACCTGTCGGCCTACGCCACTGGACTTGGAGGCAGATCTACACAAAAACGTCCAGGACATCTCGGAGAGCCAGAACCCTTGGAATGTGTTCCTGGAGTGTGTGTCACCAGACTCCGGTCTTACCACGCTTCCGCCATTCGACAAGGACTCCGATGTCCTCCTGTTCTTCAAGATGTATGATCCTAAGGCAAAGCGAATTTACTACTGTGGACACCACTACATGCCTGTCATCTCCAAAGTCCGTAAGTAGCGTCAAATAAATGTTACCAACATTTTTTTATAAAAACAATATAAATCAGTACAAATAATGTAACTGAAATCAACACAAATAGTGTATTTGAAATAAATATGTAGTATAAAAACTTAATTTTAGGTTGAGATGGTTTAGTTCAGGGGTTGAAATAAATGTAGACTGAAATGATAAAATGATTTACATTTGCCATTGTTGTATCTTACAAAAATAAAATATTATTTTTCGGAGATTCTATCTTCGTTTTCAGAAGTCCAAAAGGATAGTAAATGTTTGAAATCTTCAAATTATTCTTTATCGGTAATATACTTTAAATGGAGATTGAACTGCTTTCCATTTACAATCTTCTAAATTAATGGTCATTCTTGTATAGAAAAGTAAATGATAGGCCATTTGATATGTTTTAACAGTAAACATAGTATAACAACCTTTAAAATTTCAAGATCTAAACCGATTACAAAATTTGATGTAAGTACTAACAAAGAATTAACTTGATTCTTATTTATTTTGGAAGTAATTTTATAATCTATATTTATAGAACTTTATATAGAACCAATAAAATGTATTCAAAGTGTATCAAGGAATAGTACTCATTACTATATATCTCATTATTAATATATCTCAGTATCAAGGAATAGTAATGAGATATATTCATACCATGTCATAACAAATGACATGTTTTCTTCTACTATAATCATTTGCTTCACACATTACTTGCTGAGAAAACATTTTTAATCTATTAGCAGTGCTAAAAAATGCAGTTTAATAACATTTCGTTGATATACATGCAAATTGACAGTTTTCAATCATTCCAGTGTTCTTGCCGATGACGTTATAGTAGAGAGGTCGGTTTTGGCTGTGTAGCACCAAATTAATGATTTGACCCAATTGGAAAATTAAACCGCATTAAATGCGAGAAATCATTGCAAATCTACATACGAATATAACTGAATCTAGAAGATTAGAGATTTGTCCTTAATTATGGTTTTCCGTAATATAGTACAAAAAACACATGAATGAATCAAAGCAAATTTATGAAAACACGAAAAGAACAACCAAGGAGTTTGGTAGGCTGTTGTGAAGACATTAATAGAGCAATTTGATATTGGCAACTGACGGAATCGTGCCACCAAGTGGTTTTGAATACTCTCAACCACTTCCGACTGCACTGCCATTATAACTGAATGAAAAATCCCCAGTTAATAACATCCATTTATATTTTCGATGTGGCTACTACTAAATATTAAAAAAAAAATCATTAACTAACGCATGTTGAACTATCAGATCTGCTGTATTATTGATTGCCAGATTAATGCAGTCTTAATGTTGTATTAAAAATTACTGCCACACAAAAAACTTTTGTTTTAAATTTCACCCATTCCTGATTTCCCATAATTTCCCATACGTTTGAGAGAAATTTAAGGGTTACATTTTAATTACATTTTGGTGCTCTCCGTTTTAGTATGACATGCAGACTCCCTGTTAGTGCTCACATACTATGTAATTAACCAGTGGTTGGTAGTCCCATTATTAGTTTTAGTTTTAGTAATCTATTATGTATGTTCCAGAGGAGCTTATACCTATGTTGAATGAGAGAGCTGGATTCCCTCCCGACACAGAGCTTCTTCTCTTCGAAGAGATTAAACCGAACCTAGTCGAGAGAATTACGAATTTCAATGAACCGCTTGAAAAGGTGAGCAATCTCCCTATGGGACACTGTTCTTTTATTTATCTTGCTTCCTGGAATACATGTTGTTTGTGGAGGAAAACTAGAGTAGTCTCTTTTTATTGTTTGGTCACTTGATGCCTGTAAGGGCTCAGGTAAGATGAATGTATTCCAGAGGTGTTTTATATATAAAAATTGCGATTCAATGTTTATTGAAATTAAATAAGACTATTGCCATGTATAAAAATTTAATGTAAATAAAAGTCATTTGACAGGTATTTGGTCTTCCGATCATAAGTTAGTTTGGTTATTTAAACGCATATGTGACAGATACGTCCTAGTACAAAATAATTGAATTGTAAAAAGTGAGGGCTATGTGGTGTAATGGTAGCACATTCACCCGGAAAGTGAGAGATCTGTGTTCGAGTCCCGGCAGAGCAAGTACTTTTTGCGATTCAATGTTTATTAAAATAATATATATATATATATATATATATATATATATATATATATATACAGGGTGTATATTATGTCTGGAAACACCCAAATATATCCTTTAATAATTTAAATATAAATTTGAAACCTCTTACAATCGTGATAGAGATTGGGCATCTACTTTTTGGAACAAATGTTTTGTTATGTCACACCAACGGGGGACGTCCTGCCGAGGGGTATCGTGAATATTCTTAATGGAAGCCTATACTTGTGATACATAATTTTAAAGGTAATAGCTTACTGAATTGAATGCCACAAACCGCATCTCAAAGGAATTATTCTATCAGAAAATAGAGCATTTTTAGTATTGAAAATTTACTGATGTTCAACAATGTAATTTTAACATGGTTCTTGCCACAAAATGTGTTACACTAATTTTTTAGCATTTTTTTTAAATGTTCAATTAAATTAAAAACAAAAATTTCATTTTAAGCTGGTTCTATTAGCACAAATTTGCCAGTTTTTTTATTATAGTACAATTATGGAAATACTTATGTTATTGATTTCTTATTACAAATAAAAAATAATGTATGCTGTTAGAAAAGTCTTACAACAAACGTTTTACCTGCATTTTGGTGTCAAAGCAATTGTTCGAACTGTGTTCCTTCTACGGTTTGACAATGAGCCAATCTTGTGTAAAATGATTCGACAGAGTTGCCTAACATTTCTTCAGTTATCAAAGCAATCTCCTCTATAATCCTGTTTCTTAGGTCTTCCAAATTATGAGGCTTTCTTCTATAAACATTGGATTTTAAATGACCCCATAGGAAATAATCGATTTGTGACAAATCCGGAGATCTTGGAGGCCATTCGATTTCTCCTCTTCGGCCAATCCATTTATGAGGAAACCTTAAAATCCAAATACTCTCTTACCTGTCTCCCATAATGGGGTGGAGCACCATCCTGCTGAAACCATACATTATCAAAGTATTCTCCTGATGCAATTTGAATAGCTGGGATTATTTCATTTTGGAGCATATTGTAGTAAAGTTCGGCATTTAAATTTCCATTGATGAAAAAGGGTCCAACAATTTTGTTACCTAAAATTCCACACCATACGTTCAGTTTTTGTGGTTGCTGTGAATGGGACTCAGTAATCCAATGTGGGTTTTCACTAGCCCAGTAACGGCAAATTGTGCCTGTTAACATTGCCATTTAGGAAAAAAGTTGCCTCATCAGAAAATAGTATGTTGGTCAGAAAATCTCTATTGTCATCACATTTGCGCATCACAAGTTCACAAAACTCAACTCTTCTGTCGTAATCATCCTCACTTAACAGTTGGACTAAATGAACTTTAAATGGTTTGTATTTATTAATTTTCAAAATCTTACTCACAGACATAGGGTGCATATCATGTTGCTGTGCAGCTTTTCTGAGCGATGTATGTGGGTCTTCAATAAATGTTTGCAAAACATCTAGTGCATGTTCTTCATCTGTTGCAGATTGTATCCTACCCGACTTTGGCCGATTACATACACTCCCTGTCATTTCAAAACGCTCAATAGTTTTTTTGATATTGTTGAAACACTTATGGGATTCCTTTCTGGGAAAGTGTCATTAAACAAATTACAAACTTCCCGATAAGATCTTTGACGATCGCCATATCCTCGCATCATCAACAGAGTAATTCGTTCTCTTCAGACAATTCCATTAAAATGCCAAATAAAACTGAACTACTGTAATTAGATAACTTGTTGACAGCAATGCTTCAGAGACACTGATTAACTCGACAGGAATGATATGACCTTTGTTCCATTTGTAATTCCCAAGCTTAGACTGTCTAGTGAAAGCTCCATGCTCAACAAACTGAAACCTGTAGACCAGATGATTAATAAACACAATAAATGTTTCTCATAGGCTAGTGACCTTTGTCTCTTTAAAACCTTCCTGCTGACTGGAAAACACCAAGTACAGATTCATAAGTAATCAGAGAAAGTGACTCATAAGTTTTATTCATTGTAATAAAAACTGGTAAATTTGTACTAATGAAACCAGCTTAAAAATAAATTGTTTTATTTTATTTTAATTGAACATTTTAAAAGTGTTAAAAAATTAGTGTAACACATTTTGTGGCAAGAACCATGTTAAAAATTACATTGTTGAACATCAGTAAATTTTCAATACTAAAAATGCTCTATTTTCTGATAGAATATTCCTTTGAGATTGTGGTTTGTGGCATTCAATTCAGTAAGCAATTTACCTTTAAAATTATGTATTCACAAGGTATAGGCTTCCATTAAGAATATTCACGATACCCTCGGCAGGACGTCCCCCGTTGGGTGTGACATAACAAAACATTGTTCCAAAAATTAGATGCCCAATCTCTATCACGATTGTAAGAGGTTTCAAATTTATATTTAAATTATTAAAGGATATATTTGGGTGTTTCCAGACATAATATACACCCTGTATATATATATATATCTTCCTTAAAGGTCTTCCTTTAACCCTTTGAACCCCAGACCAAAATATTGATGGTGGAAAAAACGTACTAAAATCATTTGACCTAAGAACTACCGAGAATCCCCGGAAGCAGAAACAGCTGTTTTGCATACTGTTTGTAAAAAATTAATACTTTTGCTATTTTTTATGCTATATTGTCTTGTATTACACACCAAAATGTCCAGAATGAAATTTGTATACACAGAAAAAGATTAGTCTGAAGTATAAAAAAAATGTTTAACAGCATTAAAATAATTTTAAAATATATGTATATAGATTTTTAGGCAAAAAAATTGATTTTAAGGTTTTTTAATTAAAAAATAAGAAATATTTTTTACTATGGGCACCCACATTTTATTTTTCTAAATTTTAGTTTTGTGTATGTACAAAAAAAAAATTATATGATATCTCTAAAAATAAACTTTTTTTTGAATTTTTATATAAAAGTATGCGACTTGTAAAAAACCTCTAGGCGTACAACACAAAAATCACTGATATTACCTAAATAAATAAATTAGTAAATAAATAAATAAAAAAAAATTAGTATTTTAATAAAATACCATATAAATATGTATTAATACTCATAAAATAAGTATTTTACGATTTCAAATAAATATGTATTAAACGCATATACCATGGCGGACGATATTACGTCGCCCGGGGATTCTCGCAACTTCATTGGCGACGATACATCGTCGCCGCGGGGATCTTCGCATATCTTCTCGGCGACGATATTTCGTCGCCTGGGGTTCAAAGGGTTAAGCACATTGGTTAAAATTAATGTGAATGTCCTGTGTTGCATGTGGAAAAAATCTTTCAAAATTCATTGTGAAAATCTAATTATTAGTACTGAAGCTGTTAATATATATAAAATGATTTTTAGTCAGAGGTCAGATGAGAATCTTTGGTAATGTCAACCTATTTTAGTATAATTAAGATTTTCAGGGATTCAAATTTTTTAAAGGTTTCTAATCCAATAAGTTGGATGCCTTCACTGATGTGTTCATAAAATCTGCAAGGTTAAATAAAGTTATTAAGAAGGTTAAGGTTAATAATACTTAGGGATGTGCGAGTATTAGACGCTCAAGTCATTCTGTCATGAAAACCAATAATAATGAACTTCTTGTCAAGTATCAGTATTAAGAAATTGGTCATCTAAAAACAATGCAGTCAATATTAACAATCTTGTACTGTTAATTGTAAATGGTAGTAAGAAATGAAACTGGGCTTTTGATTAGGGAAATTCCTAGTAAATAAATAAATCGACAACAGAAACTTTAAGGCAACATGATACGTGCAGTATAACACAAACTAAACATGTTCAATAACATGATAGGAATTAAAATAATAATGCGACTATTTCCGTTTCTGTATTGATATACGGTTAAGCATCTCTTATTTTTGTACTAATACACTGATGTATATTTTGGTATGTTTTAACGTTTTTAAGTTACGTTTTGTGTCATAAGATTTTGAGACCAATTAAATATTGCAGCTTAATTAACGACCCATCCAGTTTTCCAAAGTACAGTAAAACCCAGGTGGGTTACTGTAGAATATTTAGAAAAGTATTATACTTAATAATACTTTTACTATGGAAGCATCGACTTTTTCACTATATCTACTGAATTAAAATTTAAATGGACATTTTTAGGTTCCTGGTTAAAATTAGCCTATTCCTATTTTAAAACTTCCTTTTTGGCTTAATCAGCAGATATTAAATTGTTTTTAGTCTGTCATGCGTCAACAGGTGGTTTTTTTATATCAACGCCTGCAATTTCAATGGACAATCAGTTTTAAAAATTTCGGGTCCTTCCTCCATGATTTTGTCAGTTGGGATTTACAGAACGTTGGAGTGGGGGTTACAGCAAATCATTCTGAGTTTTAGCGAACTTGGAAGCGTAAAAATAGTGTCCCGTCTTTTTGACCAAGTGCAACTGACGATGTAACAGTAGCTAGTGACATTCTTGGGTCCTTTTGACTGAGTGCAACTACTCAAATATATTTTTTTATAATAAATCTTTATTTAACATTTTATAAAGATATTTGTCACATTTTTAATGTAATAAATAGAGCCAAATGAACGTGAAAGAATATCAGCTATTTTACTTAATGTTGAGCGGAAAGAAAGACAAAGAAATGTTGGAAGTTAAAGAAAAAATTAGCAATATTTTGCAGGCAACTATTTATAGATGTTGAGGACAAAGTTATCCTATGAACTTGAAAGTTTCTGTATGAGGAAGAGGAAATAACGTTTCAATGTAGTAACCATGATACTGATTTGGAGGTTGATACAGAAAATGATACTTGATTCAGTAAGTTCATTTTCTGAATCAACACACAAATAACGCCACTATACCCACCTTCGCCATATGGAACAGTAGTTGGTCTACTTTGAGGAAGACATGGGTATATCTACAAGAGGATTAGGTGTACTTCAGAGTTAAGATATTTTCAGTGCCACAGATTATTAAAACCAAAACAAGAGAAATGTTTGAAACAAGAATCCATGTCTGCTCTTACAAGTGTAGCACAAAAAAGTAGGAAAACAAAACTTTATCTGTGTAACATGGGGAGTCTTTGTAGAAATTACACCAATCCATTATGAGCGCAGTATGGAGGATCAGCACATCAGGAATTGCAGGGAAGTGACACCAACTAATCTGCTTTAAACCACAATATTTGTGGAAAACTTAAATTTACATTTGTATGCAATTTTTTTATGTAAGAACTATTAGTTAATAATAAAATGTAATAATCACAGATTTGTTCATCCGCTAATATTTTTTTTATTTCACACTAGAATGATTTGTCTTAGAGTAAAAGTAGTACAATTTAGTTATTTTGTGTTTTAAATTCACCTAGAATTTTAATGTATACAACCATTGTTATTTTTATGTAAATAAACTATCCGGGTTCGCAGAGGTAGGATGTTGCATGATGGCATGATGATTCTCAGAGCAACTAATGTTAAGCTTAGATACTCAGCTCTTCTAGCCTGAACTTATCAAGATCTTGGGTGCTGAAGGACAGTTGCAAAGTCACAGGATAGCTTGATCAGTTTGTCATGAATCAGTGGGTTTAAGACCGCTTCGTTCACAGTCCGCCCGTTGAAGGGGTTAAGTACCCAGTTCCAACCGGTGTATTGATCCTCTGGAATGTAGCTAAGGAGCTGCTCTCTTAGACCTTGCAAGTGAGTAGTACCAGTTTGAACAGTTTGTCAATGTCGGAATAATCGTCATCGCTTTCATCAAGGGATGTGATGAGCTCATTTGTCAGTTCAAATATATTCTTCTTAACCCTGGTTGACCAAGAGGTTAATTTCCTTAAAAACGAATTGCCTTTACTTTGTCTTGTGCAAAAAGTATGGTTTTGTCTCTTCTCTGCAAGGAAACGTTCAGATTGTTCCAATGATGAAATGTGTCCGCTAAGTAAGCAATTTTTAACAGCCATTCATTGTCAATAAAAAAAAAAATTGGTGGGGTCTTTGTTTGCAACTTGAAAAAATGTCTAAAGCACAAAGCAAACACTTGAGAAAACACCTTCCCTCGCTACAGCCACCTTGCCTCTGTGTGAAGCAAGAGGCAGTTTTTCTTTGCATCCATTTCTTGTATAACTGTGATAACAGTTGTCGCTGTATTGGCCGGCTTTTTACAAAATTAACCAACTTAACAGTTTCGTTCAACACTGCTTTTAGTTCAGATTGCATGACCTTGGAACCCAAGTGGCATTGAACAATTGCAGACATGAACAATTTAAACATTTCCTCACCTGTTGGGTGGTCAGGTGCAAACAAAGCACATAAACTGCGCCAAACTCGATACGTCTGTAGATTGTCAGCTTGAATGGAAATGTACTCACTTTTCTGCAACTTTGTTTTCAGCTGATCCTTTATGTCTTGAGCCATCTCGGTAATGCGCTTCTCCACGAAATTGCTTAACAGAGGGATGGTGGAAAGCTTCTTAGCTGCATCTGGGCTGATCATAGAATCCATATCCTGAGCAGCAGGTAGAATGAGCTCTTTAGCAATCGTGTAAGCTCTTTAGCTTACCTTTCTTTGCTATTCGTAAAGCCACTTGATACAATGCTTGTAAAATACAGGGTTATCATAAATGAATGGTGCGGTTTCTTACATGGTTTAAAGAAAAACCAAATTACTTACAGTTAATGCAGTTTATTCATCTAATTTGTTGTCTCAAACAGTTTTTGTTACCTATTTAACCCTTTTAATGCCGGCGTGCGCCGTGAGCGCTCGTCACTGTTTATTCGAGAAATGCCGACGTGCGCCGCGAGCGCACGTCATTAGGTTTTACGAAAAATGCCGACGTGCGCTGGGGGCGCTCGTCCGGTTTTTGTTATATTGTAGTTTTATTTATTGACCAAATGCCACTAAACTTTGCATACTGTATCTAGACACTACTACTATTGATACAAACTCAACATTTGATGACGTTATCAGCTGTTTTCAACCTCATTTACGTCCAATCATTCAGTGAGCGTCTTTGGTTGCTGTGGTAATGCGTTGTTGCTAGGTTATGTTTTAATGGGAATTATTCGTGCTTTTCTTTTGTTTATTTCAGTTTGCTTATATTATTATTAGTTTTGTGATTATTGTAAATAGATTTGACCATGAGTAAAAGAGGGGGATTCATACTTTGTGCTTCGGCAAACACAAGTGTTAAAAATTTTAAATTATGTACCCTTTATTGTAAATAATTAATTTTAATTTTATGTAAACTACTTTCTTTATTATTTCAACAAACAATTTTATACATTGGGCTAAACAACACGTGTAAATAAAGTGATTTTGAATGAAACTGACCAAAATATGTCTTACTGAATTTTACTGTAAAATGTGGACTTTACAAGGTTTTCAATAAAATGCTGTAACTTCACTATTTTTCAAGGCAAGTTCTTCAAATTTGGTGTGTGTGTTAACAATTAAATATAGTACAATTGCCAGTAACTTATTTTTAGTTAAGGCTAATAATAATAAAGGTACCTTTATATGTTCAAACTAAAATTTTTTTAGTTTTAGTTTTTTTTATTTTTTTTTTACAAATATAAATTATATAAATTTGTAAAAATTTTAATAATCATTTGTTTTAAACACTCCACATTATGACATAAAAAACAACACCTCAATGGATAATTTCCTTCAATAAATAAAAAATTTATACATTTTTAAAAAATAGTTGTCAAATTATGGAAAAAGGGTCTGGCATTCTTCGCATGTACTTTTTGAAAACAGGTTGGCATTTTTCGCATAGTCACTGAAAAAAATGTCTGGCATTAAAAGGGTTAATACATTTCAATATGAGCGCCCTTAGTCGCTCGACGAATCTCAAATGATACTCAACTTCTCTCCGAACATTCGTTAAGATTTTTTCGGTTATGGTTCTCATTGCTTTATTTATCCTGTCTTTTAAGTGGTTCAGGTCACAAATTTGTGTGAATAAACAACGCTTTTGATGTTCCCCCACAAGAAAAAATCACAAGGTGTCAGGTCTGGACTCCTTGGTGGCCACAGCGTAGGTCCTTGCCAGCCTATCCACCGATCTCCAATTTGTTCTTCACACTGGCCTAAAATAGTTTAATTGTTACTGAAATTGTTGGAGCTGTGCAGTAAAATATCATGAAATATTGGAGAGAAATTTCAGAGGTACTTATAAAATCATTTCATTCTTCGATTCTAGGGCCTCATCTTTAAACTTCTCTAAAATAGATCAAGAGATTGGAATATCTTTCAATAACTATCACTTATCTCAGGATTGTTTGGAATGCCATTAAAAATGAATATACTGTCCCTGTTTTTCAGAATGAAATTGCATGCGAAACCAAGGGTAACTGCATACAGGGTGTCTACTACTCATGGAAGTTCCGGAAAAGTCATGAATTATTCTTTTAAGTCACTGAAATTTTCTGTTTAAAATATCAGTTTTTAAGGCATAGTTATAACTATTGATGTGTTGAAGCCAAATCTCAATCCACTGAATTTTGAACAAAGATTCAGACTCGAGAATCGATGACAGTATTCGACAATCGCATCTGCGGAGACTATCAGTGTCTTTTTATAGTTATTAACTCAGCTCTACTCAAATTACCAACTGCTATTTTACATTTTTGTTGTACTTTGTGTTTAAAGATTGTAAATAGATAATCTAGTTAACAAATTAACTAAATTTTGAAAATAATGTTTTGTTTGCAGTTAGTACATTCTTTATATAATGTTCGTGCTTCGCCGTGAGTATGCCTGATCACCAAATAGTAATACCTCGAAGTTTTGAGACATCTCAGGAATGCGGTACGGTGAAAACATCCTAAATTGTGGGCTAGTGGAAGCTGGGTGCTTTATGGCGATAATGCACCTGCTGATTTCTCTCATATGATTCAACAGTTTTGGCAAAGTACTGCACCAGCCAGGATTCACATTCTCCATATTGTACGTGTGATTTTTGGCTGTTTTGGAATTGAAATCCTTGCTTCAAGGAAATGAGATATGAAACAGTTGAAGAAGTCAAACTAAATGTGCCGGTGTAGTTAATGGCAATCTCGTAGGCGTACTTTGCAACTTGTTTCTCAAAGTGGAAAGGTCATTTGACCAAGTGCATCATGATCAATAGGGTTACAATGGAAGGAGACTAAAGTTTGGTTATTAGTTTTCACATTATTAATCTTTAAACATTTTAAATATCTGCCATCTTGAAGCATAATATGACAGTTATGTTAAAATTAATTAATTAAAATTGCAAGAACAATAATTGAGCTAAATTTAATTTTTTGTCTCTACTGGTTTTTGAAATAAGAAATAATATTTGATACTCATATTGACAGACGGGTGATAAACTGGACATTTTTGACCCATGTTTATATGCAACAATTTTTGTTTATATTACCTTTTATTACTCAAAGAGTTCATTAACACCTTGTATATTAAAGTAAGAATAAGAGTTTTTTTTTATCACATCTACTAATATTTTGTGTTGCACATTAAAATTTAACAATATGGTTTAATAGTAACTGACAGTTATCTGTTAATTAACACAAATAAGGTAGAGGTTATTCACATGTCCCTACAGGTGTTCTGAAAATACTCTTTAACCCTCCTCTGCAGGTTTTAGTGTCTGGTGACTGAGTAGGTATTCTTTTTACGTGTTTTCATTCAGGGAGTCTTAAAAAGTGGGGATCATTAAAATTTTTTCCAATTGCATCACACCATACGTTCAATGTCCAGTTCTCAAAGAACCGATAAAGCATGTTATGATGGTTTACTTCAGTTGTCAGAGCCATTTTCATAAGTTAACAAAAATATTTAAGGGAGTAATCTATATTAAATTGATCCTCAATCTTAAAACCATTGTAGGGTATGGTAAAACTTCAAATAAAGAAAGGTTGTTTTTTATTGACCTTTTGTTTAACGTGAAAAATGGAATAGATTACAGTTCGAAAATGTTGATGTAGTGATTTTATTTTTCAAATTTAGTAAGTGGAATGAAAAATGCCCTTAGTTTATAAATTTTGAAAAGGAGATGTCATTAGGAGTTGTGGAAAAAAATCCTGCTTCCCAAGAATGCACAAAGGAGTTACAATAAAATAGGTGTACAAACAATTTTTATAATGTTTTGGTACATACTGTATATACAGTTAATCAAAATTTTATGAAGTTGTGCTACAGTAGTTAGGTTTCAAAAATCCTTGGGGAAGTGGGGTGTAACGTAATCCATGATTATATTTAAAAAATTCTAAACTGACCCTCATCCCTCCAAAAGTATCATTTTAAGTCAGTGAACAGATTTGGCTTTAATTTCCATAGTTCTTTGGGATCAAAAACTTTAGGTTAAAGATTCTATTTCTCCATTTGCTAGGGTGTTAGAGATATAGCAGCCCAAGTACATACACCCATCATATCTATATAAAAATATTATATATATATATATAAAATAATATTATTATATATATATAGTCGCTTAATCACTAATTCTTCATATCCTGGAAAGTTGAATTTCCCCTAGAATAACTGTTTTCATTTCCCGACTTCTGGATGTCCTATGAAAACTAAATTTACACACACACATGCACGTGTATTATGCTCTCAAAAGACAAATAAAATCATTTTCATGAAGATAGACCACTCCATAGGAATCGAAATGGAGTTCTGACCCTTAGAACTATATTTTTTTCACATCTCTAATATCCTACATCGATTAAATTTGACACAAATGTGTCTTTAGTTCTCAACAGACTTGTCAAAAGATTTGTCATGGAGATCAACCACCCATAAGAGGTTTAAATGATTTTAACATCTAGCTGTTGTAGGGCAAGGTGAAATTTGATACACATGTATTATGCCCTCAACAGACAACCGGTACCTGAAATATCTTTAACCAGAAGTAGATTATAATGACAGAAGTTACTTTGTAACCAAAATATATTTTTAAACCAACTTACATAATATGTTTTTTTAATCAGGACAACAATGCAAACTCTACTACTACACCGGGAGTAGATTCCAAAGGACAGAATTAGCCACTTTTTGACCGAAGAAGGTCTTTTAGACCTATGTTTGTGTATATTTTCTTGACCAGGACGACAATACTAACGTTACTGCGCCACAAAAATATCTTAAGATAAGAAGTACTTTACAATGTTTAGAAGTAGTTGCTATTTTACCAGAGTATACTTTTCAGATAAACATATCATATACTTTCATAATCGGTGCAACGATGCTGACTACTACAGCACCAAAAGTATATTACAGCGATCTGGTGCAGAGGCTTTTTGACTAAAGTAGACACCAAAACAACAATAGTAGTAGTTGTCATTTCTATTTTCTTAGATCAGGGCAACAACGCGAACATTACTAGGGCACTTACTTAAATCTTACTTGGTAAGATTACAAAGGCCTGGAAGTAGACATATTTTCACCAAAGTAGGCTTCTCAGACAGACTGTTTTATTATTGTTATTATTTGTTTTTATCTTAGAAATAAAGAAAACTTACGGCTTTTGTGTAATATAATTTATACGCACTAGAAAAGTATCTTTAGATGCTGAAATAAGAGCCAGTGGAAATGCTGTTTATGTTTGAACCTCAATAAACACACTAAACACTGAGATAATACGAGGGCTGTTTTTTAAGTAAGGGCCATTTTTTTTTTTTTTTTTTTTTTTTTTAATAAACAACAATTATTTTTTTCAAAATACATTTATTTTCAGAATCTACATACTTTTTTTTATTTGTCTATATAGTTGCCTTGTTTGTTAAGGCACTTATCATATCTTAAAACTAAGTTTTGAAATCCCTCTTCAAAGAAATTTGCCGCCTGCTCTGACAACGGTTCACGGCCGTCTTGACTTCTTCGTTGTCATTGTAGCGCTTCCCGCCAAGATGATTTTTCAAGTACCGAAAAAGGTGGAAATCGCTCGGAGCAAGGTCGGGGCTGTATGGCGGATGATTCAAAACTTCCCAGCCAAAAGAGTCGATCATTTCCTGTGTCCGAGCAGCAGTGTGAGGCCTTGCATTGTCGTGGAGGAGCAGAATTCCCTTTGTCAGCATGCCGCGTCTTTTGTTCTGAATGGCGCTTCGGAGACTGGCCAGGGTTGCGCAGTAGGCTTCTGAGTTAATCGTCATTCCTCGCGGCATAAAGTCCACTAGCAAAACACCGCGCCTGTCCCAGAACACAGTTGCCATAACTTTGCGCCACGACAGCGTTTGCTTGGCTTTGACTTTGACTGGAGATGTTGTGTGCCGCCATTCCATGGACTGTTGCTTTGATTCAGGAGTGATATGGGATACCCATGTTTCATCTCCTGTGACAATTCGACTCAACATGTTATCTCCTTCCTCGTCGTAGCGGGTCAAGAAAGTCAAAGAACTGCTTAATCTCTTTTTTTTGTGATCCTCAGTGAGGAGTTTGGGTACCCATTTTAAGCACAATTTTTTAAAGTTTAGGTTTTCTGACACAATTTTGTACAGTACTGACCTGGACACTTGAGGAAATTCCATAGAGAGAGTGGTTATTGTGAACCGTCGGTCCTCATGAATTTTTGCGTCAACTGCAGTAACCAAATCTCCCGTGATCACAGATGGCCGGCCTGAGCGATCTTAATCGTGGACATTTTCGCGGCCATCTTTAAATTCTCGGATCCATTTCCGCACTTTACTTTCACTCATTGCCTTGGCACCATACACCTCACAAAGCCGACGGTGAATGTCAGTAGCCGACATGTTTCTTGCAGTCAAAAATCGTATCACTGACCGAATCTCACACACGGTGGGTGATTCGATAATCTTAAACATTTTAAAGATCCACAGTAATGCATACAGGTTAGCTACAGAGCTGCAACTGACATGAAGTTGTTCGCTAGGAAAGCTGGGAGGCGGGGCGCACGCTCGTTACGGCAGGAACGCGAACTACTACCGTGTACGGGAGAACGGCCCTTACTTAAAAAACAACCCTCATACACACCACAAACATGACTATTTTAGATTCTATCTCAGACCATATTGATTCTTTTAATTTTAAATTTAGACTTCTGACATAAAATTAAATGGAGTATAAGTTTTAAAATATTTCTGAAGATTTAAAAAGATATCAACAGTATAATTTTGTAGTATTGTTATTATTGGCCCTATAATAACTGAGCATTAAGGGGAGAAATTCCAAGTTAATACCTTTGGTAGATACATGGGCAGAATACTGCTATTGCTTATTGACTATTGTAAGATAAGAAACAGCAAGATCTGTGAACAAACAAGAAGTAGAATTGTTTGTATCTGCCAAATTCAATAATAATCTTATGTTGCCAAACCCATAGTATCGCACATCAATTTGGTAATATTTTCAGCTAACTTGTGATTTTTCTAAAAATTAAAGTGTAAATAATGTAGTAAAATGGAAATAGGACATTAACTTTGAAAGTGGTTCAGAGATATTTGTTATAAAACTATTGATTTCAGCTATCATAATTGTGGAAGCAGAAAGAGAGATGAAACAACAGCATGGCAAAATAACATATCAAAAGTATTGTGAACATTTTATTTAATGGGAGTACAATTTTACTACAAAAATCTTTTTTTATTAATTTTGCTAGCCAGCCAACTTTTGTGGTTACATTATTTACTTTGTGAATATAGTGTAACAGGGAAGGTGAAATCTCAGTATGTTATGTTAGTGAATTTCATGTTATGGCATGAAAATAAATTAAAGTAAATGTTTTTGAATGCACATGACATGTTGATTATACCATAGATTTGGCATATGTGAATTTCAACACAGGTATAGGGTTAGGGAGGGAATACCTACCATCTATAAAAGATTTTCGGTTGAAACTAACTTGAAAGTGGATATTGCATTTATATTTGAGGTAATACAATTAAATAAAAACATGGAAAATATGGTACAGTTTTAAAACCTGAAAAATTAATGAGTTCCATATTTAAAATATTTGGACTTTTACATGAAAATTTCTTTTTTAGGAGTTTCGAATTAGGCATCATGCAATGAGAAAGGAAGCAAGGGTGAATTTTCTTCAGGGAACCTTTGATCTAAAGGACACACCAGACTCTTACTTGCATGCTGACATGTTAAGTTGTATAGCTTAGTTTTTGTTTTATTTATTTTACAGACTAACTTGTATATATTATTAATTAATATTATATTTTAATAGTGTACCTCTAGGAACACTATTTGGTGTTGTTGAAAGTTTATATATATATATATATCTCACTGGCGCTATGGTTCAATATTCAATTAAATAGAAATTAAACGAAACAAAAAAACCAACCAAAAATGCTGTCTATCTTTCAATTTTATGTATTATTATAAAAGGTTAAGTTCTAACATTTTTGTTGTACGTTGATAAAATCAATTAATTCAATGAAAATATTAAGGTATTAATCTAGTACCTCAACATTAATTTATATCATGTAATTCATTTGTGAACTGAGTAGGTACTTTAAACAAATATTTTTATTAAATTTATAAATACTATCAAAGTAAAAGTAAAATGGCAATCAGGCAACACCATATCCAAGCCGGTAATATAGCGGTAGATAAATCTTCTTAGTGCCAAAGTACTGTAGTGAAAAACTAATGAATCATTTCAACTGGCAAAAATTGTCTTGTAATCAATACAATGTATCAAATGGGTTAAAAATAGTTTTATAGTCTTCTGGTTAGTAATAGTAGATGAACGGTCAGATATTTATTTTGAGTGGGTACCCTGGAAAAAGTTATTGTCTTTGTAGATCTGCAAAAGATAAATATAAAAAAAAATGATTAACCTTTATTTGAAAAAGTTACAGAAATTATTGGTTTGTTGATAGTTATATTCCAAACTTCAGATTAAAAAGGTCCTTAGAATTTGAAATAAAACTATCCGTAATAAATTCTTTAAAATTCGGAATTGAATTCTATATTTGACCATTACTTATATATATATACAGTAAGTTTTTATAAATGGCAATAACCTAATTTCATTTAATAAGGATTGATACTTATTGAAATTACATTATATATCCATTATTGAATAAGGGAAAAAGTTAAATGTGATCATGAAAAAAGTAAGCGTGACACCCCCTACCTGCTTTGATTGTAGAGGCTGGTACAGTTGGCTTCCCCTTCTTCCAGTGAGACATGACTGAAATTAATGTCTAAAATCCTTCTTTATGGATCTCACAGGAAGTGGCCCCTATCCCTTACCTTACCCATCCAGAATATCCTGTCATTCGGAAGCAGTACAAAGATCCTTTTCAGGCTAAGATCAGTTTGTCACCTTCTTGCTCAAAGAAAAAACTTAAATTATTTTTGTACATTGTTACAATTTAAACTAAGTACTTACCGTATCTAGGTATAATGATACTCATTACTGGTAAATATTACATGGCAATTTGTCTTACTTTGTCACATTAAAAACACATTATTGTACACTTCAAAGAGTGATGCAATCCTCCAGTTCGTCCATATCTTTAACAGAAGCAATACATTAAATAAATAACAAATCAATGAAAACAAATCAATTAATGAACTAATAGCTAATTAAAACACAGATAAAAGAATTTTCTAGGACCAACAATAATTGTTTAATTCATGATTAATCCCAAAAAAAACTCACCCACTTCATAAAATAAGTTTTCCAAAAGGAAAAAGCCAATTTGTCTCTTGAAAATACCAAATGGTGGTCTTGATCTATTTGGCAGTGCATTTCATAACTTTGATTCAAGAGATAATGTTGCTAATGAATATTATTTGGAAGTAAGTTTTTTTATTACAGTATTGTTTGCGCCCCTTGTGTTATATTTTCGGTTGATTTGATATGTTAAGTTGTTTGACATAGCTATATAAAGCAACAGTTTATACACAACTAAACAATGGACTGTCATAATATGAAATTCTTGAAATTTTTGTTTACATGAATCCTTATAGCCAATACCAAAAATATAACGTACTGCTTTTTTTGTATTAATAACATTTTATTAATGTTCTTTTTAAATGTATTTCCCCACATTTCAGTACCATAATCCAATTGAGAGTAAAAAATGCATAATATAACATTTTAAGAGCCTTTTCATTGTAGGATTCAGACAGTTTTCTAATCATAAATGTTGCTTTAGATAGCTTTAAAAAAAGAGTAGTTATATGGTCAATCTAATTTAAATTTTTGTTGATAATCAATCTGAGAAATTTTTTAGAATCATACATTGGTATTACTAAATTATCAACTGCTATTTGAATATCAAAGGAAGATTTTTTTTATTTGAAGTAAAATTTTCAGCTGTTGATTTATTTGCATTTACTGTTAAAAAGTTTTCATTAATGTATTGCACTATATTATTAATTCGTATATTTCCTATAATTTCTAAATCCTCCAACTTTATAGTATAGATGTGTCATCTGCATATAAAATTGTCTGGTTAGGATTACTTACATTTTCAATATAATTAACATACATTAAAATAGCAATGGACCAAGAACAGAACCCTGCAAGCTTTTTAACATCTATTAAATAAAATTCAACCATGCGTGCAAGTCACAGCGTTTTACACAGCATTGAGATGTGACCTGGCTCTGTTGATTGATTTTTTTGTTTCGCATTGACATAAGAAAAGAAATGTTTCATCACCAGTAACTATGTGGTCAAGAAATGGATCACTTTCATGTTACTATATAAGAAACTTTGGAACAGAACCCGTTCTCTTTATTTTTAGTTGCATCAGTTTGGTTACTCATCAGACACAAACATGTACAATATTCAATTTTCTCAGTCACAATTTTATAAACTAGAGTTCTTAATATCTGTGGAATGCTTTAAAAGATCTATGATTGTGAACCTTTGATTTTCCCTAACCTTACGATTGATTTGTTTGACGAGGTCATCATAAACCACAGGCAGTCTGCCTCTTTGCTTTTATTGGGAATGTTGTGTATTCTTCATGAAACAATTGGCATAATTTTTAACTGTAGTATAGCTCATAATGCCTTCTCCATACAAAGAACACAATTCACTGCGAATTTCCACTAGTTGCATTTTCTTTACAAAAAAAAATCTAATATTGTTATCTACTCCTCAATTGGCTGGAGAGTTGATTGTGGCAGCAATTTTGAATACTAGTTTAGAACACACCAGCCATGTTTTGTGTTCAAACTTATTCCTCATATAGACAAGAACTTAGAAAACCTCTACTTTACTAAAACCGATATCCTGTCCTTTATGGCTTCTGGATTGATAGTAGCACCAGCCTTGATCTCAGCCACGGATAGACTTCTGTTCAGCCTCTACTAGTCTTTCCTTAAGTTTAGGCTACAATCATCCTCCTCAGTAAACTAGACCTATTGATCAAGTTGTTCCCTTACCCCTAATACTCCGACATTTTAGATTAGTGTTGTATATGCAAAGCAAATAGGTACATTACAAACAAAACACAACAAACTAAAAGTAACAAACTAATTTATACACCACCAATCACATTTAAACACTTCTAGAGATTGGATGTTTTAATATTTTTTGTGAAACATAGAACTACAGCACAGGCTAATGCTCATCTCACAGTTGAAGCAAGGGCGTAGGCTCAGGAGAAAACCAAGGAGTTCTCAAAATTTTGAATTGTTTCAATAATTTTTTTTGTAAACGATTATTATTATTATTAAAATAATTCGGTATTACTGACATGTACTGCTGAAGGATGGTTCTCAACTTAGAAACGGGTCAAGAACTTTTTAAGGAACAAAATGGGGCCTTACTTTCTGTCCACTACAGGAAAATGTCAGTTGTCTTGAGTTGAAGATAAACCAAACAGAATGATCCTCTTTCATAAAGAACAAGTGTTATAATTTCGATTCATTTTATAAGAATAAATAGTATTCAAACAGTTTGTAGAAACTGACATCACAAGTTTTGAACATTTATTAAATATAATACTATAAGACATTAAGTTGGTAAGTGAAATAACTATAAATAGTAGTTCATACTGGTAGTAAAGAATTAAAATAAAATACATAATCAGATTTCTATACAAAATTCTAAGTAAAAAATTGTTTTATTATGCCTGCTTAATAATACATAAATTCTGAGCTGTTCTTTTTAAATTTTTGGAATATATTAAAGTATTTTATTTTTATTGGGCCATTATTAATTAATAAACTTACAACAGGAATTTATCTAACAATTTTTAAGCTAAAAAACTTGTATCTAGAACTGAAACAAATTCATGATCAATATTTGAGTTTTAAGTAATTGGCTTTTTTTAAACTCTACTTGTACTTATACTGTAGTTCTTTTCTCTTTTGTTAATAATTTTAAATGAAGAATCATGCAAATTCGTTAGTTTATCGCTACTGACCCCTTCCATGGGCTGATGGACTGATGTGTTACCTAGGTGTTAGAAGAGCTGATGGACGGGGACATTATAGTATTCCAGAAGAAGCCAAGAGAGAACAGAAGACACCTACCAAACGCCACCGAACCCGAGGTGTCCACATGTCGGGAATACTTCCGGTGAGTCTGAGTAATATGACATCTCTGAGATCAAAGATTGTTGTATTATTAAAAGGTACGGCTTACCAAGGGCACAATATAAATATTAATTGATGTTAAATATTCTAATTTGTATCATCCCAAATCTTAGCAGTAAAGCGGGACACTGGAAGATTTTTTAAATTTGAAGTAAACTTGTGAGTTTTTGTGGTCTTTAAGAGTAATTTTACAGCTTTTTATACCTAATAATATTTTATATTTATTACTACAGAGGTTTGTCGTAACCACAATCAACTTACCAGTTAACTCTATATTATTGACATACTTCCTTCTTAAGTTAGTAAGATATAACTATTTAAACAGATTTAAAAAGGCAAGTCATCATCATCATCATCATCGTCAGACGTTTCCGTTCTCACGGGTCGTCGTACACAGCCTCCTCCACTTTAGTCTATCCTTCCAGGTCTCCTCTTCATCCACCTGTATTTTTCTGTAGTCCCCTTCTCTCTATGTCTTTCCACACTTGGTCCTCCCATCTTCCTCTCGGTCTTCCTCTTGGTCTTCTTCCTCCTTCCTCCTTCTCCAGTGCTATTCTAGGCATTCTATTATCTCCCATCCTCTTCACATGCCCCATCCACTGTATTCTTCTTCCTTCCATTGTCTCTTGCAGTGAAACTACCTTCAATCTTTCTCTGGTTATTTCGTTCCTTATTCTATCTCTTCTTGTACTCTTCTCTATCCCTCTTAAAAAATCTCATTTCCTGCAGCTTGCAATCTGCTTAAATCATTTTTTAGTCCACGTCCACGTCTCTGCTCCATATAATAAAATTGGTTGGAAATAAGATTTATACATCAATACTTTTGATTCTTTCCCAATGTTCCAACTCCACACAATCTTCTTCACCATATTGAAAAACTTTCCACTCTTCCATATTCTGTTTCCTATCTCTTCTCTTATTGTGCCCCTATCTGTTGTATGATACTTTCCTAAATAACAGAATTCCTTCACCTTTTCAAGTCTTTTTCCTTCAAACTAACACGTCTTTGTTATTTCCATCCCTTCTCTCTACTTTCATTACTTTACATTTTTGTATGTTCATCTCTAAACCATATTTCTTCGCCACTTTTGCCCATTTGTTTAACTCTCGTTCTAACTCTTCTTTCCTATTTCCCATATCATTATGTCATCCGCATATGCTATTGTCTTAAGTTCTTCTGCTCCTCTGTTTCCTTGTACTTCTAGAATAATTTCATCCATTATAATATTGAAAAGGAAAGGTGACAATATGCTTCCCTGCCTTACTCCTCCTCTCTGTTTTAAAAGTATCTGTATATTTTTCTTCAATTCTCACCCTGTTTTTACATATGCCGTACAGGTTCTTTATTCTTTCTACTATTCCCTCACGCAATCCTCTCTTTCTCATGCTCTCCCATATCCTTTCTCTCAGTACCTTATCATATGCCTTCTGTAGGTCTATAAACGCTACCATTGTATCTTTTCCGTATTCCCACCTCTTTTCTAACACTTGTCTCATCACAAAAATAGCATCCACCGTTGACCTACCTTTCCTAAAACCACATTGCTCCTCTCTTCCTGTTTCTTCCAGTACCGGTCTAATTTTTCTGCAACAGTAATTTTTTCATAAATTTTTTGTGTATGGCACAACAAAGTTATTCCCCTGTAATTCTCTCGCATTTTTGCTTATTGCCTTTCTTAAAAATCGGCACTATTATTCCCATTTTCCAGTCTTCTGGTATCTTCTTTTCCTTCCAAATCACTCTCATCACTCTGTACAACCATTGAATTCCCAATGGGCCCGCCGCCTTTATCATCTCAGCCGTCAGCTCGTCTATTCCCGCAGATTTCCCCTCTTTCATCTCTTTAAAACCGCTTTTTCCAATTCGCACATACTAAAATCCTCTTCATCTTCTGTCTCCTCTGTCATATCTCTTCTTTCCTCTTCATTTTCTGTTCCTTCCAGTAGTTCCTTAAAATACTCTTTCCACGTCTTCAAAACCTCTTTCTCCTCCCATTTGATTTCCCCTGAAACATCCACCACCTTAGTCAACATTTCTTTAGGTTTCGTCTTGTTCCTTATCACCCCATAAAAAAAATCTTCTTATTTCCTTTGAAGTTTGATTTCAGTTTTTTCTTCAAAATCCTTCCATGTCCTCTCCTTTGCCTCCTTCATCATCTTTGCTGATGCCCTTGCAAGTCTCTTCCATTTATCCCTCTTTTCGTTTGACCTATCCTTAAACCATTCTCGCCAAGCTCTATTTTTGTTTTTAACTGCTTCAGCAATTCTTTCATTCCACCAAGGGGTCTCTTTATCCCTTCTTTTACCTGAAGTTCGTCCACATGTTTCTTCTGCAGCTTTGACTATAGCATTCTTGAAATTTGTCCATTCCTCCTCTCCTGTTTTGACCTCCCCCTTGGGTATCGTTCCTCTAATGTTATTTACAAACTCCTCTCTAACTTTCGTATCTTTTAACTTCCATGTCTTGATTCTGTTAGTCTTTTGCATGTATCCTTTCCAAACCTCATTCTTTGAAAATCAGCTACCACCAGCCTGTGATCTCCTCCCATACTTTCACTGGGTATAACTTTTACATCTGCCATGTATGGCTGCAGGCATTTTCCTCACTAATATATAATCTATTAAACTTGGCTGTTCACCATTCCAATTGTATCTTGTGTATTTGTGGCTATCCCTTTTCTTGTTCCAGGTGTTCCCTATCACTATATCATTCCTTAAACAAAAAAATCCAGTAAATTTCCTCCTTCTAAATTCCTTGTTCCTACTCCAATAACATCCCATTACCTCTTCATATCCTTGTCTAAACTTACCCACTTGTGCGTTAAAATCCCCAATTATTAATTGTTCTCTCTTCTTTTACTTGTCTTTCCAGATCCTCTTCAAACTCTCTCTTCTCATCGTCCGTGCATCCCGTTTGTGGTGCGTATACCTGTATTATGTCCATTATCTCCCCCTCCATTCTGACCGTAACCTTAATAATTCTTTCACTTACCACATCCACTTTCATCACTCTGCTTGTCATCTTTTTGTCCATGACTATAGCTACTCCATTTCTTCTTCCAATTTCTCCTCCAGACCACCAAATCCTGTATCCCTGTCCCACTTCTCTACTTCCACTACCTTTCCACTTTGTTTCACTGATTCCCATTATGTTTACTCTTCTTCTCTTCATCATCTCTACTACCTCTTCTAACTTGTTCCTAAGCGTCACAACATTTATTGTACCAAATCTTAACCTTAAACAATTGCCGGGTCGTTGCCGTAAAATTTCCATCCTTTCCGAGGCTGTTCTTATTTTTGAAAGCAAGTTTTATCCACTACCGGCTTGCTAGACCTGACGTAGCTTCACCAGAGCCCCGTTAGCCGTCTCTTTGAGCCGTTGCCCGTCCCTCACGACGAGGACGAGGGTTGGACTTAGAGGGACTAAGTCCAACTAAGTCTAAAAAAGGCAAGTAAACCATTAAAATCTAGCTTTTTATTATAAGATCATTATGACACAGACTCAAATACCTTGCTTATGTCACAAAAGGTGGCCACACCACAGGCTGTATAATAAAGTAAAAAATGTACCTGTTTTAGAAAATAATCAAAGTCAGCATTGGTATTATTTACTTCTCCTAAAACCAAACTGAGATTTGTTAAAAAGACTGAAATATTTCCATTGACAAAGTTTGTGTATAGAAAAAGAATGAAAATTTGAAAGTCCATCTATCATATTCTTGTTGTGATAGTTTCTGATACATACATATGCAGTCATATTTTTTTCATTTTTCATGTTGCATTTACATTTTTTTGAGATGTAAGTTTTTTAGACCCGTGTTACATTTATAATTTATTGTATTTATTTTTTAAATAAATTACTACATGTCTGTGTTAGAATGAGACCATCAACCTGCCTTGTAACTTCAATAACTGAATTTATAAAGTCATGGATTGGGTTTTGCAAGCTCTTGAGGTTGAACTCAGAATTATAGGTGTTCATTTTATCCAGTTAACTTTTTTTCCAAATTCTACCACCTGTTTCTGTTAATTTATTATGAGGAAAAGTATAGTGGATAATTCGTATTGACTGTCACAGAGACCTGTTTTACCGGGTGGAGGTGACGTTCTGTGACAAAATGATTCCCAACGACCCCGGCTTCACCATGGAACTGTCCACAAGAATGAACTATCAACAGCTGGGGTCAGCCGTTGCGCAAAGGGTCGGCACTGATCCAGCACGCCTACAGTTCTTTAAGACGCAAACGTGAGTTAGTTATAAATATTTAATAGTTAAATCAAGTTTTAGCAAATACTTGTAATTTGTCATGTTGGGAGATAGTAAACTCATTAGACCATCAGAAAGTGCAGAGGACATCATTGACAAAGTTTACATGAATATGATGTGATTAGAGCAAACAAGTTTTAAAGTAGTTGCTGAATTAGTTTTTTGTTAATTTCATTCTAATATATAACTTATACACTATGATCTTAGAGGTTTAGGAGGAAAGTTTTAATACAGGCAGCACACAGTGTCTTTTCAGGTCTGGAATTGGGAACACATAACCTACTCTTCATTTATTTTATGGGATACAATACTTTAATATAGGTCTATTATTCCAATGTCATTATGACTAATAAATATTTTACCATACAAGCAAGTATTAAAGTACTTTTTAAGATAGCCTGAAGCTCATATAAGATGGTTGTCAATAAATTTTGTATTGATGTTGATAGCAGTTGGCATATTTATCTAGAACATGTGCTTCTAATATTGTAGATGCAATAAAATTTATGAGCTGTCCTGGAGCTTAGAAGTTAGAAGAGTACTTGAGTTGATTTAATTTGTTAAAATATTTCAGTTTTGGAATACAAATATCAAGTATTTTATGTACACAAGATCTTTTGCTATACAAATACAAACGCAGATTTAAATGTATGGAATTTGTCTTTTAAAAATTGTCTTTCAAATTATTTGATAATCTGTGCCATTATAGGTATAAGGACAGCCCCGGCAACGCATTGAGGTGTACATTTGAAGGCACGCTGAAAGATCTCCTAGTGTTCTCCAAACCGAAAGGTGTCAAGAAAATTTACTACCAGCAGCTATCGATACCTGTGTTCGAATTTGAAAATAAGAGAACTTTCAAGGTGAGTGGATTGAGTAATTTAGTATCAGCATCTACAGCATCAGCATAAAAATGCCATCTTCTTCTGTCTTTCCATTGCTGTCTCTCCTCTAGCATGAAGACTTCCCGTTGTCTTCTCCATGACTTCTCCATCTTTAGTCAACTGTACATGTTCTCTACCATCCTCTTCAAAAATCCAAATCACCTCATTCATCCCCTCTCATTCTCCTCTTCTGACACTGGTTATATCCAAATTTCTTCTAGTGACATCTTTCTATATTCTCCATTCATAATGTGAATAGTTTAAAATACAATTTATTTTTTCACAATAACTTTAATCTACAATTCATTTTTAAATATTTGTCGAAGGTTTTATGGTTTTGTAACAGAAAAGACTGACTTTCTAAAAGGCGATTATGATTAAATATGATTTAATTCCAATAATATTAAATATTTTTTAGGCTAATATAACTAATCAAGGTAAGAATACAACATACCACATGTTTTGTAACAGGCTCTTGAAGTTGCATGCGAAATCTTTCAAAATTTTTCACAAAATTTCATAACTGCCTCTGAATCAGCTGAAAGTTTCTCTCCTCAAATTTAAAGTTGTTTCATACCATGTCGTTTTGCTAGCGATATAACCATTGCACACTTGCTGTGAAATCTTCATTACCTTCCTTCGGTTATTATGAAAATATAATAGCTTTTTGTTGGAAAATAAGGTCTGATATTGAAACATCTCTGCTTCTTTGTATACAGAACCATAAAACCAGAGCTTCACTAATTTGTTTATATTCTGATTTTTACATTGATTTTCTTTCATTAGAACACTTTTTTGAAGCAAACTTTTCATTTTTATCACAGTTCCTACACCAAATCACCTTCTGTTACTTCACCGGCGCTATATTTAGAGGATAACTGTTTTTATGTTTTGACTTTATCTAATCTTCCAAGGGCTTCCAACTTTATTTTTGTTGGAACAAACTTGTTCTAACTTTTATAACTCAACTATATTGTACATTAAAAAGTAGGAAATTAAATCAAAACAGTAAACACTTGTAAAGGACTCTGTGACTGTAAGATTGTAGTGCGCATCTGACAGTGTCACCTCTGAGACTGACGTTTTATTATTTTAAGACACGATCAGAGTTCATTAGCTTTGACTGTCCGTGGTGGGTTAGAGGGAGAATGAGTTAGGAGAGCATAGTCAGTAGTAACCTACTGAAAGACCTGCCCAATCCTCACAATTCTTATGCAGCTGTTTTAAGTTGAAGGTGATGTTTACAAGTGTTATTGATTGCTCTATATTTATTTTGCTTTTACTACACAGTTCCTTGAATTACATGGAAACTTCAACTATTGACACTCAGAATTACTGAGACTCCACTGTATTTGCAGTGTATTTGTCAAATGAAGAAAAAATTAAGTTGCATTTATTTATAAATCCAAATATTTTTTATTTTGATTTGTTATTCAGAAAATAAATTTCAGACTTTTTGTATTTTACCTTAAATGTAGTATCTGATTGTATTATGTTTCAGTGCTTCTGGGTTGGTCCCAAAATGAAAGAGGAGAAGGAACTAACATTGTACCCTAACAAAAATGCCAGTGTCGCGGAACTCTTGGAGGAGGCTAAGAAGGTAGTAGAGCTATCACCTGATGGCTCAGGAAAACTTAGGTGAGCACATTTAGGTGGTAATTATACTTACATAAGACTAGCATGTCGTCTTAGAGTAGATAAGAGCTGTCACCTGGTGGCTAAGGAATACTTAAGTGAGCACATTTAGGTGATAATTATACTTACTTAGAAAAGGTAAGGTCTGTTGGATATTGAGTTTGAGTATAATAAAACTGGTGCTTTAAGTAAAGAGAATTTCATAATAAAATATTTAATCAACTTTAACAAATTCTATGTTCAGGGTCATGTACCAAGGAATAATTTATATAAAGTACAGTAGAGTCCCGTTAATCCGACCTAATTGGGACCGAGCCCTATTCGGATTATGTGATTGTTCGGATTAGCCAGAATTACAGAAAAATACGGTTTTAAATTTGAGAATGGGTCTATTTTGTTATAGAATTATCAACATTTTTATTAAAATATGTTTTCTGACTGTTGCATTGTATTTCTTGACAAATAAACTTGTTTGCGAATACTAAGCACATTTACCGTATTTAGTGTGAGAGTTCTATTGTTAAGCAATGTGAGCGTACTGGATATTGTACGGGTCCACGCGTTCAATAGTTGTACGAAACTACGCGTCATCCAATAGACTCTCTCTAATGCGACAGAAGACAATAACTGAATTTATGTCTTTTAACAATTAATATTGTACTCAATAATAATATCAGTACTGTGCGTCCAATTTTTGTTTGATTTCACTTCTTAATACAGTAATTTAACTCATACTTAACCTATAAGTTTCAATTTGGTACTGTATTTAACTTCATTATTTATGTACTGTACCGTACACAATTTGTCTTAATAAAATACTGTGTCTATTTAATTAAAGTTTTCTTTGTTTACGTACGAAATGATGCACCCATTTTCATTTTTTATGTAACTAGTTCCTATAACTGTTCATTATCGTTATAAATAATTCCTCCTGGACCTGTTCGGATTAACCGACGTTCGAATTACACGTGTTCGGATTAGCGGGACTCCACTGTAATTGTTTTGCGTTTAATTAAAAGAGCTATATATTTATAACTATAATTTTATTTAAAGTTTTTTTTGTATAAAAAGTATGATGATGATGACACTACGGATACTACATGTTACAACTTATTCACTTCACAGTCACTATGGATTGGTCATTCTGTGGCATGGAGTAGAACTAAATAAGAAACAACAGCTGCTGGAACCAAATTTTTCACTAAACTTTCTAGAGAAATTAATGAGATTAATTATCTGATAACCTTCAAAAATTAACCGAAAGACTATTTATATTGATTAAAGTTATATTAGCCGGTAAATCACTTCGGTTTTAACCTGCATTTGCTGGAGAGAAATTTGGATATGTTAATTGCGAGCTATTAAGACACCTCTAAACCATGCGTCCAGTTATATGCGTGGAACACCGCACGGTTGGTCATCAGTACAAAATCCATTTGACCATGGACACTATAGAATTATGATATGCTGCTGTTGCGCATTTATTGAATTGTGAGGTTTTTGAAAGGGAAAATAAGCGAAGGGAAAAACATCCAGTGTGCTACTGAACCGTTAAAGTACCAGATTGTTTTACGATGGAAGGTTGTTCCAATCATCCTCTGTTCCTGTCAATACCCAGAAAGTAGTACAATCACTTGTACAATATGATCTGTGGTACAACAGCTTACAATTTTTGCCCCAGCCGGCTGCGGCCCAACCCGTGCTTAAAAGCTTCTTATATAAATGACCTCATTCTAGAGCATGGGACCTGCTTGCAGTTTATAGGTGGCTAATCCACCTATAGTTTGAATGTTATAATAGTTTTTCAATTACATTTTGCCAATAAAACATCAAATATATGTTTCATCTGATTATATTATGTCATATTAGAGTAATTTGATATGGTTTATAAATTAATACTGTTCACTGTACCTTTGCATAAAAATTAAAAAGAATTTCGAACTTTAACTTTTGATTTTAGACATTGTATGTACAAGGTACCAAAAACAGTCATCTACTGACTCTTCATATGTTAAAATTTTAAGGTATTTAGTTTGTTAGCACTAACAAAAAAAAAACTTTTGCAGATTAGTAGAAATAAACAGCAATAAAATCAACCTTGGACCAAAGGAAGATGCGTTATTAGAAACGTTAGTGGGTGCTCAAAATACAACAAAAATGTACAGGTAAGTTACATTAATATTAAGCGAAATATGTATTTAAACATATCAGAAACAACATATTATGCACCAATTTCTTAAATTTTACTTAAACTTGAAGAGCAATAAAAAGAAGTTGAACTGGAGTGAAATTCAACATTTTAATTTGTTTAGTTAACTGTTGATATATGATCACTTATGAAGGTCAACTTATTTGTAACAAAATTAACATGTCAGTTAGTCCCCAAACTTGGACATGGTTTGGTACTATTCCTGCTTCTGATGCTGGGATTTTTAAAAGCCATGGTGTCATTGCCCTGTAGTAAAATGGTGGTAGGCATCAGAACCAGTGATTCTAATATGTAATTGGTATTGGTTGATGACTAATGAGAATGTATGAAGTATGGCTGAAAAGTAAATGTGGATTATGGCTATAATTTTCTTTATTTTTACTTCTTCACTACTTTTTTCTTCAATATACTGCTATTAAAATACTCATTATTAGAACGATCCTGACAACAGATTTTTTGAGTTTTCCACTTGTCAAAGCATTATTTGAAGTCTTCTTCTGAGCACATGTTCATAGTCTCTGTTGCTTCTCTTCATTGAATATCTTAATTCTTGTTCAGTTCAATATAGCTATCACTTTTGGGAAGAAAACAAGGTTACAAGGAACAAATTTGGTGAGTAGGGTGGATGTTCCGTTATTGGAATATGCTTTATAGCAATGTCATGTGTAGTCAAATAACCAATACAGTGTTGGCCAGAGTGTTATCTTTGTTGAAGAAACATCAATTATTTTTCCACAGTTCAGGTAATTTTCTCAGTACTCATTCGTAGAAAATAATGAAATTTTTAGATAGAGGTCCTTTTTTCACTGTTTGAACTTCAGGCACCCAATTCATGTACAAGGTTCCATGAATTTAAAAACCTCATTGTTTTCAATTTTTAATTTTAGTCTCCTTGAATTGTTTAAAATACCAGGTGATATACTTAAAAAACTTAAATGATATACTCATTGCCATATACTAGAAAAGAAATGAGTCGCTGTGACTTCCTAAATTTAACTGACTTCCTAAATTTAACTAAAAATTTAAAGGATTACGTCCGGGTTACCGGGCTTTTTAATAACATGCTTAAAGTCCCACCATCCAGAATTTTTTACGGTTTTTATACCAATTCACATAAATAAATGTACTTCCAGTTAAGTATGTTGTATAGGGTACAAATACAGCTGATCTATCAGTAATAATAACAAATGTTCACGATGAAGTTGGTCGGTCGTCAACAACATCGTAGTTGATGCCCTATGTTTTCATAGTTGTCATTCAGCTGTTTCAGCGAGTGTTCTGTTATTACAATTTTGAGGTTATATTTAAGTTTGTTCATAATTATAATATAAACAAATAGGGTGTATGTGTAATTTAGGTTTAATAAAGTATTATGAATCATTCAAGGTCCCCATTGTATTAAAATACTCTTAGATGAGTGGTGGAAGAAGAGTACCTAAATGGCAACTTTGTAACTTATATTTTTATTCTATTCTGTAAATATTTTTAAATAGCCAAAATCATGATAGGCTTATTCGTTTTTGTTCTGTTGTACAGTGTTAAATGGTTATTATTATGGCTATCACTCATAAGAAAAGTAATAAAGTCAGTAAAGGAAATGGACATTGCTAATCAATATATATATTTCAGTTCCTCATGAAAAAGTGAGAGGAATTAAAAACATGCTGTAATAATTTTAATTTCGCTGATAAAATAATTAAATGAGTGGATATGTTCAAAATAATCTGTCCTTTTAGTGTGCTTGACTTTATTGAGTAGGGATTTTGTTGAGTACTTATTTCAGTTGTCAAACCAAAAATTAAAAAAAAAAACTATATTTTTACATTTTATTGTTGTTAGTTTTTTGCTTTTATTGTAGTACAAGAAGATTTTGAGTAAATTTAGTGTTAATATACACGTTTTTGTACAAAAAAAAAAAAAAAAACTATAAAAATTCACCAATAAATATGACATTTTATAGTAACCGTATACAAATTGCTAAAAATGGTACGGCACTTTTGGATAACACGTGCAAAATACTATTGGTATTATTGGCTAACATTCCAAAAATATGGCACTGAAAGATTAACATCAATTCTTAATTTTTTTTTACCAGCAGCTTGTACATGGGCTCACACAAACGTGACAGCTTGACTGACTAGTCACCAGAATGTAGAAGAGAGATGTTGTGCAACTCAGTTGTAGAATTTAACTTAAACACACTGTTCCACACTGTTGTCAAGAATAATAATACCAATAATTGAAGAATAGTAATGCTAAAAATGTATTATTGGCAAAACAAAGATAAATATTTTACCTCCAGCCAAACTAAGCCATGGTCAAAAAAATAAAAACACATCAACATTGGAAGACCACAGTGATAAATCAATGGTCTTACAAATTTCTTATTTTCTAGGTAGCTTAGAATTGGTGTAATTAAAATGTAACTGTTTGAGGAGATTTTTAAAATTATTAGAACTTTGTTAATCTTGGGCTATGTCAAATTCTAAATTTACCTCCTTTCCTATTATAATATTTTAGGTTTTCCACTGTCCCTTCAAGGAGCAAAAAATCTTCGATTTTACCTAGAAAATCCTCAACTGTACCATCAGGAGATCTATAAATATCCACAATACTTAATTTAAATTTAAAATTTCCAGTAATTTCAAAATCCATTTCTATACTCGTGTAGTTAAAATGAAGTTTAAAGAAACTATGAGTTAATGGATTGGTAACATATAGTGACAAACCATCACGGATATGTGTTTCTATACAGTAAAAATAATCAAGATGGTAATATTTTAATTAATTCCATCTTGTTTACACCACTATTCATTTATACCTAAGACTCTAGTTTTATCATTTTAGAACCAATATAAAAATAATAAAACTTACATTAAATTATTTTTAGTATTATATAAAATTGTAAAATGTATGTATTATATAAAATTGATCACGTATTTATGTTATTTTGAAAGATGCAATGTTTGAATTGAGTAGAAAATGCAGTTGATATATGATGCAATTTGTGCATTAATTGTGTTTTATTGTATTCAACGCCATTTGTCAATTTACTATTCAAACCACAGAAATATTTCATTAAAACTTATTGAAAAGGAAATATTAAGAAGACTGAAATCTTTACTTTTGGAATACTTTTGGTTATTTTACAGATTATCTGAAATAGTTGTATTAAAATTAGTGTTGCTACTCAAAATTACATAGTAAAGTATTAATTTTAATTTGGTACTAATTAATATAAAATATATTAAAAACTAAATTCTATTATATAAAATCTATAAATTAAAACAGAATTTTATTGTTGTTACAGAAAGCACTAGACAAGCAACTTGGCATAAAGCAAAAAAGGCCAATTTGTTTTGTATATGTATGGGTGGTTTGTGTTAGGGCTATTTGAATTTATGTTTTTAGGATAGGAGAGACTCCTAAAGAGAGATTGATTATGTGAGGGTGAAATGAACACTTTGTTGAATTTCTGTTTTCAGGATAGAAGAGATTCCCAAAGATGAGTTAGAGATTGCCGAAGATGAATCATTGATTCCAGTCGCGCATTTCTATAAAGATATCTTCTCCACATTTGGCATCCCGTTCCTAATCAAAGTGAAACATGTGAGTGAAAATTTCATTTGGAGATTCTCTTATTTGTCACATTAACTTCTGTCAGGGTCATGTTTTTATAATTAGTGCCACACGTGTTATTAGAGATTTATCATAAACATTTTTCAAATTAAGTTGAACTTAACTACCAGTGCACTTTTGTTTAACAACTACATATTCATATATTTTGCAAAATGTCATTACTTCAGTCAATAACTTATAATAATTGAATTTTATCATGGAGAATGCAAAACCTTACCTTTGGTTTAGAGTAGCTAGAAGTATATTATGTATATGAGATTACTTTCCTAGTGGCTTTATATTTGTTGGGTTGAGCACCTGCTCAGCAGTTAGTGACTAAGTGGTTTTAAATTAATTTACGAGGGTTGTCCAGAAAGTAACAAACGTGTTGAAATAAAAATGAAATAATAATTAAATAGAAAATTACAATATTATTTACATTTTGAAGGTAAACTCTTGGGCTATTTTTTTTTTTTACATAATCACAATTTAAATTAAGACATTAATCCTAACGTTTTACAAGCTTTTCAATACCCTCTCTGTAAAAATCTGCTGCCTTTGAGTTCAACCACTGGTTTACACTGACATGCAGTTCAGTGTTAGCGTCAAATCATTGAGTAGCGAGCCAGATCTTCATCGCTGGAAACAGGTGGTAGTTACTCGGGGCAATATCCAGACTAAGGCGGATGCTTGAAAACTTCCCAACCAAAACCATCCAAGAGCTCTTGGGTATGATTGGCCATGTGTGGATAAAGTTTTTTGGGAAATTTGGGGAAAATATTCTGTGAGTTACTTAAATGATGATTTTCATGGATTGTTTCATTACCTCACTCTGCTTTCACTTATTATTCCTTGGCCATACATATCACAAATCAGCCAATAAATTTAAATTGGTTTGTGATTTTTCACCAGTAAAATCCTTGACATAGATCGCACTTCTCAACTGGTATGATTTTCAGTTGCAGTGTTCATTTCAAATGTGTTGCAATGGATTATCTCTTTCAGATAACCTTCCTAAGTACAAAACTAGAACTAAAAGAGATCTGACACTAGGAGCAATATTTCAGTTTAGAGAATATATATGTCAGTCTAGCTTATCACAACTGAATAAACATACTGATGCAGAACTAGATTTTGATAATTTTATGTTATTAGTGACAAACTCTCTCAATGAGTGCTGTAAATTAAAGGAAATTAAGGTAAAAACTGTTGTAAGGCGTAATATTAAATGGTATACACCAGAATTACAAGAAATGAAAAAGTTTGTTGTAACATTTTATGATAGATTTAAAAGTAGGTAAGGAACAAGCAATGAAAGTAATTATAAAAAAGATTATGCAAATGTTAAAACAACTCTATAGAAATACGATAAATTACCTTAAAAAATGGCAAGTGAAGAATATATTAAAGACTCTTCTAATAAATGCAAGGCTGCATGGAAAGTTATTAAGAGTGAAACAGGCAGTAGAATAAATTACAGTGACTCAGTAATAAATTCCAGTTCTTTTAATAACTATTTTACTAAGTTAGTAAGTAAGTTGGATCTTAAATCCAATATGAATGACTGTGACACTCTAACATGGTAAAGAACTACAACAGTTGATGTATTAAAAATTGTTGCCAATCTAAGCCTATCATGTAGTGAAGACTGTTATGGTATTTCTAATATGCTTGTAAATAAATTATCAATGAAATAGCTGATTCATTGTCATTATTGTTTAATATGATGATAGAGCAAGGTGTATTCCCTCATGCCCTTAAGGTTACTAAAGTAACTCCTGTGTACGAAAAAGAAGACAAATTCAGTCGATCTAGCTACAGGTTGATTTTGTTAGTACCAATTTTAGTAAAATATTTGAGGTATGTATAAAATGGCAACTAAATTCATTTTTTGTTAATAATAATCTATTTTGTTAGGAACAGTTTGTGTTCATACAGAACCGAAGTAGAATAAAAGCAGTTAAAAATATTGTAGACAAAATTTTTGTGAATTTTGAAAGGGGGGTGTTGATCATCTGCAACATTAATCGACTTGACCAAAGCATTTGACTGCATAGATCATGAGTTACTACTATCCAAACTTTATGATGTGGTATTAGAGGCAAAGAACTGCAGTTAATGATATCCTATTTAAAAAATAGAAAGCAGATGGTAGTGCAAAATAAAGATAGATCCGAACTAAAACCTATTGAAATTGGAGTCCCACATGGTTCTGTCTTGGGCCCTTTTTAGTTTGTTGTTACTGTTAATGGTTTCTCATTTAATGTACGAAGCTCCTCAGTATTAAATGCCTCTGTCTTCAGTTCAGTTGTGAAACAGCAATGGTATCTATTGAGTCTAGAAAAAACATTGTACATATTCTCGGAATATACAGATCACCAAGTGAAAATGTAAGGGCAAGTGTAAACACTAGCAAACATCCTCGAGCATATACAAGCACACAACAAACAGCTTGTACTGATTGGTGACATCAATATAGACAGACTGAAGAATACGGTGGATAATACCACTTTAGAAGATGAACTTACTTCTCACCAAATCAAAAGACTGCCTTTACCAGCCACCTGCATCACCCATAACACTGCGACCTCAATTGACTGTATATGCACAAATTTACCAGAAGACAACATCGACACGGCCATAATTCAGTCCAGACTCTCTGAGCATACTGCACAAATTTACATGATTCACAGCTATGAATTGAAAACTTCGTCAGAGTATGCTTACAAAAGATGTTTCAGTAAATGGAGCCTTGATACTCTTACATCTATCCTTTACAATAAAAATTGGGGCCAAATTCATCTCGCTAGTGACTCAGATGCAGCATACAATATCTTTCAAGGGATCCTACAAGTGTATCTTGACATTGCCTGTCCCAAAAAGAAATGTATTAAGAAAAGAAAAAAGAGAACCTTCCCCTATGACAATGAGGCAGAAAATTTTAAATTTGACTTTCTAAAGGCTCTACATAAATATGAAACAACAGGAAATGTGCAAGATTAAGAGATCATGGTAGAAAGGAAGAAAAATTATGACAAGAAACTCAGACAATTAAACCAAAACGCAAATGCAAACTACAGCTGATAACAAGAGTAAAGCCCTATGGAGCCTTATAAACAATGAAAAAAGAGGAAAAACCCAAGTAAAATATCCACAAATGCATATTAAAATTAATAACAGAGAGACTGAGAGCCCTCAGGATATAGCTGAACATTTTAATACTTATTTTACTAACGTAGCTGAGCTGACGCTGAAAAAGAATAGACAGGATAAACCCAAGTAGTTGAGGTACAGACAACCACACTTGGAATTACAAAAACACGCCAGTCAAAACCACTTCCTATTCTCCGAGGAGTTCCACAAGGGTCTGTACTGGGCCCAGTCCTCTTTATTCTATTTGTAAATGATTTCCCAACACATACCCAAGATGATAATGATAATAATAATAATGTAATAATACATCATGCCTAATGTACGCAGACGACACAACATTCCTGATAAGGATCTCACTGCAGAAGGTGTTTGTGCAGCTGCTACAACCTCTCTAAACAAGGCTCTGAATTATTGTAAAACAAAATTAATGACCTGGCTATAAACCCACAAAAAACAATACAAATTAATTTCAGTAAGAAAAGAGACACTACTCCCAGCATCGCCAATGTAACAGTTGAAAATCATGTAAAATTTCTTGGAGTCATTCTGGACAGAAACCTAACCTGGACTGAGCAAGTGAACAATGTCTGCAAAAAATTAGCATCTGGAATATATGTTGTTCGATGCATTAAATGGATCAGCAACTTGGAATCAGCCAAAACAGCTTACTACTCATTAGTAGAAACTCACATGAGGTATGGACTTGCAGTTTAGGGTGGCTCCTCAGTTGGAAACCTTAATAGAGTTCTTACCCTACAGAAAAAAGCCATCCGAGTTTTGGCTGACTTAGAACCAAGGCAGAGCTGCAGACATGCCTTCCAGACACTCCAGATAATGACTTACTGCGCTATACATCCAAGAAGTTATCATGTATGGACACCAGAAGAATCTCAAAACTGGAAAGGACCTTCATCACTACAACACACGTTATGCAACAAGCTACACTCTACCCATACACCGCACAGCACTTTTCGAGGAGAAACCAACCTACATTGGGCGAAAGCTATGGAACCATCTACCACAACCATTAACAGAGCTTCAGGGTAACGCTTTTAAAAAAGCACTCCATGACTTGCTTGTTGGACAGCCTTTTTACACCATTGACGAATTCTTGAACCAAGACTGGAGGCCTTCAACTGGAACTCAACAATCGCTCTCAAATGTGATGCATCATCGGACTCAAAAATTATTTTTCCAAAACAAGTTTATCTAATTTCTGACTCTATTACTGTTCTTGATGAATATGCTAATAAAGAAGTTTGTCTATTGTCTATGACACCACACTCTTGAATTTCAGTGAAAATTACGACAATCTCATTATGGAAGAAAACCGTGCGTTAAAATCTGTTATGGAATGGTTTGAGACAAATTACTTAGTAGTAAATGACCAAAAGGCTGAGAAAATACTGTTTACTTTAAATAGGAATTATGAAGTTAGTAAACCTGTAAAACTATTAGGGGTATACCTCAACAGCAAATTAAGTTGGGAACATTACATAGATCAATTGTGTAAACAATTATCTAGAGTAGTCTATCTCTTGAGTAAATTGAAACATTGTATAACTATGGATATGCTTCTAGCCTCCTGTTGAGTATTGAAATGGCAAAAAAAGAGAACTAAAAATAATGACCAATCCTAATATGTACATATTCTACTGTCTTATAAGTGTAAAGGAACCATTTGAAAAATTCAAAACTAGACAGGATATTCATGATTACAGGTATACTACTAGAACAAAGCATTTGTTACAACTCTTACCAGTTAAATTAACCAAAACAAAATGCATTCATCTTTTTATGAAAATTAAATTGTTTAGTAAGTTACCATTACATGCTAGATCTGTATTTTTAGTCAAATTTAAAAAAGTTTTAAGGTGCTGGTTAAAAGTTAATATATTTTATTTTGTGGATGAATGTAGTTATGTTTTATATTAAAAAATTAATATTGTGATACCACAACATTAAATTTTTAAATTTTGTCTCTCAATGTATTTATTCAGTTTTGATATTGTTGAGTTTAAAAATTTTATCCATGTTAAATATGTTAATAGTTATTTATTTATTATTGTCAATTTATATAGATCTGTTGGTTGTTTGGTTATTTTTGTTATTAATTATATAGATCTATATATTTACTGGTAGGCTGGATTGAATCAATCAATCAATCAATCAAAGAGAACTTTATTCATATACATCGAGTACAGAAATATGTGTCAATATGTATGTAAAAAATTTTATCTAGTTTAAAACATAGATCAAGATAAAAATGTCATGTCCAGTTTAAAAATTCCTCGATGGAGTAAAAAGTCCTGTCAGCAAGCCATGCATGAGATTCCTCTTCAACGCTGACTCTCTTGTTATACTTTTGAGGTGTCTTGGTAGGAGATTGTAAAATTTTTGCACCTGCATAAGATGGCTTCTTGGTAGTCATGGTGAGTCGATGAGGTTGTAAGACGAAGTCTGTCACATTGCGGGTTCCATATGAATGAATTTCGCCCAGTCTATTGTAATCAGTGTTAAATACATGTGGAATGGTTTGTTGAATGTAAAGAGCCACCACTGTCTGAATTCCAAGGTCTTTGAAAGCACTTCTGCACGAGTCAAGATGATTTAGACCTGCCAATATTCTTACCGCTTTCTTTTGAAGTTTTAGAACTTTAGTCATATTTCCTATACTTGACCCTCCCCATATTATCAAACCATACCTCACAACAGACTCAAATAGGGCAAAATAAGCGACCCTGGCCGTTGACAGATCTGCAACAGACCTTATTCTTTTTACAACATACAGGGCAGTACTCAGTTTTCCTGCACACCATGTCCACATGAGGGGTCCAGGACAGATGTTGGTCAATGATCACTCCCAGGAATTTGGTCTCGTCCTCTACTTCCACCATTGGCAACCCCTCGGTTATAAGTTGCAGCTCTTGTAAACAGGATTTGTTTAGTTTTGCTGTCATTTAGTGCAAGATCGTTCTCTTGACAATATTGTTTTGCCATATTGAAAGCAATGAAGGCCTGACAATCTAAATCATTAGGGCCTTTTTCAGCAAGTATAAGAGCTGTGTCATCAGCGTACATTGTGGTGTGGGCTTGCTCCTTTAGGTAATCTGGGAGGTCATTTGTTACCAATACATACAATACTGGACCCAGTACTGAGCCTTGAGGGACCCCTCTTGTTATATTGAGGGGTTTTGACCTAGCATGGTTAAAACTGTGTTATTAACTGTATATTTCAGCTCTACTAGTTGAGTCCTGTTCTTCAAATAACTATTGAACCAGTTTATTGCATTACCTTGGATTCCTAAAGTCATTAGCTTAGTAAGAAGTAAATTATGTCCCAGTGTGTCGAAAGCTTTACTTAGATCCAAGAAAATAGCAGATACTATTTTTCCAGTTTCAATTTGGTCAATTACATTCTCAAAGAAGTCAGTGATAGCTGTGGTTGTAGATTTAGAGGATAAAAATCCGTGCTGGTGTTTACTGAGCAAATTATTGTCCATGAGGTGGGTTATTAATCTTGTTAAAACGATTTTTTCAAATTATCTTGGAGATGGTTGATACAAGAGATATTGGTCTAAAGTGGCCAGCTTCTGTGCTTTGTTGGTTGTTTCTTAATAGGGATTATTTTGGCAATCTTGAGGTCAGCTGGAAAAATACCCTGAGCTAAGGACTTGTTCCATAATATCAGTCAGAGGCAGTGTAATTTCATCAACACAGTGCTTAAGTAAGATAGATGAGACATCATCTATGCCTGCTGATGGCTTTGATTTCATGCCCATGATGGTTTTCTTAACTTCTGCCTGTGTAGTGCTATGAATAACAAATTCAGGTGCATTGGTGGTGCATTGAGGCTTCCTTGAGATATCTGAAGTTTGACCTGCTTCTTTTAGTGTTATCTCAGCTATAGTTGTAAAATAAGTATTTAGGTGCTCAGCTATTTCGAATGGATTGTTTAATTTGTTGCCATTGACTGTTCAATTCAAGTGGAGTGTCCTGTTTCTTCTTATGGCGTTCATTATTAATTGTGTCCCAGACTGCTTTTGACTGTTTTCTGAGTTGCTTATGCGGTCTACTATTGCTTGCCTTTTTAGATATTTCAGTCTCATATCATAGGCTTTTTCTTTTCTGCTGTTTGGGTTTTAGCAGCTACGCAACCTGTGGTTTCTTCTCTATTTAAGGCTTCTAAAAACTCGGTCTTCAGTCTTTGAGCTTCTGGATCATTAAAGTGACAAGCTCTTGCATTACGCTTTGCTTTGGTTTTTTTTTATAATGACATGTTAGGTTCATTGCAGAGTTAAGTATTTGGCTAAAATTTTTAAAAGCAGTGTCCACAGCTGGTGCATTAAGCACTAATCCCCAGTTAAGTCCCTTTAAGTAGTCACTCAGGCTGTCAAGGTTATTTTTATTAAGATGTCTTCTAATTGAATAAGTTGTGGGAACAGGTGATTTCTTCAGATTCGGTTGAACACAGCTGTGCGTTGTGATCCGAAAGCCCTGTGGTCAAGACATCTACTGTGACTTCTGGTAAAGGGATTGTTGGAGCAGACACAGTCAATTGATGTTGATGTAGTGCTGGTTACTCTGGTAGGTGGCAGTGATAATCTCCTAACACCATATTGTGCAAGAGCGTCATTAAGTTTCAAACAGGGACTGTCTTGAACTAGGTTGTCCACGTTTATGTCGCCATTATAATGCTTTGTTGAAAGGGGATTGTGTTCAAGATCTCTGTTAAGTGATCGATTTGCCTCATCCAAGTTCCCAGATGGTGGTCTATAAACACCCAACACATAGATGCTCTTTTGACCTTCTTTGATTTTGATAAGTTGGGTCTCACATATCATCTCTAGTGCTGGAATTGTATCAATCCTGTCCACTTTATTTCCCAGATTTAAGTGTTTATATATGGCTACACCTCCTTTTTGATGATGCATCCTAGAGAAACTTCCTACCAGTTCATAGTTAGGAATTTTGGTATTTTCAAGAGCATCATGTTTTAGTCCGTGCTCCGTTAGCACAACAATACTAGGGAGGAATTCGTCTAACAAGTGGTTTAGTCTGTTCACTTTATTTGACATGGAGTTGATGTTCTGATGTAATATAGTCAGTTTACTTGTGTCATTAAATTTCTCCCCTGTGTTTCTGTGCACAGAGGGACTATTTTGTTTTTAGTTTTACTTTTATCTTTTGGCAGAGGTCTAAAAAACTTTGATTTGCACCATTACCATGTATAATGTTAATGGGGCTCTTGTAGCTCATTTTCTGTTGCGTAGGATAGAGAGTTGTGGTTCAGTTTTTTGGTAAAAGGGAGTTTGGCTGACTCTCCCTATGTCTTGGTCGGGAATTTGTCCATTTTGTAATAAAATGTTGTAGTTCAGTTTTTTGCTAAAGGGAGTTTTGGCTGACTCTCCCTATGTCTTGGTTGGGGTATTTGTCCATCTTGAGTTAAAATATCATGGTTCAGTTTTTTGTTTAAAGGGAGTTTGGCTGACTCTTCCCTATGTCTTGGTCGGGTATTTGTCCATTTTGTAATAAAATGTTGTAGTTCAGTTTTTTGCTAAAGGGAGTTTGGCTGACTCTCCCTATGTCTTGGTTAGGTATTTGTCCATCTTGAGGTAAAATATCGTGGTTCAGTTTTTTGTTAAAGGGAGTTTGGCTGACTCTCCCTATATCATTTTCCATAATAACTGTTGGAAAAAGAAGCCTTACTTAAGTTTTTTAAGTAGTCTTTTATGTTATTATTAAAGAAGTCGATGAAAGTTTCATCTTTGTCCAATTTGTAGGCTGTGCAAGGGGGCTGGAGCTGAGATGTACCGAAGGAGTTGAATGCACTTTTTAGTGTTGGTTCAATAAAATATTTCTCTGCCTTGGGTGTGCAATGCTGGTCCAATTCCTGTAGTGTTTGCTTATTACGTTTGTGGTATGCAGAGTTTAAAAAGATTCTTGATTTCTGCCTTTTTTGTCCTTCTCTATGGGTTTAAGATTTTGTTCTGCATTTATGGTTTTTGGATGGTAGGTTTTTATTTTACGGAGTTCCATTACTTCTTCAGCCCGAGTTTCCTCAATTTCGTATATGTCCGCGGTTATTGCTTTGTGGTTATCTTCTAAGAAGGTTTCCCCCCTGTTTCTTGTCCCTGAGCACTGGGTAGGATCCATCAAAGTAGCGGTGTATCATGGGCTCAACTATAATAATCTTCTCGGAGACAGAGGTTCTGAGAGTTAATTCGGTCTTCAATTTCTTTCAATAACACACTGTTGATGTCCTCATTGTCAGCTAAAAGTGGAGATAAGGTTTTAGGTTGGTTATCAGGTTTTTGTAGAGTTTCATCAAACTTCTCACCAGGTATTTCTTTTAAAAGTCCTTGGCTTGTACATGAAACATCTTCATCTGGAGGAAAGCAACATGAGTGGTGGAAGGTACACCATTAAGTATGTTAATGTGGTTTTCATTATTGCTAGCTTCATTCTTGTTTGGCTTGGTGTGTAAGGATAGAGTGAGCTCAAGAAATTGAATTCTTGCCTCCAGTTCAGTATTACAAGTTTCCAGGTTATCTTTTACAAGCTGAAATTGGTTGATATTAGACTCCTTTTTCTTCCCTTAACGATTTTACTGTATCTCTCAGGGTGTCTATTTCTTTCTTTAATTTTTTCAGTAATGTCTGTTTGCATTTTTATCATTATTTCATTGGTTTTTGTTGCCTTATGATAATCCTCTTCAGTTTTCTTAAAAGAGGAATGGTCAAGCTTACTTTTGTTAATGGCATCTTGAAGGTCTTTTATCTTCCTTTCATGCATGTTTTGGTCTTTTTCTGATTGTTCCTCAACATCTTTTAGCATTTGTTCTTTATCATTAATTTTCCTAAGAAGATAGGCTTTTTCTATACTATGGTCATTTTTTTCACTACAAAGTAGCTGAGTAAGGGTTTCTACTTGGTCTTCTGCAGCTTTTAGTTTATCTTCTAAACCTGAATTCTTATGGCTAAGGTCAAAAATCTGTTTGTTTCAATTTATTATTCTCAAAAAGCAATAAATTTCCTGCTTCTGCAGCAAGAGTAAGGGATGTTTCCAGATCCTGGGGTTTCATTTGAGGTTAGGTTTAGAATTTTTTCCTCGAGTTCTTGTTCACTGCATTCATAAATTACTTTAGAAGGTTTGGAGGATGAAACCAGATTTTTGGTCTGTTAGCAATGCCCTATTTGCTTCGTCTAGTGCCTTTTGGAGGTCAGGTTTTAAAATTTGAATGTTTGGAATTTCATTTTTAAGAAAGTCATAAAATGGATAAATTTCTTTTTCACTACAGACAGCTGTTTGATGAGTGCCATAGAAAACTATGTGAAATCTCAATCGAGTTTTTAGTTTTTCTATTTTGTCTATAAATGCAGGCCAGGCTGGATGACCTCTTAATTTGACAAAGACTGTATCTTTTAGTGCATACATAGTTTCTTGTCAGAAATGCGAAGGCAGATAACAATAGACAATACAAAGTGCAAAGAAAGATCAAATTGTCACAGTTTTTTCTACGCCTGTATACAATACTGCCTTGAGAATGTGCTACTGTTTAATACTTTGCACAGCTGTATCAGTATTGCATATGTGAAAATGCAGGGGCAATGAATACGTTGTGTTGTTTCACTGAGTGACGACTACGGACGAACAAGCTCAGCTACAGAGGTGTCCATGCCAATGACCTTACTGCCGAAGTGTCAGCTATTTCTACAGTATGGCAGTGGCATACGTGTGTATGATTACTTGCAAGTGCTTTTATTATTTTATCTTTAATGTTGTCATACTTCATTTATTAAGTTGCAAGTAACTCAAAAATGAAGTGTTTTTTTTTTTAAAGAGTAAAATATGTTTAATATGGCAGTTGGAATGCCAGCTTAGTGAGTGGACAGTGCTTAATTTTTTAATTTGAGTTCTTTAAAGATTGAGTGAGTATATTATAAAGTCTTATTGCTAGTTGAACTCACGGTCTCCATGTTAACTTGAGGTGAGCATTTTGTTATTTCTAATAATCTTTTTCCTAGCTAAAAACTCACTTTTCACTTAAACTCACTAGCTCCTGATATTTACTTGGCAGCCATGTTGCATTGAGTAGGTATGTATTGAGTAGGTATGTATTTGAGTAGGTAGAATCTGAATTATTTGTTTTAGTTATAGTTTAGAATATTGTTTAGTAACTTGACGAAGTCTATTGTACTGTTGAATATGTTTAAAGACCAATAAGGATCTTGAATCTACTTTCTGGACAGTCCTTGTATTGTACCTTGTATGGTATGAGGTTGACTATAAAGTTATGGTTTAATTTTTTCAGGGAGAACCATTTTCAGATGTCAAAGAAAGGATTGCGAAAAAATTAGGTATTCAAGACAAGGAATTTGAAAAGGTAAGTACTTTGATAACTTGCTTTAGTTTTCATAACCTTTAGATGATTTAGAACATTTTTCTGTTGCATATTCTGTTCTACAACAGAAACAAGACCAATTACAGGTTGGTCCTGTTGTCATCGTTTCAATGCACTTTGATTGTATTTAGACAGATCTAGTTCCTTTGACATAAACTAATATTTCTAGATTGTTTCAGAACCATTTAAGCATAGTTTTACTGTCTACATTATTGGTTTTATTGCAAACTGTACACACTTCTTCATTCTCACTGTAGTATTTATTAATTTTTTATTGTTATAACAATGAAGATGTTGGAAATTGGTTTGTCATGAAATATATTGATATGATTAATTTTGTTTTATCATTGTAAATCACTTAATTTTATTTAAAAAATAAAAACAGAAAATGAATAATTTTATATTTTTACTTCAGTTAACAGAGTACCAAACCTTGTTATATAGGTTTGTTGATAAAACAAGTTTGTTTTATTTGTTAATTTCTTTAATAGTAGTATGAGAAACAAATAAAATATCATCTTCTTTCCCAACATAAAGTAATTGCTTTTTAGAGTGAGCAAGTAAAAATTAGTTTTATCTCAAAATTGAATGTATGTAAAATGGAAAACAATTTTCAGATAATCAGAGTGGAAAGAGTTAAATCTAGGAGTGTGTGAATTGTATATTTTACTATTCAATCAAATATGACAGAATAGCATGTCCTGAAATCAATGTTGCTGAATACAAATAGTTAAAAATAATTGTGCAAAAACTGGACAAATACTGAAATATCTGAGAGTATAATCATGATACATATTTTCACTTACATTTTTACTCAGTTAAATGTTTTAAACTAAAACTTCTTGACTTTTTCTTTACCATGTAGCAGTTGTACAGATTTATTGAGCAAACTATATATTGGATAATTTTCTGTAAAATATAATTATTGTAAAGGTTTATTAAGGACCTGACAGATCTTTCTTAAACTTGTTTCATCGCCTGTTTGTCCTTCTTTGTAAGAACTCTTAATATAAGATCTATATCTCTTGAATTACTAGTCAAAGGGTTAAAGGACAGTAAAGTAACACATAAAATTCTAACATTTTAACCTTTCCAGCGTTATTGACGCGGATCCGCGGAGGGCCACTACAAGCTCAAAACATTATTGCCGTGGACCCGCGTTTTTGCATTCTTTATTTTCTTACTGCTATGTTAGTTGAATATTTTGCTGCTAGATGGTTCTAGTAGTCATACGACATACAGACGGGTTGCCGTGCCTCGAATTCTGTTACAATGGGAGTGGCAGTTGCTTCTAATTGGCTAAACACTGTCTAGTGGGCGTGGTCCCGCGCCTTTCACAAAGTCATTGACGGGAGCTCCCGTCAAGGCATCTAGCCAGTTAGTGAGAAGCGTCTGGTACAAGCGTATGTATTTCGGTTATCGCTAATTTTCTGTTGTGTCCTATTCTTTTTAAGTAAATTATTCATATTATATACAGCAGTTTCCAGTATTTATTTAGTGGTTTTTACCATTATTCGTGTAAATGGCGAATCCAGACGATTCGGAATTAAAAGATTTGGTAATTCTGAGCAATTACTTGGTCAACCCCAAACTTTTTAATATTTTACTACGGTCATAAAGATGTTCTCAGAAAGCAAGAAATATAATTCAAGCCCCGCAAGGCTGTCCTACAGGTTGCCGAGCGATAAGAAGGTTCAAAGTCCACGCGATAACAGTGGCTTGCGGGAGACTCGCGGAATGTCAGTTGTGACAGCCCGCCACCAAATAAACACTCTGTCTACTTTTGCATTTTTCTAATTTTATTGGTTTGTAATATAGTATATGTTTATCTATAAAACTGTGTTTCATTCCCATACTTACTGAATAAATGATAAAAATATTAGTGACAACTACACTGCTATTTTACGTTGTTCTCAAAAGTTAAAAAATAGCCTAGGAAATCCAAAAATGGCTAAACAAATTTTATTTACCGTTAAATAACTCTATTTTGACATACAGAAACGAAAATAAATTTAACTTTACACATTGAACATTTAAAAAAATTGTAACTTTATCAAAGATCAGGTCTAATTTTTCATGACGCTTAAAGGGTTAAGTTCGACTTGCTGGTAACCATGTTCACAATGAGAAGATGAACATTTTAAATTAAACTGCCATATAGTTGCATTCTGTCAGGTCCTTTTATGCAATTGTAGAGATTGAATTGTTTTACTGTTCTTGTACAATTATTTATAATACATTTATTGTTTAGATCTTTCTGGCTACTGCTGTGTAATTAGGTTGTCACCAAGACCTGAGGTAGTCAAATTTTTGAAAATAATATAAAAAATTTAAAATATATGATGTATTCAATAGCACTAAGTGCTCTTCCTGTAAGTTCTTTGTTTCTATTTTCTATGGAGTGATGTCTAATAATGTTGACAGTTCAAGTTCGCCATCATCTCGTTGGGACGAGCACAGTTCATAAACGAGGAGAACGAAGGCTACAGCATCAACCTACAGGACTTCAGGCCCCACTACGGTCAAGGTAGCATAGACTATTCAACTATTAGTTAATATACTGAACCGATTATTGTTTTTTATTAAATGTTTGGATGGACCGAGTTTATGTGATTCTAATTATAATAATTTGTAATTGCCTTAGTGATTTATGCATAATGATGTTTCGAAGCTGAATCTCGAATCCACTACTTCATAAAAGATTCGTATTCAAGAATCGATTTACAAGATTTAACAATTGAATCTGCCGCATTACTAATTGTTGGTTGACCAGCAGTACGCTAATTACTGTATGCTAAAACATGATTAGAGCTGAGGTTATTATAGTCCCTTTTAATGAACACTCAAAAAGGCAGTTGGGAAATGGACTCATTTTTAAAAATTTTCAAATCATCCTCTGACATGTTTCTCACCACTGCCAGACATCAACCACTCGTACTCTAATCTACAATGGAGTTCCCTCCTCGTGATTCTAGAAGATCAACTGGATCTCCTCTACAGACACAAATGAAAGTGTCAGTGAGAATATGATGTGGGATCAAAGTGAGAAAGAATCAACATCCTATTGTTTAGTGTTAACTATTCACTCATAGGCATGTGTAAATTTAAGTCAGTTATTGTTAGGAGGTATATAGAGATCAACTATAAATGTAAATATAGGGTGATTAAAAAAGAGTGCCGGTTTTTAAAAGACCGGTAAATTTTATTTTATCGGTTGGCAACAATGTTTGACCTTGATTCTATTTCTGACTACATTCCGATTGTTGAAGCAGCTGATATTTCTCTCATTAGTGCATTCTGTGTCTAACCATGGAGAAGTTTACTTGTGCGCAACGAGTGTTAATAGTGAAAACGTTTTATCAGAGTGGAGAGAGTTATGCGGCTACTGTTAAGCGACTTCGCGGTACTCTAGGACGTAATGAATCAACAGTTCGCAGACTCATGAAAAAGTTTCAAGAAGCGGGTTCAACGGTCGACCTCAAAAGTTCTGGACGTTGTCGTTGTGCCCGAACTGAACAGAACTTTGAGGTGGTTCGTGACAGTGTGGCTGTTAGCCCAGCGAAATCAATACGTCGCCGTTCTCAACAATTGGGTTTAAGATGTTCTTCTGTACAGAGAATTCTTCGGTACGATCTCAAATATCACCCCTATAAAATTCAGCTGACGCTACAATTGAAAGTGGCAGATTACCAGAAGAGACGACAGTTTGTTGATTGGGTATTGAGAAATTCGCAGTTTGGTGAGGCTTTTGGTCGGGCGGCGTCATCGGCCCTTATTTTTTTGAAGATCAGGAAGGGCAAGCTGTGACTGTGAATGGAGACCAATACTGTACGATGATTAGGGAGTTTTTGTGACCTCATTTGGATAACATAGACATTGACCAGTTGTGGTTTCTGCAGGATAGTGCCACGCTGCCTGTGAAGCAATTGTGTTGCTCCGTGACCGCTTTCAGGATCGCGTCATTTCTCGTAATTCCGACCATCAATGGCCACCAAGGTCGTGTGACTTAACACCTTGTGACTTTCATCTTTGGGGTTATCTAAAGTCATTAGTCTATGCCAATAAACCCTATCAATGAGTTGAAGGAGGAAATTCTACGGGTTGTCAGCCAAATTGAAGTGGAAACTTGTCGTGCAGTCATGGCTAATTTCATGGACAGAGTTGTTGCGTGCCAGCATAGCAGAGGAGGACACATGCATGACATTATTTTTTATACATGAAATCTGAAGGTTAGATGAACAAATTTATCTATTTGATTTCAGATTTTCATTAAAATAAATCTCTTAATTTGATATATCAAAACCGGCGCTCTTTTTGAATCACCCAATAGCACAGCTTTATCATGTGCCAAATAATTTTTAAGTATGAAATTATCTTTTCTCTTTTTATGCAACTAGCTGTTTCCCGCGGCTTTGCACGCTTTTCGTAAGCTTTGCCCGTGTATTTGAACTTCTGGTTTAATTTAATTATATTTACAACGCCGATGTAGAGTTTGCCTTGTTGCCACGATCAAGAAAATCTATTTATGTTTATAGCCATTGTGCACGTACATGTACTTTATTATAAAGTGGTCTAACACTCAAACTTTAAGTTCAATCTGAAATGTATCTCAAAGACAAATATACATAATAACTTAGCGCCTTCAAATAGTGTTTGGCTATGTAATATACGTAACTGTCTCGTAATTGCAGTTTATACTGTGCAGGCGCTTTGAAACCTTTTATCTTTTGCAGCGCCACTTGGTTGTGAGTTACATCAATGGGCATAGCTTATAAACCTTCTCTGTGGAAAAATACTTATACATACAAATTTTCATAATGGTCTGTCTAATATTTTGCGATTCTATAAAGGACAAACACACAAACATTCATTTATATATATATATATATATATATATATATATATATATATATAGATAAACAAACTTAGAAAACACCTCAATAGAAAACTTCACTATACCTCCACAGATAGAAGTAGCAGATGCGCAGCAATGCAAGAACATAGGACACGAGAAATACAAACTCCAATCATCATATTATTTACTAAACCATGATAAACTCTTTACACAGAGTGCTAATCTGCACAAGCCGCCAATGTCGATATTGCTAAAATTGTGACGTGAGTCAACATTACATCCATAATTGTTGACATTCTCCAATCTATTTTACATAGTAATATACTAAATGGCACTATTAATTTATCCACATGCTATCTTTTTTCCCTAATATTGTCACTAGACTACAGATGAGTTTTAGCTTTGCTTATTGTCAGCTGGAATCATTTCTTATGGGAGTAACTCTTATGCGGGTTTTGTTGTTATTGTTGTTGATAATGAAAGAGATAACACAGCAGACACGTGGCAATACAAGAACATAAATATAGAACATTTGCTATATTCCAACTGATTATTATGAATTCAATTATGAGGGCTTGGAAAAGAACCCAAATTGGTCACCTTCAGGGATTTTTATAAATTTGACTTTGAGCATTCACTAAAAGAAGTGTGTGAAAACGATTGTGAGAAAATTAGAAAGTTGGGAGACATGAATGAGATGGAGGGATCCATAACAATAATTATACAATAAAGATTTATGATTAACATTGTTTGTGATAGTTATAAATAAATATTGTGATACAAATAATCGTCTTCCATCTGATTTAAAAAGTGATGTACAGAATTGTGTGGCACTGTCAAGATCATCTATGTCATGTTAGATAGAGTTCTTCTTTTCAGACCATGTGACACACACACACACACACACACACACACACACACACACACACACACACACTTCTCAGTGCGCATTAGGTAGACTAAGTGACCTGTATGAGTTCAGAAACTTACTACTAGAATCTGAAAACTCCCACTCGTGAATATTTTATCAGTATTTACATCTTGCAGTTATAGATCTTAAGGGAGGATATGGAAAGAATACCAAGTGCTACCATCTGTTTTGTCTGAAATGGAACGATCATGTGACATCAAGAGGTTGCTAACTTTCTGCTGATAGTAACCGTATGCAGGATGCTTATTTATTGCATGATCCACAAAGCTCTCAAAGTAAATGAGTCACAGTTCCTCAGTGAGGTGCTCTCATATCAGAAGGAGAGAACTCGATGTAGCACCTGCCATGAGAGAAAGCTTCATTTCTCTCAAGTCAGGCTTATAGCCAGAAGAAAAATTTTTCATACTTTGGCCCTTCATTGTATAACGGAGTCCCGTACAGTTTATTAAAATAAATATGAGTTGACATTCAGTTTGAAGCATTTTAATATTCTTTATTACTTTGTCGTTTTTTTTACTTATTTCTTTATTGTGATTGTTAAAACGGTTGATAACTGAATATGCTTGAGAAATATAGGCATTTTTATTTATTTATCCATGAATAGAGGAATTTTAAATCAGTTATTCATAAAATCACAATATTTCCTTAATTTTTTAACTAAAAACTTTAATGCTACGTCTACAGCTACTAACCAAACAACGATAATGGTCATATAACAAAGAGCTTGCTTTGGCCTGGTTGCTTGTGTCACTCTTCCAGACAGACAGCACAATGTGCAAGACTATTTTCTGGTCAAAATGAATCATTGTTTATTAATTTGGTGAAAGGCAATTTCACATGCCTCTGTGTTGCTGAACCAGAATGATTGAACATATGGCTATGACTTCTGTCCAATTATTACTCGTACAGCTAATCTCATTGATTGATTATCGATTTTGAGTCTATTTTGAAAATTCTGTTTATTTGAGATTTGGCTTCAACACTTAACTACCACTCAGTGTGGTGCACCCAGCAGAGGGACTGGATCTGATAACAATCATCCAATATGACAAAGAAAACTGCCATGGACATCGATCTGTTGAGGCTCACCAAGCTGAAGGGACAACTGAGTATTAAGAGTTAATATTAGTGAAAATATAACATAATTAGAAAAAAAAATCTAAATTAGTAGAAGGGATTTTCCAAAATTGGTTGTATATCTTCAAACTGAACTGTGATAATGTAATTATACCCAAGCAATTACAGTTTATTGTTATTATTTATTTTACTTTTATTTAAGTGTTGTAACAATGAATATCGTTGATGGATTTTTCAAAATTGAAATTGAATGAATCGTGGGATTGAGAACTGAATTTGATCATGGTGAATCTTACAGAATTTACATAGAAACAATAGGAGCCTAGTACTGTGTTCGACAGCGATATATATTAGGAAACAATTTAACTGGCCAGGGAAGCTGTCTGATAACCATTCATTGGTGTTACAGCGTTAGAAAGTGGTCCAGTCCACTTGACAGCTGATTGATCACTATGAAATTTGTTGTTATATTGTACGTTGTGTGTATAAAGGAAGCCCTTTTATTGATTTCAAATGCTTATTAAAACTTCATAACCCAGTTAAGCTAATTGTGCAGAACCCCTTTAGGCCAGCTGTTGACTATAGATCAATGAATATTACTTTAATCTATACTTGTGATACAAGAGAACTGAAAATGAAAATAGAACACCATCTCAGATGTTATCTGCACTCGTGTTGTGTTTGTAGAAATGGCTGATCCTAGTTTCATCTATGACGATGAAATATTAAACTATTTTGATAGTTTACAGTGATATTAATATTAAAAATTAACAACAAATTATTGAAGAAGACTGGAATAGTGATGTTGATCAAATCAGAGTGAAATTTCTTCTGAAAACTTTGTGGTAATCGGCTGTCAACTATTGGTCAACTGAGGTATTTCTGCGGAATGCAGGCACATCGACTATAGGTCAACCAGATATTGTCACTTGTTTTTTTTTTTAACTTTTTCGTAATTAAAAGCAGGCATAGACCTGGACCCAGACAAAATAAACCTAATTACAATGTAGGTTGAATACCATGTTAGGAAATTGATCACACCAAAAAAAAAACTTCAAATAAACAGTAAAATGATTAACCCTCCTAGTGATGAATATGTTTATTATGAATGATAGGTGCATTTGGAGTGTTTCGTTGGGGTTTTCTTCAAAATTAATACAAATTATTAATTTTATTGAAAATACAACATATCATATACCAAAATATTCATAAGAACATAAAGAACGATTTTAAAATAAATAAAATTACTTACCTTTGTACATATCCCTTAAAACTTGCTCAAAAATTTAAAAAAACTGGTTTTTGAAAAAGTTTTTTTTTTACCACAAAAACCACATAGTATAAAACTCACTAAAGAAAGATTTGAAGATAGCCAATTTTTTCTAAATTTCATGAGGATAAATAATATATACAGTTTTCGCACAATATTTTACTTGAAAAAACTTTTATGATGGAAATATATACACTATGTACTGTACATGGAGTTACATGAGTTATGAAAAATGGCCTTATCACTTACATCAACACCTCCCATAAACTGATTATATTTGTGGATAAGGAGTGGTTTCTTACCTTCCAGACCTTTTTTACTTTTCACTATTTTATCTTCAGCATGGCATGCTGTTGTGAGGACCATGACAGGCTTCCGGGAAACAGTTTGACGATAACTTACTAACAACAAAGCTCCTTGTCTAAAGTATATACTTTCTCTGGCACCTAAAACTGCTTGCTTTACAGCTTCTGGCAAACGTTGAGACCTCTTGTTGATTGTTCCAGTGAGAAATGTATTCTTTTGTTGTAAATTTTTTGCCAGAGGTATTTTAGTATAAAAATTGTCCGTAAACAAATGATAGCCCTTATCAAGTAGATTGCTTTTTTGTAAAACTTCCATAACCACTTTCTCAGTAAATGGAACACCATCCCTATCCCATACAGCCAAATAATCTTTCCCACTATATAATTCAATATGATAAACATAATTTGTCCCACTATCACAAACTTCAAATTTCTTGATTCCAAATTGTGTTTTTGTTTCTCATATATTGAATGAAGGGGCACCTATTTTTCATTCCAATCAACGATTCATCAATACAAATTTCCTGGTTTGGTGTGAAAAATTTCTTGAATGAATGGTGGTCTAAGAATGGTCTAACTTTTTGCCATGGGTCATAGCCTGGTTCGCCTTTTTGAATTTGTCGAGCCGATGTCAAGTGGAAGAAAAAATTTATAAGTTGGAATTTATTTACAGAGAAATATTTAGAAAACCATGGTGTGTTTTGGGATTCCCTTTGGTCCCAGAATTTAGTCAAATTTTTTTTACCAATAATTCCCATATTTATTATAAAGGCAAAATATCTTTTCGTGTCAACAACGTTCAAGTCAATCCATTTTTTTACCCTGGAGAACCGTTTTAGTGTATTGTCACTATTTATTTTTTCCAAATTATTTTTTTCATACAAGTTTGTTTCCCTGACAAGCCTAATCCAAAAAGAAGCTGTGAAAAATAATGAAACATATTCAATGGGAGGGCTATTTTTAGGTGGGCAATTTTTGACACCAGGGTTTCTGACTTCAAAATCATTACTGATGTTCTTTTCTGGCTCAGGGTGATAGGCCCTTATCCATGGTTCAATAGGCCCAGGTACCTGTCTTTGTCGAGGTCTACGTCTAGGATTACAAGCTCTACTAGTACTAGGCCTATGTACATTATTAGTTTCTTCATCAGAAGATGACGTACCTAGGTCGTCAGGATCAGGTTGAAACTCCTCGCCACTGCCAGATGAAAAGTCTTCAAGATTTGAATTATAATCATCGGGAAAATTGTCTGCACTGATGTCACTGTCACTTACATCACTCATTTGTTCTTCTAACACATTTATAATATCTTCTGAACGTAAATCCTCCGCCATTTCGAACGTATTACAATCGGAATAAACGAAACAACACCGGTAAACACGCCGACACAACTCATAGGTTAGCGACTGCGAGTAAAACACAAACAACGTCGTAACAAATACCAGCTGTTTGTTTATTCTTTTGAAGATTCGTCTGGAGACGGATCTAGAGGAAAGAGAAGACGTTTCTGTACACAATGCAGTAAATAACGGCCGAACCGAAGATAGCCGAGCAGCGACAACGATTTCGAAGGCATGTTTGAACGTCGACGCATCGACGTCTATCATTCATATTAAACGAATGAACGTCGCTAGAGCGGCTTCTATCACTAAGACGGTTAACCCTTTTAGGACCGCGCGTTTTCAGATTTTCTATGCCTAAAAGACCGCCTTGTATTTTTAAAAAGTGTAAGGGTTTGGGGAAAAATTGTATATTCTAAAGTAGTGGAGATATTTCAATAATTTTTTCAACTATTTTTTCTGCATGAAGTGACTAACAATAAGAAAATAGGTTTTACTTTGTGCAAATCAAAAAAAGGTTTATTAACACCTATAAATAAAAAAAAAAATTTTGGTTTACAGGAATTTTGTGTAATCTAAAAAAAATAGAACAGTCCACACATATAGATACATGTATTTACAAGTTATTGCTTAGGAGATTGCAACTTATTTCAATACTTTTCTTCAATAAATGGCTGAGATACGAGGAAAAATAATAATAATGGTAAAAATTAGAAAATAGATAGAAGCAGAAAAAGATAACTCAACGACAGAGAACAGGCCAATTAAGCAGTAATGAAACAATATTTTGTCTCTAACTCAGTTATTTCATGGTCTTATTAAGTTTGAAAGTTTATGAGAACTATTCTAAAACTTACTCATACTAAAAAACTAAAAATAAATTATTTTGCACACAGAAGAAATGTTACAGAACTCCTGACAAGTCTAACAAACATGTTAGGTGAGGCACACTCCATGTAAGCCTTTATTACATTTGACACAGGCAGTTCTGGATCTCTTCTTTTTACCACCACTTTGAAGACTAATTTTACTGCATACAGCACAACATTTTTCTTGTTTCCCTGGTAACTTGAATATTTCATAAGTTTGAGTAGAAGAGCTGGCAGCCGGCTGGTTGTCTGGAGCATCACCGCCGCCACCAGTACCACTGGGATTCTTCATCCGTAGCCATTCCTTAGTTATGTCTCTAATAATTGACACAACAAACTGATATCTAGTCATAGGCTTACCTAAACAATTTAGTTTATACAGAATATACGAATTTAGAACCATTCGTCCAAAAACGTTGAATACAACTTTTTTCCAGAATTTAACTGTACGCCTCTTATCCAGAACGTAATAAATCTTCAATACTATCCTCGTTCAAATGTCTTTTAGTCATTTTGAAGCACGATAATCATCTAAACATAATGAACAAAACGTAAACAAACTCGGCAGGCCGCGTCAGTCAGCTGGCACTGGCGATCGCGTGTTGGTCGCGGCTGAGAGCTAGCGCTACCAACTGCGCAATTTATCATTTCCCACTCCTCTGTGGATTAAAATTTTACTAAATTCAAAGATGATTGTGAATGTAGAAACTATCAATAGATGTGGAGTCAAAATTTGGTTGAATCAAAGTTATTAATTATTTTCTTATACCCATAAAACCAAACTACTGATAAATCGTTAGTTGGTATTTTTAGCCTAAAAGACAAACTAACGATATATCGTTAGTTGGTCCTAAAAGGGTTAAAACCATGTTCCTAATGGTACTCTAGTGCTATTGTACTTTTATCCATGCAATTATGGTGTATGTAAATTATGGTAAATGTGAGTCAAATAAAAATTATGTTTTATCTATTTGATATTTTATTTTTATATTTTACAAATGATTGCATAAAAGCATAAACAAAATATTTTAAATAATATATAGGCTGTTTTAGAATTATTAACTTTCCTTCGTAAAAACAAGAAATAAAAATATTACAGACAAAACATTTAATTTTTATAATGTAAAAATGCTGTAATATAGCAGAAAATAAATACAACCTGGGGACAGTTGGTGAGACTTTTAATGTTACCTCAAAGTGTTAAGATTAAGTGTCAGTAACAGATTGATATTGATATAATTTGATTTTGTTACAGGTGGAGCCACGTCCAAGCCTTGGCTCGGTCTAGAACACGTCAACAAGGCTCCGAAACGTTCGCGTTTCAACTATCTTGAGAAAGCAATCAAGATTTACAACTGAACCGACTCTTCTACTAATTTATTTATTTTAATAAATTATTAATTTCCCCAATCTCTCAATTCGCTTCTGTTTTCTCAGTTTACACAGGCCTACAAGCATGGCAGAGCCGTGCTTGGCTCAGTTCATTGTAAAAACTAATTTCAAATCACTCGTACTCAAGAGTTAGGTTTTAATGTGCCACTTGCAACTAATAGAAAGGAATTGATTTATTGTTCGTTTTTGTGCTGATTTGTATTTATTTTTTGGAAACACTTCCTGAAATGTTTATAAATTAATAATTTTGAAATCTATGAAGTAGTGGATATAAAACAGTTAATTATTTTTAATAAAAATAAAATATTATCGAATTTGTTTCATAAATGCATAAAGTATTATTTTTAAAGCAGTCATAACTTTTTGATATATTGTAAGTTCTGTATATTTTTAATCAAGGTATTTTGCTGTTAATTGCTTCAATACGGAACAAAATACTTAAAATATTTATTGTCAAATATTATTTACTTTTAGATACAAACTGTTTAAAAACTACCCTTCTACTGAATTGTTGACAAATTCTTATGTAGTTGAATGCATTACCACTCATAAAATATTTAAAACCAATAAACTCATAATTTCTTTCAAATAGTTTTAATGTACATTAATCAACTAAAATAATTGAGCTGTTTTTCGACTTGGATCAAAATTAATTGACAAAAAATTTGTATAAAATAAGTTTGGCTATTATATTGTAAATCTTGTTTTCTGTACTCATTTAAGTATACTTTTTATTTATGGTTACAAGATATGTTATAGTTTACTTTAAAATCTTTTAATTCCGAATGAAAATTGTGTAGGAATTGTATATTTTAAAAGGTTTAGTTATTATATTGTTTAATTATTGTCTACCATTTATGTTCTAAAGTAGTGGTGTATTTTGCATTTAAAACTCCAATGAATTTTCTAGTAAGATTGTTAAAAAAAATCAGCTCTATGTTATAAATTGTTACACTGTAAAGTATTAGGTTTGCAAATTTATTTAAAATTATCAATTTTAAAATGTTTATTAATTTAGTATCACTTAAAAGGGTTTTAAATTTAAATATTGTTGATCAATAATTTTGTAGTCCTGAGAAAATACTGAGGACACAATTAGTCGTGGGATTACATGAACACTGGTAGTTTTGAGTGATTGTTACCAAGTTTTTATATATTTTTTTAATAATGCATGTGATTTATTTGTATAAATTTTGTTCGTACGAATTTTAAACTTATTATTTCAGGCAACATTGTTTTTGGGGCCTGTTTAAAAACCTGTTAACTATGGATGAATAGAAATACTTCTTCCTGTATAAAGAAAACTAAAATTTACCCAATCTGGTAAGGTTTATTAGAGTGATTAATATTAGTTAAGCTTTAACACAGAGATGTATAATATTTTTGTATAATTTCAATCATGAATTAAATGAAACTTGCTGTCAGCGGCTCGAAAACTTCACTTAAGCTTTAGATTTTAATGTATTTTGTGATAAAAGTTTTTTTAGACGGTTTCGGAATGGGTTGTTCTTTTACTCATGTATAATAATAATAGATGAACTGAAAACTGACTGGATACATCATTATGTCTTTATACACTAGAATATTTGATTGCCTATACACTTAATTGTCAAAACATAGCTTCCCCTATTGAGTTTGAGCAACAACACAATACAATGCAGTACAGTATTACGAACTACAGCCAGCTTCCTTTTTTAACTGTTGTAAATAAATTTATTTCGTGACTTGTGCTGTATATAGGTTGGCATTATTAAAGCATTCAAATGTGTTACTATCGATGGACTCAACTTATGTATAGGTCATTTTTAATGGATGATTAAAACAGTTATTGCCTATTTCAATGGAGCGTTTCATTTACAAAGTTCCTTTTATTAGCCTATCTGTCCATGGAGTCATTAGATACTTTTCACTTTAATTGTTACTATTTATTGTTTTAATTTAAGGGGTCTCAAAGGTTCTTGTAAAGAAATGATTTGGTGTAGAATATTGGATGTAATCACCATACATGAGGTATATTTGGCAATAATAATTTTTGTGAACAACTGCCTGAGCCATGTTATTTCATTTTCAATTTATTATCTGTTTTGCTTCCATTGTGATAACTATTTTATTTTTGCTACTTACAGCTCTATCAGGTGGAAACAAGTAAGAGATTGCTCAGGTTGGTGCTGGAATCTTGTTGATATTAATGAAAGTGTTTGTATGTCTACTGATTTGTATTTGTTAATAAAAGTATATAGTGCAATGAAAACAGTTAAACAACAAAAGATTTTAACTTATTAATGTCTACCGAACAGCTTGCCTATGATATCAGCTGGCAAAAGAAATGCCTACATTCTAATTATTGCCGTAAATTCCAATCAAGATATTTTATGAAGAGAGTAAAGTTCTCTTTTAGTTTTAAAAACATATTTAAGAGTTTGTGTATCACAATCACAAATTAAATTTTTTGATTTATTTATAAAAATTTGTTTAACTTTACACATTCTTTTTTAGTGTAAACTTTAAACACTAATGATGTTACATACTTGCCATTATAGATGAAACTGTTGATAATAAAGAGGTATAGCTAAAAGCAAATTAGATCATATACAACAGATCACTTGCATAAGAGCCAAATATCACACATCCGAGTTTACGCATCATCCCTTCTCTCCATATGGAGTAAATGGTGGATTCCTTAGTTTGACTGTATCCTTCGATAATACCAGAGAAGTATTTTTAGTGTTGTAAAAATAAAATGTGTCAATTATCCCGATAACATAATAGGGTAATTTAATTGAACTAATGATCAAAACTGGCACTTAGTTTTAATTTGTTGTGTCTCATTAACCCTCTTAATGTCAGATAGGTTATAAAGTTCTAACGAAAAATGTCAGCCTGTTTTTGAAAAGGACCCATGAAGAATGCCAGGGTAATTTTCCTGTGCCAAACAGCTTTTTTTTATAAAACCCATAACTTTGGTATTTATTGTCAGACGTTAACCATTGATGTCTTGTTTTTAATATAAGTAATAATATTTACTTGTTACAACAAAATTAATTTGGTATTTTTTACTAACTTATAATTTTTTTTATGTTCAACATTCGTGTTTTTGATATGTTATAGGTTCACAGTAGAGTTTGCGTTGTTGCATCAATCAAGAAAATATGTACACATGTAGGTTTCAGAAGCTAACTTACATGAAAAATGTCTATTTCCAGAGCTATTTTTGATTTTTTACACCGATCAAGTAAATATATGCATATGTAAGCTTAAAAAGACTACTTTGGTTACTTGTGTTCTACTGGTACAAGGGATAGAATGGAAAATTCTTGCAACTATGTTAATTCCAAATTTCTAAATAACCGTTTATAATAAGTTTTGCGTTCTTAATATTCTTGGTGTTTTTCAGACTGTAGTCTAGAAAAGAAATAGTCATTGAGGCATATTTATGTCAATTCCCTTGTTTTACCTGAAGCCACAGTAAAAATATCACACAATATGTCAAAGGATTTAGTATGGTCCAGTTTTGAGTACTTAACATGCAAACATTCACAGCTTTGTTGATTATGGTGGGTTTTATAATAATGTTTAACACATTCACTGCGGATGACAAAATTACCGGTGACAGAAAAATGCGGGATTTTCTTTTTTTTTACTTACCCAAAACGGAGTCAGGATAGCTGAAAGGGTTGTCCAAGGTAGCCCGTAAGCTTCGTTGGCCGGAACGGGTGACGTCATGTCCATGCTGAGTCTGCTAATCATCCGCACCGGGTGCCGGTCCCCGTGTTATATGTGCTCGCAGCGCACTAGGTTTTGGCACAAACACTCGCGAATTACACGTATATAGTACATGAATGACACGTAGATAGTACATCAATTACACGTGTGGGGGTGGGGGACGCCGCCTTCACCCTCCCTAGGACTGTTCGAACTCGACTCATTGTCTTCATCAGATGAAAAATTATCGTCTTCCTCCATTATGAGTACATACACTTACACAGTCAACAGACACTATAATCCACTCACACAATATCGCAAAGCATACACAACAAACAAAAATGGCGAACCGGCGACGAATCGCACCAACTGACTCACTGAAACAGGCACACCTCGCTATGAGTGTTACAGCCTTCCCGGGCAACTGCTCAGCTCACACTGAGGCAGTATGAAAGCAGCTGCCGTATGCCGAGCTCGCTCGTCAACCGCCCGGCGCGCCATTTTTGCATTACGAGCATGCTCATCACCCGCAGTGAATGTGTTAAATAGTACTTTCAGCAGTGCATTAGATAGTTTAAATTGGTCACTGGTAAAATCTGTAGCAAAAAATAGACAGTAACTTTGTCTTTGCAACGTGCATAATACTACTGATCAAGCACTGTGTACTTAATATTCTCTAAAGTTTAATGTAAACAAATGTTTTCTATCTCTGATAAACTTCAGCTGAAAGTGTTAACAGCTGTTTACTGTCAGTTAAATTTGGATTGTTTTTTGTAAATATTATATTTACCCATTCTTCCAAATTTTAAAATATTCCAGGATACTTTTTTACCTTTTTCAATATAACAGCTTTCATTGGACTCCAACAAATATAGTAAAGAAGAATTATCCAAATTGGACCAGCAGTTTTAGAGATAAGAGCATAGTTACACTTTTACTGATTCATTTTTTCATAAGATTACAAAGATGACAAGCTAAAAGGCCTGTTGAATGTTAATTAATTTTGTTGTTATAATTTTATCATCCCGATATCCTCCCGCTGGCTGTGACACTGTTTGAGAACCGCTCAAATTTTAAATTTTACATCTTTCAATGCATCAAAACTGGTGTTCATATCAGTAAAAGAACTATATAATTACAAGTAAGAGTACGCCACTTCACATGTGACAAAACGTGCTTCACTAAGGTCGCATACACAATTTCAAATCTATATAGCTCATTGTATTCTCTAGATGTCCTATGGACAGATAGACACAGTCATAAGGAAAAAATATGTTTTCATCCTCCCAGCAGACAAAAGATAAATTGTGTCAGCACACTGAGTGATAGCCATCAATAATGCTAAGTCAAATCCCATGGTTGGACATGCACCATCATAGAACTCATTCTTGTCTATGTAGAAATAAAGTATGCCAAATTTGAAGTCTAGAGATATAATATTTCTCAAGATATCTTGCCACATCATACGTTTACATTTTTTTAGCAAGATATTATAGCAGTGTTCTAATAATAAAAGGTCTGGTGAGCTAGTCGGGCACTAATCATACAACGCAAGAGTGCGTTAAAGTGAAATATTGTCTCCGATATTTTATATTGACTCCAGTCTATTATATACTTTTTCTACTCTATGAATAAAAATGTCATTTCTTAAAATCTCATATGGTTTTTTCACAGTTTGCAAATTTATTTAATCTGCTATTTTCCCGTTGCCATCATGGTTACCCATAAGGCCTATGTAAAAATATTCACTAACTCTCAGCCAAATCTCATGGACACCATCATCAAACTGAGTGTTGCTAATATTAAAATCAAACTTATGCAAACTGAATGTGTACAGGTCAGTTCATTTCAAGATATCATCCGGAATGTCTGTCAGACAGACAGATTGAGATAAATACAAATTTTCCAGGCCCTCTTGTGATAGGCCTTACTAACGCTCAGCCAACGTATAATTTTGTTTTAACAAGAAATATACAATATATCAATGTACATCTCCAGGAGGGTTCGCTTCTGGTTGGCTTATACTTTTCAATTGAACTCTCACTGGGTACAGCACAAAACCCAATGTGTCACCTAAATAAGGACAATTCTATAGATGTCCACAAGCGGCACATCCTGAATTCATACATCTGAGATATAACATGTTGAAATATAGGGGAGCAAGAGAAGATCCAACAGATATAGCCTACTGAGGATGGCTGTTGGGGGTTGGTGAGACTCCCTGTTATCAGTCTGAACATAGGGGCGTGCTACCTCTACCTGCTTTAACTGCAAACAGTGGTACAGAGCTGGCCTCCTCTTACCCATCCCAAATACCCTGTCACTAAGGAAGCAAGCACAAAGTTCCCTTTAGGATTAATTCCAATAAGAGGTTTCTCAGCTACTTCCCAAAAAAAAATGGAAACAAAAAATGTTAATGTTATGTCAAATTAAAATATTTCAGATACATTTATAATTAAGGTTTATCAAGTAACATAAAGAGTTAAATCCTAATAATTTTTGTTGTCTTGATTTATTGCCCAGAACGGTGTTCCTACAGTAGTCTGGCAATGCTACTGTACTGTTACCTTCAAAATGAGCAGATGCTAGTCACGGTAATTTAATAAAATCTTGTTTAATGAAAGCTGTGTTAAATATTTAAATGTTTTAAGTAGTGATTTACAAAATTGCAAGCCCAAGATAATAACTTAAAGAGCTCCATTTAATGTAATCAATGCCGACTTATTTGAACCGCCCAGTCAACAGCACAAGTTAAGATGGTAATGTAATAACAAACGTTTTCATATGTCTAAAACTACTGTACATACTAAAAAACAGTACACTTGTACCTGTCTTCTATCAAATTTTTGGTCTTACTCGGATCTCAAGTTCCTAAATTATGAATTTTTTAAAGTTGCAATTTGGTTAGAAACTACCAAAAACTGGTACCTTCTTTGTTCTTACTGACATAACTGGAAATTATTATTTGTAAATAACTAGATTTATGTGTCTAAATACAGAAATAATCTAAATTAAAATTAACCCCCTTAATTCTAGTTCTATTAGTTATTTTGTGATTAACATTCAAACACGGGTATCTATTCTATTTGATCCAATAGTAAAGGGATTCACGCAGAGACCAACTAAATTATGAGTGAACAGAAGTTGTATCCCAACTATTGGACTTTCTATAATTTTGCCACCTGGAGCAAACGACTTCCCCTGACCTCTAGCTGAGGCTCTGCTGTTTACGTGGAGTGGCTAACTCCTACCTTGTATTGGTAGCGATGTAATATAGTTTAACACATTGATTGTGGTAGATGCACAATTGCACATCGCAACTACTCTTACTACTTTGCCTCCCAAATTCGAGACATGTCTCGTGTCACAGTGAAGGTTTTAAATGATCTAACCAGTCTTTGAGATAGCTGTTTAAAAGTGTACATGAAGTCGACACAGTCTAGATATAATAAACATCTTTTTAAATTAAACTAATTTATTTTGAATATTGAAATATATAAAAATTCGATATAGTGTGGTATATTCTAGAACAATATCAAAAAGTAATCCGATTTATTATTTTAATAAATTCAATGGCCAAATAATAATTTAATTGTTTCTTGATCAAGCCTTTTCATAAATTGTATATATATATATATATATATATATATATATATATATACATTAAATTGTATAGATGGTAATAGCCTTATTTAATTTCAATAAACATTGAATCGCAAAAAGTACTTGCTCTGCCGGGAGTCGAACCCGGATCTCTCACTTGCCGGGTGAATGTGCTACCATTACACCACAGAGCGCTTACTTTTTCCGATTCAATTATTTTGTATTTGGCCGTATCTGTGACATATGCGTTTAAATAAGCAAACTAACATATGATCGGAAGACCAAATACCTGTCAAACGACTTATTTACATTAAATTGTATAAATGGCAATTTATATATATAAAATTGAAATAAAATAAGGCTATTGCCATTTATACAATTTAATGTAAATAAGTCGTTTGACAGGTATTTCGTCTTCCGATCATATGTTAGTTTGCTTATTTAAACGCATATGTAACAGATACGGCCACATATATATATATATATATATATATATATATATATATATATATATATATATTATTACAACAAATAATTCTTTTATTACAAAACTAAAAAAAATACATATATCGATTTGGCCACGTAATCACTAGTAACAGGACCATTTAAAATTGACTGAATTAGTGTCGTACGGAAAGAAATTTAACATTTGTACTGGTAGAACATCCTCTGGCGAAAGTAGTGTTTGCAACCATTGTTTCCAACCCATATTAAAAATCACTGTGTGGACTAATTCGCTAGCTCCTGATCTTGGTAATCTTCGTAAGTTACAAAGTTTAACTACAATAAGTTTCAGATGTTTGCTTAGATTTTGTATCAGTACAGATTATCCAATTAGCATTTAAGATTAGTAGGATTTTATTTAAAAAAATATTTGGCACAAAGGAGAACTAATTAATTATTGATGGGTAGATTAAAAACTGCATACTAAAACAAACAAAAATTAATAATCAAATATGCCTATTTTAATTTTTTTACCACTTCTTAAGTAAAAATATTATTTTAATTGACTGAGCGTTTCATTGAATATTACAAAAGTTCCAAAGAAATTGAGATGTATTAAATGTTGGTTTGGTTGAGTCTTCCATCAAATCTTCTCTTCCACATAACCAATTATAGGAAAGGTCTAGGCAGTAGATCACCTTGAAGAGGTCGTCGTCTAGCTCTAGGATTTCTCTGATGGTGGTGTTTACGTTTATGTCTAAGCTGGCAATTTCCCATAAATTGGTCAAATAGTGAACCATCTTTCTTATGTTTATGTCCATTTATCAATTCTACACCCTTTTTCAATTTTTGTCCCTTAACTTGTTCTATTTCATGTAAACTAGCTGTTTTTTCAATGATTAGTTTACTTTGTAAATTTTTATTTTGTGATATCAAACGTCCCTGAGTATTTTTTACATGCATGTTTGGACTCATCACTTGAACTTTTTCTTGATGTGAATTCAGATCTCTAGTATAAACAATACCATTTACTCTATCAGTTTTCTTATTTTGCCTGTTCAGTGTATTCTGGTTGAGATTTTTTACTGAGAAAACACCTTTTGTCTGTTTGTTTTCTGTGATTGAAGTTTTAATTTTTATTCTTCCGTGGTGGATTCCATTAATTTTACTCTTGATAAGTTCTTTCCTTTTAACATGTCCGGGATCTTCTTTTGCCTTCTTTTTTGGGACTTCTTTCGGATCCATATTTTTTGGCCATTTTTCCTGGAAATAAACACAACAGTTCAATATTTAAGATTTACTTTAGAACTGTTATTGACAAAGATAATTCATAGAACTTACCTTCCCCTTTTTTCCCTTTTTGCCTTTGGGTTTGGAGCCACTGGAATCAGCAGACTTGCTCTCAGAGATAGATCTAATTTCAGAGGAATCAACTGTCTGGGACTCAAAGTGCTCTAAGGTAGTGTCAGGTTTGGTATCCGAGTTGAATGTTCCTTCCTCCTCTATCCTTATTTCCTGGAACAGTGATAGTGTAAAGCTTATTGGTGAGAATGAGCAAATTTAATCAGATAAGATCTGAAATTTAATGTTATCCTCATTTGAAAAAACGCAATATAAATAAAACTAATATAACATAAATTGAATATTGCCAAAATTTAGGATATTTCACTCCTTTTTACATACTGGAAATTTTATTTTGCTTTTCCTTACTACTGGAAGATTCTGGAAAATATAACACAGCAGTTCCCCAACTTGTAGTAGTCTGTGGACCACTAAGTCTGATAATAAATCTTGTACAGACCACCCTTACCACAACTATAGATTATTCACTGAAATTATTATCAATTGACGCTAACTACAATAGGATTGATATCTCTTATTATTATTTATAATTTTCAAATTAATTATGTATGATGTATTTTTATAGTATATAAAATACAGTTTATAAGTTGAGGATTTTAACTTGAATTACCTCATTTTATCAAAGTCTTCAATACAACTCTTTGTTAAAATAACCTAGGTGCTTCAAAAATATTTTTCTTCTGTGATGTTTTTCTTGGTATTACTTTTGTGCTAGAATTTTTTTTACTATTGGGACATTCTTTCACAGAGATAATCTCAAATCATTGTTTGGACCAAACCGATTTCTTTAGTTGTGTTTATCAACAAAAATTAAAAACTATGTTTACACAAAATATTGAAAACACTAAGATACCATAATGTTCTTTCCAACTATTTTGGTAGGTTAAGGGTGTTTTATACTAAAATTTTTCTGTTTAAACCATGGTCAACAGTTTTTTATTATCATTTTGAAGTTTAATAAACTCTTCTTGAATATTATCATGGCTTGATGATGAAAAAAGGTTTTTTATTAGGTTTTCATAGTTTCAGTCTCATTATTATCATATTCAGGGCAACAACAAGTAAATTCGTCCTTTTCAGCAAGTCCCTTCAAAATCTGGTGATATTGAAAAGTTTAATCTTCTTCTTTAGCTATCCAGTGATACATTTTACATAAAAATGGACAAAATTTGTCATTAAATACAAATACACCACCCAATTTTTGATCTCCAAAACCTTGAAAGTTAAATTCAGTTGGTTGAAGTGGCCATAAATATCTACCAAGTGTACAAATTGCATTACAAAAATTTATTCACTTGACTGCTCCAGGAAACGCTGTATTTTTAGTATCAAGCGTGCCTACATATAATCTCTCAACAATCCATGCACCTCAGTAAAGCCGATGATTAAAAAAAATCTGAATCTGCTCATAAAGATTTTTAAATTAAGAGTGTGGCACACTACCTAACAGCATTCATTATCCTTACGACCAATTTAATTGCATACAACTATTCCGGCTTTTTTTATACTGATGCTTGTTGATGTATTACGCAATCATCATCACTGTGGATGGCGTTTGTTGTTACTAACATTGCTAAGCCCAAATGAGATCATAGTATAGTAGCTCTATTGGAACAGGATTCAGTTGGCCTGTTCCACTAAAAGTAATTATGATTTTTTTAACATCTTTTCCATCTGATTGTGTTTTAAATTCTTGAGATTTTGACTGTTCTTTAATATCGTTGTTGTCTCCTAAGTAATGAACAAAAACCAACAATGATTTTTTGTAATATTCATAAATTAGATACATTCAGAACGTTATATAAAACAGAACTAATTGGTATCTAACTTTACTTTATTGTAGCGCATTATTAGATCTCCTGACCTCGAGGACTACTAGAAAATTGAAAGTGCTAACTGTCTACATATAATGTATTCTGGTTTGTTACAGTGTTGTGGGTTAAAATGCAGCTGATAATAAAATAATATAAATCCAAATGTCTCATAATGATTCTAATACCACTTTTGATTGAAATTACATGTTCATTTTCAAATATTTCATAGTTCAAGTAAGAGATTGTACAAAATTATTTTACTATTAAATAAAATTAATTAAGAATTACTTACAATTATATGTTTTAAAACAGGACATTGTGTTTGTGTTACTTAAAGGAACCTAAAAATGTTCAATACTTTGAAATAAAAAAAAAAATACTTAGGCATATTTGAGAAATTTTATGACTTACAACATTTCATGTACAGTAAATAAATTATGTGACAAGAAGAGTATCATTTGAAACATTGAAAAGTATTACATAAAAAAATCTATATGTATTTTGTTAAGAAAAACTAAAACATAATTTATTGGTAAATAAACTTAGGATTATTGGTAAAGAATAAACAATCAAGAGGATAATTAAAAACAATTTAATATGTAAGAAATGATTAAAAATAGTCATGTAACAATTTCCCAAAAAGGTATCTCCTAAACTGGTTAGTTTTTCATCTACCTGTTTAAGTGTGTTTTTTTACTACATGTTTATATATAAATAAACAGCTAAGCTATAAACTTCAAGTTTTGAATGATTCCTTACTTTAAAAATGTACATGACTGAAAAAATCATACAAGTTATCATTTTCAAAATAGTGACTTTAAAATTTTAATGCCAAATGTCTATTATTTGGTGGAAGCCTGGTGCGTTACACCTTTTGGACCTCATCCAACAAAAAACACATATGTATACTACTTTGCTTCTCTTTGTTGAAAACTAATAAAGTTAGATTTATTACAGTTACAATTATGCTCATAACTCTGATATAATGAGAACAAGATCCTCATTTGTTGGTGTATCTAATTAATACATCTGCAATTATCATTACTTGAATCTATCCAATTGCCTAATGACTGTTTTGTATTTATTATCACAGGACTAGCAGTTCTCGCCGTTTCACATGTAATTTCACTTTGAAAAACAGGAACACCATAACCATATTATTATTTTTAAATGGCATTCCAAACAATTCTGAGATCAGTTGTAGTCACTGAAAGATATTCCAATCTCTTGATCAGTTTTAGATTTAAGTTTAAATATGGGACCTTGAAGTCAGAGAGTGAAACTGTTTTATAAGTGGCTCTCAAATTTCTCTATTATTTCATGACATTTTATTGAATAGGTCCAACGATTCCATCAACAAATAAAGTACTTTAGGCCAGTGTGTAGAAATCCTGAGTGTAAAGGCTTTTCAGTGAAAACACTTATGATGTAATATAGCATGGCATTTTACTCTAGTTGATTAAAATCCCAATTTAAAAATCCAAGACAGAAAAGCTTCTGCACGTAACATGACATTTGTAAACTGTAACTGATTTTGACAGAAGAATAACAACATTTACTACCACCTATTTAAATGAGTAAAAATTATTTTGCTTATTATTTATTATTATAAGCCAAAAAGGGAGACTACTAGGGCATAGCACGAGGGATTTTTGAAATAGAAATAGGCCTATATTAACCAGGGACCCTAAGATGTCTATGTAAAATTTCAGTACAATTGGTCCAATAGTTTTTATGTGATTATGTAACAAACACACAGAAAGGCACCATTAGATTTTCATATAATAGTATAGATAGTATCAAATATTTTTAATGCGCAGGAAATATGAAATATAATTATGGAACGGAAACTTAAAACTTTGCGCCAAGAATCAATCTAACAGGTTTTCCCATTTATTTCAACATTTTGCCTTCAAAGCACCAATCTGTGCATTATATATTTTCAAACACTTCTCCAAACTATTAACCCTTTGGCCGTTGGACGCTTAGCGCAGCTGTCTAGCATAAATCACCATGATCTAAATCACTGTGTTTTTTGTACTTTACTTAAATCATTCTAAAAACTTTACTATTAAAGCATAATTTTTTTTTTGTTTTTTTTCCCTTTGACTATACTTTAAGATAAACATATCCAATCAAAGCTTCATTAATTTTGTATATTTAAAAATTACTAAAACCTAAACTAAAAAAGTTTTACAATGGAATTTTTCTTTTTAACTCAGAAATCAATATAAATAAAAATACTTTATATATAACATTTTTTATTCTATTACATGTAATAATGGAGATCTGTGATTATTTCCAAGAAAATTGAATGATAACTAACACATCAATAAATTATTTAAAATATGGAAAAATCTATTTAAAAGATATTCTTACCAGTCTTCTTAGTCAGTAAGGTCAGTGGAAATTTGACCTTGAAGATGTTTTAGACATACTATTCTTGTACATTACAATTTTTAACAATGTAATACGTACTTTAGCAGAAATTCAAATTCAAAGTATTTATTGCACATCAACATTTGAATAATTATATAAATAATACAAAAATATGTATTATGTCTATAAAAAATAATAAAATCATCCTTATTTCATATAGCTTGTAATAGTTCATTTTATGGTGTAATAATGAATAATTGCATGGGTTGGGATTTTTAAATTGACTAGTTACTGTTTTACTTATTGTTTGAAAAATCTTCCAGCATTTCATTAACACTGTAATAAGCTTTTTCGATGAGGAGGTTTTCAATATTATTTTGAAAATTATAATTTTTAAGCTCTTTTAGTTATAAAGGTAAACAATTATATAAGCGAATTCCCATATATAGTGGACTTTTTTCAAATAAAGAAGTTTTATAAATTGGAAAGGCAAGAAGATTTTTGTATTGCTCAAATGTGTTTGGATTTTTATGGACTAAGTTCAACAATTCAAAATTATATAAATATGGTAGTGTGAGTATTTAAAAAAAAATTTAAATAGCAGCCAGCAGCTCTCTCTAAAGTTTGCACCAATCATTGCACTCAGAACAGCTCTTTGGGCTATGAATACTTTTTCAAAATCAGGAGATAAACCCCAGAGTACAATACCATATTTCAGAATTGATTGTATATAGGCATAGTATACAATTTTACAAGTAGAAATAGATATTGAATCTGCTAATATTTTTATTGCAAAGCGAAAAGAGCCTAATTTGTTTACTAGATCATTAACATGAAATTTCCAGTTTAAATTCTCATCAATTTTCAGTCCTAAAGACCTATGTTAATTAACTAGGTTTAATCTACCACATTTTAAGACATTGTAATTGTTTTTTATGCATTGCATTTGTTTCAGTTTGATTTAATTAAACCAAATTTAATTTAGTCCAGCAGAATTGAACCATTCATCAAGTTTATTTAGAGTTTTTACGATTAATTCCTCCATATTCCTTATGTTGATTTCTTGAATTAAAATATTTATATCGTCAGTGAATAAAATAATATTAGTATTTTGAAAGTCAATTGGTAAAATGTTAATGTAGACTAGAAAAAGAATTGGACCTAAAATTGTACCTTGTGGAACACCATAAGCTGCGCTTTCCCAATGAGACATAACTTTAACTGAATTATCATTCATAATAGTTCTTGTTTTCTGTCTTTAAAATATTATTCTAAATTGTTTAATGCTTTTCCTTTAATTCTAATTTGAGATAATTTAGACAAGAGCAGTTTATGATTTACATAGTCAAAAACCTTGGATAAATCACAAAAAATACCTGCTGTAGACTCATCCAAGGCCATTGAAGCACTATTGAGAAGGGTGTAAGAACTAATTCAGTGCTACTGTTTTTCCTAAAACCATACTTCTCATTACATACTAGTTTGTTGATTTCTAAAGATGTTGTTATTCTATAATTTATTGCCTTTTAAAAAATCCTTGAAATATTGCTCAGTAACTAGATGGGTCTATAATTAAATATTTTATAATAGGTGAATCTTTTTTAAATTCAGGAATAACTTCTGATAATTTAAGTTTACTTGGAAAGTGTCCGTGATTAAATGATTTATTTATTACATTGGCTAAAATCAGTCTTAATACATTAACAGACAGTTTTAACAGTCATATAGGAATACTACCCCAGCCACATGCCCTACTTTTATTTAAACTACGAATTTTTTCTACTTTCTCTATTGTTACAAACTGAAACAAATTTAACTCTGATTTTGGAACACTTGCCCTAGTATTAGCATGGTTTTTCATTACAACTTTGGGTAATAACAAAAAAACAAAAATTATTATATAATTATGTACAAAACTTGTGTTCAAGATGCTCTCCTCTTCTTAGCACCTGTGCTTTTGTCAAGCACAGGGGATGGACATCTTTATTACAATGTTTGCAGTCATAGTGAGTTTTTTCATAAACATTAAATGTCTTAGGTTAATCTTTAGTGATGACAAACCACCAAACTAGGCCTCACTATCTGTTTAAATAGCAAAAGTACGAGTATAGTGATACTATGAAATGTCCTCATTCGAGGACATCAGCGGATCTTGCACAACATCCTTAAATGAGGCCAATACATCCTGGTGCCCAACTGTCTCGTGGACTAGTCAAGATCACTTAAAGCAGTAGAGAAGGTGTTAAAAGGGATCCAGTGAAAAAATTTTAATTTTACAACTCTATAACTGTAAATAACATGAAAAAATATTAATTTTATTGCAAGTATCAGTGTACTTGTATTTTATGAGGAAACGATAGTTGGATTCACTAGACAATGCTTTTAGAATTACAATATCGTAAAAATATATACCTGATCAAAAATAAGACAAGAACAAAGGTTTGATTATATGGAATTAAACTCAAGGGATACTGTACCCTTTTAAAACCAGAACAGATCTAGGTGTTGCAAGAGGCTGGAGGCCTGAACAAAAAATCAGAGTTGGTTTCTCAAATTTAAGAAAATTGATAAAATCATGGTTGCTAGACACATGATAAATACTAATATTACACCATTATTTAACCCTATATCAAAGAAACCACTCACTTCACTTGTGGTCACCCTGGGACAATTGTTGAGATAGCTATAATCAGATTCAGATTTTGCACCAACATCAGTCACGTTTTTATCAGCTGTTATAGAAGAGCTTGATACTTCACTGGCCAGATAGTACACTGAACATACCAGTAAGGTTCCTAGACACATTTTCTTTCACAAAACGAATAGTTTGATAGTTCATGATTGTAGTATCAGATAGTCTTTATGTGATATAATGAGCGATAAACAATCAGCCAATGGGGTTTAAATGAAAATAATCCTAAAATATACTTTTACGTACATTTACTCCATTAATGTGTTCAAATAAGAAAAATATCCATTTCAAAATATACCCAAATATAAAAATAACAATGAAGTATCAAAAATAAATATCAGTCTGTGATTTAGGTTCCTTTTTGCCTCCTTTCTTATATTGTATATTGTACTGAAATAGTATAAAATATAACATTTTGGTTTATTGGAGACATTTAATTTAAGACATTGCCCCTCCTTTTCATAAAATCGTAAAAATGGTTCTTGAAAATGTCTGTCTACATGAGTGTATGTATTAACCATAACTAAATGAACTGATATTTTACCACATTTGCTATTTGGGTCATTTGCCAATTCCAGACAATTTTTTAAAAATTTTTAAGACAAAAGGTTAAATTGCTTCTAGAACTTGAATTGAATCATAATTATTAACATCCTTTAATTAAATGGCGTACACTGCATCCAGTAGTTCTTTGAGATTTAGTTTTAATTTTTGTTTAAATGACATTTAAGAGTCTAGCTGTTTTGATACAATATTAACCATTAATTGGTTGAAAATGTAATGAATCCCATTTTTATCAAAATTGTCTTAAACCATTTTGATAATGTGTAAAGAAATAATAGTACCTAAGATAACTTAACCTAGACCATCTAGAATTATTCTGTGGAACTATTGAAACAACAAAATACAATTTCAATGTGAAAATGCAGAAAGTTTGTAACACATTGAGAATAATTTTATTAACTCATTCTAGTTGCTGAACCAATGTAACAGAGTGCTGTGTTCAACTTCTGGGTATTATTTTGCATTATTTATTAGCAAGTACAACGTAAGTATCAGCCAGAAACAATTAGAAAGCTTGTTTAGAGCCCCAGTGTACTACCAGAGACAACAGAAACTACATTAAGTAAAAATATAAAATTTTAGTTTGGGTTCTTAAAAATCAGCAGTCCCAAGTGTGTTTTGGTTGGATATTTATATTTTTGTTTCATTTTATAAAACTTTACTGTTTAAAACTCAAGCATGGAAAAATATTGGTATTTTTCATGAACATCTGTGAATCTCTCTCGATAGGAAGCTGAGGCATGAAACTTTGGATCATAAAGTGCTTCTATACAAAATATTTTTTTTAACTCTAAATCTTATTAGACTGTGAAAATATGAGTATTTTATTTTATGAGCATTTGTACATAACAGAAACTATTGAACCAAAAATATAAGAAATTCAGTAAGATAGAGATAACTAAGAGATGTTCACTCTCCAATCCTCAGAACTCTGTTCACTCATTTAGTACAGCAAACAGGTGATGTAATGGTATTTTGATATTGCTTTCTCTCTAAAACTCATATTCTTCAAAGAGTTCAAAATACCTTTTCGGTGGAGTCTCCCTAAGTGTTGGGCTTGTTGCAGCCGTACTGGTCGCACCTGCCTAAGGCCGGCCCTGTATGAACTGGTTGATTGACAAAGCCTGATCTCATATATGGTTTTTAGAAAATTAAAGTTCCTATTAACTTACCATTTTGTTTGTTTATTAAGTAACTGATGTAATTCAATTTTTGTCTGTAGCTAAATTTCAAATTAGTTGACCTAGAGGGTTGAAATTTAGTGTGAGGCTCCACCTCTACTATCTGTACATTAATATTTATACGGAAGGAGTACACTACACGATGTGTTGTGTAACAGGCTCTGCTAAGATTGCATGTAAAACTGAAAGCTTATAGCTCATTTTATTATAGAGATGTCCTGTGGTCGGGTAGACAGAGAGACATCATACAGGAAAGACATTTTTACATTCTACCAGCAGATAATAAAGAAATTGTGTCAGCTTACAAAATGATTGGCCTCAATGATGCTCAGCCAAATTTCATGCAACATGTAAATCCGCAGATGATCTTTATCAAGATATCTTGCCACAATATACACTCACATAATTTTTTTTAATTGAGTTAGGTTTTGTGTAGGGTATTTAAATAAAAAATTTTAGCTCTATTATTTTTTCTTTCTACAATATGAATACTCATATGAGTCTTTTGTTATTACTGAACAATGGTAAATGTCCGGAAAAATCCTTGATCCTTCTCATATGACTGACTGCATTCAGCTTTTTTATAAATTCATTCTGCTATTCTCTTGTTGCCATAAGACCAATGTAAAGATATTTGCTAATGCTTAGCCAAATGATGGAGTGACATGCACCATCATCAAACTTTTTATTACCAATATATAAAAGAATCTTCATGCAAAAATGCGTCTATAGGTCAGTTTGTTTTTGATATATCATGCGGACAAACATAAATGACATTTTTCTAGCCCTACAAGTGATAGGCTTCGCTAACGTTCAGCCAAAAAGGTAAGTATTGATCAATAATTAGGAGTCACTGTCTCATGATGCCATCCAAGAGGTGTCCCTGGCTTTAAGAAAGTACGGGGAAGGGGAGTGTGGGTACACTGACCGGAAGTCTGGTGTGTGTTTAACTTTGAATGATCACATAAAAATCAGACAATCCTTATAATGTATACTGATTTGATCTTTAGTGACCAAAAACTATAATGTAATATTTTGTAACTTTTAAATTATAATCTTTAGAGATGTGTTGTGTTTGATACAATTTTGTTATCCGTCCAATGGGTCTAAAGAGAAATGAATCAATATAATGATGTGGTTTTTAAAACATTCTGATTTAGTGATAAAAAAAGCTGAGTTTGTTAGTAATAAAGCTAGAAAACAATAATCATTGCAATAGTTTTACCTCACTTTACAAACTACATCTATGTAATAGTTTTTCATCCAAATCAGTCTGTTTGGTCATTCACATATGTGCAGATAAACAAATCCTTTAAACAATTTTTTAACTTGCTGAAGTGGAGACCCAGAGTGGATATTTACATTGAAAACTAAATTACATTTCTTTGACCATATAATACCTCTTATTTTATATAATTTATGAGAGAGAGTACACAAATTTAAAACATTTCTAATAATGTGAATATATATATAACACTGACCTCACTAGTGGTGGGCCTATACTTGGGGACATAACTATCGTTGACCTCTATTGTGTGTTCAGAGCCAGAGAAAGTTCGCACTTGTGGTGTGATATTGTAGATCTGTGTTGAGTCCACATCTTCTAGGCCTTTTCGTTCATAGTACAGTTTGAATTTGAGATCTTCCGAGTTCTCTTTAAATTCTTTTGACGGTAGTTGATCAAAATAGTCCTGTACTTCCTGAGTCTTCCCAGTCCATTCCTTCAGGCACATGTCCTGCATCTCTTTGGTGGAGTAGTAGGAGTTCTTTGCAGAACCGGAATCCTCATCCCGAGATGTGTCTTCTGTTGAGATTGTGTACTTCAACTGGGCCAGCAAACATAATGTCAGTGACAAACGCATTGTACATACTCTCTGGCACCTCAGCCATGTTGTAACCGGATTAGATTTTATTCTTATCAGATCGACGAGATAGTCGTTCTCACCAACTGTGATGTGTTCTTTAAATTTAGATTAATCTAAATTTAAGTAGTGATTGAAACTCTAGGATGAAAAACTATTTCATTATTTTAATATTAAATTTGCTCATAACTTAATCAAACCATAATGTTTATAGTCTTATTGTCTGCAGTATTTAGGGACCTGAGATACCTTGACTGTATAATAACACTCTTTGATTTACTATTTAAAGTTTATTATTATAATTGTATCAAAGAAACAAGATGAACAAAAATGAACAATATGGTGTTCATAGCTCTTCTACAATCCTAAATGCAATTGGAATTAGATTTGGAATTTATACATGTAAACTGAACTCCCTGCAAAACTAATCATATTAATATAAGTGTGAAATTTTGTCAAGTACTCAATTACATGGAACCTAGAGGTGAGATTTTGATGAAATTTGGTATGTGCATTGCATATATATAACAATAAAACATAGACATATCTTCATTCCAAAAAACCACCAATAAATTCCCTTAAAAGTAATTTTTAAAAATTGTATTGTCAAGATGGGCAAAATTGAGTCAAAAGAAAATTGGAAGGAGGGAGTGAGTACGGACAGATATAAAATGTCAACAAATCACAATCTATAACATCAACTAAATATGGTTATTCTATTATCCTACTATTACTTATAAACAAGAGACTCACATAAAATTAAAAGGTTTTAACATTTTGGATATTTATCAATGTAGCTCATACAATGCACTTTAGGAAACCATGAGAGTTATTTTGTGGGAGCATCAAGATAATTTAGCATTTAGAAAGGATTTTAAAAGTATATAAATATAAAAAAAGACTAATACACACTTATTATGAAATTTTGAATATTAATTACGTACCATACTGTTAAACTATATTTAAAAAAATATGATATACATATTGACAATAATCATAATTGTGTATCAATAAGTAGCTACTTGGACAGGCAATCAACTTTTAAATATTTTAAGAAGAGAAAATGCAAAATGATATTCACAGTAATTATTTAACTTTTCTCATAATGTTACATAGGATGCGTGACTACCATATTAAATATATTATTATTGAACTACCTTAGAATTTATTAACCCTCTTATCTTATCAAAAACATTTTGTATACTTCAGGTACAACTGAAAGTAGTTAAAGAACTGGAACAATATATCTATAAACCAACTTTGAAAATCTAGTAGTGATGATCTACAGGAAAAACTCGAACTCACTATTCTCTGAGATGACAAAATACAATTGTTGTTGACATTTTTAAACTTTTGCATTTAGGTAAATACAGTGTAATTCAGAATTTATCTCTAAACAAAGACCTCTTACAGATCTTATATCAATGCTATTAAATCTTCTGTATTCTGTCTGATAAAAATTTACACACAACAAGCAGATAAGAGTTTTTAGAGCATTAGTGACAACTTAAAACTTTTGTTTGAAATATATTGAGTATAATTTATTAGTTCTGGTGTAGGGATCATTTTGTTTCACAGCTACTGAGTAACTCAGCCAGTTATAAAATGTATGAGGAATACTTGAGATCTGAACATCACCAGTTGCAATAAATGTAAAGTAATGAAAGATCCGCTATCAGATGGCTCATAGTGATGGTGGTGATTGGAGTGAGTGCATGTGTGTGTCTGCTGGCTAGCTGGGCCCACGCTAGTGACAAGTCGGTAAGTGAATTCAAGCCACGAGATGTCAAGAGCGGAGAATATCCTGACTACGATAAGTATGTAGACATGCCACAAGAGAGTTTGGAGCAGACACTTTGGCGGAAAGTGCTCAGGGTATGTGTACAGTACAAGAAATATGCTCTTGGTAGCATAAAAGTCATTAAATGTATTGTATTTATACAAATTTAGATTTCAATTGTTATAATTATATTTATATATACCAATTAACAAGTCAACACAACACAAGGATTTATTTAGAACGATTATTCTTTTTTGCCAGACATTTTTCCTGGACAGAATCTTTATGACATTTTAGTTAATTCCTTTGTATCATATATTGTGAGCATTCTACCACTGAACCACCTAAGTTATCTATCTAATTCTTTATAAAATCGCAGTATTTAAATATGCAGTAATGAAAATCACTTGATACTTGATAATCTCCCACTGGTAGCGCAATTGCGCCATGGTCGTCATGTCATGTAGTGTCTATTCTTCAGTAAAATATTCCTCTACTGAGTAATAGGGTCTTTGGATTAAGTATTCCTTCAAGGCTGTCTTGAATTATGAAATATATTCAATTACTTTAATTTTAGCTGGGATTCTGTTATATATTTTCCCAAACATGAATCTTGGGCCACTTCTTGCTAGGCTGGATGTTACTTGACTGACATAAACGTTTTTCTTTTGTCTTGTAGAATATTGATGTACTTGGTAATTTTTTATAAATATTTCAGGCTTCCTTCTTACCATTATTGTGGATTCAAGAATATAGATGGCTGGCAATGTTAGCACCTTTAACTGTAGAAAGAGTGCCCTACAGTGAGCTAGATAGGGTACTTTGCAGATAGTTCTTATGATGCGTTCAAACTATACTTCCTTTTTTAAAATGTAATGCAATCAACAATTACAATTTCTTTAATTGTTTAAGGAGATTTCATGACTTTAATATTTAGTCAGATCAGAGGATCAATCATTCATTTTTCCAAATTATTGAGAGTAGAACAGTAATATTAGTTATGTATAGGATGTAGTATGAAACAGTATGAAGAACTAATTAATGACTGGTTGAAGAAAACTTTTAATTCACACCATCAGTCCATTAATCTGTTGAAACTGGTAGAGGAGACTGTATGTACTTCCACTTTCTTCATTTCAATCAATTGTTGTTTTCAATGCCTAGTAAAAAACCTCTACCAAATTGCAAATGGTAGATTTTAAGAAATTTAAGATAATGTGTTGTCTGTCTGGGGAAGGTAGTTGGCAGATTGGATTATTTGAACTCTCACTCACACTGGTACAGCAGGTCCGTTATTTTTGGTATTAATATACTTCAGTGTACTATAATAGTACAATCATACACAGTAGATATATCTTAGAATGTGTTCTGCAATAAGCTCCACTGCACCATCATCAAGCTAAATCTTACCAATATAGATATGAAGTTTCATGCAAATCTCAAATTCATAACTCAATCTGTTTTCGAAAAATCTCTTTCAGTGATCTCTTCTTATGGACGGCCTACTGCAAAATCCTGAAGCCACAAGGGGCCTTTTACACACCCTATAAGTGTGAAGCTTATCAGTTTATAATTTCAGCAGTCCCACAAAATGCCAGCTGCCGATCAGGTCTTCAATGGGAAAAGATAGCATCCATCCCCTTGTTAATGCAGGGCAATCATAAAGCTGGTGGTCAGCAGTTTCCTCCTGCTCATTACGTAATGTACAGAATGGATCATTACAGATACCTGTACCTAACAATACAGAGTTTGTGAAGGTGTTTTCTGAGATGTCCTTGCACTGTACTCAGATCCACAACTTGAGAAAATAAAAATCTGCGTAAGGAGAGAAGATCAGATGCTACCCTGTGGGTAGGTGACTGTAGAACAATCCAATAATGCTTAAAACTAGCTACAACCTTTACCTTCTCACGTGTTCAGAGTGAATTCACCTCACATCAGCTCTAGGGAATTCATAGAATGGTTGAAGCCTGTCATGTATTACGCCAAACCCAAGTATGCCAAATCTTCAGCCCTTTCATTCCCCTTGACTTCCTCATGATCAGGAACCCAACAAACAGTAACATTGTTGATTCTGCTGAAGAAAGAAATTACTTTATAAATATACCAGACAAGTTTAGAGTTAAACACAAATGAGTCCAACGCTGCTGGGTATTAGTGAAAATACTAACATCTTGTTCCTGTACCACAGACAAAGATTCTCAAGAGAACATTCTACGAAGGCAGTGAAAATTTCCTGAAAGATTATAGGGTGAGGATCCATAAGCACCCATGCAATTCCAGAACCTGTTTAATTTTCTGTCTCAGAGCCATCAGTAAAGCATTCAAGTTCCACTGGTGAAAAAGTCTTCATTCCCTAAGACCAAGCCTCCCTGGAAGGTATCACTACCCTGAAAGGTTTGTCAAAACATAATTTTTGAGGCATGTGATTAGTGATCATGTGCAAGACATGATTTCCTTGAATCACCATGTTAATTTTACAATTCTTTTAACAGAGAGGAGTATACAAGAAGTTTATATCTTGATTTCCAAAAGACATTTTTGTCATAGTTCCAAAAGTATGGCATTGGTGGAAATGCTTATACTTAGTGTTATTACTGATAATTTATATTCCATACAGAGTTTTTATGGAAATATTTATAGTGAATATAAATTATAAACAATTAGTATTCACAGATAATATGTTTTTAGCAATTCATTAGTATTGAGTCACTAAAATATAACTTTCTGGAGTGAAAAGTGTATGAATTTGGGATGAGATCATATTTATAACACAATTTTAAACTTTATCTCTATTTTGTAATTGTTAAAAATGACTATTTTCAACACATTCTTGTAATGCAAGGAGCATTTATAAGAATATGTAATGTGTAATATTTGCTGAATGAAGAACTTTCAAACTTTAAACTCTGAACAATGACTACTGCTGCAGACAGAGTCAGACCAAAGTTCCTAATGCTGAAGACAATAAGCACTGCTCCTGGCCACAGTCTGAATTACAATGTGCAGGGTAGAAAGATTAAGACAACAATCCAAGGCAGTGCCCAGAGCACTTGGAAAGGCTCCGTTGATGGCCAAGCAGACCATCCTTTGGATACTTACCAACCAGCCTCACCACTGCCATCTTGATCTCCAGTTTTGGCCACCAGATTATGTTAGCGTAGCTCTAATCATGAAGATATGGAGGCAATACAGAGAAGTTCTGATTATTATAAGTCTACACTGCATTAGTGACCATTTGCCCCTTGTAAACATTTTGTCCAGTGGTGGTCCCCAGTTTAGACTCTGTCAAGAAAAATGACTAAATACTTAACTTAAGCTAAAATTCAATTACAGACTTTCAGTACAAAGGGACAGTCTCCCCTAACTGTCACCATCCTCATAAAAGGCAACGGCAGCGGCGATTAATACTAATACAATCACGCCATTTATCCACATACACGCCATAGGTTCCACAAGGTAGGAGAGAAGACACCGCTATGGAAGAAGAGCCTAATTATCATTCCACTGACTTTTGCTCTCGGAATAGTGGTGGTAATCATCCTATCCATGAGCAACGCCCTTCTCTGGTCACAAATTTTCTTTGCAAAAACCTCTTTGATATCCAGGAAAACACCCAAACTCACTTCTTGTGGTACCAGCATTTTCTCGATAGTGCACACCAATTTTATTGATGCAGAGCATAGTCATATGATTTTCTTGGAGCGTTAGTTGCTTATGTATATAAAGACTGTAGTCAACTGTGTACATGTAATATGCTCCAAAAGGGACACCTTCCAAGCAAAGTGTTCAATCTAAAAAATTTAGGCCAATTCCAAGTAGACCACCCCTGATTTGGTAGTATAAAACTATCCTGGACAAAAGAATGTACCTGAAAATTACAGATGCCCTACAGTCTGCACAATCAGGGAAGAAAAAGCTCCAGTTCCCAATGTAAGCAGACAACCTGACTCCATCCTTCCCAGGGGATTTATAAGAGCTGAACAAACTGATTCCCCACTCAAACCTTCTCAAGATTACTATCTGATGTGCCAAGCCCCATTGTGAGTGATCTTCTCCCTCGACTAAGTGGTTGATCCCAGTCATGGATGATGCAATCCAGAAAGTGAGTACTTACCATGCGATTCAGTATTCTCTTCAGTTCTGTAATATATTTGCCTTGGTTATCTTGAGACCACCACAACAATCATAAAGCTCAGCCAAATCCTATGGAGAGATTTATATCATAATTATTGAACTTAATAAAGCTTATGGAAAATTAAGTTTCATGCAAACTTTCAAGTTTATAGTTGAACTTGTTCTTGAGATACCCTACAGACAGACGGTAGAGAAAATTTGCCAGACCTTTGAGTAATAGAACTAAATATTTAAGTAATAACCATTAACGTTTTATTTCTGTTTATCGTATTAATTCTCCTTGAGATTTTAAAGTGATTAAAACACAAAGGAATTTTCTTTATTTACTTTTATATGAACTTTATTTTTAAACCTATTTTAGATAAAATCTTAAAAAGAAATGAATAAAATAAGAAGTAAGAAATTTTTGGCTGAGCGTTAGAGAAGCCTATCACTCGAGGGACTGGAAAATGTGATTTCTGTTGGTCTGGCTTCACAATACGTGGAGAACAAATTTATAAGAATTTAAATTTTTCATAAAGCTTCGTTTCTATATATTTACTACATTGCGTTTTAAGATGGTGTATTCCACTACATAGGATTTAGCTGAGTTTTAACATTTGTTATTGTTGTTGTGGGAAACCATGGTGGCAATGAGAAAATCACAGAATATATAAACTTGTAAACGAACTGAGCACAATCATAAGACATTTCAACATGTTACATAGACTTTCAACATATAGCAGTATACTTTAGATTTTTATGCAACATTAGCGAAGCCTGTTGTGCGACACGTGATGTAGGTATTCCTACCTTGTATGAATGATATGCATTGCTGTATACTCCTAATTTGGTGTTAGAGCCGTAGATGGATAAAGAACCCGTTCATTGTATTGTAAGGTCTGCCAGCCAAGGTTCTTGGTATTGTTGTCTGTGAAAGGTTTGCCTAGAGATCCGCCAATTGCCTTCCCTAGGGATATGAAGTATAGCTACTTAACATGAACAAAATTTATTACAACGCTGAGCTTGTACCCGGTGTGATTGAAACTAATGACTAGTCAGAATTTCATTCTCAATATTGATAGACACATTCATTTCATTGCCCATAGTCTAGTTTTAACATTGCATTTGGTCCATAAAATAATTATGATCTCAGAAAACTCCTTCTTAGGGAGAAACCGAATGCACCAAAAGTCGGGTCCTTCAGTTTAACCTGGAACCCAAACAGAGAGAACCCAAGTTCAGTAACAACCCAATCTCCCAAGTCTCCTACTTCTACCCCTGACTGGGCTCACCACCTTCCATCTTTCTGAGAGTAAGTTCATATTAGTAAGAAATAATTCTCAAGTTGAAACTAGGTGCTGGTAAATACTTTATACACAACAATCCTTTAGCTTAGTAAAATACTAGTTTGTTATTAATCCGAAAAATAAAGTACCGTATCTAAATCAATTTTACAATTATTAGTTTTTACAGCAGGCCTTTTTTGGATTTCTAAACATTACAGCTGACCCATAGACCCTTTTATAACAGTTTATTGATATAAGAATCAGATAAATCCTCCCCAAATCCTCAAATAAACTAAATTTAAAGTTATGATCACCCTAAATGTTAATTCTGACAATACACTGTTTTATACTACACTTCTATAGTTCTATATTTCTTTATATATTAATAAAAAGACATCTTTTACTATTTTAAGTTTTTGTAACATTCAAAAGTATACAGTATCATATTTTTTTTAATAACAACAAGGTACTTTGCTCTCAAAAACTTATTTTGCTAAGAAAATAGATTTAATTGACAATATAAACGTTGAAATAATTACAATGATATATGCAGTGGCAGCAAGTAAAGACTTAGAAGCCCCTCAGAAGGTTCTTCATAAGACCCCCCTTCTTACAAAAATATATTATGATGCGTCTGATATCGCTTTGTGTTTTATTAAAACAAATATTAATAAAAATAACTCTAGCAAAGATGTTCTGAAGTAAAAGAACATGCAAACAAGTGTGGAAATGAAGAACACTACACATTTACACAGATGCTCCTAATTGAGAGTTTTGATTGGTAAACACTATGCAAAAACAATATAAAAACTGGTGTGAGACTGCACCAATCAGAATCAATAGTATTGCTGTGCACTGAGGCATATACAATGAATTAAGCACTTAAATACAAAGATTAATAATTAGTAGAAAGTACCAAAAATCTAACAATATTCTCAGATACTCAAGTAGCTTCACAGGAAACTAATCCAATTTGGAGAGCAAAATACGGGGAATCCCTACCTTTCCTATCTCATTGTTACACTGATTATTTACCAAAAAGGCAGCTATAATGTTACAGTATGTGCCAAGACATATCACAGGAAATTAAATGACGGTTAGTCATTATTAAATTGGCTATTTTATTGCGACATGAATATGCAAGCGGATTATAAGTAAGTAGGAAAAAAGTGGATGTATAGAGAAATAATCGGGAAATATCCATAAAACAAAAATATCCATGGCAAGTGCTTAAATTCTAACAAAAACTATCAATTACTCAAACAAGTACAATTGAATTTGACAAAATACACATAATTATTTTATGGATAGCAATGGTTAAACTGAAGTAAGTTGAGATTGTTATAACATACTATTATTACATCAGATGAAATTTTTAGACAATTTTAGCTGTGTGCTAACATTTTATTTAGTGTACAAGATACACTGCAGAAGACCATATGCCCAAAAATTAAAGAAGATCATTTTGAAATATTATTCAAATGAGCAACTCTTCTTTAAATCACTGCTATCTGTGGGGACGTGTTTCAAATTTATTACAGCCACAACAAATAAGGTTACAGGGTAAGGCTATGAATAAAAAATTACTCAATTGAAATAGCCTGGAAACCAAAAAGTCATTTGAATATTAATTATGAAATAAAATTGGCTGAAGACGTAATTGTAGACATTAATACAAGAGTTAAATGTGATTTGAAATTAAAAAGGCAGATTTCTTGTTCTGTCTGTTAGATGTTTGAAATAAAACAAGTCATTACAGGTGCTTGGTTTTTGTCTGTCATGTAAAAGTTTTGAATTTTTTGTTTGAAGACATTAAGAAAGTGCAATTGGCTCTGACAAGAAATAAAAATATTGTAATCTATTGTAATTTGTACAATCTTAATTGCAGTATTAGACTGTTTTATGGTGTGAGTATGACCAGCAGATCTAGGGATGTGATAAAGTTATGAGTGATGTTCTGGTGCAGCTTGTTAGTAGCCAGTGTGCTAGGCATTGCTGCAGGAGAGGAGGATGACTTTGATAGATTTAGAGGAGTGGATGTAAACACAGGAGAATACCCTGGGATGGATGAGGATTCCAGGACTATGGATGTGTCAGCTTACTACAGGATGCAAACAGGTTCTGTGTGGTGCCCTGACAAAAGTGGATAGTGGACATATGGGGCCTTCTTGCAGATAAGTGACCTCAGAAGAGTCTGGACAAGAGTGACATTTACGGACATCTCAGGTAACAAGAGAGGCACCCAGAAGGAGGATGTCCTTCACAATCTGCTAAGCCAATACAATCATGTATAAATAGTGCTTTGTAAAACTCACTCCTAAGAAAGTTACCATGTTTGCAATCAAAATAATTTCTTTCTCAAGATAACTTCTTCTTTGTATTTTCTTATTATGGTACATTGCTAGTGTTGTTTAAATAGAACATAATTACATTTTATTTAGATATAATTAATTAAATCTGTGACAGAATTAAAATAAAGCTGTGATTAAAAAAGTGTAAATTACCAGTATGTGGAATATATCGTATTAATCTACATAATAGTCAAGAGTGTGATTAGGCTGTTTGAGAAATATATTAGTTAGTTTATTGAACAGATGTTCGTTCTGATTAGTACACTAAATAAATAAAATGTACAGTGTAAAATAAAATGCATTATCCAAAACGGAGGATTTTCATATAGTTTAATTGGTTGATTCGGTTGCCTTATCTGAGGTGTCTTGATGTGCATGTTTGGAATTTACATGTATGCAACATCTTCATCATTAATTCCATTACTCACTCTTAACTTGTTCTTGGGAGGACAGTTAAAAAGTCATTAAATATATGCCACATACAGTGGACGAGTTTAAAACTCAGATATAATAAAGTCTTAATATTATTTTATAATCTAACCTGAACCATTCAATTACTCACTATATCACCACAATGGCAACACTATTATTAGTCCAGGATCTTACATAATTTTTCCACTTATGTAAGATGTGAAAAATCCACTCTGCTCTAAAACTGTACCGTACATGATGTTAGACAATGTGGTTTTGGCTTATTACAACAAACCTATATGGAATAGTTTAAACTCTGTTAAATTGCTTTTTTTATATTCTTAGATATATTGGTTTTACCTCAAGTAAATTTTTATCTTCTGTCCAGAAACAACCACAAGCAAAATAAGTATACTTGAAATATTAATTATCTTTTGTTTCACAAACAATATTATACGTTAAAATGTAATATTCTATGTTATTTAAACAAGAGATAAAATCGGATTAATATTGTCTTTTATTTTAAAATTCTAAATATCAAGATTATTCTATTTCTATAACGAGGAAAACTGTTCAGACTATAAAAATTTCAATAAACACAGTAATTATCTGAATTAAATACCTTAACGAAGCACTGAATTATAATGTCGGAGATAAAAATGTTTGTTATCAAAAAAACTTTAATCGGTTATTTGGAAAATTTTCCTGGATTACAATATCTAAATTGGTGTTTCAAAAATGTAATTCTACTTATTCCATTATAATACTACTATAGAAGAGGAAAACATTCAAATAAATTCTCTAGGTTGGCAGGTAATTCTTATAATGTTTTGAATTTTACAACCATGCTGTATGGAATACGAAAAAGAAATTATTTCTTTTAGGTAGTTATTTTAAAATTAAAGCATATCATTTGTAAATAATGTATCATATTTAGATGAACAAGTTACAAAATTTCACATACATATACTCATAATTCCAAAAAAGATTGATGGACAAAAGGTACTCACAGCAGAGCCATGGAGCTCAATGGAGTGATTTAACTGTGTTCCATTTATACCATTCTATCACTGTATCACCAATAAGAAAATACAAAGAGAATTTACCAGTATGGTAAGTTTTTTGTGCCGTGTTTAAGATTTAAAAGGATTATTTAAACTGAACTGACTTTTAACAAACCATGGAGTGGAAACCATATGTTTTGGACATTTATTTTAGAAAGTAAAAGATTCTGATTGCAAACATTGTACATTCCTTAAGGAAATCAAATACTACCCATTACATTTTGTAATTATGTATTACAGAAATGAGTCTGGGTTTTATGAAATATATTTATTACAAAATGGTATTAGCTTAACAGATTATTTACATATCACGAGTGAAGGGATTCTCCCTTCCGTCACTCTTTCTCCATACTTGAGATGTCCGCAAATGTCTCTCTGGTTCAAACTCTTGTCGGGTGGCAGGTACGCAACTCTTCTTAGAAGGTTCCGTATGTCCGCTAATGTCACTTGTCCACTTATGTCACTATCCACATTTGTCACATTCCGACTGTGTAGGGCTTGAGGATTGAAACAGAAACTTCGGTTGAAATTATTTATATAAAGGGGATACTATAATGTAAATTGTGGCAATTTGTTCAATAGAACAGAAATTTTACAAGTCTAAACTGTTGGTTAATTTACAAATTTCACATACAATCTTTACATTTTATGGGAAAGGAAGATGTGAAAATAAGATAAGATATGTCCTTAAAATATTCTCTTGAATTGCTGCTAGATGTTATTGAAGTGTTTTGTTTAATTAAAGGATATAACTTTTTTATCCCATTGTGTACATATGACACTAAACTTACTATTTTCCTCCAAAGCAAGTAGAAATAATGTAAATGTATTAAGCAAAAGTATTCTCATAGTAATTAACTGTAAACAATAATGGCAGTTACAATAAATTACTAAATATATACAAAAATTATTCAACAAAATTTCTGTATTTGATTTTAATATTTATATTTATGAAGAAATCTTAAGTTGAAATGACTGTATGAAATCTTTTGATTCATCACATAAAATAGTATAAACCACCATATTTATTAAATTTATATAAAAATATCCCTTCTGGACAAATGGAAAACGGTAGATTTACAGCGTTTAATTTGTACAACACTGATGGTATGACAACTAATTATGGTTGGCATGTTAATGTACTTATAAGACTTCCAAAAATTCTGAAACTCCACTATCTTGAAACCTTATAAGATATATAATATAAGCACGTTAAGACATTTCTAAAATGTGTACAATAGTTGCATAGATTATAATTAGAAGTTATATTATTAGACACATTTACTTGTAATGATTCAATGTTGTCATATACCTATGTCCACAAATGTATTTACGTTATTTAAAAAACCGTAAGAGATATAAAAATATGTGCAGGCATAAAAGTTATATAAAATTGTTTAATATTTCTTTTGGGTTTACGTTTTAAAATTTGCCAATATAAACATTTTGAACAAATGCAAACGACCACCATCTAGAAAGTTTTCATTAGTTGAGACTGGCTAACAAACATACTCAAACTTGTGTACTCCTCAACGTTTGCTCAGCTAATATCGTGAAAACTTAAGATATAAAAAACATGTACGCACAAACATTGCTGTAAATGACCAAAGAGTTCTTTATTAGAAACATTAAGAACACTTATTATATTAGAAACACTTTTACGTTTTGGTCTATGATGTCTAATAATTGATATTAGAAAACTCTTCCAACTTAGAATGGCCACCATCTTGAACCTTGAGAAGAAATTTTGAAAATGTGCAAGAGTACTTAACTTAACTAAGAAACATGTCACCTTGGGTGTATGTTGAGATACAAATTTGAACAAATCTGAACAGCTGCCACCTTGAAAGATTTTATTGGCTAACCATTGAAAATGTACTGGAAAATTTTTTATGAAAGGGTTTGCAATAGGACTATTTCTATGAAATATAATGTGTAAATACTATCACTTTATTCAGTTTAGTCTGAATTAGTTAGAAATAACAGCAATTATCATTAGCAACTTTCCTCTGTTTTATTTTTATACTTCTTAAAATATTGTATGGCTGTTATTTTGAAACTTTACAAGGTATCGTAAATGTGTAAGAACAAAAATTGTTATTAATGACATAAGAATCCTACAAAACTTTTCTGTTTTGCTCATCAGTCTGTAATAACCAAGATATAAGTAGCCTATTCCTTTTCCAAACCTAGAATGGCCATTATCTTGAAACTGAGCTGTCCAAAATTGTGCAATAGTAAATGTTGTTTAAAAGTAATAAATATGTGTTATTGTGGATTTACGTGGCAAAATCGTTTTGAAAGTTTTTATTTAATGAAACTGGCTGTAAAACTCATCCAGCCTCATGCAAATACTATCTTTGTACTAATTTTAGCCTGAATCTATTAAGAATTATTACATCTGTTATGTTCACAAGTCATTGTTACAGTGCATAGACCCTTACATAAACATATAAGTTTTCGGTTTATAGTGGTTTTAGGTTCTGGAGGCCGTGATGGGAGAAAATAAGAAGATGTACTGGAAATTTTGTTATGAAAGGGTTTGCAATAGTACTATTTCTATGAAATATAAATACAATTATTTACTGACAAATGAAATTTTAAGTCAAAAGGACTAAAATTTAAAAGTAATTTGTTTCAGGAGCCAAAGACCCGAAGACCAACAAAACCTATGACCAAACGGAGAGCAAAAGTAATTCGAAGACGGAAGGTAAAAATTAAACAACTGTTAAATAGCAACATTTTGAACATTTATAAATTTGTAACATAAAATAAAATATTTGCTATTTTGCTAATTTGATATTATACAATGGTGTACATAAAAACTATAGTAGTTTCAAGTGAGTTTAATTTCACTTCAAAGCTAATTAACAATAAAAGCTCATGTTTAATGAAAGACTGACAACTCCAGTTTTATTTATTCTCACACTTATATAATTATAAACATCCAGTTATTTTCACCTGTTTACACCATTAACGAATGTTGTTGGAATTTTGGGTACCATGATTAAATTAACGTGTTAACGTGTCGAATCAACTGACTTTAACTACTGCAACATACAATAATTCCTACAAAAATACAGATATAGTAAAACAGATTTCATATTTGTTTTACTACGCATGAGACAGTTTAAAATAATGAGCCATATGACCCCCTTCATATTTAAAAATTGTGTATAAATAGATTCTGTACTAGCAAACTGGAAATAAAAAAATGCCTTACGTTAAAGAATTCGTGTGTTTTACTGCCAATGGCTAAATTAAAGTAATATTTTCTATCTACATACAGTTTAGTACATATTAACAATTAATATTATATTTCTTGATCTCTAGTTTTAACTAACATAAAATTGACTAGTTGTAAATCTCATAAAATTGGTACTGAAACAAGTCAAACTGTTATATTCTTTTATGTCCACCAGATGTATCATTGAGAACAGAGTAATACAAAATTTATATATCTTTTCTTTTTTATATTCATCAATCTTTTCTTAGCTCTAGAACATATTCTGAAAGCTTTCAGTTCAGGCACACTATGTACTTGTTCTTTTGCTACCTGCCTCAACAAAACCTCTAAACTAACAATAAAAAAGTACTATTTAGCTGTTATTACATTAAATAAAAGAATGATGTTTGGATTATGTTAATTTGGAAAAACGTTTAGTGCTGTTTAATACAGTAACTAAATACACTATAATATTGTATGATTGTGTTATGATATGTTCGACAACGTTACTTATCCCTGCAACCAAAAACCTTAAAATGATGAAAATACCAGTTCTGCATATCTGGATACTTAGGAAAACCATAGAATATGTTAAAGAATTTAACGCTACCAATTAAAACTTAATTTAAAAATTAGTAAAACACATAATCTAGATTGTGAGTTATTATTCCTTAATTGGGAGTGCATTTTATAAAATAACAAAAATTGTATAAATTAACAAATATTTTATTTCCGTACAGTTAAAGAGTTAAAGTAAATGTAATTTTAAAATGCTGTTTTTATAATTATCTGGTTTGTTGGGGCAGGTGTATGACGCCATCGCAGGCATAGATGAACATTTTATGGAGGTTCTTAAAGAAGCAAATTTGGATTTGACTAAAAAAGATCTAACTCAGGTAGGGTTCATTGAGATCAAATAGAAATGTTACTTTTTTAAAGATTCAAACAAATTAAATATAATTTCAGATTTAGTCTACTAACAGTAATTTTACCAAAATAGGTATTAGTTGGAATTAGCAAAATTTAATTTCAAAAATAACATGTAAATTTGTAATCTTTTATAAATTTGAACAATCTTAATATGCAATAGTTTTCTATCATGACATGTTAGCAAGATGTGTCTATTTAATCCTAGAAACAAAACAAAGGGCACTATAGAAATATTTTATCAGGATAAAACATATACTTATTCTTACATTTAACTTATTGCTTCCCAAACAAGAATGTTGTAACAGGAGGATATTTTAATACTTTAAGTTGCATTGGAGAAGAAATACTACCCAGAAAACGAACTGAAATTAAATTTGTGATGATTTGTTTCACTTGTTTTCTGTAACACATGGAGTGGCCCAAATGCAGGTATACAGTTACACATAATAACTGATAGTGTCCTTTCTTTTGTTTCTAGGATAAACATTGGCTAGAGATATATGTAACTGTATACCTACTTTTGGGACACTTTTTATATAATGCTTAACCAAAACATAACATGAACCCTGTTATATTAACCATCAAGTATAAATTGACAAATTTATTTTGTTGTATCAAGAAACTGATATAATAATAAAATGTTAGTAATAAGCTGTGGAGTGATTTAAAACTAAATATTATAAAGAAATAACCACATAAAAATGTTATATAAACAATATATGAGTATTATAAGGTATTATGTGGTTTTGTATACACTACATCAGTTATGGTTCAAAGGTGTGGAATATAGACAACACTTTTCTATGAAATGAATATACAATACTGTTTAATTCTTAAAACTTGAGAAAACCCATCAGTGTTTATTAAACATTAACACTAGGAAGAAGAGTTCATTTTAGGTGAAAGAGTGCCTTGCTGTTTTTACTTTTTTGCATTTTAAGAATTTTAATAACAAAAATAGTTTAGTTTTTTAAAAAGATTCCATCAAGCTTTAGAATTTTGTGAAATTATTTACAGGCATTTCTTAAACAAAGAGCAGAGAGAGAAGCGGAAGAGGCTCGTTTGGATGCTTTGGCAGCTTTATCTACAACCGAAACTGTCCTTAATATTATGGAAAATAACACTTTGTCAACTAGTTGATGTAATTTTCTAAATAAACATAACAAATATTGGTGTTTCATTTGATACATTTCATTTTAAAATATAAATTATGTTTTAATCAGTAAGTCGATTGTCTAAAATAATTTTGGATATTTCGTCACTAAAAAGAACTAAACATTTTAATTTTGACTTCTTGATACTCAAAACTAACGTATAAAAATTCTCCAAAAATGTAAGTGTCTTGACAGAGAAAATTCAGAACAAAGTTCACAACTCTATTTCCAGTTCATTCCTACATAGATAAACAATTTCAGTTATGTAAAGAGAGTTTCAGTAAAAACCGAATAATTTGCACAGTTGAGATATGCTCAAACTTTCATATTGTCCATTGAGAGATGGCAATGTTGGACTGTGTGTGAGCCTCAGCACACATATGGATGGGTACTGAATGCATAGGAAAGAGTGGGTCCAGGAACCCAATTTCGAATTCCGTTTTGGCATGGTATTTTCACACGCTAACAAATAATAATCTGAGCCTAGGATGAATTAGTGTGATAAACAGGTTGAATACATTTAATATCATCCATCCCCCCAAAAAAGAAAAATATTGGTTTGCTTTAAAAAGTGGAAAAATGTCAACATTTTCTACTATCCCTGGGCTTGGGTCCTATAGAGGCATGTATCTGGGTTTAACAAATCTATATATTTTTAGAACATTTTTATAAGAAGTTGTCAAAGTTTTGTTAAATTGGTATGAACAAATAAAGGCTATTAGTTTCAACATTTGTATTAATTAGTGGTTGTATCATTAGTGGAAAACAAATCGTGAGAGAACCAAAAACTATCAAAACAATAAGAGACACAAGGCCAGAAAATATATCGCTCTCCTCAACGCTTCCCTTTCAAAAGAAAAGTGGAATTTTCTAAATTTGTCACAACCCGTAAGAACAGCAATTCCAAATTTTCAATGAATGTTTGAGTTTCCACCTCAACACCTGTTGCCCTACAATAACGGGTAAAGTTCGTCCAAAGAAGGTAAAAAATACTTGGATCACCAAAGGTATTCTGGTTTCGAGAGAAAAACACAAGTTTTTCTCCGAAATAAACAAAAAATCAGCCAATGAACAATTCAAAATCTTTTTTCAAAATTATAAAAAAATTTACAGAATGGTGATCCAAGCTGCAAAAGCGTACAATGTCTCAAAATCAATTATTTCTTCAAAAAAGGTTTCCAAAACTGTATGGGGCATCATTAACAATAAACATCAAGAATTCAAGCAAATCACAGTCAAAATTGGGGACACACTTATGAGTGATGCTTCTAGGGTTGCAGACGAGTTTAATGGCTTTTTGCATCTGTTGCTTGTGGACGGGGCCCTCTTCCATCAATGCCACAGGGGAATCCCACGTGTAGACAGAGTCCAATAGCCTCAATGGCTCTGACTCCCATAGAGGAAGAGCTCAATAGAATTATTCAAGAACTCCCAGCCAAAAAATCAAATGATCTAGAATTGAGATCCATGTGGTTAATAAAAAAAATGCTTAAGGCATATTGTAAAACCAGTGACTCAATTAGCCAATTGTCTTTTAACTCAGGAGTTTTTCCCTCACTCCTAAAAATTGCAAAAGTGCATCCAATTTTCAAAAAAGAAAACCCCTTTTCAATAAATAACTATCGGCCCATCTCAATTTTGCCTATCTTAAGCTAAATATTTGAAAAACTTTTTCTAGCAAGAATGCTTTACTTCTTAAATAAAAACAACCAGCTTTCTGAACACCAATTTGGATTCAGGAAAAATAAATCGGCAATAGACACAGTGGTGAGTCTGGTTGATATGGTTGTAGAGGGGCTAGAACGTCAGGATCACACATTAAGTGTTTTCCTTGACCTTTCTAAAGCATTCGACTGCGTTGACCATGAAACACTGTTTGACAGACTACAATCGCACGACATCAGAGGCTTAAATCGCTCTTATGGCTTAAATCATAAGTCAGAGAGCTCAAGTGGTTCAGATCTCAAACCAATTTTCCAAACCAATGCAACTGAGTTATGGAGTTCCCCAGGGCTCTATACTCAGCCCAATCTTTTTCCTGTTGTATGTCAACGACGTACATTCATCGCTGCTGCATGGTAAAATCGTGCAGTATGCTGATGACACGACTCTCTGTTTCAGAGATAACTCACAAGAAGGTTTGGAACTACAAACCTTTGTTGACATCAACAACTGTGTTCAATATTTCAATAGCCTCAACCTTCAAACGAGTTCTTCGAAATCCAATGTGCTAAATTTCGCACTGTGCCCAGTGGACTCCCAATGTGGGTCATCTGTGATGTTGACAGATTCCATATTGGAAGAAGTCTACTCCGCAAAATTCCTTGGAATACTCCTCGATCGAGGGTTGACATGGAATAACCACATTGACCATGTGTGTACCAAACTGTCCTCAGGAATATATGTTTTGAGGTCCTTGGCCCGGTATTGCCCCAGTCAGGTATTGATTGCACCTTATTATGGGCTAATTCACTCTCACCTTTCCTATGGGGTGATGTTGTGGGGGGTCTGCGCAGGCAATAATTTCCTGAGGATGTTCAACTGTTAACAACGTGTTAATTGCAACTGTTGACTTTGCCCAGTCTCTAAATTTTAAAAACATCTTTGTTCTGTTTGTCTAAATGTGCCCTAACCAGGGGACGTGACATACACGGGTATGATACTAGAGGCAGAGATAACTACCAAACTGCAAGACACAAAACGGTGGTTTATGAGCACTTGCCTTCGCAGGCAGGTGTTCATTTCATCAACAGATTGCCAAATTCTATGAAAAACGCCCAAACGCCCAAGGCGTCAAAAGCTCGTCTTAAGCGCTTTCTGGTGTCAAAGGCACTCTACAGCGTTGACGAGTTTCTGGGGTTTAACTGGGAGACCGCCCAATTCGATAACTGACTCCAGCGCTGGAAGTGGGTTGTGATTGGCGAAGGATGATGAGACTGGAATGTATAAAAAATTATGTAAGTTTGAATGTGGTAGTAGTGTGGTATGAGAGTTTAAAATTTAGAAATAATATGATGTTTGCCATACAATGTAAAGAAATTGTTGCGAGCAATTAAAGATTTGATTTGATAAAAACACTGATATGAAAGGCAATCAGAAACCAGATGGCATGAGCACATAGGAGCTGTCTGCCCAGTTGCTAAGCCTTCTAAATCAACAAATGTTTTAAATAACAAAGTATGTGGCTTGAAGAACTCTTTATTTTCTTTTGAGCATCTGCTTATGACCATATTTTACTATACAATTTTATCATGCATAGGCCCTTTTAGGGCTAAGAGGAGTTAGATGTTTCCTCAGCTTCTTGTCCTAAGTTAACAAAACAGAACTCTACTGTGCTACTCCACATCTTGTCAACACACATCATTACAAGTCTTGTCTCAGTAACTTCACCAAAATATCAACTAATTCAGAATTATATGTCAATGGCATTATGAATTACACTTCAGTAATGTTGAACACAGGAAATACATTAATTACACAATACGTTTTATACAAAAAATACAACAATTACAGTATTATTTTGTTTATTTTTACTGTTTATCCTTTTAATTTTTTCCCCTTTTCCTTATATGCACACATGCCTGCCCCTGGTTCCTGCCACTCTCTGTATCACCACAAATTAATGACATGTGTGTGACCAAGTAACCAACTGCTCAAGTCCCTTGTCAATGTTCAACAATGTTTACATGATTGTATCAGAGAAATATTCCTAACTGTCAGGACTAGATATTAAACCTACAACAATTTGTAAAGGTGCTTGGAGTCCTTAAAGTTGGATTTATAATACTGTTACTCAGAGTTAAAATTGATTTGTTTTGAACATATTGTAGTAAGGGTATTGCATGAAAATAATTTGCGTTTATTATTGATATATCAATTTAAATTGTTTTTCATGTCACTATATAGTGAACATAAAAAAATATTAACATAGTAAATATTTACTGGTTATTTCCCACAACTTCAAAAAAGTTTAAAATAATTCATGGGTGCTAAGAATGTTTATGAATAAGTTATGCCCCAGGTCCCTGCTGTTTTGGGTGACTGTCCATACAACCCTAACATTTTCCCACAATGAGGCTGAATAATAACTGTTAACAAGTTGGTGCTTACATTTGTTGGCAGTCTCTTTAGTTACAGCTTGCAACAAAGATAGGCTCTGGTCCAAAAATGACAGTCCACAAAGCTGGAAAACCAATTTTTGCTCATTTGCTTAATGTTACATTTCTAAATGACATTTCTTAATTTTAATTCCTTAATGATTTTTTTATGGAAAAATGTATTTATCGTGATGTCATAAAAATGTGTCATCCATCAATGTAATTGTCCGAAACTTTACACAAGAATTTGTTCAGAAATTAGTAATCTTCACTCCCCTAGATCTAGCATCGCCCAGTAGACGTCAGTACCTACTTGTGAATGAATTCCTAGCCTCATCATTATTTACTAGAATTCAGTTGTGTTTAAGCTTTTAGACAATAACAAGTTGATATTTCAAGGCTAAGTAAATTAATAAAATTATGAGAAATAACTATACAAATTTAATTTGTTTCTAAACAACAAAGTCAATTTAAACAGGTACCATAAGTCCAATAAAATTATTTATATAAGATTTTTTGGCTTAAATAACTTAAAATCCAAAGAGTAATTTAAGAACACTTTTAACTTAAACAACAAATATCTTAATTAAAAATAACTCCTCTATGAAAACCAAACTAAAAGTTACAAAACTAACATGATTGTAAGGTCTATTAAAAAAACCATTAAGGATTTTAATAAGTTAATAAATTTATCTGTAACACACTTTAGTATATATAATAAATAAGGTTTCTAAACGTAAAATTAAATTATCTAAGTTACACGTTTATCACAGTAACAGTGTTGCAATCAAATAACATAATAAACAAACACATCACTGGCTTTTAAACATGAAGTATAATACATTTTCTCTAAATTTCAAAAACTCAAGTCTTAATATTGTTTATAACAAGCATTCTTCTAAGAGTCTTCCTGAATGCAGCCTACAAGTGCTTTTGTAAATTGTAACTTGTAACATATCAGACTTTAAATTGACTAGTATTATAAAAAAAACTTAAAATAATTTTTACAATACTTATTGTAGTAAAAATATAATAAATTTGCCAAATTGTGTTCATCCAAAACTTTGTTGATAGTTTGATAACCAATTAAAATTAAAGGACCTTTTTAATTTTGTATGATCCATATAATGTCTTCTGAAGATTAATCCTCACTCACAGTCTAAATAAGACAACACACAACAACCGGGAATAAATCAACACAACATTACTCATAAAAATTTAATAACCAAAACGAATACAGATATAACATTGTGTTTTACACAGAAAACTTTATAAATTGGATTCAATCCGTTAACAATCGCTTAAAAATTTCAAAATCAAAACAACATTTGACCGCTGTAATAAATTCTGAATAGACAAAGCTGAAACAATCACAGGCAGTAGTTTCATCTCAAAAACACGAACCTACAAAATGTGAACAAAAACCATACACTGAACATACAATATCGTCAATGTCTTTTGTACAAAGCATTAGCAATGTTTGACATTGCTCGTAAACGTATACATACCCCTGTGTGGTCACTTAGAGCAAATATCACATGAAGGCGCTACATTTATAAAATATGACTGTACAAGTATATACATGACTACAGCCTATTGGAGAAGTTCACCTATCCTAATACTAAACTAAGAAATATCTTATCAACAATATGCTAAAAATGAGACACTTTGAGGAGTTAAGCTTTGATGAGGTTATGTTTGACTTTTTTTTGTAAATTTTACTGTAATTTTAAAATACATGTTGATAGTTTAAAATAACAATTGCTACTCTAATAAAAGGTGGTTTTGAAAAAAATGCTATTTAAAAATTATAGATATAGTAAATATTCAGTATATTATTGTCATGTATTGTCAATAATATCACACAATATTTACGAAAGGTTAAAAAATTTTTAAATTGTTTCAGGGCTGGCACTACCTATTTTAACACCCCATGCAAAACTTTTGATCATTATATGAAGTTTAATGATTATAGAACTTTCAAGTATCACAAACAAGAGTGATTATGTAATCGAACAGGAAAAAATAGGCTAATCTTCTTATAACTTAAAGACTTTTTTATTCTCTCAGTTTCGGGAAACTCATTTTGTTTCTTTAACATTTGTTATTCATGACATAATGTTATTATGGATGATTTGAATAAATAAAAATACAAACATTTGTATTCCGCGTAAATGTTTTCAATAAGAAATTTTCTTTGGGCTACTGGAAATTTTGGTGGTATAGGGTGCATGGTACTAATACACTGCTGTATCATTTAACGTGTCACCAACACACAACACCACACTCCCACATTGGCAATGTCCCCAAGATATCACTAACTGCTGTGATATTTAATATTAAATGCTATGTACTAAATAAGTCATTGCAAGTACAGGAAATATTTTGTATTGTATGTGTTTTAGAAAAATTTATTATTTTGCTTATTAATTTAACTCTTAGTTTTTCTGCTCTCCTTATTTGTGTGCTTGCCACCCTCTGGTTACTTGCACATTATTCACCCCCTATGTGCCAACCCTGAATCTCTTATAAAGAAATTAATTTAAAAGTTTATAAAAATGTTACAAGTGATCAAAATGAAAACTTATTTTTTTAATAGACTCAAGGAAAATAACATTTTGGTGGACTCTAAAACTTACATAAATTCGAAAAATAGTATTTTGCTTTAATTAATAATATTATAATTTTGAATCAAGCAAGGGGATTCTCTTAAGTTATAGAAGTTTTGGATTTTTACATTTTATTGCTCAACTGTCTATAAAAGAATCACGAATTTTATTCCTGAAAGTTTAGACTTTTGTTGATTACACGTTTTGATTGGTAGGAGGGAAAAAGGAATGGATTGAAGGAAAATATTTCCCATAAAACATTGATGTGTAACTGAACAATAGCCATTGTGCTATTATTGGTAAAAACAAAAGAGATATCCTAACACTATATTACACTCTGAGTTCATTTATGCCACATTTCACGTGTTGCATATAAGTATGGTATAATGTTTTTTCAGTAAATAATAATAAACATAAAACTTGTATTACATCTAAAAATAATAAGGTTGTTTGTGTCCTCAGAAACTATAGCGTTCTGTTATTAAGTAGCAAAAGCTAAATTGCTTAGCAAAGTCTTAGATATTTCCTGCTCCTGTTTCTTAGCTTAATTACTTACTACTTAGCTTTGAAATTGAGAAAACATAGACAATGTAACACATTTTTTATCACTAGTTAACAAGGAAAAAACCAATTGTACATGTATAATATATACAAAATAAAATTACAAAAAGTACGATTTATTTTAGTTTGTGATGTGCTTACGTCAGTTTTATAACCAACTAAAAGAAGATATCATACTGAACCTAATTAAGAGTAATTTAGTCCACAGTAACAGACAATTGTTACAACTATCCTCAGTCTAAACAACACACTCACTATGTATCTTTGATCCAGCTTAACCAATTACACAAATTATTATTAATTATTTTTTATTATATACACAACTTGTAGCAGCTGTGTAATAGAAGCCTTCCAAGGTTTATTACACTGCAGAAGCATTGTATTTTATCTACTCCACAGCAAAGGTACTCATATTTTTAAGCTGTTTAATAGACAGTTTTTAAATGTGGTTTCTGTATGAATAGCGCCCTGATTAGTACATACATTCTCCCTGAGTTTCTTGTGGCACCAAAACAAAATTTGTGTGTTAGTGTTCATGTTTTTATATTTTTCGTTGTACGGTATGTTAACACTAAGATAAGTTTTGTAAAATCTATTACAATTACTACTTTAACATTCTGAATTTAGCCAGTGCTAAAAGCATGTAAGTCTGACAAACATAACTTAAAATAATAAGGGAAGTGGCTGCAATATTTTAAATTTGGAAAATCACATAAAACTGTACATAAAAATACAAAGTTAACATTTATTTAAGGTCTACTTTTTTCAAAATTAGCATTTCAGTTGTGATGACTGAAATAAATTGAATGGAAGACAGCTTCTTTTGAATAGGCAATGGAAGAGAAGACCTAACTTTAAAAAAGTCTTATTTTTCTGTGGAAGTTGATCTGGACATAATATAATAACATCTTTCAATCTATCAGTGTGATCTTAAAAATAGTGTTATTTTATCATGCTTAATTTTTAACTAAATAGTTGAAAACTCTAAACACAAGTGATAAAAACCATACAACTGAAAGTACTTAAAGCTTTGACAAAAATATTATTAATTGTGTATATCAAATTATTAATAATTTTGATATAACTCAACTTTAAAACACAAAGATAACTTTTGAAACATCATACTATATGGAAGCATCACTTAATGGATCAATTTACTGCAGTATAAACACTATTAGCTTTATAAAAGTTCTGTTAAATATTTTATAATTTTGTATAATCTTTATTCATAAGCTGATCACTTTTTATATATTTGTACAAGTAAACTCAAACTTAAGAAAATAAAAAAGTTTAATCAGAATAATTAAATATACAAAACTAAAGTAGCATTGGTTTTTAACACATAAATAAAATAACGTTTCATGATTTACATGAAAGTGTACTTGTAAGTGATTTATCGTTATCACCTGAATAAATTTACTTTATATTAAAAGTTTTCCAAATTGTGTCAACAACAAAGCATTTTTAAGACCCATAGAGGGTTGACTCATTTTTGTGTGGGTGGAAAAAGGTAAAGTTTTAGAGGACTTTAAAGAGTATAGAATGTATAAGGCCAGATGGTATTAAACTAAATGATATTACAGATTTAAATGATTTGGTTTTGGCAAAATAGTGCAGAATAAGAGTCTTTTGTTTCTACTTTGAGTGGAAAAAATCTTGTAAAAAATATATAATTCTTAGAACATACTCATCCCAGACAACTTATAATGTCCTTGTAAAGTATTCATGATAAAAATGGATGGATATTAAAATCAGTTTATATAAAACAGACAAGTTTAATAACATCTGGTTCATTAGCTATGTTCAAATAGTTTTTGATCTTTTATAAGTTTAAGTGCCTAATTCCCTCCCCCTTCACAGTTGCAATTATGTTTATCCCAGTATATCACATTCTAAGAATAAAAGTCTCCAAATTCAAAGTCAGTTCACACCAATATTCACACTGTTGTAGAGACAACAGGAGATGTTGTGACGAGTCATGGGGAAGCAGACCGAGGCTGCCCAGGCTGTGCTTGCGCAGTGTTAGGGTCGCAGTTGCCCACAAAGAGAGAGCAGGAGCTCGAGGTACTGTCAAGCGTAGTCAGTGTCGAAGACCGCAGTTGTCTGCTCTGTAAATGTGTGCAGCTCTTGAGCACTACACAGTGGAGTATCAACCTGTTCAGGAATAAAGTGTTAGGATCATAAATGTTCACAGAGAGAGCAGGACCTGAGGTACTGTGAAGCCAGTGTCAAAGACTGCAACCGTCTGTTGTGTAAAGGTGTGTAACTTTTCGACACACTACACTTGGGCGAGTCAACATGTATATGTTGAGATTATGTTTGAATCAAAATTGTTGTAATGAAGTTGCTCAATAATCCAATAGTATTAACTCGGATTAAAGTGAGAAGCAAAGAACATGATGCAACTCATTGCTTCATTATGTAAAGTTGACTTGATAGCTTAGTGTTGTGAGACCAGACAAGTACTTCTGTAGCTCAAACATCATAATAAACAGTTGATTTCTAACTCACTTCAGTCACTGGAAAATTTAATAGAGTTTTGATTATTTTTTGGTTTTAAAATGTAAATAAATATAATTATGTGGTAAATAGTAGTTTTGGATGTTTAGAAAAGATAAAAATACTAAGTGACTACTGAGTATTTAGAAACATTACCGATAACTAATCATCGACATACCTGATAGGTGTTATGAAACAAGCTATAATCAACAATGTATGAGAGCCGCTCCTTGCTGTATGAGACCAGAGGCTCAAAGCGGTGTCCCCAGAGAATCTCGCTGGGCAGGTAGGAGCTCCGAGCTTGTGTCGTCTGCCCAGTGGACTCAGTGGTGCCCTCTAATAGCACGACAATCTCGAACCTCTCATGGATTATGTCAGCTGCACTCAAGGTGTAGAGAGGGCTGGAGGCATCTATCTTGTGCACCACGACCTTTGGCCAGATCAAGAAGATGTTGGAATTGTAGTCGTCCACTTGTACCTGCCAACACAGTTCCAAGAGGTTGATCTCTGCTCCATCATTAACCATTTTAAGTAGACTAAAGGATAGTGCTAGTACTTGTCATATAATTCCACAATTTGGAGATGAATTTTGAGGTAGTTTAAGTATGAAGTTTGTCTCTGACATCCACACTAATCTTCGGCTATCATGGACACTTGTAGTAGCATTCAGGTTGGAATTGTAAATTATCCTTTTACAGTATTTTGATAATCTAATTGATACAGGAGTGAAATCTAATTGATAATCTACAGTTAAGTTTATACGGCTTGTCAAGTGCCTTGGTTGCTTTTCACATAATGAGTTATAATGAACTTGTTAAAGGAAACTCATTCTACCGCTACTGCTAGCTGATTTAATGCCCTGGTGTTCCTATTCTGGAAATCAGATCATCTATATTTAATGTTAAAGGGCACTTATAAAATATATAATAAAATAAAACTAGGAATATATTAAATATTAAACTACCATTTTAAATATAAAATTAATTGTGATGTGTACTGCTACATATTTAAACAATTGTTGACCAAACATTTATGTTCTTGTGTTTTTGTAGCAAATCTTGGAATGTAATTAATACACTAACTTTAATGTCCTTTTCTCGGATGTTTGTTACAATTAAAAATAAAAGCTATGAACATTAAATATATATTAATTAATTAATAAACCTTCAGTAAGGAAGGCAGGAGAAGAGCTGAACCTAGCGAAGGTATAGCACTTATTTTAACAGTTGTGGGCTAAATAAATAGTTTAAATTCTGTGTCCATTTGTATAATTCATGATGAAAGTGGAATTGGACAATAGAATGAAGAGCAACGTAAAAGAGAAATTTATAATATTTAATTCAATAGATATTTAGTTGTATAGAATTTTTTCCTGAGCGGCATTTAAATTTAATGTTCTACATCTTTTGAAGATGTGATATTAGAAAATAATAAACCCTATTCTTGGTGTTCAAAATCCTCAAGTCAAAATGTCAAGAAAATGTTTTATCTTCTGGAGTAAAAGAAAATGCAGAAAGAACTATTTAAAGAACTAGTTCATAACAGTATTACTTCATGGATCACTTCATGTCAAAAACAAGTTAAACTTTAGGTAAAGATGAGTTCATATAGCAAGGTGTCCATCTCATGCAAAGCGACTCACATCCAGTTCACAGAGGAAGGGCGAAAGGTACTCGCCCTCCTTGGTGGCTCTCGGCCGGATCATCTGCGCGCGCACTGAGGCGCTGATGAGGTGAGAACGCTCTCGCATGTCACCCACGCGGAACATGAGGCAGAGTTGACCATCACGCTGACAGATTACCGCATTCCGTGAGAACAACAGGGTCTGAGTACGCTGCTTCGGCCGCGCCATCTTGGCGAAGATTATACCTACCATGAATGCCTGTACAGAAACAAAACATTTTAAAAGGGAATTCCAAATCATAAAATTGATTATATGTTTTTATCAAATGGAGTAATTTATTTTACCGTACAATTATTTGTCTACACGCGCCTATAACTTAGTTTTACGTGGAATCTGTTTCGAACATTCTACAATGAATAACAATGAGAGGCTTCATAAAAATAAATCCGTAGAAGTGCAGAAATTCAAAATCCAACACTTCTGATCATACTGTAAGTTGTAGTAAATCACTTCAGAGTCTAAAGAAGTGCAACGAGAAAAAAGCTTGAATGAGAGAAAATAATATTAATTTAATTTCTGTCTTTGTTATTTATTACTGTAAGGAAATAATGCATTATTACGTATTAAGAATATATATTAAAATTATTAGGAAAATACATTTAATCTATTCACAATTCAGTTTTCCTACAAAAACTTATATTTTTCACTATTCCGTTTCCTATGATTTAGTTTTAAATCATTATTACTTTGATCACAAAATAATGTTTACATTGATCAAAGCTGCACTGTACCCGATAAGAGAAAAAGTAAGCGAGATATGCAGAGCAATTCAATAAACCCTCATATGAAATATTAAAAACAGATAGCATCTCAGATTCTAGTGTCAATTCTCGAGCAGCTCGGCCAATACGACCTGGTCATTACGACCCTTTCTCTCTGTTACAGCCCCGTCGCACTCTGTGGTTTTTTATGGCGCTGTCATAAAATTTGTTTATTTAAACCACCCGCAGTGTTTAGTCTACCTCAAAATAGGCTAAGCACCTTGCCCCTGGCCATTGTCAGTATCAAGTACAGGTCAACAACTTGGATCTCCTACGATTGAAGACACCAATATGCGACACCAATATGCGCTTCCACAATTGAAATACAGAAACTCAATGTGTTGTGAACGCGTAAATCAAGATACTTTTAATCACATTTGTGAACATTTAAATGCTCTCTTCAGGTTCCTGTTTATGTCCAGAAATTTCAGGTCCTTATTCATGCAAGGTATTCAACATTACTCCGGAGCTACCTACTTGTCTGATTGTCATGACTTTCAAGTGATTTGGATTAAAGAGCCAACGGGCTTCATTCAGATAGCGGCAGTGAACAGTATAACGGAATAGAATAAATTGGATGTACCTAAAATTATCGTTCATAAATTATACAAAACTGGATTTAATTTACAGTGACATTCAATTGAAATTGTTGGGTACTAAAGGGGTTTAAGCCGAGAAACTAGATGCTAGAACATGGATCATCATCGACGTCTTCATTGCCGTATGTAAGCCATAAAACTACTCGAGCCTGAGCACGTTATGAACAACACCATCTTGCTTCCTTATTACAGAGCGTATATTAGGCTTAAAGTGTTTACTGCCAGAAGAATTGCGATAAAATGATGATTTATCCAAAGTTTAGATTTTCTGACACACCATCAACCACAATACACTTTCAACTAGTGTTTATAACAAATTGAGTGAGCTTGTAAAACAAAACTTGGATGTAGAGTATAACAGGATCCGATCTCACTCTCAGCATTTGTTGTGTTTTTTGACTCGGTGTAGAAAATTGTTATTATTTTATAGCCACAACTTCTCATGTTCGCAGTTAAGAACAAACTAATTAAAGCTTTTGAGTTTTCTCTACTTAATTTTTATATTATATACTTATCTATTTCTAAAAACCATTATATTTGACATGAAATATTTATAATTGAAGAAGTTTGACATCTCAGACGCGTCTTTATAACCTAAAACCACTGCTGTAGTTATCAAGCCAGAGAGCTCACCTGTATCATCATGCCCCATATACTCTGCATGCACATGGTGATAACCGCCTCAGGGCACTCTTCCGTGGTGGCCCGGCCACCGTAGCCGATCGTGTGCTGGGTTTCCAGACTGAAGAGGAAACAGGAGACAAAGCTGTTGATGTTGTCGACGCAAGGAGTCCAGCCCGAGTCTGGCTTGAGGTTCTCGGGCTCCAGGTCCCCGTGAGTGTAGGCGATCAGCCACCACATGCAGGCGAACGTGAACCAGGACATCAAGAAGGACAAGGCGAATACTAGGATGGTCCAGCGCCACTGTATGTCCACCAATGTCGTGAAGAGATCCTGCGAACAAATTTGTGAGATCAATACTGCACGCCCGCAATACATGCACCGGCTAATAGAACTTTTCAACATGAAGTGAAACAGATTTTTATATATCTAAAAATTCCACTTTATAATGTCTATTTTTGTTAATACTTCCTGAATATTTAACTGCAATATCATGACATCTATGTAATTATATCTATATTATGTTATCTATGACATTTGTACGTATTGAGACATTGTGGTATCGGCTAAGAACCGCAGATTAAGAATGATGAGTCACATGTGGATAGAAGAAACTTTTATCAATGGAACTGAGAAGGAAGAAGATCGCTCGGAAGGCCAAGAATAATGTGTTCTGATCAAAGTGATGACAATTACACTTTAGATAGCAGAATATAGAACGCAATGGAGAGACGTTGTTGTTGTTTTGGTAAAGGAAGTAAGTACCAGTAGCACTCAAAATTCAGGAATTTGTTCCAACATGTGAGTACACTATTAATACTACCTAACACGGATTAGTCTACAACTGGAACTGCACCAGATTCAGTGGTCCATGCCAACTCAAGGCCGGTTTCTTTCTCACTGGACAACATCATGTGAATGTAGGCGAGGCAAAAACATCGATACCTAATACCCCTACCGGTATTACACCATCATCTACATATTTCTTGCGGTAGAGCATGGCTCGCTTCCCAATTACTACAACTAATGATGAACAATTACCCCACAAAAGATGGTGAAGCAACTGTATGGTTCATTTAAACATTGTGGTAGTTGTTTTCCACTGTGATCAATTGAATTGTTGTCCAATCATCACGCTTGTCAACTACATTCACCTAACTCACCATCGGCATTAAAATGGCACGAAATTCATGTTTTTCTACCTCGGAATATGTTCTAACGAAAGAATATAACAGTAGTCAATCCAGAATTTGAATTGAGGGCGGAGAACTTAAATTTGTTCTTTCTTGTTTCATGAGGAGTAGTTTGATTTCATATTTGTTGATATTGCGTTTGAAGGGTGTTCTAAAAATATGGACTAAATCTTCTAGAGTTGGATAATCAGATTAGATTAAAAATAACGTTGACTTCGCATGATCCATCTCGCTTCGGTAGACATCTGTACTTAATTACTGTATAATAATATTATAATAATACTCTAACAGTAACATATTTATTTCCCCTACTCCTATAGATAAATTTTTGTACGAAGGCAGGAACCGGGAAAACCAAATTGTGGTTAATTATTTACTTATTTATTAAAGCTAACGACAATTGCCATAATACCAATAAAATTGTGAATGGGATCTTCAATACGGTTACAGTAAATTAAAATGATAAAACACTAATATTCGACATGTAACAACAGATTACATAAAATAATAAACATAACAACAATATAATATTATAATTACAACAATGAGGTTATAATAACAAGGTAATAATATGTCTTATAAAATCAACAAATCAAACAATTTTCCATGAGCCCAATCCAAAACTCCTAGGCCGAACCGCGTCCAAGATTTATGTCTATCTCAATAGGTATTGAATATAAAAAGGATTTAATAATTTTATTCTTACATATTTAATTACATATTTATTCTTAACACTAATTAATGAAGAAAAAAGGAACTGGTTAGTAGACAACGAAACTTTGCGAACTCAATCATGAATACTCAGAAATGAGGAACAATTGTCGGCCAGCTGACGAAGCGATCGTAACTATCTCAGGTTCAGGTGAAGCGTTCTCGTCTTACGGTTGGATGGAAGTAAGCAATGCAAGTGACTCCTAAATTAGAATATTTGTTTTTACATGAGTTTTAAAATATAAAGTGTGAGTAATATGAATACACATGACAAACATTCTTGATCAAAGATATACGCTTGCCAGAATATTTTATTATTTTTCTATGACTTTACGTGGAGAAGGGATAATCAATCCCCTGCCTCTAAATAAACCTCTGAGTGTCATCGTATATTGGAGTAAATGAGCATTTAATCAATGCCAGCTCTATCTGTCTGTGTTAAAGCAGTAGTGGAAGTAAATAGGGTCATTGTTTTTGTAGTTCAATTTAAAAACTTTTCTATAGTACTTGTACATTCTACTAGACAAGCATATTGTTAAAGGAGGAAATGGCAGATCAAGCTAGGGTAACATATATAATGCCTTATTTTCATAGAGCCATTTATCTTGACCAATACCATTAACATAACAGAGAGAACTGGTCTAAAGAAGGGGAATTGCGCAAGAGAGACCGCGTGTGATTACTTATTCATCTTGCAAATGTAAATCTGTATTGTTAGTATGTAAAAAGCGTGCATTGTGAGGTAAGCCTGATTTGTTCTCAGCTTTCAATATCGTTACAACAAACAATGGCCACCTGTTGGTTTGAAATATCAATTTAGCTATTCTAGAAACAAGGCTTTAAAGAAATAAAACGAAAATTACTATTTATAAAGTCCTCTGCGATCAATGTGGTCAAAATTCCGTTTATGTTGTAAACGTGAATGGTTGCAGAAAAACACATTGAACTCGTAACACATTTTAACGTAACGAAAAATTTGAGGCCTTGAAAGGAGGGTTTTATTGTCGATGATCTATTGTTACATCGACCATGACAAATCAAGAATTTTAATAAGAATAGAGATTGTTTAAACTTTTTTTAAACAATTTCCCAGCTACCTAGCTTTTTTATTCCTAAGAATCCGTTCAGTTTGAGTTACAATTTGGAGCACTGAGCTTGAAATTATCAACTATAGGTTATCGAAATCGTGCAAATCCAATCTTTATATTATTTTTTTGATAGCAGTATTTTCCCAGAACGGAGGATTTCCCACAATTTCGGTTCTTTTAAAAATAATGACACTAAGAACCGACTTTATGAACCAATGGATCACAATTTTCTGCCAAAATTAACATAGTGTGTTAGCTTAAAAATGAGGTGTCATAAACAAATCCCTTTGAGATTTGTTATGTGGATGTGTTAAGGAAGGTAAGAGAAGGATATTACAATTATTAACAATTATTTAATTGTTTTCAGCCATAGTTACAATATAATTCAACAAAGTAAGGATTATTCTTTGTTTAAGGTTTATTATTGATGATGGGTGATTTAAAATTATAATAGGTTTTCAGACATTTGCCATCATTATATGATCCAATAATAGAACACTAGTTTTGAGGATTGAAAGCTATTAAGTGTCAAAAAAATATTAATGCACAAGGTTAAGCATAGAAAACCATTTTAAACTGATCTATATGGTGATAAGCTTACCCAAACCAAAAGAACTAATGGAAAAATTTCAATTTACTCAAAATTGATGGCATGAAAATTATCACAAGAAGTGGGATTAAGTCAACACAATAAACCGCGAAGAAAAATATTTATCACGCAAATACATAAAATTAGCAGACCAATCGCTAAGTAAATCCTCTCTTGAAGTTAAACAAATTAATCAAATAAATTAAACAATATGTAACTATAGTTTGTTATTGTTCCTCACGCCCCGACGCGCGCACACCGTCACACGCGCAGCCCGGCCTACCTGCCGTCATTTAGTTCCGATGGCGCAGATATTAAGCTTTAGTCTGCAACCTGTTAATCTTAAATTTTTGTATGTTAGATTAATATCCCTGTAATATTTTAATTCTGCATTTTATTTCATGAAAATATAGTCCAAACACGAAATAACTACACGTTCCTGACGTATCTTAGAAATCAAGTATTCATTGACCACTTTTTATTTTTTAAGATACGTCAGGAATGTCGTAGTTAATTAGTGTTTGGACCCTATTTTCCTGAAATAAACGCATATTTCAACAACTACAAAAATACTAACCTAACATAAAATGATAAACAATAGCAGTTTTGCAGACTAAGGCCCGCTCGCTATGTGAGACATCGACACAGGGGCGGCAGGTAGGCCGGGCTGTGCGTGTGACGGTGTGTGCGCGTTCGGGTGCAAGGGTCGCCTTGTAATCCTTTGGGACTCTTGAAATAAAACAAATTATAAGAATCTCCAATTGATATAATTCGAAAACACTTAGAACTTGAGACTATAAACACAACGTAAGGCCGAAGCAGCTGCCCCCCCCCTACTTCCCAATCAGCACCATCCTGTTCCTTTTTGCTTATGGTGGGTGACGTGCTGAGTTGTTATGAGTAAAATAAGTGCCCATATTGATTTACCCTCAATCTCTCATCTTTTATGATATGTGCGGATATACTGTTCAGTGTACATGCTCTGTGCAGTGGCATGGTTGGTACTTGCTATAATAACTTCACTCTTTTCCTCATCTATGTGCTTGAATTGTTTGAAGTACATCTTGTACTGTTGTCAACTATGACTTGGGTGATTAATCCCTAACACGTTCTATCTTCTATGTTCCTACCTGGAGGTATTTGCGGCGCCTCTTAGATACATGAGTCTGGATGACATTATATTCGCCGTTCTTGAAGACGGCGCGGCGCCGCAGTTTGCGATAGGCATTACCTGGGCCTCCTCTATACCTGCTCCTGAAACATAACAGCTGATCTGAAGTACACTCACTCTCTGAGGTTTTATCAAACAATGGTAATGATTAATGGGCCATGCATTCAATAGCTTCTCATATCCTCTTCTTGCTATAGAAGGCTGCAACATATTTAGTCCGAGTTAGCCTTGAATAAAACGCTGAGTACAGGTTGGTCATGCTTCTCAAATACTCTTCGTCATCTTTGACTCCATCATGGAATGTAATAATAGAGAAACACTCACATAAAAAAAAGAAAAATACAATATGAGATCATTGAAGATTGAATAATCGGCCACTTGCCCTATTTTGCTTCATTTTATGTCATTGTCTGCATCTAAGTCATTTCTATCTGAGAAAGGACATTAAAAAGCAGTATTTCATCACATTCAAAAATACACGTGAATCCTTTCACCTTTATAACGCTAGATATAAATTTTGAAAAAGAACCTTATAGTTTCCTAGCGAGTAGTTTTCTGTACTTCTTGTTTTTGTGTGTGGTTTGATGTGTCCATCACAAGAAAAACGTATATTTTATTTAATCTATAAACAATTCCTGGGGAATATGTAATTTATTTGTTTCTTGAGCTTCTCTCGTGTATTGCTCATAAGTAAAGCAACAACAACAGCAAAACGCCGTTTTGCTAGTTTTCTTTAAAAAGAGTTGTAACATGAGCAATATTTTTAATGGATGAATTCTATTTTTCTTTGTAATTAGGTGATAAGTGTTTTCACGTGGTTTATCCAAATGACGATTCTGTCTTCTGTATGACATATTACTAACGTCTTTATTAATTTTTAGAAATCGATTCATTTTATATAACCACTGCTTTTGTACTAATTCAGTAACTAGACATCGTAATATTTAAAGTTTTTTTAATTATATAGTGGTTTTTTAATAGTTGTAATATAAATCAAATACATTAAAAATTAGAAATATTAATCAACTATTTCAAAAGCATCCAAATTTAATGTTAGATTTGTTAGATAAATGTAAGAACTTGTATTGTGTATTTGAAATTTAAAGCTTAGAAGCATTTTAAAATGCATATGATGCAATACTTGCATACTTTAAATACACGTAAATATATGATTAATTGTTCAAGAATGCTTTCGTTCATCATGAACATTATTAAAAAGAAGTAGACTCTATTATGTTTAGATACAAAATACGACGTTTTTAAAAACTATTTGTGTTTGAGGAGTGAAAACGTTTTAACTAAGGGGTTAAGCTAATATGATAGAAAACGTAACAAATCAATGTCGGGGATAGTGGGACAGCCAGTTTATATGTTCCTATAAACTACAAGAGTTTCTCTACACAACCATATAAAAACTATTTGTGTTTGAGGAGTGAAAACGTTTTAACTAAGGGGTTAAGCTAATATGATAGAAAACGTAACAAATCAATGTCGGGGATAGTTGGACAGCCAGTTTATATGTTCCTATAAACTACAAGAGTTTCTCTACACAACCATATAAAAAGCATGGTGTGGGCGTAAGGCGACCAACTAGAACTTCGTTAGTAATTAGATACATTTGCTGAACTAAATGTCAGAGACTAACATGGTAAACAATTTTTAAAAAGCTAAAATATAATCTAATACGTAATTCAATGACTGAAATACATTTAGACATACCCGGAGAATAAACTTATAGTATGAAAATTGTTATGGAAAGTGCAGTGATATATTTAAACTTTTAAAATATTTTTTAACAAATGGACCGATTTATTAGGTGCACTTTATACTGTTGGTTTCAAGAGAGAGCCCTTAAATAAAACTAGGCATATTTCTTTAACTCCAAGGTTCGGAGTAGTATGCGGAGACTGCCGTTGGTAAAGGATTATAACGATTTGGAATACTTCAGAAATACTCCATATTTTGAGTTTTTGCCAGCTAATGAGTAGTTTGGTCTGGCCCGGCGGCCGTACAGTTAGGGCCAGTCTGTAGTTATCAGCAGTGTACTCCTTGTACAGTACCGACCCTCATCCTTATTCTGTTTAATAAGAACCTCACACACACCTGTAGGCCAAGGGACAGACAAAATTTAAATATAGTCAAAAGTTTCTAATTGAATTTCAAATGATTTCAGAATAGATTTACACGGTTGTTTAATGGAATCCGGTATACAATTATACACAGTTAACTGTGTGGAGACAAACATGTATTTTGGTTTAAATAACAAAAGTAAAATTACAAATTAACTTATTTTAAAACCCTACTTTGCTATAACTAATGGCTCACAGTAGTCACAGTCCTGAGGTCTAGCTGACTATCTACCAAGTTTTCCTGTTCATATCGTGTTGTGATATTGCAATTACAATTATTATCTTATACAAATATTAATATTAAATATTCCGTCATCGCTAAGGAGAGCTATTCATCTTTAATTCAATAGATCTTAAGCCGGAAATTATGATGGTATATCTCTACAAGTAGATAGCGTGTAATGGAGGGCCCCGAAGTCAGTAAGAGAAGCATAGTCAAGTTTCATATTGTTTTAAAGATCTTTATGAAATGAGAACAAGTATATTAAAAATACTTTGGAAAGCCCTGGCAAAAATGGCGGTTACTATCTGTAGCTGACATTTTAAAATGTCAAATTAAAGGTGCTTTATTAATTTAAAAGATTCACTTCTACAACTATGATGATTAGACGACTTTAAAGATTGGCGTGCTAATATATTCGTTATATTTTTTTAATATTTATAAATAACATACTCTTGAAACGTTACGAGACACAAATATTTTTAAGCCTGTAAGTTTGTTTGTAAAAACGTGGGTTGATTTAGTTATAATGAGTCAGAAATTGTTTGAAAATATACATATAGCGATTTAATATTATTGTATGTATACTTCTAAAACATAGGTATAATTGTAATCCCGAAACCTGAGATTTCTCATAACGAAAATCCACAAACCGCGTATACACATTGTTGAAAATGACCTGAACATTCTTAACATTTTTCCTGTTGATTTAAGATGCATAATAACAGATATAAACGTACCTTTTCTAAACTTTGACGAACCACCATCTTGAAATCTTAAGAGATGTTAAAAAATTACAAAAATAATGGTTGTTTAAAATTACTTTTCTGTTTATTTTAAGAAGAAGTGGTCGAGTTAAAATTATTGCACAGACGTGAATCTTGATACTTTCTTGTAAAGTCTTGCAAACGAATTCATCTAAGCTATGTGCAAATACTATATATGTACAAAGGTTAGTCGGGAACTTAAACTTATACATTCTGTGAAAAGCTATCTCATAATTGCGTTATATAAACAGGATTTCAGTGGAATATACTCTTTTTTAACTAACAGAGGTTCGCCCTACCAAATTTCATCGTTAGACCAAGTATATACAAGTATGAGTTATTTGTGTGCATTAACACGTCATAATTATCAGATAATGCAGCGATTATTAATTGACCTATAAGTTAAATTCCAAAAAGCTGTAATTTGAAACACTGATTATAGTTATTTCAAACAGCGGAAACTGTTACATCAGCTGTTTATGGAAGTGTGGAAATATCTGATGACAGCTTTGATCAGTTCAGCTGTTTGTGACGCGACACTGTACAGCCACAGTCAGCTGTTACTCAATCCCGGCTTTCTTTGATCTCCTGAGAATCATCAACGTTTCACTCTGACGTTTAATCAACTGTGAATAAAATTATAATTTGAAACTCGAAATGTGATATCTCTTAACGATGATCTTCAATTATGACATTTGTTTTAGTTCAATTACGTTTTTGGACATCATGCGATCTAAAGTCAAATTATTTTTTATGAGAACTACTCATTTCTTAATTGAATGAATTAGGTACGAATGATTAGTCAAGGATGAAGGGAGTCCAAATCAGCCAAATATTTTCTTACGTCTGATATTTATCTGACAGGATCTGTATTCCACAGGGTATATGCGCAGAGCATGTGTAAGCGCACGGAAGACCGCAAACCCGACAGGATAATGGAAAAGACTCACTGAACTAAATCTCGAAAAGAAATTAACTCCAGTTATACTTATTTCCACAATCTCTGTATATATAAATGAATGTTTGTGTGTTTGTCATTTATGGAATCGTACACTATTTGACCGATCATTATGAAAATTTGAATGTATATGTACTTTTCGACGGAGAAGGTTTATATGCTATACTCATTTATAAAACTCACCACGAGGTGGCACTGCAAAATATAAGTTTTCAAAGCGCCTGCACATTATAAACTGCAATTACGAGACAGTTACGTATATTAATTTGCCAAAGACTATTTGAAGGCACCAAGTTAGAATATAAGTTTGTCTTTATGATAAATATATGGTTGAACTTAAAGCTTGACTGTTAGACGGCTTTATAATAAAATACATGTACGTGTATAATGGCTATATAATAAGCATACACAGATTTTCTTGATCGTGACAAGGCAAACTCTACATCGGTGTTAGAAAAATAATTCACTTGAACCAGAAGTGCAAATACATGGCCAAGGCTTACGTAAAGCGTGCGAAGCCGCGGGAAACAGCTAGTTACATATAAAATATAAGGTAATTATAGGTATTCAAGCTTCGGTCTTGAAATAATGGTTTAAGAATAATGAAAATAATTCATATTTGTAAATCATTTTAGGAACTTCAAGGATATGTCCTCATTTTAATGTATTAAATATATAATGATATAGTTTTTTCGTATTGTCAGACTTTATAAAAAATGTTTAATGCATATTTATAATTACTATTTCCGTAGTCTACTGTTAGAAAAGTCGTAGCCAAACGTTTCAGAACAGCACTGAATTCTTGAATCTTCTCAAGGAATATTAAATTATCAGAGGTTGGGGTTAATTACGAATTGTTATGGTTGTTATCGTTTTCACAAAAGTATATACAGTTCATTCACATAAAAAAATAAATACTAATGTAGATAAGAATCGACGCAATGTCATAGATAGATTTTGCAGCTTAGAGCTATGGCCATGGTTAAAATATGTCGAAATAGTTTCAACCATGAAACTGATTGGGGAAAAGGAAGTGCCAATAATTATTAATCATAAAATAAAGAGCGGCTGTGATTTGGTGATCCAATTTTGATTCTGAATCTTACTGTCTTAAAACTAAAACAAAGAAAAAGGACAAGTTTTTGATGCGTAAAAACGTTTTGTGATTGAACGGTGGGAGTGGTTAAGCTGTTACCGCCTTGAATGTATCACTTTCTCGATGATAATTAATGGTGTAGTGGTCTATTCGCAGAAGTGCAGAACACAAGATATGAGTCATCTGTAATGAGATTTTATAAGATCACAGTATTCCATACAGTCTAGTAATAACCAGTCCAGTAGATAAAACTCGAGAAACCCCTCAATCTGCCACTAAACGTTTGGATTAATTGACACTGTACCCATTATACTTGACAGTTTCATTTAGAACCAATCATCTGTCAATAATCGCTCTCGACAGAAGTGGCGGTTCAGACAGAGTACCGCTCGAGGCTAGAGAGTTGATAAGCCCACTGATAAGATACCGTTAAATGGGCACTTTATTGTCGTCGTGTTGGCAACTCTGGAGGTTGGGTAATCTTTAAATTAAGCGAAAGCACGAAAGTAATCACACTTAAGAGCTGTTTGTTCTGAGCACGTTTTAAGATCCAGTATTGATGCTGCCTGAGGAACAACACAAAGGGTGCTACAAATATTCGGACAGGGATTGTTTCATGCTATTTTCTGTATGTAACTAAATCAAAACAAATATTTCACGTAGAAGCTTAGATATTTTTAGTTGCAGATTGCGATGTTGCCATTATTTACTTTATAATTAACCAAAATCAATCTTAAAAATCGGTCTGTGAAGTTGTAATTTGATCGGTTCTGATCGGAAACGAGGGTAAACAAACAAAGAATCCAGATTTTCAACATAACTGCAAAAAATGCTCGCTACCCAGCCAAATAAATATTTTTGATTTGATATTTGCGTTAAGAAATAACAACAATGATGCATTGAATCGCAAGGCACACTCTCTGCTCGTAAGCTATGTTCACTGTTATCATAATCTTAACATGTCTTACAAAACAAACACACTAAGCCATCACACATGAAGTCTTGCAACCGGTATACGAGTACACACCACTGTAACCTAGTTCAACAAACCGTACTACGTCTTACGTCTTTGAGATTATGCTTTGGAAAATGTTTAAACCCTTCCATAAATGTTAAGGATGGTAGAACTGGTTAAACACTTAACTACTGTATTTTTGGTATATCAAGAAATTAATATGATAATCCATGAAGTCACGATTATACGCGTTGTCGGTTGAAAACAAAAGTGACCACAGCGCACCTGTGACGTTTATAACAGATTATAAATTAATTTAACTATAATATATAAATGGTAAAGGAGATGTTTAATCGATTATATACTCTTATGGTGACAAATTTCAGAGGATTACGTTTTAGGATATCAGAAAATGTATGATTGTTTTGCGGCACTTACCATGTAGGGTGAATCTCAGGACGGAGTAGTAGTACTATTGAAGAACATAAAGTAATTCATTTATAACACTCAAAATCTGTTGTTACTTTGAAGATAACATACCTCGTAACCTTGGTCCATAAAATTATATGAATTATATGAACTAAATATGTATAACGTTAATGGATGACGTTAAAAAGAGTCAATTTTATTTAGGGATCATGATATTACAAAGTATATTATTACAGATTATAAAACTAAATCTATAGATTTAATATTCTGAGCGCGCCTATACAAGTTTTAAAATAAAAAATGTTTCCTATTGTAAGGTATAACAAGGAAATCTAATTTATGTCACATCATTTAGGTTATATTTTGGGTCTATTTTAATTAAATGATCAAAATTTACACAAATAGTGATGGAAATTAAAAATATTCTGCCGGTTGTTTAGTTATAGACTCAAGGCATATAGTATGTTTTATGATTTAGATTATATGAAGAAAATATATTTATAATTGTTAATTTAAATAAATAAATACCTGGAGGACTCGTTGGAAAACTGGGTGTCTAAGCGATTTAAAACTAGCCTTTGAGACGGGGATTCTGGTGGCTCCATGGTCGGAGAGATGGTGAGCAACAGACCGCCAAGTCGTCTGTATTGTACCACGCACTCGTGCTATCTACAGACAAGGTAATGGAACATCTAATGTACCTCTATCTAAGAGGCCCTGGCCGCGGTAGCTAACATAACCTTAAAATCGCAACCAGCTGATATAGCGTCACCTACCATCTTTATTTACGCCCATTAGAGAGTTTAGCCCATTTAAACTTACTAATTGGCTATATCAACTTATAGAATATTCATTGCTTGGTTTGTATTGTAACTCAAACAGAATATAATTGGCGGACACGTGATCTCAGAAAAACATGTGTTTATCGTATCAATATTTTTTATGATCTGACCATTAGAAATAACAGTTGGTTGAATCCTTTAAAACATGCCCTAGTACTGACTGCTAGTCACGTCTTGTTTACATTCGAGAGGAAAATGTTTGTTATTGTTGCTGGAGTGAAGGTCTTTAATTAGTTGATCAAGAGTTGGACGCCTCAGACGCGACCGAGGGAAACCACCAAAGTACAGCCACTTAATTAGGAAATGAACCGACCTTCAATTAATCATTGAGTCGACTCTGTGCGGGTAGCTACGGATATAACAAATAACTAAAATTTTCTAAAAACACAAAGGCACTTTCTTTTGAAGACAATGAATTAAGACTGAGTAAAATTTAAACTATTGCAAATATATTTGATTTTAAATATTAATGTAGAGTTTAGTAAATACGTAATTAAAATTATTTTATTTTGACATGATAATTAGTATATTGTGATATGTAATATTTATCATACTATTCAGTTACAGTATATTAAATATAGGACGATTAAAGAAATACTGATCACGGCTGAATAATAATTTTTTTTTTACAGAGAAATATTTTCATAATTTTCATTTTTCAAAATGGTAGCTTATCACTGTTATTGGTAAGTTAGCAAGCAAATTTAAAAAGACTTCATATTATATTAGGAAGAAGCAACTGTCAGTATGTACATTATGTTAGGGCAGAACACTTAGTGAGGTCATATCGGTGCCTGGAACTTATAAAGGCTGAATTAAAGATTTCTTAGGACTCCGTCCAAATACTTAAGAATTTACCTGAAAAGATGAACAAAAAATAAGGAGCTACCAATTTTGGAAATAAGCAAGTGGATACAGAGTGAATCATAACAAGTGTGTGATATTTAGGAAATGCTTTCAGGATAATCGAACATTTTTTAGTCTCTATAACTGTATATGACCAAGTAATGAAATGTTAAAATTATATATGTATAATTCCAATAAAGATTGAAGAACAAGTTTTTTCTACAGAAAATGCTTAAAGAGGAAAATTTGTTGAATTTTAAGGTAATCAAGTAAACACTCGTCAGAGAATTTTACTATTTTTCTGTTTGAGAGAACAACACACACCGGCCCCCTCTCGGTGTTACGCTGTTAGGACAGAGTGTACATCTAGATCGTAATTGTTCTTGTAGCATTGTACGTACCACCGCAGGAGTCGGTAGACTACAGGCTGTTTTTTATTCTTCACTTGGTGAGACTCCATACTTAACTACAGTTGTCGACCCTCGGTAATGGACGGGTACGTGGGTAGTTAGCGATAACAGCTGCTACACTGCTGCAATGGGCGCGACCTAGATAACCTAGTCGCTTTGTCCTTAGGCGGTGTAAGGATTTGTTCGATAGCAAACGTGATAAAAAGGTATATTTGAACATTTAAAACTACGCTCACTGTGAATTCTCGGCTAATGAGGCCAACTAGAGGTTTGAATTATAAGAAGTGTCTAACGATGGATCATATTAAAATATCATCGTATTGGATATTTTATGTAAGCCGTAACTGTCGCAATTGGTTAAGTAGTGTGGCCGTACTCTGCATGTGTTTTTCTTTTTTTAATTAATGGACTATGATCATAACAACAGCCTGCGCTGCTATATTTTAGCATAAACTGCAAAACCTAATGTCATGAGGTGTACGTTGAAGATGGTCTTAAACATCGATGATGATCGATGTCAGATATTTTACTTTCTGTCTCACTAGCTAAGCTGGCTACAAGAGGTTTGCTACACCATTTTAATTTGCATATCAATATGTCCCTCTCAGACATTCCTACGGTTAGTTATGGTTGTTCGAAGAAGTCTCCATTACACCCTGTACTGCACTTCACTCACCTGGCCCGGAATCTCAGGAACTACTTCGTTTTCAATAACTCGAACTGATGCATGCATAATTCCCCCGCTCTCGAACTAGCGGTGCCAATACCGCAATTGGAAGGGCTAATTGTAAGGCCTCATTTGCAGGTCCTAATTTTCTGGACCTGCAATGTGAATTATTGCAGGGCTTCAGATATGAATATTCCTTGCAATAACCACTATGTACGTTAACCAGTGTTCGATCATTAATGATTATTCACTCAATAGCGAAGCGTCTTAGTAAAAAAGTAAAATTCGTCTACAGATAAAATTCTAAACACCGAGTCTTTTATTGGCTACAAGATTAGTAGAAGGGTATTTATTGTTAACACAATCAGTGATAACCGAATCACGCCCTAAGCTCTTTGTTTTGTAACATGTAAATACCATAACATTAGGTAACACACTGATAACACGTAACCTATCGCTTGTCATTACAACGATACTGATTCGTTACCGATGTGGGTGTCGGTCCGCACATTAAATAATTCGTTAAAAGAAATACATAACAATTATTTTAAAATTGCCATTTTAAAGTATAATATCTACAACAATGTGAAGGAAACAGGATATGTCCGGACATTTGACATCGTTCAGTGGTACAAAAATCACGGAACGATGGGGAAAAATATCCGGAAAATCCTGTTTCTGCACCAGCATCATATGGTCAAAAAGATACTATAAACAAAGTACAAGTATGTTTTAGATTATAGATTATTTCCCCAAAATGGGATTTGGGGGGGGGGGGTATTCACGAGAGAAATGTCAGAGAGTAAAAGACGGAGAGTGATACTAGTAGAAGAAGGTCAAAACTGATAAAAGTGCTCCGGTAACATACAAGATTTGAACCGTCTCTAACTAAGACGTAACTGTGCTTAAACTGACTTTTAATCTTTCAAGACTGACAACAATACTGACAATGGAGACTAAAATAATAATGATCTATCATGATCCTAAACTAACATGATCCTATCATTATTTTAAAAGAATGGGTTTATTTGATAGTCTGTGGTCAGGTTCAACAGAACTCCAGTTTTAATACACATGAAAGGGCAAATACATTTCCCACCCTCCTAGTTTGAAAAGAAACACGAATACAGGACTTCCTCCTTTTAATTTCTTAATACCCTGTTTTATTAACTGAAAAGGAGGAAATTACAAACGTGTAAAATTGCACACTTTTATTGGAATACTATTTTAAATAACTCATACTCACATTAGGCCCATAGATATAATTTCTGTTTTATGTTCCATCGTATACTAATTTGGTTTGTTCAAGAAGTGTAAGAAAAATAGGCTGCTGCTTTCCTTTTCCTAAATTTCTACAATTTCGTATTGAAATTGTGAATCTTTGTAAATGGCCGATTTTATTTCAAAAATTTATTCATTCTGTCACCTTTAACGACAGTGCAAATGGACTGCTTCAGTATACAAAAAGAATATCACCATTTATACCAGTAGAATGTTTTAAAATGTATTTACCAAATAATAGAAATGTTAATAATAATAATTCATAGCACAGTGATTTCTTTTATATTAATGATAAATATCGATTTTCGTGGCAAGAACTTGTAGAAGAACTTAAGAATATTTATGAATGCAAATTTTCTTAAATAATTTCCAAAAACGATTATTTGAGTATTGTCGCGAAAATAATCACGTAACCTTATACCCTATTACGTATTTTGTGTATTTCTTACATTACAAATAGTCCTTTGTATTTGAGATTTGTTTTAAAAAGTAACATGTACCATATGTAAAGGAGAGTATTTAATTGAATGTTTACTGCAATTACAAAAATATGCTCTATCATAATAACGACTTTTAAAATCGGCACATAAATAGTTTTATATATTGATATAGTGCTTCTTGATAACATGCACAATATTGTATTATAAACGAATACAAGGCTTTTAGAGATTTCCAGAGTACTTAAAACATAGTAGCTTTCTTTCACTTTAATATGGCATAGGATTTAAGGCTATATAAATTTTAATGTGAATTAAATATAATTAATTCAGGAATGCAATACAGAAGCTCAAAACTAAGAAATATTGTAATCACCTACATTGAAAAATAATGTTTATCAATAAATAGAATATGTTGTTTTATAAACGAATAAAACCAACATATTTATTTTATTTTTACTATATATTGCTTTGAACAAAAAAATGGCTTTTAAGATAAATTATTTAGGAATATTGTTTTCATTCAAGCTAAAGTTTATGTGAATACTACATTGTTGGTAACGAACATGAAGGTATATTTTGAAATTTGTGTGTATATCTAATACGAAAAGAACATAAGGTAACAATGTTTATATATATATATATATATATATATATATATATATAAAACATTATGTATATACATTGTGTATGTATATAACACACACACACACACACACACACACACCATTTCCTCAAAACTTAGCACTTAACTGAATAAAAGTAACAGCTAATAATAAAATACAACAGACGCTCTATTGAGATATCGTGTTGCGTAAAGGGGAACACTGTTGCGCAACAAATTTTACAACACGATGCACATCCACGTTGTTTACAAGGTAGATAACCGAAATCACCTCCTAGAAGGCTACGAGCTCGACTTACCTACCAGAAGACCGCGATCTGGACCTCGGCCTTGGGCGGCGAGGAGGTGTTTTTCTCGGTTGGAAAGCCAAACTGACTTGCTCGCTCATCATCTTGACAGCTGGGGCCCCAACACAGACTGCGAGAGGTTATCGATATACGTAGACTTTGCCAGCATCCGAGTTGTTTACTGGCAACACTACGTATCTTGGGTCAGTTCGTGTAATAAAAAGACGAATACACTCAGTAAGGCGACGTTATTCAAGAAGCAACGACGTATTTAAAAGCGAGGTAAATATATCGTTTTGGTAGAATTTTACTTAAGGTAGAGTAGTTTTTTTTTAGAAATTTCGGTAATTAAAACCTTAGTGACTAACTATATAATATTAATAAATCTGACATAGAGGGACATTTCCCTATCATTAAAGCTTTAATATTATATAGATACAATAACAAAAAATAACTCTATCAAATTTCACGTTATAAAAAAAATTATCTGTAGAACAAAATGTGCAAAGAATCCTATTTTGGAACGTATAATTAAGGAAACTTAAGAATTATTATCTTCCGGCTCAACGGATAATAAGAAGGATTTTATATCAGGATTCCGTTTTTATAATACGTAACTTGAAAGGAAATTAAAAAAAGTAGGCGACCTTCAGATATATAATCAGAATGCATAATCAGCGATTGATATGGTTTTTATCACAGATTGCCAGCTGTTTGGTCGTATCTTCAAAATGCTAGTAAAGCTAGTTTCTCAGTTTTACTCACAATAAGCGATAAGGATTATTTTCTTCAATGTTTCCATTTAATTGAGTCCGTCGCTCAATTAATACAAGTTTCTACAAAGCGCGTGGTTTTCGAATGTATTTGTAGCCAGATCATCATAGTTACATAGAACCTAGTCATAATGATAGCATTATGGACATGGAAGTACATCTTTTCTAATGAGAGATTGGTTCATTAGGTGTGGTAGTGATTCTTCTGGCCACAATGGTAGAAGCTAGTCTGGTATGTTGATGGCATCTGTCCAGGTTACAGAGCCTGCATATCCACTGAGAAACGCCGAGTAAACAGTTTTGTATTGGTACACAGTTTTGGTAATTATTATTCTTGTTTTGCTTGAGTTGGAATGTTCAGTCATATTCACAAAGATCGCATTGAAATAGTTTCCATTTCATGCGAATCAACAATAAAACTCCCGACTGTTTGTTAACCGTGATTAGACCTTTGGGTTTTCTTCACAACATTAAATATTATATTCCAATTATTATAACACATATTTTGTGTATTTTTTGGAATCAACAAAAACTTTTGATTTTTGGAACAAGAACTTTCCTAGATTGATAATTGTTTCCAGAAATTTGTAAGAAAACGAGAAAAGTTACATACGTACCACTTACACACAGGTCTTTATAAATTTTATTACTCCATATAGTAAATGTGTAATAGATTTATTTCCTTCAAACCAACAATAAAGAAGTTATAAGGGTGTCTTTAGTGCTGCAGGGTGTCTTTAGTGCTGCAGGGTGGCATATATCACAGGGTAGGAGTACGAGTACGTTGCACTTCGTGTCGCGTTAAAGGCTTCGCTGAGATTGCATGCAAGTCTATAGCTGAGTTCAATTTGTGGACAGACAGGCATTCGTATAGAAAAAACATTTATATATTCCCCAGCACACGTTGAACCATCCTACAAAGTTATATGATTTGTTGACGCTAGCCAAATGCCACGGAAGGACATCCACCATCAAAGAACTCATTCTTGTGTATGTAGAAATTAAGGTTCATGCAAAATATCAAGTCAACATAAGTAATTCGTCTAAAAATATTTTGCGGGTAATAAGACTACGTGTTACTATGTCACATGTTGAAATATCAAATTATTGTACAGTTTGTTTATAAATTTGTCCATCCTGAGATTGTACTCGTTGCCTTGATGGTTAGAGCAATGTAGTAACAATTTACCCTGAAATTTACAACAAATCTTATTGAGTGGGAAATCGAGGACTGGATCAATTCATATGTTTTAATATTAAAGCAATTAGAGCATTACAAACAAATATTCTTGAGGAAATTACCGTTATCCGTAATGATACAGAAAGTAGGTCTAAAAGTGAAGTTTGTAGGTGTGTTAAAATATTGAGGAAGAGGAAATCTTCTTGTTACCATCAAGGAAACAGCCGCCCGCATAGTGGTCCAACATCCCTTTCAGCGCGACAATCCCTACCCTGTTATTTGAGTTAACGTTGGGAAAATAATCGTATTCGTTATAATAGCCATTAATACCGTCGCAGGTAAGATGGAAAGTCAAAAGCATGAAAGGGAAATGGCAAATTTCTTGACAAACATTGGTAATAATTAATGTACAATAACGACCATGTACGTCATGTACATCAGGTACAGTCGGTGAAAACAAGGTTGTGAGTATTAGTAGTCTGTTCATTAGTAACATGTAAGATGTTAGTTAAAGTGTACACAAGACATGATAATAATGCACTCAATTATAGAGTATGACAGATGGCACCCAGCCGTCTGTATGTCCAGTTGTCCATAGCTTGACTAACCACTGACAAGGTGAGTACAGGGCCGTAAGTAGAGGAAGTGCACCCGGGGAAAACAAGGCTGTGAGTATTGGTAGTCTGTTCATTAGTAACATGTAAGATGTTAGTTAAATTGTACACAAGACATGATAATAATGCACTCAATTATAGAGTATGACAGATAGCACTCAGGAAAAATTTTTGAGTGAATAATATTACACTGAGGTGTTAAATGCATTCAAACCACAATTAATTTAATTACACTGAGGTATTAAATGCATTCAAACCACAATTAATGTAAACCGTTTTAATTAAAATTGAGTGCAAATAAATAATAGGTTTTATACTTAACGTTTTACTCAGAGTTTTATTTTGTTGCTATAGCTTTGTACCGAAGTGGTAAGTATTTATATGGGAGAACAGAGTGATGTAGTGGGTTTGCAAATATATATTTCGACAAAATTTTGTCTCATTAAAGGAATTTCTAAAAGCATACAGAAAATTCAGGTTTCGTGTTCACTAACAGTATATGTTATAAATAAATAGGTTAAATTAATAACTTTCATGTTTTTACAAAATAATTTTGTGAACAAGTACATTGTATATGAATTGTTTGAATATTTTTTGCAAAACAACTTCTTATTATAAGAGGGCAAGTATAATACGAGTATATCAGTTACTCATTATTTATCTTCGCCATCGATTTTTTAATTCGCATAAAAAAATTAACAATTAGATTCATACAATCCTCCAACCGTACTGCTAAGTAACTAACCAAATTCCCATCGGTCTACCCCATTACTCCCCTTTCTTTCTGTATCATGCTTCATACGTAATGATATAAATGCTAAATGAAGTAAGATTTTGAATTCAATGTGGTGAAATAGATGTAATAAGAATAATAAAGAAACATTTCTTCCAGGTTGTAGGAAAATGTCAGGCTAAAAATAAGAGTGAAAGTTTAGCTTCTGTTCACCTTCCTGTTGGTACAGCATCTGGAATCTAGCGCTGCCACAACGTAACTCCTGGAATCTGGAGTTACGTTTGCCTGAAAATATCCAAAATTCCAGATACTGCAACAAGAGGAAGAAAAACTGTAGCTAAATCCAACATTCACATCGAATCAGACCTTCCTACTACAGCTACGTTATGTGTAAAAACAGGTATTTTGCAAAAATTACATTTTTTAGTATTAATGCATTTTTCATAGTGAATAGGAATTTATAGGATACATTAAGAAAACAGTAATCTCAAATTTTGTTTTCAAACATTAGCACTAAATAATAATAGGCTTGGTTTTGCAGCAGCGTTCACGTAGATAAAAATATTACACGAAAGCAAAATGTCTTGATGTACAGTCAAGGGAGACAGCAGTATAATGTAATGCAATTTGCAACTTCTCCGACTAGTGCGTAGGGCCTGCCGAGGTCGCAACACTTCTCCATCTCACCGTCAGTCACATCCTGACACTACCTGCCCAGGTGGTCAGTAGCACGTAGTTTATATACAGTTTACTCGTACGTAATGATACTCGATGATAATGACATCCAGTATTACAAAGGCGTATGATAGATGACATACAGCAATCAAAAACTTGATCTTCCGTTGGCAAAGTAAGCACAGGGCCGTAACTACAACAAGGGCACCAGGTGACATCTTTCCTACTTTATCAGTATTGCTCCAAATAAAATTGTAAATTAATATGGCTAAAGAATAAAAGTAAGAAAAGTAAATTTGTATGTTTAACTGTTATAGACACTTCCTGTCAATTGTAACAGTTATAAATACAAATTAATTTTAAACGGACGACAGCAATAAAATGTCAGATATATCGCGCCCTCGAGCGCACTGTAAATATTATACGCTATGGCACTTGATTTAACCAGAGCTGTATTATTTTACATTCTGTTACTACATATCAATAAAACTATCAACAGCATCACCAGCTGTAAGTTTACGTTTCAAATATGAAATCCAACAATTAATTGAAAATTAATAAAACCGATGCGAACGTTGTATTAAAATATGAGTGGTAACATTCAAACTAGATCGAATTTTGACATAAACATTTTTAAATTAGTGAATGTTTTAATTGTAATGAAAAACATTGAAAGTATACCTATTATTAATAGCTTATAATAAATTTAAAAAACTTAAATAAATGAAATACATATATTTATATATTAAAAACCAATATCTGGAAGATTTAATTAGAGATAAACAATTATAAGCACTCAACACTTGCCCAGGATAAAGAGCTTGTTATAAAAGTCTATTATTGTTGGTATGGATAACAAACCACCCATCCATGCCACAAAACCAGCAACGACTACCGTTGTACTACTGTTGTGTGCTGTTTTGTGTTACGTAGGTTCTTTTTAACTATACAACGTACATCAACGCATACCTTAGCGGTAATTTTCACCTTAAAATGCGCCGATTAACCGAATTTGTACTTATTTAGTGTACCAATCTCATTTATGTACTCACATACTATCACAATATTGTTATATAATTAGATAGAAGAGTTATCTAGCCGGCTTTTTATAATATTTATACAAAAATTATAATTTAATAAATAAAATAATTTATACCAAACCGATACAGTACGACGATTAAACACACAAGGGGATAACTGACAGGTGATTAGATGAGGAAGGCGCAATGTATGCAATATAGGTACATATCGCTAGACTCGCCCTGCACACGGATTGCCTAGTAGGCGCCGTGCTTTAACCCTATGTTTAGAATAACAAACGCTAGTTTTCATGTTTGCAATTATTGTTGTTCCTCTTCATAAACAAGAGGTAATTCTAAATTTTGTTTACTTTTTGAAGTATTCGTATCCAAATTGTATACATTAAATACAATACAGACCTCGATGATGATATGATTCAAAGCGAAAATCCTTCGTTTGCTATTTTTGCAATGCGTTTGTGCTGTTGTCCGTCCCTACTTTATACTTAATAGTCATGGCCCTCTCAGACAAAGCTAAAATATATTTTATAGAAATAGATCAATTTCATTAAGATTACAACTATGTAGGTTTAATTAGAACGAGACGAGAGGCGCGTTTGCACAAGGAAATGGAAAACCAAATGAATTAAAGAACAAAAATATTAAATTTAATAGTTCTAATGTTAAATAATAAATAGGATAGTTTCCTGGTAAACTAATGTAACAGAACCATTTATATGTGTGTTAAAAAATTTAGGGATGAATAAATTTTTTTAATTTGCCTCAATGTACTGAGAAATGAAATCTCAATCTAAGTAAAAAGATTGTATGCAATTATACCACATTGTATTTACCTAAACCGTTGTAGATTTTGCATCGTAAAATCTTGCTAAAGCTATGAGTAAAGAATATTATGTAATGTTAGAAGAACTGTTATATTACTAATGTCATTCTACCTTGTGATCTGTTATAAACACCGCGTTGCCATGTATTTTCACGCGGAATGCTTGCGCCTTCAACTGTATACTGGTGCACCGCATAACACAACAATACGCCTTATAGCCTATTTCTCGCCGCGAGAGAGTGTGTTGTCATCCTTTTATTGTTTCTTGGTAGGTAAATTTCCATTGATAACATACACGTGTAACCAGTATCTACTTAGTGTTTATTTTAAACACTCATTTAGCTTGTCAGTTGCTGTTCTAATTGGTGAAATGTAATTATGGTTTAACGAAACTAAAGGCTGCATTGTTCATTTGCAGCGACCATTGCCTTTTAGATAAAGCTCAATTATTTTAACAATAATAAGTTTATTATCTGTTAATAACAATGTCAGTGAAGTTGTATATAACACAATTCGAAGGTACATACTGTATTATTGTCATATAAAGCTCTATATATATATATATATATATATATATATATATATATATATATATATATATATATATATATATATGGTCAAATCACAATTGGAATAAACATATACGAATATTATAGTTAATGTTGTAAATATTATACCTAGAAATTTAAACGTATGAACAATTACAATAAATTAAAACTATTGTTGATCGGTGGATCTGAAACTAAAATGCTGCCGTTATAAGTTAGTTGATCTTATACGTTACTAATTCTTAAGAATAACTAGTAATGAAAATATTTCCAATAGTTTCAGAATACCTTGGTTTAAAATAATGATAAAATAAATACGTTATCAGAGAAAGAGAACAAATATTTGAAAAAAGATTTTTATTAACATGGTACGTCACAAACTTTTTTTAATTTCACCTATTTTTTGAATTGTTAGTTGATATATCATTTGATAAATTTGAAAACTCTAATAAGTTAATATTTGCTTTTCAGTTCCATACACAAAAATGGTGTGTGTGTGTGTTTGTGTGTTTATAACACAATCGTAAACGATTTATTTATAATATCAAATTATGTAACAATTGGACGAATCAATAAACTAGGCATAAAGCCAAATTTAATTGTAGTTAATACAAACCTTGGTCTTTATCATGGTTATCTTCATGGTCAATTTCATTTTACCCAAAATTACAATACAATCTAGTGTAATGTTGTATAAGAGTTTACAGAGAGGGTTGGTGTTCGCCATTGTTTAGACATCTATGGGCTATAAGTTTTAAAACTTTAACCAGAGTTCTTTTAAGCATACAAACAACAATATATGGTTCGGGAGGATTAGAAATAGTGCCAGACTAGGTAAACATAATAAAAGATGAAGAAATTTTCAGATGATGCATTAATTTATTGTATTCTTTTCAAACTTTTGCATTAATAACATTCTCATCCCAGATGCATAATACAGAGTGAATCAGCATAGCCTGAAAAGAGTCAGCTCCTGCACGGAATGTCAGATTTAGTCGTTTTTAAATATGAAGTTAATGATTCTGATTTGTGAACCAAATTAATATCAGAACAGCATTATATATTTTTTTTAAGAATTATACAATGTACTTTAAAGTGAAATTTCAAGTTTAATTCCTGAAATGTACACAAAAATACATTTTCTATACAAATGTGCTCTATATTTAATCTTATAATGGTTCCACAGATGTTTAGGATTGTAATAATACCGACTGTCATGCACTTTTACATTTGGTATTCTTATATAGTTCATACAATTTTTATATAGTTTTTTTTTTAATCAATTGATATTAGTCTCTCATGCCTATGAGAGCAGATAGCCTAATAGACAAGGTTATACAATCACTAGACATGTCGATCTATTTTGTATTACAGTGTTAAAATAAATTTAATACTTTTAGAACATAAAATATATTATAGCTTAGGAATCTTTGTGTAGAATATGAAAATCTGATCATCAAAAATTAGAATTTGTATTTACTTCAAAACTAAATTGTTTAGCATTCCATTTTCTAAATTTCAACATTCGGTTTTGAATTGAAGTAATATCCTGGTCAAATAGGCGGTGTGCGTGCATAGCCACATAGTAATATTATGATGAAGTTAAATATAAAGCTCAAGAATTATGGGCAGGATTATCATCAATAAAAATTAAAAAGTAATAAAAGCCCGCGTAGTTATAATTAACTTACTTAGCCTCGGGAACGTTATACTGAACTTGTGTAAAGTAAAATAAATGTATTCTACTCTTTGTTGGTTCTACAAGCTATTGTTTATTTTATTATTCATAACTTACCTCGGGTCACTTTTGATCCCACTGATCGCACTGCCATAGGTGGCGACTCGCACTAAAGTCGGCTGATCTGTGGTCATCGTCACGGGAAGGCGATCTCTCTCGGTCGCTGAATCTAAGTCCACGTCAGTCTCTGTAATCACCTCTCGGTTCACGTCGAAGTACCTAAAATCTTCCTCCTCTATGGTGGCAGTGGGCGCCGCGACGCCCTCTGATAACCGTGTCAGAGGTGCTGCGACGTTGACGTGATTGGTCTCTGCACTAGACATCGTCGACGGTACGGCCGATCATACGCGTGACGGATACGGCACTGGACATAACCTCAAAAAGCACTGCCACTGCCACTGCACTCGCATTGTCACTGAGCACTGAGCGTTACCGCTGCCTCCTCGATACGAAGTAACGCCGCCGCACTCACTGCCGACTGCAACTGGTTCCACTGGTCGCGATATAATGACTGGGGAAAGTACATCCACTGCGCATGCGCGTACGTCACTCGTCACGCCTTGCAAACCTGTTTTGACACACCGGATGGAGTTTAGTATTGTATTAACACTACGCTATCACTAAAGGGCCGTCTTTATATTTACACTTAAGTACATCTTTGGTTTTGTCGAAGAAACAAGGTTAGGAGGCCAGACATCACCGGCATCTGTAACAGAACAGAAGAATTAAGGTCGTAGTATTTTAACGAGATTCTTTGTACTTTTTAATTATTATGTAATTTTCTGCTTTAATATTTGCTTAATCAGCATTGAGTTTGCGTACAGCTAGGTATTTTTTGAAAAGAAAAAATTAAATAAACATTGCTTTATAATCTCTTTAAATTGTAGACATATGACATTTAGAACAGCATACCTGTGTGTAAATTTACCAACGAGAGGTTAAAAACTGATACGTATCCAAAAATTATTGTATAAAAATGTAATTAATATTTAGGTCCAAATGATTCAACTTGGTCCTGTGGAGAAAAATGAATTTGGATCACTTTGTATTACTTCTTACCCACAAAAACTTATCAGAAAATCTGGAAAACCAAAGATTAACCCAGAAAGTAAAAGATTAGAGATGTCCCAATCTATTAAACGCGCCGTTTTATCTGCATTTCTCATAACTTCTTTGGGGTTATTCTAAAATTTTAGTACAAACAATTAAATTAGACAAAAATCAACTATATTTTTAATTCACGCTAAACTTAAGTATTTTGTATTGGTTGATTGGTCTTTCAATAGAGAAGACATGAACTCACTATTCATTACAACAAATTAAATAATAACACAAGAAAATAAACATGGAATAAGTCAACAGTGATAGTGGGCATAATAAATGGCTTGGCAAACATAGTGACGAAAGCGAGCAGTAATTCACTGTAGACATGATAAGGGAGTAGGCGTGAGGATTGGGTAAATTGATTGCAAGGTCAAAGTCAGATATAGTGAGTTCCTCAGTTTCTAAAGTTGCTCAGCCTCTACATTTGAACGAGAGTTCAGGAAATGTCACTTTATGTGTAGAATGCTGTTATTCCCTGCCTACTGGTAATTAGAAGAGAGACGGGAGGTGAGCTGGTGTTGACTTATCATCATATTAATAACCTGTATGTTAGCAAGCTGGGGAAAAGATACAAGAGAGCTTGAGATAGGAACAAACCGAAGATGAACAATGCTCCTGGACGTCAGTCTCACTTCAGTACGGTTTACTAGCAGTGTTATTTCCAAAAAAAGATAATTGCAACTGGACTTCCCATTTAATGTTTTGGAACGATACGGTATCCCTCATTCGTGCATCATTTAACTGAAGTTGATCAAACACCGCATTAAAAGCAATACTATAAACATTCCAACTTTATATAGCTGATCAAAGCAGTTTGAATAGAGTATATCTGTAGTAGAAAATACGTCGGCACTGATGGTCTTGTTTCGATACACTCAATCAATGTATTTATCAAAGTATAATGAGTCTGAATTAAAACGTAATTTAGAATGTTAATCATGATGTTAATGATTGATTAGTTATATATATATATATATATATATATATATATATATATATATATATATATATCTACACACACAGTTTCTATCTATAGTGGATTAATTTGATATTGACGTCGAAAACAAAGACTTCTATTTGAGGTCAGCTGGGGATTGTGCGCTGTAGTCAAATCTGGTAATCTATTTTCAGCATAAACTTTTGAATCTAATTTTATTTTATATTCTACAAAGCTTACTCCAAATGAACTCAGTAATTAAAAATGAGAATGTTTGTTCTTACCCATGTCTTGAATATTTGAATTGTTGAATGTTTGAAATTACTCTTAAGCAAAGTATTACCAGACATTAATTCTAAACATCACTTGGAAAAAACTTCTCTAACACTCCTACGAATTTAATTGTTTGTTTGTAGAACAGCATTCAAACTCGAGATGCCTGAATTATCATGATTACTATCTCTGCTCGATATATTGTACATCAATGCTTTTCTTTAGTATACGGAAAGTGTTGTATTAGCCTTAGTGAGTGTTCCTTTATCTTTAAAGTTCGAAATGTTTGAAAATAAAACGTCAGCAGATAAAGTTATTTGATATGATATATATTTAAACGATTATTCACGTTATTAATAAATCACAAATGAATTATCTTTAAGAATCACTGAAAGGTTATAAATAATTTTTAAGTGTCGGAAATACCACTTGACAAAGGGAGTAAAAGGAATTATTACTTTTAAATGTACAGCCTTTCGGATATGATATGAATTGTTATCAAACAGTTTACCGAACTTACACGTTTTACATTTTATCATATATTATGTAGTTTCATGCACCTATATGATTATCTTAAAACTATTATTTATAGTAATGAAAAACAAATAAACCATATTTCTCAAAACTTAAAATTCTTTTATTTAATAGGTCTGAAGCAGTTTAGGATAATTTTAGCCATACCGATTCATGCGTTCATACGATAATTGAATAACTTTGAAAAGATTTTTAAAACGTTCTTGCCTCTTCTTAATTGCGGTAGGGACTGTACATAGGGCTCTTCGAAGAACTATGGCTAGAAAACTACATAACTAAATTCGTTGAAATTGTGTCATGTTTAATACTATACTAATGTTATAACATTTATGAAGATTATATTCCCTTTACTTTAAGAGTAATGTAAATCCATTCTTTTAATTGGCCTCATAAATAATTCATAAAAGGCAAACATAAATTATGTCACATCTGAGTTTGCTTTTGGAATAAATCAAGCCAATAACATAATAATAGCTGATGCTCTTGGAATGGTTCGAGCCACTAATATTTTAACAGCTGAAAGAAGATTGGACCGAGAGAGAGCTCAAAGGAAGAGGAGGGGGGTGGTGAGGGGAGGGTTCAAGTGAAGAAAACATGAGCTAAATAAAGCTTATTCTCACTGTAACTAGACAACGTTGAGAAGTTTTCTTGCACAAACCAATCCGTACTACCTGACGGAACGTGCGTGGAATAATTTTAGAAATGAAGATTACAGGGGAAACACCTGATAAGTCACATTTGACAGGTTTCCAGAACAAATGATTTAAATTTAAATCTATTACATGGTTTTGTGCATTTTCTTTATACATTTATATACGACTGTTCATCGTTAAGTACATTATATAATCAATTTCATTCTAATACTATTAGCCTACGTACGCGGTTAACTGAGGAAGAACATGGTAAGTCCATTGATCCCATAAAGTGATTTCCTTTATTATTATATGAATGTGCTGAAAATAATTAGGGTGCTTCAAAGTTAATCAAATGTATTTACATATTGGTGTTAGATTACTTAGGTTCCTATTCATAAAATAATGTTGTATAAAATTCTTGTGCTTTTAGCCTAAAACACATTTCAGGTCCTGAAGTATTTTTCTCTTTACATTGACAGGATACCTGTTAAAAATAATACAAACTGACAAAAAAAATGCAAAACACAAACTTACACTCTTTAACCTATAAACTAACACCTTCACGTGTTCTGTAGACAACAATAGGCATCCAAGATAGCTGCACTGTAGGAACTATAATGGACTCACCAGTTTCTTTTATTGTATATTATTATTTCAAAATGCTGTAAAATGTGACCTATATTGTTTTTCTACCTAAACTGAAGGACAAAAAGAATACTCTGTTTTAAATTTACAAAATGACTAAAGAAACTTAATGTCACAAAAATGGGCATATCGAGTTTTTCCCCTGCAGTATTAAAATCCAACTTATAGAAACTCTTCAAGTTAGGAGGCAAAATTTTATAAAATGGGGAATAATGAATTAAAGAAATATATTTTAGAATACAACTGTATATTTAGTTTACGGAAAAGTAATTTTCCAACAGAATGCAAAAAACATGTTGAAAATAATTTGGAAAATCATGTAAGCATAAACCCTTTAATGGAGTCATAGAAATGTATGTGAATAGAAATGTAAATTGAAAAGAAAATGACTGGTTGAATTTCTCGTAACATGTTTCAACAGATCCAAAGAACAATTTTATTACTATTTGTAAAACAAATATTGTTATTATTTGATGAACATATGTATGATTTATTCTACCTATTGTATGTTAAATTCTCTAATATTATTCCCTGGGTAAAGACAAAAAAATGCAATATAACTATGGGTTGGAATATGTTGGTTTAATGTCTGTCCTGATTACTTAAAATCTCATGATTAAGAAGTGCTCATGCTATGATGTTCTAAGTTTACCTGATGTTTCACTTGCAGTAATATTTTTATCAATGCTTAATAAAACTTGAAACAATAAAACATCCGTCACAACAATACAATACACAGAGCACGTAAAAAAGATGAAAGTAGTTCAACAATTTTTATTCGTTATATCTACCGACAATGCATAGAGAATATGCCAAACAGTTGTTCATGTGGAATTGAATAAAGTTTTAACTATAAATATAATAAAGGAACGCCGTCAATGTAAAATGGAAAGGAAGTCCGTATAGGGGTTTCGATGCATTAAACGTATTAACACATAAAACAGTGGAAAAATAAGGAAAAGGTTTTTGGTGCTATGTTTGATATATATATATATATATATATATATATATATATATATATCTCCTATCAATCATAGCACCAAACCTTTTCCTTATTTTTCCACTGTTTTATGTGTTAATACTTTTAATGCATCGAAAAAAATATATATACCGGTATGTGTATATATATATATATATATACACACATAAATTTACATTTTTTGCTACCTTCATTTTGCTCCTTCAAATCGTTTTGAGAATCTTTAAATCGAATTCATTTAGTAAAGTTGATGCAAAGGACACGTGTTAAAAAACCTGGTGACCCAGATCCGAACCATATAATTGGTGAATTGTACGTATGTTAATAGCGTATCTAATAGTCATATCTTGACTTAAAATAAAATTCAATATGCTTCTTTTCTACTGTTCAAAAATTATTAACTCGTCACTTTTCTGGCTTGTTGTATTTATATTATATGATTATATATAATATGATACATGCTGGTGGTTGATGGTCGAGCAAGGAATGAGAATAAATATTATTCCCACCGACATGTTATAACATGCATTGCAAAGATCAACTCGTAACTTACACTGTATAAAAGTATACGCCGTAAAGTAAACGACTCGTGGATTATATAATTTGTAATAAAACATAGAAAGAGACAGATAGCAAACTGAGCATTTCCGGTAAATAACTGACGTGTGTTTTGTGTGATCGTAAAGAACACATTCTGTATATTACAACAGTTCGCGAACACTCTGAACATTTCAACGTAGTAGACAATGAGAACACGCCCTATATGTGCAGCATTGAATGAAGGACACGCAATATAGAGACAAAAGGGGCGATTGCAAGTAAAGGGCGGGGGGTGCGCTCACTTGTAAACAATTAGTCACCAAACCTCTTTGCCTTTAACTGGAGCGAGGACAACCCTCTCGCTAGCGGTGTTTGTAGTTGTAATAAACTTGCTTATCCTTCCCGTTGTGTAAATGGCTCTAATTTTACACATGTGAACCACTGTAGCTTTTTAAATTATACAAAATAACTATTTTGGTAGACAAGTACCTTTAAATTTGACTCTTGTCTAATCCTTAATGCTTTAGACCAAACAAGTATACTTTTTAGAAGAATTCAACATTTTTCTCATTTATTTTTCATAAGTTATATATTTTAGTATTAATTCAACGATATTATACATTTAGGTTGTCTAAGGTCAAGCTTGTAATGGAATTATCTCAAAAAGTGGCTTTAAATCATTTTATAAACTCCGATACTCAGTGTAACCATCAACAATAACAAAAAATGTTTCTATTTGTTTCATGGACAATTATTAACTTCTTGCAGTCATGTAAAAAATAACGACAATATACAAAATTGAATCAGCATAATGAACGAAACTATAATGAGGGTGACTATTATTGTTTGGGGAAGTCACATTACATAGAAAATAACTAAGTGGATGGATACATAGAAACTATTACATGGAAACTTCCTTCACAAGGAAACAACATTATATACTCGTAGAAATTATAAACTGCAACAATATGGAAATTACAGGTATTCTATAAATGGCAATTACATAATACACGGAAACTGCTACAAATTATAATCACACTGAGGAATCCACTATTGCACGGAAATAACCTCATGTATTCAATGAGAACATGGAAAGTTTTACTATCTTGGAGTTAGATTATGTTGTAGGTAATATAGCCAGAAATACGCAACATGTATATCAGGGAACAAGCTACACGGACTCTGCCAAATATTTATAATATATTTATAAATATCTTTATAAAATTACTGTTATGTTCAACGCTCGACTAGAAATAACTAATAATAAGAGCTAATTGACTTACTACGTAATTTATAGAGGCTCTTATATGTAGCAAAAAGAAAAGTAGATTTGTTTTTTTTACTAACCGGCGTTATGTAACAAAAGATTTCAAACACTATATTCGTCTCTACCTCTCTCTCTCTTATCGTAGTATAATGTATATTTTACTAACCGGCGTTATGTAACAAAAGATTTCAAACACTATATTCGTCTCTACCTCTCTCTCTCTTATCGTAGTATAATGTATATTTTACTAACCGGCGTTATGTAACAAAAGATTTCAAACACTATATTCGTCTCTACCTCTCTCTCTCTTATCGTAGTATAATGTATATTTTACTAACCGGCGTTATGTAACAAAAGATTTCAAACACTATATTCGTCTCTACCTCTCTCTCTCTTATCGTAGTATAATGTATATTCTACTACGATAATGTAAGGAAGAGATAACGAAGGGAACGTTAGTATAAGCTGGTAAACCCTTTAATAATAATAACGAATAGTACATACACATTCTGTAAAACACCACAATGACTTTGCTAAAACGCATAAAAATAGAACCTCTTTGTTGTAACAACAAATATATCGAGAGGAGACGAAATGTGAGAGACTCGCAAAAGTTCGTGCAGGTTACGTAGTCTGATCTTGTTTCGTTATTGCTCTGAGTCAAGTAATGACGAAGTCTCCAAGTGACGTCATAGAACACTGATAACGGTGAAGGTTACAGTCTGACTTCTTAGTATATGTTTAGCATATAAGAGTTTTCATGCCACCAGGAAATCTATGACATTTGAGCAGTGACGTAGTCTCTAATACATATGTCGGAGGTGGACTTTATGTATTATGCTCGTCACTGAGATAGTACGTCAAATGTCTTTTACCTGAGGCATCCTATATTTTTTAAGAGATACAAATTTATATTGCAATAACAAAATATCTCACATTAAATTTGCGATCATCAACCTAATGTCTTTCTTGTCAAGGCCTTATATTTCGGGGTTTACTCAAAGGGACCCTAAATCATCAATATGAGTGAGTATCAGTATTGACAATGATAGTCTTACTGACAATCTGCTTCAACCGTACTTTCAACTCGTGTATAAGACTGGTATCTCCATAAATAAACCAAATTATAGGTAAAATCTAAGTGGTTGGCCAATTAGAGAACGTCGCTTAGATTCGGTATTAAAACACCAACAAAAAGCTAGACAAAGGTGATTAATATAATTGCGCTAACTATTTATGACACGGTTAATACGGCTATCAATGATCGGTACGCCGCGAAATTCAAGTAGATGATACATTGATCTTATACATATATGAAAATATTGTTTACTTCAGACTTTTCAGTATGTTGTTTATACCCGAAAGACCTGTATTGTGCTTTCCGTCGGAATCTCGAGATAATGACAATTTGAATGATTCCTAAGAGTCCGTATTGCGCCAATACATACGGGGTTTAATAGGAGATCCAGTTCTTTAACATTTGAGTACTTGATTTCGTAAGAGTTAGTAGATGAGATACTTTTAAGATTACAAACAATTGCATCCAATTTATTTATTTTTTAAATCTCATGCATTACATTTATACAGTTTCATTGAACTAATAATATAAATTAATTCCAAATACTTGAAATGAAATTTAAACGCCTTTTTCGACTTTAACTATAACAATATTGAACAAAAAAACATTGTAAATTACAAAAAGCTTAAATTGTGTTTGATTAATCCATATTTCATAACACGAGCCTGTTGACACACAACGAAGTTAATAACAAAACGAAACTGGATTTTTAAAATCTGAGAACTAATACACTTAGTAAATCTAGTAAGTTAGTTCGGCCGTGACAGCGCCTAACCTAACAATAAATTCCAACCACGCTTTTACCAGAAAGAGTAGCAACTCGTCAATCTTTCAATCTTTCAGAACACGTAAAAGTAAAGGTTTTAGAGGTAAAATGCCTTACATATATCCTTAATAAGTAAGTTTAAGTCACGACGTTAAACACTCCAAACACACCCACCTACGAAGTCACAGAGTTCAGAAATAAATCACTTTCAGAGACAACCCCACTCACCAAGCCACTGATTGTAGAGTATGGAATAGAGGATTGCCTCACTTCGCGATAAGATTGGCGGCTCAGAATGCGAGTTGTCTGATGTTTGCACCCAGGGACGTATCACGACATGACTTTGGGGGGCCTAAACCCATCATCTCGCATTTCATCGGTATGGTGGTTGTGACATGGGAATTAGTTCGATATCGTTTACGAATGTGAGTTGCCAATACAAAGCTCGAAATAGATACAAAACATTCGAGACATGGTTAAATGCAACAAACAGTTACTCTACTTCATATGTTCCATGTGGCTTCATTCAGTAGATGTTCCCGTTTACTTTGTAGCATTTAATACGCTCCGTTTAATCTCAATCTAATTTTAATTTAATCTCTAATAGCAAATTCATTCACAAAAAATTAATGTGATTAATGTTTTTACGTATGAAAATGTTTGTGAACAATAAATTAATAAAATTATATCAGTTTTTGAAGAATATTTATTACTTTTCTACGACGGTTTGGGAAAGGCCATCTGATTATATCATAATCTGCCCGTGCCCTACCAGGATCTCTATGATGTCGCAAAGAGTTCGGCACTGGCTGTGTTATCATTGCTCACCGGAACTGTTGATAACGAACAGGAAGTTGCCAACCGCTGAACGAATACAGTTTAGCACGTGGTAATCTGAAAGAAACGCCGATGTTCCGATCTACGTAAACGTTCCACCCATAACAAATAGAAGACATACTGGAAATGTTCGTCCTTTCCTGACTTGTAACCTTAAAACATACTTGTTATATTCAATATATGCTTTACAGTAAAACATTAAATAGGCAAATGTGTTAAAGACTATTTGTTATTATTGCCATACCAACTGTATTAGCTAGATTGTGATAAAAATTCAATCTATAAAAACTGCCTTATTGTGCAGGAAGGTATAAGAGTAAGACAGCTATGTAGACATGCATTAAATTATTTTAATATGTAAACATTTATTACTAATGTACAGCAGATGGAATGCGAGTACAAGAGCTTAACGCATGCGCTTTACTACTAGTAGACGTGGAGCAGACAGTCCATCGATCTACTCTTGATAGTCTTCATTTTATTTCAACAGTTGTCACCAATTACATATCAATGTCAATATGTAGCAGTATACAAATTTTAGCATTTCCTTCTGAGCAATATTGGTACCAGGTGCTCCTGGTATCTTCCTCAACACGTTATAGCATTAAAATTAATGTGTAGATTGTGACAGAATACTTTAATACATTGGGTAATAATCAGAACCAGTTGCAGAAAAAGAAAAAGTTGTATATTATAATTATGTGTATCTATGCGTATGTGTACATATGTATGTATGCATGTATATATTTCGAATGTGTATTATACCTGAACAATGTATGTAACAATAGCAATTGGTAAAATAATAGATTTTTTGTAAAGTGTATAAAATTATAACTTTTGATTTGATTTAAGATTAATAACGTCAACTGTTGAGTTAAAATCTGCATTACCCTCGGTTTATGCTAATACTACTTGTATCGTATTGATAATAATCGTGTATCGTATTGATAACTGTTATACAACCAACACATTGTCTAAAATAAATAGTAGTAATTTACGTAAAGCTACATTTACCTGCCAAATTGAACAAGTCAATCATCCATTGACACATTTCTGGAAATAATAAACGAAGACGAATATCTCATTCTAAAAATACACATACCTAAAATAAGAAAAAACTAAATAAGAAACCCTCAGGAGCCGCAAAACGCGTTTTTCTTAGCTCTCCAAGGCAAAGAAAATACGCTAACCAGAGAGAAACAAAGATAAATCACATCTTCCGTTACACTCTTCTCTGCGGGAGGTCGCACCTACTGTGCTGTGTTCGATGTGAATTATATACACTTTGTTATGTACATTTGTGAATTTATTAACTGTGAGTATATTAACAAATTATATAAATCAGTATGAAAATAAACTAAATGTAGTAAATATTTATATTAATTGTAATAAATTCTTATGCTTACGAATTAATGTAAAATATAATATTCAAGCAGTGTAAAATTATTTTAAAACACTCGATAATTGAGAATAAAACATTGTATGGGATATTAGTTATGACACAGCAATGTGAATCATTACTTTGGTGGTTAAACCAATAAAAGTAAAGCAAAGTCTGAGGAGGCGTTTAGATACATAAAGTTAAGACACCGGAGGTGGAGTTTCGTTTCATTCAAAGGCTTTGTTGCGATTAGACTTACGACACCAGACAAAATAGAATAGTTCACAACATTCCCAGTAGTGCTTTAATGTAAGCAAATTTGCATTATTTAACGAAATCCCTACCCACTTGTGATGTATTTAAAATAGTCAATATTTTCCATGAACCCTAAGACTTTGCCTTCGTAAACACAACCTTACGGTTAAACCTAGGGCACTGACCTCTGCACCCTTCCGCAGAAGCAAGCGGCGGCGACACACCACGATAGAAGTGATATTTGAAAAGTTATGGTTTAGACTCGTGCATTAAGTGCTATAATTAATTTAGGACATCACGTTAACTTGCTTTAAACCTGGCTTTATCCATTGCCTGCTTGATTAATACATATCGCATGTGTGCTTTCATAACTTAGTACACAGATACATAACACGTGCTACTAAGTAAATGTAAACTTATGTAAGAACGTCATACTAGAAGATACAGTTATAAGTTTTGGTTCATGTTTCATGAAAAAAGGAATTCGAGAATATAAATCTTTACCTTATGAGACATAGTATAAAGTGTTTGAACTTTTTAAAAATGTATGTTAGTTACGTCACGCAATTGTTTTTTTAAGTTATTATGTATATAAACACATTTTTGTATGTTTAAAACCATTACTTTCTGTTATATTTTCAACTGAGGTTTGAATTTATCTTATGATTTCTTCTTGCTCAGTCGTTAATTAATATGGTTTATTTTAGAAAGGCAGTTTTCTAATTAGTTTTGTACAAAACTGGTTCTTTTTTAGGCCTATAAATAGCGGAGCTGTGAATTTTATAACGGCTACCATATTGGAAGAAATTACAACCACACCGGTCAATATATTTGGCCGAGGTATTTATATAATCAGTTTTTGACGTGACAACGTCTTAAATTAGGTTGCGGCTCGGAGTCACTCATGAAAAAGTGTAACGCCCGGTAACGTTACGATGCCCGTCCAGTGGGTCCGCCGCACGGGATCCGCACGGGATAAAGCAGATAAACTGTGGGACCGCCGCACGGGATAAAGCAGATAACTATGTTTATTCGTGAAAATGTGGAGTGCTTAGATTAGATTCGTCATTTACAACAACTACAACAATAAAGGTAAATAATTGTACACTGATATTTCATTATCGTAAACTATGATTGATTGATTAATTGTTAGATTGACACAAAAGTTGAGAAACTGAGTTTATAGGTTATGTCATACTATTGACAAATGTTGATAGTGTTAAGTAAATTATTAGTTTAAATCACTCTGCAATCAATCGTAATTCAGTCGATTGAGAAGAAACAGGGCGTATTGCTAGTCAAACATTTAAAATAACAAATTATAACCTCTAACCTGTCATAACAGTGCGACCAAACAAACGAACTAAACCGACCAATCACCACGCGCGGAGTTAGAATTTAACTGTGTTTAGCAAGAATTTCAAATTCCAATTTTAGTAAATGTTTTATTCAACTTTACCATTTACAATAACAAATTTTAATTAATTTCAAATTATGTACAATGTTTTAGTAAACAAAATATATTTCTATAGTTAAAATTTGTACAATTCTTATTTTCATTCAATTCCTTGTTCCTATTGTGCAATTTAATAATATTCATATCAATAAATATTCTACCGAGAAAAAGACGTTGTCACGTAAAATCTTCGCCCGTAAAACCGACTTTACAGGCAACCATAATTTTTTTTAAGCAAGTTCGGATTTCAAAATCCTTCACTAGCTCTAGAGTTCGAACATCTCAGGTGATTTACATGTAATCATTCGAAATTGTTTAAGATACAACACAATAGCTTGCAACAAAAAAATTGTCATCGACCCGTACTCTATGTTATTAATGATCGTATTTCGGTGTAATACTCACTGGTATGATAGATAGGAGCGCAGTGCAGTACATATGGTTGTTACTAACATATGGCTGACGTGTGGGATACTCTCCACATTTATAAGTACTACCACAAAGAGAATCGAAGCAGTAAGTCCATGTTGTATACAAAATGTACCTAATAACAGTTTGTCATCGACCGGTACTCTATGTTATTAATGATCACACATCGGTGTAATACTCACTGGTATGATAGATAGGAGCGCAGTGCAGTACATATGGTTGCTACTAACAGATGGCTGACGTGTGGGATACTCTCCACATTTATAAGTGCTACCACAAAGAGAATCGAAGCAGTAAGTCCATGTTGTATACAAAATATACCTAATAACAGTTTGTCATCGACCGGTACTCTGTGTTATTAATGATCGTACATCGGTGTAATACTCACTGGTATGATAGATAGGAGCGCAGTGCAGTACATATGGTTGCTACTAACAGATGGCTGACGTGTGGGATACTCTCCACATTTATAAGTGCTACCACAAAGAGAATCGAAGCAGTAAGTCCATGTTGTATACAAAATGTACCTAATAACAGTTTGTCATCGACCGGTACTCTGCGTTATTAATGATCGTACATCGGTGTAATACTCACTGATATGATAGATAGGAGCGCAGTGCAGTACATATGGTTGCTACTAACAGATAGCTGACGTGTGGGATACTCTCCACATTTATAAGTGCTACCACAAAGAGAATCGAAGCAGTAAGTCCATGTTGTATACAAAATGTACCTAATAACCGTTTGTCATCGACCGGTACTCTGCGTTATTAATGATCACACATCGGTGTAATACTCACTGGTATGATAGATAGGAGCGCAGTGCAGTACATATGGTTGCTACTAACAGATGGCTGACGTGTGGGATACTCTCCACAATTCTTTCTAGCTTTATATTATATCGTTTGTAATGTTACGTTTTATATCAAATGAGTATTGTATCTGGTATATTTTTTGGGAGCTGTTTATTAATAATTAACAAATATTAAACAATGTAGTAACCTTAGTATTTCTAAATATAACATAAAGTCAAGTTGATTATTAACAAACAAACAGTCAACTGCGCTTGGTCGCCAGGAGTTGTGGAGTTGGTAGCGTAGTCTACTATAGGTGAAGGTCGATTGTGTTTAACCTTGACTATACAAGCCAGTGCCGTACCCACAAATGGAGTGTCGTGGATTATTTTTTTATCCTGAAAAATAACGCTATAAAAAGCCTTAATGAAACGTCTTATTTTGTCTTAAGATCACGTGTCATAACAAACTCTCAAACAAATAGCTACATGACATGTTAGCTCTTACGTTTCATTGTGCTGCGCGACAGAGAAGCTGTACGGAATATTATGCAATTGATGCTCCGCCTGTACATGTGCTTTTTCCTCCAAATTGGGAACCAACTTGAAATGGGTCTTTCTTTTATAAAGAGAAGTTCCCATTTATAACTATGTTTAAATTAAATGTATTATTATAAATGGTAAAATTACATTTGTATTAGATCATAATATTGTATACTATATAAAATATATTATAAAATCTTGAATAAATAATATCAAGGTACACAAAACAGACAATAATCATAATTATATCCTCATTGATGTAACTGATGTGGAATCTGAATAATTCATGGGAATAAAAAAATAACTAAGAACACTCATAAAAAAACAATTCATAGAAATTCAACAAAAATTTATAGAAAAAATATAGATGTTTATATACAAAACTATGTAAATTGGTTGATGTATTAAGTAGTAAAAATTACATCTCTTTTCATTTTATAGTCTCAAATAAATAAACGAATACCAAATATCTTGAGCTATTTGGTTATTCGAGTATTTTTATGTTAAAGTGAAAAAGTTACAGCAAACAGTTATAGCGCTGTGAACTTATGCAAGAGCAGAAAATCAAAAAATCAAGAGCCAACTAAAGAATTTCGAATTAATATACGATCACGTGAAATTGGAAGAGAACCAGACGAACGCGTAATGAGCGGTGGTTAGTGGAAATTATAAAAGGAATGTAATAGGTTTACAGCTAAGGGATTCGTTTCATTAAATCTGTAACAAAGAAGACATTTCAAGCTGGTGAATATTCTATTGTACTATTGCCTCAACGATTATATATTTATGCAGCGCTCACTAAACAATAGCTGTTGGATATACAAGCTGTCTCTGAATTCTCACAATAAACCTCTAGTATTCTATGGGTAAAAACGTAAACCTTTTACTATAATTATTCTCAGAATTTCTCTGGACACATTGCTGAATTAAAGCCTTTTAACGTTTGAAGAATCTGACTTTGCGTTATTTTTGTTATTACAAAAATAACGCAAATATGGCAGAAAATAATTTGTTGGGGACTTTCATTTATCTCGTCATTGGTTTTGTAACATTACGACGGCTTCTTTTTTACATGGATCTTTAAGTTCGCGCTTCCAAGCCGAGGAAGTTACACGGAGAAGTTACGATACACAGAGGTTTCAACATTCAACGTTGACTTGCATAATGCATATCGACAACACGTGTCAAATGGCCAAATTTTAGAAATCAACATATATTTAAACAGCAGAATAAAATTGTGTATAAACCGGAAAAACACAACGCTCTTTAAACTTATCATATGTTTGTTTAGTGCGCATAATGAATTATGGATAAGTATAATCCCAGTAAACATAGAATTGTTACAAATTATTCCTTCTTCACAGTTTGAATGGCCTATAACCGAATAAGTGTGCATAAAATAATTTTATTAATATAAAAGTGTCATTTGGTTTCTTTTAGAATTATAAATACTTTCTACACCATAACCCTTCATAACATAAAAAAGACTTTTTCATTATGCATTTTACTTTTTAACTAATAATATCTGTAATGTATCCAGAACTTGTTCTTAAGAGTCCCAAACCAATCACCCTCTGTTTAATTTGGGGGTAAGGATGAGAACATTTCAGCACAGGCGTCTTATGTTACTTTAGAGTAAGTGTAAACGTCATAATCATGAACCTTCACGTAGAATGACAGTGTCCAACACATCCAAGATATATTAATCGTAGAAAGAAGATTAGGCAAGTTTTAGTTACTTTGATTTAAATTTCAAAGATGTAAGTGACAAAAGTAATATAGTTCTGATAAGTGTTACAACGACGTTTCTATGGATGGTTGGTCACTTAATGAAAAATGGAAAGGCAGTCGCAGGACTGACCGATAGAAGTGACTACTTCTTATAACGTGTTGTGAATATAATCTTGAACCATATAATAATGGGTAAACGGTTATTTAATGGTTATATATTTATTAATAATAATGGTTATTTTTTATATTTTAAAATAATCCCGTCCCTAGCGGATACAGAGCGAACATGCGTAATGTGACGTTCCGTGACGTGAAACGAAAGTTTTTCCCCCGTGCAAAATATACATCCATAGCCCGCCAAAAGAAATAGCCACGTCAAAAAGGGAGATAAAAGATCATGCTCGAGCAATTAAATGTATGGGATAAATATAAAAAAAATATGCCGACACAATCCGCAAAGTCTATTTAGGGGGTTTTCGTATAGAAAATTGAAACTATAATTCCTAAATAAAAACTAAATCTACTTCCATTCAAGTTAAAAAAATGTAAATACACGAAAACTGAATAAATATTCCAAAACTACAATTATTAAAAATATAATTTAGGCGATGTCAAAACTTTAATTTCTTTCTATGTTGGGTAAGAGAACATGTTTGTAAATATATTGCAGCATGGTAGTTTCGGGATCAGCGACTTAACTGTTGATGAAAATATACAAAATAATTTTCTCATGTGGTACACAATAATTGTTGCAAAGGGCAAATTACTTTGAAATAAAAAAATAAGATTGTTCAAATATTCGTCATCGAGTAGCAGTTGTTACTAGGACCGACTGTACCACACAATAGACTTGTAATCGTGTCCAATGGCAACATCCCGGCCATTGTTGGCCAATTATACACCGGAAATGCAACAATAGGACACGTACTTCCGCTACGGGCACGCGAGCCAACCTAACACGGCTTGTGCCAATATTCACACTATAGTTTACATTACCCGTTAATGAACTCGCTCAGTACACTTCGTTTAACTTTTCCTTGGGATTCAATGAGAGTAAATTGCATTGTAAATTAGGCAAAGCTAACAAGCTCCTTTGTGCGATTTTGGCTCTTTGAACGTCTATTAGAATCAATACTTATTCTGTAATGAAAATTTGTACTTCAAATAGTAACCAATATAATATAACAATATAATACAATATAAATATAATTCTATTATTGGCTTAAAATATTGGTTTCACTATTACACGTAGGAATCCAATACCAACATGGAAATGAATTTCACACTCTATCGTTCTATTGCAGGGTTAAAATATTAGTTTTCTATTAAACTTGGGCAACCAATATTACGATAGAAATATATTTCACCTTCAATCGTTCTATTTCAAGGTAAAAATATTGGTTTGTCTATAAAATGTGGGAAATCAATATTAAAATCGAAGTATATTTCACTTCCAATTGTAATGCGGGGTTAAAATATTCGTTTGTCTATTAAACGTGGGAAACCAATATTAACGTCGAAAAAAATTTCATTCTCTACAGTTCTGTTGCAGGGTAAAAATATTAGTTTGACTTTTAAACTTGGGCAACCAATATTACCATTGCAATATATTTGACCCTCAATCGTACTATTACAGGGTAAAAATATTGGTTGGTCTATTAAACATGGCCCAATATTAACCATATTTTAAATTTTAAAAGCTAAACCCCTGGAACCAACTTTCCTGAAAACAGAACAAAAGAAAAGTTAAACTCCACACAGTACAATATTATAGAGGTTTAAAATAGCAATATTGGGCAATAATTTAATCTGGCACAAAATGAAAGCGTCTGACATAGAACAATTATTTGTTTACACTATGTGTATACGGATTCCTATGAAACGAGGAATGGCATATAATTAATATTATTTATGGATTAAAATACAAAAAGTCTTAAAGAAGTATAATTTACGAAAGTAAAATGTATTAAAATAATATAGTACCCAAGTATATTCAATTTTTATAAATAAAAATAATTAAATTCCTTCAGTAATATTATATATATATATATATTATATATATATATATATATATATATATATATATATATATGTAAAACGAACAAATTATTTGTGTCCTTATCTTCTTTAGCTCGATTAAAGTATGCCTTTAAATAATTCAAATTCCTTCTGGAATGATAAAATCATTTTCGGTTTTTTTTCTATCTTGTAGAAAGGAGTATTAAAGGAGTGTGTCAAAATATATTAAAAATAATTCTAACATACACAGATACTTAAAAGGCAACTGCATTGGCGGCCATCTCGATGTTGGTGCCATCGCCATGAGAACAATGTTAAATCTCAAACAATTTTCATCTTTATTTTTAACTATAAAATAATTCGGAGAGTCTTATTTAAAAGGCATTATCAATACGAAAAAGTCTTGTTTTAGTTTTATTACATGTTGTTTGCAGTTATTCATAAAATAAACCTCAACATACTTCATTATTTAAATACTAAACCATATACACTTAGCAAGAATATTTTTTTAGTGGGCACTTAGGCTATTAATTATGTTTTTTTTTTTAATAAGACATCTTCTATAATTCTACAACTACAAATAAGGACTTAAAAATACCTATAAGTACTCGAGATTTTCATTTTACTATCGAGTAAAAGTCAAAGTTTATTCAGTACAGCCGGATCTTAATAATATTTGTAGAATATTTATGTCCATTCTTACACTTGTTTATTTTGCTTAAACTGTTATTACGATTATTATATCAACATAGTTAGGTGATTGCATGAGCACAGCCAATACGATTGCTTCCGTAATTGACAGTGCTGCCACCTTTTGACACTCATAATGTCAAAATCATTAATCAATGGCTATTACTGAAAATTGTAAAATATTTTTCTCTGTTTATATTCAATTATTAAATTTTATTATATTATTATATAAAGTTTTATTGACTTATTTAATGTTTTATATAATAATTACCTAAATTATTTTGAAATCAAAAGAATAAAATGTCATTAGATTTATAAACAATTTATGTAGATAAATGTATGGTGCCTTACCTTGTCAACAGTTCCAAACTTTGTCTTGTGGAATTAGAACAAAATTGTATTATCCTATAATTCCTAATAATCTTCAAAAACAAATCTTAGAACTCTTAGACAAGTTAAGGTATCATATATTTGTCTATAATTACAGTTGTCTTGGCTATTAAAAACATGGATTTATAATTAATTTAGTGTTACAGGCTGGATTTCTGGTTTGTATTTAAAATCATGTTTAATATATAATCGATGTACGTGCATTAATTTTTATCTATCGCGAATGCCGCAGCAAAATATTACGCGTGGCCTCTTCAACTAAAAATGTGTTAATTATGGTCCTGCCTCCTCCATACCACTTTCATCTACAGCCATATTCGCTTTGAGGCAACATCACAGTAAGGGGAGTATGCTGGTACAGGTCCAACTTGAGCTACTGTGGGTGTAACATTACAGTGTAAAGTCACATATGTCTAACTATTATTAAAATAAAATTTACTTTTTGTATTTACTTTTGTGATGTGTCTGACAAAGATAGCCTTGCTATCAAAAGGCCTCACAAAAATAAAAGTTTGAAGTGTTGGGAAAAAAATAAAAGTTTTAAATATTGGTTTGTGTGTTTTAAATGTAATTAAATTAATAGTAGCCAATACGAGCTGCATCTTCAACATGGTAATCATATTTTTAATGTTTCCTTTACGTATAGGTAGGTAACCGTTGGGTGAGTATTATAATCTATAGTTGTCTAAACATTTTATGTCTCATGTTAAGACAGCTGACATTTTAATAAAGAAACAAAAAAATCAAAAACTTTTGTGTTTAGTATAATTAAATAGGAAATTAATAAGCATAAGTAGTTTTACTTATATTTACCAATCTCAATCATATAAATGAATCTATGTTTAATCATATGAGAAATGGTTTAGTTTATTCAAACATTAAATTACTATTCACTGTATTAAAAAAAGACCAATATCCAATATATATTTAATTTTTACGATGTGGAATATAAAAGTTACTTATTCTATAAATCCTAACTATGATACTGACCTTTTACTATGAAAACAAACATACTGAAGAGCAGATTTACAAAAGAGAAGTGGTAAATAATTAAAATGGGGTTGAAAAGACATTGTGTATCGTAAGTCTTTTAACAATGTCACAGACCACATCTAATTACATCGCATTGCTTGGAAACCACATCTAGGTTCCTAGATGTAGAATTAGGAATTGATTACTTAGGGCTTCTCTTCACAAAAATCTGACACTCGTCGATTGTAAACATGTTTACGTCCAAATCTGTTACAGATCCCATCCCCTCTTTGGAACTACTTCATTGGAAAGGTCAATTACAAAAAACGTAAAATGACCATTTGATACGTGGCAATTATGAAACCTTTTAAAATTGACATTTTATATCCACAACCAGTTTTTAGGTTAACAACTATGTGAGGTAGAAGGTATCTAAGAAATAATATTGTTTTGCTTTTAGGAACAAAAACAAGGCCACCGATTGTGGTTTCCGAGAAGAATCTGACAGGATTTACAACTGAGATCCCTGGGAAGAATATATTCGCGAGATCACGCGAGTCAACAGTTACGTAATCGAGGTGGCTTGTGCAGCAACACAAGCTGTGTCAGTGTTCACTTGATCACATAGTTACTCAGGTAGTATATGGCATGTTGTTCATACCAAAGCGAGCACTGACGTCTTATTTATGTCATTTGAAATAAAAACTCTAAAACATTTGTAGCGTGGTTACCAGCCGCCAGAACAAGTTTTTCTGAACTGTATATTTAAATAGACTTTCAGCCACATATTGAAACCATTTCCTCCAAATCCGACAGAAATATTTGCTATTTAAATTATGCAAATGTCTCCATAATCTCTAAACATTTGACAAGTCAAATTAAGTTTTGTGCGACAGTATTTTCGTTTTATTTTAAGATCTAAAGATAACAAGGCTTCTAAATTTTCAAAAAGAATTACTATTGAAGATTCTTTAAGAAGGTTGGATAAATTTGCCTATAAAACTTTTGATTTAATGAATTTTCAATTTGATATTTCCAGATGACAACTACATAAGAAATGATTTTGTTTGCACGTGTATTATTATGTTTACAAGTTGCAATGTATGGATACTATAATTTTTAATTATAACGACCTTACTCCAGCTCTGTTAAATTTTTTAATCAATTATCCATGCTGAAATTAATACCATTCAGTTTTGAAAAACTACAAATTTATAACTATTTTAATTCAAAGTTTAATGGAAGTATTACGTTTAGTTTATTAAGAATCCTTATTTGAGTGAGAACAAATTATTTAATATTAATTTAATAACTTATTATTGCCAGTAAATGTTTACTGATATCCTGTACGGATGAATTTACTTAGATGTTTACAAAAAAGCCAAAATGAATATTCCGATAGGTGTACATTAAATCCTCCTCATAATTATCATTCATTCGCACTGTTTACTTCTAATACTTTTCTTCAGAGTAGACGACTGGCCGTGAAATATCAGTTTATACAATGTGAATATGTTTTACCTAAATGAGCATGTTTGTTTTCATTTGTTTTCAAAGCTGTAAAAGAACGCAATGCTGACGAGAGAGAACACTTTAGTAAAAGTATACATTTATCAAAAGACTTTATACACTATCTATCTATTACCTCTGACGGTTTGGGCGGGGTTTGGACATGCTCCAAGCACCCTGAAGTCACTATTAAGCCAACTATGCCAACTTATTTATCTTTAGTTCAAATAAAATATATATTTGTATTTGAAACAGTAAAGCAAGATAAAACCATATGAAAATGTAGTCATTTAAGAATTTTTAAAAATTGAAAATAGAATAGTTTAGTGTATTTAGGAACATTGCACATGGAATCCAAGATGTGGGATAAATATAGACAAGCTGCAGCTCTGCAGCGGATTGATCTCACAGGAAGACACGCTCATCACCAAGGTCAAAGCCACTGGGCGGTCTGACCTCCCCCAAGCAGTTATTCGTTGATGAGGAAATGGTAGGCCGACCTCATTGACACCTCACATTAGGTAATCGACACCGGTCCAGGGCCGTATCTATATGCCTGATCACCCTGGGGGGGGGGGGGCGCACTCAAATTTCTCTAAGGTCCTTTATTTGCTTTCAACTTGAAATTTAAGAACGTCCTCCGGCATATTGTCCGTGTTATTGATACACATTTAACATAATGATGAAACAAGGATTAAATCAATTAAGCTATAGCACCTTGGAATTCTATAAACGTAAAGAAGTTAATAAACCTCGGATTATTATGGTTCCTTATTTGAGTAAACACTCTAATGCCTGAAGTTGAAGCCAAATGTTTTCTAATGGTCCTTAAACCCTGGCAGAGAGTGAAAAACTTACCACATAATTTCCGAGATTTAACATTGCACCCTCTGTACTGTCCCGATGTAAAATTCTACAAGGACTCCTATAAAAGCCACCTAAAAAAAAAAGAAAATATTTCTCTAGTATTACTGCGGCAAATCGTAGTTAATGAAAGAAAATCCCTTCACAGCATACTAACGTACCGAATGACTGCACTCTGCCCCGTCTTACTGCTCCAGGATAGACTCCACATTGCCTCAGCAGAAATTTCATCTGAGGTAAGTTGTGAAAATCGCAACAATGCAATACATTTTGTCTTGCTTTTCTAGAAGGAAATATATCAAGGACTTCCAAAATCAATTGCCGTATATACCGAGTTTTAAGAAAAGGGTGTTACAAACTTGTATGGCTAATAGTACTCAATGTTTCAAACAAATAAGTATTCTAAAACATGAGTCATTTCTAAGAGAGAGTTATACTTTAGACGAAAGCTGCAATTTCTTATTTTTTTTTTATTAATAGTCATAGAACTATTAAAGCTACAGATACTAAGATCCGCACAGAGATAGTGATAAATAAGAGAACCATTTAAAAAATAATGGTGTGATTGAAAACATTTAAAGGCAAGTAACAAAAATAAACAGTGCAGTTTGTACCAGTTGTTTGAGTCGTGATTTTGTTTTAGGCGAGTTCAACCGAGTCTCTAATTTCAACTTCGAGTGCTTTTAAACTTCTAGTTTACTACTAATCTTAATTTTGTTTCCGACCACAGCTGCAACGAAGAGCCAAGATGGTGACGCCCACGCTCGTGAGTCGACATAATGTAAAGGGAAATCAGGTTTTATAATTAACAAGTTCGTATGCAAAATTCCCATCAAGCACACTCCTATGACATCATTTAGTTCATTGTAATTCATGTTTGGCAGCAACGTGGCAATAAATTATTTATTTTTAACATCTAGAAATGGTGCTTTTATGTTTATACACCACAATTAAACATTTAAGAAATCTTTGCAAATCTAATATACATTACTACGACCTCAGCGGTATCAAACCCCATGTGTTTTATCTATTCGATACAAGTTGTAAAACAAATATAAAGTAAAACCTATTTTAAAATTTTTATTACAATTCCAACAGAATTTTTATTAACAAAATCCGTCTAAGCATATGCGAGTACGACCACTTTAAAGGTATTCTTGCACAATCTGGAAGCAACAAAAGTTATTATCAGTTAAAAGGCATCAGCTGACATGTTTTTTTTTACATTCCTTATGAACTAGAATGAATCCAACGTGAAATAGCTGTCTTTTATTTATAACAGTTTTAATCTAAATCAGTTCAGTAGTTTCGAACTATCGAAACAAAACGAACTGATGTTTACACATAAGAAAATACTGAGTAAAATGAACTGCAAATGGGATTGTATAAAACATATATTGAACATAAATATAGGTAGGCCTTTATTTATAGTCTTTAGGACTTTTCTACCAAGAGTTATAGACGGACTGGCAATGACATCATTTAAGAAGGATCGGGCTAGCCATTAATAATTATTAATATCTTTACACAATTTGGAAAATGTTTCAGTAACAAATAACAAGAAATTAAACATTTTATTTTTGTACTTGTCATATGCGTTGGATAAGTGTTTTAAAATATTACGAAGATGCATTTTATTTGTTAATGGTTTTTTACATTTTGTATGTATTAATGTTATACTTGCTCTACTAAAACACTATTATTACACATTTAAACTACAGAACTGTACATTAACTGTCCTTATTGCAGTTAAAAATAGTGGTTGCGGCGAAACCAATGTATTCAAATGTTACTAAGAAATGGTTAGAAACATTTGAGTGATTCAAGTACTGGTAACAAGTAGGTGGAACATTTCGGTAGTTGTATATCTTTCATGAAGAGTTGAAGTAATGAGTGTCTCCAGTTCGCCTTCCCTAGGAGGATGTACGAGAAGGAAGGACACTTGATTCTATAAAGTCCCAAGGATCACTCTCCTGTCAATATGGACTTAACTGTGGAAGATCCCGTGGGACCGCTGCAGGACGCTACCTCTTCAGCCCGGAAACCACACAAGATTAGGATACTTTCGGGTTTTGGTTTAGCATTGTTATTGTGATAATAATCCTTAATCATAAATATGGAGGATTGTCAATGGAATTATTAAACACAGAGAGTAGACATTAAGCTGATCAAAATTACAATTTATTTATTCGGCACGCTCTAACGTAATAAGTTGTATTATACTTCATCTAAAGATTACAAAATAAATTAACTGAAAGACGGACTGCGAGGTTCTAGGAGAAGGTGAAACCCCGCGTTAATTGAAGTAAAGGGGTAAACTGAGTTACGAAACTCAGTTACACCGGTCAAACCAGATTCGCAAGCTACTGTAACGCCCAGCAGATGGCACTGTGTATGACTCTATTTCAGTCCATTACATTGTTCTCTCATCGATTACACAAGTGGCTACAATAACCGTCAAACGGCTGTCGGCAACACGTGAGTGTTGGGTAACAGATCCAATCTAGTATCTATTATAGATGAAAAATCTGCTTACGACCAGCATTAACTTCAATACCACTGAAATCATAATTCAACATAAATATATTTAAAACTAGTAAACACGTCATATATTTTGTGTATTAATAAAATGTATCATTTAAATTTGATATAATTAAATTCACTCATACCCAGCTTGAGAGCTATCGCAGGCTCGTTTGCTTTTGGCTTTGTAAAGTATGTTATAAATATTTAGGAGGTTTGAATATTTGTTTGTCCCATCATAAACATCAATAGGTTAAATTTCAAGGGATCAGTTTCATTACTAGATTTTTGTGACTAAACAACAACCAATGTTAACAGCTGGAACTAGAAATGTTTAACATTAACAGAACTCATTAATGGTTTTAAAGAAATATCACTCTAAAATCTTTGTTTTAAACTATAATTCTTTATAGTTAACTAAGAAGTTAAATGTAATAAAAGTTGTTTTCGTACACCTCAAGACTTCTACAAAGCCAGGCATGTGTTAAACGTTTACTTTGAAAAAGATAACTACTTTTCTTTCAAAACCCTTACACTGTAATATACGTTGCCTTCCTTCTTATATGCAACATATTACCAGGTGGCTAAAAATGGGAAAATAACTATGACCAAGCATGAGGTATTCCCTATTAGGTATATCTAGCAATTAATTGTTACCTAGGCAGATTGAATTTTGTCACAGTTGTCAGAATAGAAGTACATGAGGCCTAATGATGGAACAGTGAAGCTCATCTCAAGTTCTATCAAAAGAAACGTTTCGAAGCAATATAATTCATCCTTGTAGGCAAATTCGACATAGTTGTATGTGCTATTCTCAATTGTAGATATGGTCTCGACATTGTCTCATTCCCCTTGTCTGCATCGCGAAATTAAAGCAATGATGTCGAAATTGGATTGGATTGGATTGGATCGTTGCGTATTCATCGTTTTATATCGAAAGTTGAAATACTCATATAGGTCGTGTAGATATGGAAATATGAAATTATATTGTGTTCTAGCCGAAGCACAGTGTTATTATTATTATACGTGTAGCTGGACTTTGACTATCACGTGGCAGCCTATGACCAAGTAAAGACTTTAACTTGAAGAGAAAAATAATTTTGACAGTACAAAATCAAGGAAGCATAGAAATTTTCAACCTTGTTTAACTATTAACGAAAACTAATGTTACAAGCTTTCATATAGCAGGATAATAACAGCAAAGAAGTAATGTGAAATCGTAATTTTATCCAGTAGGATGACGTCATACGATCCGTGTAAAAACTGTCAATAAAATATATGTTCCAATAGAAATTTAATTTTATTTCCACTAGGATTCAGAACAGACTAACTCGCTTAGAAAAATTTCATCGGAATGTGGTAGAATCATTATAAAACTCAAAAATCACTATTTTTGTTTTGAACTAAAATTTTTAGCATAGATCTCTTTCAAGCCTGTTACAGATCAGATCAACAGAAACTAGTGTTTGGTCGTATGTTTAATTTTACAAAGCAAGCAAAACCCTTAAAGTTATTAATTATAACTCATTATATGCCATAAAACTTTTCACACTTATTGTAAGTTCAGCAATATCAATGACAATAAGTTTAAATCATCCATATAGTTTTACGGTGTGTGTAAAGTGCAAAAGCGTAGTTTGAAACAATTAAACAAAGCTCGAGTATGCCGCATTCATATAATTGTCGCCAGAATCAAATCAGGTATATTTCTGGAGCATGGAGGTAGAGTGGTTATAAGTATGTCACATAACTAATCTTTTGAAATTAGAAACTTTTGATATGCAACCATTTTTTAACACACCGCACTTTAAATAAGAAAAAAAAAATTTGTGATGTTCGCAGTGTTATATTTATTAAGAATACAGTTAATTGCATCGCTTTATGTCAACAGTATAATCGCAGGAGGCTGCGGCCGAGTGTTCTGAAACACCCTGTATAAAAGGATTCCTATTGTACCCTAACCGATTCCAGTGCATAACAAAGTAAACATATTTTTAGAAACGCTTAATGAAATGAGTGCTCAATTTCGTATATGAATCTAGGCTAATTCCGTTCATCTACGCTAGTGAAAAAAGGTACTGAAAATCGTCGGGCATGCCCTTGAATATAGCGTATGCTCAAGAGTAAGAAAAGACATTTAGACAACATCTGATGCTGGAGCATTCTTTCCCATGCGTCTGCGATGGTGTGTTGTGCTGCTGTTGTGTAACGTACGCTAAACATAACCTAGTGGCTAGGATAAATGAGCGAAATAAGATTGGTTTAAAGATCGTGCCTTGAGAAAGTCCTATTATCAAAAAAATCAAAATCAAAATCAAAATCTTTTTTATTGCAGCGACATTGTATATACATTGTATAGCAAACGTCAATACGGGGTTTCTAAAATTCCAAGCATTCACACACATTACACATTCATACTTACAATTTTACAATCACGCCTCTTTCATTCTTCGCCAATGCAGCCCACTTAGCACAGCAGAATCAGTCTTCTAATTGGTCGGTCTCCCAGTCAAATGCCAAAAACTCACCCGCATTATAGAATGCCTGAGACACAAAGAAGCGTTTGAGGCGAGTCTTTAACGCCTTAGACGTTGGGGCATGTTTAATTGAATTGGGCAGTCTGTTGAGGAACTGCACACCCGCTTGCGAGGGTGCGTTCATAAACTACCGTTCTGTGTCTCCCAGTCCGGTAGTTTGCTCTGCCATGCGTCTCATACATGTGTATGTCTTGGCCTCTGGTTAAGGCACATTTACTCACACAAAACAAAGTTGTTTCCAAAATGTAGAGGCACGGCAGAGTCAACAGCTGCAATTTCCTGAAAGCTTCCCTGCACGACTCTCTAAATTTGATTTTGGCGATTACTCTAATTGCTTTTTTTTGGAGTCTGAATGCTCTTTGAAACTGAGTGTTTGCGCAAGCTCCCCAAAGGACCACTCCGTAGGCAAGATGGGGGTAAATCAAGCCGTAATACGCCGTAATCAGTACCTGACTCGGACAGTATTTGGCTAAAGATCTCAAAACAAAAATGCCTGAGCAGATTTTTGCGCAAACATGGTCAATGTGCTCATTCCAAGTCAGCCCTCGATCGAGGTGCATTCCTAGGAATTTTGAAGAGCAGACTTCTTCCAGTGTGGAGTCATCTAACAAAATGGGCGGCTCACACTGGTTGCCTGCAGTGCGCAAGGCAAAATTTAAAACGTTGGTTTTTGAAGAGTTTGTTGTTAGATTGAGGCTGTGGAAGTATTGGACAAAGTTGTTGATGTCAACAAAAGCCTGTTGTTCCAAAACTTCGCTTGACATTGCATTGAAAAAAAGAGTCGTATCATCGGCAAACTGCACCAATTTTCCATGCAGAAGCGATGATTTTATATCGTTCACGTAAAGCAGGAAAAGCACAGGACTGAGGATAGACCCTTGAGGGACTCCATATCTCAGGTCTATTGGTTTGGATGATTTATTTGATATTTGGACAACTTGGGATCTCTGACTTAGGAACGAGCTAAGCCATTTAAGAGGCACGCCTCGAATGCCGTGGGACTCAAGTTTGTCGAGCAGTGTACCGTGATCTACGCAGTCGAATGCTTTGGACAGGTCTAAAAACACACTCATTGTGTGGTTTCGACATTCAATTCCCTCTACAATCATATCGACAAGACTCACAACTGCGTCTGTTGTCGATTTGCCCTTTCTGAAACCAAATTGTTCACTTGAGAGCTGATTGTATTTGTCCAAAAAGTGAAGCATTCTTATAAGAAATAGCTTTTCAAAAATTTTGCTTATTCAAAAAATTATGAATTCAAAATTAATTAATGTACTGCTAGTTCATTCAAATATTATCTAGAAACATTAACCCTCTTAGTGATAGAAGCCGCTCTAGCGACGTTCATTTGTTTAATATGAATGATAGAGGTCGATGCGTCGACGTTCAAACATGCCTTCGAATTCGTCATCGCTGCTCGGCTATCTTCGGTTAAATTCGGCCGTTGTTTACTGCATTGTGTACAGAAACGTCTCCTCTTTCCTCTAGATCTGTCTCCAGATGAATTGTTAAAAGAATAATTAACAAATAGCTGGTATTTGTTACGACGTTGTGTTTTACTCGCGGCCGCTAACCGCCGCGCCGCTAACCTATGAGTTGTGTCGGCGTGTTTTATCGGTGTTATTTCGTTTATTCCGATCGTAATAAGTTCGAAATGGCGGATGATTTACGTTCACAAGATATTAGAAATGTTTTAGAAGAACAAATGAGTGATGTGAGTGACAGTGATATCAGTGCAGACAATTTTCCCGATGATTATAATTCAAATCCTGGTGCAGGCCATTCCCTCCAACGCTTACCAGGAAGACAAGAGCGGCTATGTATTGTATGTGGCCACACAAAAAAAGGGGAAGATCAGGATTCTAGTGTCCAGGATGCAATTCTGGTGTTCATAGAGTTGGTGTTTCCATTAATTGGATCATTTTTGGAGACCAAAGTATCAAGGGAGGAAGAGAAAGCATGATAGTAGTAGTGCCTAAGAGTGAATGGAAGGGTTTCTTCCATGTACATACTGTATATATTTCCATCATAACAGTTTTTTCAAGTAAAATATTGTGCGAAAACTGTATATATTATTTATCTTCATGAAATTTAGAAAAAATTGGCTATCTTCAAATCTTTGTCTAGTAAGTTTTATACTATGTGGTTTTTGTGGTAAAAATTTTTTTTTTCAAAAAACTGTTTTTTTTAATTTTTGAGCAAGTTTTAAGGGATATGTACAAAGGTAAGTAGTTTTATTTATTTTAAAATCGTTCTTTATGTTTTTATGAATATTTTGGTATATAATATGTTGTATTTTCAATAAAATTAATAATTTTTATTAATTTTTAAGAAACCCCCAGCGAAACACTCCAAATGCACCTATCATTCATAATAAACATATTCTTCACTAGGAGGGTTAAATCGTATTAAGGTAGTCAATAATAATGTCTAAACCTGTTAATTATAATTAGTCTATTGAACAAAGATTATTGAATATTGACGTAACTTATATGTAATTGCCCTCTAAAGTAATTGACGAGCATGATCCTACCTGTGATGTCAGATCCTAGACTCTGGGCCTGGCACGTGCTGGAGCTGAACGATACAGCTGTCACCAACACTCTGGGACTCCACGCTGGTCAGGTCAGGGGACACGGGGTACTTCTGGATATCTGGAATAATAACAGGGTCTGATACAGTAGCAGCAAAGAGGAGTCTAAGAGGCGCAGAGGACACTAAGTTTGGAGCAATATGGAGGAAGACTAAAACTGTACATTTAACGAAAAACGAAATTGACTGGACGATATAGTTAATACTAGTATAAAGCACTAAAAATAGATTCGTTCAGGAAAAAATTAAGAAGGTTTCTCGAATTATAAGAAAAATTTGAAAGAATCATAAAACATTCTAGGTGAAAAACGAATGGACACGTCATAGATTGTTTGAAAAATTTCAGTTTTTAATAACTTAAAGAAACCTTTTGCTAATTCTCAAGATTTAATAGAAACGCTGTGGGGCTACATTAAAAAGTTTTCGGTATCACGATTAAAACCTTTGTATCCACAACTGATGTCATCTAAACTTATTTAATTATATACTTAGTACTGACAATTTCATTTCATTGAGAAGATAAACAAACAAGAAACACATACATGCATAACACACATAGAAGATAAGCTGATCGAACTAATTACGTAATTCAATTTTGGAATCTATTGCAACACACACACCGAAAACTCGAGCCTGTAACAAATATAATTGTTGGTTTCAATAAGTACTATTCGTGTTATAGAGTTAATTTACAGTCACAATTAATTTTAATATGTGCTTTCTGTATTACAAAAACACATATTTGCATTTATATGTTAAACGTAAATTCGCCGATTTGTAGCTGTAAAATGTATTTTCCAGTGCCATGGCTGTACATATATTTACATAAAAATATTATTAACGATCTGGCAAGACTCATTCCAGTTAAATGAATATTGTAATCGAAATGTTGCATATGTGATTGGGACTTTGCTGTAAATGTAGCATATCAATACATTATTTAATATCTTAATTACGTTTCCATTATCAAGTCACAAAATTATAATGCGGGTGAAACTGTTTATTTAACTTCATGAAGTATATTTAAGAAGAAGAGATGGTCAGTTACAAGTCACGTGTAGTTTCTATTCCTTAAATACAGACCAATACTACCTTACTTAGAAATAAAACTACAATTAAATAGTTTTAAATTGTTTCCAGAGCACCTATCTTTTAGTAAGTTGACTAAATGTATATATCAACGTAAACTACAAAAGTATCCAGAAGATTAGAAGCATTGCAAAATAGTTAATAGTGACGCTTATCTCACGTTTTGAATAAAATTTAGAAGACCAAGTCTGTCTTGTTTATAGTTGTGGTACACAAAATACACTGACTTATCATCAATGACGATCTAAAGGTGGTGGCCCATTTGGCCAGTAAAATGATAAAACTGAAGAGCCATAATTGAATCTAAAGCTGGTGGCTAGACGAGAGGGGGCAAGGGGGCAACGTCGGACGATGTTCCGCTTGAGCGCGTGCAAGGTTATTTCTCTCGAGCGATGCCATGAATAACATCAGTATTCATGAGGGACAGACAGAGCGGACCGCGTCGTCTCTACTACTCAGATTAACCTGATATCGCATCTGTCAGAGTATTTCATATCAAATCCGCACACTTTTTACATTTGTGCGCGTCAATGCTGTTAACATCTTTGTTTTTTAATATATACACGTAATTACTAAACTACATCAAATTTGCAAACAAACAACTTAGAAATAAAAATGGTCCCAAAACTAATCTTTGAGAGACACCATATCTAATCAATTAAAAGTAAATAAAATATTTTCTGTTGATTTCAATCTTAGTTTTGGATTTGCATAGATATTCTCTTAGAATTGTGTTCACGTTTGAGTTAGAAATAGCGGGCCAAGTACAGGTTAAAAACTTAAAATTACAATATTTTTTATAATTACAGTTGGTTATATATAGAGGCTTTAATAATTAAATTAATATAACTCTAAGAGAGCTCTAATAATAGTGGTATACATATGTTTATTCATCTATGTCATCTCTGTGTAATCTGTATAAATCTGGTACATTGTTTCTTTAGTCGAGAATTGTCGGTTTTCAGCTCATAGCGACTGTTCTCCCTAGAAAAAAGTGAAATTCCTGAATGTCACGTAAATAAGAATCACATTGTTAAGCCTCCTGCTAAAACACATCTTTATTATACTACATCCATACAATTGCAACTTGAGGATAGATTGTATGGTTTATTCAAAGTAAGAGAGGCAATAAGAACTGGTATTGTGGGGCTTTAGTAACTTCGGACACAAGCACGTAATGCGAACTCGTATTTTTCCAAAAGCTCCTTCATGATATCATCGGTTATTGTTCTGGATTGAGCTCGTGTAGAATTCGTGGATAGACACGATCTCAAGAGGTATTCACCCATCTATGTCATACAACCAACTACCTGACATAACTATTTGAAATATAGTCGTTGCACTGTTGACTTATTAAACATAGCATTGAGTTACAAGGCTGAACTGTGTGGTAGTCTGCGCTTTTGTATACGGCTGGTTCTTGTTACTGATTTTCAGTACTCGTATTGGAATATCGGATTTAAATGATCTGTGACTCTTTTTATAATATAACTATATACTTTTTACATTCTACATTACTACGGTATTAATTGCACAGGTGCGTTGTTATATTTTTAATTATTGTATTGGAAATTACCATATTATTTGTTTTTGTTTATCATGATTGGAGTTTATTCCCAAAACATAGCTAGGACTGCAGCCGTTACCCACGGATCCCCTCATTATAACAAAGGGAGGAAAGCAACGCCTTATCCCTTCTATGGCATTCATAGAATTCATAGGTCTTCTAAAATTGAACTTCTAAGTGGCATGAAAGTAGAGCTATCTCGCCTATTTTTGTAACGACCGATAATGTGATCGAAAACACCACTGTAAACAAGTAACGAGACTGGTGTGCAAAATGTTATTAAATCTTTTTACGAAATCTTAAGGTTACAGGTACATTAGGTGTGTGAATTGTTAAACAGCTAAGTATTGTTAGGTAAGAGTTTTATGACTTCTAATACTCCCTACTAATACTACCGGGCGTGGCACTTAAAATGTTATGACTATCACAACATTGCATCAGCTAAGTATACGATATTAAATGACCACACTTCATCAGCTATTGTATACGAATAATATAATAATCGTTACCTACACTGAGCATTATAAAAAACACCCGATTAGCTTTAGTATACGATATTAAATGACCACACCAAACCCGATTAGCTATAGTATACGATATTAAATGACCACACCTCATCAGCTATTGTACACGAATAATAATAATCGTTACCTACATTATGCATTATAAAAAACACCCGATTAGCTATAGTACACGATATTAAATGACCACACCTCATCAGCTATTGTATACGAATAATAATAATAATAATAATCGTTACCTACAGTGAGCATTATAAAAAACACTCGATTAGCTATAGTATACGATATTAAATGACCGTACCTCATCAGCTATTGTACACGAATAATATTAATCGTTACCTACAGTGAGCATTATAAATAACACCCGATTAGCTATAGTATACGATAAATGACCACACCTCATCAGCTATTGTACACGAATAATAATAATCGTTACCTACAGTGAGCATTATAAATAACACCCGATTAGTTATAGTATACGATAAATGATCACACCTCATCAGCTATTGTACACGAATAATAATAATCGTTAACTACAGTGTGCATTATAAAAACTCCGGATTAGCTATAGTATACGGTATTAAATGACCACACCTCATCAGCTATTGTACACGAATAATAATAATCGTTACCTACAGTGTGCATTATAAAAAAAACACCCGATTAGCCATAGTGTACGATATTAAATGACCACACCTCATCAGCTATTGTACACGAATAATAATAATCGTTACCTACAGTGAGCATTATAAATAAACACACGATTAGCTGTAGTATACGATAAATGACCACACCTCATCAGCTATTGTACACGAATAATAATAATCGTTACCTACAGTGTGCATTATAAAAAACTCCGGATTTGCTATAGTGTACGATATTAAATGACCACACCTCATCAGCTATTGTACACTAATAATAATAATCGTTACCTACAGTGAGCATTATAAATAACACACGATTAGCTGTAGTATACGATAAATGACCACACCTCATCAGCTATTGTACACGAATAATAATAATCGTTACCTACAGTGTGCATTATAAAAAACTCCGGATTTGCTATAGTGTACGATATTAAATGACCACACCTCATCAGCTATTGTACACTAATAATAATAATCGTTACCTACAGTGAGCATTATAAATAACACACGATTAGCTGTAGTATACGATAAATGACCACACCTCATCAGCTATTGTACACGAATAATAATAATCGTTACCTACAGTGTGCATTATAAAAAAACTCCGGATTTGCTATAGTATACGATATTAAATGACAACACCTCATCAGCTATTGTACACGAATAATAATAATCATTACCTACAGTATGCATTAAATAACAACACCCGTTTAGCTATAGTATATTGATAAAAATAGCACACTGTTAGCTATATTTTTCTATCTCAAGTGACATCTTAGTAATTACAGCGTGCTGTATTAAAGGAAAATTTCTTACTAAGTATAATATATAATCTTACGACAGAAAATAAGCTATACCACATGCCCGTTACTTTACTTTTTTCAGTTCTACTGTACTGGGAGCTAGGTTTATGTATTTATGTATGTACGTGAGTGTGTTAAGTATGCTATATATCTGAGTTATATATGATTAAAACTTATCAGCAATGTGGGTCGACCTATCTTTTCAACGATTCGTCCCCACGCACAGGCTTGCCTGTGTGGGTACTTTTGTCCTATATTTTAAGTAATGTTTATGTTTTAGTCATACTTTAAAATTACTATAGTATATATTAATCTATTATGGAATTGTAATTTCTTTATTTGGGAATAAATAAGGTTTTGAATTGAATTGATATTAAATTACAACATCGCATTAAATAATGTTTAAGTAATTATGATGATAATAAGCAAATACTTGTTCCACACTATTCGCAGACTCCAATAACGACACATATTTTTGATCAAAACTTCACAGATTATTAGTATCTTGGTATGAAATATATGTTATAATATTAATTATCAGTAATATTACGTTATTACATTAAATGTAAATATTTACGGATATTTAAGTACATCTTGGTTTTTGGACCTTAAATCTATTGTTTAATAAAGCCTTGACTGTTAATACTACCGATGAATAATAAATAATGCAGTCCACAATAGTTTGTTTTCCTTAGAGGAATTCGCTTATATTCTGTTGAAATGGAAAGAATTCTTCCGAGCACTAGCGATAAGTTGTGGTTTTGTTCAGAGAGGCGCCGCGCCGCGCCGCACAGCAACAGAAAGTGGACATTAATTTCTATCAGACCTGAAGCACTGCCCGGGTAACTTTTGGATTAGTCGATACTGCAAAGTTTTATTACTCAATGACCCAGTTTTTGCCTCAGCACTACCTTGTCTTCTCCATCAAAATCGTTATTAATAACACAACAGATTTATTTGGCAAAAAAATAGCATCGTATTGTCTTTAAAGCATTTACATTACTAACTTTACTCATCATCTTCATATCAGTAATAAATCCATAAAATCTTATATTTAAAAATTATTCTGTGTATTTTTGATTATTCAATAAACTAACTATTTCATTAACTTAATAAATCAAAACCCTGCAGTAATATATCCGGGAATTACTAATGCACCAATAGAAGCTGAGGTTTGGGTTCTTTTTAACACAAGAACTTGATGGTAACTTCTTTGCTAGTACTGTGGTTAAAGTGTTTGATTCGTATATTCTTAAAGCACACCAAATCAAACAAAGAAATCCGACCAAATCATTCTCCAATATTGATTATATAAAATATGTTAATGTTATCGGACAAATTCTTAATGCTATTTGGTTCTTAGGTAATGTCGTACCGTGTAACTCCTAAGGCTCTAAAGAATTCGATGTAATGGATTAATTGTTAGACTATTTGGAGCTCAGAAATATGGTAACAAAGGTTATAGTAGTAATGGGTTTTGTGCTAACTTACTTGGATCTCAAAATTTTGGTAATAAAGGATCTTATGGTAATGTATTCTGTGATAATTGATTCACTAATGCATTTGGGTCCAACCGTATAGTAGGCTAACAGAACCACTAGGAATGATTCGATGCTAATGGATTAGATAGTAATTCGATTGGAGCTCACGGGTTATTAGTTAACATATTCGGTTCTAAATGATTCGATAATTATAATTTCAGATGTTTAACGTATTCAAAGCTTAGAGGATTGGTTACTAACGTATTCTATGCTAATTTTCATAGATTTATCATTTAATGGATTATCGAATAACCTATTCGATTCTAAAGGATTCGGTGGTATTCGGTTGTGAGGGATTCGGACGCACATTGTCCGTGGACTCACCTGGCCTGCTCTGCTGGGTGAGGTTATCCAGCTCCATGGCACTGCAGAGAGGCGTATCCACCTCGTACGTGTCGTTGAACAGGCTGTAATCCACCTCGTGCTCACCAGTTTCTTTCTTGAAAGTGACTAGATGTTGGAACCGGTGACCCCAAAGGATCTCGCCGGGCAGGTAGGAGCTGCGGGCCTGCGTCGTCATGCCCGTCGACTCTATCACACCTGCACAGTGCACAGGCGGACATTGTGAGTGTGCGGGAAATACACCATGCATTAGTGACGTGAATAATGAATGAGAAGATCTGAATAAGTATACAATACAAGACAATATGGCTGAATATACAACAAAAATATAAGCAGGATTATGCAATAAAGGAGTGGAACATAATTGTAAATTCATAAATAGATTTTGTTAATAAATGTTGATAGAGAAAATAAAATAAGAGAGGCTAGTGAACATCTTAGAATGCGGAGATTGTTATATTATTAAGAATTTTATAACAACAGAATTCCAGTGTTTCTTTTGAGATCCTCACTAAATAATGAAGGTTAATACAAACTGAATTCTCCAAAACATTCCGTCTTTAACCCGTTCAGCCAGGTGGCGTACCCTCGAGTATGACAACGATCTCGAACCGCTCCCGCAGCATGTCGGCCGCCGACAGCGTGTACAGTGGGGAGGAGGAGGTGATCTTGTGGACGATGGTGGTGGGCCATATGAAGAAGATCTTGTCCTCCTCTCCATCACCACCCACCTTCAGTTCCGTCTGGCAAAAAGGCAGCAACTCGCCCTCCTTTGTCACCTGCGGCAGGCAGTGGATATCAGGGTGAGACTTTGAAAACAAAATCTAAGACCGAGCTTTGTGTTACTCCATACATTAAAGAACATGAAGCAAAGTATGACGGATTGCGTTAGTGAGATTGAACGTGGAGGAGAAGCAGTATGAGAAGAAGGAAAAGGATGTCAGTAGAGGAAGGTGTAATAGTTTAACAGAGAGGCAAAAGAAGATGGTGAAGAATGAAGGGACAATTTTAAAATGAGAAAAGAGATCTTGCTCAAAGACGTCTATGAAAAAAAAGAATGAGACTTAAATAAATTTGCGACGGAATACTAGCTAAAACTATACTCCATGTCTTTTTGAATCCTAACAATCATATGCACTGAACACACCAAAACAAATTAAGAAGAACTCCTTATATCGTACATCGTACGAAACGCAACTTGAAAAAGATCCGTCAAAATATATCGGATTTTATCTTCATAAACTTGTTTGTAAAGCAAATCCAGTGATCTAAAGTCTTATACTTGTATATACTTGTGTAACAAAGCACTAGTTAAAAATAGAAATTTTACAAGTAATTTTGAAACACTTACACTATAAAGGATGGTTTGTGCTTACTGGATATGTAAAAAAAATATATTACTTTATTTCGTCAAAGAAAAAAAGATGTTTCTATTTAACACCACTTATTTATAATATCTGAAATAGTTATACCATTTACGAACTATTCCTTCTTATTTTACAAATTTGTTGTTGTACAGTCAAGGTATTTATTTCGTAATATAATTGTAAAAAAGATTTTTCACATTATAACGTTTAAAACAAAAGAGTAACCTATCATTCCATGATTTTGAGTGCGCCTTCAAAAGTATGTTTGCAATATACGACAGCGCAAAGTGTAAAGTTTCATTAATACGCAGGCTGCTCTGAAATGTGTGATTAATAAAATTAAACTTTCGTTCTTCCACTATAATAACATACGGCAATTAATTATCAATGGCGTAAAAATAAATATATTCATATTTTATAAAATATGTCTTAAATGTTACACAGATTTTGAAAAATTCGATAACTGTACTGTATTTTTTAGTTCTCAACATACTAGCAAAAGGAATATGTTAAGTACTTTTTAGTCAGTTGTATTGAAAAAGGTATACTTAATATATATGAAAAATAAAACATGTAAACGAAAAAATTGTTTTGTCGAGAAAAAGGAAGATTGATGGCAGTTAAAATTATTTCTTATACATAGAGCTAAATAAGGTTTAATTTTGATTGTATTATCCGATTCGTTGTCTGTTTCAAACCACCAGTCGACTGAATTTTAACTTGACAGTATTACTATGTTTAATTATTAATTAAAATTAAATAATGTGGAAAGTTTAGAATTTTGTTTCCGTATGATAAAATCGTTATTCACAACATGGATAAAAAGTGTCTTTAGGAGCTAAACTGTATTCCCTAATAGTGTTTTTATTGTCAACTTACCAACTCAATGTTAGATGTCAAGCTACAACCTTCCTATCGGCCTATATAATTATCCCTGATAATATAAATTCTAAACAATGAATAATAATAATACATAATTTAATAGGAAAATGTTTAGTAAAGGGGGGATTTCTTCATAGGTATGTTCGGCAACATAATTTGTGTACAGACGAGGATGATAAATGAAGACGAATATACAATCGCAATTCAATTAAGTACACGATGTGTACTTAACAATACCAATACAATTTTTTCAATGTATTGTACTCAAGCTTCATCATCAACGGTAGGTTGTAATGATGAAGTATTAAAAAAAAGTGTAGCTCAAAAAGCTTTGGTGGGAGGCTATATACTAATTGCGTTCTTGTTACTAGATTAAGTAATTTAACTTGTTAAGATAGTTTTGAAATCAAGATTTCCGTACAGTTCTACGAACAGAACATCGGGCTCCAAAACAGATTGACACGGGAAGATAGTGACAAGGACTCGTGTCACGATCAAAGTGGCCGTTTTAGCTTTCGGTGATGAAGAACCGAGGCCGGGACAGAGAACAAAGCAGCGACCGGACCGTGACCCGACAGTAGTCACAACTGTGTCACTCTTGGGGTAGTGACAGTTGGCACTGTCACACACGATCTTCTGTTCACGATAACACACAAAATGGTGACAATGGACAGTTACGTTAGAATGGTGGAATAGATGAGACCAAAAAGGAAAGATCCGAAATTGTTCCTTTGATTCAGCTATTATGCACGAGAATCAGCTATGAGACATTGATAGGTGAACACAGGACCTTGTGTAGCACATGAAGCTCTGACGATAATCTTCCTTAAAATACTAAATTATCATGGTTACCTCACAGGCATAGCTCCAAGTCAGAATTAACATAGTAATAATCCATTGTGGTAGTAAAACAACAATGATTGGCCATGAATTTATTTCATAGAGCTTTTTCAGTATCATTAGACATAGCAGCTGATAATGTTATGCCCTTGATTCTAAAAGGTATTGTGAAATAAATTTAAAATTAATTGCCAATCCGTGTTGTTTGTCTACTACAATAGTTATCTGCACTGAGGAAGAGTCCTCCTACAGAGAAACCTATGTTTGGATATTACTAGATTCTCGATCTTGGGATCATGTAAAAAAATGATACTAACATCGAATTGGTAAGAATAGGAAATCATTCTATCTAGTAGTAAAGGAGTAATGAGACAATTTAGAACTGAAATGTAACGTGATGTGTTAACACATAATCTTTGCGCACTCGGCATTTCTCCTGGGAGCCATTATTTAAGATGGAACAGTTTGAAATTACTTTAAATATTTTTGACAATACGTAGGTTTTGATTTAATGTGGCCTTTTACAAAATAACACATATAATAAACCAGTGGTGAATATCTTTATAATCTTTATCAACGCAGAACATGTATATAAAAAAATAAGAATCAGGGAATACGTTTATAGAGTTTTATTTTACCTTCTTTTCGAAGTATGGAAGACATATATTGTTTCAAAACAAAAAAAATCATATTTTAATTTGTTGACAACAATTTGTCATGACTTTGGCTGCCATTATTGGTGTTATTAAAAAAAAGCTTTCGGGTCCTTAAACATTAATCGTTTTTGGAAGAAAACAAGTGTGTATAATTGTCCTTTAGAGTATTTAAAAGAAAAAGTAATTTTGTACAATTTCTCTAAATTTGTTTACATATTAGGCACAAGATCTTGTTCCTTGATGCAGATAAACTAGTATAACAGCCGTTTAAGGAGATATAATGAAATGTATTGTACCTTTTTGAATCGACTCCTTAACTTTCACTTCCTTGGTTTCGATTGGGCTATTACGATCTTGATCGATGTAGAGTGTTTAACATATAAATCTTGTTAAAGCAGAATCTGTAGCACATGCTACAGTGTTCTTAAATATTTAATGGAAAATAAATCCCCCTTTATATTTTTAAAGTTTGCTTTTACATTATGCGTGGTGTAAAAAATATATGTAAACAATTCACATGTCTTTGTAATATTGAAACAACTCTTCCTGAGTTAGCGTTACAACAGGGATATTTATGGCAAATCGTCATTACTCCTTCCTTAACATTCCTGATTAGGACACTAATTATTGAACTGAGTCAAGAAATTCACTAAATAGGCATTTTTTGGTTGTCCAAAGTGAAGGAGTCAGTTTCCTCGATTTCATTATCAACTGGTTGTAAGTACAGTAAAATTTCATCCGGACAGTAAACGATTCTTTAATAAGTTACGTCACAGTCGATTGCCAAGAAGTCCTTCATTAAAGGAAGAATAGCCATCTCATTGAGTCAATGTTTTCTATCAATAAATACAGCCGCCATTTTGTTTGGCGGCGGGACAGGTATCTCCCGCCAAAAGGCGAACGCGCGGAGACGTCTGCCAAAGTAAGAGTATGTTGACCAGAGCTGTCACGCAACACACAATGTTGCAGTACGCACAGTATTGTAACGAGATCTTTGTAATTTCGGAGGAAGTAACCATGATAAGTGTAAAGCAGCACAATATCTGAGTGGATTGTTCAAACGTGTCATCATATTTATTGACGGAGTAATGTCAATATTTTTACTTTCTCCCAGAACAAAGTAGGTCGTCAAGGGCAGAACATATCTTTGCGTGGAAAACTTACAAGTTAAGTTAAATAGTAATTTATGTTTTTTTGGTATGTGGTAATGATTTTTAAAACACAAGATGCACGTGCACGTGAGTGTACCAGTATGTAAATGCGTGCTCTAGTACAAAATTAACATCTAGTCTAATTTTAGTCTGACAGTGTTCAAAAATGTATTTACGTTTTTTAAAAGTTTAAGTACAATTTTTTTGTTTTAAACTAATTTATTTAGTCGTTTAATTTTAAAGTGTCTTTAGTTAAAAGGTATTTTGGGATAAAATATGATAAAAACGGGGTCTAACAACTCTGATTAAATATTCTACTCATAGCCCTTCGTTATAAGGTTTATTCATTTCTACTATTTGTATATCCTACAAATCGCCCTTCAAATTTTACACGGAACTTTAATTTTAGACATTAATGGTCAAATCTAAACCTCTACGAAGACCATAGGAGAGATTGATGTTAATTAGATATTTCAAGTAGTAATATTTATTTCATATGCCACGAGAGTCATTTTTCTTCTTTAACTTTTTTGTTACTTTTCGACGTTAAAAACCTAAGATTGTAGCTTTGATTTTAAAAAGCTATCTCAAAGTTATAATTTGTTTATTTTTATATTAACAGTTAATGGCTAATTCCGCAGTTCCACAGAAATGGAATAATCTGGATGTTGGTGGTTAATTTGTGTGACAAATCAGTCAAAACGATGGACCGAAATACGTACAAACCAATCGGCTGTTTATTGGTTTAATAATGACGAGTGACATATAACGTATAATATGTACACAAGGCAGACTTGTGCCTCATATTTACATTATTCATGATAAAATTTTAGATTTTCTTCAATTTTTTATTTAAGAGACAAATAAATTAACGTCTCTAGCGTCCTTAATGTTACGTTTTGGTAACTTATAGTTACAAACAATTTTTAAAGGGATTAAGAAACAGATTTGGATTTATTAAAACACATATATAAGGTTAGTATATTATGGAATTTGTCCACTTTGGGGTTGAATTAATAAAATGCAATTCCAAAATTAATTGATACAGAAATATAAATATTTTTAAATTGTCTTAGTACAAAACGTTTTACCATTTTATATTCGTGGATAATTTAAATAGAGAAACATTTAAATAATATGAAATAAGGAAGATTTTTTATGCTATTCTGATGGCTTGTGAAAGATGTAACTAACGATTAAGACTCAAAAAGCGAGAGAGTAATTACACGAATGCATTAGAAATGAGTACAAAATTTGTATAAATTCGACCAAATATGAAAAATTAGGTTTTTATAAATATTTTATGTTGTGTTGATTGAGATAACGTTAACATTTAGAGTTATTATGTAACGTTATAATTCATTTTAATGTTATTATGTATCATTTAATGAGTACGAAATATGGTTGATTTTACACAACATTCATATAAAAATTTAATTACTGGACACAGTACAAATCAAATGTACTGAATTTAATGGCCTGTACAAATTTAAATGAATATTTTTCCTCTGTAGATTTACAATGAAAAGGAGCGTTTCTATTTAGTGAGAGGCAAATATTCCAGTAATTTTACAAATACACTTTTTAAATTAAAAGAAGCAGTATTTTTTGTTACGAATTTAATGCTATCTCAGGTCTTGCAAGTATGAACTTATATAATTTTGCATTACCACCTTTAAAGCGGCTCTTGAGCGATGGTAATTTAATAACACAGCAAGCTCACTAGGCCGTCTATCGTAGTCAACGTGTTACAGGTTTTTAATCCATGTTTAAAACCTGTTTATGTAGTAAACAAATTAACACAATTAATACAGTAGTATATTAAATACACCATCCCACCCTACGTAACAATTACTAGCACTAACAATGTGAATAAAATCCTTTTAATGTTCAGATGCATCTCATATTATCTGTCAAAAGTCAAGAATTAAAAATATAAATTTGTACGTGAAAAAATAAAAAGTGCATTTTAAGAAAGTGTAAATATGAAATTGACATAACGAAGTTTTAAAAAGAAAATACTAAATCAAACAACTAAATAAAGTTCACATCTATAGCTTTTTTCAGAAATTTCAACGAAAGTAGACGTATAAATACAAATGCAACGATTACACTAAATAAACTTAAAGACTTTAATGTAGGATTGCATTTCACTCTTAGAACAAAACAATTAATTCTTAACAATTTATCACTAGTTTAAGTTATTTCAGAAGAGGGGCAATTAAAAAAATCCCATGCATTGTTAATTTCTCAGGATTTTTATCATGAAACCCGCCCAAAATACCTGCTCCATCGGCTCACCTTTCTCTTGATGAGTTGGGCGCGCACGTGAGCCTCTATGATGTGGCTCTTGCGCATGTCGCCCACCCTGAACATGAGGCACAGCTCTCCGTCTCGCTGGCAGATCACCGCGTGCCGACTGAACAGCAGCGTCTGGGTGCGCTTCTTTGGCCGCGACAGCTTGGCGAACACCACTCCCACCATGAAGGCTTGTATCATCACCCCAGTGATACTCTGGAGGCACATGACGAAGATGGCGGTCGGGCAGTCCTCCAAGGTGTAGCGTGCCCCGTACCCTGTACAACAGAAGAGATCATAGCCTCATTGTCCAGATCTCGTCTAATGTATATCACAGACAGTTTATGCGATGATATAATTCCAATACTGACTCATTCTTGAAATGCTCACCAATCAGCGTAGAAAATTCAACTGTTCAAAAATTTAACAATTATTATGTTACACAATTTAAAACAATTTTTACCTTCAAAACGCAATTATAGTAGGAAGTGTAAAACATATTATAGAAACAATAGAAATTATATTTAACAAACACTATTATAATTATTTATGAACTTTATAAAATTTTTGCGTATTAAAAAAATAAAGCTATGCAACAGTGATCCTTTTTAAGCGAATTTTAGATACCTATAGATTCATTATTAGGTTTATTAATAACATAATAACATCTTTGAAAAGTTAGAGCTAGAATGAAAGGAAATTCAAAATGGGTTTAAATCATTTACGCGATATTAATGTCCACAGTATTAGATTACAATAATATACGCCCACTATTTACAATAGCTATTGGTTAACGCAACAATTATTTTCTGTAGTTTCAAAACATTTAATCATTAATAATTTAACGTTGATAAGTAAATGTATAAAAATGCTGTCATGATTCATAACATTTGATTTCAAAATATACTCAAGAGCCTCCTATTCCGAGATCATACAAAAGTTTTAAGGTTACCATTAGATCTTGTGAAAGTTTAGAGGGTTTTAAAGTTCGGCATTTTAAGAAAATAAAGACTCTATTGTGAAATCCAAAATCAAAAATCGATGAATCAATAGATCTTTATTATTTATTTGGGCAAAAAATTATAACTAAAGAACTACCGACCTATGGTGTGCTGGGTCTCCACGCTGAAAAGGAAGGCTCCAGTGAAGGTGTTGACACCGACGATGCAATAGTTGAGGGTGTCTGCAACCTCAGTGGCATTGCCTGCGGCCGGGGTCGAGGCCGCGTGGTCGAGGTCGCTATGGGTGATGACGATGAGCCACCAGACCACCGCGAACCCGAGCCAACTAAGGAGGAAACTGAGGGCGAAGACCAACAAAGTCCACCTCCACTGAGCATCCACCAGAGTAGTGAAGATGTCCTGCACAGCAGATTACATCTCTTAAATGCGTCATACTTTCAAAATGACTATCAGTTTCTTTGAGATAGCTTCTATAGGAAATGATTCTAGAAAAACGTGTTTCACATCATGAGGACAGTTCACAATTCGTGTAGTCGCTCTACTGTGGCAAAAAATATTATATTCGTTGAAAAATGCTGTAAAAGTTTCTTAAATATTTTCTTCAGTAGGATTACCTTTGTTGAATGCCTTTTATTCCATAATACTTCGATTTATAATTAAAATAAATTGAATGACGTGTCTAAAATTGGAAAACTGATCTTTTTTCATCTAAACTCCATTGAACGTGCTATCTACAACTTAATTTGACTAAAAATACTTTTTTAAGAAGCAATACATTATAAAAGTAGTATAAATTATCTGTCAGCAATAATAGTTCAGCAGGAGTGTCCAACATATATATTATGTTGGACACTCCTGCTTGCTTCTCAAATCGATCTTGGCTCGATGTAGGTAGTTGGTTGGTGTTTTTGTGATTGCAACGTCCGTCTGGTACTTGAAGGCTAATAGCAATTTTTATTAATTTGAAGTTATAAAACATTTTTGAAAGACTACTATTATACACAATTTCCATTAATTTCATAACAATTTTTGCAACTGAAAATCTAACAAAACCCCTAAAGTTGTTCGGTTAGAAATTGTGACCATGGTAACTTTAAAAAGTAAAATGATAACCATTTCAAACAAATATAGTGACATTAATATTTTTAAGTGTTTAATGATGAAATGGTGTGCTGGATGTAATTCACCTAATAAACTAGTCTTGCGATACAACATCATCGACATTGTATGAATTGTACTTTTTAAGAAGCAATACATTATAAAAGTAGTATAAATTATCTGTCAGCAATAATAGTTCAGCAGGAGTGTCCTGCTGAACTCAAAATTAAAATTCAATCTTTGTATATTTTCTATTAAAATGTATAAATATATGCATTTATGCCATTTCCCAAAAATGTAATTCCGTTTATATATTAAATATTGAATTATAATAGTTCGAATAGAGTGGTTTAGAAAAGACCTGTTTTCAAACCTTGACAAATACAAAACATTAAAACATGAAAAACTTGTGGCAACCTATTTATTAACTAAAACAGTGTGCAAAATATGGAACAAACAACAGAGATTTCCTATTCTTGACTTTGTTTTCGTAATTGCATAAATAGTTCTGGAAATGGTGGAGCCTCTGATGAAATCATGAATTCAAGTAGGTGAACGGATAATATTTAACCTGATGGTTCAAAATAATCGAACATATTGTATTGACAACATTTCAAACATTATACTGCATAGATATTAATGTGTATACATCCTAAACACTCGTACATCAAATTTTGGTATTGGATATTTCTATTATGTGTAAAATACACACGTTTAAGTGTACTTCCAGAGAGCATAAACACAGACTTTAGATAACCATTTACATTATAAAAAGCAATTTTCTTTGTAATGGCATCCGCAAGATTTCTGAGATGGGTAATTAAACAACTTCCAAATCATTAAATGTTTAATTTTAAAGGCATAAAGGCCTGTGTTTCTCAAAGCACGTTAATATTCTATAGAGAGTTATTGACAATGATTAGTTCACAGAATTGTAGTAATTGCTATGAAACAGGATGAGGACTACAGTCATAGATAAAGGTAATTTTCTAAATACTGTAATTTCAAAAATTTCAATACTGGTTAATGATAGCATTATATAAGGCAGTATCTGGAACTCCCAACGTTCGCACCCCTTCATTAGTGAAGTACCCTACAGAACTGTATGTAATGTAAAATTGTAAATTGTTACTTGACAAGATTATAATGTATCAATAAGTACCAATTTTAAACAAATTGATGGTAGCTTAAAGATTTGTCACTAGAGCATTTACTTTGTAGTGAACAAAAAAGTGCTTGTGTACAAATATTGTAATTACACTTTAAGATATTTTCCCAAAATAATATAAAACGCATTGTTTAGGTAAAGCCTCAAAATTTGTATCTTTATTGTAATATTAGTAATAAGATTTATGGAAATAATGTTATTATTTGTAAACTGTATAGTTTTTATTTAGTAAAACCTTAAACATTAAAAATTTCGATTTCATTAATTTTATTTCAGAACTATTCAGGTTGAAGGGCTTTATAATTCCTAATTTCTCAATACTAATTAAAGACAATTTAAAACCAAACATTGGGTTATTCCTTTATAATTAAAGAAAATATACCTTAAGAGTTAGTTATAATGAAAAGACCTTTAGTGTTACTCCATATGAACAATATTAACCCTCAAAAACTGTAATCTTTTATTTTAGGCGCACGATCATGGGAAAAGTATTACATTAAATATTTAAATGATCCAAATGCTCTTTATTTTTTGGAAAGGTATATACTGTTTAAGTATTTAATCAAAAAGTTCAAAAACGAAGTTTTTTAAAACCAAAATTGTTTAAACGAATGGATGCGTACTATGTATATTTCCCATCCTCTACGACCACGAACAAGGTTGTAAATGAGTTTGAGGTTTAACATCGTTCTTATGGGACTAAATCATCCGACTTATCAATCTTATGGGCTGACTGGCTGTTCATCCAACTTATCAATCTTATGGGCTGACTGGCTGTTCATCCGACTTATCAATCTTATGGGCTGACTGGCTGTTCATCCGACTTATCAATCTTATGGGCTGACTGGCTGTTCATCCGACTTATCAATCTTATGGGCTAACTGGCTGTTCATCCGACTTATCAATATTATGGGCTGACTGGCTGTTCATCCGACTGTTAAACCAGTAGATAAATATTTTCCAAATGTGTACTCGCATTTATATACTTTTCCAGAACTGTATGTGATGAGGACATAACGTGTACGTTGAAATTACAAATTAGGAAAGGTCGGGTAACCTTATCTGTTTTTTACAATGGGTTAAAGCTGTTCACGCTTGAGACTTTAAGCAGAGCTTTAACTGTTATCTATAAGCTACCGCTATCATTCAGTACAGAACTATAGCTACTCAGCTTTAATGCTAGCCTGATACATCCGTTTTGTTTTGAATACCATTTAATACAGCGGTATTCTGCTTCACTGCTACTTTCCACAAGTTTCAGAATTAATATGCTGCATATCAGCAGCTACATTAAAGCAACCATCGTCAGATCTTGTCTTGTGTCAGTAGAACTGATCTCCTGGACACAATGATCTCGTAGGGCTCTTAACCAAAAGAGGTATTCCAATCTTGAGTACCTGAACAAAAAAGATAGAGTTGACCTAAAGAGTGGGTTCAACGAGCGAGACAGAAGGGCGAGACAGGAAAATAAGACGCCGTTATTGTGCGCTAAAGTGGGCCCCCAACAGATAGGACAATAAGGTTTGGGAGAGGTCCAGGCAAATTTTGTCTGCTTAGGATTATTATCATTACCGTGCTTGTTACCAGAGGCAATACTTTCAACGTTACAGACCGAAAATTACGGTAATTTTACTTGTATTTATTTACTGTAAGGTAGGATAGATTACCTCTTTTCAACAGCGAGTACCCTTATATTGTGACTCCAATATTAAAAACATACAATACGGAAAAAAAATTCCATAGTAACAATAAAATGATTAAATTTAAAATAAATCCAATGAAGTGAGAAACTGTTTAACAGTGTGGGAGCAAACCTGCCCAACCACAAATTGAACCGTTTATTGAAAACAATAAACCATTTTTAGATCAACCAAGGCGTTATTTAGCCTTAAGTCTCACTGTACAACATTATAAAGTTTTTGATGATATGGTCATTCCTTAACTTAATATTTAAATCAAATAATAATGTTATTTCTAACAGTGTCAGTTAAATGTTCAAACTAAATAGCTTCACGTATACAAATTTGCCTCCATTTTGATTTTTTGATCTAAAAATCTATTTTAGAAATTTCACATAGTAAGATAAAATTATTAATACATTTAACCAAATTTTAATGGAAATTATAACATGATATATAGTCTGAAATATTTATTGTATTATGCTGACTACTTTTGAATTGGACATTAATTGAAACGAATGTCACAAAGTCAAAACGGGCTGGAATTATTATTATGATTTACTTTGAAGTAATTACAAATTGTATATACAATATTTTCAAACCTTTGTTTTCTTGGAACTGTTTATTTTTTATTTATGTTTTCAGCAATATAATTATTACATGATATGTTGATTTATATCGTAAGAGTAATTATTGTTACAAAACTCCCTCCAGAGAGAACTTTAAGTATACAATTACTGCCAATACTGTATTTTCCATACCATAACATTAGCACTTTTAATTGATGGAAAAAACGTTCAAGGTACGAACATTGTTTTAATTCCACAAAAATATATTGGTTATGTAATAAATCTTAAATAGTTTAAATTATTTAGTGATAATAATCTACTTATCTTAAACATACCCGATTTGGAAGCATCTTCACAAATAATTTAAATTTACGGATTATATTTAGTAATAAAATAAATTATAGTTTTGCATAAATCATTGAAAGTTGATCTAAAATTAATGTGTATGATTTATTTAAATATCAGTATCAAGGATTTATTATATAGTATACCATATTAAAGACTCGACCGACAAGGTTCTTCTGACAAAAATTGTTGTGTATCCATTTGTGCAACAACTCTTATGCAAGGATTGTGGAGAATTAGAAAGGGCCCTGTAAAGTTGCTCTTGATCCAAGGAATAACTGGATTGACTTTGGGGTCAATACATTTTTTAAATCTCTGTTCTTGGCATCAGATTACCATAACATGCTTTATCGTATACAGATGCCTTCACAAGTCTTCCTGTACACAAACAATCCTATTCTCAATATAATTTGTACAGGGAGAAGAGAAAGAGAATAAAAGGAACAAGGAACTGTTATCACACAGGAAAAACTTCTCAATGACATTTCGCCATTCAAAGGTCGTTGCCTCAGACAAGTTTGTCAGTTTGTCTGAGGGAGCAAACAAACTATCGCCATCTGCTTCACAGCCAGAAGTAATCACATTACAAGTTGTGTGTAACTTGTTGCGAGCCATTTATCGTCGACTGTGAAGGGAAACAGTTAATACTGTTATTGCTAATGTCTGCCCACTAGGTCAAGGAGCGATCTCTAGTCGGGATTGGATAACCAATTAAACGGTTTGCCCACTCAAATGTATCAGATAGAGGTTCCAAATATATTCTATACGCCCTTCTCAACCAGAAACAATTGTAATAGTAACGCCATCAGTTCTTACATTATAGGCCATTAAAATATAATTGTCATATTTTTATAATCTCTAAAATTTCAACAATCGTCTCTATCCTTTTATACTGTTCGGTTACACTGTTATACAAATTATTTAAGTAACAGAATACAATTTTCCTGAAAACGCAAATAGAGAGGAAAAACTTCAATATCTAAATATGGTAAAAATGTTGCAAAAAGTCACTCCTCCAGTTGAACTTGGTTGATTTGGTGTAATCAATTTTTGGTTGGAATTTTTTTAATTCATAGCCTTTGAGACGACTTCCCTGAAGACAAATAAAGTAAGAAAAAATTGTTTGCTCCACGAGGCAGTGTATAATTTAAATCAGTAAATTTAGGCTATCAGACAATTTTTAACCAAGACTTTTTACATTTTTATCCCAAGAATATATATTAGACATTTGTTTCATGGGTTCAGATGTATCACTTTTATATCATATGTTTTTATAAACCTATTTTTACATTAGTGAAACAATCAACGCGAACTGTTGTGTACACAAATCCTGTTCCCTGTATCAACAAAACAAATACACTAACGTATTAAAAACTATTACGAACACTTACATATTGTTATGTTATAAAAGCATCAGATATAGTAAATTCATCAATACAATTGATGGTGAAAACGAGCACGGCCATGAGCGAATATAAGTTCTCTCAACACGACATTATTCATGAGTATATTCTTGTAACCGGACCAACAAATGTAAAGCTGAGAAGGATCGCGTAATCCAGGAATATCGGAGTTGCCATTGTTAGGGAAGATCTCCGTTCATGAGAAAATATAACTCAAACCTTTCCTGAGTAATCTAGAAACGATTTCCTTTGGATGATGTGCGTTGCTGAGTTGGTCCTTTCTATTTATTGTATGGAAATTGCAATAAGAGCCTATAACTTACAATTATTTTACAACCATTCGACAAGTAAGCATTTCCTGTGTATTTTTATAAGAAAGACTAATCAAGTCTCGCCGTGGAAGAGACAAGGATAGAGAATATGCTGTACACAATATAATAACAGTGTTGACGCATACCTTCACGTACTGTTTTCAGAGTTATCAACATACGTCTTGAAAATACTGGTATCTATAAACAATACTTTATAATTAAAAAATATAGGTGTAAAACACGCCACGTATCATGTATAAAGGCTTCGGTGGGATTGCATGCAAAATTTAAAGTCTATAGGTCGATTTATTCTTGAGATGCCCAGCCGATATACAAACTGATGTCAAACCAGCCGCTATGTTGTCATCATGGTAAAATCCCTTAGATGAAAGTGTAAATTTTTCTTTAACATTCATCCATACCCCTGAAGTGAAATGCATCGACACCAAACTCGATGTTGCATATATAGAAATGCAATCTCCATAAAACATTCAAATTTATTTAGAAGAAATCAAGAGATCGTTCTCTAGAGGTTTTTCAGACAGACAGACAAAAACTAAATTTTCAAACATCTTGAGTAATAGGCTTTGCAAACGTAATAAATTTATTCTAAACGATAAAGCAAGCATTAATATATATGTGTGTGTGTGTGTGTGTGTGTGTGTGTGTGTGTGTGTGTGTGTGTGTGTGTGTGTGTGTGTGTGTGTGTGTGTGTGTGTGTGTGTGTGTGTGTGTGTGTGTGTGTGTGTGTGTGTGTGTGTGTGTGTGTGTTTAGTTTTATGCTAGTCAATATGGTTAATATACCTCTAAGCAACTTTTTACTGTTTGTAGTATATATTGTACGTTATAGGCCTACCATACATGCACAATCCAATAATAAAGACACTTATCACGAAAAATTAGTGATGTTCATATAAAAACAAAATGTTAAAACTCTTTGACAAGATATGGTTCTATATGTTTTTGTATCCTGTAATTAAAAAATTCTGTTTTATTAGAATTAATAAGAAATTCCTTTTAGTCATAAGCATACTCTTTACTCCGTTTGTACAAGTTCGAACTACTGCAAGCAGCTGAGGGTGTAAACGTCATATAAATATGACCTTCCCGTTTGCATTGTCTCGAAAAAAGAAAATCGTATCCCATTCTGTTCACGAATGTAAAGTTATCATAGAACGCATAGTTGACACATTATCAGGTTCAGCTTAGCAACGTATGTAGTACAGTAGTAAAGTAGTAGCCTAAGAAGTATTTTGTGTTATTCAAGGCATAATTTACATATTCTGTATTATTCGAAATTATTTCTGCGTCAATACTATATGAGGCGTTTATTAAAGTATATAAATGTTTTGGCTGAGCGTTAGCAAAGGTGAAAGGACTCGAGGGACTAGAACAATTTAATTTCTGACTGTCTATCTGCACGATATCTTGAATACAAACAGATCTATAGACTTGTAATTGCATTAGGTTTCACATTTATAAAGTAGCAACACCGAGTTCGTCACTCCTTGAGATTTGGCTGAGCGTTAGCCAATATTATTACATTAGTCCCATAGGCACCTATGATAGCAACCTTACAATCATAGAATAAATAAATTTGGAAACAGACCGAGCTAAATCAAATTATATAATCATATCATCTATATATATATATATATATATATATATATATATATATATATATATATAATTTTAACATTTAATATTTGACCGATTGATTGGTAAAACTTTCGTTACATTGGTCGAAAGACGCGATACTTAGTTGTATTAGTTTATTTGTACTTGCTCAACAAGCAGCTCTCTATTGTCTAAAAGATAAAATCCTTTCAAACTTGTGTTTCTTTTCAAACCAACTCTTGTAAAAACAAATAAATTTAAACTCTATCGTATGTATACATATTGATCTTATTTCGTTACAATTAAAAATTAGATAAGAATAGCCTACGTGTTACATATGGGATCTTTATCGGGCTGTTTTTGTTTTAAAAGCATGTTTTAAAAAAATTAGTAATATAATTTAGCATTCAATATTTTATTGGAATTATAAGGAAGTTTATTTTCATGGATCCGATGAGGGCATTTACTCACAGTCAATTTACAGAAAGAAAAAATAGAACAAATAATCACTAATATTAAAATCAAGTGAACATTTTCATTTTAAAGGGATGCGCGATGGCATACTATAAGTTATTGCCCTTTCAATAAACAGAGTGATTTTATATATTTTGAAACAACTGTTTGTATATATATTTTGGTTAAGTTTATAGAAGAAATTGGTATGTTGTTTGAAGAAATATAGCGTTGTATTATTTCTTGGTACGAGGAAGAAATACATTGATTTGGAGTCAAATATCAAAAGAGCAGCATTAATCAAAATGTCCTCATTCGCTAGACCCCTAGTTACGGCAGCACAGGTACTCTTGGGAGGACAATATATAAATATCCTTTGCAATGCTGTTTACCGTATATGGAATGATGTACTGAGAATTGTTGTATTATAAATGTATGTATGAGTGAATGGGGTCAGAAAGTCAAGAGCAGCAAAGTTGTCCTTACGGTCAGCTATTTACTTACAGTCTTGATAAATACTTAAGTTACGTTCTATTAAATCCATCAATACTTCGTTGTATTGATATTTTCTTAACAATTTTTGGATCTAGGTTAATATTTACCCTAAAGTATTTAAAATTGATCAAAAAATATGTATTTTTGAGCTTTATATTGTTTCATGCGGAGTGGGTGTCAAGCATATAAATTCGTATATATGTTTGATTACAACTGTCTGTTATATCTACACTACATCCTACCAGTAAGACAGTGGGCTCTATGATCGAGATCTCACGGGTTTGATTCTCAGTGAAGGAAATAAAAATTGGCAAAATAGATTTAGCCACTTTTTGATGAACAATTATTTAACATCCTTAATTAAAATCCAGTTAGCATAGAAAGAAGCCACCCTTGATCAAAAATGAAGCAACGACACAACCTCTACCTGTTAAGACAGTAAGCTAAGTAAAGTACCTGTAGATACCTGCGTCGTCGCTTGGCCACTTTGCCCTGGACCACGTTGCAGTCTCCATGTTTGAAGACCACCCGTCTACGGACCCTCCTGGAGCTGAACCTCGTCTGTCTGTACCTGGAACAGGAAGCAATGTCAGTGCTGTTACAGTGTAGAGTATTGTTTAGTCACAGATATAATAATAGATTCAGTGGCAGATATAATAATAAATTCAGTAACAGAAACTGTTTCAATAACAGTCAAATCTTCTGTCATCTGCAATCATAGTGTTTTTGGGACTTACAAGCTCATGAAACTGTCCTAACACATATAAGGTCTCCTGCGATGCTTTTTTGACAGGATATTCAGGTTAAGGGTAAGTGAGGTTTACGAGTTGGGGATTATGACTGCCTCCTCTCCAAATCCAATACACATTGCAATTAATAATAATATGCAATAAAATATATCTCAAACACATCCACTGTTATATAGCCGCTCGTAGAATTCAATGGTTAATCTCAGAAATGAGGTGAAAAGGTAATACGTTTTATAATGTAAATGCAATGGATAAATAATTGATTATTGATTTTATGTAGATTGTCCGCAGTAACAGCACCAATACGCAGCAGCCACTCACCGCTTACTACTTACCGCTTCTGTACGACAATCATTTGTGTAGAATGCTATGTAAACAGATCAAGCAGGCTAAATTGAAATATTTTCCTCATTGATAGAAAAAAGTAATAGAGATACAGCGAAAATTGGAAAATTTTAAAGGATGCATAAGAAAAAAAGTAAAATAAATAAAGTACTTTGCAATGGGGGTGTTGAAGGACATAAAAAGGAATGAAATCACCATTGCTGAGAAATTTAATGAATAATTTGTAAATATATTACAGCTAAGTTGAGGAAAGAATGTTTTGGTTATGATTTATTTTATGAGCAAGTTTACCACAGTTAACTTGTTTAGAAGACTTTTGGGTATCAGAAAACTGTATCCAAGAAATAAAAATATAAATGGAAAATAAATAACTCTGGAATAGGTGGCATCAATATAATGGCTATAAAGAAAAATCTAAATATTTTTGTTCCTGTATTATTTAATATATTTTCATAATTGTTAATGCAGGATGTGTTCCCTGATGCTTGTAATGTCGCAACTGTTGTACCTGTCTTTAAGTCTGGGAGTCCACAGGAGTTGTCATCGTACCGTTCTATAGCTTTGATTAATACAATAATTTGAGTCCGTTATAAAGTGTCAATTACTGGAATATGTTTACGCTGAAATAATAGCCGATAATCAATTTGGGTTTTTACCTGAAAACGGTACTAATATCGACATAAAAAGTCATATACAAAATATTGCTGAGTCGTTACATAAAGGTATGTTTACTGCAGCAATTTACCTTGATTTTTAGAGAGCATTTGATATGGTGGATATTGTTATTTTGTTGACACAGATAACGCGTTATAGAATTATAAATAATGCATTAGCTTGGATAAGGTCATTTTGTAAACACTGATTATTCGTGATTTGGCGTTCTTCTTGGAAAGAATATTTTCTCGCGTGGAAAGACCTTATTGGCCCTGAGTAGTTTTGCATGATTCCTTAAGAATAGTTTCCATATTTCAAAATTTCGATAGTTTCCTTATAGTTTTCATAAAAAGTGTAAAACGAAAAAAATTTCAGAGTTCATAAAATTTATTTTTTCTCATATCTATTTTTTTAATGTATCCAAAACATGTGAGACGGACACTTGACTATTTTACAGTAGTCCCGAAGATTTCAAGCTTTTTCACTGCCATCATTATACTATCTTTCATCGCATAAGCCATACTTAAAAATACGAATACTGATGCTCTGGCATGGAAATTATTTACTTCTAAACTGCATTTTAAATATATGAATAGTAAGTTAATCATACTAACTATGCTGAAAGTAAATTAAATGGCAATCTTTTCATTTACAGTTCTAGCTCAGGATATTTCAATTCATTGTAGACTCTATTTTATTTTAATATTAACATTCAATGATTATTGATTACTTATGAAAGACTGTTCTCTCAGTTGGCATTAATCCAATTTTGAACGTGTGCATAAAGCGTAACCATAAACAAAATAAAGATCACATGCCAATAACAATAAAGATAATGTGAATGATTAACAGTGGCGCGCAGCGCCGTGCGCCTCTATATCTGCAATACCCGCAATACCCATATGTATCTATATTGCCGTGGGGTGCCCGATTAAGTTGAGTGGTGTACAGTATCACCCCAGGGACCCAGGTTCGAATCCCGATTCGGACATGTTTCTTTTTTCACGCTAAAAATAATCGTCTGTGCTTAGCATAAAGTAATGAGATGAAAGGTTCCGGGTTATAGCTTCAGATCGTCCATCTAAAAAACGGATAACCGAAAATTAAGCCTACTTCACAGACCAAAAAAGGGCTACATACATAACACTTATAATTTAGATTTGTATTTGTAAATATGTTGTTAATTTTAATATGTTGTCTATTACTATATATATCTTGTAACAGACACAATAAAAATGCTGTTTACTTTAAGTAAAGGTATTTTAATATAGTTATCCTTATAGTAAATGATAAGTTCAAAACTAATCTTGTAGGTATAAATTTATAAAGTATATATAAAATTAAGGAATTTGCACATAACCTATAAACACTCGGACTGTAACCTTTGATATACCTTACAATTTGGTAAATTTTCATAGACAACGTTAAAGTTATTATAATAATTTAAAGCTATTGTATCAGAAACATGTTTCAACAACCTGCATGCCCAAAACAAAATTACGATGACTTTTCGAGTCCGACTTAAAAAAAGTCGAACTGTAATGGATATATGGGTGTTTTATAGAAATTCTAACTTGCACTATTTTAGAGCAATAGAGGTGATATGTTCATTAGGTAATGTTCCTAAAATTAAAATAAATAAATAAAAGTGGGAGACTTTTTTATTACATACACTCAAATATACACCGAATGATGTGCCACACATTTAATTCTGTATCCTCAACTGTCCTGAGGAGTTAATTAATTCCAAACCTTTGGCCAAGTCAGTTGTTTGCTAGATAGATGCATTAATTACAATGGTTGCTGGGATAATATAACAGACCAAACTTTTTAAGAATGTATGGATCCCAACAACAGGTTACTGTTTTTCCTTTTCAATAAAGTGATGTTTGTCATGTAATGAATTATTTCATATTCCACATTTACGGTCAAAAGTTTCTGTATTATGTCGTGAAAATGGAAACTCCCTCACCGTATAAAGCACATGGTTGACAAGGTCTGAGCCTTCTCTTGAAACCACCGAGATAGAAACATATGTTATGTCATGAGGCGTTTTACTAAATAAGACTGCGCCAAAATTTGGTTGTAGTCAGGCGGAAACTTGCAGTCTACAAGTCTCACGTCTCCAAGTCCAAGGTAATGTCTAATCATTGTATTTAACCTATGTACATCAGAGTTGTGTGCAACATTCTCTCAAAACTTGGAAAACGTTGTTTCCAGTATGATGAGAGGCGGGAAGGTGAGAATAGACAATTCCCTAATATCCTGCCAACATGATAAATCCCTACGTAAACTGGTCATGGTTATAACTGCCCGTTTCTGAATTTAAAACGTCTACTTACATGGGACTGAGCTGTTCTGCCCCAGACAATATCATGATGTATTTTGCTCTAAACATATCACGGTAACCAAGTTTTAACAAAATTAGTACTTTTGCATTTAGGCAATTATCGGAGTAAACATAATTCGGAGGAGACTCTTTTTGACACAAAATCAGTATGTAAGTTCTATTTTAGAGTTTTTCCACGATGATACCTAGATATTGAGTCATTCTTATTATGTAGCAAATGATAATTAATGAACACCCGAATAAAAATGTTTTTGAGACAAACCTTTTGAGAGCCAATAAATAGAAAGAGACACATCAAGACATTCAAATTTTTAAGATTGAAGTTCTTAAGATACCGATAAATTTGACTAGAGTGAAGTTTATTCCAAGCTGTTCAACCGTGTCAAACCCAAAATGAATGACTATATCAGCACCATAGGTTCGATAGGAGAATTAAAATCATTCAATTATATATTATACAGCAAGAGTTCCGATACCGAACCGCGAGGGACACTAGTTACAATTGGCTGGCATATAAGACTCACATAGTGAAAAGGTCGACACACTGCATTCTTTTGTACAAATAATACTCCATGGCTACTCCTGGAACACCTATCATATCCAGCTTTGCCCTAATTATTTGGTAACTGACACTGACAAGCCACCCGCAGGCCTTATACAAGCGTCCAGACGTGGAGTCACATTCGTCACCACCGATGGTAAAAAGTTGATTTATTTTGTGTGAATCCAACCTGTTTATTTGAGAAGGGGTTGTTATTATGTAGAAACTATATAAATGTGTTCATCAATTTTACTGAGTGGAGACATTATTGATATAATAACTGGGCAATAAGGCTATTTTTAAATGAGATAACTGTCACAATTTTAACTCTTTTAGAATATAGAAGACAACATGTTTGTGACATGTGACAATCAACTCGTAACTATGAAAATTTTTAATTTTCTGATGTGTTAATGTTTGTTATCACATGACAATTTTCATTGTCTTTAAATGTGTAACTTTTGATTTTAATACTTGTTATTTTTATAGCTTTAAAAGTTTTTTAATTATTAAAATAATTAAACAAGTTTTTTGGTTGTATCAGTTATATTACTTTTTAGTAAAACAGTGCACAAATTATGACTTGTTTATTACGCTTCTACTTCATGTAATTTAAAGAGTTTAAATACTAGTAGGGCCTACTACTCTAGCTATAGCATATAATTTTAATACTTTGGCTACCAAGCTGTGCAAAGTGGGATATTGGGACCGACAATCACCATTACTGTGACCTGTAGTAGCAAAATATCAAAAGCCGATATCGACTATCTTATACTGGAAAAAAAACTTTAATAATATTCTAAACAATACATGACCAAACATCAAACATTATTAAGGATATCACATAGTAATGCAACCAGTAAAAATACCAAACGTTGGTAATCATTAACCTCTTACTTTCACATGAAACTATCGAGGTAAATGTATGAATAAAACCACAAAATCGTTATTTTAGCACGCTAACTTACAAAGAAATAAATTCTGGTACTCGTGTATTAATTAGAGTGTCTGAGTTTTGTATTCTGTGAAAGTGATCAATTATGAGATGAACAGCAATAATTGGTTAGTAATAATTGAGCAGCTGTTAATAACCGTATCACTAATGCAGACTCAGCTGTTACAAGGTCAATGCTGATAAGTTTCTCTTCTCGCCGTGCACTCTTACGCAGCGCGAGGTTTGATAATCTTAGAGCGTGGGGTTCTTCACGGGTTTGCACTCGTACAATAAAATAAAGAGTGGGTAATCCAGATCACGTGTTGCGTTACAAGTTTCACTGCAGCGACATCATCAAACAATTTTGCCTATGAATAAATGAAGTTTCATGCTAAATTTAGTCTACAGGTAAAATCGTTCCTAGATATTCTGCGGAAAGTTAAGCATTGCGATAAGAGCATGCACCATAAGCATTGTTTATGTATAAATTAGCTTACATACAATTTCTTCTCAACACAGTCTACAACTCAATTCCTTTTTCGAGTTATCTCTGCAGACATTTAAGATAAGTACACCCCGTGGAGGAACATCTACTATTTTCGTACTCGATGTTACCTGTACAGAAATGAATATTTAGACAATATTTAAAATATGTAAGTCTTACCCCGAGATATTGTGCGTACAGACAGAAGAGAAATGTTGTTAGCCCCTGAGTAATATACTTCGCTAACCCTCAGCCAATGACCACCACAGCTGCAGATACTCTCCGCGGCTAGGTAATCCATCCCGTCATCCAAGTTTACGTAGATTATAGAAGATAGATTATAGATCTTATAGTACAAGCCCCACTATGTGCCATTTCCTTCGACATCCTTACTAATCTTTGTTATTGGCAAAAAGTATTGGTTAAGTAAAAATATCACCCATCTAATATCAGACATTAACGACTAACAACCGAGCACAACTCTGATGGAGAAGAAACAAAGAAGGAAAAACTCTGTTCCACCAGAGACTTTGAGAGTTTGCCAAAGTACGCTTCTACTGTGTATGACGCAGTAAACGTTAAATGGGCGGGTTTATACGGACAGACACTTGTCGTGTCAAAACTAGAACAATACTTAACCTCCCAACTGTCATCGTTGTGACACAACAGCAGGTTTACGACGATCTTGTTTACGTCTGGGTCCAAACATTTACTGGGATACAAATCTTGAAGTCAAATGTTCCCTTCGGCCGCTTGCGTAAAATACCCTATTCGCAATTACCTAAGAAAATATCTTTTCATCGCATTCCTCCTCATTATTTTTTATATTTCTCTAATAATTACCCTTTGGCGTGCTGGCAAAATAAACACAGTTTAACGACTTATTAATCTTCGACTTGTTTATAACTGATAATTAAAAAGTCAATAACTTAAAATAGCGATGTCGTATTTTGGCTCATTTGAAACCATTGCAAAGTGCTGATTAATAAATGTTGATAAGCGTTAGCAAAGAGTTTTCTGCCATGCAAACACAAACACGACCGTGCGTCCATGCAGGCTCAAATGCCCGAGCGTCATGGTGTCAGATTCAAACGGTTGCTCATTTAAATTTTGTATTAATGCAATAAAACCGATAATTATATCTAAACTTTTAGGTCCTTGTGGTTTTAGTTTCATATGTATAAGCAACCACAGTTAAATCCAAAAAAAGAAAACATTTTTATGCATGTGTGGCTCATATCAAGTTTAATAATTAAATTGTCTATTATTATTTGTACATTTTAAACTATTCAAGTTGCAGATGACTATGTAAGAAGTCTAACTATTGACAAGGTAGCAGTACACTACACCACGTGCCACTTCGTTAGGATTGAAGCGAATTTCAAGTTTTTTCTCATTTTATTCTTTAGATATCCTGTGGTCAGATAGACGGATATATATTTCATACAGAAAGGAAACTTTTACATCCCCTCGGCAGACTAAAAACATTGTGGCAGCCTACAATGCGATTTGTTTGTTGAGTTAGGTTTTGTATACTAATGTTTAAATAATAAAAGTTCACCTGGTCTGTAAGGAAGGATACTGTACAACTAGGAGTGCACTGAAATCAGACCTTATCTCTGACTTTTAATATTGATTCCACTTTATGTTTTCTTATTTTTATAGTCTGAATAATCTACATTTGTTAATACGTAGCATGTTCAAACCTCATAAATTTTTACTTAGTTTGTTTACAAATTCTGTTATTTTATCGTTACCTTAATGGTTAACCATAAGACTAATGTGACAATATTTGCTACCGCTTAGCCAAATCCCATGGAATGACATGCACCATCGTCGAACTCAGTGTTCTTAACATATAAACGAAGATTCATTAAAAGCTTCAATTGTATAAGTCAATTCGTTTTCGTGATCCCGTAAGGACAGATAGAAAAATAGACAGACAGAGATGAAGGTTTTCCAGCGTCATGAGTGATAGACTTTGCTAACGCTCAGCCAACTAAATTTTCAGATGCATCATAATCGCAATCAAATCTGGCACATGGGTACATTCAATTTTGTTATTAAAATACTTTACAATTCATTTACATGTTAATAATATATTTTCTAAAAACGTTATGACTGTTTTACATTGATTAAAAATAATGTATTATGATTTAAAAAATTTTAAAATATTATTAGTATTATTATACCGAATTTAATTAAAGCCACACCGGTATGAATATAAAATACGTCTTGTGTCTAAAACGACAGCTTTTTAATTAAAAATGTAGTAGTATTAGATACATTTTCATGGTGTAGATCTATTGAATGTAAAGATTGTTATATACAACGTCCATTATGGCAGAAAGATTTTGCTAAAACGTTTTAATTTTCTTAGTAGTTCAAATATTGATATGTAAAATCTTGGAGGGGTTCAAGAAATAAAAATGGTCAGATTTATTGAACTGTTTATCCTATGCGAACACTATTTTCTTTTTTACCGAGCTATTTATTTTAATAAAGTACATGAGGGAGCCATCTGAATTTTTACGGTAAAATAGGCACTCTCTTTTTCTTATCATTATACACAATATTCAAAATTAAAACAATTAGGCAAGATCCAAATCATAAAACATTGAACAAATTGCAGAGAACAGGTCCCTGTGACAATACGACTCAACGGAATCAAGTCGACAAGAATAGTTGATCGATTCTATTTTGAGTTGGACGATTGGCTACAGGGGTGATGGCGGGAGGATGGTAGAAGGTCCGCAACAATAATTCCCACCCAAACACACACACACACACACACACACACACACACACACACACACACACACACACACACACACACACACACACACACACACACACAGTCCTGCCCAACGACTATTGTGAAGACACGTCCAACAACTTTACACCGGAGAGGTATTTTAGTCCTAGTACTGACCGGTCAGTTCGGCTTTGATGTTCTTGTTCTCCTCTCCTTGTGTTCATTAATTTGTCCGACATGATTTATAGCTGTTCTGCGACCATTTAATTGTCGGTTGTTGTTTTTAACTAGTTTGTTGTTCTTTTTAGTTTAACCAAACACGCCTTTTCGGTGTTCATAATTCATATTTAACATCATTATTTCTTAAAAATAGTAAAAAATAGGTCTCATTAAGAGCTGTAAATAATATATAATAAAAATATTTAAAACATTTAAAACGTTAAGGAGAAATACTTATGAAGTTTAAAGTAAAGACTTTAGATAAATAATTAGTCAAGTTGGTTGTGTATTGACGTGACACAATGGAAATGGCAATATAATTTAGGGAGTAAGTTTTTTTTTCATTTTAAAAGAGATACTTTCAAATATACGAATAAGTTTGTCAATAATATGATTCAATATATTCAATTTATTTTTTAACCATGTACGTATAAAGTTTAGGTCTAATGTAAACGGCAACTCCTTACTTTATAATTATATTTGACTATTAATAATTTTATCCTTTGGGTCGGTTGATTCTATATTACGTTAAACCACAACGAGCATGGTTACTTATTACTACTATTATTACAGGTTACCACTATCGTTTTTTTGGTGGAAGAGATGTAAGTCCCCAGATAATGTTGGAGAGATATTCTTATTCAACCCCTTCACGGTTTCGCAATATTACGTCTATAGCGATTGTGTAAAGTGTGCTACTGACGTAATATTACGCATAGTTTATATTATTATTCTTTTATTTTGTTGTCTGGCGTAATATTGCGCAAGAACCAATCATATGACAACCACGCGCGCGCATAGTTCTGGTGTTTTCTACTATATGTCACCGCTTCCTTGGTCCTCTGTCATGAGTGTTTGCATCTTAGTGAGTTCACTGTAGTCGCACAGTGCAGACAGCTATCGCGTGTTTCTGCTTTGTGTCACCCGTTCTGGAGTATTTTAACATTTTTCTAGCTTTTATTGCACCATGAAAATACCCGATGTACAACTAGACGTTTGACTTCGTTTGCGTGATGATGACACGAACATGGATAATAAAATACATCTTGGTGAACAATATGAGATAAAAAATTGAAAAAGACAAGAAGTATAACTTTTTATATCTCAACTCTATAAACCTGTATCTGTAAAGAGCAGCAGACATTTAGCAAAACATTATAGTTCCAGGAACAAAAAGAAAACCATTAATGGTTTAACTTCACTCATCTGATAAAAGAAGACCAATTTTTTACTTTATTGGTTTTTACTGACGCAAAGTTTTGGAGAATGAACACTGATAAAACGTTGAAATATTTTTTATTCTTTAGAAAGTATTAACTGTTCCTTCACCAACAAGGTAATTGAAAATCTATGTTGGCAAGTGGTTTCGGTCACCATACTTTATTTATATTTTTAAATCGCTATTTCATATTTTTAAGAGACTCTTCAAACAACGCAGACCATTTTTAGTCATTTAATAGGATAAACATGTTTTAAAAGCTCTCTTACTTTTTCAAGCTATTTTTTTTTTTTTTTTTTTTTTTTTTTGTTAGAAACCATTATAAAAACTCAATTGTGTTAATAAATAAAAGGCTTTTTGGGAATCATATTTGTAAATTAGATAAATAAGAAAATCGTATAAAACCTTACTTTTACTACGGTGTTGACTGGACTTTCCTAAAAGGACTAATTCGTTATATAGTTGTTTTGAGAATTCTGAAAATACTTATCCTGTACCAGTTTGTCAAGCATGTATTCAAGATCTTTCACTTATAGTTAATCAATATTTTAAATGGCTGGAAGTACTTAAAGGTACACCAAAATAATAATTCTAATCAGACCTACTATGTAAAAACTAATACGCAAGCACACAAAAAAACGACTGAGTAATTTTACAAACGAAGTAAATTGTAAAAGTAAATATTCAAAAAAGATACTTTCTTATAAATTAAACTAATTAAAAATATAGTGTGATGTGAGCTAAAATAAAAACAAAATTATAATTACAATGGGACTCGTGGAACACAATATGTTCTGTGACGTCAGTAGCCGATCGACCTCAACAATAGGAAACGTGTGACGCAGGGCTGTGTCGGAATGTGGGAGCTGGTGTCACGTGCGGCGAGTGTGACACAGTGAAGTCTGTTTTGAAAATAAGGTTGTCGCGGCTCAGTGGGTGATATATGCGGGAATAAGTCTCCGCCCAACGCGCGCCTCGAGCTCTGCACTGTTGTGAGTCTGTAGTCTGGATTTGGCTGAGAAGCTAATAAAACAAGTTGACATTTTCCTTGAACAGTATTTTTCCTTGGAACTCGGAAACTCAGATTCAGCAACTGATTAAAAAGATCAGATTGGTTAGTTAGAATTCTAAATAACAGTGTAGAACCTAATGAGTTTTACATTAATAATAGAAATTCACGAAAATTTGTAATTTCACTTATATATTTTTCTTCGTAAACTTAAATTAGAAAATATGCATTAAACAAAAAATATAATTCTAAACGCTCAAATCATTCTTGAAAGTTTTTATATGAAATTTTGGGAATAGATGAGAGATGACATTTTGGTTAGTAAGTAATTACTTAAAAACTCAAAGAAAATATGTTGTTATTATAATACTGTATTAGTCGCCTCTGAAAACTATTTTTGTAAGTATTTTATACGTCTTAAAATTTAAATCAAAATCAAATTAAAACACATAAAACTTATTTTTCTCATAAAATATTCAAGCTATAATACATAGAATATAAAGAAGAGCATTATTTCCCCACGAAGACTGTATGTCTATGTGTGAGGAAATGAGTTCTAAATACAAAGTTGTTTAGTTCCGAGAAGAAATTTTTTATTTTGAAGGAAGAATGAGAATGGGAGATTTATTCGACCTGGATCCTTCGTATATTATAGTACTCTGGTTTTTTGTAATATTTAGTGAAAAATAACTAACATCGTAGGAATTTGGAGTGCCCCTCTGAAATTCTACAAAATGGTCAGTTGTTTTGATAGATAACGTTTATACTGTATAACTTTACAATTTATTTTACATAAATACACTTAAAACCGTGAATTTTCTTTTGGCAGCTTGACGGTAGTGACGGACTTCAAAATCCCCAGCCCGATTTCGAACAAATAAGATGATAGTGCTAGAGTAACGAACGGAGACCTCAAAAAAGAATCTGGCGACGTCAAAGACGTTCAAAAAATAACAATGAATAATAAGCTAGATGACAGACGCCATTACGAAGGTAGTGGCACCGCGCCACGGCGGCTACCGGAGCACGAGGTACTTCTGCTCTCTGTGGGAGGAAACTGAGACTAATTTGCGTGTTAAACACAGTATCTACTGACTCGGCTTATTCACTTAGATTTAAAGTTTTTAAAATTACCTCAACTTACCTTAAAACAATTTTATACTTTTAGTACTGTGTTTTAAAATATATGGTATTCGTGTTAGGGCCCTAGTCAAAGCTCGCACGATACCACGTTGCATGCCTGTATGAAATAAATTTAGTTGTTCTTCAGTGTTGATACTACATCAGTACCTCATTATTTGTTATATCATATTCAATTTCAACGAAGCTTTTACTTCTATTGAAGGTCCTGCCAGGAACAGATTATTAGGATGTTGCCAATAAACAAGTATAAATCTCGCAGGTACTTGGCTTCCCGATCACACCTGTGTTTTGTTATCAACTAAACACTAGTGAGAAAAAAGCAGTTAAATGGGAAATAGTTGTAAAGGTTAGCGTTCTCATCCGGTAAGTGAGATATTTAACTCAGATCCCGCCCAACAACAACTAATTTCTGTATCAATTATTCAATCAGAATGTATAACAACGGTTTCTTCTTGGTAAGCCTACCAATAATTACACTTTTTGCAATTTCACAAATGTTTACGTTTATGTTTACAGATAGTCCCTTATAGATTTGAACTAGTTTATACTTGCGTTTGAAATACATACCCCACAATAAATATTCGTCATTGTCAACATTGGGCTAAAAAATTAATAAATATAACTAATTAATGAAACGTATGGTATCTACATGTGTGTTACACACAGAAAGTAAATAACTGTACTTATGGTATTTACCGGGAATTATAACAATGTACAGTTGGGTATACTTGTTCTATTAGTTGTTCTATTATGGGAAGAATCAGTGTATAACTAGGTCCTAGCATGGTCCTAAATGTGGAATAAAAATGTTGAGAATATCAGATGGTGGCACATGATCCCTATAGCAGCTGTCAATTTGATCGAAATTCAAGTTTCAAACATGTGACATATCCAATTGGATACTTAAAATTTAAATAAATAAACTCTTTATCGACGGTTCTATGTACAGATTGAAAAAAATATAGTAGACAACTATTGATCTAGACTATCGAAGATTTAAACAAATCAAAAGATCTGTTGTTGAAAATTTATAAAAAATCTTTGTGTTATGCAGGAAATGAAAATCCATAACAATTTGCACGGTAACGATTTGCTTAAAATTTAATAAAACCACTGATCGATTCGCTATCGATGGTTAAATTTCGATATTGAAATTTCACTAGTCTGTATTCACAAGACCTTTAAAACAGTAACACATTGAGTGAGAGCGACAAGGAATTGAGCTAACTTGGCAACAGTTCTGTATGTCTGTCCGTCTGCCTGTCTGTCTGTCCGACTGTCTGTTGAACCTTGTTTTTGCCAGCTCTCACCTCTTGTCGTCTGCAGACTTAAAATACGACGGCGAGTCCCGTTTAGCTCTAAATAATAATATATGTCATCTAATTATAGAGAGAACCACTTAAAAGTACTACTCTCTATTTGTTATAGTTTGTATTGTTGTGTTGGTGCAACACATTTTGTTTTAAGTAAACCCTCAGCCGTGGGATAATATAATGTGTCTAGTTTCATGGATCAAGCTAAATCATTCTCAAGCTAAATACACTTTTTGCAACCAGTAAAAATGAAATGAAATTCTTATTAATCAGTTCATGTAGATACACAGTCAGCCCATTACTCTAGTATGATGAGTTACGAATTCATATTGTAGCTTGAGTACAAGCTACAATATGAGTATTGAGCTTGCACAGTAAGTAGTGTTTTATAAAAGTATTCAGGCAGTTAACAATATAAGATGAAACATCGACACGCTATGATACGAGTATAACCTCAACTTACCATAAATAACAACAGGGATTGCCATTCGTTCCTTAGAATGTTCATGTGACATTCCAAACTCAAAATGCATTGATCGAGCTATCATAATGTTAAACTATAATATACTGTATATCTACCTACAGCATACGATGTGCGCTGCGACTAGAACCATGTACCGACTTCAGAACATATGAGTTCTGGCTACAACTCAATTTTCTTTTGCTCAAAAAAATCATCTACTAAGGCGCATTGGCAAATGATAAAAATATGTCTTTGTCAATTTAGATGAAATTCCAGGCTCAAAAACGATCAAAACATGTACTCTGCCTCCATATCCATCCCTTTTACTGTAAATAGGATTAGCTACTAAACTGGATTAGCGTATGATAAAATTAATATAATTTTTATTGTAGTCTCTGCATCCAAAAAGAAACCATGTCAGTTGTGCTGAAATCTGTTATTACATTGAGATTCCACCCTAGTTGTATTACAGTTGTTTCAGTGGCATATGTAAATTTCGGCAACAATGAAAACAATATATTTCCCACTTTATAATATGAAATTTGACCCAGTAAAACTGATAAGCCAAAAAACAAACTACACGTTACCATGGAAACATAGAGTTTGGTTTCCGGACTTGTGTACTCTTAAATAACATAAAGGGTTTCTTATAAAAAGTACTAAATTATTAATTTACTCTAATTTTGAGAATATTTTATGTTGAATGATTTCAACTGTATTCTAGCTTGTTGTCTTAAAAAGTGTACAATAGTACACAATAGGAAGATAAAAAACCCATAACATTTGTATTAAATTTTTAAAGTCAGCTTTTAATATGAGGAACTCTAAATCAGGATAATTTTACAACAAAGGATTAAACATTTCAGTAAGCAACCAGAATTAATTCGAGAAGAACTTCAAAGCTGAAGCAGCCTGATTCATTTGGCAGAAACCGTCCGAACTCGAAGACAAGTACAAAAACAGACACCGTAAAGGTTTAGATAATTATGTACAAGGTGGGAGTACGCTTCACTACGGCTTCAGAATCGGAGGTTGCTTTCAAAATTTCAAATCTACAGCTATTTCATTCTTGAGATGTCTTGAAGACAGATTGAAAGGCATAAACTTATACAGAAAAGAAAAGTTTACATCTCTGGTGCAGACAAAGAAGAAATTGTGTCAGCGTACTGAGTGACAGGCGTCAATGACGCTCAGCCAAATTCCATGGTTAGACTTGGACCATTAAAGTACTCATTCCTGTCTATGTTGAAAGTTTCATTCAAAATTTAAAGTCTACAGATGAAATCTTTCTCAAGGTATGAAAGATGATACATTCACATTTTTGTTCATTAAACATCACGTGTTCATCATAGCAGAGTTCAAATAATAAAGTTTCCGGTGATTTAAGTGATGCTACGACGCAAGAGTAAGCTGAAATCAAATCTTGCCACAGACTAACATTGGATTTTTACCCTATCATTGTTTCTTTTTACTCCATGAATAAAAATGTCGATGTTAAAATCTCAAATAACTGTATTCACTTTGTTTACTAATTATTTATTCTGCCATAATGTTTTTTCGTTGCCATAATGGTAGCCCATAAGTTAATATATTCTCTAACACTCAGCCAAATCCCACGGGGTGACATGCACCATCATCTAAATTAGAATTGGCTATAGAGAAGGAAGCTTTATGCAAACTTTCAAGTCCATATAGGCCAGTTAGTTTTGGAGATATCGTGCGGGTAGACAGACAGAAATGAAACTTTTCCACCCTCTCGAGTGATGGACTTCACTAAAACTCAACCAATAACTATACTTTATTAATAAATATAGCCCTGAAAGGATAATAATTATTACCTTAATTTATTTAATAAGAGCGCGTTTTTATATACGAATTTTGGTTTAAACTACAATCCGAATCAGAGGAATTCAAAGAGCAATTAGACAAGGACACAGACTGATGGGAGTAAACATTACATTGCAAAAAGGATCATAAAATTCAAGATAAAACATTTTTATTTGGTTAAATCTATTTACAAACTTCTCGAAATTTTCATTTTCATTAACCAAACATCCTTTATCATTAATGTAGGATGAGTTTACGGGTTTGGCTCCTCCCATTGTGAAATCCTAGATATGTCATTGGTTTTATTTTTTTAATCATTCGTCATTTCTACGCTTTTGAGTTAAAAGTAAAAATTATTTCATAGAAACTTTCTAAGACGTTGCCAAATGTAATCATTACACTTTACTTAAAGTAAATACGGTAATGCATGTTTAGATGTTCTTTAAGAATAGCTCATGAAAGTATTATTCCTAGCAAAGAAATATTGCGGAGGAAGTGATTATTTACATTTGCCCGTTGAACGCGACAAGTAAACATAACAGCACGCTTTGCCAAGTGCAAATGGGGTGGAATATGGCTCGCGAACTGACCAGAGGTTGATGGACAGGCTGACCCTGTCAGGGGTTAAAAGGGTGAGTGAGGGAAATATTGAGATTGGCAAACCTGCTCTGTGACGTCACTTCCTATTTAGAATAAACAGTGGGCTGTTTATTTGTTTTAGTTATTAATAGTGGTGTACTCGCCTTAGAATTGAAACCATTAAACAGTTTTCCCATTTGGCCAATGTGGTTAACTGCAAATGTCTTGTAATTTTAAAGTAACGTTTTCCATTTTCAAAGAAACTATTGCAGAGAGCGTTTTTATGCTACTATTATTATATGTTATGTGGGCAACATTTATAGGATATAATACAGGATTCAAGGTTTTAAATACAATACAAAATCATTTGAAATGAATATGCCATGCTTTCTTCATGGTTTTCTAAAGGGCTTTTTAAAGGAAATTAACTTGTAAGAATTCAATCTTTAGTAGTTTTAACTGATTACAAATACACGTGATCCACGTGAAATGACAGAGTTTTGATAATATTTGAATTCAATCCCTAACGTTATGAGTATTGATTACTATAAAATAAATTTATAATTATATATATATATATATATATAATTATAAATTTATTTTATAGTAATTATTATATCGAATTCCATATAATTTAAAAGAAAAACATATTTTTTATATTAACAAAATAAATATATTCTTAAACTTTGGGCCAATAATAGAATTGAATTTTTTACAGATAGTAAACCCTTTAAATATAAATAATTTATTAAGTGATGATCAAGCGATAATCTGCAGAAAAGCGCAAATCCCGCCAATAGTAGTGCCTAAGCTACATCACGCTGTGGATGTGTCTCGTTGAGACTTCTAGTGTTCTGTCTTTACTGTAGTCATGGATCCTCCCGATCAGATGGGTGAACTCGGGTCAGTTTCGAAAATATTGAGGCAGACCATTGAATTTAAAGAATAATTTGCACTAAAAAGTTATTATCCGTAGCTTTTAAGACATTTGACCTGAATTTGTATGTAGATTTACACTTTAATTTATTACTTATTATGGAAAGAGGTTTTTTATAACATTATAATTATTATGGATATGACAAACACGTAAGCTCATTTTGGCTTTCTCTAAAGCAACAGTTTTTGGAATCTACTGTTGATAACGTTGTATCAAAGTTTAAGCTTTTTCAATTGTTAAGAATGACTTGAATAAACCCTGAAAGTTTATCTAGGTTAAATATACACTCAACATTATTTGTTTGATCATCTAATTCGTAGAAAGAAATGCGGAGGGCCACAATTGGCTTTTTAAATATAGATGCTAATGTGCTATAAAGCAACACTCTTGCTCTATAAAATGTCCTCCCTTTGAGACTACAGTCGCCAAAAATCGATATGTGAATAGCGATACTCCTTCGGAATTTCTAACTTTTAGCTCAGTTCGTTTAGTAGTTATCGTGTGGATCCGGAGATAATAAAACTCGTCCTTTACATTGTCAAGAAAGTTTGCACTATTTCTTTATACTGTGTTTTTTGTCAAATAAACTATCACATTAGCAAAAAACAGAACAGACTTTATTGAAAATTCAATGGAAACATTTTCTTTACATGCTTGCCTTCAAAATAGTCACAGTCACAAAAACTGCTTTTGAGTCCTCAACGCAGTTGACCTAAGTTGAAATGAGATTTCATATAATTTGCTAGAAGAGTATTAAAAACGTACTTATTATGTGTGAAATACGCATAACTCATGAACGATTCGTTTTTCCTACAGCCTACCTTATTCATTCTAGTACGGCTGGGTAAATATTGCTAGTCTTTGTTTTGTCAATATAGTACGAGTATGTATAAATCCGTTATTTATGTCTGTTCAGCATTTCATGTTCAGAAAAATCAGTTCAATCGTTATTGCATGAACAAGAGGTTAAAAAATGCCGACAATTTTGGCCAACTGTAGGGAGAGGCTTTTTTAGCTCAACCAAAATGTTTTGTTGATTCACATGTAACAAAAATATTTCAGGAAGTGTCTTAAAAATTCATAACATAACCCATTTTTTTTTATTGTTAAGTTATTCATGAATTCAAAAGCGTGATTTCACTTATTGAAGGTTGTAACAAAATATGATCCATCATTTGTTTGTAATGAAGTATTATAAACGGATATAGAATTATGTTTCCTTTTAAACTCAGAATTTAAAAAATTGGCTAAATAATGAACAAAAGTGACAAATGTTGAGTTTTGAGAAACTAAAAATAGAAACTTAAATGTTCATCATTGTGACATAATTCGATCGTAAAGTTTTACCCATAAAATAGAAAGGGACCAGAACATGATACCACAAATACTAGTACTGTAGTTTAAGTGTTTACATACGAATTTAATGATCAGCAATATCGAATGCCTAAATAAGGTAAAAACAAAAACCGAAGATAAAACAATCAGCTATACAATAGCTTTAAAGCTTAGCCTGGAACTAAACTAACATGTCTTGTTGATATTTGGCAACGGCTATAAATATTTTTGACACGAGTGTTGTAATTGATATTGGTCTGAAGAATCTAATCAAATCTATAACTATATTTAGAAACGGAATATCTTTATGAAAACTACAATTTAATCGAAATAAATCCTTGGGTTTCTGAATTATTTCAAAAGAAACTTAAATAGGAAGAACAAGATATTGCCATGTTGTTTAAGAAAAGTTTATAATCATTCAAAATTATTGTTCACTAAGTTTTGTTTTAATTAGTTGAGTTGTTTTCATTGTTCCATAAACTGTTAATCTTAAACAAAAGAAATTAATTAGAATTCAGCATACGAGTATATGATTATTTGAAAATGGACAAGAACAATTAACTATACGTAAAGGATTAAATTTGAGTATTCAGTTTTGAATAAATACAGTTTTATTATTTACTGGTAGTTACTAAACCGGATAATTTTGTAACTGCCGTTTATCTAAAATTGGGATAGAATATGTTAAAGATAACGAAAGAGCAATATACTTTATTTTTCAGAATTGGAGTTTCTTACAAAATATGTGTCTGTACTTTACAGGGAGTTCTGTGATTAACAAGAAAACTTTAAATAAGCTGTCTCTTTGCAGAGTATTTGTCTAAACTTATGTGTTTTCCTAGCATTGTTTTATCTCATTGTCAAACATATTGACAATATTCCTTTCCCTCGTGAGAAGTCCATTACAAGAGATTCAGACGTGACGAGGAAGATATTTATTTTATACAAATAATAATTACTATTGTATCAACATCAATATTTGTATTCATGTTTTTAAGTACAATCACTGAATTTAATACGATATATTTAAAACTAATAAACCATTCCAGTGCTTTTAGAAACCAAATAATGTTGTTCTGACAGCAGAGAAGCAACAAGTATTCTTGACTTCTACATTAAATTATCCTATGCTCGTTCTCAAATCGAATTGCGGTGAAGCCTCTCTCTCTCTCTCCCACCCCTATTCTGCCCCGAATCAATACTTGCAAAAAGTATCTATTTTGCAAAACATTCGTATGTATTTCGCTATAAACATATAAATATTGTATTTAAAATAAAGTAATTTTGTAATATTATACGATTCACAAAATTATTTAAATACACAGGAATTAAAGAGGAACTAAACATTTCTTTTCCTTTTCACTTAATAAGCTAAATTATTATACTCTAAAATTCATTTTAACCTAACCATAAAAAACTTGAAAATTAGAGTTGTTTTATAACTCATAGCAAAACATTTGTAAAGCACTTGAATTTTTAATATTCTATTATTTATAGTTGAAATTTAATTCAAACTAGGAGTAAATTAAACTAAATCATTTTGAAAAATAAACAAAACCTTGGATACTAGTAATCTGGAGCTCTCATCTTTCATAAATATATGATTTATTTGTATTAATATTTTACAGCACACCTGAATTCATGTTTATTCAGCAAATTTACAGTAACACAGGATCTCCTCGTTACTACCATCGTAGATATATCTTTGTACAGAGCTAACAAATTGTTTTTACGCCAGATGAGTACTCACCACAACGACAGCCTCCTTGGAAGACGCCCGTTGTTAGGAAGCTGCTCCATCAGCTGATCCTCATCCTCCGCAAAGGACACGCCATTAAGGACACATAACTGTCTCGATTCAGGGCACATTTCTTTTCTCACTGAGGATTCTACTGGCCCTTATTTTATAACCAGTCTTTGATACGCCATTCTTCGCCACGGAAGTATTGCTTTAATTAGGTCTCATCTGAGTAATAATTTTTTATAAGATATTACGCGCTAATGTTTATTCAAGGAATCGAAAATAAGATTGAATTTTATAATATAATATTTATATTACTACTTACATTCGATAGTAAACCCAATATTTTTCATTAGAAAACGTTTGTTTCCTTTTTTTTAATGATTCTAATAAGATTGTTTAAATATTAAAGTATTAGTATTATAGGTTAGGCTTATATAAAATTAAAACTTAACAAAACGATATTAGGTCAATAATTTTGTTCTTTTATTTTAATACATGCATATTTTTTTAATGGACAGCACCAAGACTTCCCTGCTGCTAAAACTCTTTTTAGCTGTATGTTTACGAAACTACCCATCATATTCAATTATCATATAAAATGAAATCATTTTTATATAGTGTTGGAGTTAAATTAAAACACACAACACGTAATACACTTTCAGATGACATTATTAGTTTTAACATCACACTAGGAACGGCACTGAAAATGTCACATGCTTTGTTGAACAATAAACACTTCATAAGAAGATGACAATGTAATAACGGACTGGATTTTGGAAAAAAAAATTAGAGGTCCCAAACAATCCATGCGGACACCAAAACATTGAGCCTACCTCGTGTAAAGGTTGTACATGTGGGCGAAAAATGCGAAGATGTCTGGAATTTCAAACATTTTGACAGGAACTGGATTAGGGGCGTTACCACTGCCCAGGGTCGACATCACTCATGTCTTCGCGAGGTTTAGGGAGGAACTACCTTCGCAACCCTGGAGTTTGCAGCCGCTGGTAAATTCTTCCAGGAATTCGAACCATTTTTGTTAAAAGTTCACTTGGTATCTCAATTCTAACACTGTTTACGTAAATTTAAAAAAGTAACTTTTCTATTGAAAGTTTAAAAGTAGTTTCAGATTATTTTCACTCACGAACTAAATTTAAAACTAATAAAATTTGAAGGAATCTCAGTAATTCGGATCAAGATTTGTTACCTTCTATATGTGATCGAGTAAAATTAAAATGTAATTATACGAAAATTATCAGAAAAAGATTTGACCCTAAATTGGATGGTTTATAATAGTAATTCAGACATACCTTATCAAACAAAAATGTCGGAGTGATCTATATCGCACTTTCGGTTACCTTCAGACAGTGAACAGCAAAATACAACTTGAGGATATCGTAAATGGTAAAATCCAATATAGGATTTGTTGTAGGCATAAATTGTAATTAAGAATTATACTTGTACATGAATATTTTTTTATGAAAATGTTGACAAGTAATATTTTTGTTTTATTATTTTTAATTGGGAATAGAATACAGTTTCGTAAACAATTCTCTGTCATAACTAGGGTTTTTGTTTTTATGCTGTTTATTTAACTCATAAATTATCAACCCCTATTAGACATGTTTAGTTTATTCACTGATATCCTAACATCTTACTATAGAAACATCTTACTGGTTCAAAACGTTTTTCAGACATTTCTTTATAAATCGTCTTATTTTAAGAACCACAAACTAAAATAAATTCTTTTTGGAGAACTATTCAATTTCCCCATGCTTAAATAGAGTATTTTACTGATATGTCACGACTTTTTATGTGACTGAAACATATAAACACTTAAAAATGTGTCTAAGCTTTAAGTTATTGAAGAAAGTAAAATTTCAGGCGGATATAATGACATTTTTAAATAAATGTCCTTGACATAAATAAAGATTCAATGACAATCATTATATTATTATAACAACTTGGCCACTATCACAGAATCGTCGCCAAATACCGCGAGCTACTTCCAGATAAAACAAATAGGATCGTTTGAACTTATTTATATTCATTTGTTCATATTTAATCTTTAATGAAACTGGCAATTCTTCAATTATTAAAATAAGGCCCAAAGTTTATTGTAAGAAGAAACAGTAATCGACTACAAATAATGAGATTGATGGAAATATAAATTTACAGTATCGAACAGATTTTGAGGTTAAAATGTAAAAAAACCTCCTAACTGAATCCAAAAAAACACACAATTTAAGATCTGGGTACCGTACTTATTTTGCTACTAAAATTTTCAACCAACTTCGAAAATTATCTTATTAAACTTTAAAATTTAAAGTATAATTTGTATTTTACAAGAAAAAATTGTAGATCATACCTAATATATAAATTATACATAAAATAAACAAACATACAACCTGTTTTCTTTATACAGATTACATTCTTTCATTATCCCTGAAAATGTCTTATTTTCTAAAAAGGAGAGGCCTATTTTTTAGACTTTCGTCCTCATGGTGGTCTGTGCGAGAATCTTATCAAACAGAATAAGTGGCTGTCGGGTGACGGAACAATGCAAGATTGGTGGTACTGATAAAAAGTGAAACTGTCATATACAGGGTATTAACATCTGGTATCTCTAACTCATAACTCCTACGCCAAAACCCGCTCGGCCTTCGTCTCTACCAACAAAAATATTTAAAATTGTTAGTTGATAATTTCAAATAGCTTCCTTTTAACACAAATATATTTGTTGAAAGTTGTAGCAAGATTTAATATTGAAGTATTTTAATAAGAGAGAATGTTCTTAAAAAACAATTTTTAAGGATGTTTGTTACGTTAAAATCCATATATAACACCTAGAGACTTAAGTAAAATACCGGATTATCTGAAAATCGGAATGTGGCGTGGACGTGATTACATTGTTTTTACTCATATAAACATCATTACATCATTTGTAACAGGCACATACTAGAAATTAGCTTGTTAATCGATTGTGCCTTTAATTCATTACAGTTTATCCCCTAAAAATAATGTATTACAAAAATAAACATTTTCATAAAATTTATAACATTTTCACCACTTATAGTCTTTTAGAAACTTAATAAAGTTGAAAAAATAATTCTCACTAAAACTTAGTTTTAAAATGCACAGGGTTAAATCTTACTTTTGCGTAAAGTAAAAATAGAACTGTGGCGGTCATACGATAATATATTTCGAATTAAATGTGGCTCGTTTAACATACACAAGTAACATTTAAACTTTTAACACATACATTGAGACTTAAATTCCTCTTTGTGTTTGAACATACTTAATTTACATGCAACCGTTTACAATTTCTATTAAAAGTAATTAAATCTGAGAAATGTTTAAAATTGGACGCATTCCATTACAAATTAAAATATATACATTTGAGAGACGTATTTGAAACATGATTGAGTATCCAATTTAAATTTTGCAGATAACTCTAGAAGCCGTTATTTGTTGATTTTATATTTCTATCTATGGATATATAAACCCAAAACTAATATTTAAATCCACTTCGCAAATTTTATCAACGGTTCAACAAATATACTTAAATTTACATTCAAAATCTCGGTAAATTCCTCACATTTAACTGTAGATTTCATGGTTTTCAGAATCAGAATTATTTTAATTAAGCCAAAATTATCAAGCGAATCGGTAGAAATTATTCTTAAACACATAAAAAAATGATTTGTTGAAACAAACATAAAAATAAACTGACAAACTAAGAACCTTCGTAAGCGTTTTATTGTAAATAGATATGTATGAATAAATGTTACGTAGCTCACACCGAGGCACCCCATCACTCGTCTCCATGAAACCGAAAACGCAATCGTAGCTCTTATGGGCTTTACGTCACGTAACCCATTGGGCTTGCTCAAAAACTGCCCAAAGACGAGGCGGAGAGCTCACGAGGCCATCCCAGAGACCGTGGTACTGGCACTGGCAAAATGCTATTTCAGGATCGAGGTACTAGTAGACTGTCTGTTAAAATAACAATTAGAATCCGACTGAGTTACTGAAGTTACTAAAATCCTCGAGGCATAGAATAACTTACTATATGTATTCGAATATAACACTATTATTATTCTACGCTTCAATACTTCCAAAACGTTTGGCGTGAAATCTTCTCATATCTACTTACTACTGAGTAACTAACAATTAAGTTCAAGTCTAAACCACTCAATAGTTTCCTGCAAGGGACACGTGTTAGTGAGTCGTTCACTCAGCACTTCACACATTTCCAGCAAGGTAATTAACGAAGACAGAAGACGGATTATGAAATGGAGCGAGGCACATCACAACCGCCAGACTGCTAAATAACAGCTGACATCTGTGCTAGCGCTCCTCGCAGCTGGAGTTTTGGCGGGAGATGCGACATGAATCAACTCATACTGTCCGTTCCTAGGAAATAAATCTACTCTGATACATGGCTCGTACCAGACTTGAATACCCGGAACAGTGACGTATACAGGAGTTGACTTTGCAGGGGACGGAGGCAGGCGCATTATCTCATTACCTGAGCGTTAGCGAAGTCACTTGAGGGGCTACAAAACTATCGTTCTTGCCTGTCTGTCCACGCGATATATCGAAAAAGAACTAACATAAAGACTTCAACGTTGCATAAAATTTAACATTTCATATAAGCGACATCCAGTTTGACGATGGTGCACGTTACTTCATGGGATTGGCTGAGCGTCATAGAAGCTTATCACTCAGTTGGCTAGCATAAACTCTCTTTTGTCTGCCCAGGCATGTAAAGTATCTTTCCTATGCCACTGTCTGTCTGTCCGCAGGGCATTTCGAAAATGATTAAGCCAGACTTGTAATTTTACATGTAACCTCAATGTAGCCTGTTTGTTATGCGGCAAGTGGTCTTGCGTGCCTTGTACTTTATAGAGGGAAGAAGGTCAATATATTTTTGTAATGTAATGTTTTTAGTGCATGTTGCTGTGTTCTTAAATTACATATAATTACACGATGTGTTTTATGTTTTCCTTTTTAATGTCACCTTGCTTTATTTACAACATAACAGTAAATCGAAAAGCTGAAAAGGGCCAAATTTACGTTACCTAGTCCTATAAATAAAAGTATATGAAAGGTGATTCTCTTTTTATTTGTTATTGAGATATAGTTTTTTTTATTTTAATATGAAAATATGCAATATGTTACAGACAAAGTTCATATTAAAAGTAAAAAAACGTTCCATACGCTGCACGCAAGTTATGTTACTTCAACTTTTAACTTACCAAAAGGTGTTTTAATACTAAATTATTACTTTTTGAAGATATTATAAAAGTATAGAATATTCTACATGAACATTTGTTGTGTAATTAAAAGAAATGTTATTGTATATTGCACACAGATTTTATATCATTCTATTTTAAAAGCGCATTTTACCGAAACTTTTATTTTTCCGTTTATATACATTTTTAATTCTAACAGTTACTACTCGCAGGTGCTCGAGTTATTGAATTCTGTTGCCACTACAAGAGTGATAGATCACAGATGTTTCACTGGAACAACTCACAGCACGATCTGGTGACGAGACCTAGTAACTACCTTTTGAGGGATATAGGGCACCAGCAGCAAATTCTGTTTATTGGTCCTAGCCGTCAGTATTAGAGAGAAGTTTGATTTCGATAGTCTTTAGTGTCCTCAGTCTTCGACTTTACAAAGGAATATACCTTGCATCCATATGGAGATGGTGTGGCAGACATATTGAGTGAAAACCAGGTATACATGGCTATTTTTAAATACCCCTATCGTGATAAATCTTTTATTCTGAGTTACATTCCATTTAAATCATCTACAAACGAACTCAGTTTTGATAAATTAAATTTTAAATGTTAGATATGTTTATTATTATCCAATATAGGATGTTCAATATGTTTCTGTAATATATTTATAATATTGTTTTCTTTCGTTAGTCACTAGATAGTATACAACAACAACGTATAAGTGGCAACGGATTGTATGCAATATCGTTTCATAGACAGCTTATTCGTGTAAGTGCGCTCAGAAAAACCTGTGAGCTTTCATTTCCTTGACGTGTATGTGACACAGGACAGTTTATAACGTTATTCCATCAACAAAGACCTTTTGTTTCAGTATCAAACAAATCTCAAAGTTATAATTGAAAACCATACCAAATAAAAGGCACTTGTAGAGAGTTAAAAGTGCCTTATAACTATCGACAAACAAATATCCAATTCGTAAGAAACTCGCCAATTAAACAGATAATTTGTAGCTCGCATTAGGTACCGATGTTGTCATGTTTGATACATGTTGTAAGTTTTACACACTGACCCCAACGCGATAAATGTGTAATTAACACAAATTGTTGATCGTAAACGCAGCAATGAACCGCAGATCGGTGGAATGGACCAACAGACGTAATCAGCCGTAGATAACATACACAAAGGATACCACAAACAGAAGATAACCTCTAGTAGCCGGGTCGCCGGGGGCCGGGGTCGCAGCATTACGCAAGCATTAGCGACAGGCTGGGCGGTGCTCTTATCTCACTGATAACCCGGCAAAAGTGTCAACAGATAGTTTCGCTGTTACCGGCCTTTATGTCCAGATTTCTGGCTGATCTCTACAAACCAGTTTCATAGTTTAAAATATGTGTCTACTTCCAATTACTAGATGGGAATCTTTAACTGCTTACGAAATTCTATGAAGCAAAATATAAGATATTAGTAACGTTAAGAACGAAAATCCTCTCAACGTTGCAAATACAAAAATAGAAAATTAATAAAAGACACGAAAATGATCAGAGAAAACTCAAACGAAAATGATTGACAGTCGATTATTCACCATGGTCGATAACTTTAATTTGTGTTTTTGTTTTGCCCACAGTTATGCCTCTAGTATAACAGGCATCCTAATACAACACCTACAAGGGCAAATTGAATTAATTGTAATTCCCACAGATTATTTTACTTATTTTACCTTTTATTTATACCTCAATCGTTTCTATGAAATCTGATGTCAGAGTAACAACTCCTGTGTACTTTTAAAAAAAAAGTCTCGAGAAAACTTATTATTGCTGTTAAAAATAATTAAATACCTTATAATTTCGTTATCTGTTCCCCAAAGACTGACATTTTTTCTATGCTATTTTAACTATTAAAGTACACATACAAATATATCAAAAAGATATTTCTTATTTTTTTGAATTGGATTAGAAAGTGTTTTTAGGTTTTTAACTGTTATCGAACATAGTTCATATCAGACTGACACCCATGCCTCTGACCACCAGTTGAGGGCATGGCTGCCGGAGTTGATCAGCTGAAGACGAAGAACGAGAAACATGCCTCGAGCTTTTGTTGTCTTATCTCGCAACAGAATAAAATTGCAGATATTCTATAACAAATTCTGACTTCTTAGAAAATTTTTAATTTTTGATGAGAGGTAACGAAATCTAACCAAGGAATTGAAATGTATTCGTTTATAGGGTATTCTGTGTAATACATATTTTAACGCCACTCTGAAATATTACAGTACATAGGGCGGAGATCCATAATATCCGGTTTTACGATATCAAATCAAAATTAAAGATAACTTCACATTTTTAAAATAAATTTATTCCATTACTTTGTTTATAATATTATAGAATGTGATGTTATTTCATATTATAATCTATCAATCTCTGTATTCAACGAAATTTGCAATACGTCAAACAAGACAAGCCAGGCCAGCTTGTCAGCTTTAATTATTATATAATTACTTACATATTTTCAATCCATTTTACATTTTCCACGATTATAATTCAACAGTTCTTTATATTTACATTACGCTCTAATTTCAGAAAAAGACATGTTTCTATTGAGAAGGTTTCTTTAGGATTATAATTACAATTAATAGTTTATATTCCGTTGCTATTTTATTGATGCAATGCTTAAAGAACCTTACTGTTCTTAAATAATTTTAAGTAATGAGCAACACAAACTATGATAAACCTTAAATACATTTACTTGCTTTTGCTGATTTTCGTAAATTGTACCATTTTAAAAATCTACTACATGTTTTCAAACGATTTTTTGTTATTCGAAAACGTATACTTTTTATAATTGAGAGTTCTAACTTAGAACTTTGATTTTTAAACAAACCAGTAAATAATAATTTGAGAAATTAAAATTAAACTGAAAGCTTCGAAACTGGTAATGACGTAAAATACGCAAAATTCGACGGTAAAAATAAGAGATGGATTCCAAAAAGTTTGGATGGAAACAAATTTGTTTACTGGAAACCATCCGAACATGTCAACGATTACAAAATGAAGAAATTGGTAGAATAGCCTCCCTGTTTATTATAAATGAGTGTATACTCTGTGATTGTGCAGTTTTCTCATTAAATAATGTTTGTCAGAAGATACAAGTTAGAACGATCGTTCGTTGTACATGATCTAAAATAGTTAGTTACTTAAGAGCTAATAGCTCATCACACCTTAATTTTAGTCGATATTTATTGTTTTAGTTATTATATTAATTAATAATGACCAATACACTATAACAAGTATAATAGTGACCATATGTAAAATACAATTACAAACAGACGTTCTATAACACAAATATTTTATTAGTATACGGACGTACATTTTTAAACATTTGCAAAATTAACAAATTTATAAAAACACATTCTAAGATATATACGAAGACAATATCTTAGAACTTTCTTAAACCTTTCTCTCAGTGTAGCACGTGATAAGTATAATGAAATTATCCATAACTATTGACAGCCTTTATTCGTGGTTTGTAATAATACAGATCTACGAGTATCTTAGACGCCGCCGTGTCATTCGTTGAAACAGACGTTCAAGTTAACAGATTGACTTTCGTTACGTTCTGTCTCGTCATTCGATACTGTGATGTACCGCTTTATTTGTATACAGACAAGATAAAGTTCGATGATGGTGCACGTCCCATGAATTTGGGCTGAGCGTTAGCAAAGATATTACTCAGGGTGATAAATCTCAGGAACGAGTTGAGCCATGGGCCAAGTAACTTCATTCCTACATAAACAACGTCGTGTGTGATTATGGGACGAGTGATCCATAGGATTTGGCTGAACGTTAACCTTAGTTTAACTATCCGCAGATATCTCGAGAACATTTCATCTGTAATCTTTAAATTTGCAATGATAACTTGTAAAATCATGATTTTATTAATTTAAAAACTAATTTCGTTAGAGAATAACTACAAATCCAATGTTATTTCTCTACAAATATTTGAGAAATGTTTCTTTAGTTCAAATGTGGCTATCCGTTTAAAATTAATATGGATAGGAAAAATACAAATCTGACAAATGTTTCTCATGATAGAATAGTTGCATAGATCAATTGACATTTTTCTTACATGGTTGGAAAACTCGTGCTAATTAAGTCTAAATATATACTAAATATTTTATCCTAACCTCAGTAACTAGTAGAGGGCAACACGCACACATATATATTGTACAGTTTATACGACAGAAGAAAAAAATATGTCTGTAACTATTTTTGTGCGACTCATAATCTTCCAAAGTAGGTAAATAAAATGAAATGAAAAATGTCTTTATTAGAGGCGAAGTTAGGACTATAAAGTCCTCTATACCACTTAACCTCGAAAGGTATATAACCAATGTGCAGTATCGCAAACTAAATCTCATTCAGAAAAATATTTGATAACGGATAATTTAAACATTTGGACGAATACTTATTGATGTAATGTCTGCCTTGATCATATAACCTTCAGAAATTGGCCCAATGCTACACCTGTTCCCCTCATGTGTCTAGGCACCAGGAAGCTCGCAGGACATTTGTTTCACTCTACTGCTTGAACATATCTCGGAAACGTGATGTTAAGATATAACGTGGTCTAGACGATTTATACGACGTGACGTGCACCGGGCCAGGTAAGTATCTGTTCTCCTGTAGAACTATGGGAAGTTGGGTGACTACTAAGGAAATAGCACCATCTTTTTAATTATCACTGTTCTACTCTATTTGAATTCTCCTTACCGATTGTGGACGTAATTGCATTAATAAAATAATCTGTTTTGTAAACTTCTTACGTAATAACAGTTTCTATTTTCACCAGTAATGTGTACATAATGAGGATTAAAAATATTAAAATCCAGATACTCAGAAGAGTTGTAAAATCTAATACACATATTTTTATTTGGTTAGAAATAATTGAGATTCCGATCGAGGCTAAGCGAACTGTACAACTTTGCAGCTTTAGAGAACTACTAATTTGTAAACTAACATTCCACATTACAACGAAAGCTTGAGTTTTTAAAAATAAGAAAGGTATGTGGTGTTATGTTGGACATTGAAATAATTAAACTATTGTAAATTATAATATAGAGGCGCATACATTTTAACTAATATATGCTGAACTGTGTAATATCATTTTACTATGATAAAACTCAAGGAAACTAAACTGTATAAATTAAAGTAGTTAGTTAAGCAAACATACTTTTAATGATTAGTTCAATCGATTTGTAAGTTTTTTTTAAAGGTAAAAACGGGTAGGCAACTGTGAAATAGCCTGTGGTTAGTTATTTATATACAGACCACAAGCTGGAAGTATTTTAAATGTCTATAGTTAGACGATTTTACTTTACAGAATCTCAGTTTAATTCATACTTTTATCAATTCTTCATTGAGTTTTACCTTCCTTTTACTGTGTTCACGACTCTGTGGTGACGATGAGAGGAAGTTAAAACCACACATTTACGTTATGTATTTTCCTAACTTCCTTGTATTGTACGTGTTGTTAAATATAGACTAACAGAGCTGTGGTTTAGCACCAATGTGCAGTATCGCAAGTATCACATTCGGAAAAATATTTGATAACGGATAAAATATTTGGACGAATACTCTTTGATTTAATGTCTACCTGTTAATGTTTCCACCTTCGCAACCTACGCGACCCATGGCTAATTGTTAATGTAACTAATTGTGTAACTGAACTAATTGTTAATGTTTGTTACTTCCATTAACTAAGGAACTGCGTAAAAATTGGAAAACAGATGATCTGTTCAGTGTCCAGGAGTGTGTGCTTGTGGAATGCGGTTTACCGTGCTGATAGCCACGTATCAGAGACTGCTGTATGTACTCTTACTACATTATCACGCAGAAGCGGTGCGACACTAACACACATGGACCAGGTGTTCAACACTGTTGAAGATGCCGCAAGACTGTTATGGCTTACAAAATACAGTTAGTACACTGCGGGACACCCATATAAATTTTGATAGAACGAATAAATGACTACCAGAGATACGAGTGATGCGACCAGTGTGCAAAGAGGAAAATTTGTAAATCAAATGGAATCAGAAATTGTGCTTCCCGGTAGCTATCTTAACATCCATTTCCTTTCTATCAGTTACTGCCTTTAACAACTTTCACGTTAGATTCAAGAACACTGTAATAAAAGCCAAATAAACACAAATGAGCATATTAGCCAAAACACACAAACACTTTTACACTATCAAATTTTAGGAATCGCATTTACGAAGAAAAATTTCGAGAAAATTACGAAATGCCCGTTTTTTCATTAAAGAATCGTATGTCCTGTTCATAAGTCTACATTAATTTAAATGTGGTAGTACTACAACAATATAGCCTCATGATAGCTGTTGTTTTTACATCGATTCTAACAAATAATTTACAGTATATTAATTATATTTTTGTGACTTCTAATCATTAAAAAAGTGGAGCAGAAAAATATTCTTCTATTTTTATTTCTAGTTTAGAGCCTAATGAAAGAAACAGCGACGAAAAGTACAACGGGTTATCTCATACTGTTTATAAAATGAGTAACTTTAGGACTAAGCTCAAACAAACGCTGATATATGCGGGATACTAAAAGGTTACTAAAGAGTTTGTACTTTAAACATATTTAGAATCCAGGCTTGTACAGAGCGTTGAGGTTTCGTGGTAGCTTCCATGTTTAGCTTCGTTAAGCAAACATATTATCTGTGGTGTAATTAAATGATAAAATCATGATATTGACAAGGTTTTATTAAATTTCTCAGGTTCTTTGCGTAAGTAAAAAAACATGGATAATGTGTTTCAAGCAAGTGTTCAACCTTAAAGGTGTTTGGAAGGAAAATTGAAATAATGCTTAGTACAATACTATTTTAAAATAATCTTTATCTTTAGACGATATACAATATCTGAATAATTACTAAACATAATGTATTTTCTGATATTATGAAACTTTTACTTTATATTGACTTTTCATGTAATGGCAAAACCTGTTTCTTTAAACTGTTTAGATTTTTATAAAGGAACTAATATAATCTAGTTATACAACCCATTTTACTAAATGATTCACTAACTAAATTATTAACAGTTGATTTAGTTTCAGCGGAAATTTACAATTTCTAAAATTCCTGCTATAGTCGCTGGAGTTTACCTGTTTTGATCTTATTGTATATTTAATCCAGGTGGTTTTGTTTTGGATTTATCAGTTTGTATAAATACATTAAAGGAATACATTTTTTTCTTTTTCAATTAAAGCAGTGAATAATAGCCTACTGAGAAAATTAACACATAATTTTAGTACCTATATATTTGTTTTTATTTTTGGGTTTTCTTAAATGTGCTTGTTTAAATTGTCAAAGTTTTTGAGGGACGGAACTCATTAAAGGGTCAATGAACTTTTTACCTATAAAAGCTGCAATCTTTTTGTAGTTTTCTTAGACTAATTTCCAATTCCAAATATACATACGGCAAAATATTTTGAAATACACAAAACACATAAAACACTGTGACAACACTGCGCCTAATGTCGACCGAGGGAAGTGATCACAGAACACAGCACTGACTGAGGTCTATTGCGCGCTCACGAAAATAGCGATAAAATTAGCAGTTGTGAACAGTCGACGTTGTGCTCTGCCCGACTCGCACTGGGATTGTCAGCTGATTCTCGCGCCAAAGCCATCTGGATCTCGCCCGATCAGCTGTTTACCGCCTCAACTTCTACCGGTTCCGGTTCACGATCCATTGTTCCTCCACAGTCCGCCGAACTGTAAACAAAAAGTCAACACTCTTGTTCTGTAAACTGCACAGTTACGCTTATCGGCCGGGCAGTAATTTCATACGAATCCGGCGCCGTTTCTATTAATAAAACTGTGGAGTGTAAAAGATTAGACCTGTCGGACTTTGGGCACATTTAGATAACTGATCACGTATTTGACTTAAAATTGATATTTGATTAATGGTATTTCAATGTGCACTAGTGTTTGAAGCACACTGATGTTTGCCCGACCTTGATAAAACATCAAAGCACTTTTGGTGACTGTCCGGTTGATTGTAACATTCCCACGCTCTTCCACCACAACAACTACAATTTAATATGATGGCTCAACTATAAATGTTTTACTGAAAACAGTTTCTTATATGTAAGTATTCACAGTTTAGGATTACCTATATTTTATTTGTCTCATGACAATGATTGCGTTTTATTCAAATCATATAAATTGTCCTTTGTCACATTTAAGACGTTTGTAATAACAGCGAATGGTCTATATGCTCCAGATGAATTCTTGTGTTAAAACATCGGTACTAATTTTAAAGTTTTATATCGAACACGTATTGACATTATGTGGACACAGAAACTAACAGAAACGTTCTTAGACCATCTAAAGACTTTTATAACGCTTGTAAGACAACTCCTAATTATCTAATTATAAAATTTGTTACATTTTCTTCCTTTGTATTCTTGTGGATAATTTTTCCCGTTTCTATCCAAAAACCTACACATTTCATCTTTAAATCTTTCTCGTAATTTCAAATTTTTGATTTGTGAGAATACTTTTTATTGAAAATTGTTGTGCGTTCCCTAACAGCATTATTTCTTGTGCCTTTTTATATTGGTTCATTCTAACTTTAACTCTAATTTAATAAAATTCCATACACAAATTCTAATAATTAAGCAATATTGTAAGGGCATGTTGGGTTTGTTTAAGCCAAATCGATGCATCTGTTTCTTTGGCTTTATATTTTCTTTAGTGTCTACAAGGACACGAAATAATAAGATCCTTACGCTTTTAGAAAGTTTATTATAACTTATTTAAATCAATTAATTATAATATCTTCTAAACCCATTGTGAATAAATGATCTTTACTTTGAACTTTTCTAGGCTCTGTTCCATGGCAGTAAACTATCATCACAGGAATTAATTGATCCCGCGCAGAAGACAGGGTTATATTAGAGACTTAAAACCTTCCAACATAATAGCGCTGTGTCAAGTAAATGAAGCGACAATTGACGTGTTGGTGTCGACTTGGAGAAGACAAAGTCGCTAACAATAGAAGTACCACGCTCTATCAACTCGAACGTTCTTGGTGGACCACAAAGTACAGTGCTCTCGGAATACCGGCGAGTGCCAGAGAGTTGACGGATCGCGATACGGGCGTCATCGCGGGAACATGGCGGCAGAGACACCTGACCGCGCCAAAATTATAATTGGCTCACGTAAATTATTCATTGTGAGTTGTGTTAATCATGCCGAGGTGAGATGTGGACTGGACACAATGGGGGAACAGGCAATTGTGCCAACAATAACCTGCGAAATCTTTTTGTAAAGTTTAATTTGACAGTTTGTAACGTAATCAGAATTTTTCTCATCAATGTTTTCAACGCCAATGACAATTACTTGAAATAAATCAATTCAATCTTTAGTTTTAACCTTACAGCCAGCACGGCGTGCCAGCTCAATAAATAACTGTTAACTGACCCTCCAAGCCCTTTATCTCAATGGACCAAAATGGCGTGAAAGGAAGCAAAATAAAACACTAAATAATATTTATATTTCTAAAGTAGTGACAGCAAATACTTTCTTTTTTATGTAGTCAATTAAATCTGGAATTATGAAAACAGTTTATTTAACCCTCTTAGTCCCAAAGTGCGATTGATCGGGCTTATGCGGTACTGCTGAACAATGCCAAATATTTCTTAATAGACCTGAAATCAGGAAATAATCCTTCACAAGATATCGGTCAAATGAATAACAATTCAACGCCTACATACAATTTATTCCTCTTTGTTATTTACAAAGACAAGACACCTATTCCCGCCAGCGTACATCAGTTCGTCATATGTTAATTACTGTGCAAGGAACTCATGTTTTCAACAAATTGCAGTCTGCAGCTGCTTCACCGACCCAGTCTCCGGCATCGCAGTCACACACCCTCGCCACACCACTCAACACCCCCCTACCCGCTCATTCATCACACTACCGCACTGAAAAACCCCCTCGAACCCCCGCCTACTGCATCACACCCATTAGCAATCTCTACAAATACTTCCTCTTCATCAAACTCACCCGCTTTTCTGACCCAAATTCATTTAATACCCACACCTTCACCTGCCGCACCCGACAACCCCCCTCGACCCCCGCCCCATTACAACACACCCATAGCAATCTGTACAAACACTTCCTTTTTTCATCAACTCACCCGCTTTCTGACCTCGATGCATTGCTGCAAAGAAAATACACTTCTGAAGGAAGAAATAAAACGCCTACAGACCGAACTAAAATCCATAATTAGACCATTGCTATCGAGTCAGACCAGCGCCTTAGTCTATACACATCCGAAATTTTTGCATCCGCAACTTCCCAGTCATCAAAACCCGTAAAAACCAACGACGGTGCGGTACAGTGCGACCCAATCCCTCTAACCACCCAAGAAACTCAAACCCTTCCTGTTTCAATCCCAGTTCCTGACCATAGCAATGAAATTATAGACAGTTTAAAAACCACAGTAGAAGTATTGGAGGCTGAAGTTGAATGTTTGAAACTGCAACATACTCAGTGCGTCTGCAATAATCCAAATGAAACCTGGAAACTCGAAAAACGAAACAAAAACAAAAAAAAAAAACAAAAAAACAAACAATCCATTTCCTGTCCTTAAGCACCCCTCGAAACAGTGTAAACCAGGTAATTCACTAGCCTCCTAACCCACCTAAAGTTTCGAACCTGACACCATTTTCACCACCAAAGCCTACCAAAATTTCAATTAAATGTAAAAATAACAACCGAAAACACAAAACCTCTTCCACTACCTGTATCTAAACCCCATACCTTTCGAGTCGGTTGTGATCGAGGGAGATAGCCACGTCCGCCACATCGCTGGAATGAAATCCCAGCTCCTCTCTCGACGCGTTTTCCGTGACAGGGGTCTGCAAGCCTGGGGCGAGACTGCTTCAGATCACCCTCATCCCAACCTCAGCCGGTGACGAAAGGGACTCGATGCAGCGTCCTGATCGCCGGAACCAATGACCTTGCGGCCGGGGAGCAGCGGGAATATATACGACAACCTGGAGAAGAGGATCACGTCCGTAGCTTTCTCACAACAGGCTGATTGTCGCCACGCTGCCCCATCGTCACGACTTGCCCTCTACGCACGATATTAACCAGCACACCGCCCTCGTGAATGCCTATATAGAAGAACTGGATGCTAGGCACCACATCTCTGTCCTAGATATGAACAGACTGCAGCGGAAGCACTTCACGAGGCACGGGATGCATCTTCACACTAAGAGGGAAGTGGCAGCTGGCCAGACTCGTCGTGGAGGATCTTGGCGGGTTTGAGCGCCTCGCCTGCTGCGGCCAGGAAGGCTGAGGTTGTTCTGACACCCTCATTGCTTTCCCCACCAATGCTGCCGCCGCCGCCGCCACCACCGTCACTGCCGCCGTCACTGCCACCGCCGCCGCCACCACCGTCGCTGTCGCCGTCACTGCCACCGCCGCCCGCCACCGCCACCGTCACCGCCACCGTCAGACTCTATACAGTTGACTCCAGGGCCCCGATGCCGACTATATCTTGTGACGACGCCGTGAAGGAAGATGAAAGAAACGGCCCTGTTGTCCATTCTGCAGCTTCAAATTTACAAGAGCAAAGAATTGAGACTGTTTTTTTAGGGACCCCTCTTTAAATCAGCGGACAAAATTGGCAAAGAATCGCCATCAAAAACGAACAAACTCTAAAATTTACAAACAAATTGAACTGAAACTGCTTCATCAAAAATGCTCAATTCGCAACCAACAAATTGGAAGAAATTCAACTCATGTGCGAGGATCTCAAAACAGATCTTCTTGTTGTCACTGGAAAAACGGTTTCAACAGTGATAACATCGCACTGTGCAAAATTCCAAATTACAAATTGGCTTCCGCGTACTGTAGACCCTACTCCAAAGGAGGAGGGGTTGCTATTTTTATAAAACAAAATTTCAACGTTTGCCCCTTTCCGATCCAAGAATCACTCGAAAAAAAGATTATGAAGCAGTCGGAATCAAAAATTCAAACAGACAAATCAAAATTAGTAGTGATCGGAATATATAGGTCTCCCAGTGGAAACGAAGATATTTTTTTTCTCAAAATTCGAACAATTACTGACAGACCTGACTGATCAACATCAGGAATATGTCGTGATGGGGGGATTTTAACATTGAACGCGTTGGACAACACACACCATTCCACAGTTTCGATTAGTTGATTTACTTAGGTCATTCGACCTGGAGTTGTTAGTCAAAACTCCGACGAGAGTGACGGCTACAACCCAATCAGCTATCGGACAACATCATCACCAACCATCCAAGTGTCGCGGTGTCTGTGGTAAACACAGCTATATCTGACCACTACGGGCAAGAAAGCTGTCGTCAGTGGGAATGAAACTTGAAAGGGAGCCCAAAATTAACCAAACAATAAGAGACACAAGGCCAGAAAACATCGCTCACCTCAACACTTCCCTGTCAACAGAAAAGTGGAGTTTCCTTCACTCTTCTCAATCTGTAGAGCAGCAGTTCAAAATATTTAACGACGTCCTAAAATTTCCATATTAACACATGCTGCCCTACAAAAAACGATTAATATTTGCGAAAAAACGTCAAAAAACAGATGGATCACAAAAGGTATTTCTGGTCTCGAGAGAGAAAGTGAAATTTTTTTCTCTGAAATTAACAAACGTAACTTGTAATGAAAAATTTCAAAACATTCTTCAAAAAATACAAAAAAAAAATACAGGAAAGTGATCCAAGCTGCGAAAAGCATACATGTCTCCAAATCTATTCTATATTCTAAAAATATTTCAAAAACAACTTGGGACATCATTAAAAATAAAACAAAAGTTAAAAAACAAATCAAAATTAAAAATGGGAATATACTTGTGGAGGATGGAACTGAGGTTGCCAATCAGTTTAACGAATTTTTCGCATCCGTTGCTGTTGGGCAAAGTCCTCGGCCGTCTGAAACCGCAAGTACGTCCCTCGCGAAGACAGAGTCCAGCAGCCTCAATGTTGCTGACGCCTGTCACTGAGGATGAGCTTCACCGAATTATTCAGCAGCTCCCAGCCAAAAAGTCAAATGATCTTAATCTAATGTCCACATGGCTCATCAAACAATGCTGCAAGCATTTGGTGAGACCTTTAAACAAATTGGTAAATTCTTCATTCCAAACAGGAGTTTTCCCCTCCTCCTGAAAATTGCAAAAGTTGTTCCAATTTTCAAAAAAGACGATCAATTTTCAATCAATAACTATCGGCCTGTCTCAATTTTGCCAGTATTGAGCAAAATTTTTGAAAAGCTTTTTCTCATAAGAATGCTTCATTTTTTGGACAAATACAGTCAGCTCTCATATGAACAATTTGGATTCAGAAAGGGCAAATCGACGACAGACGCAGTAGTGAGTCTTGTCGATATGATTGTAGAGGGAATAGAATGTCGGAACCACACAATGAGTGTGTTCTTAGACTTGTCCAAAGCATTCGACTGTGTTGACCATAGCATACTGCTCGACAGACTTGGGTCCCATGGCATCAGAGGCGTGCCCCTTAAATGGCTTAGCTCATTTCTAAGTCATAGATCCCAAGTTGTTCAAATATCAAATCAATTGTCAAAACCAATAGAATGAGGTACGGTGTTCCCCAGGGATCCATTCCTCAGTCCTGTGCTTTTTCCTGCTTTATGTCAACGACATAGGATCATCACTTCTGCATGGAGGACTAGTGCAGTATGCTGATGATACGACTCTCTGTTTTAGTGCAAGATCAGTGAAGTGTATTGGAACAACAGGCCTTTGTTGACATCAATAACTGTGTACATACTTCCAAGCCTCAATCTCACAACAAACTCCTCAAAATCCAACGTTTTTAAATTTTGCCTTGCGCGATGTAGGCAACCATTGTGGATCTGCCGTCTTGTTAGCTGATTCCACACTGGAAGAAGTCCTCTCTTCAAAATTCCTAGGAATACACCTTGATCGAGGGTTGACTTGGATATGAACACATCAATCATGTTTGCGCAAAAATTTCCTCAGGCATTTATGTCTTGAGATCCTTAGCAAAATACTGCCAAGTCAGGTACTGATAACGGCGTTATTAATGGCTTAATTTACCCCCATTTGTCTTACGGAGTGGTCCTGTGGGGAACGTGCGCAAGCTCTCAGTTTCAGAGAGCATTCAAACTCCAAAAAAAAAGCTATTTCGAATAATTGCAAAAATAAAATTCAGAGAGTCGTGCAGGCAAGCTTTTAAGGAATTACAGCTGTTAACTCTCCCGTGTCTGTACATTTTAGAAACCACTTTGTTTTGTATGTATAAGTGTGCCTTAACCAGAGGCCGGGAACATACATACGCATGAGACACGAGGTAGAGAATTACTACGAACTGCAAGCCACAGAACAGTGGTTTTTTGAACACCTGCCCTCGCAGGCAGGTATTAATTTTATTAACAGACTGCCAAATTCAATAAAAAATTCCCCAACGCCCAGGCGTTTAAAAGGGCGCCTTAAACATCTCTTGGTGTCACAAGCATTTTATAATGCAGGGGAGTTTTTGGCATTTAACTGGGAGACCGCCCAATTACATGACTGATTCTGCTGTTTAAAGTGGGATATATTGGCGAAGGATGAAAGGTGCATAAGTGTAAAATTGTATGTGTAAATGAGAATTTTGTGGCATGAATGTAAAAAATTTTAGATTAAAATTTGTGACGTTTGCTATACAGTGTAATATTGTCGCTGCAATAAAGCTGATTTGATTTGATTTGATTTGATTTGAAATTAGAAGAATACCGGATGACGATACCCCAGAAAAACTGAAAAAATATTTATCCAGTTTTGACGCAACATTATAGAAGGAAATAAGTCGATTTCTGATAACCATAAAAAGAAACATATAGCCTAATCGAGGAAAAATAGTCGAAGGAAATCGCAGATGAAATCAGTGCACAAATTTTTTTAAGTGGAAATTCATGGTGTAATTTCAAGTCAGCCGTAAGGAATTTAGATAGTAATGAAAAAAAATTAATGTGTTCGCCTATTTTCATTGGTGTCTGTCTCCCTTGTTTACATTGATATAGTTAGTGGGCGTTTCAGTTTGAAAAAATGAGTCGTTCACGTATTAGAGAAAATACAATCCAATGTATAATAGACAATGATAAGTTTCTTAGTGAATGTGAATTTTGTGAAGTGAATTGTGTAGATAGCTCTACTGAGAGTAGCGTTATTGTAGATTCGTAGGCTGATCCTACTTTCAATCCTGACATACCCAGTACATCACGCCTTGAAAGTATATTATCATCATATGTTAACAGATCTGAGCTTTTTCGAATATGCAGTTATTGCGATATGTATTCTCAGTTTAATCATTTACTCAAATTCGTTTTTCGCCCACACACTGTAATTAATGATGTAATGTCGTTGTTTGTATCTTTAGACAACAATTATGGGTTTATGTATGATTGTTTAATATTTTAAAGTATTAAACTTATTAATTCATTTGTAACGAAATATTGAACTTTTGGCCAACTATTTTGTGATCTATCCAACATCCTAGGAACTGTATAATCACAATTGGCTGTTCACCCAGTCAAGACTGCCAAAGTTCAAACAGAAGTGACAAAAGGCTGACTGCCACCTTGTCCACTAATTTTCAAGAAAAATGATGATTGTTGGCTTTGTGACTGGTGCTAGTATTTTGAATACTCTACTCCTGTACTAAAGAACCTTTATTCTCAAATGTTGGAAAATCATCTCTATGTCTCAGAACGAATAATCAAAGATGTGCCATTGCGGGGAAGTGCCTAATTGATTAACTTAATTTTCTTCTTAATTAACTTAATTCAACTTAATTTTCCAATATGCTTTGCACAACCACAACCTGTGGTTTAAGTAAGTAGTCTTAAAAAGAACCCCATGATTCCTCATGTTTAATTAAATATTACAAACAACAGAGTTTGTATACAAAATTATATGTACAAAACAGCTGCACTCAGTGTGAGGTTGTGACCCTCACCTACATTCTTATTATTAACCCTAGACATGTAACAATCTTGCTTAAAAACTGATGGTCCTGATATTGGCATGCATTAAAAAAATATTTCATAGCAAATACTTAATTTGTTATTACTGTCGGTACGTTTTTTTTTATTCTCAATGTATCTAGTTCCAACAACAGTATACGGGTAATTGGTTAAGCGTCAGCGAAGTTTATCACTCTAAGGGCTGGAAAAATATCATTTATGTCTATCTGATTGTGTGTCTGCACGATATTTCGAGAATAAACTTACCTGTAAGTTTACATTTTTGCACGAAACTTCATTTTTATATAAACAGTGTTGAGATGTATGATGGTTACACTAGGCCGCTGAGTTGCGCCGCTAAATGACTTCGGTGGCTATCGGCGCAACCGTTTTTACTTCTGTATCGCAATGCATAATACTTATCTAAAGTTATAGAACAGATAGATCAGCCTAAGCTATTGACGTTGCTTATGAAGTTGACGTCTTCATACGTAATAGAAACAGTTTTGATGTTTTAATGCGTTGACAATATAACAAAATTCCTAATGAAATTATATCGATTTTATCTCGTTTTTCACTTTACTTCGTCGTTCACTTTACTTCTAAATGGTCTTTACATTAATTTAAAAAATTAAGTTGCAATACAAATAATAATTATACTAACATGTTTTATTGCTTATAAACTTATACATGTGACATTAACTATAGAATCATGCAACAACTTTTTAATTCACTCTTTTATTCCGACATTTTTCTCACTTTTGCTCTAGTACCAATCAGCAAATCACGTGGTCTCCCAAACATGTGCCATAATCTTAAACTATGCTGTATAATGTTTTTCACAGTTTATGAATGAGTTTTGGTGAAAAAGCAAAAGCTTTCATGATAAGCTCTTTTGCAAAATATCGTATTTCATGCTTTCGAAGAGAAGTCAGTCTAACGTGACTAAAAGAATTTCTAAATCATCCATCACAATCTGGAATAATTTTGTTGAATCAACTTCCTAAATTTACAGGACAATAATCTGCTGCGTTCAAATCAAAACATGGATTAAAGGAGTTTTTTTTATTACAAAAGTACTTTATTTATTTGATAAATTTATGGAGTTTTCTCATGTGCGATTTGTAATGGAATATGTGTATTTCTAAGTTATATATAGTTTCCAATTCATATCATTGTCTTCAAATAAGTATCAAAAACACAATTCCAATTATTTTTTATATTCAACTATATCTAATATAGCTATTTAATCACAGAACTCAGATTTTATTGCTACATAAACTAACGGTTTACTGTAAACGAAAATGTACTCGTATTACTAATATTGTATTGATACGTAATATTTGTATTGTCTAAGAAGATAAATTATTATTAAGCTACTCTTGACTTTTCTGAGAAGACGAGGAGATGAAGTGTGAGGAGTAAGTGTATCTAATTAATCGTTACAGCAAAATGTCGAAATGATTTATATTAAATGTTATTTGTTTATTTGTATGGTTATGATAGCAGTTTATAGATTATTTTAAAATGTCACAATCTTGCAAATATATTGTCTCTAAATGGATGATAAAACTTATGATTAACGATGCGGCGTGTGTCGCTAGAGTCCTCATATAATAAGCCTCATTTAAAACAATGCTCAAGTACGCAGCCGCGTAACTTTCCGCTAGACGATGAGTAAATCATATGATATTTTAACAAGTGACATAGTGTACCAACTAGTTAATACCTTATTACATTGTGTTAAAGTAACCCAGTCATGAGAAATCTAAAAATATTTAAATTTTATATTTAGTAACATGTTCTTTTCTAAACAGTTTGATACCAAATACTTCATATTTCATTTACTTTTTATAATCTTAATTTTAAGTTTAATATAACAGTGTCATGGAAGTGAGAACTTACTTGCAAGAGTTATCCCTAATTGCGTTGTCTTTATAAGAGGGCTTTCCAAAACTTTAACTTTAGCAACTTTATGTGCACTGAGTTCTTCCAAACTATTGTTCCAAATAAAATGAAATTGTTTCTGTTTATTCTTGCTAATGTATTTAATAATAATGAGATTTTTCATCAAGTCCTAATAGAAAAATGTTAACCCGGTTATTATAGAAAAATGTTTAACAATGGTACAAAAATAATTTAACATTGGTTAGATAGGGACAACTGGGATTCCTACTGAAATAAGATATAGACTTGAAATTATTTTATTATTGTATACAATCCCAGCAAACCATACTACGCAACGCGTGATGTGTTCAAAACGTACAAATAATAAAGGTGAAAAGTACATGAGTAAAATTACATAACTGCTTTCATTTCAAAAAGTATCTATACAATATAATAAGTCATATTTCTATTGTGAATACGATTATTATTAAAAAAGAATTAATTTCCTAAAAGTTTTGCTACAATACTTGTATGTAAATGCTCGTAAAGTACAAAAATACAGCTGAAAATGTATAAATTATGGCGTTAAAAAGTTATAGACTCTAATTTAGGAATTTTTAATACCAATGATATTGTTTGAGCAGATAATTTTGCAGGATTACACATAATACTTGTTGAAGTATTGCCAAAAATAATATTGTAATATAAATCCTCAGACGATATATTTTCCCTGAGAAATAAAAAACATTTTAAAACTAAAACTACTTCAAATAACTAAGCCAACATAGGAACGGTTGATTTAAAGTTGATGTTACTCCGGTTCACGTTCCTTTTACTGCAGCGTCTGGTATCTGACGATGTTTCAGACTTGCTCCTAGAATCTGGAGTCATGTTCGTTTGAAGAGATCCAAAACACAAAATTCAAAACGAACATTTACATCGTTATGACATATTTATTCCGCTATTATTCCGAGTTTTCTACCGTTATTATGTGTAGAAAACTCGGTTGCTCCACCGTACATAGAAAGCGTTTCGGAAACATTACAGTGCTCTCAATTGTGCACCTGATGAGACAACGAGACTGTCACTTCACCTATTTATAGGTGTCTCTGATGTAGAAACGATGTAAAGTTTCGTCGTAATCGACTTTCTTTGAAACCCTTCAAACGTTCATGACTCCGTATTCTAGGAGTCAAGTCTGAGACATCGTCAGATACTAGACGCTGCAGTAAAAGGAACGTGAACCAGAGTAACATTAAAATTAAATATCGGAGTTGTGATTTTCTAATTTAAATGACCGCCATATTGGAACGAAATGGTGTAGCAAGCTGATCAACGACTTTAGCCAAGATTTGTATAAGATTAATTGTTGAACCAAGTTTCAACTTGTTTGAATTTTTTGACACAGTAATCGTTTCCTAACGCGGAGTGGTTTTGGGCTGTTGAAGGCATGTTTGGTGAAGTTGTGCAGAAATGTTTCAGTAAGTTCTGCCATTAGGAAAGTTTGAATGCTCTGATATGTATCCAGATTCGTGTTTGGGAGAAAGGCACACTATCATATCACATTTTAACATTTTATGGATAGATTATCGATCTAGTTTTTTAATTTATGAACATTTATATTATGGATAATATGACGCAAGAAAAACTCGGTCTGGTGCACTAAATCTCAGAATTCCGATACACAGAACCAAAATCTATATACAATCCTTCACCGTTACCGCCTGTAGATTATGGAACTCCTTGCCAGATTCTGTCAAACAAATTGTGAGCCGGGAACGGTTTGTGGCGGAGCTGAGACGAAGATACCTGAACCAGATGATCGTGGCGGGCGGCGGGGCTTCTCTTTGAATCGTGACTGTGTGAATGGAAGAGTGAATGGAATATTGCATTAGTAAGTTTTGTGGGGTTAAGCTCCAACTAACCTATGCAATAAGCCTTATTTTGTACTATTGAGATTAATTTTGTTTAAGAGGTTAAATGTAAGAAAGTAACCGTGTCAATAAAGAAGTGTTTCTATTCTATCCTAACATAAGTACAAGATGGTGAAAAAAGAAGGTCCACACTTCAAGAATTAATACATTCTACATATGAAATATATTCTTCTGCCCTTATATGCTCTCTTCGTCATCTAATTAGTAACGCACATGTAAGTATAAATCCTTCTATGTTGTGAATAACAAGAAGTAACTTGCAAATTTATCTGTAGTTGCATTTACAATTGTCTCTTGGCATGTCGGTTGTCTCCAGGATTGCTACATGTAGCTGCATTCTTTAACTTGATTATACTGCCAAACGAAAATATTCTGCTTTTCTAAAGCTATAAAGCTTAACAACATAATTTCTTTATTTTATCTTTATTGAACAACGATGGAAAATATAATTTCAGCTATATATTTGTCTTTAAGATGCGCACTTGTGAACTTGTACCACAGCTATATAGCCCAGTTATATACATATACAGCAATTTAATATCACACCGAATGTTTATTTCCTAAAGTTTCACAATTTTTGCGTCTTACTCAATGACAGTACTTCACTTTTTATTTGTTTTGCCCGGGATCCCTCAACTATTCAATTTTTATAAATATATTTTTCACACTGATAGTTTATTACGGTACAACGTTTTATATCTGTTACCGCCCATTATATTAATTCTAATTTATTTCACTTAATTTATGTTCATGAATTTAATACATACTTAAATAATTTTTGTTTTATGATCCGAGCACAAATTTTTTGTAATGATTAATACTTGATGAATGGAATCAAATACATAGATCAGCCAATTCTTAAAATAATGCTACTTTTTCAAGCCATTGTAGTTGATGAGTGTCCAGTTTACGTCAAAACTTTCCTGAAACGGCAGCGCCTTTAGCGCAGTGATGATACAATTTATGAAACGGTACTGCATTGCGGGAAGTATTTGGCAAGATCAGGCGCTATCGCATACTAAGCACTTGAAGCTCTTGATATTTCAGACAACTTGTTGTCGTCACCTGAGATAATATCATTATTTAATAACCACTCTCTGAATACTAACTACTCTTTCAGATAACTTTTTTATGGGTACTTCTTATAAAACTTCTGTTTTTACCAATACTATTTTTGGGTAATTTAAATCGAGCAAAACATTTTTTCCACGGCTCTATTTAATGCGTAAAATAATTAAATTATATACGGTTCTATATTATTCCGTAATTCAACTGTGATTATGAAAACCATTTCTAGATTTACAGGTGAACGACAATCATGTTCCCAGAACATTGTAAGGAAAGTAAAGCACACCTATTATAAGTCAAACTCTGTCGTAGTTAAGTGTGTTGTACTTTTAAGTCAAAGTTTAATAAAAACATACTAAACGGCTTTACAAAAATTTGAATCAAAAACATTCTGACAAACAAACACGTATTCTGATTTCTGTAATTTAAAAGTTAAAAGGAATTTTTATGAAGTAAATCATTAATTAGATATGAATGTCAGAAGTCTTCAAAATACGAGCAAAAACATTTATAAGATTTCCATAATAATTTAGGTTTCATGTTTACCCAAAATTGAAACTCAAAGTGGGAACTTACACAGAAATTGGTGCATGCTCTTTTAGAATGTATCTGATAGAATAAAATTTGTATTTTATTAAATCAATTTAATGCCGATATTTGAAAATTTATATTACTATACTTGACATGAGTTTCCCGATATAAAGAGAATTTTCTCCTCTCTGCTATTCTGCTGAAGATTGATATATAAAAATTAGATACTATATATTAAGTTATTCTTCACGAGAAAGAGTTTTACAATACTTACTCTGTTTCGATTTCGTCACATTTAAAATTAATATCAGCAACAATAAGTTACCTGAAAACACAGATGCGTAGTTATACAGGGTGTACATAAAGTCCTGCACGGGTATAATATTTTCTGAACGATAACAGATAAAGAAACAAGATTTGGTACATCAATACTACACCTAAAAAATCTACTTTTTGAAGGAACTATCAGTTTTCTGTAATGTCATGGGGACGTCCCGCAAGGAGTCAGAAGGAAATCTTAAATAGGAGCATAGGTCAATATGGACATCATTTTAAAGGGCTTATCTAGCAGAGTTTAATGCCGCAAACCGCACTCAAAAAGATTGATCCAGTACAAAATGGCGGCTGTTCAAAGATGTTACTTGGTTACATTTTATTAGTAGCCATAACCCCAGTAAAGCAAAACTGCAACCAAACGAATACTGCAGCTAACTACTACATTATGCTTGTCAGTTGTACAGAAGTGAATTATGACATTAGTTATCCTCAAGGGTTACAAATTTGGTCCTAATATATTGATAACGGGGGAAACCTGATAACAGTAACAATTAGAAATCTCTTATCTTTGGGTCGCAGTTAGGACTTTCCTATTAGCCAGTCTATTCATAGTAGGCTTTTCTTGTTTTTAGTAGTGCTGTCCATCCATTTTATCAGTGCGCTTTAGTACAAAAGAGTTTGTCGTATTGCTTGTAGTTCTTCAACTACACTATGTCGCTTGACGAACGTGAACGTATAACACTTCTTATGATGGTTGGGGAAATAACAGACGATCACACGAGGAAGCATGCCATTTATTTAATGACTACTTTCACGAGAGGCAGCCAATTTCTAGAACAACTATAGGGAGAACTGTTCAACACTTTATGAAAACAGGAAGTGTTTCCGATCGTCATAGTTCGCTGAGATTTCTAATTGTTACTGTTATCAGGTTTTCCCCGTTATCAATATATTAGGACCAAATTTGTAACCCTTGAGGATAACTAATGTCATAAGTCACATCTGTACAACTGACAAGCATAATGTAGTAGTTAGCTGCAGTATTCGTTTGGTTGCAGTTTTGCTTTACTGGGGTTATGGCTACTAATAAAATGTAACCAAGTAACATCTTTGAACAGCCGCCATTTTGTACTGGATCAATCTTTTTGAGTGCGGTTTGCGGCATTAAACTCTGCTAGATAAGCCCTTTAAAATGATGTCCATATTGACCTATGCTCCTATTTAAGATTTCCTTCTGACTCCTTGCGGGACGTCCCCATGATATTACAGAAAAACTGATAGTTCCTTCAAAAAGTAGATTTTTAGGTGTAGTATTGATGTACCAAATCTTGTTTCTTTATCTGTTATCGTTCAGAAAATATTATACCCGTGCAGGACTTTATGTACACCCTGTAGAAGCACACAAAGAACTACAACACAATGTAAGCTTGCAGTGTTAATGAAGTTCATTGTTTGAGGAGGAGATGCTTTTCTTGAAGAACAAAGTTTATATGGTATTTGAAATATATATTTTTTACATTCTAATTACTGCGGATGTGTATTTTTACAAAATTAAATTACTAATGTCATTTGATTTGACTTTTAATAATATGTTAAAGATAAAGGTGAATACAACTGAAAAATAACACATATTTAGTAAAAAAAAAGCAATTGTAATTTTCGGTGTGGCCAAGGAACTAAATTCCATTCCGAATACAATTCCACAGATTCCTCCAAAAAGATTCCTCTGGAAATACTACTACACAGAAAAATATACAAGCCCTCTCTGGGAAGATTTTCACAGAGAAGAATGTACAGGATGCCCTGAGGGAAGATTTACACAAGTAGGGCGTGTACTATCTGTATTGATTTCGGTAATATTCCCGTTATCTGCTTTCAAAAAGGTCAAGATGGAACAGAAATTGCTCAACTAAATGAATACTAATAACTGAACCATTTTAATGTATTTCACCACAACATTTTCAATATACGAGTGACGGAATATTGTCTGATATTTTAAGTTGATATTCTTTTTAACAGGTTAAAACTATTTTAACTTATTTGAAAATATCGATTATTGATATTGTTTATTTTAATATAAGACTCATAATGAACTAAGTTTGCCTTTGTAGGCTTAAAAACGCGTTCAACCTATATATGTGTTTAAGAGCTATTATGTTGTAATGTGAGTTTAACTCATAAAGTCATTATGTCAAATGAGATATTTAAAGACCACAATTAGTAAATGGCAGCTTTGCTGTTTAATAAATTTAAGCAAGTCGTTTGTGAATTCTTATTTGAAGATCAAGAATAGAATTTTGCGTTTAAATAGATAATGTCGGTTTTAAAACTTATAAATTCGTTTAAAATAAATACGATACGAAAACATAACCTAATATGAATATATTTTAGAAATAACCTTTGGTACGAGTTGTTTATGGTCTCATTATCTGCAGAAGAATAAAGATAACCTTCAAACCAATGCCGATCTTGACATTTCAGTGACGTCAGGAGCTGAGCTGAACGCCCTTGTAACATTTAGCAAAATAACACACCACACCCTATAGTTCAGCGGGTCCCGTCACTGTTTATTAGGGGTTATTGCCCGGTTTGTGGGTATATCTGTTACCATCCCAGTATCGCCGAAATCGTTAGTTTTCTATCACCATGGTAGTCTAAATAAATTCCTGCCGATTTATTTGTAGAATGATAATAATAATAACAGTTTTGGATTATTTACTAAGCGTTTGTAACTAACAGAATATAAATAAATTTTTACAATGTGTACTAACCCTTTTCTTTAACTTACATCAGGTTTCACAATTTAAAATTTAATTTCCAAAGGGGCCCGTAGACAATTTTAGAATTTTAGTGAACCATTGTTTAATACTTTGTTTTTGAGTTGTTAAAGCTTAACGGAATAAAAATAGCATTTTTTACAAATAGTGCAATACATAATCGTATACTCGAGGCACTATATCACAAATTAACTAGAATGATTAGGAAAGCCAAGAACTGCTGTAGCTAACTGTATTGCAGTATGCAAGGATCGTCGACCTCCCACAATACAACTGCAATAAACACAATACTCGCAGCGTTGCTGGATTACTGCCAAGATCAGCTCCAGTCGACCACGTGACTCCATTCACACGTGACCGCTAGACTGAGCACCCTCACACTCGAGAGTAAGCGAGGAGTGTCCCTAACTTGGGATCTTTATTGAGTGATAATCTGTTGAGAAGTGAATACATAAAATGTAGGCTTGTTTAAGAGACTGTTTTTTACAATATGACTGTAATAATAATACTCAATTCTACTGTTTATTTCAACATTACTATTTTACGTTGGCTCAAACTAATAAAGGTTTAAGCGGTAGTAGCCTACATTACAAAGTACCCTACAAGTGTGAGTGTAAGTGAACTTTAAAAGTAACTAAATAGTTAGTAAATGGTTACCAGTTACAAGTCAGTATAAGGAATGGACTGGAGAATTTCAAGTTAATGTAGTTTATTAAAAGGAGACGGAACTAACGTCTACAACGAATATTGTATTTTTAAGATGAATTTACTTCATTTTGTATAAAAAATTTGTAATACTAAAATTCTGGGCATTTGGTAGAATAGAGCCGAAGAAGTCGGAAAGAGTTCCAGGTTTGAAAAATTGTACAAGAATATTCCTAAACACATCCAAACTTGAGGTAGTATTAGTAGATGATTTTGTTTGAAAATTGCGAAACACGCTTAATTTATTCGTCTGTATAATTATAATAACTCATATTTTTATTTGCAAAGTCCAAGTTTCGCAAAAAAATCTATTGGAATAAATGTGTTTATTTATTTGTTATAACAAGTAACATTCTCTCTTAGTAAAATTCTCTTCAAAATTATAAGTTTGTAAAATATATTTTAGTAAAGCCCGGCAGACTTGAATCCATTTTATTAAAATGTTATGTCATAATACACTATCCAGAAAAGGGGTACTCAATTCAGAAGCAGGGAATAGCTTGAAATTGGCAATATTGTAGAAACGAAAATAAACGATTATACCGTTGAACTGCAGTACTAGTTGAACACCAGGTACTATTAAATTTGTCTATTTAATTTTTTTCACTAAATCCATGGAAATATAAAAAATGTCCTGCAATCATTCAATTAACAATGCTTACTCTAATAGACATAAAGTGTAGGAAATTAATATATATTTTAGTCAGCCCATGAGTAACTATTTTACATGTACAGTGAGACGAGAGAAGCTACGTATTCTGCAAGATTTGTTTTATAAACGCTTTCATGTTAATCAATCACATAGATCATGACAAATTTAATGTTATAGACTAATTGAAATATAATTGACACTGTATCAAAGAAGTAAAATTTGTATCAGGGTCACAGAAGTGACACGTAGTGAGACCGAGGACGGCGAGCCGCGGCGCGGGTGAAGCGTCACGTGTATGGATTGTGTGAGTGTGCTCAGGGTGTTATGGGATGAAACTCACTTATTCCAGCTATGTACTGGGGTTTTGTCACATCCGGGAGCACGTACTCTGTACAGTACGTCGCAAAACCACAACAGAACCGAACACATGCGGCCCTGGTATTCTGGTATTTGTTACTGGTGTGGTTTTGTCGCATTGCTGTGTAAATAATGGCCAGGCCCTCACACTATTTGTTCGGCCTAGCAGAGCAAAAATATTGTTTCAAAATTAGAATCAAACCGAGATTTGTTTCTGTTGTCTACACACGTTACGAATGGCCGAGATTTGCTAGAATAGGACGTATAAAATCACTCATCTCGTGATTCGCACGTGCCACCAGTGCTTAGCTTGCAAAGTGATTTGACCTTCCACATAATTGGAAAGAGCCTAACACTCCATATTGACTATCAAGGCTTTTGTTTGTGATACATTCTATTCTATTATGATACGGTTTTATTTTACTAGAATTTAAACCTTTTTTTATTGTTTTAATTTTATATATGATAAAAAGAGAGAAATCCATTGGAAGCAATCACATAATCAATAATTTTATTCTAGTGCCACAGACTTTCAAATTGATAAAACAATTTTAAAATTATCTACAACAGTTCCAATAATTCAAATACAATTAGTCGTTTTGATATAAATTATAATACTAATGACCTATTTTTTTGTTAATTTCGTACATCAGTAGATGATAATTAGTTATGAATTTAAAACAAATAGTTTACTAGGACATAAATAAATGCACTAAAGAAAGGTTTAATAGGCTACTATCAAAACATGAGGGCCATATCAAGGCGATTTTCAAATTTGTTTTTACTAAACGTGATCAGAAATAACAGAAGAATCTACTGTCAGTCAATACATATAGGCAGTGTAAGTTATTTCGCATCTCGGCAATTATGGAGGTTATCAGGAAAAAACCTCATCCTTGGTATCCAAATAAGTCACCTTCGCCGGTAATCGCAGATTTACGGTTATCTAACTTGTCTTATACACTATTTAATTACCATAAAGATTGCTTTTTTTTGTAATTCCAAAACACTACCAAAACAATATGTTATACTTAAAATACTTGTTATTCGTGACGTCAGTAAAACCGGCCGCCTGCAATGTATGCCTAAACGTAGACTTCCGAATTTGCTGACGTTCGAACTAAAGGGTTAGTATTATATCAGAAACTCGGAACTTTCTTATTTCCTGTGTTTACTATAACACAGAGAAATGAAATACATCTTTCTCTGACATTATGTGGTCATATCTTGAATCAGAGTACTATTCTATCTACTGTGGAAATTTAGGTTCCATGTTTAGTAGGTTATTTTATTGATAACCTTTTCTTTATCAATAAAATATTATTAATAAATTGTTATAATTAATATAACTAAATTTAAGAGACCAAATCTTTCTTAGCTTGAGACAACAAGCAGCCAGGAAAAATCTTTGGGGAGGGGAGTCAAGACTAATATGTTCCCTTAGTGGACAGAAAACAAGGCAAGCGCAGTCAACCGCTAATTCCTCATGCTATTTCTTAAAAACTCTTGATTCCTGTCAATATTGAGAAAGATCTTTTACCAGTACATGCCAGTAATACTGAATTAATTAAACAAAAATAATCATTTGCTAAAAAAGTAATTTAAACAATTGAAAATTTAGGGGTAGTATACGGCCTCTTGTACCCCTTCGCTGGCTACGTCCTTGGCTTGAGAAACTTAAAACCTACCTTCATAGGCGTAAATAGATATTAAATCATCGTCAGCTAACTATATACATACTCTTGAAGTGGCGACTGTCAGTTATTAACACCCACGTTTTAACACCCACTTATCTGACGGTGATAAAATTATTGTTATTATCTCAATATGTATCTGATGAATAGTTTTAAAAGTCTTAAACTGAAAAAAAACATTGACACGAAATTTCTTAACATTCCTAACCCATTTTTTACACTCCTAGTATGGCCTCCACAAAAACTGGTGCCGCTGATGGTCGATTTCTTCTTAATAAAATACCTCTATCGGTTTCAAGAAATCCTATTTGTGCAAATGAAGTGCAAATAGGTTTTCGGCTTCTAGACTCTAATATATGTTATGGTCACCCCTCCTCTCTAATTGAAAACGTATTATTTGTCCAAAATGTTGACTGAACTAATGTAAAATAAAGGGTATAAGCCATAATTAATTACTCCCGTAGCGAACACTACTACACAACAATTTAAAGACTGAGTAAGATTAAAGATATGCGCAGAGAAGACAGAAATGACGGAGAGGTCAATGTGTAAAACGTTAGAATAGCTAGGCTACGTTATAAATAAAGTCAGGTGTTAGTGAGACGACCGTATGGTGTCATTAGTTACACACGCACACACACCAACACACACACACACACACTCATCTCTCGCGCGCTTAGCAGAAAACAGGTGTACTAAATGGACCAACAAGTTCAATTTGTCTCTTCATGTTGTTTTGTAAGTCTCTGCTCGTTCTTGTATCAGTCAATATTACAACACAGAATAATATGAAATGTTGACTTTTTTATGTATTCACAATTTTCACAAATTGGCTTTAAAAACGCACAAATGCAGTAATTATATATTTTATTTTTATACAACGGGACAAAGTGTTTTATAAGCCTATTGAGGGACCACTTAGCGTCCATTGTCTGCAGGTGGACCACACATCACAACAACAATACTCGTCTGCCGTCACGTCACGTTACCTTCAATGTTATACATAGTGTAGTTTTAGTTTTTGCTGAACTACGTCAATACTGATAAATGTATAAACTATTGAAAATAACAAATTCGTATGAGCCAATGCTCATGTTTAGATTTTTTATAAGCATAGAACAAACATCGACTAGTCTTGAGTGATGCTTTACCAAGTTTTAATCAATTAGTGTTGCAGAATTTGTCACCTTATAACAGTGTAATGCCACTGCTAGACAACTGAAAGCCTTTGGAAGGACAGATATACTGGTTAAACAAGTTTTAAAACATTTTAAAACTATAATAAAGTGGTACATTTACGCGAGTTACATGAACAATCACAATTTAATCAGATCAAACTTTCACGCAAGAGTGTTGCCACTGTTTTATTACTTTTTCCTCTCGATGATTGCATCAATACGAAACTAATTGATTTAGCTATGGAGCTTGTTAGCTTGTCTCTTTTCCTGTAAAATCGTTTTAACTTACAATATGTAATAATTTTAAATTTTTTCATTATTTACATGAACGATACTCCGAGGCCACCTCAATCGGACGCGCAATATGGATCTACTAAATAAATTAAGTCCAGATCGTATTCCATAATGATACTTCATATCTACAAGTGTACTCAAGGCTTTTGTTCCTCCCAGCAGCGACACCACTACGACAAACAATACCAAATACCTGACATATAGTGTACCTGAATTATACTGACAAATTCAATGTGTTTGTTTCTTACACCGAAACATACAGCATTCCGTGAAAGTCATCGTAAATTGAAAAAACATACTGGTAGCATAAATATTAACAAAAATGTATTGTTGTACCGTTTCATGAGATTGGAAAGAATGATATATAAAATACAGTATGCCATTGCTCTTTAAATCTATGCTAAAACGTAGGTATTGACTGAATTCCTTAAAAATATAACAGTATTGAATTTTTTATTAATATTTGCTCAATAATATTTATCTTATCAACAAATAAGATAAACCAAATTTTAAAAGTTATTTTTGAAAAGTAAACGTTTATTTCCAAAATAAATTATTGTTGTAATTTTGTTGTAAATCTGAATATTATGAGGTGCTGTGATACTAGGAGAGTGTACTTGTAAAACCCTAAAGTTGGACTGTACGTTTAATGATACCCTATATCGTATAAATAAAATATTTCTTCGAAACCTACACGTAATTAAATAGCTATTATATAAAATATGTGGTTAAATAACTGAAGAAAATATAAGACGGTTTAATTTTATAGCTAAACGAGTATGGCGTGTACAAAATATAATGCAAACTGATTTTAGCTAAAAATCTTAAAACATTCACAATTTTTAAATGCATATTTCATTTTATATTTTAATAAATGTTATGAAATGTTATATCAACATTCTTATTCAAACAATACTATACCGATTTTGTATAAAACATCATTGAAACTTAGCGACACAATTCTAAGGACACAGCAGTTTGACATGATTAAATAATTCCACAAAAGAGACTGGTAATACTGTAAAGAGACGAAGTAGGCGATATTTCAGAACTATTTACGTTACCAATGGTAACCGGAGGACAGTATCACTCCGCGGCTACCCACTCAAGTAGCAGTCACGCCCGTCGTTTATTTGCCCATTTATCCCGTGAAACCATCAGATTGGACCCTTGGCGATAAACACAGCCCAGAGAGCAGATGCTAACTGCGTTATACAGTCAGGTCACGTCCACCACTCTCGCAGCAACTTATGCAGTTACATCTCTGACCCGACACGAATAGGTCACACACATGTGGCGTCAGTGTAGAAATATGCCCCCTGCCAGATTCGGAAAAAAGGAGATCCATTTTTAATTTCCAGTCGGAAAAAAATATGATGAAATATACAATTAATTGAACTCCTTTTGCTTTGAAAAAACAATACTCTTTTAACTATGAATTTATTAGAGAATTCACATAAGATATTACGGTGGTTCTTGTGGTATAACTCGATTCCAAAATGTGGATAATTATGTTATATTTGTGTGTTACAGTTTTGGCCATTTTCCTTCGTGTAATATAAGGCGATGTTTACCAAGGAAACAATTTATCCTTTTTGTGTCAGAGTTCCAAACTAAAATTGGATTTCAAACTAAAAAAGAGAATTGCTTTGTTATATGACGTGAATTTGTTGTGTGTGTTTGTTGTTGTTGTTCTCTCAATGTAGGCTAAATAAAAGCACCTCTAGTAAAGGAAAATGATTTTTATTGTATCGGTGTATGAAACGTTGTTCTTGTTTCACAGTACAACAAAACTGGTTATCGGTTTATATGATTGTGAATTCGCTCCACTCCTGTGAACGTTTCCAAGCTGTGAGACTGGAGGTGTTTCTCGAAATTGTGTTGTAAGTCTAGCTACTTATTCTGTGAAGGAAAGAATCCGCATACTCCACTTCAAGTCAAAAGTTTGTTCCATATCGCTTAAGAAGATAAATCCCACTTTTTGTTTATAGAAAAGAACACAAATAATATAAAAAGAAATCACTTCACAGGGTGTTAATAAAAACTTATGTTTTGGTTTAACATGCAGGGTGAGGTTTAAATGCCCTCCCCCCCTAACTTTTTCACATTTCTTCAGACATTGTGTTGTCAGACTATACAATGGTCAGCGGTAGTCTGGAGTCGTATCTGAAGAAACGTTGATAAAAGTAAGCACAGTCAAGAAACTGGTCACGTGAGCCTAAGGACAAAATAACTAATACTCGTACATAATTGATAAAAATAACTTTTGTAGGTAATTATTATTATAAATCTGAAAAGTCCTGACTACAAATTCAATAAAAATAACGGAGCGTTAACTAGTGCAAGTATACAAGACAAATGGTTTACGGTAAATTTTAAAAATAATACAATTTTAAGAATATATGTATAACAAGGACGCACTGTAGTTAGGCAATTGTATTAAAACGCAATTTCGATTGGGCTGTAATTGGGAAAAAATAAAAACTTTGCAAGAATTCATTATTGTTCTAAAATCTTTTTAAAAGATGATGATGATAATAATAATAATAGTAATAATAGGAAATCGTACTTCGTAACTTTTTATAAAATGTTTGTACCTCACTGGTTACTCTCACCGCATTTCAATTTTGCTTATTGTTAAGGATTTCACTGGTAAATATGGAGGAATAAAAAAAGGTTTTAATGTTTAATCAGCTTTGTTTTCTTGGGATCCCTGCCCGAAACTATTACTAAGGTTAAAATTTTATTACTTATGTTATTACTTAATCTTACGATGTTCTTTACCAGCAATATCAATATTCATTCACACTCCACACGTTCTCAGTTCAAAAACTAACAAAATGATGATTTATAAATGATCAATAAATTTCATTTCCCGTGTTCACCTAACTCTAAAATAGAAGAAGTTGCACGAGAGTAGCCGTAATTCAGACGTGTAGATTTCTCCAGTCACAATTCCTTTACTTGGCATTATAAATGTCATAAATATATGCAGAAACAAGAGCTGTTAATAAGATATGAAATTAGTAAGTTATAGGTTCACGAATTTCAGGAACCACGGTCGGAGATTATTCCCGTAAATGGCTCTTAATGGTATTACTCAGTTCTCATTGAATACATCGAAATACAATCCCGAACAAAAATTGAGGAGTTCATGAAGTAAAACCTCTTTTTTGATTTAATACGTGAAAATATTTCTCACCTTCAATTCCATCGGTTAATATTCTTCAGACATTCTGTATATATGACAAATAATACTTAAATATGAAAAATCAAAATACCTCTAATTAATTAAGAGATTAAGGATTTGCCTCCCTCTATTTAATCCTAGTTACGCCACTGGTATTAAAACGATCTCATCGCAAGTGGGAGATCTGGTTTCGAAACTTGATGGTGTGCTTTAATCATCAGATATAATTTAAATACTAATGAAGTTTTTGTGACGTAAACGCTTAACTGTGTGCAAATAAATAATTCCCAATCAAGGTGATATCAAGGTTACGACCCACCTCACCCCACCGCGGATCCTGTCTGGTTAATATATGTCTAGGTGAATGATCCTGAGTAGAAGAAACACTGACACTTACATCTGGAGAGCTGGTGGATGTCCAGAAGCGACACATTAACAAAGCTTATTTATTTATTCACATTCCTACGGTTTTACCGATTTAACGAGAAGTTTTGCATGCTGTATATAATAACTAGATTATAGATGATATGACCAACACTAAAGTACTAATTAAATAATAATCCAACTAATAACAGTATTAAAACAATGTACCAAATATAAAATAAGAAGAACAATATTAGACTACAATAATAATGCTATAAAGTTATAACAATATGGCAATAATAGATAACAATGCTAAGCTTAACAATTAATAATTAAATATTAAACAATAATAAATAGAAGACGTGATCAACAGGTTGTGGTTTCCCACATCAACACTTTGCAAACCTTCAAACATGTTCAATAATAAACCACACAAGACTGTATCCAGAGCACTGGATCTACCAAGACACCAGGTGGACAGCATATTGTGGCCCTTTAAAGGCACCAACAAAGTGCTAGTTAGGATACTGATTATTGGAGTTAGGAGACTTATTGGTTGGCAGAGTTCATTAAAGAGAATGGTGGTGGGTTTGGAATGAGTTCTTGCATTGTTTGTTTACACTTCCAGCAACATTCGTGAAAATGAGGATAATTAGGGGTATAAAAATTATGAAAGGATGATTCGGAAAGTAATGAAAAGATTGGGTCTGATGCCCTCAATGTAAACCGCTGATTGATTCACCTGAGTCCCACCGAAGAAAAAAGTAACTCCCAAAAGAAAACGGATTACCTGACCTTCTTCAGCTCTGGTGGTCATCTAATACCACCTAATGAAGGTCCCATGGTCACCTTTGAGAATCCTAGTCAGCTGATAAAGTAGGTGTAGACAACCACAGATCCGCGCTAAGAAACATAGTTCGTTGTTGCAAGCACAGTGCTCAGGTATTGTTACCGTAACCACTACAGCTAATTGGCAGCACAAGTCTACTTCTGTAATAAACATAGTTCGTTGCCCAATAGTTGCAAGCACAGTGTAACGTAACCACCACAGCTAATTGGCAGCACAAGTCTACTTCTGTACTCATATAGTTTCGTTGCCCAGTAGTTGCAAGCACAGTGCTCACTAATTGGCAACCGTAACCACTACAGCTAATTGGCAGTACAAATCTACTTCTGTACTAAACATAGTTCGTTGCCCAATAGTTGCAAGCACAGTGTAACGTAATCACTACAGCTAATTGGCAGCACAAGTCTACTTCTGTACTCATACAGTTTCGTTGTCCAATAGTTGCAAGCACAGTGCTCACGTATTATTGCCCTAACAGAAGCCGTCAGTGTCTGTGTTGGCATTTAGACACAACTGGCTAGCTGCCACTTGTCTAATGGATGTTGAAATAAATATGTTTCCCTTCATGAATATCACTATTCCAATCCACTACCAAGTTTCAAGTTGCAGTCTTAACAGAATTTTAGTTATAATATCAGAATTTAAATTTAACTTTCTCCATAGTGATGGATACATTTGAATTAAAATAAATGAATATCCTTATAAAACTGATTCATGTATGGGATGTTCATGTCATCGTGCAGGTGTTCTTTCATCATGCGATTTTATTTCTTCCAATTATCAAACTGATCGTCCACAAAAAATAATGCATTTGGATTAACATGGCGCTAAATTTCAGTACTTCATATTCCAAACTCATAATTAATCATTGAACACTAATTGTGTGACCCTATGTGAAGAATGTGATAAGAATTTCTCTACAGCCAAGCAAAAATTGTATGTTTAAACAAAAACTGCAAAACTCTAAAAATTGCATGAAAAGGATTGGGTTTTGAAGATAAATGTGGATCAGGTGTTTCGGTTAGGATCCGTTTTTGTGTAGTATCAAAAACGTCAAGGTCACGGCCCAGTGTTTCCCACCTCACAATAGAGGAGGGAAAAACTATTTGACGTCCAGCCGTCTTACACAACAGCCTAACAAAGACACCGAAACCTGAACTGGAGACTCATATAGTCGAGAACTGTGAATATTATTTATTTAGTAGCTGAACGGAGCAATTTAATTGATTGAATTAAAAGAGGATAATTTTAATATATACATGTATATGCCGCTTTACTTATGTTAATATTTTGTTGTTCTTCACCCTAAAAAGACAAAATCATATTAATTAATTTATAAAACCTTCAAGATTTTACACAACCCTAAATTCGTTTTACCCTACTGTTAAATTTACATATGAAATCTAACAAAACAATAGTATCCCATTTTTAAGCGTATTGATGATTCAAAACAAATTGAATTCGATATGTACAGGAAAACAAACTCATACAGATAGATTTTTCATCAATGAATCTAACCATCCACCTGCACAAACAAGGGCAATTCAATGATTTACAGATTTTCAATAAATACACCACTTTCAACAGAAAACTACAATACAGAACTAAATTAAATTAAAAATATTGATATGCTCAATGGTTTCACTACACAACTTATTGACAATATACTAAAAAATATAAAACACTAAAAAGAAGAACTAGAAAAGATAAGACAACATTAAAGCCACCTAAAGACACACAAAAATAATTTATTTCCACAACATACAACACTTTCTCGAACCAAAACTTAAAACAAAACATACAAATAAAACTGTCACAGAAGCAACAAACTAACCCAACATTTTTGAAACCCTAAAGACAAAATTCCAAATAATAATAAATTAGGAATTTATGAAATTGGATGCGATGACTGTGACAAAATGTATATTTGGCAAACAAGAAGAACAATAAAAACACTACTTTTTAATTTTAAAAAGCATTTATTACACACAATATATGGAGGAGTGGAATTCTGCTGTAGCCAAACTGCATTGAATTAGGACACATAATAATAATTAAAGATCTAAAATTAATAATGAAGAACACAACCGATTGCTTACAAATTTAAATTGCTTGGTAAACACTATACATAACCAGAAATAATGAAAAACTCATAAGCAATAAAGAAGGTCCTAATGAAATTTCCAGTATTCTTCCCTCTCAATTTATTAAAAAATCAACTGTAGTCATATATAATTTTTCATACTGGCTAAAATATTTCCAAATGTTTGTATTTGAATATTTACACCATATGTATTTTAATATTAATTGTAATAAAAATAATGTAAATATTTATTTGTGGAGTCGCTTAACAATGAAACCTTTAGTTTCGAAAGGCCTCTGCCAAAGAATAAACTATATTGGAAAAGTATTGTTTTAATAACAATTATCATTTAAAAATTTTTCCAACTGATCCAAGAGTCTAAAACGGCCTGGTCAATTATTAATAATGCATCAAACCTTTCTAAAAAACCCAACAAAATCAAAATTATCGACAACGGTACAAAAGTAGAGGATCCCTCGGTGGTTGCTGGATTATTCAGTCGTTATTACGATTCGATGACTGTGATGGGCGGAGGCACCGAGGGACCTCTCCCCCGCGTAAGAGTTTCCCGGCGGCTGATGACGTCCATGGCTTTGGCCCCTGTGAGTGGGGGGGGGGAGGTGGCTCGCGTCTTGCGGAGTCTCAAGGCGAAAAAGTCCTGTGACATCCATGGAGTATCGTCATGGTTAGTTAAACAATGATCCAAGCAATTGTTGGCACCATTGACCAAACTGATCAATTTTTAAATTGGAAACAGGCACCTTTCCAGACAAACTAAAAATCGCGAAAATCACTCCGATTTTCAAAAAGGACGATCCTTGTGTGACTAACAATTATCGTCCAATTTCTGTTTTGCCTGCCATCAGTAAAGTCTTTGAAAAAATATTTTTGGCACGACTGGAAACTTTCCTCTCAAGATTTGAAATTCTCGATCCAGAACAATATGGATTCAGAAAAAGCAGATCAACAGTCGATGCAGTCACAAACCTTGTTGAACTCGTTGTCGATGGGTTGGAGAGAAGAGAACATGTGCTCAGCATATTTCTTGACCTCTCCAAAGCCTTTGACTGCGTGCACCATGCGACACTGCTGCACCAGTTAGAGGAATGCGGCATTCGAGGTTTGCCGCACAAATGGGTCATGTCTTATCTCAGTGACAGGGTCCAGTGTGTACAGATCGAGAATGTCCTGTCAGACAAAACACAAGTAACCCAAGGTGTTCCCCAGGGATCAATTCTTGGCCCAGTTCTTTTTAATCTCTTATGTCAACGGACCGAAATCATCTATCCAGCATGGTAAAGTGATTCAGTACGCTGATGACACGACTATTTGTGTAAAGGCAAAATCAGCTGCTGAATTAGAACTCAAATCATTTCTTGATCTAAATCTTTGCATTCAACATTTCAATGAAATGAACTTGCAAGCAAAAAATTCAAAGTCAAATTTCATCAAATTTTGTTTTCAGCAGCGCAATGAACAAAACAAAATCACTGTGATGGTGGATGATGAACTCATTGAAGAAACATCTTCCACAAAGTTCCTTGGAATACATCTTGACAAGGAGTTGACTTGGAACGGTCACATTGACAGCGTTTGCTCTAGAGTTAATTCAGGCATTTATGCTTTGCGTAACCTAGCACAATTCTGCTCTCTTGAACTCTTAAGAACAGCCTATTTTGGCTTGGTCCATACTCACTTGGAGTACGGAATCAGACTTTGGGGTAGCTACTCTAAATACAAGCTGGAAAGGGTATTTAGACTTCAGAAAAGAGCTGTCAGAACCATCTTGAAATTGAAAACAAGAGAGTCGTGTGGAGAAGCATTTAGGGAGCTTAGATTATTGACTTTACCCTCCCTCTATATCTTGGAGGTCGCTCTGTACTGTAGGTCAAGGTGCACTTTGACTCAAGGCAGGGATGTTCACTCATATGATACTAGAGGTAGGGACAACTACAGAATTCAACCACACAGAAGTACAACCTTTGAACGGCTGCCATCTCAAGTTGGTGTCAAAGTAATCAATTGCCTTCCTGAATGCATCAAAAATCAAAACCTGAATCTTTTCAAGACTCGTTTAAAGCATCTTTTGGTGTCTAGTGCCTTTTACACGATTGAGGAGTTTTTTCAATACCGCTGGGACAATTAGTAACCCCCCTACCCGATATTCTGATGTTGAGAGTGTGATTGTTTGCATGATTGTTGAGAGATGTATGTATGTTTGAGGGAGCTTCAATGTGTATGAATGGCTAGGAAGAATATGACGCTTGCAACACAATTGTAAAATTGTAACAAATGCAATAAAGAATTTATTATTATTATTATTAGTCTTCAATCACGATAAACCCACTTTTGTCTACCTACTTAATCTTTTAAGGAAATAATCTACATACTCCACTTCAAGTCAAATGTATGGATTAAGTTTGTTCAAAATCGCTTAGAAGATAAATCTAACTTTTTGTTTATAGAAAAGAACTCAAATATAAAAATAAATCACTTCACAGGGTGATTTAAAATACTGTTTGACTTAATTTTCATTAAAAATCCAAAAATGAATAAATGGCTCCGACAGTGAATTGCAGTGAATAGCAGCGATGAAGGAATGAATAGCAGCAATGAAGGAAAACAGACGACCTTGATATCAGCTGATTGGATGTCATGGCGACCACCACCCGCTGGGAGGTTTTGAGGTTAGGGCTCGTTATTATTTTACTTGATAAAAATGCCGAACTGTCCCTTATACTTAATGATGACGCAGTTCTAGTTCGTTAATAGTCTTTCATAGTGCACTCAATGATTTATTCCAACTAACCGGAAATATCTCCAACAGGAGACAATTTGTAGACGGCAAATGCTTGGTTCTAACAAGTGTCTGCAGCCAGTACGAGGGAGGATACTGCGGTATATTCTGTGTCACTTTACCGCCGCAGCGGTCTGTTACATAAACACTATATCCTGTGCCAACATCGTCCTCGCAAATTTATCGTGCAACTTACAACGCGGGATCATTGTATCTCTGAACTTCTAGAATTTATTCATGAAATGCGTGTTGTATTAAACAAGGTTCATTTACTTGCCTCAAATAAGTACACAGCAAGATGTATTGTTTTTTATTTAAACTTTGGCAACTCAATAAGGGGAAATCTTCTTTTTTTGGTCTCTTATTAACTTCTAATATTGGTTGTTATTGTTGTATAAAGTTGTAATTCCCCTTAATAACTAATAACACACTTTTTCGTTGTATTTTATAGGTAATTTCTGATTTTAATATACCAGGCATTCGTATATTGTTATGACATTCTTTGGTGGGAGCAGTGCACTCTCTGTATTAAACAGGGGGTACATAAATACTTCAATTTTATACATTACTTATAGTACATATTTTAATAACTCTCCAGTATGAATAGAATAATAGTTTTTATTTATTCAACAATAGAACATATTTATTGTACATCATTTTGAATTTAAATTTTACTTATAGATCCTTGTTATTACCGTAGTTAACAGATAACTATAGGATAAACTAAACTTGTTTGTTCCTTGAGGCATATCTTTGAAAAATAGGCATCCTTTTTTACTTATGTATCATGAATAAATTTCATTTTCTGAGTTACAAAATTCATGATCCAGCGGGTCCCATATTACAGACCTAAACACAATAATATATTACATACAATTTAAATGACAAATGTAAAATAGTAAAATTTAATATTGCCACACAATTATAAAACATAATTTTATATAGTTATGTATACACATATATCTATTTAGAATCTTATTTTATTGTCCGTTCAAGAAACATGATAATGTTCACTAATTTTTCTAGACACAGGATTATATAAAAAGAACATGATAGTTTTAAATTTTTTACACCAATAATATTTAGTAAACTTATTATTAAAATTATTAAATTATTTTTATTAAAAATAAAAAAGTCGAAAGATTGCACTTTAAATTGTCCCAGTGCTAGAGATGTACTATATAGTCGACATGTACTATAAACTCAGCAGGCGCTCGCTGGTTCATAGTTAAGTCTGATCACGCTCCACAGAAGATATCAATGTCAACACTCTACAGTTACTTGTACGTGATCTCTTGGCAATGGATGGACAAAAACTTTATCCCTCTGATAATCTCACAAAAAAAGAAACTGAGAATTGAGACTTATATGCGAGAAGATCAGAACAAGAATACCTTATAACGTAGATTGGAAGTTAACGCAATACATGATACCTACGTTCAAACGTTTATTTTTGATAGTTGATCATTTTTACGCTTTAGTTGAACTGGTATCCCACACCTTGAAGGTGTGGTATTTTTACGTCAAATATCCACGCAGTAGAACAAAACAAAGCGGAATAACCAAGTTCGTTTTGAGTCATAGCCAAAAGTCCTGTAAATTAAAATCTAGGTCCAAATTAAGACTTCATAGTACACTTTGAAACTGAATACGATGCCATAATGATATTTATTATACGCCAACATTAGGGTATTCAACATGCAAAATTTCAGTTTTCTAGGAGAATATTTTCTACCAAAACTTTGGGCTATAAAACTTGAGTTTTGACCTGTCTGATTTAAGTGCAGAAGAAAGGATTTCAGTAAAAAATATTTAAATAAACTGTACAGTTATGATCACTTCCACAACATTTTGTCCAGTTGCCATCTTCCCACCACGATCTCGTAATATGTAACGTATTTGAAGGTATTCCATTTGGCTTGATTTTGTTTTCGAAGGGCCAGTTTACTATATAACCAGATATATACCAGATTACTATATAATAATAAGTAATATATCTCTTGATTTTTGTACAGCTAAAACGATATCTCCGGAGTAAAAGATTGTTGTTAATAAAAAGTAAACTGGATAAAAACTCTTATATATATATATATATATATATATATATATATATATATATATACATTACTAGGTTTATAGAAACAATCTGTCTTATATCTTAAACGACAAACACATATTTCTCATAGCTCATCCTCCTATTATAAATGACAGCGAGAATGAGTTTGCCAGACAACCTTGACATCCTAGCGTAGCGTTGTCTCTCAGTTTCCCCATATCTGACAGCTGACGGTTGTCATAGTAACCACAATCAGCTTCCACGGAACAAAATCAGGTTGCAGTCAATATCGCTGCTGTATTGTCTTCGTACAAGCCGTGTATAACATATTGCACTTTTCAAAATACGATGTTGTGCCTCTCCTTGCTTTAGGTAATTGACAAATCTTGGTTCAAATTGAAATCTGACACTTGGAATATAGAAAAATCGCAATAACCAAATAGTATACGGTTTATAAGGACAGACGCCATGAGTTTAAGGATCAATAAATTATGACTTTCTTAAATATTAATCGTTAGCGCGACTAGTATACCTTACGTACATAAATAATATTAAAATGCAATTCGTTGGTGACCACATCATTTGAGCTTGACTGATTTGGCTATTTTCATTGTAAAATGTTCATAATAATTCTAATTAATTTTTTATTGAAAGCAAAATTAGAAACGTTGTAAATATTCCGCATCTCCTTTAAAAACGGAAAGTACAAATCGTTTCGACAGGTGTGGATCGAGTACAAATAGGAATAAAATAGTATTATCTGACTTTTATGAATGGTTATACCATTAAAAACGTTATTATGTATATTAAATAAATCTCTATTTATAAAAGGCAAACTCCTCACTCACTCATCACTAATTCTCCAATTTCCTGATAATCGAGAAAGTTAAACATGCTACTTCTATGCCTGATGACTTAAATAGAAAAACTAAAGCATTTATAGGGGTTGAAATTACATTGTAACCCTAGAAAACCTATATCTGATGTTCTACTACCATGAAACTTGACATGCATGTGCTTCATGCCCTCAACGAAAAAACAAAAGATTCTTATGCATATCAATAACTCACATGAGCTTAAAAAGGGTTTCAATATTTAGAAGACTTATATTTTTGTATTTCAATTTCCCGCTATTCTAGAAAAATGCAACTGGTAGAGAAATGTAGAAAAATAAAAGTCCATGAAAATCAACCACCCATATAGAATTGCAAGCTTTAAAAATTTGTTTTTTTTTTAATTTTCATTGTCCTTAAAAGGTGACACACTCATGTATATGTCCTAAACAGACTATTAACGAAGGTTTAAGCTCTTGGCTCCAGTACACCGCTTGGGTTTATTAACTTCAGTCTGTACCGGACTACATGTAGTTCGTCAGGTATCATGATATTAACTTTGAGTGGCACTGTTAAAAGTTGTTATGTATTTTAATTCCTGAGGGATTTTTCACCTGAAAAAGAGGATATATTTCAATCCTCGAAACATACTGTTAAACTTTTTCTAACATATGACGAAGCCAAATGTCCGAAATCATATTATCCTATGAAGGATAATACGATATCGTATTAAGGATCAGTTTTATGAAAAACTGTTTCATTCTTATTCTCCAAGAATTCATAATATTGCTCTTTAAACTGACACTTCAATTATTACGATGTGGTTTAAAGCACTGAAATATCTGCCAGGGGCCATAAACTATTTTCAGGGGTGTTTATTATGCCATTTAAAAAGAATACAGCTATGTCGTATCTGATATTTCCTAGAAAATCGCTTGCCACGCCGCGGATAACTGTATTGCTATAAAACTTAATTTAATTGACAAAATTGTGAATACGTAAAGTAAAGTGGAATAATCCGTGTACATAAAACCAATGTGAACAATGAGACACGTAATATTTACAGTAGCTGGAGGAATAAAAGTAAATGTGCCAGCTATTCCCCTCATGCCAGGGGAACAATTTCTGGATAACAATTTCTGGACACAAGCGAGCACAGCGTCCTCGTAAAAATAATCATAAACGGTACGCCAAAAGCAATTTTTTGAGAGCCAATAAGATTATTGAATAGGCAGCAAGTTTTTTAAAACTAATAGGGGATACGATACTGAAACATGCATGTAAAAGCTATAAAAATATACAGTTCCAACACTGATCCAAGGGAATAACATAATAACACGAACAGAGATTGGAAAGAAAAAAGGTAAGGTCTATTTTTCTTCAAAGTCAAGGGTGAATCATATTTTTCTTCATATGATTCACAGTACAGTACTTCCATATTAAGGGCAGTAAGGGGCTAGTAGACAATCCACGCACAGGAATTGGGATGGCATATTGCCTACTTAGCGCCGTTTTCTACAGTAATGACGCAACCTGACAAAGTAGTTTTGGATTTGTTAAAATAAATCTCTTTCTTATGAATTTTGCAAGTGTAGCTCTCTAAGTATATTTATCGCAGTAAACATGGTAACACGGTAAAAGTTGACTAAGAGCACAATTATAATTGGCTGAGCATAAGCGAGGATTCTCCGAAAGGTGGATTAGCACAGTCGGTGTTTCTAACTATTTCATAATTAATATCGCGCGTAAAATATAACAAAATGAAAACAACGGTGTTTTAGTACAAATTACTTTTAAGTGTGTTCTAAAACTTATAAATGTCATATGCAATGTACAGCACGTAAAAAATAAATACTTATATAAATAAATATGTGTGTATATATATATATATATATATATATATATATTTATTTATTTATTTATTTATTTATACGTGTATTATTAAATTATTATCACACATAGCATCACCTACAAGTGCCGAGAAATATACTTGAAGAAAATTTAAACAGTAAACAGTCAGCAAATAACATCATAATATTTTGCATAAACGCTTTTCGAATTGTGCATTTTTTCATAAAAAATATTAGAATTTGATTATAAACACCAGAAAGGTGTAGTTAGTTAAAGTTTTGGATATGTATTGTTAATAATTGCCGCAATTATTTTTAAAACTATAAATAACAACGTCAAAATTAACAGTTTTATCCGAAACGAAAAGAAAGTTTATTCTAAGGTTTACATGTTTAACTACTAATATATCTTGTGTCATCCGAAGTGTTGTCCAAAAACTTTCAGAATTTGGACTCACATTGTTTGAGGCGTTTGTTTTGTCAGATCTAGTTCGAATTGGGTAACTTAAATTTTATATTATAATAACACTAAAACTAACGAAATGCAAAATAATTCATAAAGACTGTTGAAAAGAAAGGTAAACTTAAACTTGTACACTATTGATTTAGAGACTAACCACCATACGCAGAGAAACAAGAATCAAAAATGTGCACAGAGGATGTGACATTAACGCAAAGCCCATTACACTAATGCTGGATAGGGCGTAAATAAATATAACTTTTATAAGTTTTAATAAGGGGAACAATATGCAGTCTATATAGATTTTTTCAAGTTCAACAAAATTAAAAGTAATGTAATGAAGTATTCTGCTAAGTTTTACACGCATTCACTGGTTTTATATAATTTGGACATGTAGGTATACACAATTTTATTATCCTTTCGTTTTTATATTTTAATTACATTTACTAGCTCTTTCAATGTGGGTCGTAACTGACTTGATTGAATTAATAGTTTTATTTAATCAAAATTCTTGACAATTGAGTTACTGTTAAATGAAGAGGATTTCCACTACATAGATGATTTAACAAATACAACACAATTTTGATTTAAGCAATTACAAATATATATATATATATACGAGATACTGATGAGCAAGAATGGTGGTGAGTAGGAAACTGAAGGAGATTATCGATCTACGTACTACCCTGATCAGAGACAACCAAACCGGATTACTAAGCGGATTTAAGGAGCTCCGTTCGGAAAATCATATTTTAATACTAACAAGATAGGATAAAGGGAGGTAAATCGCTTGAAAATCTATCTGCTTATTTGAGCTAACTTTACACAAATGCAAAGCAATATAAGGTGTTTTATGTTTATTCTACTAGGCACAGCTGTTATACTCGTCAATCGAAATATTAATAAAACTTGTTGAATAAAATCATAATGTGAAAAGATTGTTAGACTTTTAATTTCGTAATTTGCATGCATCCAATCTGAAAAGTTAACACAATGGGGTCATATGTGAAAACTGCAATGTCGCCTTAATAATAACGTATTGGGATGACGTGATTCCATAACATTATTATATTAATAAGATCGTATCGATTCTGTTCGTATTTGAAAATAAGAATAAAATTACCAAGAAACCTAACTATAAATATAGTTAGAGTGATTTTAATTTTAATGGAAGATACTGAAAGTAAAACCCACTTTATTTGCGTTTTATTAGCTGTTGTTTCCATACCTACATTATCTTCCATTCACTTTAACCTCAAACAGATCTTAATTTCTGATTTAAATAAACATTGCTAACTAAGCGTTTAAAACTAATTTGAGCACCTTAATAAATCAAATAAATAGAAATATTTAAGTACTTTGGATTAGGCATAAATATAGTGTGCAATTATAGTAGTATTGAGTGTAAATAGTTGATATTAGTTTGAAAAAAATTCATCAGGTTGAAAATGGTCATAAATTTTGGAAAATATATTGTTCATTATCGTAACGTCATAGGCCTGTCTTACACTAAAAGTTTTCAGAATAGTTGCCATTAATCTCATATATAACCTACAATAAAAGCTGTAAAAACGTCGATTTTAAAAACTATGACAAGACATATATTTATCTGTACAATTTAAAACATTATAGACTGCGTCTGTAATTTATTGTTAGTTTGCGGTTATGCAATGATGGTTAATAAGACACTTTGAATTTATGTTACAGCCTCGTAAGAAAATTATATGCTGTTAACTTAAAACGTTTATTGGCTATGCACTGCTTTAATTCGAACACAAAAATATAAAGAGTGCTAAATAATATCGAAGCTGAAAAATATTATTGGTAGTGTCCGTTCCGAACGAGGTTTTTAGTACTATTCTAGACAGTGAACCGATATATCTGTGTCATCTTGAACACAAAACTGTATGTACTTTAACGAGTCTGATGAAAACATTGTTAACATTATCTAAAGTCTCTCGTCCTTATCCCCCCCTCACAAAACACCATGTTTTTATTTCATATTAATGGTAAAAAGTAACATAGTAACTTACACAAAATAATAAAAACAGTTATACAAACTTAATGTATGTATGCTAAAATGCAGCACTATGTTATGTTTAATAACACAATTAAGGAGGAAAAGGCTTATAAATTTGGTACAGTACAATTTTTAAACAGCATTAATGTAACAATTTTTATGTTGTTTTTAATGTAGCCCATGTCCAAATATTTGTAATAAACAATAAAACACTGTTTTAAATCAATTATTCAAATTAGATTTAATAAATTAATAAAACGGAATATAGAAGGATGTGACAAACTGTAAATCTTACGAACCAATAAAGAAGTAACTTCGTCACATCTACCACTGAGACAAAGAATAAAACGTCATATGATTGTACTCAATGTGTTTGCAACATTTGCTTATTTTGTGATTTTCACGTTATCAACATAGTTACCCAACACATCAAGTGTTTAAATCTTATTTTTACCATTTATTTTGAGTTTTTTACCTTAAAACCAATGGAGTTCTTTGGACAAAAAGGAACCTTTGTAAAAAGTTTCAGGTCTCTAGGGCTTTTCGTCCCTACAGCGAGCTACAGCGTGGAGGGATAGACAATGACACAATGTTAAGAAGACCCTGTTGAATCCTTAATAAAACATTTTGGTTTTATACTATAATGAATGTGACGATTAGACATAACTCGACGAAAACAGCGTTGTAAAAACCACTTGCCTATTTTATCCTTTACAATTTGTAATTTGTTTCTTTACAATGTTATGATACTTCTTCAGCCTTTATTCTAGACACTTCTTTCTTTTGATATACTAGCGAGTCATAATAAAAGAATGAATATCACGTATAGTTACAATCGAACGTTGAAATAATCGATCAAAACAGAGTAGCAATATAGATTGCTAGATGGTTCACCCACCCCCGATCCAAACCATCGACGTGATGCATCGCTTGTTGTGAAAGTTGATTTCTGAAATCGAGCAAAGTTAAACTTCTGAGAAAAGCCAAAAACAGTTTGATCACTTCCTACAATTGCAGAATGGTCAGACCGCGAGCTAGAGGCTGTGAGTTGAGGTTATGTCTGTCATCGATCACTTCCCGGAACGATATTTTAGGCAGAACTGACGTCAAATGAATATTCAGAATCAACCACTACTTACTAACCCACTATTGAAAAATACTTTTTACAATTCACTTTTGACTTTCGGTAATGTTTAAAACAAGAGTTTTTGTGTTGTAAATTATATAAGACAACTGTATTGAATTTATCGTTAATAATAAATAGGCTACGTCATGGTCATATCAAGAGCGTTGCGCGGGGAGGCTCTACTATTAACATTTCTAATGCGCAATGACAAAGATGGATGATTGGGATTCAACGTATTCGTGGAATTAATACAAATTTTTTATTTTAAATGTAGAACTACTTTAAAACACCTTCAGCGTTTTCTCTTTAACTCAAATCACTAGAGCGGGGGTTGCTAGCTGAACTTTAGCCAAGCCTTTTACTAGTGGGGATAGAAAATGTCATTGCTGTCTATCTTTCTGTATGCTATCTCGATATACTTGATATTGTGCGTGAAGCTTTATTTCTATATGAGGAACACAGTTCGATGATGGTGCATGTCACTCCATGTAATTTGGCTGAGCGTTAGCGAATATATTTACATTGATCTTGTGTTTAGCCCTGATTGCAATGAAAAAAGCAGACTAAATAAGTGTATAATCATATTCAATATACCCGTGTTAAAACATGCGACATGTTAACACATAACTATACCAACACATAAAACATCATATTATAGTGACTTGGTGTGTAGAATGTTATTATTTACCGATATGAAATCCAATTTAATGAACAAAAATCTGAATATATACTGAGAAATATTTCATATGTAGATTTTAAATTTTACATTAAACTTAATGTCTAAAATAATGAGCTCTATTATGCGTCATTTTCGTGTCACCTTCTTTTTTATGATTGTTTTCCCGTCTCTCTGTTTGCAGGACATCTGGAGGATGAAATGAGCTATAGATTTGAAATTTTGTATCCAACCTCAGTGAAGACTGTTACAAAACCTGGGGTGGCGTCCTTCCACTCTGTCGTACAAAGACACAAAGGAATTATGTATGAGCGTAATGGATAAAAATGTTACATTTTAAATTTTTACTTAAAATTTTCTTTTCTTAAAAAATTTTTTACTTGAGTATAAAGTTTTATTTTTACTATTTCTCTTTGACGAACTGCAAGTACGTAAGTTTATATTTCAAAATTTTCCGTTGTGGAATTAATGAGTTATTATGTTAAAGGGGGCAAGTTTAATTTCGCAGTTAGTTATTCTCATACGTTAATCTTTTGAAATCTATTAAACTAAACTACTAGAATTTTATGTTTCTCAGCACGTATTACGAATCAGTGACCAATGACTAGACCCCAAAAATATTATTTAGATTCAGAACAACGCTGATTACGATCAACATTGGAATGCTACTCAAAACTCCGAATCCCATTCCTTTATGGCCACGTAAGTTATCCTGAAGACTCCTCTCATTATCGATGACGAAACAAGTCCTACTGGCCATCTTAGCCAAAATATCCACAAACTTAGGCCTCCACTTGGCCTTTTTTAGAAGAACATTAATTTTACAACGGTCTCAGAACAATCAAAGCTGTATAAAAATTTAGAAAAGATATTAAAGTTTTAGAAATCAATTAACATAATCTAAAAGCTTAATTTATCTTACTATATTATTTGTACATTTGAATGTATTCCACATGAATTACTAATATAAAAAATAGAGCTATAGAGATAAAAATAATTATCTAAGTTAATATTATAACAAATGTAAACCAATAAAGGTTCTTTCAAATCAGTTCTAAGATAAAAGTCTCAAAAGGATCAGTATTGCAAATTGTTTGTAATTTACTTAAATTACAATTCATGTGCATATAATTCTGTAATGTCTTGTCCATCAGTACTATATACAGATGCCACCACTGTTTAACGACACCTAAGTGTTGGATCTGATAATAGAAAAAACATTCAATTGAGTTATCTTTGGAATTTGGTTTATATTAAATATATTTTGGTAAATTGTAGCAAAATTAAAGACATAATAGTTTTTTAATAGTGGAATTTGTCAAGATGGTAAACATTTTAAAATTACTGGAAATACATTTAGTTTGGACATTACGCTGGGACGCACATATCTATAGTTTGTGCAATAAGCTCAAGACAGTAATTTATTTAAAAAGGAAACTATATAAAGCGTTTTTCTTAACAAATTTATCCAACTATTAATTGTTGGAAACTAATATATCTATGCTGATCTCAGGTTATTATGTTTTCTTAAATCTTACCTTAGCTTCTTTTTGGGAAAACAATAGTATAGACTATAGACTTTTTTTTTGAAAAATAAAATGCTACATATAATATAGTCTATTTCAGTCTGAGCCTTTGGTTCACCATTTGTTTAATTCAACACTAAAGACGTTTCCAAGCGTCCTTACCTATGTTGTGTATAAGAAACATTATAGTCTCTAACATAGCCAACGTATCTTCACTTTACATACATCATTTATTACAACAACTTTATGTTATATTGGGACAAAACCAAAAGTCCACTTAAATAATTTAACAAACTTCCTCAAGAACCTTGGACTGTTAATCTGAACATATTTCAGTTAGTAGGAGGATAATTTAAATACATTTGATACAGATTATTTACCCTGAAATACTAGTTAATTAAGGTGTTATTGTTTTAAGTTTATAAGTTTATTTACTTTATTTTTAACATTCTATCAGATTTGTTTCGATTTATTTGGAATGTATGAATATAGTTTTATTTGAGCTAAATTCTGAATTTATCAATGCATATTACCTAATAACAATAAAACATACTATTCTTAATAAAAGTCAGTACATCTAGGTATGTAACTAGTGTCATTACGGAAAATGAATATCTTAATATGGTAATGACCTTTTAATACTATTAAATAACTTACTAGTTCCTAATCATTAATATTTTAAAATTATTGTTATTACTAGGCTAATATAAAAGTTTCAATTTATTTTATCGTGTTTAGAAATTATTGTACTAAGTGAGGAAGTGTCCGTAATGTACCATGTAAATTATGAAAAGTGGAGGAATGTGTTATAACAAACGTCACTAGAGTTTTGGACAAAAAGTGGTAACTTCCAGTAAACAAAGTACACATAACTTTCCACACGTGTTACTTGTACAAATAGAGAACTCGTTAAAAGATATTTCCGTTTCATAAACCAGGTTTAGAATAGAACTAAAAATATTTGAACATCAAAATCTATTAACTCACCTTCTTTGTGTATACGCACTAATAAGGATAAGCTTTCTTTTAAGGCCGACTCCCAACGCAGGGTTTCTATTCAACATGCCCAAAATTGTCAGCCAATTTGATTGTTTTTGCTTCTAAGTTTGCATCAGTACGCGAATATAAAACGCTGACATTAGCGGGAACGAACTCACTAGAACAACACACAACAATGGACTCTTGATGGCGGGCGAGCGTATCCCTTATCTCTCTTATCGTGTCCGGCCAAAACAATGCTCCAGCCGCTATTCATGAGGTGACATGTTAATCCGCAAGGTCTCTACTTCGCGTCGTTTATATTTATTTATTTATTCGTTCCGCTGAACATCGGCGTTGCCTTGGCCGCAGCATTTAAATTGGTTAAACCCTCACCAACAACATTATTATTTTCCTCCAACCTGACTGTATGTTAACCTGGCTTTGTGGTTCATCACAATAAATAAATAGAAACAATATGTGAAATTTAATGTTTGGTTTATTTTCACCTGTTTACAAAACTATGAATTTTAGTGTTTGTTTAGTGGATATACTGCTTCTTGCTTTAAAATATCTAAATCACCAGCTAACTCAGATTCCGTTATCATTTATATACACTTTTTATGTACAATCTCAACAGTAAAGATAAGTGATTTTTACAAACCTTCCACAGTTTCTAAGACTAACTCAAAGTAATATGAAGAATCAGTTATGTAATAATTTTTATTGGGTACAGAAATTTATGTTGAAAGCAATCTTTCTATTTTCCAACGATGCGCTCAAAACGGGTAATATTAGTTCTGATTCCGCTTCAACGGAGTTGCTCACTGCATTAATTTATTAACGTTAGAGAATCAAATCCCGTTTTTTTCTTTACAATATTTCACTAAATAACCGTTCAGTCTTGCATAACATTTAAAAACTTGGATGGGACTGTCAGACCAAAGTCCTGTTTATTAAACAATTAGACAGACCATGTGAATATAAACTAAGTTTAATACATAAAAGTGAATTTGTTTAGTAAATACGAGTACGTTAATTATATATTATATGTATTATTCCTCGTACACGACTGTGGTTGGAGATATACTGTATAAGGTACTGGAGTAAATGTCCTTGTTATCAGGTTACTGGAGCCAACATTGTCTTCAAGGTCACACACATTATTCCCTTGAAACATAAATATCTATCTTGACGATGACATTTTTGAAAATGAGTTTGTTCTAAAATATCTGTGATGGAATACACATATGGAACAAGACGTAATAAAATGACGTGTTTTATTTACAAATTATGAATGGTTCTATACTTCATTAACAACATTGTACTACAGTTAGACAGTTATACAATAGTTTAACATGCTGACTGCTACAGACATCTTACAGTAGGACATCGGGAGTAGCCGGATGCACTCAGTATAGATTCCTAACTTTCCTGATTATTTGGACGATTATTGGGTTGGTTCCTCATTATTGATTTCAGATAAAAACATCTCTATACACAGGGAAGCACACTATGCAATCGTCATAGCTTCGATATAACAAAATGGAACTAATATAAATACGTTATTTTCATATTATTGCTGAGTACAAAATAATGTACTCTTGATTTGTACAATCTAAGCCTACTAAGGAGCAAAACCTACTGTATCAAAATGGTTCAGTAATGGTTTAAAAATATTTTGTGTTCAAAAGAATTCTAGATTTAGGTATAAAATTAAACGTTCTTCTTTAGGGAATCCAAATACATCCTCTATTTTACAATATATTTAATATAAGTGACCCTTACTAACTAAATTACATAAAAAATTAAGCTATAAATTGAAGCCTTCAAAGAATCCAAAATACATTCTCTTCTGTCCTAAGATAAACAATCTGTTTTAATTAAATATTGTGTAACATTTACGGTTCGTATGGGAGCGCGTATTATACCTATTCTTATTTCCAATCCAAATGTGAACAAAATTTTAATAATTACAAATAATATTGTCCACCCAACCAATAAAACAAAATATTATTCATAGAAACATTTTCTTATTGTACAGTATAAAATTAAAGTGAATCTCTTCCTGAATCCGGATGAATATGGTTCAAATATAACTACTGATCCAGACCATCGGATAACTCTCTGGTCTTATTATTAGATATTTTTCGAGGTTGAAATTGAAGGCAGAAATGAGCACAACGAAGCGGAGAAGGCCTGGAATATAAATATCATGATATTGGCTCCGCTAGGCCTACTGATTGGAATCTATGATGGAAGTTGAAGATGAACGCTTAGAAACCTTGAACACAAATGTCGTGGTATTGGCTCCGCTAGGCCTACTGATTGGAATCTATGATGGAAGTTAAAGATGAACGCTTAGAAAACTTGAACACAAATGTCGTGGTATTGGCTCCACTATGCCTACTGATTGGAGGCTATGATGGGAGTCGAAGATGAACGCTTAGAAAACATGAACACAAATGTCGTGGTATTGGCTTCGCTAGGCCTACTGATTGGAATCTATGATGGAAGTTGAAGATGAACGCTTAGAAACCTTGAACACAAATGTCGTGGTATTGGCTCCACTAGGCCTACTGATTGGAATCTATGATGGAAGTTATGGAAGTTAAAGATGAACGCTTAGAAAACTTGAACACAAATGTCGTGGTATTGGCTCCACTATGCCTACTGATTGGAGGCTATGATGGGAGTCAAGTTAGAAAACAAACGAGGACAGTGATCCAGAAAAGTCGGCTTCTAAGAGAAATGAAATACATAAAATGAGTGAAGCAAAGAGAGTGGTTGTAACAATCTATCAACGACGGAGACGCTATCAAAATGTCTAGACAAGTTGTGTCGCTATTTGTTCACCCCATATTGTTAAATTTGCCACTCGGCAGGCTTCAACACCTCCTCATGTAGCCCGACCAAACACAACACGCTCAGAATATATGTGGTGGGCTATATATAAATCAGTGTTGACATCCCGTGCCCGACTGAGCTTTGCAGGGCTGTAATTGGAGACACAGGGCCCGGGACAGCACAACAATAATGTATTTTTCGCTCATGTAAAAATAGAATATTCAGAAATCCCGCTAGGCCTGTTTGCTCACTTAGGCAGGCTCACAGGTGGGGAATCCATGCAGCGTTTTTGCAACTTCCTCTCTTAAAGCCGTAAAAATGTCCATCTTGCAATTACTACGGTCCTGAAACCTTCTTTCTAATAATCGATACTTCCTTAATATGATAGATTATGTTAATACAACTGGCCCGTTCGCAGAAAGCTCTATTTGGCACAGAAACTTTGTAATTTTACGAGTTTAAAAGATTGAGAACGTCGTCAATACTATCTTCGAGTTGGTTCTCTTGTTCATGGTTAACAAATATGATGAGCTGTTTAAAATATATTTAAAATAATAAGAGTTCTTTGTTGCCAAGGTTTGATGCAATCATACCATCTGAATCTTATAAGTTACTATTACGATTTTCTTGTTGATAACATCATTAATATATGAAAATAAAAGAAGAGCTCAATAACCTCCCAGTCAAAACCTGACTGCAGTTGTCGAGATATGACAGATGGAGCCGGTATGTGTAGGAATAAGGTAAATTTAATTTAATGTGTACATAAAAATCCTGAGATAGTTACGTTTTTATAAATATACAGGGCATCCATAATTGTTCTTTAAAAATGTCACCTGATGATTTTCCAAATCAACTGAAAACGTCATGTAAATAATTATTATAGTCGTATCTCTCACAATTAATCGCCTGACCTTTTATTCTTGTTCTTTAACCATTCATATCACTCTGATTAACAACTATAGTGTCGCAACTCATTTAAATATTCATCTCTTAAAATTAAATAAAGATATTTTTATTTAAAAAAAATGCAATGACAATTTAGGACTACAATAAATTATTAGTATATAGTAAATAATAATTGAAAATAAATTTGACTACATTAAACTTGTTTCTAACCTAAATATAAAAATAATCAGAAATCAGTCTACATGGGCACACAGCTTGCAGCCTTTATGACCTAGCCTTCTGCTAAAAGTTTTAAATAAATAGTTGTACTAATTTCATGATGGCGGCCGTCAAACATTCCATGTCATAGTTTTACGAAAACCTGCCTATTAAATAACTTTGAAAGTAGTATAAAAACTAGAACATAATAATAAAACTGGAAAGAATATAAAAAATTACAAATGACTAATTGAATTTTATTCCATTTTAATTTGTTAGATTACGAAAACCTTCAGTAGAGAGTATATTGATTAAATAAAATACAAATAAGTATTATGAAACTATTTAAGTTATATGTTAAAGCAATATAAACCCATATTTTTAGATTTACGGTTCCGTTGCAGCCTCTCCTACATGTCTTTTGTAAATTGACGTCACTGACTTCCCAGGAGGTTCAAGGACAGGATTTATAGTTCGGTTTCGAAACAGTTATTTATGGAGACTGCAGCAAATAGTGACACGTAGATCTATTTCCGCGACCAGGAGACGTCTTCAACTGTCCAGCAGTGGATTTAGGACATTGACTCAACCGGATGTTCCTTCCTAGACCCTGGACTCCACGTGGAGACAGATCTTGTTACAATTCTGGAATGTTTGGATTCTCTCTGTGCGTTTTAAACTTCTTTCAACACTTAGCTAAGCAGTTGCAAGTGCCTTTTAAAAAGGAATAGATCTTGGGTCCCACATGAATATTTCTTGACAGAAATGTTGCACGGTAAAAACTTGTTCTGTACGACGATTTGTATACAGCACCACCACCCTCATTAGTTTGTATAGAAGGTACTTTGGTATTATACGGAGGCCACTATTCTTTTATTTCTTGCCGGGGACCTAAAAACCTCATTATTAGAGATAAAAGACTTTATTTAACTTACTGTGAAAACTACATGTTATTTTGACAATTGGATTTGGTTTTCTGCCTCCCAAAATGAAGCGATGTCGGTAAGAAGAAGGCCAGTCTGCACCTACTTGTTATTACGCGATATAAGTATGTTTCGATTAGGCTATCATAAATATCTTACTAGTACTGGTACTGTAGTACCAAAGTAAAAGATAACCTTTATGAGCGCTAACATGATCTGAGCTTGAATTTGGGTACGGTTTTCTTTTTTTGCCGGAAGTGCTGAGCGGCACCGAAGATCAAAATTATTTTCTTCTTAATAATTTGTTAAAAAACGAAAATTTAAAAATGACTATCTTATGATGCCACTGTGCCAAGGAAGGCAAACATGAGTAATGGTTGTGTAACATAATTGAGAGTGAGCATTATTACTAGTTAATAGGCTCATGTCTCTCAGCAAGAGTAATTTAGTAGATACCTCAGTAATCGCTAGGAGAATCCTATAATTTTATATGAAGTCTGAACCAAGAAATTATGTCTTGGATATAATGGTAGACTGCTGAATTGTAGTTTCTATTTTCACATCACGTATATTTTCTTCCCAAAGACCCAGGGATTAATGCATAATTTATATCAGGTGAATATCTTATTTATTTCTTGTTATTATGTTTGGTATTTCAACTAAAATATACTACCCTGATCCTTATTATACGCGTATTCTAAACATAATTAGAAATTAAAACATTGTCTTACCATTTGTAAATTAAAATTTTCCCCGTGATAAATCAAGTCAAAGCCAGTAATATCTTCATACAAACAGCAAATTTTCCAATTTATTTGAAAAACATAGTATTGATGTAAAATGACATCGTCGCCATTATTGATGTTTCGTACTATTTAATATACCTAATTCAAATCCTTACTTCCTCCATTTATCGCTAGAGGCATACAACTACAACTTTAAACATACCTAATTTGACAAATGTTAGCAATATCTTTTCACAGTCAGATAACAAAACGTCTTTTTCTCACGAGAATACTGTAATTCTGTGATGTATTCAATCATATTTAATGAAGTTTGGTATGGACATTAGTGTCGTTAAAAAAGGACCATTTGTGTCGCTAAGAAACTGTTTCTCTCTCAAGCTTCAGGGCTCCATCCCAATGACCTTTCAAACAATTGGTAATTTGGAAGTAATTCCAGAAAAACAGGAGATGTTCTAATTACATTAATTTATCCCAAATGTGCTTCCGGCACAATTTAAAACAGACCTATATTACACTATGTTACACTGCGGAAAAAAATACATGCGACACCGTATATAACAATCGTAGTCTGTATGTCGCTTTCAGCACAGCATCGTTCTAAACTGCAGTATGAATTACTAGACTTGTAAATTATTTCTTGTAGTTATTTTTTAGTCCTAATTGTAGAATTTTTATGTTTGAATTAACATTAACAATTTAAAGACATGTGAAATCGGCATAAAAGTATTTTTTAAAGCGGTTTGTCTGTGCCGCTGCGCGAATCACGACAACCTTGTATCCGATGTAGATGTCTGATGTGTGACCGGGGGTATTGCGGGGTTTGGGTGGGGTATGAGTCATACCCGCGGGTATTTCTGTCCAACACTCGGAGAGTGTCATCTGTCACGGGGTTTCTCATGAATTAACACCGCGGGCCCACTCTTAATTGACTTGGCAACATTCGATTTTTATTCCTTCCGGAGTTATAAGGGCAGGTCGAAATGTAATTTAATACCAATTAAACTCAAATTGCGTCCATTTTTATTTTATGGGACCCCATAAATGTAATTTTTGCATATAACCAAAGAAATTATTTAGGAAAATGTTTATATAACACTATTTTGTAGTTTTTAGTTTTCGGGCGAAACATGTTTGCAATGAATAATAGCAAGTTAAAACATGATTACCATGAGGATAAACTGATGGGATGAATCACAAAATAAAAACTGTCTCTATTTTAGAACTGATGTTGGACAAGCTATTGCGGACTTTGAAAAACGAAGTACTTCATAATTTAATTGATTATGGTCACTGACTACATTATACCATGTTATACCTTCTGAATCTGGATAATAACAAATCATGGTTTTTTTATATGACTTAGTAATACAGATGTCTGAGATTTAACAAATTCACCAGTTTAATACTCAACGAAATAATTTTAAACACTCCATATTTGAAGAATAAAAGTCATAGAATTGTTTATATTTCTAAATTACAACTAATAATTTTGATCTACGACACAAGTTAAAATATTGGTCCTTGTGGAAGACCGTACATAATCATCTCTATTTACGAAGGCATCAGCGATTTGTACAATATGACACTCTTGTTTTTCGACGAGATTAATAGTTGTGAGTATTTTACAATATGGTTAGTGGAGATCTATGTTTACTTTAACCTGAAAAACTGTTGCTATTATTAAAGCTAATAATTATATAAGTTATGTGTATATATTATTTTCCTGCTGACCTTTTGTTTAAACACAATAAAATTCTCGCCGAGCCAAGACACAGTTTATTTAATAATGAAAATTTTACTATTCTCTTCAATAGCTTACACTTGATTTATTTTTCATTATTTAAAACGAACGGACTTGAGATTCTACAGTTATTGACTATACACTTTCAATATTTTAAGTGGGAAACCATCCAATGCCATAATTTTAAGATAAATGAATTTCACATAGTAATATTCCTAGCTCACAGGAAACAACACGTTCTAGTTTATCACGTCTATCCCATTGTGATACGCGGTGTAAATAAAGTCCGGCACTGTCTTGATAGTTCCCAAAAGATTACAGGAAAAGCAATAAATCATTACCGCACCTATAATAAATCTACTTTTTTAACTTACGATTATTTTTTGTCTGTTAGGGGGGTGGCCTGCAAGGAGTTAAAAGGTAATCTTAAATTAGAGCATAGGTCAAGCAGTACATCACATTAAATGTCTCTAAACAAATAGTGTTTACGGTAGTTATTGACTCTTCATATCAAATTTTGTTCGTTTAAAATAATGTACATTTTGGGCTATGCTTACGTTCAAATTGTTGGCTGAACTCCTTATAGACCATCCTCCATTGGATGTGAAGAGTCAATAACTACCTTGAAAACTATTTCTTAAGTACCGTATTCAGTAACTAAGTTTAACTTTCACAACTTGAGCCAAGACAAAAATATTAAACCACCTAGAACAGGACCTATATTAAAATATTTCAAAATTTAAACCAGTGTAAATTTTTTAAAGAGTTAACCTTTTCAGGTCGAATTTATATTGCATTGTACTCTACTAATAGAGACCTTTAATTTTATGTACTATTCGACACATGTTCTAATTTAAGATTTCCTTCTGACTCCTTGCGGGTTATCCCCCTTACATGATACAAAATAGTAATTACTTCAAAACGTAGATTTATAGATGTAGTAATGACATGCTACGTTTTACAGCTTTATCTCTAATCGTTTGGGAATTATCAAGCCCATTTTACATCATGTACCATTCACAAATTGTATAAAACTCTTGACTTGAAGACTGTGGTTTACAGTAATTTCGCTTCCACAACGTAAAATGTTACAATAATCTTATTGGTTTATACTGTTAATACTGTGCTAAATAGAGTTCGTAGGCGAAGAAGAAGCATTAGCACGGTCACTATATATGAGGGCCTGGTCAAGTTACTATAGAAGGAAGATCACAGACTGACGGAGAGACAGTAACACCAAAAGTAAACAAACAACTAATGTAAACACAAACTTCCTCACAGTTTCGCACAAATAGCTGTCAACACTGCCTGTGGTCTTTTGTAACAATTCAATATTTACAACTAACCCTCTGTTTATCAGTATTTTTATTAACTACAAGCAAACAATGTATTATGAGCTAAACAATTGTAAACACTTGCTAGTCTCAGTTACCATATTACTCTCCAAGTCAAAATCCCGGACAATGAAATTTTAGCTTTTATATCGAATATCCTTCACATATGTAAGGTTAAACAATATATTAAATAAACACAGGAGTTACCAGCGCCTATGTTATTTATTTCCTTACTTATGTATAGCATATTTGTCTTACACCGATTAATTTGCTGGAGATTGTAACTTGCCAAAGTGAACAGGAAACATTTAGATAATTGTTCATGTTCATTAAAACATGTAAAAATTTACTTCTTCAGTCCATCAGTGCTGCTTCGTACTTCAGTTAAACCCTTATTATTCCCTTGGCTATTATTGGATATTTATCTTAACATTACCAAAACTACACCTCATTCCTAACTTATGTATTAGACCTAAAATGACACTGCACTTGTGGTTATTTAAGCGTCACACAATTTAGTAACTGCTTATAATTTGATAAATTTGTTATAGTTATTTCTTAAGACGTAATTAGTTTGAAACTCAGTTGACCAATCAAATTCAAGGCTTCAATTAGAAATTAACTAAACTCAATACCAGTAAAACATTAGGAATATAGCTTCTATCCAGAATTTACGAATTCTAACTAGTGGGCATCTTTTCGCTGTTAGTTTAATGCATTATTCGTTAATACGTTAATAAAAAAAAAGTAAAATTATTCTCATTGTTATTAATATTATTATTATAGTCATCGTTGTTATTGTCAAATATAATAATAAAGTATAGTATTAACGTATTATTATAAATATAAAACTCTTATACTACTGCCTCCTTCTAAGTGAAACCTTTAAAATTGAAACGTGGTCTATTATTTCATATAAAATATTTTCACTAGGAAAATAAAGTGATTTATTTTTACAAGCTGATCACTAACCTGTCTTGGGAGATTTATATTTTTTATTGATGCATATGTTTATATATTTTTCATACACAAGAAACATAAATTATTTAAATTTGTTATATAAAATACTAAATATATATATATTATATATATATATATATATATATATATATATATATGTATATATATTTTCTAAAATGTCTTTCCAATTACCTGAGCCACTGCATAAGATCACGGTCAGGATAGTTAAAACAGCTGATCGCTTGTCACAGACGACCGGACGCTGAGTCAGCTGATTCTGAACTATTTAATCAGCTGTTTGTTAAACAAACAACTCGCACCTGCTTGCATTACAACTAGCAATAGTCTGCCATTACATTTTTCTCGTGTGAAGCTTCTAAATATAATCAATTGCGATAGTTTTACATGTTGTTATAGTATTTAAAGATATCGTATCCGACTAAATGACTGGAATTGTTGACTAATAAATTTCACAAATACCTACTCTCTCATTAAACTCAATTCAAAGCACAAAATATCCCTCAATTACCGTTATGTAATCGATTTTTATTATGCACAACGCAAAAGAAACCCAGCGATTCTTGACCAAACAAATTAAGTCTGGATTAAGGAAAGGAGAGCCCAAACTTGATGAATAATTCAACCTGTCTAAAAGCTTTCTTGAGAAGTGAATTTTGGAGAGTTTAATAGATGCTAATGTATCAGCCATTAAACTTGTCTTTTGTTTCCTAAGTTCCGAGCAGAGTTTCATTTACCTTCTTTAAATTATTTTTCGAGTTCGTTTGATCTTATTTTAGACTACAACAATATATTTAAAACTCGAATAAAGGTGGATTAATATTTGCCCATACTCTCAATGGGTATGGAGTATAAAAAAACATGCAAAAAGGCGAGGAAAGAAATTAGGCCCCACTCGTTTTTGCGCTGTCAAGAACGAGTTAATCCAAACATCCTGTCTATGATTGAGAGGTCTGCATGATGTTGGAAGGGGGGGGATATTAATAGCCGAGACAACCCACTGGCACTCCCGCCAAATCCGTTCTATTGGCGGGAAAACATTCTACCGACATATAGGTCAGTTGCATTGGTCATTCCCAGGTGGGCTCATGGTAGTATGCCAATGGAAATTTTCCGGTAAATAAATGTATACGGTTTTCTAGGAAATATTAGAGGGCGATCAGCAAAAGAGTAGAAGTAACAGTTCTTTGTTCTTGTTTGAAGGTATAAAGAGTTGAATGGTATAGAGATGCAAATTAATAAAACCAATCAATTTGGTTATAACCAGCTGTTTAGTTTGGAAATCAACAAAAAACATATAGACTTAACAATAGCACACACAGAAAACGTAAACCACAAAGCGTCACTGGAAAACAGTCCATAGTGTCATCCTACTACCAGACCTAGAAACTACCGTTTATAACTGTGTATCGCTAAAAACAAGCCTGGATCCTCGCACTAACCTTGGCTAAGCATCTAGTTTTGGATTGCCTATAATACGAATTCAGTTTTCCCCTGAAGCTAGGAATTTCAAAAAGCAAATATGGTCCAAACTATAATGACATATGTATAATGGCATTTATATAATTTTTCTGCAAATATTTTTGCATACAATGTTAAATAGCCATGTGTAAAGTGTACAAATAAAACATTAGACACTGCGAAATTACTATCTTGAATATTTTTAAAAATGTTTAAAATAACATAAAAATGTGCTCCTTAAAAATAAAAAGATATGTACTATTAAAATGTTCCAAGAGGTTTATTAATGTGTTTGGACTCAGTTGGATGTGTTTACACTATATCTCAAAATTCTGAGAAATATTTTCGCTTTTTTGTGTTTTACGCCCTCCTTTTCTCCATAAATGCGGGGTTATTCCTAGCTGAGAAATATCATAGTTCTCTTTGCCTTAATAGTGTGATTTCACTTTTTGTTAACTCTCGTATGGTTTCATTAGTATGGTATCCAATGTTCGCCTCAGGTTTGTTGTTATTAAAGTGATATGTACCGTGGCCTGGACTACAAAAGAGTTTCCATCTACTCCTCACTGCCTAGCCACTTAAATATGAAGGATTAGTAACTGGATCTAAGTGGTTTTATATTTAGGTTTTAATATTCCCATTGGTGCAATGGTTACTAATTCAAAACTTTAACTTGCTCCGCTCTTAATTTATTTATTTTTCATATCAAAGGCAATCGTACATAATTTACAAAAAGAATGTTTACATGTACAGCGTAACAGGTGTAACACAGAGACATGGTTAATTTATATACAGATCAGGAAGGAAACATAAACCCCAACAATTAACTACGAATTCATAAATACTTATTATATATTAATTATCAAGATAACCACAACTTGCATAGTTTAGAATATCAATAGTAATAAAGAACATAATCATTTCGAGAAAATACGCACAGTACAACTTTAAACAAATCAAGTAGTATTAAAAAAGTGGCTAAATAAAATACCTTAAGCCTTTTGGTTATGTGTATTAATATAACAATTACTACAAAGAGAAATATATTTATTTGGCTTCAGAAACGTACAAAATTCTGTATATTGTAACTTATAAGACCTATGGAAATCCCATTTTGTTCAGTGAATGAGTGAGTATTAATGTAATTATAACCAAGTCATCATATTTCACTATCGTGGGCGGCCTTAGTTAATTTTTAGTTTTACTTATTTATATTAGTTTCTAGTTTGATAGGTTGAGCATATAATGTTTTCACATCTTGTGAAGACGTTAATATAAATTACCAATGACTGACGAACCTCACTTGGAATTCAATAAATTTTGGAAAGTGGCTAGAATGAAAATTTAATATCTTGCTACCGGAGGTGGGAAACTCCTAAACTCCGAGACCATCTATAGGAAGCACTCTACATTTTAAGTCTACTTGATGATTGCAAAGGTCAATAGTTCCTACAGTACCTCCTCATAGACCAAAAGGTTTAATAGGCAGAAAGGTCCAAATAGTTAAACACTTACTATAGTAAGGGACCTTTTGGAGGCTAGAAATTTTCGGAGGCCATGAGCTTCCAAAGACCTAAAAGGTCTCAATGGCAGGAAAATGGGGACAGGAATCTCTTAAAACTCTAGAAACCTCCATAAGGAGGTTGCCATAGTTTAGAAGGAAGACATAAATTATCCTGTATTTGTTTGAAAGCATATACAGATGCTCCTCACTAGTTTTCTCCAGCGGTAGAGATCATTCGTTTTAATACACAGAATAAATCCAAATACAAGCTAGTTTTAGAGGTGAAAGGCTTCTCCATTATAGGTTGATCAATTGTAGAGCAATCATACTATCAAGTATGAAACATTACCGTGGTTTCTAAAGGTTATATTGCTCTAGAGGATAAGTGCACTCAGAGACCAAAGGCTTACATGGGCCATGTGGTTTAGTGCCCAGAAATATCAAAGCTCCATATCTCTCATGAACTATGGCTGCAATCTACCTTATTTTTGTAGCATGTGCAAATATAATATATTATCAAGTGTTAAACATATCAGAGTACAAAAAGTGCCAAGAGAGAATGACTCAGCTGTACCGCCCGGAGACTGTTTTAAAAGCCACGTGTGGTCTATAATAAAAACACAACAAAACTGTTGCCAAGCTGTCGAGGTCAGAGATTCGTCAGAACTGAATATAATGAATGACAACGTAAGGGGTTTTCTACTACACATTATAAAATAGATTGATCTCGTCACTAAAAAAATGAATAAGGAAATTTATAAAGGAAAACGGAACGTCTCTATTGTGTAACAAGCAACACATAATCCCGGGTGTATAAAATATGGACTAATTATAGTTTTTGGGTATTTTTCTTTAGAGATATTTGTAGAATTTGTCCTTAAAAGATTAAACAATATAGATATTTCAAACTTGTGACTTTCGTGCTAAATACCTGCACAACAAGTTAAGACTTCTATACGTCTTCTCGAGAAATTTAAATTTAACTGTTAACTTTTCATAAACAAATGTAATACTGTATCAAGGTGGGAATATCATCATGCTCCACCATGTGTCGCGTAACAGGTTTCACCTAAGTTTCGTGCAAATTTAAAGTCTGTAGAGCTCAATTCAATCTCAGGATATCCTGCGGACAGTTAGCCTTCGCTGGCGCTCAGCCAAATCTCACGAAAGGACATGTACCCATCATCATGTATAGAAATGTATTGTCATACTACATTTAAAGTCTGTGCCTTATTCGTTATAGGAAGTGTGCGGAAATACTTCTCGATAAACAGGAAGACAGATAGATAAAAGATAAGTTTTGTCATTCCTCCAAGTGACAGGCTCCGCTAACAGTTAACAAATTTAAAATGTGTCATTGGTTTAATCATCATCCATATAAATAATGTAAACACAACTTCAAAATCTTCAGCCACTTTTCTCCGGCATGATTACAATTGCCCAACATCTCTGCTTTAAGTGACCATAATACCTCGTGAAACTGTCAATGTTTTAGATATTTTCCACTTTTACGTACTATATATTAAAAGGCGACAATGACATGCTTTAAATATGTACTACACTTAACCCAGCCGAAAGCCACAGCTCACAGAGCACTAATTCCAATTTCGAATAAGCAACTGTGGTTATAGAATTAATTTCATTATATTTCGAAAACTCTTCGTTCCAAATATCCTTCCGTAAGTGAGCGCGCAAGCGAGTGTAAACGTTTGTCGCGATGAAACGATCAAACCAGTCAAGATCAAATTTGAAATGAGGTCTTGCATTCGGTATTGCTGGTGAATACCGAACAGCTCTTTTATTTTCCAAAGTTTTAAATTACAGTTTTACTAAAAACATTATGGTTTATTAAAAACTAAAATTATCTCGATACACGACAAATATATGATTTAGTAGGCTACTTGTTGAATTTATAAGTACATAAAAAATGCCACGAATCTGCATCTAATTTGTTTTACATTCTCAAACGAAGCGTAATTAGATTTCATATTCGGTTAAAAACGCAATCGAGATGTCGCGCCGTAGAGACTATGAGGACGATGTCATAGAGTTTTCAACAATAATTAAACGGATACATTTAAAAGCCAGAGTATCAGGTCCGGATGACGAAGAAACCTTTTAAAATTGTATCACTAAGTGAGTACTCGTCCGATCTGTTCCGACGATACTTTACCAACCTCAGTTATATGGTAGGTTGATTCTCTATAATAAAATAACATTTTAGTTTAACCAACCCTTTCAAATTAAATGTTGTCAAAATGTTTTAAATTGTCATTTATCTTCAAATACTAACAAAAGATTCTTCAATCATGCTTCCATTTAGTCAACTATTAATTATTGTTCATAACTTGGAAAACTAAATTTTGAATTATTGTTTTATAAAATTAGCAATAATGCAAGTATTGAAATAATTAATTTTAATTCTTAAACAATTAGTAATAATTATTCAAGTAAAAACAACTTTATTTGCAAGAGGAAGTTCATAATAATAATAGCAATTTAAAGAGTTTAACTTCTATAAATAAATGTATGAAAAGTGTACAATATTACTTTATTTGATAACATGTTTGTTAATATAGAGAATATTTTAACAAAAGGGTGTTTTATTAGTTATACAGAAAGATATACACGCCAACATCCCTTGTAATTGTATTCAGGAACCGAAGTACTGTGTGATGTATTGAATAAAAAGAGAGGCAGTAGTGAGTGATGGTGAATGAGAGGGGAGGAGAGAGATCCGTAGACTTCCAGTGCTTAGTTTTCTGTTGTTTGTTTACAAGAGAATTGCTGCCAAATGCTAACAGCCGACAACAAACTCTCTTTGTACTAAAAGTTACGGTGGATGAGTCCATGTAAACTGTTTTACAAGTACCCTTAGGCTACTAACATTTAACTTTGGGCGCGTTTGTGAGTTTGATTCTTTTGCAAAATTGAATTTAAAAATTCAAAACTATTTTATATTATTGTTCTTTAAGTTCTAAACGACTTCAATTTGTACACAGTGAAATAAATGGATGAATTTTTGGATCGATAGTAACTTCCTTTGTTGTAAGTTTATAAAATACTCGTACTCATTTCTATTTTTCATTATCATTTTCTAAATAAATATTAAAATACCATTTACAAATTTGTAATATACGAGTATAATTAAATAATAGAAATTAGATTTATTATTATATAATTCCAAGACTAAAGAAACAAGTACTGTAGGAGTATAATATAGTACTACTATTTTATTACTATAAAATGTTTGTATTGTCTAATCAAATAAAACTTACTTTATAGTCTCATCTTTCTACTGAATCTAGGCTCACTGAGCATTCATGTCTTTCAAATAACATGCAATTATTTTAATACAACTCATCTATCAGTTTATAAGATTAAAAAACTGATTGTATTTAGTATTTCCGTTTATATTTTACTTCTAAACGTAAAAGTGGAAACAATTATGAAGAACTAATCTTTTACTCAAAATATCAAACATATTTTATTTTTAGGAATTATTTCGTGTGTTTATTTTTCATGTTTATCAAAATTAATCATACTTATTTTTGTTATGTTTTATACATAAACATTAAAATATAGATTATTAGTTTTTATGTATATAGCAAATGTTATGATACCTCATGTTGTTGTCATACCTTTTTTTTTTTTTTTTAAATTCAATTTCATGTTAATCATTTTACAGTGCTATTGTCGTTCTGGCTTTTTACATTTAACACGCAATTGACTTTTCCTGTTGGAAAATTTAATAACAAACACGCAAATAAGTGTAATTTACGTAATGTAATAATACTATAATATATTGTATTTCATATTGATATACCTAACGAAATTATCTATATGATATATTATTAATTGGTAAATATATGACACATTAAAATTAAAACTTTCAAATCTTCTCTATGAGAACACTTTGCTTTTCTATTCCACCTAACACCAATATTTATTTTGAGCCCATTCTTTCAAATTAATATTTTATAAAAAATCATCGGGAAATAGCTGGGTTTAAGGACACGCGATACCCTGTCGCTCCCTCTGTACTTACGCCTCTGAAGAATAAGTATATTTCTGAACTTTCCAGTAGAACGTTCACGTGTTGTTAAACCAGATTTGTTGTAATGTAAATCTCTAGGTTATACTGCTGTGACTGCGCGGCATGCCAATACACTGACGTGTCTCATTACTGGAGTCCGTTTTAAATGTCCTAAAATACATAGAATAAAAATAGCATGTACATGTCGGTTTACTCATACAGATTTTGAAACAAATATCATATATTAAAATTTCATCCAGGTCTAGTATCGAATATTACTCAATCTGTTTTATATGTCTATGATTTTTAAGTACAATCTTGCAGTTGTATTTTGTTTACTTTATAATGTTGATTTTATGTTTATAATAACGTACACATCTTAGTAAATTATATTTTTTCTGGAAACTATGTTTCCTATTTGTCTAACCGTAGCTCATCTTTGTGCTTTGCCTTAAGTATTAGGAACTCTAATAATCATTAGCATTCCTTCCAGAAACAACAGTCTAAAAGTTTTAATCTCTTAATACTAAAATTAGTTATTAAAAGTTTATTGGCCTTGGCATTACAATTAGTGCCAAATTCCTTCAATCGATTTATGTGTTTACTTGAATAATCATGCTGTACAACTATACATGGGGAAACATTGTAAAAATAAATGCATTCTTAAGAAATACATTTTTATTGTGTACATAAATTAGTATTATAAGCAAACTTAGGTGTCAATAATTCTTAAGTGGTTTTAGGTTAAGGCCGTGGGAAAGGCTTAACTAAATTATTTATAAAAACAAACATAAGATAAGTAATACTAGGCAATTTTTTAATCAGTCCTAAATGTTGCATAAATTAACAGCCATAAGTTTCGAACTGTTATTCAATTTGATATATCCTTCATAGAATCCATTCATGCCCACAATCATCTACAAGAATTTAGTTTAGCTTTCACGATGGGTTAGTATTCGGTTCATTATATTTCTTCCTACATCTTATTCTACTGTTCCTTGTGATTAAGGAAAGCATCAAAAAGATTAGCTACTCAGTGTGTCGAGCCATAATTGAGTGTTTAACTTTCCTCAACGCAGTTTATTGCATTCGCCACAAACCACGACTGTCTGTCGACTTTATAGAATCCCAGCTGACTTATACGACCCATACATTAACTCTTGATATATATCCTACCTAGAATAACTTGGAACACATCCACGTTCACAATCATTTAGAAGAATTAAATCTGGCATTCATCATAGCTCAGTTTTGTATTCATTCCTTTTTATTACCTGGCACAGGCTACAACTTCTACAGTGCCACTTCCAGGCGTACTAACCACCTTCTTGCGCCAAATGTGTAAAACTCTCATTCTCATAAAACCTGTGTTTTGATATTTAAGAACACAAAGTTCATTTATATTTATCCGAATCCAATCAGGTGGCCTGCTTTTTGACACTCGCTCTAAAAATAGATTAATATTTACATCACAATCAGAAGCATTAGTCTCATTTCCCACACACTCTTTAGGACGACTCACGATGAACTAACAAGCGGTGTTTGAAAATACATGTTTAAGTCCAGAAACAGATTACCTGTTATTGACCGATATACCTGCTCACAATAATAGGTTTTGGCTGTAACCTCTAACTCACACTGAGACTGCAGATTTCCATCTTTCGTTCAGTCCATCAGGGTGAAATGGATATTTTTAGCGCTGCCATCAGCACAAAGATAAAACGGTGATTGGAGAATTGAATGGAAAAATTAAATATTTTTGTATGCATATAATAGTCCTTGTTTTCATTATTTATATGAACAATGTTCTGCTGAATTCGACACGACTGTATCGCAGACCTACTAAGAATCATATACGCTGTCGAGATATGAGACTTGATCTCACCAAGAACACATTGAGGCTTTTTCAGATAATATGATAATGACCATGCAGTTATAACTGATTATGTGATACATAAGCTGAGTCAGCTGTGATGTCCTAAATCTAATTAGGTGAACGATAAGAGCGATAACAAAGAAACAAAACTCATAACCATCAATTCTTGTACAGAGGATCTATTTTAAATATCGAAAATGCTATATTAATAATACAAAGTTTATTTCTTTTTAATTATACCCTGTATGGAAAACCAGTTTAGAAGTACTTACACAAATACTGTCAGACGTACATCCATGTTTAAAATGTAAAAGACGTTTCTTTTTCAAAGACGGTTTAAAAGAAGAAGCCACATGACGAAAACGTCATATTCATTTTTTAATTACGAACACTTGGACTTTTTTATATTAATTTTTTAGGCGTTAGGTAAATGTTATTAATATTTTCATGTTTATATGTAACATATAAACATTTCCTTAAAGGAAATTCATTGCAGATTAAATGTATGCTAGATTTGTATTTTATTTGTGTATAAACATAGCGAATAAAGGATATTTTTTTAAACCTTAAACTTGTAAAGTTGTTATTTGCCATTTTTAAACGCAGAAGTATTAATTTAAAAATTGCATCAAAATGTGTTTCATTACTTTTTAAGACGTAATATGTGGCATTAGTTCAGTTAGAAATTGTAGTAAGTACAATCTGAAACAATTCGTAATACATTATAACTTACAGTATTAAAACAGTTTTTTTACTTCTCACTTAAAAGAGTTTCTCACACATAGTTTAAATTTTTTTAACGTTTATTTTTCAAAGCCGTGTAAAATGAGTTACCTTATGATTGTAAATTTTCATTTTAGTAAAACCAATCCCAAAATTTGACTTTTTTATATATTTTCAGTATATATGTTTATGTAACATGTCACTTTGAATGCCATTTGTTCAAGGTTCATATTTTGGTTTCCCTATTTTATTTTTAAATTTGTTGAAAATTAATTTGTTTCATATAGTACTCTAATTTTTGTCACTTTTTAGTCCACCATTTTGAAATGGTCAAATATTTTTGAAAACACACTTAACAGGAACGCTTCTGTTGATATAATATGGCATGTAAAGCTTTAAATATGTATCATATGTTACAGGTTTGTTTTTAAACCATTTTGAATTTCGAGCCCGGGAACTCTAGTTTTGCCACACTATGCTCCTTAAATTCAATGAAAATATATTACATAGATTTCTGGTTCGTTATTTAGGAATATTGTACTTTTTTCTATGTTATAGAGCTAATAGTTCTCTTAATATACGTTTATGATACCTTAGATGATTCACCCTATTATAATTATAAACTACGATCTGATTGAACAAAATGTTTTAATTATCATAACCAACGATATTTTATAAACTTCCTTGAGGGATTTATCATAAATCGAATCAATTATTGTCCGCACCTCTCTTAATAATCATCATCATAATAGATTGTAAAACTGACAGACTTAAAGGTCTTGTATTCAAATATTTTATAAGGTCGGAATACCGTTATAGAAACGGTTTACTAAATAAGGTTTCAGCAAGCCATCATCGTTTTCAATCTTCTAGTCCTCCGAATATGTAAACAACCTGAACTACGCTTTCATAAAGATTTTCCTTGGGCATGTACAGGATTGAATTATAAATGTGATCATTTACATTTATTTAACCTCAATTCAATGTCTGTTCCTAATTGCATATATAAATTATATAAGACTTGACATATGCTCATATTTATTTCTATAAAACTCTTAAGACTATAACAATAATACACTACTAACAATAATACACACTACAGGGAGATAACGGAATTCGTTCTAATACCGTGTCGCAGTTTCTTTGTGAGTGATACTGAAAGTCTGGTATGATATACAAAAGAGAACTTGTATTTCATCGATACTCAGATAATAGCGGAGAGAGATTATCGTGTAAATAGATTTACACGCCTAGAAGGACATCAAGTATCGGAAAACGTTCTTTGAGTCTGTTTCTTATTTCAAAAGTACTATATTAGATATAATAACACCGTATTTCCGTCTAAAAATGCAGATGCTACTTGGGTGAACGAAGGCTTAATTTCAACAACAGTTCTCTATAGGAACAATTTGAATTTCTCTTATGAATCTATATTCACAAGAACTGTGAATTTATAGCATAATTCGACACAGGAATATTTTTTTGTATTACATAGATCTAGGAATTTTAGCCTGTGCAGGTTAATGCACAGAATAAACCTAAGACTGACCCTTGAGGAACGCCAAACTAAATAAATATACTCTTGTAGATTATTGTGGGCGTGGATGGATTCCAAGTTATTCTAGGCGGTATATATATCAAGAGTCGACGTATGGGTCGTATAAGTCAGCTGGGATTCAATGAAGTCGACAGAACTAATGGTTTGTTAAAAATGTCGTAAACTATATATAGTATATACTGTATATACTTTACATTTTTGTGAGAAGTACTGGCCAAGAAATTATTTTAGGGTTTCGTGGTAAGATAATAGTTGTTATCATGAATAAAAATATGTTTAAATTAAAAGTTTGTATAATAATGTGAATAAAAATCACTGTTAAACATTATTTTAAGTGTTTGAAATACTGAAATTCACAAATTAACTTATTCTCTTCTAATACCTCTATTTTAGACAAATAGTTGTTTATATAGCTTTTATTTGTCTCTTCTAACACTTATATGACTTCCCCACATTGACTGAAAAATTTAATTTTGTTTTTTTCCCTTTATTTTCATCTCGTCCACATAATAGGGGCCAAATTGAACGGCCTGAAACTTTCAAACTTAGAGCACATTATTTTAACACCTCACGTAGTTCGCCAACAGTCGATTCTGATGATTATAGTTATTTCAGGCTAGTCATTCAAAAACACTCTGCCAGTACATGTCCATCGATGAATCTCTTTGTATATATTTTGTACTAGTTTTAATGTTTAGGTGATTAAAGTGTACGATCCAGGAGTTTATATAAAATAAGGTTTTTATGAAAACCCAATTCTAGCTATACAGATGTGTTTTTAACTTTTATACATTTTGAAATGCTATGTAACATAATTTTCTATTTAAATTGTTTTCTTGAAAATCTGTCATTCACGAGCGATTAATTTTCTTTAACTTAACGAGTTTATAAAGATATTGTTCTCGCATATAGCTGGATACGTCAAAACCTTGAGCTCGTTAAATAATTCTTGTAGAGGGTATCTTCTTGGTATTTATAATGCACCTTTTGCAGCAGTTTCTGCGAAATATATAATGATAACAATGTTTCTTACACACTAACGATGTTCTATGTAATGTAATAATACTATTATAATATTGCAACTCCCAGCTCTTACTGAAAAGCTTTGTATGGATTGTTCTAACTTAAATGGATCTACCATTCTATGGTTTAGTTTTGGTTCGTAATTTAAATTTGTTGGATAAATAATTTTGTATGTTACGATTGTGAATATTTCGATAGTTTTCTACAAATTTACGTTCTTAAGATCAATATAACCGTGGTTGAGAATTTCAGTAAATTCTAAAAATAAACATTTCTAATTATAAATAGTTCTTTCGGATTAGTCGGGAAAAGTATCTAGAGTACGTAGCAATTGAATTAATATTAATAATTCCTTTCATAAGGGATTTAAAGGTAATACATATCTTGAAAACCGTTAGAGACACAAACAAACTGTTTGTGACAAACGATTTTTAAATGTTTGAAAATATACATAAGAATTCTTTTCATTTTTTGCCTAGACCTATAAATAACGGAGGCCTTTATAATTTTTTAAAGGCCGCCATGTTAGAATAAATTAACGTACCAAGCTGGCAAGTGAACTTGGTCCAATATATATTTATAATTTCAACGTTTAACCCAATTTCAAGTTTTTTGGGACAGATATTGTTTTTACAAGCCATGTTATATAGTATGGGATTATATTTAGTGAGGTTATGTAAACATTTTCCACTACCATGACAACAAATGTAATACGCCAATATACAAACTCTAGATGAGACACAGAGACAAAAGGGCAAAGAATTAACTATGTTTCAGGAATAGAGTCCATTTAATTAAAGGACCACCGTTTACGTTTACGCTCGGTTTACCGTTTTATAAATTTTATTCTTTGCCAATGGCGCGGTGTAGCGGTCACTGTGGATATCGCGAGATAACCGAATTAAGCACCGTAGAGAGGGCTGATGCTTGGGTGGGTAACTGCTGAGCGATCCTGTCTTCGCAAGTAGTCCGCCCAGGTTAACTATTAAAGAGTACTTCACTTGGTAAAATAAGACATTACATTATTTTTACTTTAATTTTTTAGGTACACCTTGTAAACAATAATCCGTATGTGAAACAGGCCTACATTGACTTAGTTGTACACTAGAACTGCGTTCTTTAATATCTTGGTAAGATTGCCTGGTAGATGGCAAGTTCCAACCCTTGTGAAACGCCATAAAACTGTAAATTTAAATTTATTAACTGTAAGCCTATTAAAATATTGAATTTATTACTAAATTTACTCAAACTTTTTTTAAGTAATTAACGAATGGTTTTGGCGTAAAGCCACAACATCGGGACGTAATCGACGTGCTTAGCTTTGAGAACGAAGATAAACAGGCTGCTATCACCGTCATTGTCATCGTTGATTGGAAATCCGTGTCCAAACCTCCAACGAACGGCTTGAATCACTCTCAGTGTTGTTGTTCCGCATCAGTTAACCATTCGATATCTACAGTTTTAAATAAACTATAAAAATTGTTTATGATTCATTCATGTCCTTAGTTTCCAGCTACAATTGTCGTACTGTTTAAAAAAAGACTTAGTTTCAGTAAACATTGTGGTAGGGGTAGTTAAAACTGTGTAAATAGATTAAAAAACCAAACATAAAGTGGAAAGATTTTATTGCTTTCTTCTTTATTATTTATTCACAAAACATCTAGAGTTTTAATGGCGTCGTAGTTATTAACAACATTCATGTGAGTTACAAGTCATAATCGTTTCAGTTGTCTTCATGATGGTACTCTTGCAGTGAGTTTAAAGGTCTCTATGAACCCAGTCGTAGAACTTTCTCTTGAGCATCTCCCTCTGAAGTTTCTTATTTCAGCTAGTAAATGGTTTGACAATTTTGACGTAGGATAGCTTCTTCCGTATAACGAAATGTGGTGTGCAGGAATGGTGTAGCGAGATCCATGCCGGGTGCCGTAGCCGAGCAGATCGTGGTGGCGGGGCAATTACTATCAGCATTCAGCACCACTAATCGGTTGTACAGTAATACTACTGTCAGAATTCTCAATTTTTAAGGGCTGGCTCCTTGTAACTATTCCTGGGGCCAAGGTTTACAAGCGTTTTATGGCTTTTTTGTATAAACAGAACTCTTTGGAAGATACCTGCTGAGGTGCTCCCCCACGTATTAATTCCGCACCTCAGGTGGGACTCAAGAATGAGTGATATGTCAGTATTGCTGTAGTAACACCAGAAGTATGACTTGTGCGTTTCAGTATAAACTGGTAGCTATTTAGTTTTTTCATAGCAAGTCCACATGTGCAGTAGTCCATGATAAGGCGTCATCTTAATTTTTGTGTTGTTCTATACCAGTTTTATTAAACTTACATTTTCCATTCCGCATAAAAGGCTGAATACTCATAAAGTAAGATACTGAAGTGAACAATACCTATATGGAGCTGATTATGCGATTAGCTTCGAATCAGGTACAGTTAACGAGCTGGAGCTTTGTTAAAGCTTAATATCGCATACACTCTTTGTCCCTGATTTGAGGCCATTCGCGTCAGCTGGGCTTATTAAACAGTCGTAATAAATTAAAAAATGATGTGTATTTTTGTACATTAGATACCTACACTTATTTTGTAAATAAGTTATAAAAGAATATCACCGCCAGCTTGTAACGTACTAGTTTTGACTGTAAACACAAAGTTCAAAACGCTTGTGATAGAAGACCGTACAGTATCATAAGAATTGTGATTAAATACATAACGCAGAAAGGTTGCATTATGTGTGTGTGTGTGTGTGTGTGTGTGTGTGTGTGTGTGTGTGTGTGTGTGTGTGTGTGTGTGTGTGTGTGTGTGTGTGTGTGTGTGTGTGTGTGTGTGTGTGTGTGTGTGTGTGTGTGTGTGTGTGTGTGTTCACAGTTGTGTGTGTGTGTGTGTGTGTTCACAGTTCACAGTTCACAAAAATCTTTATTTACCAGAAAGTTTACAAAAAAAAATACAATTCCATGTGCTACACAAAGCACGTGTGGAAAAGGAAAACAAGTTCTTTTTTAATATATTGGCATTATATATATACATTTTACATACAGTTGGCAAAGTACATTTAAAGCCTATTCAGTCTCTTTTGGCAGAAGGTGAACTTAAATTTAAATAATTTGCATGTTTCAACGTTTTTTAGATATTATAAGTATATAAACTATTACACAAATCAAACAAAACCAAATAATAGTAAAAACTTAACAAACATAAGGACTAATTAGGCAGATTATATACATATATTCACATATATATATATATACATACCCATAAATATTATATACATATACACACATATCAGTTGTACATGATTAAATACAAAAATTAATCAACTGTTACAAATATATTAAGTTATTTAACAATAATTCCAACAATAACAGGATTTAATATAAAATATATATATACATACACATACATAACAATGTATGTGTGTGTGTGTGTGTGTGTGTGTGTGTGTGTGTGTGTGTGTGTGTGTGTGTGTGTGTGTGTGTGTGTGTGTGTGTGTGTGTGTGTGTGTGTGTGTGTGTGTGTGTGTGTGTGTGTGTGTGTGTGTGTGTGTGTGTGTGTGTGTGTGTGTGTGTGTGTGTGTGTGTGTGTGTGTGTGATTTTTCCTACATTTTACATCTACTGAGCAGTAACACTTCTATCGTATTTGAAACGCATTAAAACCAGTTTTTATTATTTTCAGTATAGCATTTCAACCAGTTATATTTATATTAATTGATGAAACTCAAAAGATTTTATTTTTATCACACAATAAATTTTATTATTTCTTTTCTTTTTTACTTTTATTATTTTCAGTATAACACATCAACCTCTTTATTTATATTTATTTATGAAACAAAAAGATTTTATTTTAATTACACAATAATTATTTATTATTGATAACGAAATAAATGCCCTATTTTAAGGTGAAAAATTTAAATTAAGGTACTGTGGCCCCCAAGGCAACCGAAGACATTGATGTCTTACAAGACTTAATTTAAAAACTCCCTATATCCCGTCCAGTGAAGGATGGTCCCTGAGAGGCTATCACAGGACAATGTGGCAGTCTATATCGGACGGCCTTATTTATACCGGGCGAGTGACGTCAAGCCCGTCCGTGACTTGTGTGAGTGGCGGCTTCAGTCATCCCGATCCGGACTTTAGTGCAGGATCCACTTCGCCGTGGTGCGAGAGGTGTGACTTACCGTAGAGTTTAATATAGAATTTTCAATAAACAACGTTATAAAGTAGGGGACACGCCTGCCCGCTTCAAGTGGGTCGTTGACCGTTTATGTCCCTGTCTCGGCATTAGAAATTTACATCATTAGAGACTAGTAGACTGCGAAATATAAATACTCGTAGCCTACACGATACAGGGAAATAGGATTCGAAGCTTTTATTTAGTATTTTTATGGGTCACTCACAAAAATCTGAAATTGCTAGTTTGCAAGTTTTTAAAATAATGTTATTAAAACGAAACAATTCCTTTTTTAGTATATTTTGCTAATTACAGAAGTGAGCTATGTGATCATAAAGAGATGTGTGGGACAACTGTGTACAACGTTATGCGGTTTCCCCAAAAGAGATTCAAAGCAGCCAGTACAACCTACACTAGTTACACCCAAAACCGATGCTGTAGGTTAAAACCCGATTACATCTGGACAACACAATTGATGCTCAAATTACTAATCACAAACTGAGAGATAATGAGAAAAAGGAATAGATTAATTGATATGTCTTGTTTACAGTGGAATATAATTAGTGGAATGGGCGGGGATCTCTTCGTATTAAAGGATTTTATCAAGCCTAAACGCAAGTAAATACCGACCTCTGCCCACTTTGACTGGTATAAGCTGAGTCTCCCCCTATTTCCAAGAAGAGGGTAGTGCCAACTATTTCTCCTGGTGCAGATTATACCATGGGATCTCAGAAGGAGGTGGCACCAATCCTCCGTCATGAATATTCTGTCACTCTTGAAGTCGCGCACAAGTCCTCCTAGGATTAAGTTGAGTGAAAAATGTTCCCACCTTCTCGTTATATTTAAATAGAGTAAGGTATAAATCGAAGTAAATTTTATAGTTATTATTTACATCAATGTTGGTTCTACGTATTTCTATTTCATTACGTATATTCGAACAGCGTGTTGGTATATACCATATATATTAAAAGCATATACACTGATTTGTCTGTTTTTTATTTCTAATTTCAATTCTGTTAACAAGTGTGCAAATATACTCGCATATTCAGGCCCCCACTCACCTAAACTGTTAGAAGAAAGTAATAAAATACTCTTACTTCGTTATACAGTTACTAATATGGGTTTCATGTACTTTTAGTTATTAGTCCCCAAATAAAACAAAAACAATTGTATCTTTTTTTAGTAGTAAATGTGTAATAAATACTTCTTCCCAAAAGCAAGCACGAAACGAACACGCATGAGATAGTTGTGATGGGCGTGGCAGGAAGGTCCAATAGAGATAGTTGGGATCAATATCAGGTTAATCGTAATTATAGAGTTTACTTCAGAGGTATTACTAGGAAGCACCTACGAGAGGTTTACTACTTGCTTTAATAAGTATACCTTAATAATTATATGTTATTCGTCACAACAGATAACATAGGAACATACTTTCATGTGCATCAGTAAGTATATAATAATAACGTACTATTGTGAAGTACGAAAACATAAAGAGGTGCTACTCAGGACGTTTTGCCATAATGTAAAGCTCAATAAATTACCAATAAAGTTCACGACATTTTCCATAAACCACGAGTTCTGCCGACTTCATTGAATCCCAACTGACTTATACGACCCATACGTCTTCTCTTGATATATATATATACTGCCTAGAATAACTTGGAATTTATCCATGTCCACAATATTATAATCTACAAGAAGTTTATTTATTTAGTTTAGCATTCCTCAAGGGTCAATCTTGGGTTCATTTCTGTTCATTAACCGGCACAGGCTGCTATTCCTAGATATATACAATACGAACCATTTTCCTGTGACAAATGATATGAAAAGACCATAGTTCTCGTCCCTATGCTGTTTCGACAGAGGAGTTCTTATTGTTGTTTGGACTACTAGATGATAGTAACCTTCGTTCACTAAAGTAACCGAAACGTCAAACTAAGGATTCAAATACACAGAAAGCGATGCGAAAGATCAAATGCAGTGACAATATAGAATAAAACAACACATATTCCATATACTCACATACATTTAGTAGTTAAGCACCGCATCGCATCACGTTGCGTCGCTGTCTGTGTATTCCTACTATAAGAATATATTATCTTCTCCTTCCGAAACAATAAGAACATAAGGACCGAAGATTTATTTATTCAAATCATATCTCAAACTGTGGCCTATATTTTCGAATTATACTAAACCATTTATAAACTACACTTAAAACAAAAGAACGATATAGCCACTCAATTAACCCAATGAAATATGAAATGATGGATTCGGGTTCCCAATAACTAATCCTGGATTTCCAATAAGATTTAGTAGGCAGTCATATCCAAGATCGTACCAAGATAAACAAAATTTAAAACTTACGTGTGCATATAGCATCATATCAATTGCAAAATTATTGGTTTCAACTAACAAAACTGATGAAGTAATTTTGAGAGAGGTAGATATGTAGAAAATATCCCAAAATTTCCACTTAAGCTGTAAAAAGATGATCAGCCCGTTCTTCAAAAGGTGATTAAATTGTTGCAATTTAATCGATTTTAACTCCGAAAACATTCTATACATTGTAAACATGTGTTTTTTTTCCTATTGGCAAGCTGGGTTCATCATGCAATGGTTACAGAAAAGCTATGATTTAACATCCTAGTCTTGTGACTGTGCTCTACGCTGCAAATTTTAATATGATATTGTGAGAACACTCATGTTTACAACAGTTAGTATTTTGAAATCGTTATAAGCTTTTCTACACGTTTTCCGAGCTGCAATCACAAGCTCGAACTTCATAGATCAAACTATACACTATTTAATACGTTTTAAAAACTGCATAAAATTGATCATACTCTACAGAGAACTAGAGTATATTTATGTTATAACATCACAATAAATTTTGAAACCCATATACAATTTTTAATAACTATTGGGATCATTTTCCTCTCAATAATGAACACTTATGATGTATATTTTTGTGAGTAATCCATGCGGGTTTTTATGTTTTTCCTTTTTTCTTTTTGGTATTCTCTGAGGGTCTTTAAACACGTCTCTTCTTTTCTTCTAATTTATTCATTCATTTGACGAATCTCATCTCACCCCTAACGTTTTCGTTTTTTAAGTCGTTTTCCTACATTGTCAATAGACAATTAATCAAACCTCTAGCCCTCGATGATTGCTAGAAAATTACTCAAATCTTTATCTTTTTCATGTTGCTGACTACTGAACAAAGACATAGGCTATTTAACATAACATATGCAATATTAGAGTTTAGTGTCTTACACTGGCTGAAATAGTACTCGAAGACAATGCGATGTGCATAATCTTCAATTGAGTACGCTGGGTAGGATACTTCATCCCAGCCAGTGTGGTTTAGTACACTTCACTAAAATTTGTTCGAATTTGAAAAATGGCCAAATGTTAAATGCTTAATATGAAAGTTATAAGAACGGCAAAGTCGTCCAATTTTACAGAAATTCAACCTGTGTTTAGAAGATGAGTCTAATTATGATAATAGGGAAGCTAACGAAATCCAAAAGTTCATGAATGGAGGTTCTATTTACAATATGCTCACTAATATTCTATAGGCTCTCCGAATAATGTAATTAGCAAGGTATTTTATTGTTGAGTGTAAAGCAGTGAGTTAGTTATACATAGAGCTTTAAGGATGAAATTGTACGTCACAAGTAGAGGGAGGGGCAGGAGGCTGTCAACTGTAATCTATTGGTGATAACAAAGCAATCGATAAGGAACGCAACAGCTTCCACCTCCCCTTCCGCGTAAGTCCTTTTTTGTTTGAAATAGGTAATTTGTAAAGGAAAGGTATATCAGTTTCTAGACTGGTCAAATGCGACACTGGAGAAACCCCCGAGATCTTATGAGAAATTTCTTGAATGTGATTGCGTCATCTAATGAAAAAAATTATTGTCACTATTAGGATTCAATTAATATGTGTTATTTTTATCTTACCAATAATTTATTGTCATTCAAAATATACATAATTGAATTTTGACGTTTTTATATCGTATAATTCTAACTAGACGTAGATCTATTGTTTGGTAGTAACTACACTCTTTTTATTGTCTGGTATTAATAAAATATTATTATATTGTCGAATTGTAATTAAATGTTGTTTATTATCTGATTGTATATAATCTATTGGTCTATCTTGAAATTTGTAACTAGACATTACTATATCCCCTATCAATTACCATTAATATTTGTGATTAAAAATCTTTTATATAAATTATTATACATTTTACTTTAAACGAAGTGCTTATTCTATCGTTTGGTTTCGAAATCGTGTATTTATCGTAAATTAAAATGGCATTTATGAAATTTATAATAAAGAACATCTTATTGGTTTAATTACAAGTTTGGAAGTAAGCTACCTACTTTCTGTGCTGACGTAAAACTGTCATAAAATTATATTCAATATAATGAGCTTTAGTCTCATGCTTACAAACGTAATCTCATTAAATCTTAAAACAAAATAATTAGCCTAACGATGTCAATGGCCCAATTATGTCGAACGCTCCGTAAAATGAGTGGGTGGGACGTCGTGTCTTAAGGAAGGTTTCTACGTTTTGACAGCATTATTGGGTGCCTAGAATGGATACATTTATATAATTACTTTATTGTGAAATATAAATTATTTGTTTTACTTTAAGAAGGATTCAAGTTTATCCTTTATCTGCATTTAATTCTCTAAGTGTCGTTAATTACCTTAGGTTTAGGATTACCTAGAATTTTCTTTTATATTACAGGGAAATCCCTGATTTTTATACGAATTAGATAATATTATTTCTCTGTGATACTCATATTAAGATTAATAAGTTTTTAATAAGAGACAGGTCACACGTGTAGGAGAGACCTTAAATTAGCCACGGTACCTTGAATAAGGTAGGCTATGTCAAATTTCATTACATGTATTATTTTACCTTTTGGAGAATATGTCTAGTATCATTTGTGTCCTGAGATATTATAGATATTATATTATATTATATTGGCATATATAGAAATTATACAAAACAATAGATTTAAAAATGGATTTATAGTTACCAGAACGTTTTAAGTAACCGGAATTTTTAAAGAACGATAATATTACATTCCTATGTTTTGTTTAGCAATTGAAAATCAAACGTCGTTAAGCAAATTCCCACAAGTAGACTGAGCCACTCATGTCTACAACCAGTTCTCGTTGTTTTAAAACGTGTTGTTCTACAATTTATGTCCTATATTTTCCATTAACATTTTTCTCTTTTATAGTTTACAGTTTAAAGATCAATGTCCATTCACTCATAAACCATAAATACGCGTACAGGCTTAACAGTTTATGAATGAAAAACTTTTTCCAAGTGAAACATTAACCATGGAATTGTCTGTAGTGAACCTCGCCGAACCACTCTTCCTCTAGTCAGATTTCGTTTGCTAGCGGACTTATCCTAGATTATGCAGAAAAGGAAAACTATCCAGATTTAAAATGTATATGTTGAAAATACAGCCTGAAACACGCTCATGAAGATTCTAAATGGTGTTCTAGGGCACATATTTAGACTATTGTCGAGAGTTTACTGACAGGTGTGGATGTTAAGTCGCAGTTAGAAACGGAACATTTAACTATGGGCTCATTTCACACGGCAAACACGTGTGTGTTTGTGTGTGTGTGTGTGTGTGTGTGTGTGTGTGTGTGTGTGTGTGTGTGTGTGTGTGTGTGTGTGTGTGTGTCATCTGTTCTTGTACTTACATGCTTACAAGCACCAATCACTGGAGGCTGTGCTATATCTGGGTTAATGGGACACCATGTATCTTGTGCGACCCTCTAAGCTTCACATAGTATTATTAACTGAGGGATTTACGCCGCAAGTGTAAATATCTCAATGCCCCAACGGTTTCACAACACCTGAGTTACTTTGACACTAGTGTTACAAGATATATTAGCGTGGCTGCACACGCCATGTCCACAAGTTCGCAACGACTCACAATTAAAAGAGATTGAGTCACTGAAAATAGATAGGAATACTGAGAAAAAGAAGCTCTACACTGCAGCGTCAATTGAAGTCTACTTTATCATTATCACCCATTATTTAGTATCACCTCTTAAATAAATGTGTCATTCATTTATATTTTATTTTATTCCTGAAAGTTCTGCATACTTATAAAGCGACCAATCTCTAAAATACTATTAAATACAAATGAAAATACAGTTTCAGTCTTCATTCTAAGGTTACTAGTTTGTTAATATTTTGAAGAGAGAAGAAATGAAGAATGTTAAAAATATTTTCGACGTGATTAACATTTTTAAATAAGTGGAATGGAAATCATCAATATCGTTTCTAACTGTTTAAAAAACAAATAACTCAAATTCCTCATAATGCCATTGTTCTTATTTTATATAATCCTTTCCCCACAACAGAGTTCTAACACCGTGTCTACGCCTACGATTTCATTGCCATTTCCCCAATTTACACCAAGCAAGTAGCAAACCTTATGAATATTTTTATAATACATGGAAATCAAGAAAAACTTAAAGTTTTTCCCTAGACTGAAGTAATGTGATAAACAGTCCCCGACTAGAGCTTATTATCATTCACACAAGAGACCCCATATAATATAATATGGGTCCCATATTGGTTTAATACACCATTAGTACCTACTTATGAAAAGAACAATCAACCTACCACTGCATTTTAAAATACCCCATAGTCGGAAGAAATGTGGATTTTCTGTGTGGTTGTTACCTTGAAATCTCAAATATCAGATGCATTATTATTTTAGATAGTTTATACAATACTAATGGTCTGACGACTCTAATAGTTGGCACTCGTACTCTTAACACTTTACAATGTTAGAAAGTCCTTTATCTTGAAACCTTGCATGAGACAATTCGTTACAAACGTATACAATGTCTTGTAAAAATGTGATCTTGGTATATTTGCAATCGGTTAGACACTATGTTTCTAAACAAATTTACTTATAATTTTCGATGGTATCATATACTTATCAACAATTTTATATTTCCTCAGCTTTATGGGTATGATTGGAGGAGAAATACAATGAAAATATGTTAACATCAAACATTGCTGTAAACAATTTGCACAGTCTACAGCTTTTTCCCGTTTTGCTTTATTATGTATAATAACTGTAATATATTATTCCTTTTCCAAACTCAAAAGGTGCCATCACGAAACTTATGAGACATCGAAAAATCATTCATACTTCAAATTTATACAACAACTTATTATTGCCGGTACAACACTTATTATTGCCGGTACAACACTTATTATTGGTGGTACAACACTTATTACCTGTTCAAGAATAATCTCCATCACTCACAGTTGCAGAGTAACAAGAAAGGATTCATTTATTAACTCTTTAATATGTGGAACTATTTCACAAACTTGTATGGTAGGACAATGTCAAACTTTATGATAATTATTTAATCGTAAAACTAGCAAAAGTGATATTTTCACGACTTTGAGGCAACGCTAAATATGTTATTTGTATGTTCTGGCTACTTTTAACATCAATAAATAAAATTAATTCGTTTTGTTCCATAACTGATTGTAAAGCGAATAAGTCTGATGCGTATATAAACCAATATGTAAAGTAAGACTTCCCAAAAAGTTGCAGGAAAAAACATAGTATTGATACAGTTTGTATACAATTGTTGTTATTGGGCAACATTCAAAACAACCATCAGAACACACAGCTGTAACAATACTCTAAAGAACGTAGTAGCGACTAAGAACTAAAATAAATAAAACATGAGGTGCAGGACACTTGAACAAATCTTAATAGTTATTTATATGTACTCATCGGGATACTCATTTTCAACAAAACAAAGCCTGATACAATCTTTTTTAATAAATAGAAATTAACATTGAAACAAAGGTAAGAATACCATTATTGCAAGAAAGACTTTCTCGCGTTATCATATACATATATTGTGATAAAATATAAAGTGTTACATGGAACCTGGTCAGCGAACAAGCCAATTGCCCTTAAATCGTAAATCGCATTAATCAAAATTAATTTGAATAGGTATATTATCAGTAACAAAGGTTTCCAACCATATTAATTTAATAATTTGGTAAAAAAATATCATTATCATAACTTTAAAAAACATTTATTATATTCAGTTTTTATTTTTTTGTACTCTACTTGAAATATGTATTCTATATACTGTACGCCATCTTATATATTATGCTGTCTGTGGGAAGGCTTCAATCTACATAGAGAGATTGAGATTATATACGTTTCCTAAACTATAGTATCATTTTAAAACGAAGTGAGCTTCGAGGCTACATATGGTTTGCGTATGTGGAACCGGTTTATTGTACGGCCTGTTGAACTTGTAGCAAAAATGAACTTTGAGGTTATGAGACATTTCAGCCTACCTGAAGAGGGGGGATCCTTGTTCGCTTTTGTTTACTTTCAGTTTACTCAGCGTCGGGAGGTGTTTGTGGATGGATCCAAAGATTCCGCCGTTCTCGCAAGGTGTCTCGACCACATCCGGTTCGGGGTCGTCGGAAGTGACCGCCAACTTGACAGCGACAGCCGTGGTCGGCGTCATTGTCGAAGATATCAGCTGATCCCATGGCGTTGTCGCCTCCCGGCACGTGGAGTACATGCCGCTACCGCGGCTCGGCACTGACTGACTGACTCGCCGCCCCCGCCACGCCGCCCCCAGCTGATACCGCCTCTGTACCGCAACATCGTTTGGTGTCAATCGCCGCAGTCAATGTGCCGATGTGGCAATTTTGTGGACCAATGTCCCGATTCAATGTAGTAAATTCCTGAGATCAATCAAGATGACTAAGCCACACTTCGTAAAATACAAAAAGAAGTATATATTATGTGTATATATACAGAACATTTGTATATATATATATATATATATATATATATGTATGTATATGTGGGAGTGCCGATGGCCGAGCGGTCTAAGACGTCTGACTACCATCAACCTTATTCTGTATCGACTCTCTCCCTTATTCTGTTTGATAAGATGATCGCACAGGTCAGTGGCCCATGAGGACGGGCAGAATAAGGCTTAAAAGGAGATCGGCTTCTCCTTTTTTCTAAAAAAGAAGGACAATATTTTATTAGGATTTAAATTCTAACATTGTAACCATCTCCTCTAGCAAGTCCCATGTCTGTGTCTATATAAAGAGTAATGTAGTAAAGAAGTAAGATTGTTTTTTGGCTTTTATATTTACTTTTAGTAGGAAAAAGATAAACTTGATGTAGTATTATGTGTATCAATACTATTTAACTTTTATTCCAAATGTAATTTTTACATTTTCGTGAAACAGTTGTTTGCAATAGTATTTTCTGAGTTGATTTGTATTTCCTCGCACTTATTTTAAAAGTCAATTTAAGTTCAATAGAATTGTTGTCTGTTTGTGGGCGTAGGATTAAGCGAGAAATGTAAATTCTGGCTCATGTGCAACCGGTTTCTGTTACACGTTGACGTTATTCCATACCAGAAGAAATGCATCATATTAATAAACAAGTTCTCGTATATTATCACAAACAAACTTATAAAAAGATAAAATCGTGATTCCTTTGGTGCCCTGACAAGAGACGTCGATACTTATTACTGGAATTTTTCTTAGCCTACTAACTTTATAATTCTAATTAATAATGCATAAATAAAGAACAAAAAGGTTAGCATATATATTGTGTGCTTTTATTTATGTATTGTCAGGTGAAATTCACTATCAAAAACATTAGTATTAAATATTGATGCTGAAAGCCTAAATATGTTTTACGGTCTAATCATTGTTCTGGTACCCAAAATAAAGACAATACTAGCAATAAAATAAAAAATGTTTGTTCAAGGCATTCCTTGATGTGGGGATTTTTAATTATCGTACGACAGCCACCGCAGCACCATTGCCAATAATTTGCTAAATTATAACAAAATTTCCCTCCACAATTCTAAACATGCAGTTTATTTTTTTAATAAAATTGTACATTTGCTTTTTCGTTCTTTTAATAGTGCACTGCAAAATTGTACCTAACTTTAAAACTGTATCGCTGTATAAAGTAGTGCAATATTAAAAACTACAAAACCCTTTAAATTAAAGACTACAGTTATCCTTCACATCAAAGGGTAAAGTATTTTGTTGTTTGATGTCCTGATTCTCGTATATGTAGAACTAACCTTATTCAGAACCAGAATTTTCGTCGCCTCCAGGCTTCTCATGTCCTTATTACTTGATTAAAAAATTTTGAAAAAGTACAGGATTAAAAGTAAGCAGTATTGTTGTATAAACTACTAGCACAAACAATATATAGAATATACAATATGTTGACTAAATTCAGATAAGATATCCTAAATTTGGGAGCCAAGTATTATTTACAAAATATTGCCAACATTAATCTTAGTGTTACTCACGTGCAATGTCTCCTGCCAAGTCTTCTTGGGAGCAAGTCCATTAATGATCGCGTCCAGTCAGTATTTGATCAATTTCTGCATCTCACACCAAACTAGATTGCTGACCGCTGCGTCTAGCTGTATTATAGGCTACCAATACTGGTCAAACTGCGGCGGTGTGCAATACGCAGCACGAAGCAGTACCAGCTACAAGCTTTAAATCTTTCGTTTTAGGCTTTCATATTAGACATCAAATTGTAAAACTTGTTTTGTAAAGAGTAACTTCGACAACATTTCCCTTTGTACAGTTTAATTCATATTTTCACCCAGAGCGGAAGGAATATTTTTTATATCCTCTGTTTTGGCTTCAGTTTGCTTCTCAAGCCCAAAATTGTGAAAACCCTTACTCTATATGCAGATGATAAAAATTATTTCCAAAATAGCTTTTTTTTCTAAGAAATTAAATTTCAGATAAGATTATTTGCATGAGATGGCATGGAAAATTCTTACAAATACAATAATGGCACGGAATTGCCAAAAGACCGTTTCCGGACTAAGATTCTGTTTGTGGCCTTCTGTTTGTGGATTCTGATTTGTTTTTTGGTATTTTATCAAACGTCAAAAAGTGTGTTAGTTAATTCAATTCAGGATTGAAACGAGTGTACTGTGCTTACAACTTTACCATAGCAGCTATAGTAAACAATTTAAAAGGACCGATAGTTCGTTGCCATCGCATTTACTGCATAGTAGTTTGTAAACGTAATACGTTCAAACTAGTTTGTTTGTAAGGTTTTGTAAGATTAAAATATTCAGTTTACGCTTGGGAGGCTAAGAGGCATGTACAGGCACAAGTTGGTATTGCTACATATAGCAAAGATCCGCCTGACACAATCTTTATTTTATCCGTGTTCTTTTATTGTTATCCTGCAAACGGTAACAGCATTTCGAGGGTAGACTCAAAAAGAACAGAGCACGCTTGTCCGTTTTATCAATAATTTACGTAAATACAACCAATTATCTGCCCACTGAAGGGCTGCAGGATTGTTGCCTATTGAAACCGTATGCAGGCTGCAGACCTGCTACCTAATCCACTACTACCTGTCTCTTCAGGAACCGCAGAGGAAGCTCTGCACGTAGAGAGACTTCTGTACTGTGGCGAGGTTGCTGATCGCAGAACAACTCCCTAAATCCACTCAAGGAGGCTGCCTTTAAAGTCAAGGTAAGAGAAATGTTGGTGATTGACAATTAGGTTAGTATTTTTATATAGTTTAAGTTTAAATGAATTAATTTCCATTAGTTTTAGATTAATGTAATTGTACTGAAAAGCTGCTTGTACATATGCTCGACTAATAAAGGCATTTTTTATTTTATTTTATTTTATCTAGACATTGCATTCTAGACATGACCTGTGGACAGACAGATAAACAATCATAAAGAAACGAAATTTCACCAAACAGAGAAAACAAACTATTGCCAGCCCCTTTATGACGCACAGATAAGTCCTTTGGAGGGACATGCACCATCATCGAATTCAATCTTGACTATGTATAAATAAGGTTTTATTCCAAATTTCAAGTGTACAGATGAACTCGTTCTCGTTACACCCTGCAGAGAGTAAGGATACGTTAATGTTCAACCAAATACTCTATTTTAACATTAACCATCATGAAATAGAATATTGCCTATGTTCAAATGAAATTACATACACAGTTATAAGTCCATAGCTTGATTTGTTTGTATATCCTGCCAAATACAGACAAACGGGTAGAAGACAGACAGACAGATATAAGAAGAGTACTTATAGCTGTAAACTAAAATAATGATAATAAAAGTGGTACTTTCCAAAGACGATTGTAGTATTGGGTATTAAAAATCACAATTATCAGGAAACAATTAGAAACAATGTTTACTCTGTTACACAAGATATGTAAGCATCTCGTTTTGTTACATCTATTCTTGTCCGCTTGCAGGAAGTCAATACGTCTCAATGTCATATCAAATGCGATGTTGTGGATGTGACGGGCGTGGGCGTTCATATATCTATACACTTTAATTGGCTGAACATAATCTAACTTGGTATGCAGCAAATAGCTCTATCGTTTGTCTGCCTTATCTTTCTTGTCCATGAATAGACCAGAGCAGTATGAAAAGTATACAACATAGTATAAAATGTGATTATTTGGACAAACCGATCACCTTTTAAACGTTATTCTTTCCCTCCTCATAGGCCACTGGCCTGTGCGAGCGTCTTATCAAACAGAATAAGGAGGAGAGTCAATACAGTACAAGTCGAAGGTACTGATAAAAAGTGTAACGGTCACAGACAGGATTTAAACATGCGATATCTCTAACTCAGATCCTAAGTTCGATGTCTTAGACCGCTCGAAAACCGGCACTCTCAAGTTACTTTGTTGGATTGGCTCCGCTTAACTTAATAAGACTTTCATCACATTAGCTTGGGTTCTTATATTAGTTTGTGGTTTAATAAACACATATTTCAATATTTTAAAAGTTGATTTAATATGCATACTAGGCCAAATTAGGATCTCTTGCGAAATTCTATGTGTTTCTTCAGTAACTTCATCAAGTCCTAAATGTCAAAAGAAACTCTACATTCATCCTCGTGTTTAATAGGAAGTTAAGAAAATACCTCAGTACACCAATAATGTCTCAAAGTACACCAATGCTGTCTCAAAGTACACCAATGCTGTCTCAAAGTACACCAATACAGTACACCAATGCTGTCTCAAAGTACACCAATGCAGTACACCAATGCTGTCTCAAAGAAAACATATTTAAGGATGCGCAAAGGGTCGGAAATCGAGTACAAGCAAGGAATTGCAGTTGTCAGATCAAGTGAAGTGTAGGGCAAGTTCAATAAAGAGTTGGAAAGCAGGTCTTCTACATCAAAGTAGACATACAGTGGTCTAGTTTTAGGAGATATATTGGCCTGAACCAGCGTGCATCACACTAGAGGGGGATAAATAATGTGTGTTAACGATATTATTTAAAATAATGCTATCTATTTTATGTTTGTTTTTTTGTAGTTGACCTTTTCTGAATAAAGAATAATTTAAATCTCATCTGTGCAGTAACATCCATTTTAATGAAACCAACAAACTTCGTAATATCTGTAATGTACAAGAATCTAAGTCTGTAACGTTATATAGATGACTAAAATTATGTCGAATAAAAAACAAACAAATACCATCCAGTTGAGTCAATCTCCCAAAATTCACTTCTGGACAGTTAAAGATATCTTGGGGTCACGGAAATAGACCAACTCACTGTTCTGTTCGCGTCTCTGTTCGTTATTAGCTGCCATCGTAAGAAATATCCACGACAAGTGTTTCGAAACGGTGAATTCCACCGGCCCTTGAACCTCAAGATGAGGTCAGTGATAGCGATTTCTTCAAAAACTTTCATTCGAAGATTTGACAGTTTCTGTATATAACTCATGAGAGCGTCACATGTGTAAACATTCCATATTTTAAACACTAGACATTGTATTCCATCATTTCCACTCCACCAGAATTTTTCTTCTAAAAATCTAATTGTGAGTTATATGTGTATTAATAATAAAATTTTTGCACTTCCAGACAGATTAAACCATATTTTATGAGAATTCCATGCATATGAGATACATAAAATTTGAACTATATTTTAATTTTCCTGTTCACACAGCGTGGAAATATTCGCAATGCAAAGAAAATATTCAACTATATCTGCATTACAATAGTGAGCCATTATACAGTAGACTGGTGTAAAATAAAACTGCCGATAAATATATCGGTTTGTACAGGTGATACGGGTTTGTACAGATAATAGTTTGTACAGATGATATCGGTAGTGTAGTCAACATTTTCAATGTGGGATCATATTTTTACTCGTCTCAAACAGTTCTTCAATATCGTAACTAGCTTCAATAGAGTATTTATTTTGTCTTTTTATGTCCTACCTATTTTATCAGTTGTCTCTTGGAAGTAAGATACGTTAGTTGCGGACGTTCTGCTGTTTAACTTGGACCTAGCCACCAACTTCTAACTCTTCCCTAACCTGGACAAACCACTATTATATCTGTAGCTTAAAGGCAGGCATCTCCGCCGTAGGATGGATTTGGAGACAAGGACCGCAAAATCAGAAACATAGGGTAGTCAATGAGGCCGTTAACCATTCAGAGATCCTGCGCCTCAACTGTGAGGACTGCAACACGTAGAGCTCCTCCAAAACAGCGGCAGGTGTATCGCGATACCCATAACCAAGTTTGCAACCCAGCGTTCTGATAAAACGTACATGGATATCTTAGAGCAGGTTGATATGGCGAATTTGGTAAAGGCACCATATGGGTGAAGCATACTCAAGTACAGGTAAAACCAAGGACCTGAAAAATCGGTGACAGAGGAGATCTGAAGTTTCTGGTTGAACGGAAGATGAAGCTTAAGAGTTACCTTTCTCTGAAAACAACATGGGCCAAGTGTTCATGCTACAAGAAGGAACAACACGCCACTCAAACAGTTCATGGTCATCTCCATTGCACATAGTTCCCAAGACACCTGATGGTTGGAGACATGTGGAGATCACCGTGCCTTAGACGTTCGGACGACTCCTGACAGATACCCAATCCACCACATACACGACTTTTCTCACCGACTTCGTAGTTGCACCATATTCTCCGTCATTGGCCTCAGCATACACTCAGATTCCAGTCAACACCTAAGACGCCCAAAAATAGCATTCACCGCTCCTTTCGGCATCTTCGAATTTCCGTAGAGTTTCGGACTTAAAACCTTTCAACGTTTCATCAACGGTCTGACACACGGACTTGTTTTCTGAATTTCGTATGTCGACAACATCCTCGATAAGTACGATGACGGGTATATTTGAACGCCTTGTTGAATATGATATCTTGGTCAACACTAAAAAGTCAGTTCTATTTTATCCTGTTGTCACATTTCTCAATTTCTGGAATATGAAGTTTCAGCAGATTGTACCATGCCTCTCGCTGACGCATTTCTGCACTGATAAACTTCACTCGTCCTTCAAATTACGTCGTTTCAGTGTTGAGCTTCTAAGATTGAGCGAAAATTCTGAACAGCAGAGTAAAAGGCGAGGAGTTCTCTTTAGTAAGCAGTCCACTCGGATTGGCGTGGTGTGAGTTTACAGGAGAAGAAAGCGAGAGCTTCACAGTCCAACACGTTGTTGAAGACAAGCACCGACAGTTACGTTTGACATATCGGCGAAGAGTCCAAAAGGCTGCTTTGGAATCTGCATGTGCGAGAAACGTGACTTCTTTGCAGGCTTCAAATGTTTGTTCAAGTTCAGGAGTCCAGGGGATACGGTTGTTCCCTTTTAGTCCAGAGAGTGCAGAGGAGCCTGGTATTTTGATGCTGAGGGTATGAAATGTCTGCAGATATTAATCTTGCCTAAGAAACATAATAGCTTTATTGAATATCACTGACAAAATTTTGACGCAATATTAACCGGAAAAAACTCATGTCTGAGTCATGACACTGGCATGGCCGTGTCATGATTAAAACGATTAACCATTTAATGGACCATAAGTGGTGAATTTCAGTCCTAATTTCTCATTAACATTTTGATTATTTACATTGAACACGTGTTGAGATGGTACAAATGTGGCAAACTATCAATAGTAAAAATCACAGCCGAGCGCTAGCTAATACCCACTGGATTCGAGTTCCAATTCCTAGTCAAAATTGTTCAGAAAAGTCCTTTTTTAGCTGGCTATATGTCAATCGGACAAATACAAAATGTGATTTTTTAGACTAAATTGTGTACCAGGAGAGATTAAAATTATATATAAAACTGTATAAAATCACCTTGTTCGTGTTTCCAAAATAATTAATGAGAACCATGTTCTATTCTCCAATTTACTTCAACTTCACTGTTCAACACTGTCAGACGAGTTATATTACCAGAAGACTAGAGAGAGAATATTAGTTCAGATGCAGCACGAATTGAAATACTTTTACATTACAGTACTAAATACAATTACAATTGTAATAGAAATTAGATATTTAAGGATAGCTTACATCAATTTACATTGTATTTTGGATACAATGACAATCACGAAATCACTTTTCAAGACCGGTGAAAATATACCTTAGCATTGAGAGGTTTCCAGAAGCTTCCAGAACCAATAGACTGTTAACAGAATATAGGTGGATTGTGAGTGAATTTACTGTCAATAGACTGTAAATATCAATCAAACTATATAAATATCATTTAATCTTCGTTACCAATGCTAAGCAGAGGGTGCAATGAATTTGGAATCAGGTGGAAGAACGTATTAAAAAGCAAGAGTAAAGGATGTCTTATTTTACCTGGCGAATTTAGTATAAGAAGCCTAACATTAACCTGAAACCAACAGCTATAAAGTGACTTCCACATCACCACCAACGGCCGAGCGGCGAGCTGCTTGCAAGGACAGGATCGCTCAGCGGTCACCCATCCAAACAGCAACCACTCTCGATGTTGCTTGATTCGGTTATCTTGGTATAACCGCTGTACCTGTTACACTGCAGCCTTCCCTTTGAAGGTTATAAATAATCGCTCTTATAGGATTTAATAGATTTTAATTCACTTAAACAATCAATAATTAAGGAAAGCTGCAATATCTCTTATCCTTCCAGTTTAAACTCAATTTTTTTCAGGAATGTTGTTTCAACAAACGTATAAGGTAAAGAAAACTATGAACTGGGTTCGTGCTAAATATATGTAACATTTTCGTTGTTATTATGAAAGAATAGTAAGAGCTTCAGAATGATACAAGCCGCAATTGTTATGCCTAGTTGCGTTTCTTATTTAGCAAACCCCATATATTACTTGCCACTTGCCACCCTCAGCTTGTGTCGTAGCCGAGGCATATTATACTTTATGTTTACTTCATTTAAATATTCAAAGCGTGGTATGGCATTTTCTTCCACAAGTCCCTCACCCACTGATAATTAAATGGCCAAACAACCCCCTACTCCTCAGAAACAATGCCTGGCTGCGCTCCTGGTGCATGATAATGTATTTGTCTGTAGTTACCTACGCTGCGCGTAATACTTCTTAAGTTTAACTTCTTTTAAATTTTAAATAAATATAATTTTGTACCCTTGCATATTTAATTTTGATTTCCGGGCTTTTCTGAAACACAAAGGTAGTAAATGTTTAATACGAGTTTAGTACATATTTGTAAGATAAATTGAATACTTTTAACACTTTACTATGCTATTTTTGGTACGTGAACTTTCTTGCACATTGTTATTCGAAACTGTTTTAAATTTTATAAACTTTGAAGGAAATTTAATTGTTAATATAAGTATAAAATGTAATAGAACGTTTATTAATGGAAGTAATGTATGTGAGTTGGTTTGTTCACTTGTTTGGTGTTAGTTCTACATTTTTATTAAAAAGCTTTGATTATTATCTATTGCATTTTCGTTAAATTTCTCAATGAGTTTCGGACAGAAAGTTTTATTTTAACGTATTAAAATTTGTTTTTTTTATTTGAAAATGGAGTTAGTAATGTCTAATTTGTATTGAGTGCAATTATTTTATGTGATAATTTTATACTGTTATTTCAAACAATGATTATTTTTACGTTAGAATCCTTTTTATCTCCAAATATGGCAACTTTTTTCATAAAAACGTAGATAGATAATAAAATAAGTCTTCTTGGTAAATAACTGTTACACTAACACTATAACTAGAGATTTACAAATTGAGAGTAGTTTATACAAGTTTATAATTTTTATGAAAGAACAAACTAAATGCATAGCTGCACTTTTAACAATAGCTTACTAATCTTATAGTTTATTAAACAAGTGAATTTAATTTCTTTCCAATTAATAAAGCTTCAAAATGTTTCAAAACATTTTCTATTATTAGAAATGTATTCTATTTTTAGGAATTTTAAATACGGTATTCTGAGAACTCAATCCACCAAGTGCCAAATCAAGATATTTCCTGTCATATAAGCCTGTTAATAAAATATGAATAATAAAATGACATATTATAAACTCTTAAATTACGCGGAGAAGCTCGCTAAATTAACATTAATTTATTACAATTGGACGCACCATTCCAATTAACAATGCGATCACGTTCCTGATAAATATGTAAATTATAACTACGCTTGGGGTTATATTGTTGGCTATCAGTATATTCGGCTTTATAACATACGCATTATCATACCGATAAAATGGTTGTATATATTGACTATTTTGAGTTAAACGTGGTTAAAATTCCGGTTAAAATTAGTACTATGCTGTTTTACAAACAAGGTAGAAGTGCAACTCACCACTCATGTTGCGTAACAGGCTTCGATGGGGGTTGCTTGCAAAATTTCAACTCTATACCCCATTTTATTCTTAAGATGTCCTAAGGACAAATAGATAGACATATAGAAAATAGTTTATATATTTTATGTTTTATCCCTTTGACAGACAAAATAGAAGTTGTGTCAATCTCCAGAGTTAGCCAAATTCCATGATTAGACTAATTCCATAGAAATCGTTTTTCTATGTAGAGATGAAGTTTCAAGCAAAACAAACACAGCAGCAAATGTTGCAATAACTTATAAACCTTTGCAGTTAAATTATTCACATCGTGTGGTGAACTTAACCATTATCCATACATGTAAGGTATTTTATATTTGGCCTTACATTTTTACTGGCATTTACCATTTCAAAGAAATTTTATGATTTCTTATATTTCACTGAAGGTTTTAATAAACAAATTCCAAAAATTGCTATCTTTGATTACGTACCAGTCTATGAGAAAATACTGTATCCAACGCTAAAATCTGTCCCTCTTGAAAAATCATGGTTGTGCTTTATCTAGCGTCAAACAGTGGTTATACATATGTTACAGACAACTAATAAACACATGTCAAATTGAGTAAACTCTGACAAGTATAAAAATATACTCATCATATAATATACAAATTTAGTTCAAAAATGAGGTAATTACTACAAGATTAAAATGAATTATAATTCTGAACAAAATATTTAGTATGGTAGCGCTATCTGTACTTTATAAAACAGAACTAGCTTTACCAAACCAACCTTTTGCCACAAAATCCTCATATGGTTGCAAAGTTTATTCTCTAGAAAGTCAAAGTTGAAAAAAAAATGTATTTACTCGTGGACAACTTAAAGATTTATCACAACGTTTCAAGCAATAACATAATGAGTTATTGTTTTCCTGGATTTCAATCAGCGAACAACTGTTTTAAAATCCAACTTAAGTATAACTGATGGTTTGATTATTGTGACCTTCATACTGCGGTTGTTGCTTATCTGTACAGCATTAAACGAACGGACAGCTGTTTTAAAATCCAACTTAAGTATAACTGATGATGGTTTGATTATTGTGACCTTCATACTGCGGTTGTTGCTTATCTGTACAGCATTAAACGAACGGACAGCTGTTTTAAAATGCAACTCAAGTATAACTGATGGTTTGATTATTGTGCCCTTCATACTGCGGTTGTTGCTTATCTGTACAGCATTAAACGAACGGACAGCTGTTTTAAAATGCAACTCAAGTATAACTGATTTGCTTATTGTCACAGTCTCTTTCATACTGTGATTGTTACTTGTCTGTACGAATTAAACGAATGGGCAACTGATTTATAAAGGGAAATAAAATAGATTCTCAAGTTATTATGGTTGAAATACAAATTTCGTATGCTTTGTGCCCGTCACAATGATTATAATAAAGAAAATAATTTTAAACCACTTTGCACAACTATGGAGGTAATGTTTTGACACCGCAATCGTTATTAAAGTTGATTCGTAAATAACGGAGAAATTGTGTTTAAAAATATCGCCGTAGTTTATTACAGATCCGTAATCTGCTTTCATTAAGCTTCAAAATACCGAGCTATTCATATGACCCTCTGATATGATTATAAACCTAAGATACTAATTTTGGATTTCTCGGAAAGAATAATGTTATAGTGTAGAGGAGAGCATTCCTCAGATCAAGAAAATGTAATAAATACAACTGATTTTACTCTTGTTGGCCTGAGAAATAGAAATGAAGATCTTTTTAAATGTAGCCTATGAATAATAACACTATATTAGCCTACATAATATAACACTTTATCATGGCATAGTAGGTATCATTGCAGGTTTTTCCTCGATTCTTTGTTGTTTATTAGTATATCACCCATACTCTAATTAATAAAATTGTAATTATAAGTATGTTGTAGTATATTAATAAATGCATAGTTTTATTGCAGTTAATATTGGACATGCGTAATAAAGAGGTAGGGGAGGGTTACGCACCTCCTCCACAAGCCGTGTGGAGTCAAGAGTTTACGTTTGAAATCAGGACAGAGCGAAATCTGTTTCTGGAATATTATTTAGTCTTCCCAGAGAGGACATCTGAGAATAAACCCTTTGTGAAATGTTCAAAGAAAATGAGCAACACAGCTGGACTAAAACTGTTCCATGAGTAACACCTGGACCACACTGGTATACTTTAAACATCATGTGATTTAGCATCAAAGAGGGTTGTCTTACTTTAAATAAGCGTGATTCTTCTGTATTGATTATAAATATGACTTTCTTCAGCTCTCTGATTTCAAAATTACTTATTTTCCTACAAACTTTGAGATTGTAGAGAAAATCAAGTATTACACTCTCAATCAACATTTTATATGAATAAAATGGTCAAGATATAAAATGATCTATGTGCAGACACTTGGGTCTATTTGCTTTTTATAACATTATTATAAAATTTTCCCTACACTAATTGATTTTATACTAACGATCCTACTACTTTTATACTAACAGACGTTTCAGTAACACTACCTATTTATTCGATAAAGAAGAATAAACAACTACGCCTTTCTTAAATTTTCAGCAAAAACATTAAAATAGGAATGTTATGTGCGTTCTAAGGTTTTGTGTCATCGACCTTTACATAACACCCAAAGTGGCGCAACCGGTTTTCAGTCGGGTTTAATTTATGAAACGTTAATCACAGACCATTAATATATGTTTTATAACCACAGAAAAAATACAATAAAATGATTGATTATTCCACGAGGAAATAATTGTAGCCATTTGCAGAGGTAGTTGTAAGCAATTGTAGTAGTAATTGTAGGCTTCGTAGTAGTAATGGTAGGTATTTGTATTATTAGTAATTTTAGATGTTTGATGGAGTAATTTTAGGTTTTGTAGTAATAATTTTGTAGGCATTTGTAGTAATAATTGTAGGCATTTGTAGTAGTAATTGTAGGCTTTTATAGTAGTAATTATAGACTTTGTATTAGTAGTTGTAGAGAATTGTTGGCTTCGTAGTAGTAATGGTAGGCTTCGCAATGGTAATTGTGAACATTTGTAGTAGTAAATGTATTTTTCGTAGTAGTAATTGAAGGCATTTGAAGTAGTAATTGTAGGCATTTTAGTAGTAATTGTATACATTTGTAATAATAAAAGGAAGCATCTTGAAATCATAATTACAGAAAAATGGCTAGAATAATGCTTTGTTGGTTATAAAAATAACAAATTGTAAGGTACTGTTTGATTTTAAAGCCCTTCCTAAGATATTTTTCGTAGTTAAAAGGCTTTAAAAAACAATCAAAAATTTAGGTCCAAAATCTAGTAAGAATATAAATCTCATGCCATCACTCAAAATACGAGGGAATGTACGAAATTTGTGAGTTGCTCCTCAATAACTTGGAAATTTGGACGAACAAACTTGTAGTAATGGAAAACTTAATTCATTTCTACGTTTTTGTGATCTGCTAATCTAACTACTACAGTTTGATAATTTAAACAACTATCGGTACATCGTTTCTACAGCTTTTGTATCTCTGAAAGGAACTTCAAATTGAACTCGTCCTGGAATTTCGTGTCATCTCCGATCCAGCATCAAATAATATGATTTCAAGTTTTTTGTTTAGTAGAGTTTAAATTAAAATGACTATACATATTATTATTTCTTTGGTTTGGTATTTTATGTTTATCTTTGTATGTATACATGATATTACTTTTCCTCCAAACTCCAGCTATCCTTTCTTTAAAATAATTGTTTTAATTTTTTCGTAATGGTAATGTTTCAATATATTGAAATTTATCAATCGCAGATTTTGTGATGTGTCTGATGAAGGTATCTTGGATATCGAAAGGCCTCACAATAAAATGTATTAAATATTGGTTTTGTATTTTAATGTAATTTAATCGCAACATTCACAAATTGTGGGATTTTTATTTCGGTTAGGGGGCTACTGACAGAGGGCACCACTTTCTCTGAATTGTTTGGAAATTGCACTAAAATTGTATAGTCACTGTACATTTTGAAAGTTATTTATTTCAACTAATTTTAAATAAAATGTTATTACCAGTTACTTTGCTTTGATAGGAGGGCTGGAGTCAAAAAGTACCTTCGTGTTAAAGTTATCGGTTTACTAAATGTATATAATTCAGTGAAAACTCTTCCACCTTCTTTTTAGGTATGACCAAGGGAGCGTGAAAGACCAATTCCGTCATTGTTCAATTTATTACTTTGTTTTTCTAAAACTCTTAACATAGTTTTACTTACCTTTAGACCATTTAGACCCAACTTCATATTTTTAGTGATTTCTTTAACTGTGATACAAATTATTCGACAGGTGTCTAAATTTATAAAACCATCTAAATTATTAAAATATCAATGTTGGGTCTATAAATTAAACATAACAGTACACTTACTATGCGGAAAACTTCAAATCTTGGATTTTGTAGTTTTTAAAGAAATGTGGACTTTACGAAAGAAGTAAATTAATTTTCAGAAAACGGAATAAAAAATGTATCTTATGATTATGTCTAATTACAGCAAGCTAGGTACATACTGTAGGCCAAATACTTCGTCTTCACCACGGTTCATCTTTTTCCCTAGCTTGTCTTGCTGTTTGGACCTTGCTTCTGCTGCTTCTTCTGATTTATAAAGCAAAATGGCCATTTCACGTAGAGCTCTCACTAATGTTCACATAAACCAAGCCCAAGTTTTATATATCTAGCTTCTATATCTCATAAGAATTTCCGCGTAGCTACCGAAGTGACAGGATATTCCGGACGGGTAAGAGACAAGATCTAGGCCACCTTCCGTTGAGACTCCATATTACAGCCACCATGAGGAGAGATGGTGAGCATTATCTCAATCATGCAATCTTGGAAGAAGAGGAGGCTTTCCCTGTTTCAACCTTTACAAGTCAAAGCGGACAGGGGATTGCATTCACATACGTTTAGGCTTGCACAAATCTTAGACACTTAGGAAGCCCTACACACTACAAGTCATCCTCAGCAGTATACTAGACCTATCGATCAACGATTCGCCTCAATAGATCAGCCTTTGCGATTAGTATTGTGCCACTCCAGGATATTAATCGAATAGCCCTCATAATTAACATTTACACTGGATTAGTAACACATATTTTTTACTTCATCCACCGTGAGTTCAACAGGCAGACTTTAGCCTGTCAAACATAAACCATCCTGGAGATTGCATATTGTATTAATAACAAAAACATTATGTTTCGGAGATTCCCCTAACCTCAAAAAACTGGTTATCTCAATACTCATAAACTAGAGTTAAAGTTTGGAAGGTTATTGGTAAACCTACATTACAAAGTCTGTCACAAATAAATTAAATCATGTATTTATTAGTTATCATGTCATATAGTTTTCAGCTTTGCGAAAGAAATGCTTCTCGACTATAAGATACTGATGATCGGTAGTATTAACTTCAGCCCAAGTGTTAGTGATGATCTCCAGCAAAGTAGCTATATCATGCAGCCCAAGGCAAGTTCCGCCTCACTGAGTCTTCAATTGTTGGAGCTGAGAATTTAAACCCTCAATAAAAGCAACAAGGCCATTACTCAATAACTTTCTTTTCGATTATGACCGAGTTGACAATATTCCCAGATATCATGTGAAACAAACATAACATCACCTTTGAATATATTTGTCTGAGTTTTAGCGAAGCCTATCTCTCGTGGGGTTATAAAAATTAATTTCTGTATGTATGCCTATCCGCACGATATCTCCTAATCGAAAATGGCCTATAGGCCTATAGATAGATGTCGAAAAAGGTTTTATATGTAGACTTTAAGTTTTGCATGAAACTTCATTTCTATAAGAATGAGTTCTATGATGCGTCATTGTTGTGTCATCTTCTTTTTTGTATGACTATTTGTCACTCTATCTGTTCGCTAGACATCTCGCCTGTTAAGTGACACGTTGTATGACATTATAATTTACTTTTCGCTAAAGGTGAAGGTAATTTGTACCTTTATTTTTCAGATATTTTTTACATGTTTGTTGCCCTCTAAAGTTCCTGTTATCACTAATATTCAGGTTTTTTCCGGTTGAACCCCAACAATTAGATTTTAAAAACATCTCGGTCTTTCCACGGAGTGTCATTTTCGGTCAACCGAAGATGTTAAATATTTTGGTTTAACATCTGGTTAAAATATTTCGAGAATGTAATTTCCTAAGCAATATTTCGACGCGGAGTGAACCGAAAGACCGATACTGTTACTAATGACATCAGCCACTTAATCCTAAGATTCCTGCTATCCTTTCTAGATTCTCCCATCCTCGACAATGCAAATAAAATTTATACTAATGCAGGGGCGCACCGACGGGGAGGCGAACCCCCCCCCCCCAGAGCATTTTATATTAAAATAATCGATCACTTACTAGTGTGTTTTCGACTACAAATAAAATTTATGATTGAACTTTTAAACCAGTCAATCAAATCTATAAATTCACACTTTATAACAATTTTAATTTACGAAGTACACTGCGATGCACATATAATAATTCGATTTTGTTCTTAAAGTGAGGTTAGTTCTTACTATTTATTCTAGCTTCTACCTGTACCCGGTACCTTCAGTAACCGAGTACAAACTGTATTCGTTATGATTTAAAATTATACGTTACAGAGTGCTTTTAAAATAGTGCAGGTACATGTTCCAGTTACTGTTACTGCTAAGCCCGTCCGAGTACGTTTTGTTACAGATAGGTTTTTCAGTGAAATAAAATTTTCCTCCAATAGGCAATACATTATTCACTGATATGTTTTCCTTAGTTTCAGAAGTGTGTACTCTAAGAATTGTCTTTCAAGGTGGACTCTTGCTACTTTGCATTATCAAATGGCATTTATAGACATTTATTTTGAAGGAGATGACACTTTAGGTGGTTTAGGAACTATAAAATACCCTCTAAAAATAGGGACCACGGGGATCTCTCCGGGAAACCTTTTCAGCTGTTAAGGCCTCATAAATGTGTTCTAGCTAAAAACCAACTACTGAGTGTAATATTAATTTTGGTCTTTTAAAATTTCGGAGGGGGATAACTTGAGTCCCCTCATTCACAAATATACGCCTATACGTATTATTATGCTTAGTAAAATTAATCTTTTTGTTCTGTGCTGTTTAATCATGTAAGCCAAGTATGGCATTTTTTTTTTTTTTTTCAAAAAGGAGAGGCCGATCCCCTTTTAAGCCTTATTCTGTCCGCCCTCATGGCCTGTGCGAGGATCTTATCAAACAGAATAAGGGGGAGAGTCATACAGTACGTGGTCAATGGTACTGATAAAAAGTGCAATGGTCACAGACAGGATTTGAACCTGCGTTATCTCTAACTCAGAGCCAAAGTCCAACGACTTAGACCACTCGTCCATCGGCACTCCCAATTAAAAATTAAAAAAAATAAATACGTAATTGAAAAGGTTGTCATATTAATGACGTCTGCATAAGACAAGATCTCTTTTACATTATACTTTTTATAATATTAAAGTATGTTACATCTCAAAGATATTTAGAATTTATTTTCTAAACTTTTATTCAAAGTATAAAAAGCATACTTCGTCCACAACAGGCGGGTACATTGACTTCCTACTTATACGCAATGTTCAGCCGATGTACCAATTAAACCAAGTAACTTTTGTACATAACATTGGAGATTATGGTAGAAAGCTCCTGCTTAGTTTCAAAAATCGTATATGTTCAGAGTTTAATAGCTGATTGCTCCTAGCGCTGAATACTGAAAATAAATCTGTAGGTACTTATTACTTGAACTTTCAAACATGTTCAAATGTTTTTATGAACATTCTTTAACGCACTCAACAAAATGTTGGATTATATATGTATACTTGTATACTACCAGTTACCCGAGGATTCGCACACAATTTCGTAGGCTTTGCACGTGTATAATCACTTCTGACTGAATTATACACGTGGTTGAGTGAATTAACTTCCGACTTCAATGTTGAGTTTGCCATGTTGCCACGGCCAAGAAAATCTGTCAATGAGTGTCTATTAATGGCCATTATAATTTATTCAGGTCGTAGTATTTTTTTATGTTCCATAGTTGATTTTTCGTTGTTACCCTATCAAAAAAATACATATCACAGATCAGAGAAGACTACTTTTGTCAAAAGACAACTAAGATAAGTCTAATTATGTGGCAATAATTAAATGCACACAGTGAAAAGGTTAGACTACTTTGTTTTTATAACCGCACTGCTACCAGTTATCCGTAGCTTTCCACGCAATTTAGTAGGCGTTGCACGTGTTCTAGTGAATTATATTTCCGACGCCAATGTCGAGTATACCTTCTTACAACGATGAAGAAAATATAAATTTTCGCATTATACAAACTGTTCTCTACTTTATATGATTAAAATATTGATATAACATACCTATGAACCTTCTTTAGTTCATAACAAAGACGACAGTAAAAACCGTACCAAAATCCGTTGAGTAGATTAAAAAATATCGATGCACGAACAGACCAATACAAAAAGCGACTTTTTTATACTAAGTATTGATATAAATGAATACAGCTAGTGTTCACGTAAGCGTTACCATTTTATAACAGTAACAAAATATATATTTCAGTTGTTATCTTACTTTAGCGACGTTTAGCTATCTCTATAATCTTCATTGTAAGATGCATATAATATTGTAAGGGATAGAGTATTTTCACTTAGTTATTGTCATTCTCGTTTTGTAGATAGTGGCAGTAAGGGAATTATATTACTGTTGGTATTGTTACTTATCCTAGTTAATGAGAAATGTATCTACCGGTCTGGATCTTATTTGGTAATGATAGAAGATAGATTGGATGATATTTACATCGCGTATAGTTAGCCCACTACAACTTCCAATTAACTATATGCAAATGTTCTTCGTTCGAAGTTTTTTTTGACGATGGAAATATTGCGAAGGAAACGTTATTTTTTCGGACATTTGCCATCGTTCAGTGATACAAAATATCGTGTATATTAGAATTAGTCATCGACACACCATTGAAATTAACTGAGGGTACTAGCATGCCAATAACCGTTGACATATAATTGACAACTGTTGGCATTACCGTCAACTGTATTTTTTTGCACACCAATAAACAACCTCTTAACCAATCTCTAGTTTTTAAGAAAGGGTCTATAGTATTACGATTGTCTCGCTGCAAGACGACTCTTGCTTTTTCCCATACTTTTCTGTAACAACGTTTTTGTTGTAAATTTTAGTTAGTTGAGCGGAACACATGACCGGGTTAAGTCGTGCGCTTCGTGATAGTAAATTGAATTTGCGATGCCTCTTGGCAACAGAGTGAACACAGTGATGGTAGAGGCGGTAAGTCTGGCATGTTTACTTTTAGACTTCTGCTTCTGTCCAACCAACAGCTCAGGTTCAGCGCCGCCGTAGTCTTCCTGCGCCCGTCCGTCTGCCCAATCCCTGGTATGTTATAATTTATTTGTTTAAATATTTATATTATTAGGGTTTAATAATTAATAATCAAATAATCATTATTCTTCTGAGGAAAACACAACTAAAGAATTAAAAATAAAAGGTAGATAAGATGGTGGAAATGTTAACAGTTGACTGCCTAAAAAGGGTTTGTATAGAATTATGCTACTTATACCAACGTCACGTTATAGCTTAAGGTCAGGCGCACGGGGCGGTACATCTGGCTCGGATCCTCCGTCGGGGCTCCTATGAGTTCGACTCGGTATTTATGGGTGGATGGGTTTTTGGCAACGCAGCTCACTTCACAAAAGTTACTGGCAGAGGGATAAGAGACGCGGTAAAAAGGAATGCATCTATCAAGCTAAACTCGAAAATTTAATTGGTTTGACAAAAGGGCAAATCAAGACAATGCACTTGGTTTAGAGATGTCGTTTCCAAATGTATATTCAAAAAGATTCCGAGATAGGAACCGCGACCTACGCCCTAAGTCATATCATGGACAAATCCAACCGCACACTACCCGAGGAGCGTCCAGCAGACACTATGCCGAACCATCGTCACATCACGCGATGACAAACGTCCAATGGGAAACGATTACCTGATTTTAACGGCTGGGTTCAGAGTAAAACTTAACCCAGCTTATTGATTCCTGGACAGGAAATACAAATGCCGAATAAATTATTCTAAGAAATTAATCTAAATTTTACTTCAATAAACCATAATTGTAAATGTTACACAGCAAGCTTAGTATTTGGCGTTGAGATCTAAAACTAGAAATATTTAGTTCGTGCCATCCCTCAGTGGGTGTACCCACTAATGTAAAGTCCATGCGGAGACTACAATGCACAAGAAACTTAGCTGTACTTTTTCAATTGCATGATTGTTTATGCCTACAGTGGCCAGTAGAATTTACAATGGACAAAGCACAAACTAATGTGTCATTAATTTAATCTAGGCAAGCCAACAGAGGTCCAGGAGCGGCACATCACTATTCGCAAATGCCGAGATATTGAAGTAAAGGGTTGATCAATAGGTTTAGTTTAGTCCGGAGGATGAGTCTCTGGGTGGGGCTTTCTTAGTGTTACAAATTTTTGGAAACCTAAACGTGAGCGAGAGCTTTTCCCATGTCCTCTTTGGCAGAATAGAGCTAGACTCTCCTTCTTCTAAGAGACATAACTGATATAGTGTCGACTATCCCTCCTCACGGTTCATGTAACAAGGGATTTCATCAGAGCAGGAGGTGGCCACCACCCCCACTCTAAATATGCTGTTTCTGTTAGAGCAACGCGGTCCTTATTGGACTAAGTGCAATAAATAAAATCTGCAGATATAATGTGGGGGAGTACAGGAAATTAGTATTTAATAAAGGATATACCAGTTGAACAGATAAACTGCTAACATACATACAGAAGAACAATGTTGATAGCCCCTTGAATTATAAGCTTCGCTAACGCTCAACCAACAAATATCTGAACATAGCCGTTGCCAATGTTACGATTACACGAAATATTTGCAAATCGGATCTCCGATATTTCCTCCGCACCTTATTCCGAATGCCCAAATAACAAATCTAAATTTCTTCAATATAATGATAATTATTCTTGACACATTCTCAAACAGATAACTCGGAAGAACCATCTGCAGCCTGACAGTACATCTATAAGGATGATTTTCATTCATCGAAACTGAAGGGTTGTAGAAAACTGTATCGTTTTGAACACACTCTGTTAGGAATTTTGATTTGTTATCTAATAGATACTATCTCTGGGAATCTATTTTCTTTCGTTATCAGTAGTGCGGGTCAACGCCGTATAGTTCTGACATAGTCCACAATGATAGCTGTCCATCTGAAATTTTGGTTCGTTCCATAATAAGTACTATTTAGAAAAAATATCGTTCTTCGTAAACAGTACAAACAGATTTTTGGTAAACCCAAACATTATCAAATGGTTAATGCATTAACAATTTCAACCAAACTTAAAAAAATAAAAGCAGTTTTTAAAGCAAACGTTAAAAAAGACTTTCTCCCTTTCTTGGAACTGCTGTTCTAGCTGTGTTTTGACGGATAGTTAAAAATCACGTTTCTGCTTAAATCTAACCTGATAACTGTGATAGAGTCTCTGATTGCGTTGTGAGTCCTAATAACTGCCGTTATTTCTGGACTCGCCACATCTGAACAGGCATTAAATTTGTCCTCTGCATTGTAACAGGACCAGCGTAAAGAGCTAAAAATGAGAATTACTGAACTCCAACCAAGCACTTCACCTAGATTGGTTGTACAAGGCGTACCCCACAATATCTTTTTACAAACACTAACTCACTGTTTGCTCACAATCTGACTCCAATCTAACCGAAAAATTAGGTCGTTGATATAAAGTGTGATGTATTTCTACTGTCTGTGTTATTATTTTGCAATATATATTTCATAAATCATTCCCGAAGAAAGCTAAAGCTAAAAAGAAGTGTTGTAATGTACCGCAGAGGTTCCCCGATCTTCAAAATGAACCTGATTTGTAGCCTTCACACTCGAAGTGGAAATCGCGCGCGCTCTTAGATAAAATAAAAGAGATTTTTGATCAGTTAAAGTCAGTATAACAACACTGGTTAGTCACACGTTTATAAAATGAAAACAAGTTGTGGTTTGTCTCTATTTTCAAATCTGCAATTAATCATAACACTCCTGCTAGTATAGCTGTTTTCAAATGCTTCCATAGAGTTCTCAGTGAATTAACTAATAAAAACACACACACGTACATTTCAGCCAGTTTTGGGTAATTTTGAGTCAGATTGAGGGTAGTATGACGGCTTACTGTTGGTTACACTGGGAACGCAGTAGTCTGTGACGAGCTCAAGTCCTTCAGAGACAGTCACACTTGTCACAGTCAGTAAACAGTACAACTCTGTCACACAACAATTGTTAGTGAAATATTGCCATGAAATAACACAATCACATGTTATTTATTGTGTATAAGTGATGTACTAATCTAAGATTCTTTTAATCGTCTAAATTTTAAACCAGATGTGATACATAAACAGTGCTCGGCTTACAAACAAGAACATGTATGTAAAATCACTGTAGTCCAATCAGACATACCTAACCTAAAACAACCTGGAACAATGACAACGTCTTGTTCCAAAACAATAGTATTGATTTTACAAGTAAAATTATTGATAATAGGCACTACAAATAATATAGCAGACTCGGTTTTTTATATCGAAATTATCAAATGATATTTAAATATTATACCAATCGATATAATCAACCAATAATAATTCATTTGGAAAGTAACTAAATCATCTGCACAAATTTTTACACACGTTTTTATATTCTAAACGTAATTTGTTCTATAAGTGACTTCTTTAAAATAAAAAAGATAGTTAACTTTAGAAAACTATAACACTTAAAGATGAAGGACTGGTCAGCTGCCAATTCACTCTGCCTTAACCCTTTCAGGGCCAGGACCAAATTAAATATGAGATGTTGCAAAATTTTTTCACATATATCCCCTTGTGACTAGTCAAAAGTGCCAGGCTAAAATTGACGATTTTGCAGTCTCTTAGATTAAAATTTATAACTTTTCATAAACATTAGAGAATGACCTAAAAGTTGCACCAAATTACTCGTATAGATATATACTATCAACAAAAAAATATATAGATGTAGTTTTAAGTAATTTAAAATTTAAAAAAATAATGTTTTAATGGATTACATAAAAAAATTTTTTTTTTTTTTTGTAAATAACTAAAAAAGGAAAAATAATTTTACTGTAGGAAGCTATGTTATTATATTGTACATTTATAAAGGAACAACCATACAAAATTTTGTGTTATTTCTCTCATAAATAAATATTTTATGACACATTTTGTATAAATTCGCATAATTGTACTTCGCAACAAGTGATAAAGCAACTGACTCTTACACTGCAAGAAACTTAAAATAAATATTCACATTATGGATGTACCGGTAAACAGATGATTGTAGGATCCATAAGCAGTTTCAATACAGTTAAAAACACTATTTAGGCTACCAAGAAATATTTACACAATTTTATTTGAAATTTATTTACACTTTTTCTATTTACAAATATGCTACTTACAATTTCACTCCCGTGAGATCGCAAATTGTCAGTCATTGTAACTACTACACACAATAGCTAAGCAGGTAACACTACTAATATTTACAACCACTAAATAAAATAATGAAGAAGAATCCAGCATACAATAGTACGATTACACTAAAGCATAAAGAATTAACAACAATAGATCGATTCACCTGATAATGTCACGTGACAATTACGAAATAAAAATGCATAGACCTCCAAAATAAAAATTATATTCATATTAACTATCTACAAATATAGCAGGGAATAAAAAAACATAAAACTTTAATCATTTGACGTCGTATTTATTTAAGAAAACGACGAATATCAAGGCGGCAATATATTGCCGCCTGGCGCTTTTCGTGTATGGCACTTTTCAGACACGATCTATGGCGGCAATATATTGCCGCCTGGCCCGGAAAGGGTTAATAAAAATAAAACCCAGACTTTAGAATTTTGTTTAAAACCGTCTAGACAACAGAACGTTGACTACGTTAAATTCTTAGGAGCCATTCTTCAGAGTAAAATCAAATGGGATAAACATGTTGAAATGTTGTGCAATAAAGTGTCTAAAGGGTATTTTTATATTAGGCTAAGATAAATTGTAACTACAAACATCATCACTACTGTCTACTACTATGCCTACCTTCATAGTTTATCTTATGGAATTATTGTGTGGGGCAATGATTGTAACACACACAAAATTATTAATTTTACAAAAACGTGCTATTAAGATTATAGCTAATGTAAACATAAAGACTCACTGTAAACCTTTATTTAAAAAGTATGGCAAAAAGAAATTTACATGCCCTACCTACAAATAGATCTGTTCATAATCATATGACTAGAAACTCAAATTCTCTTAGAATATCTCAATGTAGTCTTAAAACCACTTTAAATTGTTTTGCTAAAACAGGCATTGAACTGAACTCTACCTTCCTTCTAATCTTAAATCTCTTGAAATTAATTGTTTAAAGAAAAGTGTTAAAAAGCTATTGATTCATATCACCCCATATGACATCAGTGATTATTATGCTATAATTTGATAGACACTTGTTATTAGGCCTAAGCAATGTATATCATAGATGATAGTTCATGCTGAATTTGTTTGTTTCAACACGGCTCTGTTACTACGTTTTCTTTATTATTTAAATTTCTTTTTTCCTATTACATGTCTTAATTTTATCGTTTGATTAATGGTTATGGTTTCTTTATTATTTCTGACATTGTGTAATTGTTTGAACTATTTCTATTACTTTGCAACATGTGAATTCAATTTAGTATTTTAGATACGTTGATATCAATTGATAGTTATGTTGTTTGGAAAAAAAGTATCGATGATTGTAATAAGCGATATAAAAAATGGGTTGTGAGTATACTCTGGCCCTAGCCTACATTAAATGTTGATATTGGTCAAATATCAATATTAGGCCTTTGTTTATTTTCGTTACTTTAGTTTATCCATCTGTACACCCCTGTTCTGAGGGCATTTAATAGATCAAAGTGCCAAACACCACTAAGGTTGGCCACTAAGGTTCAATACATTTACAGAAAGGACTACAGTTTATTATGTGGTCCAGTAAAGAATCCACCTGATAAAAATTATGCTGTAGCAAATAATGAAAATATTGGTTTTGGGAATAGATGTAAAAGTGTTTAAGTTAAGAACTTATAAACTTTGGAATGGTGACCTTAGAATGAAACTTAGGATTGTGTAGAAAAAGCAATTCCTGTATTCCTGAACTGTAAAATAGACGGTTATTAAATGGCTCAACATCAAACTAAGTTATAGTTATTATTAAGTTAACATGCAAGAGGTCGCGCCCAGGCAGTTTGCTGCAATTTTTGAAATTCTTTAGTATTATTATGATTAGCAATATCAGCAGCTTGTGATCTCGTCTTACATCTTCTCATATATTTATTTACATTACTTTGGCATTTGCTAGTATTTTATTCACTTTGTTTTCCAAATAATTTTGTCATTCCCTGCACCCATTTCACCAATATTCATTGATACACACATTTAAATTTATAACTACAGTGACTTACTTTTAGTAAATTCAAGTTATATTTTGTATATATGTGTTTATGGGACAACAATTTTCTTTTTATTTGCATGTTATAGGCCTGTTGACTCACGTGCAACATCCTGTGTAGTCTAAATTTTACAGAAATTTTTAATATGTTTTTTTATTTACACAGTTTTATTTTCAGATAATTTAAAGTAGTATATTCTGAGACACAGTTAGTCAAACAAGATTTTTTTGAAGATTTTCTGTTGGAGGAAATAAAAATTGAATGTGGGCAAATTGCGTTCATGCGTCATATCAGATCCAGAATGGAGATGCGCAACTTCTCTCATGTTAATAATCTGGCATAAATAAAAAGGTACAAAAGTTGTACTGTACTCAAGCAATTATCAAAAGTTTGAAAATAATATGAAATCTCCTCCCCCCCCCTATCAATGGCATTATTCACCAAATGGAGCACAAAAACAATTATTAGACCTAAGTCATATTTTGTTTTTGCATATAATTTCATTTAATATAAAAAATTTGGATTATTTTAAATTTAAAAGGTGTGAATAAGTAACTTTGTAGGGCTACTAGTGTAATAATATCAATCGTTACGTAGCCTGGATTAACCATTGCACATGAATGACCTTAGTAATTTGATTTGTTTTTTTCAGATTGTGACTTAGTTGAAATGGAAGACATCAAAGTAGAAAGTGAATTCCTGATTGAAGTCAAAAAAGAAGATGAAGGATTGGTTTTGAAAGATGAAATTAAGGAGGAGCCAGTAGATGTTGAGCCTTCTGAGGAATCTGTAACTGTTTATATAAAAAAAGAAAATAATATAAGCCTATATGATAACACTGAAAATGATAAAGTAATTATGGCCAAACAGGATGAATTGGAGAATGAAGGAGGAAACAGTAATAGCCACGGAGATGGTTGTAATGGAATATTAAGAGACATTTTAACGAATTGTAAAACTCGTGGTCTTGAGACTGAAGAAAGTAGTGTAAACCCATCTGTGACTTTTGAAGACAATGTACACGAAAATGATGATATTGAAGAGGGGCCTTGTGTGCCACAGAAAACGTTTCGAATTAATATGTCAGCCATACAATCAGTCTCTAAGGAAAATCAAGTAAGTTGGCTGAAGTGATTTCTGCTTCACATATTTATGTAACAGCATCTACCTGCTCAAACAATTATTGTATTATTTTAAACATTAAAGTTGCATTTTTATATTATCTCTTTCATGAACCTGCCAATACATTTGGTTTCAACACATTTAACAGCTTGCAATGTAAGTGTAGAATTCAGGATGTTGGTCAGGATACAGACAAAGTGGGTATAGCACACACTAATTATTGATACTGGTGGCTGAGTACTGTTAGTATGGTATTTGACCACTGGTACTGTTAGTTTTCTCTGAGACCAAACAGGTAAATATATATATATATATATATATATATATATATATATATATATATATATATATATATATATATATATCATTGAAATGAGGGAGAAGAGAGGAGATAAATGAAATTTGTTTGGGAAGGACTATTTATGAAGAAGAACATTGTCACTTGTAAATATTTTTTTACCTGTTTAAAAACAAAAACTTTGGAAAGTAGACTACAGGAAAATATTCGTATAGAATTGTTTAAATATCGCATACAATAACATTTTGTAATGCTGAATAATAAAAACACATATTTTTAATACTAAATCAAAACATTGCAGTGTTTTAAAAACATTTAAAAATTGGTTTATTTGTAGTGTTTGACTTGATACAAAATATAAATTGACGTAATGATACTTAGATGTTGAAATGTAGTAAAACAACGTCATACATATTTCATTGTAATTTTCAAGGCAATGGAACTACAAAGCTTGGAGGGGCTCTCAGTGTACGACCAAGGGACACTGGAAGCTGGGATACTCCATCAGGTTGATCAGGCACTGGACGAAACTGTGGAGTCCACTGACATGCTGGAGTCTACTGGAGAAAGCTCTATGGAGAGACAGATCAGATTAGGGGAAATGACACCCTTTGGAAGCACACTTGATACAGCTGCTACTACTGCAAGGTATTTTCAAAATCTGTGTAGTTTTTGTACATTTTTTTTTAACTTAGAATTGTACACACATTCCATTTTTATATGATAAAATAATTAGATTTAAATTAAAGCAGTTTCACTATGGCTCGCAGTGCCCACTTGGCCATATGATTCCTTGGCTTTGATCTTAACAAAATGGATTAGCTTAATTTTGTTCTGAAATTCAACCTTTATCACATGGATAAAATGTTTTAATTTAGTATAACATCTACAATTCAAGAATAATTTTTGGAGTTTATAGGTCAGTTACATACAGAGTCTACACTCTCATAGTTCGTAGTTGGACAGAGAAATGAGGAGGAATGGTACTACAAATCTACTTCTGGGACTGAATTAGGATAGAACAACCATCATCAAGGGGCAGGTGGCACAGTGTCTAATCATGATATATTGAGATTTAACCTTTAATTGTATGAAAGAATTATAATTGCAATTATGTTTTCTAGAAATCAAAAGAGTGGGCTTAGAGAGATAGAGGAGTACTTTGAGAAGCAAATGGAATTGCAAGGAATGGTAAAACAGAGAATGAACAAGAGAAAACCCCAAGCAGAATCTAAACTGAAGGATTCAGAAAACTTGAAAAAGAAGCAAAAAGAGAACAAACATGATCTGTTAAAAAGAAAACTACTGAATCGTGAGGGAAAGACAAAAAAAAAGAGAAAGAAAGAAGAACTGGGTACGGAAACAAAAGATTTCTTCCCTTGGTCGGAGAAACCTGACCCTGTCGCCAGTGAAACAGCAAGTGTGGATTTTGAAGACCCAAGTGGTAGCGAATACCAGCCTTCGGAATCCGACTGTGAATCTTCCTCTGCAGGTGACTTTTTATTTAAGACAACATTTAATTTCCTCTAACTAACATGTAACAATATTTTTGTAAACCTGTTTTATCCATTTACTATAATAGTGGATCTTATTACATACAATTTCTCACTGAAGTTAAAAAAAATTTTCTGTAAATAACAATAAGTGTTTTAACCTTCCATCTGTCAGACGGCTTGTGACTAGTCTCTAAAAAATGTTTCTCCTATATTGAACGACTAGTCACTTGTCGATTTTGCAGTCATCTGTTTAATCAAACTTTTGATATTGAAAATAAAACAAGTAGAACAAATATTATACCAAATTAATCGGGATGTTTCACAGACTAATTTGATATAAAGTTTATTGCATAATAATACGTTAAAGTATGCACCTAAATTATAAAGTTTCAATAAAAATGTTGGTTTGCCGTGTCTGGTCGCGCACTTCGAGAGAATGCGAAAAAACAGCATTCCTCTCTAGACTTTTTCCTCTATACTTTTGCAATGGGAAATTTAGTTTAGGAATGGGTTTGGCTTCATCACTGCGATCAGAATGTCATTCTCAACAAGATCATGTTCATTCGTATATGTTGCTAAGAAAGACCTTACACACAACCATTGTTTGCGACATTCCTGTAATGTTAGACAACTAGTTTCACAGTCACTAGTATTTTGTTGTTTCTCATAATATTATTAAAGTCATATTAGTATCAAACTTTGCCTTGTAAAATTTGCCATCAAGTGGTATAGATATCTCCAAGAAATAAGTAAATTATCAATGTTTATTTTGTGATTAAACTTTATAATTTTGAGAGGACAATAGCTGCCATATTAATGCACCAGCATTACTCATTGTGTATTCTAAACTTTATTTGTTAATTCTAAGCTTGTATGTATAAACTATACCGTGAACAATGGTTTATTTGTGATTCATTTATTGTGCAATAATTTTGTGACATTCTGACTAGTTTTTTTAGTTTTGTTAAATTATGGTTTATTAAATTACCATCTCGTCTTGCAGAGGCTCAGCAAACCATTGCTGAGGAGAAAGAAGGAAAGCCAACACTTAAGAGAAAGAAGAAGAGTTCCAAGAGTAGGAAACCCTACAAGATCCCAGAAGATTGGGCAAGTGATGACTCTGACTGGGAATACTCGGACGAGGAAGGAAACATCAAGAGGAACAAACGGAGTAAGTGTACCAATAGATCTTAATTTGTTAGACCCATAGAACATTTTAGCATAGTGCTCTATTATCTAATAAACCTAAGAAAATGTAAAGTACATCTCTCTTGTTTGATGTTGAGTACCTCATGGATAAATATTGGACAGCAATATATGACCACAAAAAATGTAACCTGTAGACAAGTGTGTACACAAATTATGTTTTAGGCCAGCAACAACACTGGGAAAGAGAAGCACACCTAAATTCTTGTACTAAGTTTGTAAAATAGATACATACTGGCACCAAACGTAACCACCGTAAATAACTACGGTTTCTACAGCGATGCTATCAAAATAACTAACAAAGTTCCATAGAACTCTACTAGATATTGCTAGTAGTTCAATCGTTTATATAATTAAAAGCAATCAGAGTTAAAATTTTCTACTTTATATCAGTTCTTAAAAGAAAACATTCGGGTTTGTGATTTCTGATTTCTGATGGTAATCAAAATTTAATTTTTATTTTGCTTAGACATATTTAACTTTGAGACCGCTCAAATTAAATAAGTATTTTTGAAAAATATTTTTATGTTTACCTCTCACTATTTATGGCAGCATACACAGAACTTCCACAGTTGTTTTCCCTTTTTCTCAGCTGTCAGTGCTTCAGGGAATGTTTGTGAATTATAAAAGAAGCTGCCTAAAACATTTGTTTTATGATGTTCATGTAATTTTTTGTATTTATAGTTCTACTACAGATTTCTCCCAATATTTGTAGCACTCCAATCTCACTTCTAGCCGCTGTCACCTGAACTAATTTCTGCCAACGCAGTATTTTAACATTTGCAACTACAATAATCATACAGTAAATACTGCTGTGTTAGATTTCTTATTTAGTGTTGAATGACTGCACAAGTTTGTGACTTTTACCATACAATAGCGATATCTAATAAAGAATTTTGAAATTCTTGTTTTCAAGTTGCTCTTTTGTTATTTTGGAAGTTCAGTTGGAAAGTTAACAATTATTATTTTAGTTTTTTCTTTACACTGATGAGAATATAATAATATGCTAAAACTATATTTAAATGTGATGGTCATGATTTGTGTATTGGATTGTTGACAAAAAATTTAGGGTGTATTCAATTTACTGATTGTTGATAAAATTAGAATCACCACAGTATTTCCAACATCAACAATTTGGAAGTCGATAAACCATCATTTCAAGTTTTTTAGAGAGGAATAAACACTGTGTGATAGCTTACTCGGTGATAGACTGTTCTGGAAGCAGTCATTCAGTCACAGAGTGGTTTCTGAAATGAAAAATTCTTAATTTATACAGGCAAAGTTAGGGCTGCATGGCCCTTTCTTACACTTAACCTGCGACAACTTCAAATTTAAAACATTAAATAAATATTACCTTAAGAATAAAACAAAAAATAATAATGATAAATAAAATAAAGAAATAATTACATTTAAACGATGTGGTGAAATTAATATAATATTTTAACGTTTTATAATTAAAATTTAACACATTAATAAATTAACTACTTCTGTTATTCTTAAAACATATAAATAAAATTATACTCTTAATGTACAAATAAATTTAAGTATTTATTGCTAATGAATCCTAACTTTTATCACACACAATCTCACATTCATCCCTCTGCCAGTGTCACACCCATAGCATCTCAGACCGGAACTGCCCCGGCTAAGTGCTCAAGATACATATCTTTCAGTTTCGCCACAAACCGGGAACGGCTATCGATGGAAGTAATTGTTTGGGGAAGGGCATTCCACAACCTACAAGCCATTACATGGAATGTCTTATCAAACACTGCAGTCCTGTGCTGAGGCATTCTCAAAATGTATGAGCCAGAGCGAGCGCTTCTTACACCTAAATGAGACACAGATTTAAAATATTCAGAAAAATATCTTGGAAAACCACATTTCAATATTGAATGAACTAGTTTTAGAATTTTTATGGATCTTTTATCTTTTAATTTTAGATTATTTGACTGAATATAGTACGGTGTGATGTGCTGCTCCCGTCTCACATCGTAAACGTAACGTATACAATAGTTTTGAGTTCTTTGCAGCTTCTCACTAAGTACTATGGTCATATCATTGATCACGGAGTTACAGTAATTGAAATATGGAAGTACAAGTGATTTAGTCAAGAGCTGCTTGATATGTTCCAGTAAAAATCGTTGTAAACATTTGAGTTTCTGCCCAGTCGCAAGTCATATGTAGGATGAAAAGTAGGGTCAAAAAGTTCTTCACATTGTTACCTATATTCATACAAGGGTTTGCTGAAATGGAAATTTTATTTACTGCTGTTAGGAGCACATCTTAATGAAAGCACTGAGCATTCCTTCCATTACTGTCGTAAAAAGTGTGAGTCATTTCAGATGGCTTATTTTACTGATTTTTACTTCCATGACTGTAGGCCTAAAAAAGCCCCATGTCTTATCAACTGGCGCGGTTAGTTGAATTCAAGATGCTATCATTTCCAATAGCCCTTTCAGTAATGTTCCCGGAAATGTTGCACTCTGTTGTTTTCATCACAAATCCTCTGTACACGTTCTTCAGGATCTCACAGGTTTTAACTTTTGTTTATCAATGATAACACAGAATTTGATGTTGATCTTACAGATGAAATTAACAAAATAATCTACACATTCCTAAGTCAGTAAGGGAAGAAATGCCAAATAGTATGACATAATAATTCAGAGAACTTATTCCCGTAAATTTGAAACACTCAATACTTCATACTTTCTTTAAATTCCCCTTCGCTAACCATGGGTCTGATATATGATGACTTGTTCAACAGCTAAGAAGGAGTTGGATGACGGGGACGTGGATGCATTCAATCGCCGCATTCGACTGTGGGAGCGAGAGAAACAAAAAGAATGTGTGGAAGAGAAATATCATCAGCTGGATGGTGGCTACAAGCTCCCTTTGAACATGTGGGACAAACTTTACAAGTATGTGGCATACCCAGACAGGCATTTGTTACTTTTATATGTAACGTGTCAACCCTTGAAGAGCTGATGACACTCAATCAGTGCTCAGAGTTGTAAATTAGGATATAAATAACTAGAGCTCAGCTCTGGACAAACTTTACAAGTATGTGGCATACCCAGACAGGCATTTGTTACTTTTATATGTAACGTGTCAACCCTTGAAGAGCTGATGACACTCAATCAGTGCTCAGAGTTGTAAATTAGGATATAAATAACTAGAGCTCAGCTCTGTTACTAAAGTCAAGTCCAATGGGGGAAGCAAAATGGTGGCAGGAAGATTGGTCTTTGTCACAAAGCTCATAACATTTAGTTATATGTGTTCAAATCTCTAAATGTAGGTTTTCATTTATCTAGACTCATTGCATAATCTTTTATTTTTACTTTTATCAATTATTATTTGTATTTTATAATATTGTAATTTATAATAATTTTAGTTAAAGTAAAGGCTCAAAATAAATTAAACTATTATAAAACAATTTCTACATATTTTTCTCTAAATTATGATTTTTGTATTTTAAATTGTGTTAATAAGCGATTATGTAATAAATTTTGTAGATTTTTCCAATTCGTCCTAAAATTTTAAGCTTTTAAAATTGGCTTTGTAATGTGTGAACTTGTTTTCTTTGTACTGATAAGTTATAGATTTGTATATCTGCAAAGTTCATGTTTATATTAAAGTACTTACTATTTATTTCCTTTCTTGTAGGTGGTTCAGACAATTAGTTAATAAAAATCAATATTTTATTAGTAAAATGAATTATGTTTTTTATATGTAACAGAGATTTTTTTCTGACACTGTACAAATATTAAGGAATTTATCTCAATATTATAAATAAAATTAAGAGTTTTTAACCCTCCGAGCGCTTTTCGTCACGGCCGCGCTAATATGAGCCAAAGTCGCGCCCGCGACTATATAACAGTGCTTTGTATTATATTCATATTAAAATGACAGCAAATTGGTCACATTCGGTATCATTTGAAAGATGAAGATTTGTTATAGTACATATAATCGCGACAATGCATAATTGTGGAGGCAGTGCATTATGTCATACTTTGTTTTGACGATATGTTACAACTGCATACCGGTGACAGCTGACTGCGGTGTTGCGTGATTTTACAAACATGGATTGCGATACTTTGGAACATTCTAGTGAAATTCGGGATGTTTTAGATAAATATATATCTAGTGAAAACGATGCAAGTGACATTGAAGCTCCTGATATACCTTCAGACATTTCACTTCTTGATTTTTCAAGTGGCAGTGGTGAAGAGTACAAACCGGACCCTAATGAACTTTCAAGCTAGAGTCAAATTACGCCGGTGCACAGTTTGCTAAAGCAAAAAAAAGACCGAAGCAGAGTTTAGTGCCCTGGCTGTAATACAGGTGTGCACAAGGAATGTTTCCACTTATTAGAACATGTCTGGAGACCCCTTAGGCCTGAAAGAAAAAGAAAGGCATCACAAAGCAGTGACTCAGAGTAAACACGGGGAAAAAATTGTGTATATACTTGTGATTTATTCAATGTTATAGTTTGGTTTTTAGTTTCAATATAAACAAAGTGTATATATTTGTAAAACTTATTAAATTTGGAATAATATGGCTATTTTGAAACTGTTTTTTGTATAATAGTGAAATCTTGAGTAGTGGATGTTAGGACATGACAAACTTTTGAAACTTTTTTTTACTTCGGAGGGCTACATACCTGAACAGACAGAGGGCAAGTACAAAACTGTTATATTTTATTCCTTTTTGTTTTGTGAATAAATTTATATATAACATGGACAATTTAATTACAAAATTGTATTTTATATGGTTTTTTAAAAAGAGAACTTTAAAAGCGCCAAAAAAGCTGTGATACTAAGGGAGTGGGTATGTGGCACTCGGATGGTTAAGGATGTGTAATTATTATATAAAACTTTTAAATAAAGATAAGATGATTTGTTATAGGACTACTTCAGTAATACTGTATTGGTTATAAGTTCATTAATTTTCCAATTAATTAATTTAGAAAAAAATAATTAGATTAGGTGTTTACTATTGTATACTGAGAGTCAGACCAAATATCTGATTATTACTATGGCTCATATGACCACCCTATTGGGGTTTGCTGGCATTTATTGTGTAATTTAACAATTGCTCTACATGAATTGTTTGTTTTGAGAATTGTACGAATCCCTTAAGAGGATTCAGGACCAAAATTTTTGTTCTTTATTTCTTAGTTATTATTTTTTTTTTTGTATTTCTTACTATTGTAAATGCCAAATAATGACCAAAAAAAATGTTTTTGGGATTTTTGTTCTCTTATACATTACCTAAAAACAAGTTTTTTAGTAAAAATGGCAACTTTTTAAAATTGATATAACTACAGAAACACTCAACCAATTTTAATGATTTTGGTTTCAAATTATAGGTAATAACGAGTACAAAATATTCATGTATTTTCATAACTTTATTATATTGAGAAATATTTATAAATTAGGAAAATTTCTTTTCCAAAAACAAATTATACTAACTATATTTACAATTTTTCTTTACAGATAAGTATCTACCCAATATGGTTCAAAATACATGAAATTGTGCCTAATGCTACTGTAGTGGTGCATAAAAAATTTCATCCATTTATCTCCAACCGTTCTCTTGTAATATCCAGTTTTCTCCCTAAAAACAACGGAAAATTCAATTCACGGATAATCGCAGTCAAAGTATAATAACATGTTTACTTCATGATTCTAGCTTTTACAATAAACTTATGAAGCACAATGATACTGAACAGTGATTTAGTACCTATTAGGCACTTCCCTATATCAATGTTTGTATATTTTATGCATTTTAAATTTTTTAGTGTGTTTTTTAAACAAATCTTTACATAGCCTATCGCGACGACAAAATATAAATTTTACTTACTTTTAAAACTCTCCTGCTTCATATGATCTTCCTACCCATTTCACTAAGTAAAAGCAAATAAAAACTATTATTTTTACTTATAGAAGCACCGTTGAACAACATAATGAAACAATATTACAAAGCAGACAGCAGACTAACGTTTATATTTTTGACAGATGGAGAAAACAAAGAACATTGTTGCTATTGGTCTGTCATAGACCTCTAAAACTAAAGACAGACTGTTTTTAGAATTAATGTAGCACTATATAACGTACAAATGAAAAATACAAAACCTACAGCCTTTATTGCAAACAAGACAGACGCGCTAGCCTCACACAATAATGTCAATTCAACGCTTGCAGCGCTTTAGAAAAATACAGATTAAACACCCAAATATGCATTTATTTGGCATTATTAGGGTGTTTTCTTGTTTAGAATTTAATTTTCTATAACATGAAAGAAAAAAAATATTTTGTAAAAAAATTAGGTTTTTGGGTGCTGAATCCCCTTAAGCTATTAAAATGTTAATTAAATTCATACAAACATACGATTTTTAGATTTTACGATAAAAAGTCCAATTTTTGTGTAATTAAAAATCTCATCACATATGAATGGTTCAGATTACATATTAATAGTATTAAATAATTTCTAAGCAAAGTGAGAAAAATATACTTTATAGGAAAATTCAGGAACGCTCTTTTAAAATAGAAATTAATAACTGGTCCAACGACCTAAGTAATTACCAAGGTTTGAATCCTGGTTTAAGTACAGCATTTTTACACGCTAACAAATTATTATCTTAGCATAGCCTGAAGTAACATGATATGTTTTAAGACTAGAGCTTCAAATTGTTAAAAATGGTCCATAATCTTGTATATTCAACCAAATTTAAGCATATAAGATTAGAATTCTAAAAACATTCCATTGGCCCATGTTGATATTTGGACTGAAAATCAGGGTAAATAATGATTTATTTATCTGGTTGCAGTTACCAGCGGGTGGGGGTGAGATGGCTGTGGGAACTGGATCGGCAGCGATGTGGAGGAATCTTGGGGGATGAGATGGGATTAGGGAAGACCATCCAGGTGATAGCGTTCCTGGCCGGACTTCATGTGAGTGAGCTAAAGGACAAGGATACAGGGTAATGCTTCCTTCTCATTTTTTACAACTTGACATTCTTCAATATCTGAGGTTGTACAAAACATTAGTAATCTACTTTTTAGTAGTTTTCCTAAATGAAATGGTCTTCAAACCCTTTGTTTTGTATGTATATGTGCAAAAGGCACTCTAGTTTTCATATAGAAACTGGTAGTCATAAGATCTGAAGTTGCCATGTAACTCACAGTGGTTGTGGCCTTTTTATGTTATACTGAATAGAATCTGAAAAAGGAAGAGAGGTTTCATGGTTTGATGATGGCCAAATTATGTAATCATTAAGGATGACTAGGTTTCAAAAATAAAATGTTGGGGGCAATAAAAATATGTATTGTTGAAACCTGTATTAATAAAAACATTGTTTATTTAATTACCTGCTGATATATGTGATATTTATATTTTCCAAGATCTTTGAGTGGATGTTCCTCAGGTTTTAGATTCCTCAGATGTAATTCTTGTTTTAATTTGCATTTTTGTAGTTTTGATGTTTAAAAACTATTTTGAATGCTGGGGGTCTTTTATGAAGTACAATGCAGCTGTCTTCTGCGCTTTACCCAAGGGTTTTGATTATTTAGGCATGAACTGGATTTCCATGTTTAGGATTAGTGATAAGTAGTACTGCTAAATGTGCTGAAATGGTTTAGATCTTGTAATTAAAATAGTTCCAAATTTTTCATTTATTGGTTGCATTGATTCTTACTATTCTTTTACATTTAATTAAATTAAATATGGAAGAATTCTGAAATAAATTTTGAGCTTTACTTTTAATTTTCTTTTATATCATTGATATGCAAAACAAATTATTGAGGAATTAACTATGTTTACCTTTGTGCTTTTGGTTTTGTTAAGTTGGCAGCATTGTTGCAGGTTTCGAGGACTGGGTCCTACACTCATAGTCTGTCCCACCACTGTGATGCACCAGTGGGTCAAAGAATTTCATCAGTGGTTTCCCCCACTCAGAGTGGCAATACTGCATGAGTCTGGAACATTCACTGGTGAGTAAATTGTAGCATATAAGTTGAAATCATTTAGGTTTGATATTCAATGTATAAATTACTTCTATATAATCCATTTTTGTTTTGTATCCTTTTATATGATTTGTGCTATGGGAACTGTGCAGGCAAGCAGCGTAGTAGACTCATCGCCAATATGGTGCAATTCTCAGGGGTCCTGATTACCTCTTACACTGGTGTGACCCAACACAAGGAAGATATCATCACTCGGAGGTGGCATTATGTCATACTGGACGAAGGCCACAAGATACGTAACCCTGATGCTCAGGTGAGCTCGATGGAATTATAGAACAGAATGTAAACTTTGAGCTCAGAGGTGTCACTCCTGACTTTGCCCAGTAGAACATAAATAGGGTTCAGCAAACTTATGTCACATCTGGGCAACCCAGTGGATCTCCAGCAACACGTCACTAACCACAGAGTTTGAATATTGGAGTAAGGTCTGGTAGGTCCAGTTCATTGCTGAGGATGATGTTTAAAGTGTTTGGGACTCCCCAATACCAAAAGCTTTAACAATTCATTTTAAACATTTTAAAGCTTTAACAGTCATTTCTCCCTACCTGCTTTTTTTAGTGCTAGACTGCCTTTCTTCCAAGATGACATGGCTGAGACTGTGCATGTCCACTCTATCCTCCCTTATGGTGGTTGTCACGTAGAACTTGACAGAATTTCCAATCACACTGTCGGAAACAAAATTCACTCTAATGTCCTAAAAGTTATTCAAGATCACTTAATAGTCTCCTTAATGGTTCTTTTTTTTATTTACAAATACAATATTGTAGACAGTTTTGTTCTGACATATCCTGTCATATCTGAAGTTGGCATATGCCCAATTGAAGGTTTGTTACTACTTGAATTTTTTTAATTAATTGAAAAAATCACTTGTTTTATTCTTCTCTGCCGACATACTAGTATTAGCAATAATTTTAGACTCTGCACAAGTTTTGCATTGCTATCTGGTGGGAGAAACATAAACTGCTTAAGCTGTGCCAAGCACAACATTATTATACCATAAGCTCTTTGACACTCCATCATATGTTCAGGTGTTGATTCTGGAACCAATTATTGAAGAGTGCAACCATAGTTTGCACTGCAATAGATTAGTAAAATTTTGCAATAACAAGAAAGTTCAATGTTTGTGCTTAAAGTTCAATAGAGTTTTTTAATCTTTTTTGTTTCTTTTCATTTTCTATAAACAAAAATATGTTCTTTATCACATATGCACGATTATTCATTTTTCAACCCCTCATAGATTTACATTTAAATAGCATACTTTGTGCCTCCCTTACTTATGTTTATGCCCTCAAAATATGAGGCTTTTACAGAAGCCAATCAGATTTGATGGCTCTTGTTCTCTGATGATGTGAGGAGATATGCCCTAGGTTTTTTTTTATAATTGTAGATATGGCAGAACAATTTAGCCATATATGTTCTACTGATTCTTCTGCTTCTCCGCAGAGTCTGCAATCATCAGTCTGACTAAGACCCACCTTCATAAAGTGTTTTATAAGGGAGCCATGTTCTGTCAGTATCTCTACTATCATTTTTATGTCCTCCTTACTTTGATCTAAGAGAGATGCCCTCCCTTTAGCGTAAGGAGGGATAAACATTTTTTTATTGTCTCAATCCTGAGGCCCTACTCCAGTTAAAGAATCTAATCCTCTTTCCCAATCTTTTACAAGAGCTCTGCTGTAGGAGAAATTTACTCCGCAGCCTGGCTCTGGCCCTACCATAAGGGACTCCGTTCCTATTTTGGTGAGGGTATCTGCTTTTTCATTTATGAATGCCCTCATGGTCCGGCATGCAACCAAGTGTAACTTTGTTCTTCTTTGCCATTTCTACCAGAGCATTCTTACATTCCCAAACTGCTCTCAAATCAAACAAACAGACGTCAAGTTCCTTTAGTGCAGCCTGACTGTCAAAGAGTTATAACTGCTCCTTTTGGCCTCATTTGTATGAGTCTTCTGGCACATGATTCTATTGTGATGACTTCCGCTTGGAAGACTGTGGTGTGGTTTACCAGGGGTTCAGCTAGGTTAACTCCTGGTCCGTATATACAGAATCGTACTCTAGAGTCAAGGCGTGACCCATCTGTATAAAACTTTTGGACTCCTTTAGTAGGGTAGGCCTCCCTGGTTTTTGTTCTACTTTCCTTTCGGCCACCACACTAATGCAGCATATGTGACCATTGGTTTTATAATGGTTTCATAAATCTAATAAATCATTTTGGGTTTCAATCCAAAGAGCGTTTTACAGGCCCCAAGGACCTTTGTCGCTTTAGATATTGTGTTCTCAATGTGTGGGTTCCAATTCAGCGTATTATCCAGGACTACACCCAGATACTTTACTTCATTAGAGTGTGTTATCCTGGTATAGACTGAGTGGGTGTACATGTAAGGTTTCGTCCCTAATGTGTCCATTAATTATTTTTTCCATAGTTTTTACCATTAAGGTTAGGCTTATAGGGCTTATAGATCTGTATGTGTTGTGTTAAGACTGATCCCTGTCTTTTTTTTACAAACACTACAAGTGCCATCCTTCAGTTCTTTGGATTAAATCCTAGGACATAGCTGCTTTTAAGCAGAATAGTCAGAGAACTTAATAATATATCCAACCCTTCTTGAAGAACAGCTGCGAAAACTCCATCCACCCCAGGGGATTTAAATGGCTTAAAGCATTCTTATCAACAATCACAAGTAGTTAACTGTATGAAATAAATGCCATAAGTATTTAACATGATTTTTAATTACTTTTACGCTGTATGACAAGCGACTACATAAGTAATGTAAAAATGTAATGTTAGGGGTTGAACATTGAACTGAAAAACTTTCCATCTTTATATGATAAAAACAATCCCAAAGACCACCATATCCAAAGTTTAATCATAAAATTGTTTTTCAATTATTAAACAAATAAATAAAAAATATTAAAAAATACAATTTTTTTATAATTCGTTCTTAAATCCTACAGTGTTACTAAAAAACACTCAGGCACTGTGTATGGCACAATTGTTTTTTCTTTTTATCCCAGCACTAAAAGGTTTAAAGGACTTGACATTATCAAGTGACAGGATATTCAGGATGGATATGGTGGGAGCCACGTTCTGTCAAGACACCATGTTACAGCTATCATGGAGAGAGATAACTGGTACTATCTCATTCATGTCACTTTGGAAGAATAGGAAGCTAACTCTTTTCTAGCTTCTTCCAATCAAAATACTCCTTCATGTTTAACTGACAAACCTAAACACTAAAACCAGTTGTCCTCTGCAGTAAATTAGATCAATTGGCCAACCTTTTTACCCCATTATTTGTGGTTAGTGATTAACCACATCAGGTTTCTTAAATGTAACTGACATGTCAGTTTTTTGCTATACCCAGTATGAAACAAATCTAAGATATTATTGTTTGCTAAAATGAACATAGATAGTCTTTTTCATATATTTTAGAGTCACATTGCTTTTGGATTAATCCAACAAAATAAACTGTGTGATGGAGTTTACTTCAAGTGATTGACAAGTTTCCATAGGTGACGCTAGTGGTGAAGCAACTCAAGACCTCTCACAGAATCATCCTGTCCGGGTCTCCAATGCAGAACAATCTCAAGGAGCTCTGGTCGCTGTTTGATTTTGTGTTCCCGGGAAAACTTGGTACTCTACCAGTATTTCTGGAGCAGTTTGCAGTCCCTATCACACAGGGCGGGTACGCCAATGCTTCACAAGTCCAGGTCAGTTGCGTTTTCTTGCAGTCATTCCTTTTTTTATTACAGAAAAAACAGCTGAAATCTTTTTTATAGGTAGGCACCCAAAAGAGAAACTGAGTCCTTTGTCTCAATCTCTCCTTTCAAAAACTCTGTTGGTTGACTTGGGGTCTTATCACCTATATACTTTGATCCTCCAAAACCAGCCACAATAATCAGTCAGGTTTCATATTGCACGTTAAATTTGCTCTCTGGCTTCTTCTTATGAAAAATAAAATACTCTATTTACTTATCATTTGATGGGAAACTAGTTCCCCACAAAATACTTATGAAATAGCTTAATCATGCGTTGTCCAGGTGATGACGGCATTCAAATGTGCGACAGTACTGAAGGACACAATCGCCCCATATCTACTGCGCAGGATGAAGGCTGACGTCAAGTGCCATGTAAACCTTCCTGAGAAGAATGAACAGGTGTTGTTCTGTCGGTTGACAGAGGAGCAGCGGAATCTCTATAAGAACTATGTGGAGTCAGGAGAGGTCAGCAGGATACTGGAGGGTCGGCTGAAGATCTTCATGGGGCTCATCACTCTCCGGAAGATCTGCAATCACCCAGACCTCTATTCTGGAGGACCAAAGCTGTACCCAGGGGAGACCGTGGAGAGCCTTCCTGAGGAGGAGCGCTATGGGCACTGGAAGAAATCAGGTAGGATTGTGATTATTAAAAAATACATTAATTTGGTTAGCTGATTGATTTAATTGGGTTTTTATTATTTTCCTTCTCAAAGAGATCAGATTGCATTATTACTGTGACAATATACTTATCCTGATGATAATGTAATAAAGATATCGTTAACTTTATTGTTAATACACACTAGCTATTCTTTAAGAAACAGTTGATGACTCATGTTATATATTTCCTTTTACCTCATGTCTCAATTACTTGAACAAAGTTCATGAGAAATAATATGTACCATCAAGAGAAATGTTTTTAATAACTTTTAAGTATTTATTGGGTGTTGCGATCATTCAATACATGTCATATGTTCAGTGTTTGGTGTATCAATTTTTGGTATAAACATCTGGAAATTCTAAAAACAGCCATTCTGTAAAGAGCCATGTATTTCAAAATATTAAAACCTATATATGACCTATTCAAGCTCTAGAAGTAAGTTCTGTATAAACTGCACTTCAACTTATCCATCTCTGTTTCCTTCAATATCCATTGATTTCAATTTACCTGAGACAGTTTAGATATATATTTTTATTACTTTTCCTGATATCTCTAACCAATACATTCTTTTGTTATTTTCAAAGCTATAACTGCAGTTCTAACCCCCTGCCTTCCCTCCTAGGTCCCAAGTTTTGCCTTAATTTCTTTATTAATACCTTTAAATATAATTTCATTTTTTTAATATTGTTCAGTATAAATGTAGTTTTTACAAAATAATTATTAATTGTGGAGTTTAACTCTTTCCATGCCAACCCATTTTTAAAAGTACCAGCAAACAACTGTAAGGCATTGTTCAAATTCACCAAGATCTTATAAAACCCATTATAACTATTTTATTTACCAATATATAAAAAAATATGAGAATTTCTTGTACAATTAAGTTATTTTTAAAACAACATTTGATGCTTTTCTGTTACACAGGAGAAAGTACTGTATATGTAATAATTCTTAACTGAATTTTAACATTTCCAAAGCTTACCTTATATGAGCCTGTGAAAGGAAAAGTGGTGTGTCAGTTTTTTTTTTATTTTCAGTTTTAACCTGATATGAACTCCTTAAGGGTCATTACATTTGATGGAATAGTGAAGCAAGTCAAAACTCCATTCTTTATACTGTTTATTGGTCTTTTGAAAAAAATTGTATTTAACAGAATATTAGTTTTTGTTGTAAGGAATAGTGATGTAAGTCTGACTTGCTTCACTGTTCCACACTGTGTTAAACAGAACAGCTGATCCATTAGATGGAAAAGTGGTGTATGTCTGACTTATTTCCACTGTTCCTTGTGATTCTTTCAGTTTGCTTATACAACTGGGCTTTGCAAAGTAACCATGCCTAGTACACATAGAATAAGAGATGGCTCTCGAGTAAACAAATGAAAATCTGTGAAGTATCATCTTCAGTTGCCAAATGCTAATGTAGTAGTTTGTAAAAAGTTTTTTTTTTACACATTTTTCAGATTTCAGATGGAAGGACTTTTAGAGCCTTACAAAAAATTAGTCAAGGACAAGTACCTGGGTCTGATATGAGGGGTAATAAGCAACCATGTACATACAAAATAGACGATGAACGTTTACAAATAGTAAGAGATCACATTTCTTCTTTCCCTTCAAACGAATCACACTACACAAGGACCCGCAATCCAAATAGGAAATATCTCTCAGAGAACCTTAATATTAGACCTGATGTACAACTTGTAAAAAGAACAATGTGCTGCTAGCAATGCAGAACCAGTGTCAGAAAGCCATTTACCGCCGTACTTTTAATTTCGAATTTAATCCTCATTTTAATCCTCCCCGGAAAGATACCTGCACAAAATGCAACACATTCAAAGTGAAATTTGATATGTGTGAAAACAATTGAGGAGAAGTAAACTCTTCAGACTGCTCATGAGTTGCATTTACGTAAAGCGGATCTTTCCAGGCAAAAGTTGAAAGAGGCAATGGAAGAATCCAAATCAAATCCAGATGTTAATATTACTATGCATTTACTTTTGATCTCCAAAAAGCATTAACCTTTCCCTAGACTCACCTGTTCTGTAGCGTATTATAAACGCAATTATGTATGGGTATAACCTAGGGGTGTCACGAGCTATCCAGAGGAAATGGATACATGTATGTTTGGAACGAGGTAACAGCCTCACGGGGTTCTCAGGAGATAAGTTCCTGCATAGTTGAGCATTTACGTCACAGAGTCCCTGAAAACTGTAACGATATTTTCATGTTTAGTGGACTGTTGCGGGGGCAGAACCGCAATGTTAAAGTTGCTCTAGCTAATGCACTTTGTACAGCAAGTAGATAATAACACCTTAAGATTATCGATCATAAGTTTATGACGTGTGGGCCATTCTTACTTGCCCAACGATGGTGATTTTGAGGTTATAGAGAAAGCCTCCAGAGGAAAGGCGATGTATACCCTCAAGATTGGTATAGTGTTATTGCAAAACCCAAACACAAGAAACCTTACTTTGTGAAGGAAATGCAACAGAAAGACATGCTTTCAACTCAAACTCTTGAGAAATCAATCACAAGAAGAAAGAAAAATGCTGTGGGTAAAACCCATATCTTGGCTCAAAATTCAATGGTTAAGGTATGTACAGGATGATCCCTTTAAAATCCTGTACAAAGAAACTCTTAATGATGATATGCCTTTTGATGCTTTGGATATTACACCTGCCAAGAGAGGACGACACATCAAAAATCTGAGCAATGTTTTAATGGAACCTCTTTATTCGAATCCTCGTGAAGTCACTGTTTCAAAGAAGAAAGACATGATTGATCTTCCATACATACCACCAATCCACCATGGGTTTTATATGAATCTTAGTGACTGCAAGTCAGTGTGATGAGAACCCAGTTATCTACAGTGAATCAGAAACAGACTAAATTTTTTTTAATAAAAAAAAATGTTTAATCTGATTTTAAATAATTTAATATTTTATTGTAATATTTTAAATATGTTTACTAGCTACTTTGAATAATATTGTTTTAATAATAAACTTACTATTTCATGGCAACAACGCTTTATTATTCATCACAATCCGTAACTTTTGAAGGAAAAGTGGTGTAAGTCATACTTAATACTATTATTTTATTAGTATAAAACTATAATAAGTAAAAAAACTACAATTGAAACTGCCCAAAAGTTAAAATGGTTATCATAGAATAAAAAATAAGATATAATTTTAAGATAATATTTACATTTGGATTTGTGAAACTGTTTTTAGTAAACCCTTTCATTGCTCAAAACTATGGTAACTTGACTTAGGCCACTTTTCCTTTCACAGGCTCATATACAGATGTGGTTATAACGTTTGTTTTTTCCAAAAGTTTACAGAGGTATAAATTTGGTAATGTGTAAAACACATATGTAAACAAACAGTACAAACAGCAGCACAACCTCAACTATGACTGAAGTATCTAACAGCTGCACAGCCTAAATACCTTGGCAGTAAACACTCCATGAGCTTATAAAGCAACTAATTTAATATCATTGTGCTATATTTAGGGAGTTAAGTACCCAACGTCTTTGTCACATGGACATTAGCGTGGAAAGTGTTAATAGTTTTAATATTAATTATTAATAAATTATAAATAAAAAATGTATATGACTAAACATTACAAACTCATATAATGCTAAGGCAATTAATTAATTTATTTTATTAGAATGAAAAATGTTCATTATAAGAATTAAATTCATGGATATCGTCATTGATCGTTGAGCTGCAATTTCATTTAATCTACAAACACAAAATATATTCAACAAATTACACAAAAGCTGTGCACAACACTGAAATAATTGCAGTAATACAACACATGCGTAGAGAAAAAGCAAAATACACCAAGAACCTTCTATTGACTCCCAAATAGTTTTCAGGGGGTTACATATTCAAGCATGGCCCACAGATAGGTCATTCAGTTTATCCCTTATGTGCAAGCGTTGTCTTTGAGATGTTAATTAACATGCCTTCATGAATGCATGCTGTTAATTAAGGATCCTTTTTTAAGGATAAGTCAGTTTAAGATAATAGTAAGAATAGACATAGTACTCACACTCTTAATCTCTCAACTTGGTTTTAAGTATTTTAAGTAAATAATTGTAGATTTTTTACATTGTGTTTTAAATTCCTATGAACAATACGTATTATGATTGGATTGACTCAGGTCTGTGTCAAGTATTTAAAGTAAATAATTGCAGGTTTTATAGATTATGTTTTTAAATCCCATCAACAATATGTATTATGACTGGATTAACTCAGGTCGATGTTTAACCTGTAGGTAAAATGGCTGTAGTGGAAACCTTGCTACGGTTATGGAACCGTCAAGGCCATCGAGTGTTGGTGTTCACTCAGAGCCGTCAGATGTTGGCAATCATGGAGGTGTTTGTTGAAAAAGCCGGCTACAAGTACCTGAAACTTGATGGCGGAACCTCCATTGCTGCCAGGCAACCGCTCATCAATAAATTCAATCAGGTATTCACTTTAAAGTTGATCAAAATCATCGTAGTTGATTCAGTTTATTTGTTTTCTGCATAATACTGCATAAACTGTAAAAAAGTATAAATAAATAGAAAGTGATGACTTAAAGTGATTATATCTATGAGCCTCAGTCATTACTATAATGACCCAGGTGTAGATAAGTAGTGAGTAGTGTAGAAGTATAATCAGGTGTAGATATGTTCAGGTCCTCGGCAACTTCTCTAATAGTGATTCGAAAATAGGCTAATACTATTTTCTTCACTTCATCAATTGTGACAGGTCAAATTACGACATTTAAATATTCGCGGGGAATTAGCAGACTGTGACGTCAGTAAATCACATGTTATCGGAATTGAGATTTATTTAATTAATAACGGAGAAATATATTAAACTTCATACGGGAACAAATTTAATTAATTAAAATGAGTTAAACATAACCAAAATTCGTGTTTTACAAAAGTACTAAATAAAATTACGCAGAAAAGCCAATTGTGGGATAAAATGACTCGCGTATTGATGACATCAGAAAGCACATGTTGCAAAAAATTTAAATAAAAAAGCTATAGAAAAATAATAAAAGAAAATAGAAAGACTTAAATTGATCAATTATAGTGAACGTGATAAATTTCGACAATTATGAGAAAAGAATCAAATTATATTCAATCATGAAGACGCTGATTTGAACGGGAGAGGAGATGAGTATTGTTTGAGCAGGTATGCGTGGTTTTAGACGGAGAATCTTTCTTCTCTCTTTGGACTTGAAGCAGCGAGGACGTGTACTCGTGTAGATCCTCCTGGTACAGTAGTGATGAAATGTGAAACTGTACAATAGTGCATTAAAGTTGTAATCAGGGATGGGATGTTGTGTTAGTGAACAAATTATCAAAGCAAAGTGAGTAGAATTAGACAGTATAACATAAAATAAATTGACGTCAAAGTCATTTGCTTTGTCTTTCATTGACTATCCCATCTACAAAGAAATGTGGTAAGTAAGAAAATAAGCTTAGCTTAAAGAATATTACTTTCAATACTTATTTGATTCAAAGTGATTGATAAGAACAGTGAATATTTTGTGAACTTTATTATGATATAAACAATCATATTGATCAGAACTTTCAATAGAGTAATATTAAGTTTGAACCATCATTCAACCTACTTAAAAAACCTGAGATAGATATAGACCCAGTGCTAGTGATATATAACGTGTAGCCTACTTTCACTAATACAAACTACACTTCCAACAACACCACAGACATTAAAGTTTGATCGTTATTTAAATACCGACTTGGAACAATATGAGTCAGCCAACAGGGGACAACAACACATGTTAAAAAGCAGTTTAAAAAACTGATCGTAAGCAAGTCGCACAACCAACGAGGGGCAGCACACTTAGAAAACTGATTGTGAGCAAATTGGCACAACAAACGGGGGATGACGAACGTAGCAAAATCGCACAGCCAACGTGGGGCCTGGATCGTAACACAATGTATTCGTCTGTTCTTGACATGCTCAGGCATTTGGCAAGCTGTTTGTCATTCACATCTTCTTGTCCTTCTGAGAACGTTTTGTACCACTGATACAACATTGCTTCAGCCCAAGGTAGCTTTTCCATAGGCCGCAGTCAACATACGGAATGCATCCGTGCACTGCATTTCATTTTTAACAGAAAATTTGATGCAGATTCTTTGATCCATTTTTTTGAATAGGCACAAATCGAAGATGAGCCATGACACATGCAAGCAAGTCAGCTGTCAACAATTTTATTAACTGATCATTCAAAATGACTGAACTTGTTGGCACATGTCAAAGATATGTGTATCAAGATAATGCCGTTTGCTAGAATTCATGTTTTCAAAACTTTTTATTAGGTTTTCTAGACACAAGATGTTTTAAAAAAGTATCCGGATTGGTATGTTATCTCCTTTACATCTTAGTAAAATGAAATGTGGTGGATTTCCACTTCCAAGGCTGAATAAAAATTATTTAGTGTCTTGATTAAGTATTTTCTCTTCATATGCTTCATTATCTTAATTGCATTTCATTAATTAATGAAAGTGGCATACCGTATGTCTTTATGTTGATGATTCCCACTTCAAAATGTCTGCTAAATTTATAGAAAACAATGAAATTGAAATTTTTTCAACTTTTGAACAGAAAGGAGAAATTTCTTAACCTTTTGATAGGCAGTAATTTGAATTGGAAATAACAAAAATGTAGCTAAACTTGGGTTATTTCAGAAAAATTGTAACATCATTTTATAGCCAATTTGATTTTGACAAAAATATTGTTTACAAATACTATTAAAAGAGCTGAAATCATACCCAATTACTAAAAAATATTGTTTAATGTAATTTTCAGAACAAAATGTTTTAATTTCTACCTATAGAAATAAAAAAGGAAAATCATGTATAAACATTCAAAAATGCAGTGTATGATTAATAAATAATTTACCCCATCACTGAATATTTCTATTTAAAATTACTATATAAATATTAGATTAACTAATTTAAGAAAGAATATTGTTTTTTATTTTATTATAAATACAATACCACTCAAGTGCATATTGTGTTTTATTAAATTAATAAAAACCATTTATACTTGTTTTTTATATGGTTCAGTGTTTTCTAAAGGTTAAATGTCTTGTCAGATACTTTAGAGAGCGGTACGAAGAAAATAAATACTGTAAATTGTAATAAATTCAGTAGTCATTTTCTATATTTTAAATAAAACTCTTTTCCTTAGGACACGTCCTACTTTGTGATGCTGCTGACAACTCGGGTAGGAGGTCTAGGTGTAAACTTGACGGGAGCCAATAGAGTGCTGATCTATGACCCGGACTGGAACCCTGCAACAGACACACAAGCACGTGAGCGAGCCTGGCGTATTGGACAACAACAGAGTGTCACAGTGTACAGGCTTATCACAGCTGGCACAATAGAGGAGAAGGTAAGGATTTTGTGATGCCAATAACTCCATGACTTCAGGAAATTGATTTTTTCCTAACAGAAGACACAAGTACACTGATGAACCCAATTTGCTGTCAGGTACTGATAGGCATTCAGACAACGAGATAAGAATGATAAAATTATTGCAGTGTTCACTATCTGCTGGTATTCAAACTTTCAGAGTGACTCTTGTATAGATTTTCACATTCATGAATGATTAAATTTGAAAAATAATAGTATTATTTCTGAGTGATATTGGCATGAATTTCTTTTGAGGTGTTCTTAGAAAGAAAAATTTGATCAAGCCATTTTTTTATTGATAGATTGTTATGTGCTTTCCATCCAACTACCTCCCTGTTCAAAAATTACAACATCTCTGAAAGAAACTCTTAATAATACTCAAATTGGCTATAAAATTATGTAACAATTTTTCTGAAATAACCCAAGTTTAGCTACATTTTTGTTGTTTCCAATTCAAATTACTGCCTATCAAAAGGTTAAGAAATTTCTCCTTTCTGTTCAAAAGTTGAAAAAATTTCAATTTCATTGTTTTCTATAAATTTAGCAGACATTTTGAAGTGGGAATCATCAACATAAAGACATACGGTATGCCACTTTCATTAATTAATGAAATGCAATTAAGATAATGAAGCATATGAGGAGAAAATACTAAAATCCTATAAATATATATGCCAGATTGATTAGAAGTTATTGTAGGAAAATATCACAGTATATAACTGCATATTCATTCATGATAATTTTGGCACATTTTACAGAACATTACAATTTTATACGTCTAGGCTAGATTATCCCCCTTCATTTAAGATACATTGAAAAATTGTGGAAAATAAAATCAGTCACCTTCTGCAATAGTTATTAAATACATTTTGATATATTTTCAGATGTATCATCGCCAGATATTTAAGCAATTTTTGTGCAATAAAGTGCTGAAGGACCCCAGACAGCGAAGGTTCTTCAAGTCTAATGATCTCTATGAGCTGTTCACTCTCAAGGAAACTGATGTAGAAGGAAGCACAGAGACAGCAGCCATATTTGCAGGCACCAACTCGGAGGTGAGTATTATATTGAGATGTACAAGATAGGTGTACTCCACAACACCCATCGCGCTTCGCTCAGGTTGCATGCAAAATATCAAGTCTACAGCTCATTGCACTCTCGAGATGATCTGCGGACAGATAGGCATACAATCATACAAAAAAATAAATGTTTAGATCTTTCCAGGCAGACGAAAGAAAAATTGTGTCAGCCTACTGAGTTTTGATTATGCTCAGCCAAATTCCATGGTTGGGCATGCACTGCCATACAGTAGAACTCATTTTTGTCTTTATAGAAAATTAAGTTTTATGCCAAATTTAAATCATATAATATGATTTTTCTCGAAATATCCTGTCACATTATACATTCAAATTTTTTGTTCTTTAAGATATGTTTCATAGCAATGTTTAAATAATAAAAGTTGTGGTGAGGTATGGAGGGTACTACAATGCAAGAATGTGCCAAAATCAAATCCTGTCATGACTTTTCAAATTGACTTTCCATTCTATTATTTATTTCTTTTTACTGTATGAATAACCTACATGTGTTAATACAGGGTGTGGCAAAATAACCTCCCTATTTTCATTGCTTTATTGTGAGTAGAGGGAGGCACTCAGAATGGTGGGGATAGCCGCAATCGACGCAGGAGAGGGGGAAGTTTAAGTGACGCTCCGCCCGTAGGCACTAGTCATCAGTCGCCATCATGGTGTGGACGAGTGCACAGAGAGGTTATGCGGTCGAAGCGTTCATTCGTAGCAATGAATCAGTTATCATGGCTCAACGCGAATTCCGAACGCGGTTTCAAATTCCTCCTCGTGATTCAGTACCGGACCGTAAGTCTACTGTGCTGTGGGTGAAAAACTTCAGAGAAACTGGTTCTGTTGTGAAAAAACGAGGTGGAAGACCTCGTAGTGCTCTTACACCAGAAAACATTAATGCGGTTAGGCCATCAGTTTTGCAGTCTCCCCAAAGATCAGCTCGCAAACATGCAGCCGTCCTTCGAATGTCTGACCGTAGTGTTCGTCGAATCCTACACATGGATCTTCATTTCCATCGTTACAAGATGGTTGTTGTCCAAGAGCTGTCTCAACGTGATTGGCAGAGTCGTATGGAAGCGTGTCAAATAATCTTGGAAAGTCTCCCACAGATGCTGTTGTTTTTTTCAGTGACGAAGCGCATTTCCATCTGTCTGGAAGTGTGAATAAACAGAATTTTCGCTATTGGAGTGAAAACAACCCGAAGGAAATCCATGAGAGGCCTCTTCATAGTGAACGTGTGACTGTTTGGTGCGCGTTATCACGATGTGGAATCATTGGCCCTCATTTTTTTGAAGAGGATGGCAATGTTGTTACTGTGAACTCAAACAGGTATGCCAACATGCTAGCAGAATTTTTGAACCTGCCCTACAACAGAGGGCTTTCGAGAATGTGTGGTTCCAGTAGGACGGTGTAGGTGTAGGTATGTGCCTCAGCACATACTGCTCGAATGGCAATGAACATTTTGAGGCAAATGTTTCCTGGCCAATTGATTTCTCGGGGAGGGACATTGTGTGGCCAGCGCGATCACCCGATTTAACCTCATGTGACTTTTTTCTGTGGGGTTACTTAAAGGCCGAGGTGTTCAAACATCGCCCCAGAAACCTGCAAGATCTGAAGCAAGCAAGCTATACGGGAGGAAGTTCTGTGCATACCTCAAGCCATGCTCGAGAGAGTCCACAACAGTTTCAGAATTCGCTTGCAGCAGTTTATTGATAACCACGGCCACCACTTATCTGATATTCTTTTTAAAAGAAAGTAGAAAAAACTTCCCATGTCATAGAATAAGTTAAAATGAATAAATTTGTTTTTTGAAAAAAACTGTGGTTATTATTAGCATTTAGTAATAGGGAGGTTATTTTGCCGCCGCACCCTGTATGTCATTGTTAAAATCTCATATGCTTTTACTCAGTTTGTTTACAAATTTATTTATTCTGCTATTTGCTCATTGCCATCATGGTTACCCATAAGACCAATGTAAATAACAGGGTGTAATATTAATTCATGAAACACCCAAATATACTCCTTTAATAATAATTTTAAATATAAATTTGAAACCTCTTACAATCGTGATAAGAGATTGGCATCACTTTTTTGGAACAAAGTTATTGTATGTCACACAACGGGTGGAACGTCCTGTGGCCCGAGGGAATCGTGAATACTTCTTAATGGAAGCCTATACCTTGTGATAACATAATTTTAAAGTAATAGCTTCTGAATTGAAATGCCACAGACAACCGCAAATCTCAAGGGATTATTCTATCAGAAAAATACGAGCATCTTAGTATTGAAAATTTACTGATGTTGCAACAATGTAATTTTTAACATGGTTCTTGCCTACAAAATGGTGTTACACTAATTTTTTAGCATTTTTTTAAAATTTCAATAAATAAAACAAAAATTTCATTTTAAAGCTGGTTCTATTAGCACAAATTTGCCAGTTTTTTATTACAGTACAATTAGTGGAAATACTTATGTATTGATTTCTTATTACAAATAAAAAATAATTATGCTGTAGATAAATCTACAACAAACGTTTTACCTGCATTTGGTTCAAAGCAATTGTTTCGAACTGTGATTCCCTTCTACGGTTTGACAATGAGCCAATCTTGTGTAAAATGATACGACAGAGTGCCTAAGCATTTCTCAGTTATCAAGCAATCTCCTCTATAATCCTGTTTCTTAGGTCTTCCAAATATGAGGCTTTCTTCTATAAACATGGATTTTAAATGACCCCATAGGAAATAATCGATTGGTGTACAAATCCGGAGATCTTGGAGCCATTCCGATTTCTCCTCTTCGTCCAATCCATTTATGAGGAAACCTAATCCAAATACTCTCTTACCTGTCTCCCATAATGGGGTGGAGCACCATCCTGTCTGAAACCATACAATATCAAAGTAATTCATCGCTATGCATTTGATAGCTGGGATTCAATTTCATTTTGGAGCATATTGTAGTAAAAGTTCGGCATTTTTTAAATTTCCATTGATGATAAAGGGTCCCAACAAATTTGTATCTAAAATTCACACCATATAACGTTCAGTTTTTGTGTTGCTGTGTATGGGACTCAGTAATATCCAATGTGGGTTTTCACTAGCCCAAAGTAACGGCAATTGTGCCTGTTAACATTGCCATTTTAGAAAAAAGTTGCCTCATCAGAAAATATATGTTGGTCAGGAAAATCCTCTATTGTCATCACATTTGCGCAGCACAAGTTCACAAACTCACTCGTCTGTCGTAATCATCCCTCACTTAACTGTTGGACTAAAATAACTTAAATGGTTGTATTTATTAATTTTTCAAAATCTTTACTCACCATACATAGGGTGCATATCATGTTGCTGTGGCATCTTTTCTGAGCGATGTATGTGGGGTCTTCAATAAATGTTTCAAAACATCTAGTGCATGTTCTTCATCTGTTTTGCAGATTGTATCCTACCCGACTTTGCCGATTACGTACACTCCCTGTCATTTCAAAACGCTCAATAGTTTTTTGATATTGTTGAAGACACTAATGGGATTCTTTCTGGGAAAGTTCATTAAACAAATTACAAACGTCCCGATAAAGATCTTTGTTTGAAGATCGCAATATCCTCGCATCAATCAACCGAGTAATTCGTCTCCTTTCAGACAATTCCATTAAAAGCCAAATAAAAAAACTTACTACGTGTAATTAGAATAACGTTGTTGACAGCAATGCTTTTCAGATACACAGATTAACTCCGACAGGAATGATATGACCTTTGTCCCATTTGTAATTCCCAAGCTTATGACCTGTCCTAGTGAAAAGCTCCAATGCTCAACAACTGAAACCTGTAGGACCCAGGATGAATTAATAAACACAATAATGGTTTCTCATAGGCTAAGTGACCTTTGTCTCTTTAAAAAAAAAAAAACAAAAAAAACAAAAAGAAAAAAAAAATAAAAAAAAAAAAAAAAAAAAATAAAAAAAAGAAAAATAAAAAAAAAAGAAAAAAAAAAAAAAAAAAAGAAAAAAAAATAAAAAAAGATACAAATAAAAAAAAAAAAAAAACAATCAAACAAATAAACAAACAAAAAAAAAAAAAAAAAACAAAGAAAAAAAAAAAAAAAAAAACAAAAAAAGAAGAAAAAAAAAAACAATAAAAAAAAAAAAATAAAAAATACAGAAAAAAACAAAAAAAAAAGAAAAAAAAAAAAAAAAAAGAAAAAAAAAAAAAAAAAAAAAAACAATAAAAATAAGAAAAAAAAACAAAAAAAAAAAAAACAAAAGAAATAAAAAAAAAAAAAAAAAAAAAAAAAAAAAAAAAAAATAAAAAAAAAAAAAAAAAAACAAAAAAAAAAAAAAAAAAATAAAAAAAGCAAGAAAAAAAAAAAAAAATAATAAAAAAAATAAAACAAAAATAAAAAAAAAAACAAAAGAATCAAAAAAAAAAAAAAAAAAAAAAACAAAAAAAAAAAAAAACGAAAAAAAAAAAAAAAAAAAAAAAAAAAGTAAAAAAAAAAAAAACAAGTAAAAAAAAAAAAAAAAAAAAAAAAAAAAAAAAAAAAAAAAAAAAACCAAAACCTTATTGACCCTGCTGACTGAAAACACCAGTACAGAGTTCATAAGTAATCAGAGAAAGTGACCTCATAAGTTTTTTATTCATTGTAAGTAAAAACTGGTAACATTTGTACTAATGAAACCAGCATAAAAATAAATTGTTTATTTTTATTTTAATTGAACATTTAAAAAATGCTAAAAGATATAAGTGTAACACATTTTGTGGCAAGAACCATGTTAAAATTACATTGTTTTGAACATCAGTAAATTTTCAATACTAAAAAATGCTCTATTTCCTGATAGAATAATTTCCTTTGAGATGCTGTTTGTGCATCAATCAGTAAGCTATACCTTTAAAATTATGTATCACAAGGTATAGGTCCTTCCATTAGAATATCACGATACCCTCGGCAGGACGGTCCCCCCGTTGGTGTGACATAACACAACAATGTTTCCAAAAGTAGATGCCCAATCTCTATCAACGATTTGTAAGAGGTTCCAAATTTATATTTTAAATTATTAAAGGATAATTTGGGTGTTTCCAGACATAAATATACACCCTGTATATTCCCTAATGCTCAGCCAAATCCCATGGGGTGACATGTACCATAATCAAACTCATTGTTTCTTCTATACACAGAAATGAAATTTTTCCAGTCCTACGAGTAATAGGCTTCGCTAACACTCAGCCAATTAATATGATATGTTAGTATAGTGTTCTCAAAAGCAAAGGTGTTTTTCCTTCAATTTTAAAAGTTAGTTTGTAATGGAACAGTGTAATTAAATGAATGTGTTTGTATTCTCTTTTTATTCTATTCAAAAAGTTTTGATGTTTTTTTTCTTTGGGGTGGGTTTATCTGTATCACAGGTTAACTATATATTTGCATTCATTCTGAAGTTATCAGAAAAAAGTCCTTTTCATTGTAATTTCAATAATGTTTTGTTATTTGCAGGTGAAACTTGACCCTAACAAGACATACAGGTGTCGCAAGGTGGAGCCTCGACTTAATGCTCAACCTCCAGCAGAAACCTACTCCAAGAAGAAGGCAGAGAAAAAGAAAAAAGCAGAGGAACAGCTTAAGAAAACAAGAGAGGATCCTTCAAGTGATGTATGTTTTTCAGATGAGAAAATTGAACGGATGAAGAAACTAGCACAGATGTTAAGTCAAAAGATAGTGAAGAACAGCACACCTGAGAAGAATCACCCTTCAAAAATGGTGGAAAAACAAGAGTTACTTCAAGAGGAAAAGAATGATATGGTTCTGATAAGCGATGAGGAACTTTCTAACTCAAAATCAGATGCTTCCAGAATAAAATTTGACATTACTGAACCAAGCACAAGTTGCTTCAGTGAGTCCCTTGATACAAGTTTAAATCATAAAAAACATGGACACAAATCAAAACACAAAGACAAGAAGAAGAGAAGGCTCAAAGATGCTAAGTTTGAAGGAGAGACTGTGCCTCACCTGGTGAAAACCAGTGTTGCCAAATCTACTGAAGCAGAAGAAAATGAAGATGGAAAGAGTTACGCTACACAAGATGAATATGTACTGAAAAAACTTTTTTCAAATTCTGGTAAGTTTAGTTTGTTTAAGTTTCTTGTAGGATCATTCTAAAAACATTAAATGCACAAATATAGATTTGTATTGCATAATTATATTTAACCTTGAGACGATGCTCTTTGAAATAAGTATAATTTATGATCTCATGAAATGAAATTGTGGATATGACACTGTAAAGTATTGATAAGAGAGTTTGTCACATATCAAATGTTGAACAGGTTTACAGACAGCAATGCAACACGACACTATCATGGAAGGTGGTCCTGCTGACTATGCCTTGGTTGAAGGAGAGGCAGACAGGGTTGCAAAGCAGGCTGTGGAGAAACTACGTGAGTCTCAGCGGGAATGTTGGCGCCCGACTTCAGGCATACCAACCTTCACTGGTGTCAATGGCGCACGTAACTTTCAACCAACGTCAGTATTTTTATGGAATTTATGTTTAATTATATATACTACCCTTTGAGGACTAAGGGCTGATCCGTTGTCCATCGGCTTTTTGTAATGTCAGTAAGAAAAGCGTACATTTTATATAAAATAATGTCTCGTATTTAACACCTCGAGTGCAGATCCTTAATATTACGGAATGCCGAAACTTTTGAAGAAGTGGATCATGTAATCTTTTGGAATTTATGTTTTTAATTTTAGCATATTACACAATATCTGATTAAAAATTAATTCATTTATTATTATGAAAACCGATGTTGTAATCAAGAGTCGAGAACCCTTTATCTTTGTAAAGGAATAAGTAAATACTAAATATCATAGCCATTTGTTTTAAAGTTTAATTTTATTGTTAGTACCAACATGTATCATGTCTTATAAGAAATGTTCTATTGTATATATCAATATACTTTTATAACTATGTAATAAAACAAAGTGAATACTTTGTTTTGTACCACAAGTAACTTAAATAATATCAAATAAGACCAATCCAATAGCGGTTTTTCTCAAATAAATTTCTAATTTCTTGGATATAAATTCAACTTTATGTGTTCTGGTTCCACTAGACTAGTTAAAGTCAAAATGTTTATAATATCGTTAATATGCCATTGCAGGAAGAGATTCGGTAAAGGTACAGGTGTTGAAACTATGTCGTCCAGAGAACTAATAGAGCATATAAAGAAACGCAACTGCGCCATGGATGCGAAGGACGCAGACCTCGAACTTGTGCGTGACATTCGTGAATTCGTATCTTCACAAGGCGGCACCGTCAACACTAACCAGATTATCAATAGGTAACCAGCATCAGTTTTTGACATATCTAGTAAATATCTAAATTATTAACCCTTTTTGTGCCAGGCATTTTACTGTAGCATATGTGAAAACTTCCAAAGTCCACTTTAGTCAAAACATATGCTTTTATAAAATGTGCTGTTAATGTCACCACTGTCACCTTTTTTAGAAAATCAATTGCAGAAGAGCCCAGTAAAATAGAGCAGAGAAAAATAATATCAAAAGTTCAGTTTTACAAAAATAACAATACAACAAATACAAATAACATTACCAATTTTCATGAGAACATACAGCACCTGCCCTCATCAACTGAAAGTTTACACGATTTTGCTCAAGATAGTAGGCATACTAAAGCAAGGAGCTGTCAATCATTATCTAAGTTTTCTATTTTTCATCAAAATGTTCAACATTTGTCATCCCACTTAAATATGTTAAATATAAATTTAGAGGAAATACAACCAGATATCTTAGCACTAACTGAACATAAATTGACAGCAGCAGAATTGGTTGGGTTACACATTCCTCAGTACAACATTTGCTCGTCTTTTGTGAGATCTCATTCATCTGGAGGTGGAGTGCTAATATTGGCTAAAGAGCATATACATTTCAGATGTATTAACCTGTTGGATCCCGTAGCCGCACAGTTGCGACTGAGGCAAGTGTGCAGTCGTGGCCCGTTGCCGTACTGTTGCGGCCGCGCGCAGAGCGTTTTATTTTTGCGTTTTCTTCAACTCAATTCGCTAAATTAAATGACATTCAATATACCGGGTTACTCGGGAGAACACTGGCTTTCTCGTGAGGTATATTTTGTTTCGCGCTACGATACTTGGCAGCCTGTTTTTACTCTAAACGTCGAGGCGTTTCAGCCGGTTGCTGTTGTTTGTACACAATAATTATGGCTTCGCGTAAGCATGAGTTGTTTGATCAAGATATTAATGAATTATTGGGCAGTGAGTTTAGTGGACTATCTGATAGTGACGACGAAAGTGATGTGGATATTTTCAGTCGTGTAAGAAGTGGTGATTTTATTTTTAGTGAACTAGTTCGTGATGCAGACTTCAACCACGATTTAGGTTATCTCGATGAACCAGTACCAGGACCATCAGGTGATACTGTTTATTCTAATAATCGTCCAAATAAGCCTACTTTGGATAGTGTTGACTTGGTAATAAACGAGGTAGTTCAAAATTATAATCCCAGAAATGACTTTACTGGTAATGAAGGAACTGAATGTAGGCCTAACCCCAAACGTAGAAAGCTACCTCCAATTACCTATCCCTGGGTGGAATACCATACTTATAGGAACTTTTAGGCCTAAACCATACTCTGGACCATGTAAATAAAGTTTTGTTCTAATATTATTTATTTAGTTTGTTTATCCTAGTCTTATTGATTTATAAAAAATAAACTTACACTTGGAATAAAAAAAATATATATATATATAAATTTAAATATGTATATTTGACTTTAGAAATATCAATAATATGAAATAAATAAACATAAAAATAAAAACTTATGAGTATATGATTATGCAGATGCAAAAAATAACTATAATGCAAAGTAGTAACCAAGTGCCAGAAAAAACCCGGGCCAGCAGATGCCCCTGTGCTGCCATAACCCGGGACTCAACAGGTTAAATTATCAGCAGTTGAAGATCTCTTAAGTGAAAAAGAATTTGAGTGCTGTCTGTCTGAAATAACTATAGATCAATTTTCTTTTGTATTGGCAGTTTTATATAGATCACCCCAACACTGTCTAGTAGATAAATTTTTAAATAACTTAGATATATTATGTAATATACTATGTCATAAATTCAAAAATGTGATTTTGGCTGGACATATAAACATAAATGTATTAAAAAAAGATATAATTTACACTAAATTTAGTAATATATTAAAAGTGTATAATATGACATATTTGGTGGACTTCCCAACTAGAGTTACAGCTGATTCTCAGACAGCCATAGATAACTTTATTACGAATATAGATTGTACAAAATTAAATATATCAGGTATCATAACTCAAATATCCGATCATGATGGTCAACTTCTAGAATTTTTAGAATTAAATTGTGTTGATTCGAGTAAAATGAATATAAAAAAACTATGCAGAAGATTTGCTTTAAATAACACTGAAACATTTTTGAGAGATATAGCAAAGGAGACATGGAAGTTTATCAATCACCGGTAGATATGAAATATCAACTATTTCATAGTATTTTTAGTTATATTTTCGAAATACATTTTCCTAAAATTAGTCAAACTGTTAAAAAACATTTCTTAGGACAAAAATGGATTACAGATGATATACAAATTAAAAAGAGTGAATTAGTTGAACTTGAGAAATAATTTAGAATTTCCAAAAACACAAATTTGAAAATAGTCATAAAAGAAAAGAAAAAGGTACTGAAAGAGTGCATGAATAGAAATAAACAAAAATACTTTGATGATAAAATTCTATACTCTGACAACAACTTGGAAAATAATTAAATATGAGGTAAACAAACAATCCAATGTAAATCATAATAAAAGCATTATTGCAAATGGAAAATTAATACTAATCCTGTTACTGTAGGAAACACTTTTAATGATTTTTTTGTGACAGCCGTTGACTTGCTAGTATTACCTAACATACCTCAGCTCAACTCCATTTATACCAATAGTGAGCATCTGACCTGTGCTCGGCCATGTTTCAGATTTCAACCGGTGTCTGAGTATCAGTTAAAAACAATTGTTTTGTCATTTAAAACTAAGTTTTCTGTGGGGCACGATGATATACCAATTGATATTGTGAAAAAATCTGTTAACTTTATTTTAAAACCTTTTGTCCATGTAATCAATTCTTCTTTAATTTCAGGAATATTTCCTGATATTTTAAAAGTTGCCAAAGTGATTCCTCTCTTTAAAAAAGGTAATGTGACTGATCCAGCATGCTATAGGCCAGTGTCATTGCTCCCAATTTTTTCTAAAATATTCGAAAAAGTGGTTTATGATCAGCTTTTAAAACACCTAGAGTCTAATGAACTGTTGGACAAACAACAACATGGCTTTCGTCATGGAAAATCAACAATAACGGCCGGTATAGAATTTATCCAGTCCATTATTGACTCAGTTGATAAAAGATAAAAAGTAATTGGGATATTTTTAGATCTTACCAGAGCATTTGATAGTGTCAGTCATGTAAAGTTAATAAGGAAATTAAACAGCTTCGGTATATATGGAAAGGAGCAAACATGGTTTGATTCCTATTTAACAAATAGAAAACAATAAGTAGAAATAGAAGAAACAATTTTTTACAGTAAAAATCATTATGTGAGGGCTCATAGATCACAGCTGCAGACACTACGGCATGGTGTGCCCCAGGGGTCTATCCTGGGACCTCTTTTGTTTTTATGTTATAAGGAAGGTTTGCCAGGGGTGATGGAGGGGTTGGATGGTGCCGTGTGTCTGTATGCTGATGATTCAAATGTTTTGTTTTCTGGTCAGAAGCTTGAGAATATTGAAATTTCATCATATATTGGTCTATGTAGGATTAAGGATTTTTTTGACAAAAATAATCTTTTATTAAATTCAGATAAATCTAATTATATTTCTTTTTCTACAAAGCAATCCAGATCAAATCTAAACTGTGACATTTTTCTAGACAATGACAGACTTAAACAAGTAGACCACACAAAGTTTTTAGGACTTATAATAGATAAAAATGTAGCTTGGGATAAACATGTAGATCATGTTACTAAGAAAATTTCTACTGGTCTATATGCATTGCGACAAATGGCAAAAATTAGTAATTTACATACACTGAAATTAATATATTTCTCTTTGATCCATTCACATTTAGCTTACGGAATAAGCATTTATGGAGCAACAACAATAAGTAATTTAGATAGGCTTTTGGTCCTACAAAAAAAATCTTTGAGAATCATGAAAAATTTAAGATATACAGATTTTGTTAAACATATTTTTTCTGAACTTGGAATTCTGACAGTATATGGTTTACACATATTTGAATCAATAATTTATGTAAAACAATTTTTTGATCCGATACTAAAAACCAATAAACATACATATAATACTCGTTTTAATAGACATGTCGATCAACACAATCTTGAATTTTACAAAAAGAAAACATATTACAGAGGTTTTAGATATTTACATAATTTACCAACAAAATTTATAATGGAAACAGATCTGTTAAAATTTAAAAAAGAAGTCAAAGATTATTTAACTAATTTGTCTCTATATTCTTTTGAGGAATATTTCAATATAAAAACCAATTAATTCATTTAAAGAAGAATTGAAGATAAATTGTTAAGATGTTACAATTTTATTTTTTTACTTATATTTTAAAATTAATATTAGTGTTTAGTTTCATTGTAGTGACGCTATTCTTTGTACCTTGTACATATTACAGAATAAAGTAGTTTGACTATTGACTCTAGTTTTGGCTTTTATATGAAAATCTATATTATTATCTATATTGCATATTATTATTTTTTACTAGTAAAATTATGTTTCAAAAATCATAGTTAGATATAACTAATATTTCATTTAGTATATTTTATCAATAAATAAAATATAGATCTTTTACACTTTTTTTAGGTTAAACTAAGTTGTGCACAAATACATTATTGGTATGTTTTCATCAATGCATTAGAAATTTAAACTTTATGGTAACATGCATATAAAATTGTATGGTCTTGCCTTAAAAAAAATAGCCAAGTTATGAGAATTTTTCTCTGAACATGTTATGCAGCTCTTTGCATTTTCACACTTGATTCAATGACGTCCAAAGCTGATTTAATTTTTTTAGAAATGTTTGAAACTATTTTCTCATGAAGCCAGCATTATTGTGCATTGTTTGGTGTAGTTTCATGGGAACCAGATGCATATAAGATAATTAAAAACTTATTTTATATGTCCAATGTATTGTATGTAAGCAGTGAAAGGGTTAATGCTATTTGGTTATTTATCACATGATGATTCAGTATACAGAATGGCACCAATATTGTAATAACATTTAGATTACATAATAAAAGCAGTTACTTTACATCAGTTTCTTACTTAATACAGATATATGTGTTCAGTAACTAGGGATATAATTTTGAAAAAACTCATCTAGAGTTTTACCTAGCCATGGCTGTTCTCTGCTGTTCCTATCCCTCAGCTCAGCGGGCCACACCTAGCTGCCGTTAAGCTTGTCATGGTACTACATGTGGCCCACTCTATATTGCGTAGTTAAAAAATTCAGTTCTTTTCCAGTTGTGGCTGTAAAGTACTGCATCTCCACTAAATAAATAACTAAATTGTTATTTCCCTATTTGCAGCATATAACACAGTAAACATTGTTCAGAATTATTTTTTTTATCTGACTCTTAATGTCACTGTAGCTGCTATAGTGTATCCTATCTACTTATTAAAATACTAGTGGAGACAAAACTAATAATCTGAAAACGATTTTATATTCTGTTGGTTTTAGGACCTAATTGAGACTGATCGTATTTTTAATCTGCAAATATTTTTTTTTTTACAGACCAAGCTATAACTTAAATTACTCGGTTTGTTTAAAAGCAAATAATAAATAACGAAGTTTGACATTAAAGCTAATAAGATTTGTAAATTATTTGAGAATATCTTTTAAATCTCATTAATTTAAAAAGGCAAAGGTCCAATACTACCATGTAAATCTGAGTAAAAATACATACATGGTTTTGCAAGTAACAATTGGTGACACAGAACACAGCCAGTCGTGTGGCCCAGCGAGCTGAGACTCTATCCGAACGAACTCAGCAAGAGATAAGTTTTGGTTACATCAGTTGGCTCAATATCAGAAAAAGTTAATAATATTTTATTTCCAGCCAAAATAAAAACAATTATACAACGTGAAATGAACTCATGACCAGTACATACTTATCATGGTTTTTTTTCAAGAAACTGTGGCAAAACAATAAATTAGATATGCTATAGTGACCTACAGTATGTATGTTCATTCAGCCTTCTTGTGTTAAGAATGTTATTTACCCTGAAAATATTGAGTCTATTTAATTGTAAAGGTGGAGGAGAGTGAATTTGTTATTTCTAATTTGTTAACTTTGTTTTGCTAAACTATTTTAGTCACAAAATGGTCAATATTGTCATTCTGCCATACCTACATTTCATGTAGTGTAATTTTTTTCAGTTGCTTGTACCACATTGTGATACAAAGTACAGTTTTGTCTCGTTTGGTTTTTTATGTATTGTTGTATATAACTAGCAATTAGGTAAATATAATGGTTATTTCACAATCAACTTAAAAACAATAACAGTGTGAAAAATAATATGTTTATAAATCAACTTTTTCTGAATCGTGTTTACAAATGAACATTCTTAAACATATATTATAAGTTATAGTTTATTTTTTTGTGTTTATAGCATACATTTAAATATACTCTCTCTTAGTCAACATTTTCATGTGTCTAACATAATGGCCACCCAAATATATTTTGACTATGAGTCAGTGATGTTGCACCACAAATTGAAACATATAAGTACACATGACATCCAAACAGCACAATATGTGTTACCGTTGTGTAACTTGCATGCGTAGAAAGGATCTAAATGATTATAACACCTGTATTGTGGCTTGTCTCAGGTTTGAAGGTCGGCTGCCTGAAGGCAGTTCTCCACTCTTCAAGAGCCTTCTCAGCAAGATCTGCACGTTTTACAGGGCTCCAGACAAGCTCGGCTATTGGACTCTGAAGGAGGAGTTTAATTGGTGACTTGTTGAAAGGCTAACATCTTAACTTCAGTCAGGTGGATATTATCCAGTGATATCAGACTATTCAGTGGCACCCAATTCATTGTGTACTGTTGACCCAATTTGTGTTTTATGTAAGGGTACATATAAAAATGTAAAGGGCTTAAATCCAAAGGAATTATTTTGCACTCAGTTTTATTCAGTAGCTTATGAGGAATACTGTGTCGATTTAAAATATGTAGTATATTTATTAGACAATTATGCTTATTTATTTATTTATATGTTAAATAAGTTTAATTTATAAAAATAGGTTGTCATATTTGGAATGTACAGTAGTTTTGAAGGGAAAGTTCTTAAGGCTGCCATTCAATGCTAAATTTTGTTCAGACTTTTAAAATTGTCTAGTTTGTTGAGTTATCTAATTAAAATTAGAGTTACAAATCTAAATTTTAATTGTAAAGACAAACTGTAGTTCGTCATTTGTTAATTTCAGACATACAAACTTTAATATATTGTGTTACCTATAATTTTATTCATAAAATATTATTGTAATATTTATTTGTATATGTTTAAAACATTATTATTTTGCCATAAAAATTGTATAAAGAGAATCAAACATGTTTTTCTTCAAACTAAAGGTATTCATTAACACTAAAATATTATTTACCAAGTATCAATGAACAGTTAATTATATAAATGTGAAAGTAGACTAAGTTATCACAGTAAAAATGCAACAAACAAATTATATATGGTGAGAGATTCCATGTGGTCCTCGGCCCGATGTGTAGTAGCCTACTGGTCATGTGGAGTGGAGGGGGAAGTAACGAGCCGCTCCCTCCTTGCCAGCTGCAGTTCTCCTCTTGCATATTTAGGAGACTTCATGGAATCTCTTGGCCAAAATAGTGAGACAGATGTGCATGAATGATTTTTTAAAAGCTGCTTATGTCATAGCTTAAAAAAAGGACAATATGTAAGATTGGCTTAAAATCTGATTTTTCATATATGTTAATCACATTTATTCCTGCACAACAATTTGCACTGCAATAAATCTAAGAGCTTGAAAACATATTGAAAATTCAACTTTTTACAACATAGAATAGAACAAGTTGAATATTGAACAAGTCCTAGTAGGAGAGTTAATGTTAATCTTGAACTATGCCAATAGCACTCCTGCCTCTCATTTTAACTCATAACACCATTGTCATGCTCATGATGACATTTTGATATAAAAATAAAATGTTCTTTTAGGGTTGAAATTTTGCTATAGTATTTTTCCCTCATTGTGTTTCATTTGCAAATAAATTTAAATTCCCACTAGACACAACATTTTACAAGATAAACCTAACCCGTTAGTAATACAATTTTTTTCACACAAAATTTTCTATATTTTAAATAACAAATTATTTTATAAAACAATTCTATTTTAAAATAAGGTTTTTCTGTAATATTACAGTACAATCAGTGGTGTAGTGCCGAATTTACCTGTGCCGGAGCGACCATGGTGTAAGTATAATAGGTGTGCTACCGCGCAGATTCCCCCCCGCCCCCTCGCCCATGTCAGGCATGTGTCGTCAGCTTGGCGTTCCGACAGCGGCGTTATATTTGCAGACTTCCACTTAAACTGTCGTTTTACCCACTTAAACTAGAGCGATTTTAATAAATGTTATATATTCTAGTTCATTATTAAATATACTTTATAACAGTAGTTATTTCATGGTGAAAACTGTAATATAAATATATTATACTTACACCATGGGAGCGGCGAGTTGCTGGGTATAGCAATAAAAATATTTTTGATTATTAATAAAGGACATTTTATTTCGTAAACTAGGCTAACACAATTTATAACGACAAACAGATAAGCTATGATTTTAGACATACTTTGAAAAATAACTGTGCTGTCATGCTAATACATTATTGTAGCCTGAAAAAGAATACCGTAAAAATGCATTGTAAAAACTATTAAATATTGTAAAAGTAATATTTTTACATATTTTCAACGGTAACACGAACATGAATATTGTGCGATAACCTCTAAAGTATGTCCCAAAATTCCTCTCCTTTTCCATTCCCCATTTCCTTTCTTTGGAGTTTCTGCTATTCTTGTTTGGGTGTCGGCTGCTCTTAGCCATGTCATGGGGGACCAGCTTCCATCTGCGGAGCGGGGGACCTTGGTGTTTTAAAAACAGTAGGGCTGAGACATGACTTACTGTCAATGAGTTCCTTAATGGTGTGAGTAAGTTATTCATACTGCTGAACTCTCCTTCACAAGTCAGCGGAACTACAGGGTATTATTTTAGTGCAGTTTATAAGCTCTTGCAGTCCATCAGGTACCCGCCTCCTGTTGTCCAAGTAATTCCTGTAAGCAGTCACAGCTCTGTTGATGTTCAACTTGAAGCGTTTGCATAGCTGCTCCACTTGAGTTTGGCCAAACCCTTCAAAACATTCTCTTCTTTATGTTACTGATTAGACTAGAAATCAACTGCTCACCATTAAATGATACGATTTTAGGGTTTTCATTTAACTTTAAAGAAGCAAAACACCCTTCTCTCATGGTGACTTGTGCCTCCAGAACTCTTGTCCCAGGTTTTTCTTTCAAAGATTCCATATATCTGATTGATCTATAAATCAGTTTGTCTGCAAATACAAGGGACGTGCTACTATTTTTCAGACTTTCAGACAACAAAGCCAATTCAGCAAGAATGGCATACATAAATGCTAAGTTGAACAAAAAATTATGGGAAGACAGCTTCTTCAATAAACCATTATATTTGCATCTATCAGTGGATGTTCTCTCAGGACCATACATTGCTTTAGAGAAGTGGCTGGCTAAGGCTTGATAACGTAACCACACACAACGGCTGAAACAGTACGAAAACTGCTTGCTACCCACCTCGTGCTTAAAATTTTGCTGATTTTATTAATTTGAATATCGAGCTCCTGTGCACATTCTTTTAACTCTCGCTTATTCTTTGGAGATGTGCTGTACAATGAATAAAGTTTATCCATGAATGACTGGAAATGGTTAACCCCGGCTACTTCACTTATGACCTTCCCAATAGCCAGTTCCAGTCTGTGATTCATACGGTGCCATATGATGATATTAGGGTAAACAGATAAAAATCTCCTTGCTACACCTCAGTGCTTTCCCAACATGGCGTTCGCCCCTTCGCTTGTAAAGGAAACCAAGTTTTGTTTTAAGTACTCGCCATTAAAACCATATCCTTCAAGGAACTGGTGGACACTGTTAAAAACTGTCTCAGCTTTGTGATCAGAAAGCTCGACTAAGTCCAAAAATAAAGTACTTGGTGGTTTATCCTCGCTAAATTCACATTTTAAATATACAATGAGGACGGATTTAGAACTAATGTTTGTGGATTCATCAATGATTATTGACAGTTTTCCAGAAATTTCCTTTACTTGATTCAAAATGCGCATTTTCATTTCCTTTGAAATATGATCTATTATTTCGACCGCGCTATACCTTGAATGAAGGCCTACGCAGATATCTACCCCATTTAGTTTTTGTAGCTCAAGCAATCCGAAATGGTCGCTGTACGGACGGTCGTATTGAGCAATAAAATATGCCGATCTAAACACAGCCTTAGTTGAATCGAGCTGAGCTTGATTCATTTGACCAATTACTTGTGGCATCGAATGTTTGTTTGATTTGTCAATAATTGTTTGAGCGGTTTGGTGAGCTTTCGACTGTTTATGTTCAATAATCTTTTTCCTCAAAAATTTGAGTTGATTTGTTCTATTTGAGCAATAAAAACAAACTTTGTACGAACGCCACTCATAAGAAAGCTAAACATGTTCTTTTTTGTATGCTCCCAAATTACTGACTTCAAAACAAATTTTACAGCCTAATTTACCTTCCTTTAAGTCTATCCAAGGAAAAGCCGCCTTCTTTCTCTCCCACATATCTTCTGTCCAAATTTCAGGCCACTGTGTTCCGTGGGGGGGGGTCATCTGCTCGAACTTCCTTTTCATTAGGCTCAGGCTCAGCGAGATTACTTATTTTAATTTTAGCTTTTGGATTTGATGTTCCAGGAACTGGATTTGAGTCAGTCATATTAGGGGCACTAAAAAATGACGTTATATATTTATGTTTAGGTTTTGGTTCCATCACTTCACAAAATTCACAAACTAATAATTAAAAAAATTAGTAATAGGCTTTCACAAATGTATTACAGAGGACTCAACTCAAACAAAACTAACAGTATATACGGTACGCTGTTTGAACTCAACCACTACGACTAAGACTTTCGACGATAACAGCTTAATACAAGCATTCACAACAACATAGAGACCGGGAACGCGAATAACAAGTCTCTATGTAAGTATACATTTCGTGCAGTTAGTAGGAGATGGACGGGCGGGGTGGTGTGGCACACCTGTCATAGGAGGGGGAGAGGGAGAGTGAGAGAGCATCCTGATTTTTATGAAGGCGCTAGTTGCGAGTTACAAGAGTTGTCTATTGCACAGCGCCTACAATTACCTTGATACCACTCAATGGACATATAAGTGATGCTGGTTTGTTCTGGCCTTTTTATTATCCAGCGACTCGTAATCCGCCTACCACTACAGGCGGGTGGCGCTCCAGTTCACAGCTCCGGCTCTAGATGCTATGCCGGAGCGACGCTCCGCTTCTTAAAGCTGTGCCGGAGCGCCGCTCCGGCCCCACTACACCACTGAGTACAATTGTTAACAAATAATAGGTGTGTAACATTTAAATACTAGAAACTGAAAAAAGCAATAGTTGAGTATGTAATTGTACCACAGTTACCTTCTTTTAATAAATATCAAGTTTTAAAAAGCAAATTAATTTTTCACCTAGTAATATTTTTTTAATAAACCATTAATATTAACCAAAATCCAGTAAAGAACAAAAGGAGGGTTATACATTTAGTGGATAAATGATTTATTTTCTCCTTTGTTTAAAATATGTTTTTTCGTTACACAATAGAGAATCAAATTAATTTTTAAGTTTTATACAACCCTGCTAATCTATACTTGTAACCCTTAAAAAATATTTTATAACACAATATACTAAGTAGGTTTTTATATATTATTAATTCTGTTAAGTAAAGTACAAGGATTAATATGTAAAAATAAAAATTAACAAAATATGTAATATGTGTCCTTTAGTCCAAAATTTTATAAAAAATAAAAATTTGAGAATACTTACTTTCAAACTTATATTAGGTTTTTAGTATTAAACAGAATGTCAGTTTCTTTTTAAATATAAATAAATAATTATGTGTCTTTTGTACAAATGTATCTTATACTGTTTATATGCATGAAAAGATAGTGTTTTTAGTGCTCCCACAATAATATTTGTACATATTCATAATACAATATGTAAAACTCTACATACACTTACTTATTTTGCGTACTTATTTTATGTAGTTCTAACAACGCAATAATGAATGTGTTGTATAATATGTCACAATCATGAGGTTTAGCGGTATTAGGGTGTGGTATATTTTTGATAGTTAATAATTTTTATTGTTAGTAAATTAATTGTATTATTGCTTAGAAATAATTATATACATCGGTTGTCCAAAGAATTTCATATTACTGTGTTAAATATTCATTTTGTTTAAAATTTTTTTTAATTTGGTTTCTCAACTCTTTGTGCTTGTAAGGACCTTGAAAGTTGCATGTGACTTGCCCAGTGTTTCCCCTAATTTCTAAAATTATAAGTCATTATAAGTTGCTTTTGTCAGTGAAGAATTTCCAGGCAAGAGAAGCACTAAACTACTGCAAATTGTTGCATCGTACTACTTGAAAGGTTGTTTCACAGCATGATAGGGAGTTGGAAAAAACAGCCCTCATAATAATAATGATCATAAATATATTTTTAAATAGTTATTTACTTATTTTAGTTCTATTCAGAATTCAGTAAATGTGTTGAATATATTATTTGGTAATGTTTTTGTTTTTGCTTTCATATGTATAAAAAACTCAATGCATATTTTTTATCATGGGTAATGGTACTATTGTTATGAAGGATTCTGAAAGTGAGAATAAATTGAAAGTGATAGATCTGGGCTCGAAGGGCTTCTGAAATATGTAGTTGTTACGAGTTTAAAACTAAAAAACAGATGAAGATATGTGAGGATTGTGGCACTCACCAAGGGCTTAATTAACAAGAAAAACTTATGAACTGATCTTGGTGTAGTGACCTGACGTTGCATCTTCCGGAGGGCTCCCATGAGGTTGACTATGGGTAGATGGGCAGTTCGCAATACAGCTAACACTTCACAACAGTCACTGGTAATGGGGGGGGGAGACACAAGGTACAAAGGAACTAATCTGTCATGGACCCAACAAAACTTTACCTCAAATCCAGATAGCAAAAAAAAAGAAAAAAATACATATTAAACAACTGGCCACCACTACTAGACTATGATATGAAGACATGGTCATGTCATGAACGACTGTAAAGAGAGGGAAATCTGCTTCCAATTTGGAAGACTTTGTTCTACAGGGGACATTATGCCTATCAGGCTATATCATATAACCTCAGCTGATGTTAATTTAGGTTGGTTTGGCTAATGAAGAGCATCCTCTGATTCCACTGCTAAATCCATAGTGCAACTCAACCCAGCTTATTGATTATTTAGAGAGATAATACAAATACAAACTAAATAATTGTAGATAATGAAATTAGTATCTTCTACTAATAAAAAATAATTGTAAATATTATACAGGTAAGTTTAACTAAATAGTTGTCAAACTATTGATATCATTTTGGGGAGTTCCTTATAGGATAATATAATATATGCTTTGTTATGATTATAATGATTTATTTTAAATAAACTATAGCTGTATCTTTTAGTGACACAGTATGTAATAGTCTTAACTTCTAACAAATCCAGCTTGTGAAAGTTCTAGTAGCGAACATGATAATACTAGTAAGTCTTAAGTCAAAATATATTTGCATCAATGTCTATTATGAAATACATATGTATATAAAATACAAATTAAATTAAATGTGGTAGCTGTTTATAAACCCTCTTTATAAGAAGGGCATCAATCTAGAATATTCCAACTATAGGCCAGTATCGATCATCTCAACTTTTTCAAAAGTTATTGAAAAAGTCGTGTTAAATAGGCTGTGGAGTTTTCTGAAGAGTAACAAGTTGCTATTCAGTCATCAGTACGGGTTCACCAAGGGAAAAGTACTGTTGATGCGATGTTGTGTGTTGTCCAAAATATTGTTGACGCTATTGACTCAGGAAACCATTCTAGTGGCTTGTTATTTGATCTAAGCAAAGCCTTCGATCTTGTTGACCATGACCTTATACATAATAAAATTTTTAACTTGGGAATTAGAGGTATTGCTCTTTGTTGGTTTCAACCTTATCTGGTGGGAAGAACCCAGTGTGTTAAGGTGAGTTCTGTCAATTCGTCCAAAACCATCAGGAGTGCATTTTCCAAGCAAGAAACGGTCAGGAAGGGCGTCCCACAGGGTTCAATTTTGGGCCCTGTCCTTTTTTTATTTTCATCAATGACCTTTATCAGAGTTTATCTGGGCCCAATCTGTGCCTCTATGGGGATGACAGATCCCTAACTTTTTCCAGCCCTTCCAAAGATTGCTTAGAGCTCAATACATTCTTAGCAGGAAATGCACTTCTGAATTGGGTGGAACTAAACAGATTGCAAGTGAACATCTCTAAAACGACCCTTGTTGAATTTTGTATAGGGAACGGGCCAAACAATAGGTTACTCAGTATCCACCTGGGTGCTGAGCCTATCTTCTCTGAGGGTGTCCTTAAATTTCTTGGCCTCAGGAGAGCACCAAAACCAAGTCTGTCTTCAGGCTTCAAAGGAAAGCCATGAGAATAATATCTCATGTTTTACCCTGAACTTCATGTGCAGACCTTTTTACTTTCAATAAAATTCTTACCTTCCCTTCCATTTATATTTTGGGAACCATTTCCTATCTCCATAAAAATTTCCACCTTTTGGAACAGTTTCTCCCATCACACTGTTACAGTACGAGAAGTAATCCCAGATGCATTATGAACATCCCTCCACACTCCACCTCGTTTTATAAGAAACATTAACATTTAAGAAACATTTATAAGACTGCCATTAAGCCTAAAGTTGGTACAGAGTAACAATGTTTTAGGAGGAAGTTGAGGCTGTTTCTTGCTGAAAATGCATATTATTCTATAGATCATTTTTTGAATGATGTGTTTATAAAATAAAGTTTAGAATGATTGTTTTGATTTAATGTTTTATTGTATTGACTTGGCATATGCATTGTTAACTTTGTCAACATGCTTAATAAAGAACTTGTTACTTCAGACAAAATACAAAATAATTAACACTAACAACACTGCCATTTTTTACAATGTAACATTTTAATAAAAAATTTTATACCTTGATTCTTGTGACTTGGAATTGTGAGTGACGGAATAAATAAATATCTAAGACATCTGAGATGCTTAAAACAACAATGGCAGTATCATACTTAATTGAAGGGAGTTGTAAAAATCCTTAAGGATAACAAATACTGGCAGGTAGGACAGACCGAGGGCCACCAATCAGGTCACCCTCTAGGACACAAGCAGTCTCGGCAACACTATGACTAATTTCATGTAATAGACTATGAACTAACAAACTTAAAATACTCAAATAGAAAGAAGATCAATTAAACTGGTCCTATTTTTTGACCAAATGATTAATGTATGCAAATATATACTATATAAGCAAAAGCTGAATGAAGGTACAGGATATCAGTTTGAGAAAAATAGGCCAGTAGAATACTTTTTTTATTTTTTTGGAAGTTACTTTTAATATAAGGGCAGTATTTGGCAGGGACACATGCACGGTACACAATTTAAGTCTCTTGCTCTAATTACAAAATGTTTCATTCCCTCTCCAATTGTCATTGTACCTCAACACAGGTTCTCTCTCCTAACCCCAAGTACAATATGGATATTGTAGAGTATTACTAATACTAATTATGACTAATAAGATTTACAGGTTTCCTAATATCTAAAGATGATATTTTTGCATTTTATATTTTACTTTTTGTTATTGATTGTAAATTCTATAAAACTGTGATTTGTATACAAAAATATTAAATAAACTTTATAAATGAGATTTAGTACTTTTTATTACCTTATTTGCTGCTATTATATTCTTTGTTAAGTAAGGGGCAATATTATAACTGCACAGTGGTTTACATCTCTACACATGTGCTGCTGATCTCAATATTATTGAGAATTGACCAATCCCAGAAAAACTAAAAGATTGTTATTTTTATTTATCCATTTCTAATGTAGGCTAAAATGTTCAAACATTTAGTTGCTAGTGATGTAAGATGTTGAGTTCCCTCATACTATAAAAGTGGGTAGTCAGCTAATACCTCCAATCCTCCAGACTTATTTATCTATTAATTTTGTATTTTTTAAGATATGTTATCTAAAAAATTTTTTCATAAAAATGTCCTCAAAACCACTGATTTTGATTAAACCTGTCATTAATAATAAATTATCATAAGTTTGCTGAGATTCTATGCCTTTAAAATTCATAGTGAATAATTTTAATAAAAACTTCATTTTAGTGATATTAGATTTAAATTTAGATAATATACGAACTTTACACAATACAATTTTTGTTTCATAGTAAAGCAGTCCAAGATTGTTTTTTTATGTCAGAGAGAATTCTTGTCTTGGACTGCACTTTGTCAGGTGTTCAGGAATGTGGACTCGGAGTAGTAGGTTCTTTCTTGAAGCCATTTCGTCAAGTAGTTCTTGAAACACTGATTGTTCCTAAGTTTATTGGGCAAGTGGTTGAAAAATAATGTGCTCTTTTGTATGTTTCTTCTCAAAGAGGCTAAGGGAGTGTGGCGGCAAGGTGGAGCTTGAGGCATGTCTCGTGTTGTATGGGTCTAGTTCGTGTTGTCTTAGCTGTTGTGTGGTGACTGAATGTAGAATTGTGTCCGGGTGTAAAGAAAGGTTATTGTAAGAAGTTTAAATTAAACAGCAGCTTTCTTGGTGGTGTAGTTTTGCTAAGTATCTTATTGTTCTTTGGTATTGGATAAGAATCTTTCCCATATAGGGAGCTGTTGTTCTTCCACAAGACACTATACCGTATCTTAGGTGTGTTTTGAAAAAGAGTAAAGTAGGCAACTTTGGTCACGTACTTGTTTAATTCTGCCAATTATATAGTTTCTTACTGAGTTGGTCTATGTGTGGCTTCCAGGACAGTTTCAAGTCAATAGTGATGCCTAAATATTTTGTTATATTGCTTATTTCCAAGCCAGGGAGATTTGCTGGGTTCGTGATTTTATTTTTTGTGTTGAAAACTATTTGAACTGTTTTTTATTCATTTAAGACTAGATCATTGTTTATGCAGTACTGTTTAGCTTGGTTGAAGTATGCTATGTTTGCTTCAAGCTTTTTAATTACTTCATTTAAGATAGTGCAGTATCGTCTGCATACATTACAGTGCCGTGGAGTAGGCATTGTTCAACTACTTTGGCATGTCATCTGTGGTAATATCTCTTTTATAGAGATTATCAGATAGGTTTTATCTGTGTGTTTTATATTGAGCGTAAGTATGTATTACCTAATTTATATACATTAAAATAGTATTCATTGGTAATTGCATTACTTGAGAATGGCTGGATCTCAGGTTTGTATGGATAGAAAAGTTGGAAATATATTTAGATTCGAGAGGTATTAGTGTACCACAAACAGCAATGATAAAAGTATTATCTAACTTTTACTATAAATTGCTCCAATGATGAATTAAAACAATTTAGTTATTTTACATATTATTAAACATTGCTATAAAACTTATTTAATGAACAAATATGTGAAAATATGCAAGCAAAATACTTGAAATTGGGTTCCTCTGACCTATATTTGGGACAAGGCACTAGCATGACTTAATGAGCTGTTTCTTTCTGTGACTACAATTTGAGAAGACATACAAGTGTAGCAAACCCCTGTTACCATTACAAATGGAATTACAAGCTATGTGCCATCTAGAGGGTAGCAACTCTATCTTATACTAATGAGTAATAATATGGTACTGATTAGGTGTATTCAAGTGGATTTGATTCCTAGACTGATCCAAGGAAAAAAAGGATAATATAGTTAATAGATATACTCAAAGACAAAATTCTCTTTATTGACATGGACATAAAGTACAGTCATGGCGTCAGAGTTTTTCTTGGGTTCGTATAAAATTATTGTGGTGATCTTGCTCTATCCAGAAATTCTTCAGTGGAATAGAACTCTCTTTCCAGCAGCCAGTCAAGAAGAGTTTCTTTAAAGTTCCTCTTACCTCTCTGTTCTTTCAGTCTTGTTGGAAGGATGTTGTAGAGCTTAGCCCCGATGTAGGAAGGTTTTTTTTCTCAAAACCAGTCAAGTGATGTGCAGGAAGTATATAGTTTCCTCTGTGTCTGGTAGTATAATGATGTGTCTCTGAGAATTGCGGGGGTTCTTTCTTAATTGCGCAGATGATTACTTCACTAATGTAAAGGTTGGCTATTGTCTGTAGCTTCAGTCTTTTGAAAACCCCCCTGCAGGAATCTCGAAAACCCAGTTTGGCCAATACCCTAATTGCCCTCTTCTGAAGAAGCAGTACCCTGTGGAGGTTTTCTTTAGGTGAGTACCCCCATACAGACAGCCCATAGCGCATTTGCGACTCAAACAGTGCAAAGTAAGCTGTTCTTGAGGTTTCTATGTTGCTGATTTGTTTGAGTCCCTTAATTACATATAATGCAGTGCTAAGCTTTTTGCACAGCTGGTCTACATGAAGTTTCCAATTCAGGTCGCTGTCTAGGGTTATCCCAAGGTATTTTGCCTCTTGAGAATATGAGGCATTGGGTAGTTCGAGAGCATTCCTTCTTTGTGGACCAAAATGAAGCTGCTGTGTTTTGTCTTCATTTAGTACTAAGTCATTCTCCTGACTATTTTGTTTTGCCATGCTGGCTGCGATGTAGGCATTGATTTTTAGGTCCTTAATGTTTTTGTGGGAGATAATGAGGGCAGTGTCATCAGCGTATAGGAATACTTCACTATTGTCCTGTAGTACTGAGGCAATGTCATTAGTGTATAAGACAAATAGTACAGGGCCCAGCACAGATCCCTGCGGGACTCCTCTTGTTGTTTGTGCTTCTGTGGATCTGATTTTCTGAGATGTCTTGTTGATATTGTGGACTATCTCCGTAATTTGGGTTCTTCCGCTGATATAGCTTTCAAACCACTGATGCGCCACTCCTCTTATTCCTAGAGTTTGTAATTTATCCAGGAGATGTTTATGACTCAGGCTGTCAAAGGCTTTACTAAAGTCCAAGAAAACACCAGTTGTTGTAGCCCCTTTTTCAGTTGCATCAATGATAGTTTCTACCAGGTCAGTTATGGCCGTGATGGTGGACTTGCCTTTTCTAAAGCCGTGTTGATGCTGGTTAGGAGATTATTATTTTCTAGGTGTGTAAGCAGCCTTGAGAGTACTATTTTTTCAAAGACTTTTGATAGTGTGCAGATAAGCGATATAGGTCTGTAGTTGTTAGCTAGGTAGGAGGGTCCTTTTTTGTATTTTGGATAAATCAATGACTTTTTAAGCAGGGAGGGAAAAATGCCTTGCTGGAAGGACTTGTTAATTACATTTACTATTGGAGCTAGTACTTCATTTTAGCAGTGTTTAAGAACAACTGATGACATTTCATCTATTCCAGAAGATGGCTTTGATTTCAGGGATGATATTGTTTTATTCACCTCTATCGTATTTATGGCTTAAAGCTCTCCTCAAAAGACTTGAATTCCCTTTCATGTAGCGTTGGATATATTTTTAAAGGCAGTTGTTGCGAATTTGATAGAACTTGTTCTGCAGCATTAGCAAAGAGTGGTTCATGTGTTCCACTATTTTTTGTGGGTCAGTTGTTATTGAACCTTTAATATCAATAGATTTTATACAGTTATTTTTAGATTTACTACTGTAGCGATTGTTATTTATTATGTACCGTTATATATATTATAGTACATATTATTTATAAAGTTTGGAGCTAATTTTCTATAAATCAGAACAAATTTTCGGAAATACTTAATTTATTCCGAATTTTAAATTTCACTCAAAATTTAACAAAGTTTTACAAAATCTTGATTTGCTTTTCTTCAAAATTTCTCTAATTCGGTCAAATCTAATTTAGAGTCTGATCAAAATTTAAAATGAAACTAAAAAGGTATACTTCGCCAAAAAGGTTTAAATTAACAAAATAAAATAAAAAGTTCTCTTCTCAAAATATTCAAAATCAAAATTACACAATGCTTGATGTAAACTTTGGGATCAAAATCTAATTTACAATACTTCAAAAGTTGAATTAATTATCAGACTCTGTTATATGGCAAAATTTAGAAAATTTAACACAACAGTATAAAACAAAATATATTAAACTAAACGCTGGTACGGGACTTACTACTTTGAAGACTATGGAGGCTGAAAAAGTATTACGCACTAAAGAAAAAAAAAGAAATTTAAAACTTTACTTAAAACACACCGGGTAAAAATTAACTCTGTATCCCAAATGTATAGGAATAGAGGAAGTACTATGGCTTCTGAACTGCACGTGTAGACGCTCTGCACTCGACCAGAAGACTACCCCTCTCTCTTCAAACCAACCGCGACCGGCTCGGGAACCTATCACCGTTGACATCTCTAACAGCTGGAGAGGTCAAACCAACAAAATAATGTCCACGTACCGCGTCTAGTTAACATAGAGCCTACTTCTTACCGCAATTCAGCAGAATTATTATAACTACGGTACAATTATTTGCCAGACAGCTCTTGTTTGATTCTCTGCATTTGCAATGTGGTTTATTGTAGCATCCTTTCTGAAGTATTTTAATTGAAGATCATATTCTCTTTTCCTGTAATTGGTTTGTTTGTTGTTTTCTTCCGTGCCCATCAGAATTGATTTATTAAGAGCTGTAATGTATGCCTCTTTCAATCTCATAAGCTCTCGTTCTTGCTCTTGATTTGTATGGATTTTTTTTTCTTTTTTGGCCTTGACTGTACAGTGGGACATGCTGTATCTAGTGCGTCTTGTAGGATCTTATGGAGTTCAGTATAAGGCTGATCTGCATTTTGGGTGTTTGTGACATTTGCCCAAGATTCATGCGCTAGAATATTTTTGAGTTTTCTTAGGTTCTGGGCATTATAGTACCTTCTAGATGTACTTGGTATTATAGCTTTGTCAGTTTCCAGGTTTATTTTGTGCAGCTGGCCCGTGTAGTCTGATAAGCCTGTGTGGAGTACTGCAGTGCTGATCTCTTTTGGCATCAAATTTGTTGCAATGATGTCAATTGATGTTTCTGAATGAGCAGTGATCCTTGTTGGTGGTAGAGGAATTCTGGTAATATCGTGGCTCGTAAGAACATCATTCAGTTGCTTATTGTCATCCCCATCAGCTAGGCAGTCCACATTTATATCCCCTGTTATGATAATTGGATTTTTCCATGAAGGGAGGTCATCAAGAATATTGGACAAGTTGTCAAGGGCTGCTTCGAGATTATGATAGACCGGAGGTCTGTATATTCCCAGGATTTAAAGTTCAGAATTTTTTTTATTTTTATGAGCTGCGTTTCACAGACAAGTTCTACTTGATTTTTTTCTATGTCAATGCAGGAGACTTCGTTACCTAGGTCTTGGTTTGCAAAAATTGCCACTCCACCTTTTCTGTGCTTCAGTCTTGAGAAGCCCCCAATATACTCATAATTTTCAAGTTGTGTGTTGATTAGTTTGTCTTTAGGAAGACCATGTTCTGTAAGTATAACTATGGCTGGATCAGTGACTTTGAGTTGGTGGTTTAGCCTGTCAATTTTGTTCCCAAGAACATTAATATTTTGATGAAATATTGTGAAGTTGTCTGGTAAAGGCAAGGGCTTTTTTATGCTTAGCTATTTTCTCATTTATGATTTGATTAGCTGGAGGTCCTATCAATAAATAATAGAATAATAAAATTAGGTATTACAGCCGTTCCTGTAAAAGTCTGTAATACAAAAATATTCCTTGGGATAAATAATAGGCTTCGTATATCAGTAGAATAATAATAGAATTTAAATCAGTTTTAGTTTATTTCCAATAAAAAACTGGTTGAAAATCTTAATTAGAAATTTTAAGAGAGATACATAATATATCTGATAAATTTGTTGCAATGCTAATTAAGTTAAAGAATTTCTGAGAAGATCGAAGATCTAAGCATAATATTAACAAATGTATTTTATGTATGTTTTATGTATATAACAAATCCAAGTTTTATTTCATTGTCTTTGATTTTTAGTATTTGTACTGTTTATTACTGATGAAGTAAAAGAACCAATCGACGGACCAATAAGAATTTAGATTCAGTAAGCGTCCAACCAAGACCAAGAAAGAGGTCGACCGATTGTGAAGTTAAGTTGATTGATCCATTTGCTGAGGTGGTGTATGCTTTTAGGATTCAATATTTTGAAGAAAGAAGAAATTGCAAGTTTTCTTCAAAATGACGGCCCACGATCAAATGAGGGCTATGCTGGACCAATTAATGGGAACAGGGCGCAATGGTAAGTAATAAAATACCGAAAAAAACTCGCGTTGTCAAGCCAACCTTTCATCTATCAACATTCTTTATAAATTAGCATTGTATCCGAGCTGCTGTAATGGCGAAAAAGATTTCTGAATCGCCCAATTCGAATGTCACTATACTCTTGACTCAATTATGTAAATTTAATATCAACATGATACTTTCAAATATTATGCTAAGTAGGCTTTGTCAAGCTAATTTAGCCTATTTACATGTAATGTGTTACCTTACATATTTTGTGAGAATCTGACATCTTAAAAGGTTGAAGGTCTGCAGTATAATTAGCGGCCACCAACAAAATTGTATGATGATTATCAAATTATATGCAATCATCGATATTCATGACCATCCAAAGGACTGAAAGCAAAATGTCTGACCATATAACTTAACCCTTAAAGCGCTAATTTAAATTACTGTCAAACGATAAGAGAAAAAAAATATTTTTTTTTTTTAATTTCCCAATGCTAATTTTTTTTCATATTCCTTGGTATTACCTTTATAAGAAAAAATAATAAACATGTAATATTACATATTTTTGAGAATTTTATACGCACAAAAACATTTAAAATTTTGAATAAACTGCATTGGAGGATAATGTACATAGGAACACTATTTTGACAGATTACATTACATTTATACAGGTTATTTATAATGAGTAAGTTGTAACTGAAGTTTCTGTATAATTAGTACATAAAAATGAAAAAGTTCAGTATAAGATTTTGAAATGTAATAATATGAAATTCAACACAAACTTATTTATACGATAGGCTACAAGGGAAATGAAACAAATATTGTACTTATAAACCTTATTTACTTAGAATAAATAAACTGGACTTGTATGGTGAAACTGGTATAAAATACAAAACAAATAATTGAAAAAAAATATTACACATAACTTAATATGGTACTTTGGGATTATACCGACCACACCAGTATGAAGAACACAAAAATAGAAATTTATAGAAACAAACATGATAGAACGAAAAAACAACTCTTCAATTACAAAATTACAAACTTACAAGCATTTCCAGGTATTGTGATCGGTATTGTTGTCGCTGTTATCTTATCTTTCTCGAGAATCCTGATTACGGCAGGCCGCGCGCGGCATCACGCGATTTGCACGGTACATAATTGCCTTTCCATTTCAATTCAATTTATATTTCTGATTAGCCCCTCTAGAATTTGATATTTTACTGATAGGTACTATCTCGAGGGATGTTTTTCTTTCGTCGACATCAGCGCGGGGCAGCACCGAAGGTGCTGTCGAAGCCCGCGCTGATGGCCGGAGGCACTCGCATTTTGGGTGGCGGAATGTGATCAAGAATAAAAACAAGTTTTGAGTGTTTTTTTAATAAAGAGTTTAGTTTGGTAAATGTTTGTTTTTGTTAAATTTTTGTGTTTGGAGAAATGTAGAGGTAAAACACGAAAGTACAACAAAGCGATGCACCAGCTGAACGGGCGGCGAGGCTCTGCAATCACGTTATCTACTAGACGCTCGACTTTGACCTCTGTCTGAGGATGGGGAGGGGTTTGCGATAAGACAATTCCTGTTTTATACTGACGAAATAGTCTTCTACGCTAATCTAGTAATCAGTAGAAGCAAAATGTTAAATAACGATTCATGTCTGGGTGTGGTCGGTATAATCCCAAAGTACCCTTAATATACCAAAAATGCGCTTAAACTACGTTTTCATAGTAAAATGATAAAAGTTGGAAAATCAGTTCACGTAAATAACAAACTAAAACACTATTAGAATAACAACGGACTGATTCAAAACACTTTGTTTAACAATATAACCAACATACGACCAACACACTTAGTTAAACAGCTGAATGAAACGAACGTGTCTGTAGGCGCATGCCGCGTCACAGGCCATACAAAAAATGGCGGCGATTGCTTTCAACCCGAGTAGATACCGTTACAACGTCCACCAACGGTGACAAAGCGTTTTGTCTAGTCCCGACAGTCGAAAGGAACATTGACCTGCTCTCTTACGGAAGTTTTAACAACTAATTCTTTGCCATTTCAAAAGTGAAGCTTTTGCGTTTGTAGACGTTATCCGCATTTAAAGCATCAGCAGTTCCGCGTCTATAGGCGTTAGCCACGTTGGAAGGGTTAATAGATATTTCAAAGAACAATGTGGTTTGGTCACTGTTCTTGCTGCCATTAGTCAATAACGAAACACAAGATTTTAATTCTGAGTTTATTTCTAAATACGTTTTTACTTTGAAAAAATTTTGAACGATGATGTTGAATTGAATTAAGTTTTAGCCTTCGAAAATGTTAATATAAAGAAGCTATATTTTTATAGCCTGTGTAGAGGAAATTAAGGTAATTGTCACATTAACAGCCGGAGCGGCAAAATACGAGTTTCGCGTTATTAACGTATTGGAATCATCCTATAGAACAAAACAATATAAGGTTTGACAGGGTGGAAATGAGAAATAACTAAGTTCTAGAACATAAAAAATGGAACAAATGTTTAAGCGCGGAGCAATATTTCCATGTTCTACATCCACATCGGGCATCACGTGACCTTTTGTGACTATGATTCAACCTTGTGATGACATCATTGGATGCGGCGCCATCTTTGGAAATGTAAATGAAAAATAATACTGAAATGAGCAGAATTTTGATTCAAATGAAGAATGCTTTTCTTAAATTTCAAGCTACAAATTAATTATACTAGTTGTTATGTAGTTGAGACGAGTGCCTCCGGCCATCAGCGCGAGTTGTAGCAGCTTCTTCGGTGCCTGCCCCGCTCTGATATCAACGAAAGAAAAACGTCCCTCAAGATAGTACCTATAAGTAAAATATCAAATTCTAGAGGGGCTGAAATATGAATCAGAAATATAAATTGAAAAGTATTGCAAATAAATTTATGTAAAGTGTAAAAACCGTAATAAATCATGAATACCTCTTATATAAATAGACATTAATAGAGAACATAACCAAATGTGTGTTGGCCGGTAGAGCTGAGTGGCAGCAACAAAAAAGTGGTGGAGCCTGGTATGTGGGAGGATGTTTTTGTCCTTAAAAAGGAATTCTGCCAGGTACTCGATAAAATGGTCACCCTGGACACCATAACGAGGGATATTCGCCCTAACCTATCGCCGGTGTCTTTCAGTGGTGTTTGTTTGTACACCAGTATCAGGGTCAACAAAATTAATAGATTGATTGATGGAGAAGTGCCTGAATCCCTCTTCTAACAGTCGCTAACATTTGCCATACCTGGCAGAACCCATTCTTTAATAACGTCAAGTAGGGTGTTCCTTTCATTTTGTTTAACAGGAACAAGGAAGTAATCTCTGCCCTGCCTCCGATTCCCCTCAAAAAACCTACTGTTCCTGAATTCTTTCGCCGCGATTGTATTTTCTCCTTCCAAATTTGGCTTATCAATTTCAACAACACTGTCAGAGGACTGCCAATTTTCTTTGACGTCGTTGAAATGTGATGGAAATACACTTCGCGGCAGAAAGAATACCAGTCTACCACTGAATGTGTAGAAACGCCAAACTCCAATGAATTGTAGCGTTGTCTCTGTGGCTTCAAATGCAACAACATGGTCACCAAAACAAAATATGTATCTATGTCTAATCGTGTTCTTTCAAAAAAGGAACCTGGCCGGACTGATTAAAAAAAAAATTCCAACATTTAAAACTTTTTTATTACTTTTACGAATTTTTTTTTGTAACGAAACATCGCCCGGTTTAAAAACAATACACAACCGCACGACAAACAAATACACTCATTATTAAAATTTCTGTGTTCTATTAAAAATAAAATAATCTTGTTTTGGTCAAAACGTAAACTCCTAACATGCCCAACAAAACAGTCCAACACACACAATTCACTACGATTCGTCTAACTAGTGGATGGATAGTTGATTGACAAGCACTCACTCGATCTGAACTACAGTACACAATAACTCGTGAAGCACTGGACTACAGCCCCGTAGCGCTCAGTTAACAGATATGCTATCAGTCCCAGATAACATTGAAGTACACAGATTTCGAGACACACAGCACACAAACAGAACATTAAAATATTGAAAACTGAATTATTTATGAATATACCCCTTAAAACCATATATATTTTCAGGAGAATGAGTAGAATATGTTAATAACGTCAAATTCGTGATTTGCCGGGTTGGCCTTTTAACCCATTGCGGATCATATTGTTTTGGCGCGCGGGCACCAGCGGGCACGAATTAATTTACAGTCAGCGGCCGCATGAACAGCAATGGTGCACCACATCGTATCGCTCGCTATTGTATACTAGAAAATTCAGCTGTGAAGGTATTCGTTCAGATGGAACATGGGCCTGCTGGGGTATCCGTGATGTAGGAACGATAACATGCGAGCAAGGTTCCGGGGTGACAGGGATGATATCTGAATCATAGTCTAAAGCGGCTCGGGCGAAGCGATTACAACATCTGGGCCATTGTTTAGACTAAACCTGCCAACATGTACTCTGCGCCGTTTAGTTCTGTGTCACTAACAGGGTCCGATTAACCAGTAGGCTAAGTAGGCTGCAGCCTAGGGCGCGAGACCGGTGACGATTTTAGGGGGGCGCTTCGGAGTTCAAGATGAAGTGCTTTTTATATGTAGTAAATAAAATGGTATGGTCTAAAAACTTCACTATACATTTTTTGTACATTATTTACACATCCACCTAGACCTTAGATTTACTCCATTTACTTAAAAATAACTATTAAGTAGAAAAAGAAATTAATTAATAGCGATTAGTGACAACGCATAGTAATTATCGTAACTGTAGGGAAACTAAAAGGGAAATTTTGCTTCGCGCGAGGGGCGCCGCCGGCGCCGCCCTTCGCCGTTTGCAACACTGACGCTCTCTGACAGATAGAGACAGAGTGTAGCTGCAGCTGCAGTCAGTCGTCTCCTCGTCTGCACTGTTTGTTTTAGGCCTATGGCCTATGAATTATTTGGACTTTCGTTGTGATTAATTGGTGTCATTGCTCGTTATTATAAACACTGACATTTTATTCGTAAGTCGAGTAGAGTGTTTGATACTGAAATATTAGAAGAAGCAGTGGTTTTGCTTGTTTTACATATGTAGGCTACATTATGAGTAAAAAACCAAGTGGTTCCGAATACCGTAAACGGGCCCCGGGAGCGTAATGAACGGGAAAGTGCTCTTCTAAATAAAATTCATAGACTAGACGATTTTTTTCAATAAACCCCGAAACTCCCAGTTGTTCTGCTGAGACATTGCCGGTCGTCACGGGAACTGAACGAAACGTTGTGAGTGAGGACAGCGTGTTATAGTGGAAGTGGAAGTGATTCAGCAGCCTGCCAGTGCCACTGCTACCGATGTCTCAGACACCACAACGGAAATTGCACCTGTACACGTCCCTTCACCACCATCAACCGAGCAAATAGCAGATTTGGGACATCAGTTGCAAGATTTGTGTACCAGCAAATAAAGAGTTAACCGATTCAAAAAATCTTGATGATCCCGCTTTATGGCTGGTAAATGAGGCATTTGCGTGAATACTTTGCAGTGCACAGCATCAATCAAAATGACAGTGGGGATTTTTCCCAATCAAAGCGGCAGTATTCTGACCAAAACCGTTATTTGAACAAAGCTTGTTTTTTCAAAAAACTTGTAAATGAGGAGATTGTAAAAAGAACTCATTTAGTTTATTCCAAATCAACTGGCTATGTATACTGTGCTCCTTGTAAGCTCTATGGGGGGACGACTGCCTTAGCTACATGCGGCTTTAATGATTGGAAAAATTCACACAAAAATTCAAGAACCACATGATAATAGTCTAGAGCACAGAGAATGTGTGAACAAATATTTGACCCGGATGAATGCACCTCAGAGAATTGATGCAAAACTACTTGAGCAGCATCAAGTAGAAGTGAAGTATTGGAGAGATGTATTGTCAAGAGTTGTTGAAGTAGTTAAGTATTTAACTTCTCGAGGGCTTCCGTTTTATGGTGAAAATGAAATTTTGGGGTCAACCAGTAATGGTAATTTCCTTGGCTGTATCGAGCTTTTTGTGCAAGTTTGATCCTTTCATGGCTGACCATGTTGCTCGTTTCGGAAATAAAGGTAAAGGAGTGCCCTCATACTTATCTTCCACGATCGTTAACGAGTTTATTACTCTGTTAGCTGACAATGTTAAATCCAAAATCGCGTCAGATATCAAGAATTCTAAGTATTTTTCGATTATTGTCGACTCTACTCCAGATGTTTCCAATGTGGATCAATTGACTTTTGTCATTCGTTTTGTAGCACCTGACGGGTCACCTAATGAGCGGTTCATAACGTTCATCCCAAAATTGTGGCCATAAAGGGGAAGATATGGAGAAGGCTGTGATAAATACTCTTGAAAGTTTGAACTTAAATATCAGTGACTGTAGAGGTCAGAGTTACGACAATGCAAGTAACAGTTGTCTGGGTGTTACAAGGGGCTTCAAAAATCGAATCAAAGAGCAAAATCCTCTTGCTCACTACGTTCCTTGCGCAGCTCATTCGTTTACAGCTAGTACGGTCGACCGCTGCAAAAAGTAGTAGTAGTTCTGTTGAATATTTTGCCCTGGCACAGCAAAAATGTACAACTTTTTCCATTCATCTACACACAGATGGGGAAATTCCTCTTGTCGCAATATGACAAAGAATTTTGACAGTCAACCCCTTTCGAAAACTCGCTGGAGTGCAAGAGCATGCCAGTAAAGCCATGGCACAAGTCATATAACAAATAATCACAGCGTTACAAGACATCACTTCAAACGAGAAAATAAAAAAGACGTACGACTTGAAGCCAAACAACTGATAGAGAAGCTCCAGTCTTTGGAAATGACCATGATGATTTGTTTTTGGAATAAAGTACTCATGAAGTTTCATACATCAGTGTACGACTTCAATCTGAAGATGGAGACTTAGATCAGTACAGCACTTTTCGTACGAGCTCCTAGACTTTTCTAAGTTCATTAAGAAATGAGGAAACAATTTTCTAACTTGAAAGTGAGGCAAAGCTTATGTGCAATTCTCAAGAGTACAAACAAGACAATACACAGGAAAAAGAAACCAAAATCCCTTTTGGAGAAAGCAAAGAGGGGCACACTGAGTTTGATGGGCAGGAAATCATTCCTGATAAATTGTTACTACAAAGCAATTGATACACTCCTAGGGCAACTAACAAGGAGAAAATCAATTTATGTCACACTACGAGACTCCTTCAACTTTTTTATGGAATTTGAATAAAAATTGAGAGTTCAATCTTGAAGGAAAAGGCAACAAAGCTAATGAATGAATATTCAACAACCTAGATGATTCATTTCCAGATGAGTGTTTTGTATCTTCAAAAATTTTTAAAAGATGATAATTACATTCTATGAAGAGGAAAATGTACTGTTCAGACAGAATGGAGGAAAAGAAGAAAGTCAAACCGACCGGGACTAAAGCCTACATGCTATTGAAACATGTAAAAACCCTAAAAACTTGAATCTCTTTTTCCGAACGTGGAAGTGGCATTGCGGATCTTCTTGAGCATGGCGGTGTCTAATTGCAGCGGAGAAAGATCCTTTTTGCTCTTACTCGAGTCAAGAATTATTGAGGTCGACTCTACGGCAAGAAAAACTCCAGGCACTCGCTCTCTCTTATTTATAGAAAGTGACTATGTACAGCTCGTTCCGTTTGATGACTTGATCGATGCGTTTGCCTCATCAAAAGCACGGAAGAAAGACTTTGTTTAATCAGGGAATATATCGTCATGAGAAAATAAAAAGTTCTTTTGTTAACAGTAGGCCTAATAATTTTATAGTTCTAGCTCATTGTTTTGTTATTGTGAATTAAATGTTCAAGGTCACCAAGTTGTATACCAAAGTCTAATGTCATTTCTATGTAACATAATGTACTTGAATAAATCTAAACCAGAGAAAGTTGATGACCAATTTGAACCATGTTCATTGATTTATTATAAATCCTTTTCAGTGATTTACAGTTAAAACGCTAATTAAACAGGCTATACGTAGCTACTAAGCTTTCTTATTAAAATGGACAACAATAAAATCTCCATTATTATGGCAGCATTTATACTGAAGTAAGAGATAAAAATTCACATAATTTTAACAGCCTTAAAATTACAGTATGCATTTTAATTTATTTTGAAAAAAATAAGCCTACAGATTTTTTGAAAGTAACATTACAAAGTGCTGAACTTTGAATTTTGTGACTATTTAATGCTAGTAATCTACAAAAAATGTATAAGAATTAAAAACTCATGTAAAGGTTTGGCTGTAGCTAGGACACATTTTTGTATGTCCTACAAAACCAGTGGTAAATAAGAACCCTTGATTCTCTTTAAAGAATGTTACCTACAAGTCTACAACAATAGACCATATTCCATTTTAAAGATACAAATAAATGCTCAGCAGTAAGCATCCTTATCCCTTTGCAAGTTTGCACTTTCTATAATTTTTGCTGTTTTTTGTTCGTTTGTTTGTGTGTTTTTAGGAAATGATAGCAAACAGCATAGTTCTTTTAACCGTTGAATTTGAACATATTACATAGCAGTTTATACATACATGTATCATTAGACCTTTGAAACAATAATATAAAGTTTATAGTTAGTTGCTGAATGTTGTTCTTTTCCTAAAGTTTAATACTCTAAAATGGTCTCTCTCTGTAATGGTCTTTAAATTTATGTAAGTTGAAATTTTATTACAAAAATATAATATGGCCGCTATACAGCAGAACACTTTTTATTATTGAAAATTGACAGAGGGAAGCCGGCCGGAGGGGGGGCGTGAAAGTACAAGATAGCCTACGGGCGCCAAAAACCTTAATCGGGCCCTGGTCACTAACCTCAAAAGTATTCATAACAACTAAGGAAAACACCCAATCAGAAGCGCTAAAAAGCAGAGAGTAAACTCATATGAATGATTTTTCAACTTAGACATACAACTGCGATCTGTAGGATATTTATAAAACTTTTGAAAACTCTAAACGTAGACCGTTGTTAAACACTCTTAGTTGACAAGTGAAGACGATCGCCTGATCTATCAGACATTAACAGAACTATTTGGAGGGAAATTTAAAAGCAAACCGCTTTTGCGACCTGAGCTCGTCATCGTGCCGTTAGGCCCGGCCGCTGCATGACGAGCCCAGCTCGTCAGTGATCCGCAATGGGTAACCTCATACAGTAGATACCAAAATGAATTTGTTTTTTTAAATCGTATAAAATAACTAAATTGTATATAAAGTAGTCTTGAGCCACATAGTTATAACTATTACTTCACATGGTACCACAAAGACTATCGAATCAACTATCGATTCAAAATATTTAAACTGTTGAATCGAAGGATAGAATTTAGTAAGCGGCCTACACTCATCATTCGGTTGTTTTTATCGAATAGTTCGATTGTTTTTGTCCAAAGGAATCAATTGAAATTACAATTGATTTAACTTAGTATATGATTTCAATTTATTAGTATAGTAATTTTGAAGTAAACAATAAACAGCAAGAAGTAACTAATTTTTGAGACTTTGAAAATAGCGATGAATATGAGGAAAGTATAAATATTGCTATCGTTATAGGTTATAAAAGATACAACACAACCTTTTGAGGATTGGATCTATCCTCTTCGTCAGGTGGGCATATTTTTTTTTTTTTTTTTTTAATACATACAAAAATAAAGAACAGAAACAAGTGAAGAAATTAAAGAAAAGGGTTCAAACATACCCATAAGCTGCCTGGAGTACTGTCCAGGCGTCACTGCACATTATGCAAGTTCCAAGGATAAATTACAAATATGAGGATCATAATCACACTAGCACGGGTTACAGTTGGATATTAACAAGAATGTCGATGTCGGTTCTTTCATCGGCACCCCTTAGTGTCATTTGAAACAATTGGACAAGAAGGCGATGGTTAGGAGGGGGAAGGGTTTAAAGTCAAGCCGCTTTCGGCCCTTAACTTTGGTCCTAGGCCGTAGTGTCATGGTGTGTTTGCGAACTTTATTGGTTGAGGTTTGTTTGATTTTTTTTTTTTTTTTAGGTTTCCTAGTTAGTTCTTTTTTTAATATTGGTACTCAAAGTGGTCTAACCTCAACTGAAGGTTGACTTAGCGGTTGGTCTGTTAATTTTATGTATGAAGCCTCGTTATGTTTGAAAAAATTTTGCTCAAATTCTTTCTTAAAGATATTGGTGAAAATGGGCGATAGAAGAGATCCTATCGCCATTCCCTCTCATCTTGACAGTAAATTTTATCCTTTAGTTCAAAATAGTTGCATTATTGTTTTTCAAAATCAAACTTATTGAGACTTCATACATCAAATCAGAAGGCCAACCGCTAATTCAACCTTTGGTTGAGGTACTCCCTGGGTACCATATTAAAAGAAAGAAGTAATTTTATACCATGTATTGAATTCTTTTATGAATGTTATAATTTATATAAAACTTACACATGAAAATTTCTTATAATTTATACTTGTATATTTTTAACTTTGTATCTGATGCCATTCATACTATACATTGTACTTTTAACGAATAAAGCTATCGATTGATAATCAAACAAACCTCAACCAACGAACTTGTCACACACACCATGACACTAAGGCCAGAAGCGGCTTGCCTTCTTTTATCACATTGTTGATTCTGGCAAGAGAGGAAACGACTTGATAGCAATCCCATACAAGTTTGGATTTGAACACACAAGAGTCCAGAGCCATCAGTGCTGCCTGACTGTCCGTGAAAATATTGATTGTCTTACTCCTATAATGCAGACGAAGATTCTCAAGAGCACATTCCGTAATGGCTGTAACCTCTGCCTGAAAAACTGTAGTATAAAGGACCCATAGGGACCACCAGCTCCCTGCATGGTCTCACCCCCACAATTCCAGCGCCTGTACCGCTTTTTGTTTTAGAGCCGTCTGTAAACCATTCAAGCTCCGCTGGTGGAAGAAGTTTCCTTCACTCCGACCAATCATCCTGTGAAATTTTTAGAATCTTTTAATGGATTGTGGAAAATTTTAATGAAATTGTTATTGGAAGAAATAACAAGAATTTGGATTGTGCAGTTGTGGGCTTTTTATTAAAAAAAGTTCTAGTTATGTTTTGGGATTGATGGATAATTTCTATGGTGACTGTTTGTAATCATGATTTGCTCCTAATTTAGGTATACTCTCTTCATTTAATTTTACAAGCATGATACTTTGATAAAAAATATATAGACCATATACGGTAAGGATTCTTAATTTAGAAAAATGCTGTTTTACAGATTCATTGCGTCCCAAATTTAACATTATTCTAATCGGTTTTGTTGTTGGTGAAGAATTTGGTCTAGATTTCTTTTAGTCGTAGCTCCATACATGTTTATAACATAAAAAATGTGTGAATTGATTAAAGCAAACTACATGGTTTCAATATTACATACCCTCTACATTTTTCATAGAGAGTAAAGACCAGAGGACATTTTATTTACTTACTACATGGGTCAACATGTTAATCTCAACTTAAGTGTTGGTCCAATATTAGTTCAAGAAATTTTGAGTTTTCTACTTGATTCAGTTTTGAATTTTCTAGATAAATATTTGGCTTTAATTTTGATCTATTTTGTTTTGTACAAAATGAAGTAAAATTGGTTTATTTTTTATTATTGTTAGTAGGAGACTTTTAGTGTCTGAAACTTCTTTTACAGTTGAAAGACATAAAATAAATGATTTAAGCTCAATTTCCTCTTGACTTTTACCTGAAATTGTGATGTTGGTATCGTCAGCGTAAAGGCACACTTAGCCATCCACCTCTATCACACCCGGCAACCCCTTTAACACATTCACTGCGGATGACAAAATTACCGGCGACAAAAAATGCAGGAATTTTGTTTTGTTTTTTACTTACCCAAAACGGAGTCAGGATAGCCGAAAGGGTTGTCCAAGGTATCCCGGAAGCTTCGTTGGCCGGAATGGGTGACGTCATGTCCATGCTGAGTCTGCTCGTCATCCGCACCGGGTGCCGTTCCCTGTGTTTTATGTGCTCGCAGCGCACTAAGTTTTGCAACAAACATTCGCGAATTACACGTATATAGTACATGAATGACACGTAGATAGTACATCAATTACACGTATTAGGGTGGGGTGGCCCACTGGGGGTGGGGGATGCCGCCTTCACCGTCCCTAGAACTGTTCGAACTCAACTCATTGTCTTCATCAGATGAAAAATTATCGTCAATAACATTATCATCTACCTCCCGGGAAGGGATACACATACACTCACACAGTCAACAGACACTATAACCCACTCACACAATATCGCAAAGCATACACAACAAACGAAAATGGCGAACCGGCGACGAATCACACCAACTGACTCACTGAAACAGGCACACCTCGCTACGAATTTTTACAGCCTTCCCGGGCTCAGCTCACACTGAGGTAATATGAAAGCAGCTGCCGTATGCCAAGCTCGCTCGTCCACTGCCTGGCACGCCATTTTCGCATGACGAGCATGCTCGTCACCCGCAGTGAATCTGTTAAATAGCAAAGAAATAGGAGAGGGTCAAATATAGATCCCTTTGGGACTCCCATGTTTTATAGTTTTAAGGTTTGAATAAAATTGTGGGTGTATTTATATTTGCTGTTTAAATAACTAAAACTTATTTGAATTTGAAAACATTGTTTTCTGTTTTTTTAAATATGATTTGAACCATTCATGTTCCTTATTTTGAACAATTGTACAAGTACATTAAGTTATTCATCATGTGACACACTGTCGAATATTTTAGAATAGTCAAGGAAAATTCCAATGACTTTTTCATTTCTGTCAACCAAATCTATTATTGATTCAATTTAAATTAACACATGCAGTTATCGTAGATTTCTGTGGTCGGAAACTATGTTGCTCATCATCCAATATGTGATTACTCTCCAGGTAATCTAAAAGTTGGTTATATACTTCTTTAACGATATAGGTCGGTAACTTGGACTATTTAAATCCCCCTTTTTTATAGAGTATTTAACAACTTTACCAGTTTTTAATTTGGATAGGAAAAGGCCAGATATCATTGATGAATTGACAATGTGGGTTAGTGGTTTGGAAATTAGAGGAAAAGACTGTTTAATGGGGGTGATTGGTATATCATCAGTTCCTGTTAAGAATTTGTTCTCGAAAGCCATTACAATCGTTTTTAAATTTCTTTCATCAACCTCTTTAAATTTAAAATGATTTGAGGCTTGAGGCATTTTTTCAAGATCCGATTAATTAACAAAATAAGAAATGAAAACACTTAAAACTATGTACACAAGGATGCATGAACATGTTCAATATTTGAGCTTGACCTCATTATATAAGGTGGGCATGATACTGATTTGACATGAAATAACCCACTTGCCCCTTTAACCCTCTCAAAAATGGGCTTCTAAAAAACAACCCTGTTTGTATTATAGGGGAGAACAACCGTTACCAGGTGAAGTTTACTGATCCCAAGGTTTGCAAGAGTTTCCTGCTGGCCTGTTGTCCTCATGAGATCCTTTCGTCAACTGTAAGTACAGACTGAGATTACTCACTCTGCTTAGAATAATTCATATAAAAAATACTCTGAATAATGAGTTGGTAATTGGACCGTGTGTTTTCCAATTAAAAATCTGAGTAAAATGTAAATGCATCCAGTTTATGATAAAGAAAGAGTTTTAAATACTATTTTACATCATGTGTTGTAAAGAAATTGTTTACCATAATCTTAATTAGGTACAATTCGGTTTATATGATTTCTCAAGAATTTTATTAGCTTTTAGGACCGACTTCAGATTATACGTTAACTGTATTGCAAATTAAAAAACCCACCTGGTTTTATTGCTATTGCTTAATTATGTAAATATTCAATACTTTTAACAAGTCAGCTGTAGTGATTTCATGAAGGTCAAAATAATGTCCATTTATAGACCTAACATTTTTGTTGTTTCAATTTCATGTTAGTAGCCATTTTATTGCAAATATGTTCTTACAAGTCCAGAAAAATTTTTGTTTCTCTTACAAAACATTGAAAAACAATTAACAACTCAAGAACTGAATGATCCCATCTATATTTTTACTATCAATTAAGCTAGAACAAAGTTGATTTATAGAACAATTTTAATTCTAACATTGAAATTAATTAACAAGTCCATTTTTAAATCTCCATTTACTCTTTGGTTTTTGAAAGTATTGTTTAACCCTTTTACTGCCGGCCATTTTTTTATCGTACCAGTCAAAATTGCCAAGGGGGAAAATCGCTGTTGTGCATTCATTTACAAAAAATGCTGTATCTTTTTTATTTTTCATTAGATTTGCATTAATTTTTACTTTATTTACTCGTATTTAAATGCTGTTTTTCAAGTAATAAAAAGAAATTTTAATTTGAAACAAACTCATTATTTAATTTTAAAAATTATGTAAATAAAAAATAAATAAAAAAATAAAAATTGTGTTTGGCATCTGATAATTTATTTTTAAAATTATACTAAAATTTTGAGCATGATATCATTATAAACTAGAGCAATTACTTAGAACATATACCAAATTTGAAGGTGCTACCTTGAAACATAGCTGCACTATGAGGATTTTCCCAAAACTGGTAGGCCTCCTCTAGGCCTACCAGTGGAAGATGAAGGTAAACTTATCTGTGCCACATCCCCCTCACTATCTAATAACTCCTCATTATCTGATGGTAAGATACAGTCAGGATCGTCATCAGTGTCACCCACATCACTTTGATTGTCATCAATAGCCCTAACAATAATATCAGAATCGTTCTCGGCATCTGAATCTGACAAATTCTGAAGGAAATCGTCACTCAGTTCGTCTTGCACTTGTACACCACCATCGATTAGACTGTTAATTATTGTTCCCTCACTCACAGGAGAGTTAGATGTAACTCTTTTACTCATTTTATCCTTGATCAACAAAAGTAACACTTCAAAAAACTTTCGATAACATTGTAAACAACAACAATGAACGAAGATTTCAGTAATCTAACCCGATCATCTGGTTTTGACAGCTGTCTAGGTAGTTCGTCAATTCTAGTCAAAGACGACGAAAATAGAAATCCAAAGTTCTTCAAATGGCTTCTTTCATTATCCTTTCCTCCTAAACAACCAAAATACCGAATATTTCGGCATTTGAACATAACAGTAGCCAGTAACAATAAAAAAAACAGACATCCGACATATCGGACGTTGGCGTTTTCGGCAAAAATGCCGACGTCCGATATGTCGGACGTCGGCAGTAAAAGGGTTAAAATTCAGTGTTTATAGTATACTTACGAATTGCGTTATTCTGTGGTAATTTGTTTCAAACTGTTAGTATTTAAACCTTGTATTAACAGAATGTCTTAATATTTATATTTTATGGAACGAATCAAACAAATATTATCAACTTTAAGGTTTACAATATTTTTGAACTGATTTAAAAATAAATTTGTACAAATTTCAATAATTAGTTTTAGTATGTTCTAGTTTTTTCTAAAATGTTACCAGGTTTATTATGAAGTGACAATTAAATAATGGATTACTCTTATAAAATTAACCTATTTTTTAAGTTCAATTCAAATAACTTAATTTAGTACTTAATATTGTTACTGTAATGCCAAAATTAATTGTTAGTGATGTCTTCTGGTCTGTTGTAAGTACATATTATAATTCTCCTGTTCACTTTGAGAGCTGTAGTCTTGAATATGGTATGTCAGTTAAAACAATACCCATACCTTAACCAATGATATACTGTATAAGCTGGGAGGGAATGTTGGCAGAACTTGGTGAGTAGAATTATGAAATTTTTCTCCAGTAACCTACTTACCCTTACATACTTAAGGTTGAAGATACACAATTTGAGCTAAACAACTGTTTTTTGTTTTAGGTGTATTTGACATTAGGATGACTCATTTGTCTGAAAATTATAACTTATCTTACAGTTGACCGTTCCCACGCATATCACCGGAAATCCCATGTGGTAAAAGATAATTTCCCACATAACATGACAAAAGATCTTCCTATTACTGATTTTGTCCCTCATCACAAACTGTAGTTTGTAAAACAATTGTTAAATGCATTAAAATGTCAACTGAATGTCTGACAAGAGCATGTGCTTTATTTATAATTCTCGGTGGCCTGTTATTGATTCAAAACTGGTTGTCATAGCAACCGAACTCCATTTTCCGCTGTATGCTAGCACGCTTGACAGCATTTTCAGTGCGGGGAGGATGGCAGTTCAGTTCTTGAAATTTGTGCCTGTGCTCTGTTCCTATATCAAATTGCATGGAATATGTTACATCTTAAAATGTTTTATAGGGACTGTAAGATCACTTTACTAGGGATTTTAATTTTGTGTTGTTTTATTACGATTTTTTTTTTCATTAAATTGGAAAGTTTTATGTTTTCTATGAATTTATTTATTAAACAACATCTTTTAAGTCTTGAAAATAATCAGTTCTAACGTTTTACTTCTTATAATAATTTCAGAAATCATAATTCAAATAGGCCTTTAATTATTTAATCTTTAAGAGCTAATTGTACGCCAGGTGGAAATATAAAAATTTATATCTAGAACTCTAAAAGAGTTAAGGTCATAGAAGAAACGTTTCGGCAGCCGGTATGCATAAAACAGAACAGTGAATCCTCTTGATTACCACTTCATACTAAACTCTCTGTAATATCAGTGGGGAAAAAAGTTTGATAGTTTTGAGAACAACTTTAATAATATTCTCACACTCTTTTAATGCAATTAGTAATAACAGATAACTGACATTTTATTGATATTGGTTCCTTCTGAAAATACATATTAATTATTGGAAAACTGTTGCTCTTAATGTTTTTACCATAAAACTAAAATCAGTTGATAATGTGGTTACAATAAACAATATAATATGAACAGGCCTTTGATCAATTCATTCTCTTATACAAGGTTTTTTTTAATTTTTCATAATTGAATTGAACACCAACACAAATTAAATTTTTTTAAAGTAATCCGAGAAAAGGTTTTATTAATTTTATATAGTCATATCATACAAGAAAATACATAAAACTTAAAATATAATTTTACCAAGCTGTGTCATTCTTTGGGTGATTATCAAAGTGGCTGCCCTGTTGGCTAGGTTTTAATCGGTTATTTATCTGGTGTTTATAAAGATTTACTATATATCCTGAATGTGAAATCAGAATAAAAGTAGTTCACTACAGTATATTATTTTAAAATTTGTTAGTTCACTATCATGTTAAAATAATTTTTTGACATAGCGATTATAAGTAGTTGTAATAATATAGTATAAAAGTGGGAGTGAACTTGAATAGCACACGAATTACGCTTATGTAATTACAATATCACTGAGATTAACTTTAAAATTAAAATAATATAAACTTCAAATTGTGTATTATCTTCAGCCTAACTAAGTAAGAGAGTCAAATGTGATGTTGTCTGCGTACAGTCCCGACAACTTCTATGTTTATAACATGTTTAATTTTTTGTCACTACATTTCTAATTAAGTTTTATGAAGTCTGTCAGTAGACATGGCGTTTGACTCACTAATCAAAACTCTTCTTTCATACTGTCTCAGAAAAATATAAATTGATGCCTGTTGAAATTAGTTCAAATGAACACAAATACAACAAACTGTATTTGTTTTAAGTTTGGTGTATGTTCAGTTAATTTTGAATGTTTACTTTTTTAAATTAAAATTTAAGATTAGTTCAGGGTAATATTTATTTTTTTAAATGATGTTTTTAGCAGTACAATTTAAAATATATATGTACCAAAAGTCAGTAACAGATTTTTTAAAATTCACAACCCAATTTTTATATTAAATAGGAACACCACTAATTTAAATAAAATCTATAATTTTTGGGCTTTAATTATTAATAAACAAGTTTGAACATTCAAAAATATCCTTTAAATTTGTTTAAAAAAATAAACAATTTTTCAATAAATTAGCAGGTTTTGTATTTAATTATATTAGTATAAATTTATGATTTTGTATACTTTCTTCTAGCAACTAATTACAAAGTTCATTAGTTGCTAGTGAATTTTACTCAATGGATAAAATCGATTTTTTCTGTTAAATTTCATCAAAGTATTAGTCTTAGGTTATTTGTGCATAAACCACTCATATTCTTCAATTAACTTTTTGTAAATTAGTTTACTCATAAGTTTACCTTAAGTTTCTAGCAGTGGATTCCAATCATTTTTAACAGTATTTTTTAATTGTTGCTAAGTATAATTACGGGAATATGTTTTCAACCTAATTATTACTCGGCCTATTAGTTAGGTTTTTAATTTTAAAAGTAAATTTAAAGACGAGATCTTATACTTGAATAAAATTTTGTGGTATTGTTTTATAAAACGAATCCACATTTTTATCAGTTTAGTGAAAATTGTTGAGATAAATATGTAAGGGCTTTTGCTTACGGAAAATGAAGAAACTTATTGTTTTGTAATTGATTAATCTTAATGATGTGTTTGTATTTACGTTATTAAATTATAAACAATAGGAAGGTATAGTTGAGGGGTAGTAGTTGGTGTGAGTGGTGCAGAAACAGCTGACTGGGAGGAGCGCCTGTGAGTATTGTTGTTTTTCCCACATGAAATTCAAAGGTTGAGTTCGTCATCTTGGATCTGTCCAAATGTGACATGTATTGTCTCGCACGGCTCTGTCCGTGTGTCTTCTGAGCCCTGGAGCGTTGTGCACGCTGCAGGGTGTAGAACCATTGTTGCTGTGACGTGCGTATTATCTGTAGTTGCTCAAGGTGAACTGCGCTGTGCTGCAAGTGGTTGCGGATACGTGAGTATACCAGCCGGTCCGTCTGCACATGTGGTCTCGTCGTCGGCGTACGTATTTTGGTTTAACATTTCAGTTTTGTTCACTGATGTTGATGATGGTCGATGATATTTACTGATGATTTGTTACTGTCCCACTCTTTAGGGTGTAAAGTAACACAGGGTCCGGGGGAACTGCGGCCGACTTGACATTCAACGTCTGTAAGTCAACAACAAAATATCAACAGAAAAACATTTTTAAATGTATGCCTTATACTTTAGGAGAGTTACTTTGTTTGTTATACGTTCTAGCCAAGCTCTGAAGGATTAGTTTATGATAGTCCGGATTACCTTCGGGTTCCTCTTATAGGAACAGAAATGGTAGCGTCCCTCATATTTGTTCAGACATTTTTTAACAAACATCACAACTGGTTGAAAATAGTTGTTGCCAGTACAGTGTGTTTATATCTTTGAATTGAAAAACTGTAGTATATGTTTGTTTTATTGTAGTTTTTTTTATTTCAGTAATGTTTCAAATTTAGCTCTTTACTTTCTCTCATGTCCAATATGTCATTTTTACACTTAAAGAAAATTTAAGGACGTTAATTTAAAAAACAGTTAAATTGCACCAAGATCATTAGGGTCATGGGCAACATATGAGCACACGCATCTATGGAAAATTGATAATTTAATCAATTGTGTTAGCATCTGTGTTTGTTAGGGAATAGATGGCAAAGCATGAGATTTATGTTCCAGGTAAATTAACCCTTCATACCCTGATTTAATATGTCACGAATTAAATCTAATTTTTAACTTTCTAAGCAGAATAAATTGCAGCATCTCAGAAGAATATATAATGTTAGTTCAAAGAAATGTCGTCAAAATGCGTGAGAGGGCTTCTTCAGTGTTTTAGTGTGATACAAAGTGCAGCATGACTCATCATAACATCTGGTGACAGTCACAACTCAAGCTTTTGTTTGATTTGTCAGTCCTGACGCAATCTCAGTGACCCAGCTGTCACTCTTAAACGGAAAATACTCGAAATACTCTGAATAATTCTCTATTATTGAATGTTGTGCAAACTGATCTACTTTAAAAAAATGTTATTTAATAGTTCATGTTCATTTGTTGTTTTATATAGTTTATAAAGTTATGTTTGATAAGAATTTTTATTTTAATATGTGACAATCACAAAGTATTATTCCTTGTGTATCAGACAATATTCAAATAAAAAATTATCATTATAAAGGCAGTAATAGTTTTGTTTGGTTATTTAAACAAATTTAAGCCTTAAAAGAAATAAGTGCATGTGCTCAGATGTTAATGTCAGTGTATAATAATAACTGTAGATCTCTGCTTGAATATTTATAAAAAAAGCACTGAGATAAAATTCTAACAAATAAGTGCAACTGACTCATTAAAAAATTGTTTATCTTAAATATAGTAATGTTTTTAAGTTCATGAGAGAAAGTACATGCTGATATCCTGAGCTTTCCTTATAACAATATTGAGGGTGGCCACTTTTGAGTGATGAATGAAAATCCATATTTTATGAATTGTAAGCAGTAAAATCAGTGTCTCTAACAAAAGTTACTATTGGTCAAATAAAATCTTTAAAGTTTTTATTGGATAAAAAATTAATATAAATGTTTACTCAAAAACAGAAATTTCCGAAATTAATTTGATTATTGTCTTTATTTTTATAGTACTTTTTAGTTTGATTTGGTAATTCAAGATGTAAGCAGTATGGACATCTTCTTTATAGTAAAATCTGTATGAATAGCATCAATTATACAATATAAAAAAGAACATTTAATTTCTTGTTTTGTTTCACTCATATAACACTTCTTCTGTCATATTATATTTTTGTTGGCTTTGAAAAAGTCAGTTAAAACTTTACTATTGAATTTTGTATGAAAAGTGCCTCTGCCCGAAGTAATTAATTCCAGTTTGAAATATTTTGTATTTAAAATATAAAAGTTGCTAAAAATAAATGCATAACAAACTTGATTACATCCATTCTAGTAATTAATCTTGTTGCTGCCCAAAGTGGTCATCCTTGTATCTCAATCAGAAATCCTTTTTAGCAGTAAAATAAAAAAAACAAGCAGATTTATGAAAACTTTTAGATTTGTTTTTGACCATAAAAGACAAATTGTGTTAATGAGGGACGACAATTTTATATATCAAAAGTGTTTTTCGTCACTATCCATGCAAATGCACAGACCCTGTTTAGTTCATTTGCTGCATGATTTCCTTTTTTGAAATGCATAATATTGAAGTATACAGAGAGGAGACTTACTACTGTATTGCTGGTTCTTGTTTTGTACTCTATGGAGTATAGTACATCTTCTAGTGGAAAGAGGTGGGAAATTATCCAATGCTCGTGGTTATAGAGCATTGGAGGCAACCCCAAGGAAGAGGCAAAGGTAATATAAACCACTTGTATTAAATGTTATTTAAGTGTTAATGTTTTACTATAAATATAAAAAGTAATTATTGCACATCAATACAAATGTGTGTCTTTGTTTGAAAACTCAATTAAAAGGCAAATTGTTAATTGGCTTTTTGTTTATTTGAAATTTTTAAAGGATATTATATTTGGAATCATTGCTTTCTACTCAGTTTAAAGAAACAATTATTTTGCAATTATTGAAAAACAATTATTTTGCAATTATTGAAAAACAATTATTTTGCAATAATCCTTGTAACATACTAAAGCCAAAAAATTGTATAATACTTTTTAAAATGTATTGAAATTTTCTATTTTTAATGTTGTTTTTAAATAAATTCTTCTACTTCATCTTCTTCATGGGCAATGAAAAATTCATCACAAATATTCTTTGTGATATTTTTGTTTATTACTTGGTGATGTTAGTGTTATTATTTTTAGGGTGTTATTAGACTCAAATGTTTTGCATAATGCAATTGGTGGCTGCCTGGCAAACGACAGCGTTTTTGTTTATTTTATTTTTATTGGATACAGGTACAAATTAATTGTTTGACCACTATGTACCCACTTAAGTTGTACTTTATAACTATTTCAGAAAATATTAAATGCGGTTTCATAATGTTTTCTATTCTTTATATGAATCCAAACCCACAAGGACCTCAAATTTGGTTGATGGAAGTAACAGTGGAAGTTTTGGATTAAAAGAGGAATGTAATTTCCATTGCTATCATTGTTCCCATGTGGGAAGGCAAGAGTTGTTTACTGAGGCAATGTTCTGTGCAGCGCATGGACCTAGGAGAGTGTCCAAAGATACATGACCTTGCTTTGCGGGCGGACTTTGAGCAGGCCAGCCGGACACGGGACTACTTCTATGATATTGACGTAAGTTCACAACACGATTTTAATATTTAGATGTATTGTTTTGGAGTATAAAATTTAAGAGCTGATCTAGTAGTGTTAAGCTTTTGACCAGTTTATAATCTGGAATCAACCAATACAAGCTTTTGGTTAGTTTGTAATTGGTTTCTAACTTCCAATTATTTTGGTGTGGTTTTAAATCAGTGAAGAATTTCAGTTTTATTATTAAATATAGTAATTTTTTTTTCATTCTTGTGTGTTTAAATTTTAAGGTGTTCTCAAAATGTCTCAATTCTTTTGAATTAAACATTAAGAAAGATGGTTTTATTAAACTTGTAAACATTTATTAAAATATAGGAATTTAAAAATTCATGTTTTAACATGTTCACAATAACAGCTTAATTCAAGACTTTTATTAGCTATCGAATTTTTCAATAATAATAATGGCAAAAACCCATAATTGTTTATTTTTTTATTTTTTATTAAGCATAACAAGAAATGTATGTAGGATTCCAATTTTGTTTAAACAAAATATGTATTTCAATATGTTTTTCCATGTACCCCAAGGAGTACCTAAAAAGTTAAGAAATTGCGTGCCTGATGGGGTACATGATAGTCTAAGGTATTTATTTAAGTGCGGGATCACATTTAACAAACCACCAAGACAAGCAAACAATAAGGAAATGTATCGCATCATGCACAACTCGCTTTATGAAAATCCTGGTGTACCCGATCGGATACATAAAGTCAGTTAGTTGTGAAAGATTGGGTATAGCTGATGGGGTTCACATCATCGTGAACATGTTACATGATTAATAACTAACATAAAGTTTCTCATGTACTTAAAGTCAAAATATCGGTAATTCAATTAATAAAATATTTAATTGCATTAGCAATGTTTTGACATGGTATAAACTGGAAAACTAAAATGTTAGTTATGACAGGCAGTGTAAGCTTATGAAATAAAGAAATATATAATAGTTTGATTTACCTCTACGCTTATATAATTGTCCAAAAAATAAAACGTTTGTGACTATAGATAAAAACATTTTAAAGTAACATGTATCATACACAACAACATTTGTACACATAATACAATATTGTTGATGTGTCTGAATTATTATTCAGTCAGTAATGTTGGCAGGCCATGGAGCATCTGCAGGCGTTTATCAGTGATTGTGACAAGAGGACAGAGCTGGCCAAGCAGCGACTGTTGGAGACACAGGAGGAACTGAGTGCCGAGGTAGCGGTGAAGGCCAATCATGTTCACGAGCTGGCTGAAGAAATCGGCAAGAAGTTGGCACGTGCCGAGCAGCTCGGGGAGGAGGGGTTTGTGGAGGAGAGTCTTAAACTCATGGGAGAGGTGAGTGATTCAGGTCTTAAACAGGGTCCCCCCCAACTATAAAATTACGTGACGTTTGTCTGCCCCACTGTCTGTCACAAGGCGGTGGCTATATTGCTGTTAACATGGCCTATACTCTGATGCCCTGTAATTTAATGAGTGTATATATCTGTATAGATGACATATCCATCAGATTTTGACCAGGGGTTTGAGTTTGTGAAGTGATTTGAAGGACAAATATATTTGGTAAGCCAAACTAAAACGTCCTCTGTCCCTATCTACTACTTCTACTGTGCACTTCAGTGTTACTGTCTGTATGTACTAATATTTTACAAAGCAATTTTTTAACAATGGGAATAGTAAATTATCACTCTTATACCTTTGGAATGTTTGGTATTCTAAAACCTCTTGTGTACCAATTCCATGAAAATGTGGTTTTATAGGTTAACTGTTTAAGATATGGGAAACATACACTGGATGTTATACAAAGATCACCCCATTTTCTAACAGATACTGAAAGTACATTTGAGCAAGTGTCAATCATTCAGCTGCTACCTGATTTAAGTGTCAATCAATGGATGGAATTTCATCTTTACAAGCGTTTTGTCACCTAACTATAAGAGATAGGACAAATAAGTCACTGGACCTTTTTTGTAGTTCACTTCATTTCCCACTAACATTATTTTGCCCAATTCGAGCTTGCATCGATGGTTCAGCTGCCATCAAGCTTCAAAGAAAGGTCTGCAAAGGTTAACAAGTTCAAAAAGTTGTACATTTTTTGTAGGAATTCAAAAGTAAAAATTGTAATTTTCATACTTTACGGTGGTTACACAGTCTAAATTTCAAGTTTCTAAGACTTCTTGATTTATGTACCTTAGTCAGTAAGTGATTGAGTCAGTTGGACAAGCAGAGAGCATCCAACTTTTTATTGCCAACAGCTGTTTTATATAAGTTATGCTCGCTTTATGGGCTTAGGATTTTATTAAAACAAGTACCGTTGTAATTGTTTTAAAAATTGAAAAAAGTAGTTATATTGTAAAATTTTTCTAACGTGTGTAAAACAGCTGATGCCTGTCAAAAGACAAGCTATTTGTTGCTCCCGGCTTGTGTAAACGTACCTTTAAAGTGGTCGTGTTCGCTTGTGTACTGACAGATTGTGTTGAAACAAGTAGTTTGGAATCGTATTGAAATTGCTAAAATAATTTGTGTGTGGTAAACTTTTTATAACTATGCACGTAGGTGTTTAGTTCTTTGACTTTAAATATTTTCAACAACTGCCATTTTGTTTACATTAAAGAAAATAACACAATTTTTTTTAGTTTTCCTCTATCTATTCAAACCTACAATCCAAATTTGGTTTCCTCAGCTTAAATAGTTATAGGGATATTAGTTTGTTTTTAATAAAAAATACAAAATGGCAGCTAGCTGATAAACTTTTCAATTGATATTTATATGACATTTTTTGATTAAAATTATGAATACTATCCCCAAGAAGTTTGTGACGCCCTTTTGTGAACACCCAGTATATGCGCTCATCTTCGGCGTGCTGGGGTCTATGTCCACAGGCCCTGGACATATGTTTCCAAATTCGGGGATAAGAGAAATTGGGTATTATTTGAATTCGGAGGAGGGTTTTTTTGTACCTTTTCTTGAGAATCGTGCGGGTGTAATGCTTAAGTAATGCTCAGCCAAATGATGTGTGATTTATAAAAATAATCAATGGATTTAGTGGAAAAATGAACTTTTTCTGAGACCGAACATAATCGGAAGAAATGTAGTGGTATAAGGAAGTAAAAAAATAATTTTTTTCTTTAAGGCCTATTTATGGGATGATAAATAGAGATACGAGGAAACACCAAATGATATATTTTGTGGCTTAACCGTTACGAGACGAAGAGACTGAGCCTTTCTTGTAGGAAATTTAAAATTAAAAAACGATTCTGATGTGAGCGTTCTATGATTTACGTTACAAGTAAGTAAGTTACTCGTAGTAATGCAAGTTCAATCCGGAACTGGAATGAATTGAACAAATTGTACTTAGATTATTTTCTAATTCGAAAAATGTTACATTTAAGCTAATATGAACGGTTCGGCCGCTATCGATCCCAGAAACAAAATTCTCAAAAGAATTAGAAGTAAAAACTACAAAATATTTCCATTTAAAAGGGTTTTATGGCCAAATTACTGAAAACATAAGAATTCTCACTTAAAAATCTAAAAAATTGTTTTCAGCTATGACCAACAGTCTGGCCACTATCATGCCTGGAAGCTAAATTTTCACATGAAATTTACAATTTTTCACATAATCGCTGATGGAGATTGAGTTTGTTCGCTCACTCCATCAAAAAAATGTCATTGGACCATTAGTTCGCGTCGTTCCTGACTAATGATTTTTCGTCAGGTTCAAGCTAGCTCTAACGGTTCGCTTGCTATCGGGCTTCGAAGAGATGCCTGCAAAGGTGAAAGGTACGAAATTTGACGATTTTTTAGAAGTTTAAAAGTAAAAATGTCCGGTTTTCAGACTTTTGTTTCAAGGTAAAAGCTACGTGTGTGCAAAATTTCATGTTTCCAGCACTTCTAGAAGTGGGTTACAATTAGTATGACTCAGGATTTAAGCTGAGATGAAGATTGTTTTAGGAAAAATGCTAAAAGCCCTTCAGATTTTTTGGTTAGCCACCGTGTAACCGCTCTGATGTCATAGCAACAAGCATGGCCGTTTGTTGGATACTACTCTCGCATCAAAAGTACAGATAACCTAGTTTAAACGTTGACCACAAACTAACTAGTTAAAAGAAAATTACAGGAGGAAAATTTAAATTTAGTTTGTTTGTTATATGATCATTACAAATGTACAATTTCATGTATAGAAAAATTTGTAATGATCTTATAGTATAATTGGAAAACAATATTTTTAATGCTGTAAACTAATTTTTAAAATGCAATCTTCTTTTTGTGGTTAGTTGTTTTTCTTGCTTTAGTCACAATTTTGAGAGAGCTTTTCATAACAGCATCGCATTTTATCAGCTCATTTTGCAAAATGCAACAAATGCGATAGCAGTTTAAACCCTTGTATGACTATAAGTCGTTACATAGTGAGTTACACATGCGGCTGTATATACATAGAGATTAGAGTGGGATAGAAACTACAGTATACATGAAGAGTTGTCTAGTCATTACTGGACGTATTACAGATAGAAGACCTGCGCAAGAAGAAGGCCGAAGCAGAAGATGTGTATCGTAACTCGATGCCGGCCAGCAGTTACCAGCAGCAGAAGTTGCGAGTCTGTGAGGTGTGCTCAGCCTACCTGGGTATACACGACAACGACAGGCGGCTGGCAGACCACTTTGGTGGGAAACTGCACCTTGGCTTCATCAAGATCCGTGACAAGCTGGCAGAACTTGAGGTAATCAGGGGTATCTCATTATCTCGTTCAACAGGCAAATTTTGCACCACTTTATTTGTGAGAAATGTCGATTGTGATCTGTCATCATCATCATTTTAATAAAATTCTTGTTTGTTTTAAAGTTTTTGTTATGGTTTAATAACTGAGTTGTATGCCAACCATGTCTACTATAGTATTTAATTGTGTTTCAAAATATCTCTTCTGGAGAGAAAAATACAAATATAAATGTGATACAGCAATGGCTGGATTACCTGTAGATTAATTTGTAGATCATCGTAGTAGATAGTAGCTTTGTGTTGTAATCAAGAAAAACAAAAATATACCAGCCACAACTGTGTATGTGGGACTGTCAAAATCAGCCATATTGGTTTTATGCTTTTTTAAGAACAAGGAAGTAGTCTGCCACATCATGTTGTGTAGAAAAATCTCGTCCTAGCTCATTTCATTCTCAAGGTGACCTGCAGACAGTCAGACTATCATACAGGAAAGAAATGTTTACGAAATGTATGTGCTTCAAGGACGCTCAACCAAATTTCATGATTGGACATGTACCATCATGAACTCATTCTTGTCTAAGTAGGAATGAAGTTTTATACAAAATGTAAAGTACAGACGAGTGCATGATAATGAAAGTTAAAAGTCTTGAATTTAATTTATTACAATGGCTAGACAACCTGTAAAAGGCACAAGTGAATCATGATTTAATGGGCATTAAGTCATTAAGCACACAACACAAGTCATTCCAAATGACTCCATAATGATATGTTGGATCTTTTGTCACCAGAAAACTGTGGAGGAGCGGCGCCAACAGAAGAGATCCGAAAAGGACCGTGACTATGACCGAGACGACAGAGACCGCAGCAGGGACCGTAGTCGGGACCGTGACCGCTACCGTGATCGCAGCCGGGATCGAAGCAGGGAACGCAGCAGCAGGCGCCGAAGAAGTCGTACCCGATCTCGCAGCAAATCTCGCCATTCCTCTAGGTCAGTAAAGTTATAAATTAATAAATATATTTTTGCACACAATGAAATTCAATAGAATCAAAGATTCATAAATCTAAGGATAATATGGAAAACTCTTGAAATAACTAAGAAAGAAAATAACTTCAACAAAGAAGATAGCATTAGGCTTTCAAAACATTGAGTGGCTAAGCTTCCGTCATCCGATCATCTCCGTTCCCCTCCATCCACTCACATTAATTATAAGTGGACACATATCACTGGCACCCCCAATTTCAACTTAACATCTCTTACATAAACAAATGTAATATGAAAGTGGGTAGTATTGAGAAAGAATTCTAGTTTAAAGCTGTGACAAGAAAGTTAAATTAGCAATGAATGAGATCAAATATAGTGCAATTAGTGTAGACGGTATTTCAATAAATATGTTAATTCTTGAAGTGGTGACCCATTTAATCAATACTTCTCTTAAAACTAGGAAACCATTATTGTTCATCCGACCCCTACAAGTGTCAAGCATCTGAGACCTATATCAACCCATCCAGCTATATCGAAAGTTCTGGGCAAATAGTAGTTCTCCAGCTAAGCACATTTATAAAAACAAATGCTATATTGCCATCATTGCAATCTTGATTTAGAGAAAACCCCATAGTAACTGCACTGCCCTCACAAACATGTTTAGTGATATGGTGGATGAAAGGGCCGAGATATAAAAAGCTCTGTTGTTTTGCTTAATTATTGACAGGCTTTTCGCTCTAATCAATCATGATATATACTATTATTTTAGATCAAATGTCTTGAACTGGATACATTCATACCTCGGTGGGAGGCAGCACTTAACCAGAATTGGCAATGACTCATCATTGTCACTTGCCAGACAGTGGGGTGTTCCCCAAGGCAGCTGTATTGGTTCAATTTGTACACTTATGACATTCCCAGGTGTGTGCAGTATTGTACTTCTCATTCATTTTACGGATGATTGTCAGCTACACTTGTCATATGACCCAGACAGGCTGAGCGAGGCTGTTGATCAAATTAACTCTGACTTGAGCCTTTGGTCAATGACTAATGGGCTTGGGCTTTTAAGCTTAACACAGACAAGTGCACAGTGACCCCACACACTATAGCACAGACCCTCAGTGAGACCAACCAACAGATCATGCTGTGTGGCAGTGTGTGACAAAGTGTAAACTTTGGGAGTCATACTGGATTCAGGTCTCACTTTTAGTGACCACACGTAACATATGCTTCATATGCCTTGGGTAGACTGAGGGATCTGTATGGGTTTAGAAATATGCTTTCAAAGTCCGCAAAGCTGCAGATCATGCAGTCGTTTATATTGTCATTGTTTTACTACTGGTACACTGCATATGGAAATGGTATCTCAGGGAGGGGGATGCTTGTATAATTTAATAAGTGCAAAACTCAGCTGTTAAGTTCATTTTTTGCCTGAATTGGCAGGAACATGTATCCCCTTTAGAGAGAAAATCGGTTTAACCCAATTGAAGACATATGCAGGGTTCTGACAAACTGCATGACTCACAGTCCTATGTCTTGGAGAGCCTCAGTACCTTGAACATAAACTGTTGTATCAGGAAGAGATCACTCTCAAAGGAGCACCTGCCAAAACCTAAAACTTCACTTTCCTCAAGTGCGGCTTGAGAAGCCTTCTGCTACTTTGGCCCAACCGTGTATAATGACCTCCCTGACACCATAAAGACTTATACTGTTTGCATGTTCAAAAAGTAAATGAAAATATTATACAACAGCAACAACTGAGATGTTGTTACTAATTGTATATTAACACGGTGAGTGCTGCATGCCAAATTGTAAAACAGTTGTACGGGCCTAAATATTATTTTTACATAAAATTCTTATATTAACATACATGGACCTCAGAAATGTTGATAGAAGTCAGCTGAGAAGATTCTATGGTGCTGATAATGACATCACATTGTGCGTTGGGTTAACCCGTCACCAGGCCCACAAATGAGAAACACATAATTTTAATAAGTCTAAGGTAAACAAAATGAAGTACACAGATTTTCTTATTGAAGTTAATTTCTTTAACACTTTAGCCTGTTGGATCCCGTAGCCGCACAGTTGCGACTGAGGCAAGTGTGCAGTCGTGGCCCGTTGCCGTACTGTTGCGGCCGCGCGCAGAGCGTTTTATTTTTGCGTTTTCTTCAACTCAATTCGCTAAATTAAATGACGTTCAATATACCGGGTTACTCGGGAGAACACTGGCTTTCTCGTGAGGTATATTTTGTTTCGCGCTACGATACTTGGCAGCCTGTTTTTACTCTAAACGTCGAGGCGTTTCAGCCGGTTGCTGTTGTTTGTACACAATAATTATGGCTTCGCCTAAGCATGAGTTGTTTGATCAAGATATTAATGAATTATTGGGCAGTGAGTTTAGTGAACTATCTGATAGTGACGACGAAAGTGATGTGGATATTTTCAGTCGTGTAAGAAGTGGTGATTTTATTTTTAGTGAACTAGTTCGTGATGCAGACTTCAACCACGATTTAGGTTATCTCGATGAACCAGTACCAGGACCATCAGGTGATACTGTTTATTCTAATAATCGTCCAAATAAGCCTACTTTGGATAGTGTTGACTTGGTAATAAACGAGGTAGTTCAAAATTATAATCCCAGAAATGACTTTACTGGTAATGAAGGAACTGAATGTAGGCCTAACCCCAAACGTAGAAAGCTACCTTGTGTGTACACCCATGTATGATGGAATACCATACTTATAGGAACTTTTAGGCCTAAACCATACTCTGGACCATGTAAATAAAGTGTTGTTCTAATATTATTTATTTAGTTTGTTTATCCTAGTCTTATTGATTTATAAAAAATAAACTTACACTTGGAATCAAAATATATATATATATATATATATATATATATATATATATATAAATTTAAATATGTATATTTGAATTTAGAAATATCAATAATATGAAATAAATAAACATAAAAATAAAACTTATGAGTATATGATTATGCAGATGCAAAAAATAACTATAATGCAAAGTAGTAACCAAGTGCCAGAAAAAACCCGGGCCAGCAGATGCCCCTGTGCTGCCATAACCCGGGACTCAACAGGTTAAAGGTTATTTTTCAGGTTCTGGGAACAAAATTAGTAAATTACAAAAACGTCGGGTATACCCGTCATCAAGCCACTGAACTTAGCTTATAATATTAAAACACAAAAAATAAGACCAAGAACAAACATTTTTAAGTTAACACTGTAGGATATTTATTGTTAATGTTTATTTACACCACACATGTGCTATTTTGAGCTATTACCTACCCTCATAAAAAGGTCCGAATTTTATTCCTTGTGTGTCAAAGCACCGCACTACACACAATGCTGGCTCTTCAGGACACTGCGAACAGAAATACATGCTTTCTTTTCTTTTCCCTTCTCTGCTGCACACTCTGCACCTTCTTCCTCTGGATGTTCCACCAGGAGTTTGAGAAATTTTCGAAATGACATGTTCAGTCAGTCGCTATCTCTTTGCTGGGACATTAGGTATGTCGTCTTTTGGTGGAAGAAGTTGCTCAATGATACTCAACCTAAAGTCGTATAAGCGAATTTTCACTTCAGGATTTGCAAAGCAATAAAGGCGATAGGCATTGGTGACAAACATCTGCAACACGTGGACAAAAACCTTTTTATACCAGTGCAGGGACTTGTGATCACACGGGTAGTAAGATAAAAGTTGGTCATTGCGATCAACACCCTTAATTTTGGCATTGTAGTGTATTATCGGTATGGGTTTTTGTTTCATTTGTCCACGCCTGTTACTTGCCTCACCCATGTCGTTTTCAAACTCTGTTGATATATAATTGACAACTCTTACCTTTCCACTTGCCTACCATAACCCCCTCCGCATAACATTCTGCTTTTTCTCCCTTCTTGAGTGTAATAGTTTTCAAGTCTGGTGGTGCTTTTTTTCTGTCTTTTCTGAGAGTTCCAGTGCAAAGTATCTTTTTGCAGAAGTTCCCAAGCAAGTGTAGGACTATTATAATAATTACCCATATATAATGAATGCCCCTTGTTCAATTTTCCAATCATCAAATATTTTACTACTTTTGAGATATGACCTTTCCCTCACTCCCACTGTAAACTGTAAAATTAGTAACAAGGCCATCAGGTTCAGTCAAAGCATAAATTTTTATCCCATACTTATGTTTTTTGTTTTTTATGTACTGCCTGAAGCTAAGCCTGCCCCTCCACAATATCATTCCTTCATCTAGAGAGAGATCTTTGCCAGCAGAGTAAAGCTGCAACATTTTATTATTAAATGAGTCAATAAGCAGGTTTACTTTAGACAGCTTGTCAGTGGTTTCCAGAGTATTATTATTGAAATGCAAAGGAAAAACCTCAAAATCAAAAGAAATCTGTCTCGACTCATTGAGTTCCTGAAGACCTTGAAATCAAAAAGATAATTAGTCTTCCAGTAATCTTTCATTCTGTTCAGTCTGACAGTACCCATGTGCAACAAGATTCCAATAAAAGCTTTAAATTCGTTTACTGTCATGTTTTTCCAATCATTTATGCGTGACTGAGTTTCCAAGTTGGGGTCAAAAAATAGTTCCCTGGCATAGAAGTTGGTAAATTGTATTATATTTTCAATTAGTATGATGTCAAACAAAACCCAAAGCCAATCAACTGGCCTATTTTGTGTTGGTTTTGGCCAAAGAAGTTTGTTTTCCCCTGTAAAAGGGATATTACGAAGACCAGATGTAGTAGGACTCCATGTTGGATTAAACGTACCTTCTTCACCTGAGTCGGTGTCGTATTCTTCCGCGCTGTCTTCGCTGCTTGAAAGTTCATTTTCACTGTCGTCTGAATTGTTACCAGAAGTTTCCGCCATATTCATGAACAAAGTACTCAAAATAATAAACAAACTTAACACTAAACACAGCACAATACAATGTAAACAATAAAGTATAGGTAATAAAGTGATATCACAATGGAAGTGTAGACTGGCGTGCACAAAGAACAAAGGAGTAATATCTGAGGGCCTGACAGCAAAAACAACCTCCTCACTCAAGAGCCGAGTGGAGGGGACAAGCGTCGGGTAAACCCGTCGCCAGGCTGCAGCAGTAGAGGCACGTGTGATGGGTATACCCGACGCGCCGCACCGAATGTGTTAAGTAAAACTTTTTAAAATTAGTTTGTAGGTTTTTGAACTTTTTTTGTATTTTGCTTACATAATTTTTATTTGTTTCTATATTTGACTTGCCTTGACAATGTTAATATCACAGCGTTTTAACTGTTTATAAATATGTTATTAAGTTATTCAATTGATGCCAGCTATTCTGAAAAAACAGTAATAAACTGAGAAACGCTTAAGAAATAAAGGCATTTTAATTTATTTATTTATAACATGACTCTCCACAGAGAGCTGAAATATCTCAAGTTGGTAATTGTTTGAGCAATGTTTCGATGTTTTGAAGTGGAAATTTTATAAGATAATATGACATTGTCCACATTAGCCAAAGAGTTCTGTGGTTGTACACAGTTCCATAACATTCATATCCGGTGTACATTAAAATAAATAATGAGATGAATACACTTTATGTATATATTAGGTAGTATTATTAACACCTACCACTATCACATAACAGCATAAAATGTTGGCATCTTGTGATCTCTAGATTTCACAATAGACTCTCTTACTTATAGGGATTTTTCTAGGTTTAACCCGGATTTAGCAGTTACTCGTATGTCACATATTAACTGGGATGAGGCTTATTCAATTAACGATGTGGATGAGGTGGAGAAATTCATCACAAGCCATATCAAGTCTGTATATGATGAACTGGCCCCAGTAGTATGTAAACGGGTGACAAAGCAAAGAGCTCCGTGGAGAACTGACCAAATAAAGCAACTATCCAAAAAAAAAAAACAAGTTAAAGAAGATTTACAGTGCAAGTGGTGACCTTACAGACTGGAAAAACTATTCACATATAAGAAACAGACTGAACGGTTTGATAAGGAAGGCGAAAAAAAATTTTTTTGCACAGAATATTTCTGAAAATACCTCTACCAAAGAGTTTTGGAATTGCCTTAAAAGAGGCAATGTTATTAAGAAAGGTAAATCATCAAACATTCCATCTAACATCGAAATTGAAGAAGCTAATACATATTTTGCTGATATGGGGAACAATGGAATGGTTGATGATGAATTGTTGAGGTTTTACAAATCAAACTCTTTGAAAGAAAATGATGACAAATTTAGTTTTAGTAGGGTGTCCGAAGACGAGGTTATGCTTGCTATGAATAGCATCAAATCAGATGCTGTAGGCTGCGACCAAATATCGATTAAAATGATAAAAGCAGCTAGCTTCTATGCCCTAAAAAGCATGACCCATTTAGTAAATTTGAGTTTGGCCACTCAAAGCTTCCCTACCAATTGGAAAATGAGTATTGTACACCCTTTACCGAAGGTCACACCCCCATCTACTGTGCAGAATTTAAGACCAATTTCTGTTTTGCCTGCAATGTCTAAAATAATTGAAAAAATTGTTATCAAACAGATGAATCAGTTCATAATATCAGAGAATATTATGCCAAAACTTCAGTCTGGTTTTCGCCATAAATCACAGCACATGTACAGCTTTGGTCAATTTGTTTGAGGATTTATTTAGAGCTAAAGATAGAGGAAAATATAGTTCTTTGGTTCTTTTGGATTATTCACAAGCCTTCGACTCTATAAACCATGAATTATTGATTGCAAAATTGAATTATTATGGGTTTGATCAAGGCGTTCGAAATTGGTTGAAATCTTATCTCCAAGAACGACTGCAGGTAACAAAATTGGGAAATGAGTTTTCCAGCCCCATTTCCAGACTGCGAGGCGTGCCTCAAGGTAGTTGCTTGGGCCCAATATTGTTTAACTTGTACACGTCTGATCTGCCAACGTGTGTAAAACACTGCACAGCTCACCTTTACGCAGACGACTGCCAGTTGCATTTGTCCTATGATAATGAAACAGCAAACACAGCTATCCCACAAATAAATTCTGATCTGCTGAATATCTCTGACTGGTCTCAGAAAAATGGCCTAAAGTTAAACATAGGCAAATGTAACGTGCTTCACACAGGTCCAAAAGCTCTGATGCAGACCCTCAGTGAACGTGGTGTGAGTGTTGAGCTCGGCGGCGAGAGGTTGACAGTGAAAAATAGTGTTAAAACTCTCGGCGTTGTGCTTGACAGCAAACTCACCTTCTCTGAGCACGTAACATTTAGTGTTCAGCGGGCTGTAGGTCGTTTAAAAGGGCTGCACAGATACCGAACACTACTGCCAGAGTGTGCCAAGATGCAGATCATGCAGTCAATGGTCTTATCTGTATTTAACTACTGCTATCCTGCATACGGAAATAGTATTACAAAGGAGGACGCTGGCAGAATTCAAAGGCTGCAAAATTCTGCCATAAGATTTATCTTCAGCCTCAGTAAATTTGATCACGTGTCCCCTTCTCGAAAAGATGCTAATATCATCGCAATGCAGGACGTGTGCAGAATGATGACCTGCTGCATGGTCCACAAGACACTAACAACCGGGGAGCCCGAGTATCTCAGCGAGAGACTCCTTCGTCGGGAGGATGTGTCTGAGCGGAGCACACGGCAACGTACATTGCTCCAATTCCCTAAAGTACGCCTTGAGGTTGGGCGAAAGGGTTTTGATTATTTCGGTCTGACCATGTTCAACGGCCTCCCTGTTAACCTCAAACAAATTAGATCTGTTCCTAATTTTAAACTTAAACTTAAGGAACATTTTAGCCATAGGTAGTTAGCCATAGGATTGTTTGTGTAAATCTTTATGTTGTGTTGTGATATTTAAGTATTAATTTATTGTGTATTTGTATATTTATGTATTTGTTGACCTGAGTTGATTTGAAAAACAATTTGTAAAATTGAAATACGCTCGTGTAATAAAGGCATTTTTATTTATTTATTTTATAAACTGAAATAATTATTAAATAGGCTACATTATTGATTATTGCGTAATATTTTTTTATTTAGCCCAGAAGTGACAAATAACATCATAAATATGTGTAGGTCGCGCAGCACATCCCGAGGACGCCACTCTCGTTCCCGTTCAGATCGCTCCCGTTCTCGAGATCGCCGCAGGAGGGAGAGGAAGCGAGAACACCGTGATCGGGATAGAGAAGATTCCAACAGCCGAGATAGGGACTAGTGGATCAACCCATCTGAACCATTCAATGTTTTATCAATTATAAAATTTGCTATCTTCATTTCTGCTGACTGTGTCAGCCTAGAATTTTTGTACACTTTTTTGTTTGATCTTCACTGGTCGCTCGCTGTTTGTCGGATCTGTTTGCATCACATGATGTTAATCTCGATAAACCATTGGGTATGGTAGTACAATATGAAAGAGATTTAATATACAGTTTCTTATTAGTTAATTTTTAGGATATATGATATAAATATAAACATTATTATTTAGTTTTCTGTTTTATTTTTTTCCCAGTTTTCCTAAAAATTAAAAAAAAGTCACAGTGATTTATGAACATCTGACATTCCAAATGAGTGGTTTTAGATTATTCAAGTAAAGAACTTGTTTTGACACAGTGTAAAATTAAACAAACAAATCAACCAGGCACACCAGGGGTAACGAAAATGAAGCTTGTCGTTTCTTTCTTCTAAGGATGGGTGTCAACGACCCCCCACTTAAATTTTAAGTGTTCCAAACCTCTCTTAATTCTGTTTACACATGAAATCTGAAGAATCAGCCAAGTGTTTATGGGTTTTAGTACTGTAAGTACCAGTTGTACATTCTCCTTACCTAGGTCTAGGAGTCTAGTCAAAACTGTTGAATAAGAACAGCTAAACATTATTCATTGACCAAATTCCAGAAATCTTTTTCTATGTCTCAGATCTGTCTTTTTGTTTGCCCTACTATCCACTAACATGCTAATTTGTAATGGTTTAGTGCCTTAATTTTTTTGTTAGTTTTAGAACAAATTGCAATAGCTTGAGTTCTATAGTGTATTTAGTTATAGAACATCACCAAATTACACTGCAGTGTTTTCTATGTAGGTCCGTGTATAATATACAAAAATAATTTGGAACCTTGAAGATATTATTTTTGAGAAACATCATTATTTCCACTATTTAAAATGACCCAGTCCAACAATATTTAGCTTTTATTGTAAAGGAAACTTGCCATTTTACAGTCAACCAATTACAGCTGGATGCAATAAAAAAAGTAATATTTTATGCAGTTACGCCATTCAGAAACACTAAATATAGTTATGTGATTAAGTCGAATTTCAAATCTTAAAAAAATATTTGGATTTAACAGTTGAGAAAATTTGACAATTGTGTCTTGAGATTTGTTATGTCACTAATTATTAGATATAAGTCATGTTCATGTTCCGACAATGAAATCTTCTTTATACTAATCTAGTAAACAATGAACCATTCAACTAATATGAAAATATTCTTGCTGCTTTTTTGTATGTCTGTGTTTGATTGATAATTTCGAGTTACAAAGAGAAGTGCTGAGGTGAATTTTTTATTGTACAAGTGTTATGTTTCGCTACATTTTGCTAGTAGCAATTGAAGGAAAAATTAAAAGATAGTTCACCTAACTAAAAGAAACATTGTGAAAAGTATGACTTCAAATTATTATATGTTATGCTCAAGTTTGTGTACACGAGGCATGTTTATTTTCGGAAGATAGCTGATGAGCAGTACACAGATCACTAAAACTTATTATTGTTGTACCTTATGTTAGTAAAACAATAGTGATAACATATTTAACAAATCATTGTAGTTTATAAATAACATATTGCTTGCCGTTATTATTTCCTATATTTATATTCGTGTATTGCTACGTGCTGTGGCTATTCATGATCGACAGCAAATGGTAGTGCGCAAATCACAGGTTGTTAAAACCTGGTTTTTCTCTGTTTTGTGATATAAAACCAAATAAAAATTGTGTATCGCTACATTTTGGCAGCAAACACGCAGTCTCTAATTTTTTTATCATGGCTACAAAGGTTTAGATTTTTTTTAAGTTTAAAATATTTTTTTTAAATAATCAAATATTTCACTATATTTTTGCAGACAAAATTTTTTATATTTTGGAAGCCCTTTGTTATAAGCCATAAAATAAAATTAGGGTAGAAGTAGGGACAGTCAGCAGAGGCAGACCTACTATCCACTAACATGCTAATTTGTAATGGTTTAGTGCCTTGATTTTTTTGTTAGTTTTAGAACAGCTGAAGTGTTGAAAAAGGAAGCACTTGACGGTAGCTAAATTGCTCAATAAGTAACTAAACTATACCACTTTAATTGAAATAGTATATTTTAAAAATAAAACCACACGTCTCGAAACTTTCCAGTTACCGAACTTAGCTTACTTTACTAATCACAAGAATATAATATTGGACAATAAAACATATTTTTTCTACAGGAAGGGCAGTTTACTTGATGACTAAGTGAATAAGAAGAAACCAATTACAATCAATACAATTACAGATTTACAAACTTAGGGATCTCAAATATTTAAAATAAATAAAAATAGTTTAAACTTAGTGATTGGCTTGATCTCATTTAGTAATACTGATCACTTGTAGGTGCAGTGATCCTGTTGAATGCACAACTCTTCAGTCAATACTTTCATTTTAATTTTGGTTTAAATTTATTTTGCAAACAATAAGTTCAGTTACAAGAAAGTGAAAATAAATTATCTCTGGGGAAAAACATCATAAAGGATAAACATCTATTTATAAATTAACTGTTGAAATTTATATTCAAGGCATCAAGACTATAGTTTACATAAGTGGATTTGGAGATAGACATGTTTTTAATCTTTTATTTTTATGACTTATAACATAGGGCTTCCAAAATATAAAAATTTTGTCTGCAAAAATATAGTGAAATATTTGATTACTTAAAAAAAAATATTTTAAACTTAAAACTAAAAAAAAATCTAAACCTTCGTAGCCATGATAAAAAAAATTAGAGACTGCATGTTTGCTGCCAAAATGTAGCGATACACAATTTTTATTTGGTTTTATATCACAAAACAGAGAAAAACCAGGTTTTAACAACCTGTGATTTGCGCACTACCATTTGCTGTTGATCATGAATAGCCACAGCACGTAGCAATACACGAATATAAATGTAGGAAATAATAACGGCAAGCAATATGTTATTTATAAACTACAATGATTTGTTAAATATGTTATCACTATCGTTTTACTAACATAAGGTACAACAATAATAAGTTTTAGTGATCTGTGTACTGCTCATCAGTTATTAGTAATTCTTTTCTTACTAAAATTGAATTTTGTATGTATAAAAAACAAGTCGCTTCCCCCAGTTATGTTTCATGTATTATTTTGTAAAAGTAGTATCTTCAGCTTTGTTCTTGGGCCTTACCAGATGTCCCAAGTTCTGCTTGAAATTCCTACTTCTCGTAGAACAATAATTAAAAAAATATTTTCTTCACTTCGGAAATGATGTTTTCTAAGACTGAGATTTAAATTTTCATTAATAAAAAAATATTTTAACGGATTGCATTATTTTTAGAGAAATTTTTTTTTTAATCAAATTTAAGCTAAAAATGTTAATAGGGGATTCAACATTCATGGAAATTTTGATACAAACTGATTACATTAATGACCTTGTATAGCATGTACGAGTTGTGCTATCACAGGAATAAGGTATTAACTTCATTAACAGTTGCATCCATTGTGTCTCAGCTGTGTTATTTCTGTGATCCTCTCATACTTCGTTACTTCTATTTTATCTATTACTTCTCTACTTTTGGGACCATAGTTGCAGTAAATGGGGTGAATGGAGAAACTGTACCAGTCAATAAAGACACTACAAACCTTCAAATAATCATCATCTTTCAAACTATAGCGAGAGTTTAACAAAAACACCAATTTACATCAAAACACAAGTTTTGTGATGTGTCTGACAAAGATATCAGCCTTGCTATCGAAAGGCCTCACAAAAATAATAGTTTTAAATATTGGTTTATGTGTTATGATGTAAATATGTTAACAAGTAACCAGTACAAGCTCCATCTTCAACATTTCAACAAAAACACCAATGTTAAGAGACAACTGAAACCAACCATAGTGTGATAAAACAAAACAAATATTGAGTAAAAACGTTTAAATTTTTCACAAATGTAATTGAGAAATCTAAAATTGCTACAGTAAAACTGAATTTATTTACATACTGAAGTATTTATTACATATTACTTTAATAAAATATTACATGTGATATAAATTGTATATTACATAAAAAGATACTGGGCAAGGAAGCTTTTAAAATTGTTGCCCTTGTTATTATTGTAGAAAGCAAGGATGTTCTAGATGAAGTCTAGAACTTGATTTTGTATTCAGAATTTTTTATTTAGAAGTAGTATGGTTTAGTCACGAATAGGTAGTAAAGAAAACGAAAGTCCTGTGTACGATGCTGCATCATTCTAGTTACGATTTAAGATATTATAATATGTTCAAGATTTAGAATAAAGGTTTTATTTATATCTCAGCAACTGTACAATTGTTTCTTTTTGTTTATTCTACAGAATTTGTTCTAGTCATTCACCAGCAAAAAGTAGTTCACAATTACTATATTTCATATTTGATCTCATTAGCTGAGCATTAGAGCGAATTCTATCACTCGAAGAGCTGGAACAAATTTTATTCTCACAATATATCAAAAACAAACTGACCTATAGACTTCAGCATTTGTTATGAAATTTCATATCCATATAGGGAACACAGAGTTCGATGATGAAGCATGTCATTCCATGGGTTTTGGCTGAGCATTAGCAAATTCCTTGGTCTTATGGTTAACCATGATGGCAACCAGAAAACAGCAGAATAAATACATTTTTAAACAAGCTTAATGAGAATTTAACAATGTGACATATTGCATATTATGACATTTAGCTTTTTGATACAGTAACAAGATAAAAATGATAGATTGTAATTCAATATTAAAAGTCGTTGACAAGGTATCTCAAAAAATATTTCACCTGTAGATTACAATTTTGCAGAAACTTTGCTTGGCCTTCATCACATTGTATTCTGAATATCTAACCCGTAGTATTGATAACAATAATGCCATTTCATAGAGAAAGAATAAAACAACATAGCCACACAAGATTTTATTTACAAAACATATCACAACTTGTATAGGCCTAGTGTTAAAAAAATATCACTTACAGTAGTAGTATACACTTGAAATAGAGAAGTAATATATTTTTTCATATGGTACAACTATTTAGTAACAAATTAAAAAAATAAATTACCTACTCTTAAATTGAATTATATACATTTACATTATATTTAGAGTCGTGAATTAGGCTTTTCAAATGTTCTAGCCCTTTGTGCTTGGATGGCCACTGGTCACTACCCTTCCTTAGCTAATTCAACATATTTAGTTATCTTTTTTAGGTCCCCTGAGAACAGATATTTAGTACAGCTCTCCACTTGATTTCTTCTTCTTCCCAGATGTCCAAAACAGCTGACCATTCAAAAATATTATTTATAATCTGCATTGTTGGTAGGTAAATGTTACAAAGAAACCGGAATGGCCAACAGTATTAGCCAATGGCCAACAGTATTAACCACTCGACCTGAGAGATTATTCTTTTTAAACCCTCCTGAGCACAAAGGGTTAATAAACTAAACACAACAGAAGGAAGATAACATTACTGACAACAATTTCATATTTGTTCTAAAACAGAATATACTAATTAATATTTATAGAAATTAAATTTTTAAGTCCACATATGTATGATTGGCATTATTGATATTTTTTTGTCTTAGAAGATTTTTTACTAATATATTTTTATAAAATTAACACAAACAAGACCTTATGTGCCAAACTTGAGTCACTTCTTTTAAAAATAACCTGGTTGTACACTGTTGTAGTAGAGTGACTTTTTTATTTTACCTACTAGTGTAGAATAAATATTATCACGATAATAATCAAAACTGAATTTTTGTTTTTAGTGGACTTATCCATCTTGGGGTCCCTGGGGTTAAAATTATATTCTATTTAGATTCATAAAAGGCATGTTGATTTTTTTTAATTGGCTTTCCTACTCAACAACCTCATATTAAAAAAACAAACACTTTCTAAATAATGTTCTCATTCCAATTATTATAAATTTAACATAATAAATGAAACTGCATCAATCTAAAAATTTCAACTCATCTATACATATACCTATCTGACTAAATCATTCTTTTACCAAAGGCCAGAAAAAAAATATATATACCTAGAAAGATATGAAATTTGGTACATAAGTTTATGTTGTGCCCTAGAGAAAAACTAAGGCAAAATGTTTCTCTCCAACTTCATGGCTCCACCTCATTTGTCTCTAAAATTGCAAAAATACCCATCAGAAATGCATTGCTGCAAACATGTTAGTGATTAAAGCTTTCGTTAGATATGATCAGGTGTTTTGTATAAACCAATAAATTACAAAATGGTACTCATTACATGAATTATGAATACCTTGATATCTAGCTGTAGCAACTATTCTTGATACCGTAGCTTTTTTCAGTTGATTCTAATACAAATATTTTCTAAGGATTACAAAATAATAAATAAAAGAAATTTAAATGCTTAAATTACGTTTGTAAAGTGACAATATTTTGTTTATATGTTTTCATCTAAAGCGTATAAATACAAATTAAATGGTGTAAGCATACCTGAGGAACGATTTGCTATTTTTGTTTTAAAATGTTCATTAGAACAAAGTTTAATTAATCAATTTCTTTATTGTCATTTTTCTAATACACAATAGATGGTGTTAAATAAATTTATAATAAAACAATATATTTATTGTATATATTGTTTTTTATGCATATATTATGGTAACAGTCAGTCGTTCACAAATGGATCTCTGTAATTTTATAACTTCAATAAACTTTCTGCACTACGTTACATGCGCAAAACTAATAGGCCTACTAACATAACTTTTATTTTCTAATAAAACAATTAAAAGTAAAGATGTTCCTTGGCACACTGAATCGTTATATTAATTGACCTGGAAATACATTATGTATGAGATTACGCCCAGAACAAATACATAATTATTATATATTTATATTAGGAGCCTAAGCCACATAAATTTTATTAATTAGTCATTGTGCTCAAGGTTAAAGAAAAGACTTCTATACACACTTGTTAAATAAAACAAAGACACTGTAATCACAAGAAGATCGTCTAGAAAACCAAATAGTCCAAAATATACTTCTGGAAAGAGATCAAAAGGGAAAAGAATATACAAGGCTACCAATAACAATATTACATACAACAATGTTTTCATTCTATTTTGCACAAGAATGTCATCTGGATTGTTGAATGATCTCCATAGACGGCGAACAAAGACAGGCAATTCAAATATTGTTTGAAGAAGAGTTCTGTTACCTCCGGAAAATAAACGATTGTATTCTTGAATTTCACTGATGAGGCTGTCACGTGTTCGAGCATTGTTGGACAATCTTTCAGAACTATATTCCTCCCCAGTGAACACAGGATACAACATTAACACTTCCGCCCTACAGACAGGACATATTATGTTTCTGTGACGAGCATACTGGATGAGTCCAAGCATACAAGTGCCACAAAATAAATGGTAACAATCAGTTTCAACAGCAAAAGTAATAGGACCATGATAACAAATAGGACAAGGTTCTTCTGATCTGTTGTAGCTAGGTTGAGGTGGCTGTACAATCAAAGATCCTTCCATAGCAGTCCTTGTTTCCAAAGATTGTTGTACATATTGAACAATCTTTATGAGGCATACAATTACCATCAACAGAATTACAAGAAATGTCACAACCACCTCTCCATCAACACCTTCAATTGAAAATATCCTAAGAGTTCTAGAAATCGCATTTGAATAATGAGTTGACTTAAAGTCTTCCATTCTAGACGTTGAGGTTATAAAAGTTACGTTTCATCATCTATAGACAAGTATGATGAAAGAATTGTCATTTCCATTATTTTAACTGATACATTAGGTAAACCAGCACAAAAAGTCAATATTATCAAGATTTACGAATTATTGCAATTAATAAGGCTATTACTATGATTATGTACAGGTTATAAACTGTTTCAATACCACCACCACCAGCACTCACAATTCACAAATCACAACCAACAACAATCGTTATCGAACTAGGAAGGATCAATCAAACCGAACGTCGAAAGAAAGGCATGTTCATTTTAAATGTCAAAGAGTAAAAGGAAAGGTTTATTTTATATATATATATATATATATATATATATATATATATATATATATATATATATATATATATATATATATATATATATCCAGAGTATATATATATCCAGAGTATATATATATATACACACACACTGAATCACAAGCTGAAACTTTAAAAAATTCAAACTATGGGTAACGCCCAGTCTGATACGCTCAATTCGAATTAGAGATAAAATAAGCAAATCGGGGTACCAGTAAGATTAAACGCCGGGGCGGCAAATCACGAATTTGACGTTACCAACGTATTCTGCTCACCCTCCTGAACAAAAAATATATATAGTACTAGGGGGTGCAAATGACAAATAACATGATTTTAGGGGGTATATTGATAAGTGGTAAAGTTTCTAATGTTTTAATGTTCAGTTTGTGTGCTGTGTCTGGATAATCTGTTTACTTGAATATTATCTGCGGCCGGGACTGATAGCAGCCTGATAGCATACCTGTTATTTGAGTTGTCCGGGGCATAGGTCAGTTCTACACAAGATATCGTGTTCAGTAGGTCGGATTGAGTGAGTGAGTTTACAATGATGAATCAACCATCCACTAGTTCAACCAACCCTAGTGAATTGTGTGTGTCGGAGTGTTTCGTAGGGCACGTAAAGAGCTTACGTTTTAACCGAAACGAAATTATCTCTTTTTTAATAGAACAGGGCATTTTTAAAAATGAGTGTATTTGTTCGTCGTGCGGTCGAGTGGTGTTTTTAAACCGGGAGACTGTGTCGTTTCGTTGTAATAGACCACTTTTTTGTTGCTGCTGTTTAGCTATATCCGCCAACACACTAATGGTAAGTGTTCTCTGTTAATATCCATCTATATATTTGAGTTTTTCATGATTTATTTAGTTTTTAAACTTTACATAATTGCCTTTGCATTACATTTCAATTTATATTTTTGATCAGCCCCTCTAGAATTTTATATTTTACTGATAGGTACTATCTCGAGGGATGTTTTTCTTTTATTGACATCAGCGCGGGCTTCGGCAGCACCTTCGGCCGGAGGCACTCGTAATTAATTTTTTTCTCGAAATTAAGAAAAACATTATTAATTTTGATCAAAATTCTGCTCATTTCTGTAATTTCTCATTTACGTTTGCAAAGATGGCGGCGCAACCGATGACGTCATCACGAGGTTCAATCATTGGCCACAAAAGGTCACGTGACGCTAGACGTGGATGTAGAACATGGAGATATTACTGGAAAGTTATTTAATTTTTTATTTTCTAGAACTTCGTTATTTCTCATTTCCACCCCATCAAACCTTATACTTTTTTTTTATATAGGACGATTCCAATAAGTTAAGAACGCAAAACTCGTATTTTTCCGCCCCGGCGGTTAATATGATAATTACCCAAATCGGCAACATTTTAATATAAACGAAATCATTACCAAAAATATAGATTAACATTGAGCAAAACCTTTAAAAATGTAAAAAAGGAAATATTATAGAACAAAGATGAGTGAAATTGGAGGAAATGCTAAATTGTTTTGGAATGTAATAAACGAATTATCTGGGAAGGTAAATAACAAAGATCCTTTTTCTTTTGATGCATACTTTTCGTGTATTCCTTCCACCCATGGTTTGTGTAAAGAGCGGCTAACGAATTTAATACTTTTTTGTCGCAGTAGGCCACAATTTAGCGAGTGCTATTGACGCTGGTGAGGAGTTGCTGGTGCGCGATTCGGGCACACTTTTACTGAACTCGATCTCGCACGCTATGTGACTGGAAGGGGCGGCAATTTACGTCAAAAATGTGCGTTATTTTATCCCGCAAAATGGTTGCGACAATATAGACAAAGACTTTGAAGTTACATGGGTAAAGATTTCACCAAACAAATTTCAAACGGATATCATCGGAATTTATAGGTCTCCCAACGGAAATGAAGAATATTTCATGACAATATTCTATCACCTACTGACAGACTTAACGTAGAAAAGTCGGAAATTTGTTGTCTTGGAGGACTTTAACATTGACGTTATCGATGTGGAGAGCCCTAAAACAAACCGATTCGCTAATTTGTTGAGGTCACATGCCCTCGTTTGGTCAATAGACTCGCCAACAAGAGTGACAGACCCTTTATCAACAGCGATCGACGATGTCATCACAAATATGGCTGACGTTGGGGTATCTGTGATGAATACAGCTATCTCAGACCATTACGGCCAACAGGTCATTATCAATGGTCATGAGCCAGGACGGGATCTAATGAACCGAAATACGAATAGGGACACGAGGCCCATAAATATCAAGCTCCTTAACTTTCTGCTTGCACAGCAGACATGGAGTTTTCAAAATTATGAGGATCCCGTAGAAGTACAATTTAAACATTTCGAGGAGAACTTTAACTTTCACTTGAACGTGAACCGTCCTTTACGTAAAGGTCCGCAAAAACCGAATAGCAAAGGTGCACATGGATTACCAAAGGCATCCTGGTTTCCAGAGAAAAATTATTAATTGTCTCTGAAATTAATAACACACTTCAAATTTATAATTCAAAACTTTCTTCAAAAATTTCAAACGAATTTACAGAAAGGTCATCAGAGCTGCGAAAGCTTACGATGTCAATAAAGCACTGCTCACGACAATTTTTTTCGAAAACAGCATGGGCCGTAATTAACAATAAAAACCCACGAACAGACAAACAAATTGAATTGAAAATTGGCAATGAAAGAGTCAACGACCCATCAAGGATATATACTTAAAGTATAGTCAGTATATACTTTAAGTATTCTTCGGATTCCTCCATTGGCGCCGAGCCTATCAGCTTCCATGGCTCTGGCCCCGGTCATAAAGAAGGAAATTGCCAGAGTGTTAAGAGACCTTCCACCCAAAAAGTCAAATGACTTAAATCATGTCTCAACATGGCTACTGAAGCAGTGCTCAAAGCACTAATTAAAGCCACTCGAGCATTTGATTAACTTCTCTTTTCATTCTGGAACTTTTCCCTCCTGTCTTACAATGTCCAACGTCATCCCAGTCTTCAAGAAGGCGATCCCTTTTCAGTTCAAGATTATCGCCCAATCTCAATCCTGCCGGCCTTCAGTAAGATTTTTGAGAAGGTCTTCCTTATTCGGATTGTGAAATTCATAGAAAAACATAATCTATTATAAAATAACCAATTCGGTTTCCAAAGTGGTAAATCAACTATAGACGCAGTCGTACGTCTAGTTGATATGATAGTAGAAGGAATTTAAAGTCGAAGAGATACATTAAGTGTGTTTCTCGACTTATCTGAAGCTTGTGACTGTGTTGATCACAGGGCCCTACTTTACAAACTGGAACGTTATGGGATGCGAGGCGTACCGCTAAAGTGGCTCAAATCATACCTAACTGATAGAGCTCAATTTGTGGACATCTCCCACGTACTATCAAAGGAGAAAGGTTTGAGCTACAGGGTCCCTCAGGGATCTATACTTAGCCCATTGTTTTTCTTGTTTTATATAAATGACGCTGGCTCATCGCTACAACATTGACGACTCGTCCAGTATGCAGATGACACAACTCTTTGTTTTAAGACAAATTCAATCAGAGAACTAGAAATGGTAACATTCGCTGAGCTCAACAGTACTATTCAAATCTTCAACGAACTCAATCTCAAAACAAATCCTGCTAAATCAACTTTTATTCATTTTGGTTTGCAAAATCAGTCAGATTACAGTCCGTCATGCTGGATGAAACAGATATCGACGACATCTACTCAACGAAATTCCTTGGAATACACCTAGATCGAGGGTTGACATGGGATTTCCATGTAAACAGTGTTTGCTCAAAGTTATCCTCAGGAATCTATATATTGAAACAACTATCCAAATATTGCCCAGCCCGGGTGCTGATGACGGTATATTATGAAGTAATCTACCCACGCCTCTCCTACAGATTGGTTTTGTGGGGAGGTTGCATAAACACAAACTTTTCCAGATTGTTTTCACTTTAAAAAAAGCAGTCAGAATAATTGGAAAATTGCAATGTAGAGAGTAGTGTAGACCAGCATTTGAAAATTTTCAGCTGTTGACACTTCCCTGCCTCTATATTTTGGAAGCGTGTCTCTTTCTTTAAGTACAAATGCGAACATTTAAGAGGTAGTAATGTACACTCTTATGAAACCAGAGGCAGGGACAATTACCGCAATGCGAAACAAGACGGTAGTTCATGAACGCTTGCCTTCACAGGCAGACGCTCAATTTGTCAACAGACTGCCAAATTCCATTAAAAGTGCAAATATGCCCAAGGCATTTAAAGCCCGTCTGAAATCAGCCTTAATCCAAGCAGCATTTTATAATACAGACACACGATTGGGATACCGCTGAATTGGCTGACTAACACTGCGGCTAGAGTGGACAAATTCGAATGAACGAATTTATGAATGGAAAATATTGTATGTATGAATGAGTCCAACTGTCGTGAATGAATGGTAAATTTTAGCTGACATATAAAACTGACAATTGCAATATAATTTTGTACATTATTTACGCAATAAAGTATTTTATATTATTATTATTATTATTATTTATTACCTCAGTCTTTTGAAATATCTTTAAAGTTATATTTGCATTTTTATATTAAGCTTAGCCATACAAAACAGAGGTTTGATTTTATGAATCCTCTTTTAGAAATAATTACTATTGTTCAACTAAAAGTAGCTCAGGACTATGAAATTAAAAGTTTGTCCCCGGTAATAAACAGATTTCCTGTACTAAAAGGTTGTGTAAATCTTCAAGTTTAGACTCAAAATGGAAATGCTATTCCCTGCTTGACCATTAAGAGCTAGAATTTGATGCATCAGAACTAGTCCAAGAATAATGGGAAAAAGTCTTTTCCGTGAAGAATACATTAGGACAATGACATGTATGTTTTCACATTTGAAATATGTTATAAAACTGTTATTATTGTTAACATTTTCTAATGCAAGTGTTGAAAGAGTTTTTAGTGGATAAAAAACCGTAAAACAGCACATAGAAACAAACAAAGCAGCAACAGTTGCTGTTGTAGTAGCAACTACAGAAGATATTCGAAAGAACAAGAATGGCTGTGTTAATTTTGAGCTTTCTAACAAAATGCAGAGAATAAATATTTGGCTGTGAACATAATGTCCTTTTTTATAATGTACTTTTCAAGTTGTAAATTTGATATTAATGTGTAATAACTTTGTTTTGCCGTACATATGTATTTTTCGCTTTATATATTTACGTGTAATATTCAAGCAAATCACAATACCTGAATAAAACAGAGAGTAAGACTAAACATTAAGTTTAGTGGATACTGGGTCTCTAAACAATGTTTATGGATATTATACATTTTATTATTATCAGAGAATTAAATACGTTACCTGATTTAAAAAATATGTAATAATTACTTTGCAATAAATACAGTCTAATAGTTGTATAAAAGTATTATGTTAACGGTTTTATTAAATTTGAAAATTTCTTTGGTAAAAAACATTTTATTTGGTAAAAAGGGGATATTTTGGTAACATTGAAGAATAAATTAGGGTAATTTTACGTTTATGGAAGGATGATTGCTAGGAACCTGATTGGGAACACTGCTTTACTGATAGCAGAATAAATGGAATGACAAAAAATAGGTTATGTTGTTAATTTTATTTGTTTTAATTTAATTTAAAATTGAATTTTATTTAATTTAAGTCTGGTTTAAAAAAATGGTGTGGAAATATTGTAGTGTTAAAAATTGTTACAACTCTGAAGAAGATAAAGGACGCACTTTTTTTATTTTTCCTAGTTATGCTGAATCAAAACGAATCCTGTGAGTAATTAAATTATACTTGATTCCAAAATATTATTTTTTAAAATATATTTTTTTAATCTCATTTACGCCTAGGCGTAAGCTATGCTGGCTTCGAAGTGCACTGATTTTTATTATTATTACATTATTGGACATCCCCGGGATTTGAACCTGTTATCTCTCGGTTAGAGAGCCGAGACTATAACCATTAGTCTTTGGAGGATGACCAAAATATTACTATAATAACATATTAAAAATAGTAAATATTTACTTTAGCTAGGATTATTTATGCTGTTTCCTGTGTGTTTTTTTTTTTTAAGTAAAACAAACAAAAAATGGGGATAACAACATAAATGAATTTTTTTTTGAAATTCTGAAATGTTGTCAGAAACTTGGTTGCCCCAGTGTGCTTAGAGATCGTGTCAGAAACATAATCGGGACTTAATCGTGCACCTGATGAAACAATGAGAATACCTCTTAACTTAGTTAGATTTCGCTATATATTTATATTTTGGTTAATTGTGAACTTAGTGGCTGGGGTGGCAAAATACAAGTTCATGTTATTAACCTAATGCTATCATCTTCTTGAATAAAACAATATAAAGTTTCAATTAGTGGAAGTGACAAATAGGCTAACGAGGTTATACAACATTAAAAGTGGAAGTACTTTGGTAAATATTAAGATCAGCGACTACCGCTCTGATCGTCGTAATTTTTTGCGTACTAACACAGGTTAACGTAATTTCACCGAAAAAATAGTCCCGATTGTCGCTAACATATAAAAACCCATTTTTCGGCAGTACAATGTTGGCAATACAAAACGCATAAATAACAAGATTTTCGACTATCAAACTAAAACAATGGCCGACCATGGTCGTTTTGATGAGTTGACAGTAGTCACGTGACAAACAGGAAAGTTTCCAATTGGCCGGGAGGATCACGTGACCTATAGGACAGCTTCTATTGAGCGCCAGATGTTAAGAAACAAACCCACATGGACAAGGAATAATTAATGAAGTTGAATTAGTCCTTATCGAGTTGAGACGAGTGCCTCCGGCCATTAGCACGGGCTTCGGTAGCACCTTCGGGTGCCCCACGCTGATGTCAATGAAAGAAAAACATCCCTCGAGATAGTACCTATCAGTAAAATATCAAATTCTAGAGGGGCTGATCAGAAATATAAATTGAATTGTAATGGAAAGGCAATTATGTACCGTGTAAATCCCAGAAGAAAGGGTTCACGCTTTCCTCGAGGCAGTGGCTGCGTTGTACCACCCAAATACCATTAAGGTAAGTAAAATAATTTTTTAAATTTGAATTGTTTTTATTTAAATTTTTTTCAATTTTTTTTTGGGGGGGGTAAACGGCCCCGGCGACAATCGGGACTATTTTTTGTGTGTGAAATTACGTTAACCTGTGTTAGTATGCAAAAAATTACGGCGATCGGAGCGGTAGTCGCTGGCTGATCTTAAGATTTACCAGTACTTTTCTTGCAAAGAGTTATATTTAATTGTTTTACGAGTGTCATGTGGTCTTGTTATGATTGTAAGTCAACCTTGCATTGGTTGTTGCTGATGTCAGCCGTTACAGCATCTTTGAACAGTAAAATAGCAATAATGCTGAAATCAGGGTAATTTGACCCAAATAATAGATGTTTTTGTTCATTTAGACCTTCTAAGAATAAAAGTTCATATCAGCCTGACACAAGTGCCTCTGGCTATTACTGCTTTATAGAAGACCCAACTTGAAAACATAAATAAAACAAACATTGTGTAAAGAACAAACATAAGTTTATTAGAAGCAAATTTAACGTAACCATAACTTTGTATGTATGCATCTATTTATATACCATGTGGTAGTTTTGAATCACCTAAAAATAGTTATTCTCAATCTCAAAATAACACATGACTTACATAACGAATTTATACTCTTACTCTGAAAAAATAATGACCAATTAAAAAGGAATATATTAATTTCCTAATACTTTAACTGCTCAAGTAATCCACAATCATACACGTAAATAACTTTCAAAACTAATTGATGATATTAATGTAACGAGAGTAATGTACACCTTTGTTATCTAAGAGGCAGTGATACTGCATGGGACACTTGGTGATGCTGTACTAATCTGTTCTAACCACTGTACACTCAGATAAGCTATCAGGAGCAGATAAGGCTAAAAATCAATTATGAAAAAAACAAGGTTAAATTTATGATTTTACCCCCTAAAGCCATATATGTTTATGTTCAGGACAAGGAGCAGAATATGTTAATAACGTTGAAAGTTTTGGCTACTCTGACTGTTAACCTTACTGATAACATATTTTGTAGTCTATGTGTCTGTGATGTCAAAATTATGTAAAGTTCATTTTGAGCTTCTTTATCTCCAATTTTTTTTATCTCTCCAGATGAATATGATACCAGAGACTCAAGTCTGTGACAGTGTCAAATTCCATACAGTGCACAAAGAGGAAGTTGTATGGTGAGGAAGGTGAACCGAAGCTAAACTGAACAGGAACTAATGAATGGGCTGAGAGTAATGCCTCTGGCCATAAGCGGCTACTGTAGAAGTACACAAAGAATTGAAATTCACATTAAGAAGTAAAAGAAAACAACACAACTTTTCTCTTGATTCTGACAAATAGTAAATAGTTAAATTGAATTAATTAAAATATTAAATAATTCTTATTAAAGTGCATTCACAACACTAACTTTTACATTGAATAAGGAGTAAAATATCACTTGCTAGGTCCACAAAGGAGGATAAATGACTATTTCTGTAAAAGACTACGCAACCAAATCTAACCAATCAGGAAAAAAAAACATCGAGATGCCTAAAGAAGTTGCACAATAGTAACAGAACTGAAATAATAAAGGAAAAACAGTCAATAATCTTCACCATGGAGGTAGAAACTTCCTAATGGAGGTGAAAACTGTGACAAAAATGATGAAAAACAGGAAAAAGTATCAATAAACACTTAAATTATCTTCAAATACAGTTGGTTCACCTATTTTTCCAGTTCAAATTCTCACGTAAATTTTGACAACCTTGATATACCCTCTCCTTTAACTTACTTCTCCTTAGTTTGTTACCCTCCCACACCCAGAAACATTGATACCTCTCAGTCCCTTAGATCAATACACTAATATAAATACAAGCTAAAATTAAAACAATATAATAGTTTTAGTACGATATATGTTTTGCAACTATCTAAAAATTCTTTCTGGAAGTTTTAATAAATTGTTAAAAGTAGTTTTAGATTGTTTTAAGTAACGAGGCTAAAGCAAACATTATCCTGAAATAAATGAAATTCAGTTTGACATTTTGGTTTCTGTAATTTAGTTAATCACGAATATTGATAATTCAATTGTGATGGTGGTTGCTATTATACTGCAGTACAATGCTTCGTGCTTCCTCTCTGATGTAGGTGAACGAAAAACATACCTTGAGGTGGTACTCATAAGTAAAATATAAAATTCTGTGACCCCCAGGCTCTAGGTATTAGGCCATTTCCCCATGAACCAATTTTTTTGGAGTTATGCAGGGTATTTTTATGCCCAATAGTAAATATACAATGTACATTATATCCCCATGACTCCTTTGGGGGTGTACAATAACCTCCCATTTTTAATGTTGTCCTTTTTTATCCGGGACTCAAACCCAGGTCTCTCACTTGCCGGGCGAGCATGTTACCACTACTCCACAGAGCCTTTACAATGGCTGAAGTAGGCTTCTCAGATCTACATATGTATATATTTTGATTGTATATACATTGATTGGGACAAAAATGCAAACTGTATAATAGTACCAGAACCTTTTAACACTTTTATAGATTTTATTTTATTGTATCCCCTTTTTGGCCACCAATAAATTACACAGTATATACTTATAAATATAAATTATATATATATATATATATATATATATATATATATATATACAATATATATATATTGTAAAATTAAATATTTTGCTTTTTTAAAAACCTTATTTTAGTTGTATGTAAAATATGGAGTAGAATCATAAGATACAGTGTATATAAGTCTCTACATAATTATAAAGAAAAAAAAAACAATAGTTACACAAGATCGAAACTTGGTTCACAGTTATAGCTTTGAACTTTCTAGCAAATATATTCAACAAAACATACTTTATACCATCCTACATTTGACAATTTGAGGAAATAGTTTATGTATAGTCAACAATCTGTAGAATACAATATAACCATTAAAAATGACAAAAAAAATTATTATTGAACAATATTCTATTCAGCATTGTTTTTGAACAGAACAAAGGTGGATGTTTTGTCCATTGCGCTTTTGCAATAATCTCTTAGCATCATGTGCATTATAACATCCAGTAATCCTCATTAAGTTATGGTTTCTCTGAAATGTTAGAAGAGTTATTTTTACAGCTTCTTAATGGCTTCCCTTAGGATTCAGTCCTTGCTCCTATCCTACTAAATGTTGTTATTGTTCACATTTCTGTAACACAGTCTAGAAATTTTATTTTTGCCAATGATATTGCTATTGTATTACATTATAGATGTCCAAGAGACACAAAGTATTCTGATATCTGACCTTGCTCTTCTTGTTATTTCTAAACCTGGTAGCCAGCTATTCTAAAATTAAAGTAACTGAGCAACTGGATAACTAATAAAAGACATGACTTATGGTTTAATAGTAGGTATACTGACTTAAATGGCTAGCTCACTTCAATGGCTCTTGGTATTAAGTATTATATACTCTCCAGGTATAAGGTGCAAGCATGTTTTGAGAGAATGTTCGCCTGTATACAATCTTCCAACCCTGGTAGGCCAGTAGGTCTTTTAAACAATTATTAAATGAGCTTCTCAGCTACATGCTGGTAGATTTTTTATCAGTTCAGCTGGATTATAATTTGGGATTTTTTTAATTGATAAAACATGTAAATAAATACATACTGTAGTTTGTTGATGCTTTTGGAAATTCAAACAGGGTCAATATCAGACTGAAGATCACTACAAAATTAATAGTAATGAAACTATTAAATAAACAGTACGTAAATGGTTAGATCTATAACTTATAATAATTGTACAGGTGTTTTCCAATAATAAACAGTTTTCTCAATTGATATATATCACAAGACCATAGACTACAAATCCAACATTTACATTATAATGAAAGTTACTATATTCTACCAAATAAGTCATCAGTTTGTAGGAGCCAATCACCTTTGGAAATGTAGGTTTGCAGCAGGAGATAGAAAACATCTAGGCATGTTGTGAAAGACGTTATTGAAAATTGTATTTGTGTTTCCAGGTTTTAGCCATGACACATTTAGCAATATAGTGCATTGTCCGTGAGGCTAAAATTTATGGTACCAGGATTCTTGTCTGGGTTGATGTGACAATCATGTATAGGCTACTGTAGATTTCAAATGCCTCGGTTTCATGTAGTTGGAATATGAATGTTTTAAAAGCAGCATTTACAAATGTAATAAAAGTTATTTATTATTAAAAATGTAGTAATACAAATTATAGTGAGTTAGTTTTGTTAATACTTACAACTTGTTTATACTTATCATTTTTAGATCTTATCGATCTTATGAAGCATTCGTAATCAGACTCTCTAGACAACTTATAATGCTGATTATGATTAGCATTATTAAAGTCAATAATTGATAATTTGGGATGGTTTTATATGAATGTAGTTTACAAAAGTTATTGCTATTTTTTAACAATAGATTGAGAATTCATAAATTTTAATTATTAATATAATGTTTTGTGAGTTTCAAACACTATGTGACAGCAAACATTAATTTGGTATATTTTCCAGTGCGCAGAAATGGGTGGACTTTTGCGGTGACCCACAGTTAACTGTCAGGAAGCGAAAAAATTACAGGAAATATATATGTGACATTCACTTTGATGAAAAATCTTTTGTTACACCATTACGAACAAGACTACGTAAAGACTCTGTGCCTACGTTATTTGGTCCTAATGCTGAATTGTATTATGAGAAAGAAGCCTCTACACCTAATATATCAACAGTTAAAAAAGAAAATGATAATATGGTCGTCAGTCTTATAGCTTCAAATACATTACATATAAATAGTCTCGAAGCACCACATAATGGACTAAGCAAGCCATCTGTTGATCAAAGTGGAAGTATTCTCAATCAAGAAGATATAAAGTTAGAGAGTGTAGTGAAGATAGAAGATTCCCCTGATAACTTTAATTATGCTCATAATTTTGTCTGTGGGAGCAATCATGTTGTCGAAATTGATTTGGAGAAAAATGTTATTACCCAAAGTGATTCTAAAAATTTCACAAATATTCCAAGTCCCGTAATGGGTTTATCGAAAAGTGATCTTACGTCTAGTTCAGTTCATTGTTCACAGCAGTCACATCCAACATTTGATATCCAAGTGGTTACAGACAATTCAAAATTATTAAATGAACATCAGGATCTAGTTGAATGTAACAAATCAAGTCAACCAATGTTAGGACTGCACGCTAACAGGGATAATAACAGAAATAAACATCAAGATGTTTTTCCACAAGTGTATACAAGTAAGTTCATTGTAAAACATTCATCATCCAGCAAGTAATCTAATATTTTCTGATTGGATTGACCTTAGAGCACCAATGTTTGTGTTTGAGATCAAAGAGATATCTGTAGTTATGTTGAAAAAAACCAGTATCTGTTTGTTCAGACATCTTTTAAAAATTAAATTGTTATCTAATAACTGAAAAAATGTTATATCTATATCTTAAACCAATCATACAAGCTCAAATAAAATGGAATTTTCTGATTAGAAGCATAGATTATAAAATCCAGAAGATATAAGTAATTGCTGGCTGGAGTCAGCTGTCATTGTGCTTCTTAATAATTTCTTCTTTATACAATTTAATTGTTTTCTTCAATACTTTAAACTTGTACAATATGTATTAAAGTACATAATAAATACATAAAAAAGAAGAATCATCTGAATATAAGTTTAATCTATTTTTTAAAGTACATACTAAAATGTATAAATAAGTATTTTCAAGCTATTTATTATAACTAATGGAAGAAATTATAATGTTCATGTTATAAACTTGATAATAATCAACTGGTTTATAATATAATATTAACTGGAAGCAAAAGAACTTGTGTTGTGTTTGAGATATTGAAGTAATTTTTGGTGTCTGGATTATATTATTAAAAATATAATATTGTATTTATATTTTATAAATGTACTAAGTTAAATTATATTTATAAATAAATAACAGGTACACAACCACAATTTGGAATGAGGTTATTTAAAATTTCAAGTTAGCCAAATTACGTTATGGGGATTAATTTTTTGTTGTAGTTTAGTCTGTTTCTAAATGGATTTTAGAAATAATTTTAAAATAGAAAGTTGCTCAACTAAGACAATTTATAAATTGTTTTATATAGGTACACAAAAATATAATCATACTTTCTGATGTACTTACAAAATGTTTTTATGAGTGTTAAGTGATACAAGTGATAAGCAATGCAGACTGTATTGTCTGCTGCAGAGATGTTTCTGTGCAATCGTCGGATTATTATGTCTTAACCCATTGGCCTAGTAGTTTTTCTGGTGCTGTATGGACCTGAACTAGCAATTAATTTTGCTGAAAGTGTAAAGGTTTCGTATAATTTTTATAGAAACCTAACTAATTAAGTTATTACCATGGTTATTTTACCATCATGTTTCTAAGAAACTAGGCTACATTTTATAACTATAAAATTAATTTTTATTTAGTTTTGAATTTACTAATAATGTTAATTATAACAAAAATGTTGGGTTTTTTATGTAAAAAAACTTTAGTTTTAATTTTTTTCACTATTAAAATTATTTATTATCTAAAAACTGAATATATATTATTGTTCAGTAACTCTTTGTCATGAAAAATAAATTATATTAACATTTTTATTTGAACATTTATTATTTAAAAAAATTATATTTGAGTACTCATCAAGTGCCGTTTTTCCATCAGTTTGCACGGGTCGCAGATTTTGTAGCATTCACACACAGTTTGCATATAAAAACACAGAACTACACTAAAAAAATACACTGTAAAAATAAAATAAATAAAAAAAATAAAACTTCACAAACAAATGACGTTGTTTCTATTTTGCAGGCTAGCCTTTAGCCTTGCAACAAAACCAAATTTTACAGAATATCACAAATAAATATTTAAATGGATTTTATAAAACTACTGTAATAGACTTTCAATAATATTGTCAGAAGTGCTAGCCGTAATTTTAGACGTAACATAATCCTAGTTTCAACACAAAATAAGCACTGGTAATAGATTACAATTATTGAAAAAAGTAATATTTTTATGCTATAGTTGGCACACCTGAACTCACCAACAACTCAAAAGGTCTGCAGAAAGCGTATTGGCATACCATCTAACGAGAAAAACTATAAATATTTTAAATAGTACATCGCAACGTCACCAGATCCACCAGAGTCCAAGTTCGGTCTGTGCACGTGATATATACGTGAGTCTAAGCCAATGGGTTAACAAATAACTATGTGTTATTTTTAAATTTTCCTAAATAATAAAGTTAGATTTAGTGATGTATTAGCTTGCTTTCCACTAGGAATAGTTGACATTATAGGGTTATAAATAGTGAACACCATTCCTCACTGTAGGTGTGTAAATGTGTGTGTGTAAATGTGTGTGTGTGTGTGTGTGTGTGTGTGTGTGTGTGTGTGTGTGTGCGCATGCGTGCACGTGTGCATATGTGTACACTATTAGCTTGCTTTTCATTAACACTTGGTGACATTCTAAAGTTATAAATAGTAAACACCACTCCTCATTGTAGGCGTGTACATGTGTGTGTGTTTTTTTTTAATACCGTTATTTAGTTCTTAGACATCAATACCAACCAAAAGCAAATTATAATGGCATTTTGCCTATTCGAAATTGAAATTATTCTATATACAGGGTTTGTCCGGAAAGTAATAGGACTGAGTCAATTAAAAAAAATGTATTGAGCAAATCGTTACAATTCTTTAAAAACTTTCAAGATAGGCTCCTTCTGCGTCGATGCAGCGCTGCCAGCGCGATTTCCAAGCATTGAAGGCGTCACAGAAGCCATTCTCCGGAATAGCCTTGAGAGCCGCGGTACAAGCTGCTTATATCTCCTCTGTCGTCTCAAAATGCTTGCCTTTTTAGGCGAGAAAACAAAAAAAAGTCTGGGGGGGGCCACATCTGGGCTGTAGGGCGGCTGTGGAAGAGTTGGGATGCCGGCCTTGGTCAGGTAGGTAGCTATTCACAAGAAAGACAGTGTGAGCCGCAATTTCTGGTCGCCAGTGAGCACTTTTGGGACCATCTTCGCACACACTTTGCGCATGTTCAAATGCTCCGTCACAATTTCATGAACGACAGATTTCGGTAAATGTAACATCTGGGCAATTAAATGAATACTTAGTCGACAGTCTGAGTTCAAAACTTTGCGCACACGAGTCACATTGTCGGTGTTTGTCGAAGTCGAAGGTCTTCCAGCAAGGTCTTCATCAGCGACCTCTTCCCGGCCCTCCAAAAAGGCCTGGTGCCACCGAAACACACCACTTCTTGCTAAAGCAACATCTGGGTAAGCCTGCTTGATTATATCAAATGTCTCTGCCGCAGATTTACCGAGTTTCACACTGAATCTAATCGTGTACCTCTTCTCTAACGAACGCTGCATTTTCAGCTTGCACCACTCACAAAAACACGTCACTTGAAAAATGCCTGTTCTGACTCTTCAGGTGCTCGGAGACAACTGACCAGCCGCTTGTTCGTTAGCTAGGAACACCCTCTACCGAATTCAGTCGTTGCGCGCACGCTCCGAAGTACAGTCTCGGCAAAAGAAAATCAGTCCTATTACTTTCCGGACAAACCCTGTAGGTTTAGGGCCATCAACTTCAGATAATCATGCTGTCATTGTTTTAAAGTTTATTGCTCCTTAATTAAAAATATGGTTATGGTTACAGTTTTAATTCTTTTTTTATAAATAAACAATTTTTTTACTCTTTGTAGTATTTTCCAAAATTGAAAGTAACGAATAATACATCTTTCCTTGTGCAGCTAATCAGTAATGTCCTTGAGTGGGAATAATAAAAAATGCTTTATTTAGTTATCTTATATACATTTTAATTGTTTCCAAACAATAATAAGAATAATTGCTCATTAATAATATTTCAATAAGTAAGATTTCATTAATGAGTAATAAATGGAAAGCAGTATGATAGTCATTAGCGGTGTTCAGTGAAACGTTCTGTTCCAAGAAAACATTTTAATTAGAAAGTTCATGTAATGGCATACAGATAATAAGGCAACACAGATCAGTTTAGAATTTTTCTATAAAATAGAAAAAACAGGACAACTAGAGGCAGCAAAAAACTAGTCGAAATTTTAAATCACGTTGATAATAAATGTACAATTTCTCACATCTCACTTAATGTGTTTTAGAAGACCTTCACTTCTGTGGAGAGTGCCAGAAGCTGTTTGACTCATTCGATAAGTATTTGGTCCACAAATTGAAAGATGAAGATTATAAAATGTCTTTCTCAGAGTCACATCGAATACCTGGCTTATGGCTACCACGGTGATGTACTAAATAAAACCTTTAGTTGTAATTCTTTAGCTCATTATTGTATTAAAGAAATTAGACTAAACAATAGACTTCAAGATTGTTTCATTGATTCAACAGCTCTATGACATTTGAAGTTAAATGGTTTGTTATGATTGACAAATTTGGTAATAAGTGGAAAATTTTTTGTAGAGAATTTATGTAAATACTTGTTCAAAGCACCTATGCTTCGCTACTGGTTAATAGTGCACAAATTACTTGTGTTACAATAATTTTTGGTATGAGGCCATAAAACAATATTATTTTATTTAATCTTAAAACCCGATGGTAAGCAATGTTTTTGTTCGTCCCTCAGACTGCAATATTATCAGACTTATCCTGCCACTTTCAGATACTGACCTTGAGCTATGTTCATTTCATGGTGAAACAAACCTTGATATGAAACTGCAGCTGTTTTGTACTGAAAGTGGTAGTCAAATAGAATTGAGGAAATTCTAGGTAGAAAAACTGTTTTTCACACATCACAGCCTGAAGAGATGGTTGATCCCAATATTATTAAAATTATAATATTAGTGAAATAGTAAATTCTACATTTTACTCGAATATTGTGTCTTCATCAATATATAATGTTGACTTGATGGGGCTATAAATTTGTAATCAATAAATTCCACTAAATTCAACTTGCAGTTACATGTAATTTCGAAGATTCTGAGAAATCAGATCACACAAAAGAATTATTAGAGCACCAACTTTCAAGTGAAGATTGTGAAGTGGAACTCCACGTGGATTTAATGAGTAGAGAAGGTTTAGAGGATAGTGAACTGTATCCTCCAACTCCACAAAAAAAGTCCAAAAATTGATGTTTCACTATTTCAGTAGGAAGTTGGGTCAATGAAGAATCATTAATTCTTGCCGTCATGTTGTTTTTTGGTGTAAGAATGGCTCTTTCCTTCGGCTGTTCAAGATTATCTACATGTAATGTGCTTAAAACAGTGCCTGACAGCAGTTAAACCTACATTATCCTACTGGTAAATATATAAGACAACTCTGTATTGTGTGTTAACTGTCTTTACTCATTATAATCTTTATACTCTACAGTCAGATGTGAGTTCAATTGGGATAAAATTTTGCATTTAAACTGTTTAGATCTTAACGGCCGTATATCAATTTGTTTGAATGTTTATCATTTTATTAACTCCTATCTACAATTTTAAGAAACGAGTTTGAAAACTCTTCTGCCTTGAGTTCATCTTTTAATTTGTATAAATGGCAATGCTGAATTGAATTTCAATAAACATTTAATCGTAAAAAGCACTTGCTCCGCCGGGACTCGAACCCAGATCTCTCACTTGACGGGTGAGTGTGCCATCACTACACCACAGAGCCCTTACTTTGTACAATTAAATTATTTTGTGTTTGGCCGTTTCTGTTACATAATGTGTTTAAATAACCAAACTAACATATGATTGGAAGACCAAATACCTGTGAAACGACTTTTATTTACATTAAAATGTGTTGTGTAATAGTACACAATTAAAAATCTAGATTAATTTAGCTTATAATTTTTCTGGTTCTCTTACTAATTTCTTAATTGTTTTTGTTTTGCAGACTGTCAAAAAAGACTGCAGCAGACTCAGAGAGTGAAGATTCTGACACAGAAGAATCTCAGAATGGTTGGGTAGCATCAGATCATGTAAGTTTCTGATTTACAAAACATAGGAATAGGAATTTGGTGTATTTTTGGATGTACAAAGGAATTTAAAGCTATAACATCCCTTGCTTTATAACCATACACTTCTTGCATGGCTTAAGAAGAGAGGGTATAATGAGATTGGTTCAGAGGAAGAAGCCACAGGAGGATTAAAAACTGTGGAGGAGAGATAGAGGCAATATTGCCAAGCACTTTACTCTTGAGATGATCCCCATTATAGTGATAAAAGGCTCCTATTGGGTGACGTGACTAAAGTTGAGATACCCAGATACTCTCACTTGGTTTTCTGGGAGAGCCCTCAATGTTGAGGTGACTAGGGGATTTATACTCACACAGGAGACTGGAAATCTCGCTCCAGTTATAGAATGGATAAACCTAAAATTTCTTTCATAGTGCTGAGATATATGGTCCCCATCATGCTTAAGTTCTACTGAGGTAATTCAATTAGTAGGATATGTACTGAACACAGCTAAATGTGTGCCAGTTTGACCTTCTAAAACAAATTCAATCTAACATCAGACTATGATTACAAATCTTTGTTTCGTTTTATCAAGGAAAATGTTGAATGAAAGTCGTAAAGCTCCAATTTTGGGTAAAGGGGCAAAATTATAAAAAGTATTAAAAAATAAACTTCAAATAGTCTAATAAAAATAATTCTAAAAGGTTTTAATGTTACTTTCATTGTTAAACGGGGAGGAATTACTCCATTTCCATCCTATATAGCAGTATGTATCAGACCATGAACAAACGCTTGTTTTGTGAAAATGGTAGTTTTAATCACTAGGAGCAAGAGTGGATGTTTTCGGTATGCAATTGTCTTTTGCTTACAACAAGGGGAAGCCACGGTCGGAAATACAATGAAGCGCATACATACTTTTGCTTCATGTGGTGAAAAACAGTTTTATAATACGAGACTAAATGTTTTATTTGATTCTTATTACGTAATAACTCCATAGCAATACTGCCAAGTTAACATATTAAAAACAGCTATGATTTTTGCATTTACCTGTACTGGAACAATAACATAGTTTGAGGTTAGAGCACTGAGGAACTTAGATCGTGCATTTGCTGATTTTTAAAATTTCTGTTATAAGGTAATGAAAAACAATAATTTTATGGACAAATGCAAGTATTCAAAACAGCTGTCATTTCTGCAGTATAAGAATGGCTTTTTATGTATTTGAGGAAATACTTTTTATTTTTTACCACTGGCTAGTTTTGATAACCATGAAGAAACTCCCACATATTACATCTAGACAATACTAAATTACAATAATGTTTTCTACTTTATTTAATTGAGGTTAAATGAATTGTTTTATTATGTTTTAGGCCAAATCAGAGCTCATGTGTAAATTTTGTGGCCTTTTCTTTGAAACTGTGAGTACGCTTTCAGTTTTTATTTTAATTATAAGTTAACCATTGGACCAGCACTGTTTTAAATTTGATACAAAATGGATGCATTTGATAAATGGCCCAGTAGAACCTGTCAGCCTCCATACGCTCTGTTTATCTATCTATATATATAAAAATGAATGTTTGTATGTTTGTCCTTTATGGAATCGTGAACTATTGGACCGATCATGATGAAAATTTGTACGTATATGTATTTTTCCACGGAGAAGGTTTATAAGCTATGCCCATCCCTTTCCCGATTCAGGATTCCGCCCCACTGGTTACAGAAATACCCATAAGAAATGCATTGCAGCAAACATATGTTAACGTCTTTTCAAATTTTTAATCAGCTGTTCTTTGTAAACATATATTACACTTATAGTTTTAAAGCATAGAGTAAGCTTAAGAGAAACAACAAATTTTGTTTAAACTGTTTTTGCAATCACTGTTAAACATAGACTTTACTATCCAGATAATACAATTCAAATTTGACGTAAAAATTCACCTTTAACTGCAATATTTATTTAATATAAACCATGCTCATGCTTGATCAGAAGAGTAATGCAGATATCATAATTACTATCTTACGTTGGCTACAAATATAAAGAATGTTATAAAATCAACCTTAGTTGTTTTTTTTTGACAGAAGTATGGTTCTCAAAACTCCGTGTGTACATATTCTCTCGATCGAGACAACAAAGCAAGCTCAATCGTGGCATCGGAGATATAACTAATTTAATCTAAAATTTATTATAGTAAAAAAAAAAAATTTACTAAGTAATATAAGGACTTCGGTTCTTAAGATTTGCGTGCGAAGCCGTGGGTAACAGCTAGATAGAGGCAGGAATATGGTACATACCTTCATAATACGCCCAAGAGGCTCACGATGGAACGACTATCAATTATCTCAGCAATGTTTAGAATGTGATAGAAAAAGAATAAGTGAATATAGTGTACTGTTTTCAACGGGAAATTGCGTGCGAAAGCCGCGGGCAACTTTTGCAAAAAATTATTGAAATGCGCAGCAAAGCGCGCCGGGCCCGCTAGTATATATATATATATATCAAAATGAATGTTTGTGTGTTTGTCCTTTATGGAAACAGAAACTATTTGACCGATCATTATGAAAAGTTATATGTATATGTATTTTTTTACGTAGAAAGTTTATATGCTATGCCCATTGATGTAACTCGCCACCATGCAGCGTTTCAAAAGATTTTAAAAAGTTTTTAAAGCGCCTGCACATTATAAACTGCAATTACGAGACGGTCACGTATATTAAATAGCCAAATGCTATTTGAAGGTGCTAAGTTATGATATATATATTTTCTTGATCGTGGCAACAAGACAAATTATACATTGGCGTTGGAAATATAATTCACTTGAACCAGGGCAAAGCTTACGAAAAGCGTGCGAAGCCACGGGAACAGCTAGTATATTCATAAATAAAAAACACATCCGTCATACTACATTAAACTATGCTTTATTGATTTTGTATCTCTGCGGTATAAACTTCCAGGTTTTGTAAGAACATTGAAATAGATTGAGTTAGATTTTATCCAATTTTAACCCTTTGAGTGCCGCAGCGTCTACATAGTAGATGTTGTTAAATGTGCATAAATTGCCGGCATCTACCCAGTAGACGATTTGTATTTAATTAATATCACATATAATTCATTTTTGTTTTGACAAATAACTTATTTCACGGCAATCTACAAGTTTCGAACAATCGATTGTGATTGATTTTTATTGTTCACCGCCCCCTTGTAGTTATTTGCCATCAGAAAAAAAACAGATGACGCAATAGTTGGTCAGCTGCTACTTGTTGCCATTAACTACACAGTTTCGTTTGTTGTGTGTTTACATTGTGCTAGTTTCGTGTGTTTATGCTGAAAACTGTTGTTATTACTATTCTGCAATTGTGTTCAGTTAAAACTTACAATGCATTTATAAACTTCTTTTTTCGTGTTTAGTGACGTATATTTTATTGTTGGATTGGTGATGAAGTAAAACGCAAGTTCCAATCAAACTATTGATTTTAGGTGAAGTAAGGTTATATTGTAGGCCTGTGTATATTTTTATATACTTTTTATATAATTAGTATTTTACAGTCGTCTTACTTCATTGAGTGAAATAGGATAGTTATAATATTGTTTCTAAACTTTTGACAAACTTGAACAAAAATTGCTTTTTGTTGTATTTTGTATATATTGCAGTATCTGGTTAAATATTACTGTAACACACCATATTATGCATGATTTTTGTTCAGTTTTTCATGCTCTTTCATATGGTATAGCTAAAAAAAATTTTAAAAATATTGTATAAATAAAATTTTAGTTCAAACTTGAAATTTATTTTTTTTCATTTTTTAGTTTTTTGTTATAACCTATATTCTTTTTGTGTAAATAAAATTAAAATTATAATATTATATGGAAAAAATACCTTGTTTTATAACACACAAACTAAAAAAAAAAATTATTCAAATCGGTTGAATAGTTTTTTTTAATATAGTTTTTTTCCACACACGCTTGCAAAACAGAAGGAAATGCTCCGGCAATTTATGCATATGACTTGGGAAATATGCCGTGGCACTCAAAGGGTTAATAAATAATATACTATAGGTCTAAATTATGACTACCTTATATTAATTCCAAGTACAGTAAACTTCTGGCAAGATTAGGACTTGAGGCATATTGAATGATCAAATATGCAGGATTATTGGATATATATATATATCCATGCATATATATATCAGAGAAATAATGTAGACATAATAAATAAACAAAAAAACACAGTAAAAATGTTTTTATTATTCAAATATAACCTTAAGGTAGTTCTCATTACATGTGGATCTGTGAGAACTATTGCGCAGTCTACGCATCACAACAGTTGGGCGCAACGCAGTCATCCCTGTTCATCATGCCCCATACTGTACTGTCACTGCCAGCTCCTCTAGATCCTGCTTGGCTATGTCAGAAGGCAGTGGCGAGACATCAGTCGTTTTGAGTAGTCCTTCATCACAAACCCGTGCTGAGCACATTAACTGTGAAATTGACCTACCATTACTAGACTCAATTGAATTGATACGAAAATACAAAATTGTAACTTGCACACACAGGCAACACACACAGCCTGGTTACACAGGCTGATGGCCATGTGACTCGAGTCTAATTGATATCATCTGAAGTCTGCCGAATATGTTGCTTAGCCTCTTCTCCACGCCCTCCTAAACGCTGTATCCACCACGAATGGAAAAAAACATCGTTACATACTAAATGATTGATGTTATGGGTTGTTTAGGAAATTTTTTAATTTTCCAAAAGGCCGGATTTATGAAATTTTACTGCATCACGATTTGAAGTTCAGGCCATGCTTGCCATACCATACTTGTCACAGTTATAATCTCAAGGATTTTTCATCCATGTATTGTTTAACACGTTCACTGCTAACTCAATTTTATGTACTGTTAGCCAGTGCTGAACAAATTATTTTTTCAGAATAAATTTTTTTTTCTGAAATGTAACTTATAACAACCTTCTAAATTGAGTATATATGCTTTTTTGTGTCAATTTACTAAAAAAAATAATGACGCCCATGGGCGTCATCAGCACACAGCACCAATTTTTTAGCTGTGTGCGGGTGACGCAGATGGGTGCATTTGAATTTTTGCAACCTTGGTATAATGAAAAAGACCTGTTATTGTATAAATAATGTTTTAATACAATTGATCACACATTTCAAAGCTATTTACATCAAAATAAACAAAATGTTCGTATTTGTTTACACATGTTTACTCATGGTGAAACTTTGAAACAATCTCCTAGGCACTGCGGAACGATCTCTGGGCATCCTTCACATCGATAAATGGTGTCTTTGTGCCTTCCTTGTTGGTAGCAAACAAAACAAAGTTTTCTTTTAATTCTTCCATTTTCACCCACTAGTCCCTTTTTTGGAAGGTGCTCGGTTTGGACCACTCGAGGCACTTCAACGACTCGAGCGGTGAGAAGGCTTTTTATTATAGCAAGCCTAAAGTCCAGCATTGATAATTTCTTTCTCATGGTGTACTTGTTGAACAAAATGTAGGCATTGAGCAGCCCCATCTTTAAAATGTGGATAAAGATTTTCTTGTACCAGCGTAAACATTTTCTCTCGCTCGGGTAATAGCTCAACAGTTGGTCTTGACGATCTACACCACTCATGTATTCATTGTACTCAATGATCGGCAAAGGTTTGATTTTTTCTACACCTCTCTTATTTGTAGCTAAATTCATTGTATTTTCAAATTGTGTTGAAAGGTATAAGACTGGTCTCTTGTCTTGCCACTTTCCTACCATTATGCCATCATAGTACCGAGCTTCGGTTTCACCTCTCTTTAGTTTCTTTGATGTAACTTCAGTTGGAAGATCAAGCCGGTCAGCTCGCAGCGTTCCCGTGATGTATGTCTTTTGTTCCAAAAGAGCTTTTGAAAGTGGTACGCTATTGTAGAAATTGTCTGCGAAAACAGAGTGTCCCTTACCGAATCTTTCAGAAAGCATGTGTAAAACTACCTTTTCAGTATGACCAGTTCTGGAAAGGATGTCCATTGCACCAGCATAGATACTGAATTTCAATACAAGGCCGTTTGGCTCGGTTAGAATATACAATTTTACGCCATACTTATGGCGCTTATTTTTTATATATTGTTTGAACTGTAAATGGCCTCTAAATAAGACCATCGACTCGTCTAGACTGAGCTCCTTACCAGGCAAATACAGGTTCTCCATCTTGATATTTAGGTAGTCCATTGCAGGTCTGATTTTATGTAACCGATCAGTAGATGCATCGTCATTTTTGCTTTGGTTTAGTTTTAAGTACATTTAGTTTTATTTAATTAAACGTATTAAGTTTTAACGATGATTGGACGAGGGATATCACCTGTTGTCCTTTTATTTTACTATTAAATTTATCAAGGCCGAACCATCCCTGTGCCCCTGCAGCTCTGCTTGGTCAGTGGGTTTGTATCTTTCATAACAGTATGGTCGTTGTCACCCTTGACACAATCTGCCTTTTCTCTATACTATATCTGAACCAAAAGAGTATTCCTTGGACTGGGGCACACGTGACCAGAGAGAGTTTCAGGAGGAGGCTCCAGCTTCCACACTGATGGAATAGTCCATGTTCACAATTAACTCTACCACGTACAATAAGCCAAATCAAAGGAGAAAAAAATGAGATAGGATGGTTAACAGAGAAATGAATCTGTGCAGTAGGCACAGTCCTTGTGCACAGATTGTATACACTTTTTATTGTTCAGAGACAGTGAAATTTAACAAGTATGGAATTATGTAACAAAATATACCTGTAAATAAGTGTTCTGGATTATTCATCATATAGCTTAGATTGGTTATTTTTACTTAATTTAAAGACAAACACTCCAATAATCATTGAATTTCATTTCTTTGAGGCCTTTTGTTTTCAGAGAAAACATTGACAGACCCACATAACTGAAATAAAAGTGGTTCAATGGAAATAAAATTCAATGATTATTGGAATATTTGTTTGTAAATGAAGTAATATATTACAATAAGAAGCTGGTCCAATGTATTGGGTATATCAGTTTACTTTTTTAATTTTTCTTACAAGGAGAGGGCTAGTTATAAAATATATTTAAAATTATTGATATCACTTTCAGTATCAGTATCAGAAACATGTATTTATGTATTCAGTTTTATCCTCAGAGGGAGGATTTTAAGTTTTGAAGATTTCAGTTATTTTTGATTTTTTTTCCTTTTTAGTTTTGTGATTTGAGGGTATGTAGATTATATTCAGTTTACAAAACTCTATGATCTGAAAGTTCTCTACGTATTATGTGTGCGTTTATTTCTTTATCAGGCACATTATAGCATGTGACAGTCTTATAGATGTGGTGGCGTTTTTGGTTATTCAGTTAGCTGGTAGAGGATACTTGTGATGTGGTTTTTGGACAATTCTTCTTCTTTCTTTTTGAAACTGAAAAGCACAAAATGTACAATTTCGTTCAATATAAAAGTTACAAGTGTTAAATGTTGTTGTTATAGTAAACAGGCAACCTCAGCAAGTTAAGTGTTGTGATTTTGAATGGGAACAGTAATTTGTTCCATTTTGCAACACAAACAATATTCACATACATATTAATAATGTAATAGAAATTGAAATGTATATATATATATATATATATATATATATATATACATACATACATATACATATATGTATGTGTATATTCTTAAGAAATAATGTCTGGATGTAATCCTGACTTCAAATTATTGCTCGAAAATAGTCTAAATTGCATATTGGCTAATACTAGATGTTTTAATATTTTTCAGGTTGTAGCTCTGAAAATCCACCAAGATTATGTTCACATGGATAAGCCGTACACGTGTTCAGAATGCCCAGAGAAGTTCAAAAACAAGGGTCACATGGTCAGGCACTACTTTCGAACTCATCAGAAGATGACATAATTAGAATGAGATGGAACTACACTACTTGTTTGAGTACTGTAGTCAATTCATGAATTGGTATTCTCAAATTTATCAATTCTTTAATTGGTTTTCTTAAACCACTGAGGATTCTAATTCAGTTCCAGTATCAGTCAGTTCTTAATTGACAATTTCTCCCCTTAAATCCTAAAACTCTTCTTTCTATGAAATCCTGAAAACTTGAAAATATTCAGTTTATTTATTATCAACAAACAACACATTTGAGAGATTATGTTAAGAGAAAAATGAACTGTTTGGATACTCAGATTTTATAAACCATAAAACCTGATTTCTTCCAATCTTAACATGTAGGTATTGTTTTGAAAGTTTAAACATTGTTCTATTCAATAATAATAATAAATTTGTAGTAAATCCAAAGAGTGATTTAAAAATAAAGGTTTTCAAATTGAGTGGCAATCTCATTCCACTCATTGTACAGCCCTGTGTAGGGCAAAGCAATTAAAACAGAATTTAATGGCAAAATGTAATGGTGCTGTTTGATAGTGTTGATAGTTTGATAGTGGAGTAGTGATAGAAGGGAGAACAGATGTAAAAAAACAAGAGATCAATCAGCAAAAGATAGTAATCTGTCATTACTAATACAAGTGTGAAAAACAACCGGTATCAGAAGTCAGTGAACTTTACTTGAGCAAAGGTTTTGAAGTGAGGGGTTAATGTTTTTTGAGTTCTAATTGTAAAATAATTCACACTTTTAAACTCATAGCTAGTGGGATGAGGGGGGTATTTGATTACGAAATTGAAACTCGATTTGAGTCATGAGTACTTTTGAGAAATGGATGAAGAGATAATTGTAAACATTAAATATTTAAATTGAGGGGAGGCCAAATCAGTGGAATTTTTTAAAAATTTTGATTATGCTACTTTAATCAAAATCAACTTAAGTTTAACCCAAGGAAATTTTCTATGGTATCTCTAGGTTTCTAAAATTACACTCATTTATAAAAAAGGAGATGTATCAAATCCAGAAAGCTATTGTCCAATTACAATTTTGCCTATTTTAACCGTAGAACTGGCAATCGCCGCATATGCGGTTCATTTGGTCTTCCAGAATTGGCATTGCTGTATATGCGGTCCATTTGCACTGTGTTCTTTTCACGACTCATGAACATGTAATTATTAACCAATCACGTTTTATCTCAAACCAATGTAAAGAAGAAGAATCAATCTACATATTGATACCGGTTTTGTTGGTTTTTGCTTTTATGTTGCATTCTCTATGTACATTGAAAAATGCTATTCCGCTCCGCACTAGTCTGTCTGTAGACAGCTGACGACAACAGCTGTAGTGCTTGTTTCACGTTTGTTTCATCGTTTTCGATCAGTCGTTGCTACATACTTTGTACAGGTTATGTTTGTTTTCGTATTATATTTTGTGTTATCTAAAACTTTTTGTTCAGTTAAACTCAAACAGTGTGTAAAAACTTTCGTGATCGATCCAGTGATTTGCGGGAACTGGTACAAGAACCTGGTGATGAAGAGGAGAACTCAGATTTTGATTTAAGTCCAGGTAACATTAGCGATAGTCTTACTAACTTTTCCTCAGGAAGTGAGGATAATTATGAGCCTAACAGTGATGATGTGTGTGATTGGTGCGAAGAACACAACACTCATTCTGAGGCAGATGATGTGGGCTTAACTCATATTGGCTTTTCTGACACTGATAGGCCTAGTTCCCCTCCTAGGCCTCAGGATGAACCGGGGCCTAGTTGTACTAGACCTAATGTACTAACAACCCCCATGTGGTTGTCTATTTATCCCCCTGAACCGGAACAACAGGCAATATTTCTTGTGAGGGAATTAAGGACTGGGCCTCAAAATTGTCCTCCAAGAAATAGTAAGCCCATAGACTATTTTTTCTTCACTCAAACCATTTGGAGAATGATAGCAAGATAAACCAATATTTATGCTGATGCCAAAATTAGGAAGGCCAGAAATGAAAGGAGGGTTGAAAGATGGAGCAGACTGAACTATTGGGTTGATGTTACCGTGAGTAAGGTAAAGAAGTACATTGCTGTTATAATAAACATGGGCCTAGCTTTCCGAAACAACATTGAACATTATTGGGATGCACCTCCAAATCATGTTATGCCTTTTTTTCCAAAAAACTATGTCTTTGACATTTTCAAAGCATTAATGCCATGCTCCATCTGAACTCAAGCCGAAATCCAGGGAGAGGACACCCGGGTCATGATCCTTGGCATAAGATAAGACCATATATTGATGCACTCAACCATACTTTCAAGCAATAGTTTGTAGCATCTCAACAGATATGCATTGATGAAAGCCTTATAGGAGTGATAAATAGAGTTGTGCATTTACAGTACATGCCCAATAAAAGGCACTGTAGATTCGGCCTAAAGAAGTTCGAAGTATGCGACAGTAATACAAGTTATATACTTTATTCCGAATTGTGACTTTTTATCATATGGCATAGATCCATTTGCCCAAAAAGTTGTTCTCCATCTGTTGTCAAAATCAAATCTATTGGATAGGGGTTATCATTTATTTACAGATAATTGGTATACAAAAGTGCCGCTAGCACAGAAACTGGGAAAAGAATATGTATCTTACTGGCACTATTGTATCTTTGATAAGCAGAAAGTTACAGCCCAAAGAAATAGTTTGTTTTAGAAAAGATAATGTATTGTTGGTAGGCTTTAGAGAAAAAAAATTCCAGCAAACCAGTCTATTGTCTCTCCACTGCAGTTCACGCCAAAAATAAGATAGCGAGAAGCAAACGGGGCACTAAGTCGAAAAACCACTTTTGGCTGCGGAGAACAATGGCTACATGGGAGGTGTAGACGTGAAAGACAAGTGCATCTATCATGCCACTTGTTAAAGACCAACCCGAAGATACTGGAAACAAATTTTTAGTAACTTCCTTGACATGGCACTCCATAACTCATATTCTGTATAAGGCCAATACAAACAAGCCTCTTTCAAAAAGGGATTTCTTGTGCAGTATAGTTGATGAACTATGTCTTCAACCTGGTCCAGCTCCAAGGCAGCCTCCAGAACTAGGAGCAGGTGGTGATGTACTCGAGCCTCCTCATGGTCTCGTCTTGCTTGCAGATAGAAACAACCATCTATGTGCAGTTTGCACAGAGAAAAAAATCTAAAAAAAAGGAGACAAGTTACTGGTGTCCAGCCTGTAACTGTGGAATACACCAGAATTGCTACCATTTGTTGGAACATTTCTACAGACCTTCAAATTGTGGCAGGAAAAAGAGGCGGGTGTCTTCCAACGTGGATTCCGAGTAGAGCTGCAAACTACTTTTGTACATATTGAAAATACATGCAAGTAAAAAAAACTTTTTATTTTATTATTAACCTGTTTAGTTAGATTCTGAATGGATTTATACATGATACATTGTTTTAGGGTCTTCCATGCTGATGCTGGAAATTATTAGTTTGTATTCATTGAGAATAGAATAAAATACGGGTATGGATTTTTATATAAACTATTATAAGTATAATTTTACACATCTGAAGTGCAACAAACTATATATTTCCGAAAATCAGCATACAATTTGGAGCAAAATGTATATCTTAGATTTCTAACTTGATACACAGGAACTTTGCTAGGCAACGGAATATTTTGGCTAAAAAAGTAAAAAAAATTTTTTGGAAGTAAAACAAAAATTTTTGTGGTTATCTTCTAATTTACCTAATTTTTTTAGGCATATTTAGATTCTTTAATCTTTTCTGAAAAAGATCATGTATAATATGTTACATTTGGAGTAAGTTAATTGGTATAAATACTTTGTAATGGGCCAGACCAAATGTCACTAGTCGATATCGATAGTTTATTGACACGACACGTTTTAACAAGCGGCAAATCCAGTCCCAGCATGTCACCTAGAGGTGGATCTTGGTGAGAGAACAACCAGCCATATTTGACGCACTACATTAATTATAGATACTTAAACCAACTACCAAAGAAATACCAAATTATTCCCCCGAACCCTAGCATTGCCAAACACTACATATTTTCAGAAATTGACCCCCTAGCACAGCTCGTCAAATACCCTCCCCTGACCTATCCAAACAATCTACCCACTCATCATTATTACCCTACTCATACCCACAAAATAATTACAACTAACACTAAACACAATACCAACAACATATAATTAAAATATACTCATCCCTGTTGACAATCCCACAGATAGCTGACACGGTCACCGATCACCGCCCTGCTATGGTCTTCATGTGATGCTGTCCCAGCACGACTCCTCCGCGTTTCCCCTGCCGACCTTATCATTCTGCTGCCCTTTGCCTGACTCCCCTTTCTCTCTCTCTCTCTCTCTCTCTCTCTCTCTCTGTCTCATGCAACAACTAATCAGCTGCCCCCTGTTCACTGGGGTTACCCCGCCAATAGAAATAAGCTGTGGTGAAAATCACCACAACTTATATAAAAAAACCCATTACATATCGGTCTAAAATACTGTGGCATTTCAGGAACAACCATTTCCAGTTCTAGGGTTAAATAAAATAATTGAATCCTGTATGGTATTACGCTATCACTGTATTTAATTTATTTTTACAAATAATTTACGCAATACACATTTCATAAATCTTCCACATGAAAAAAGAAGATACAGTTAATGCTCATGATTTCTTTCCTCTTGACTGAGATTCTCTCGCCTTGTTCTATAAAATAATGCAGGAGTTCACGAAAGAGAAATTTATCATCCTGCGGTTGGTACCAACTACAGTGTGTGAAAAAGCTATCTTCTGTTTCTTTCATCTGATTTAATTTCTGACAATGGGCTATTATGTATTTGTCACACTTATAATATGGTCATTAACATATTCAGTGCTAAAATCTCTTATCGTAGATGTCGAACTCACTCCGGGTGCTGCCGTCTCCCATCAGAGTCCTTCAGCCATTGTTGCACTACACTAAATGACAATTCAGAAGGAATAGATTATATCATTATTTAGTTGATTTAAGTAACTTGCAAATTTTGCATCAACTATTAGTTGAATTATTTTATTGTAGCACCGCTTTATGAATATTTTGTAAATGGTAATTTGCTGTATACTTTTCAATTTGGTTTCAGAGCTAAACATTCCACTGTAGACGCAATAGTCAAATTTATTCTTAATGGTTTTGAGGATAAACTTGCTGTCGGTCTTATTGATTTGAGTAAAGCCTTTGATACCATCTCTCATGCTTTGTTGTTTAAAAAGTTAGAATATTATGGAGTTTTGAACAAAGAATTATAATTATTGGTAAGTTATTTAAAAGAAAGCAAATAGTTTTGTGTGAAATATAAAAATGTCTTCATTTTTTTAATATTACAGCAGGAGTACCACAGGGTTCAGTACTGGAACCCTTTCTCTTTTTTATTTTTGTGAATGATTTTGCTCACAAGGTTTCATCTTTCCCTGTCCTTTACGTTGATAATACAACCATCATTAACTCAGGTTTAAACGTCTTGGATGTTAAAGGTAAACTTAAAAATTCAGTTGAGCAAGCAAAACACTGGTTTGCAGAAAATGACAATAATAAATTAAAATAAGACAGAATAACTAATATTGTCTTTGAAGAACCATTTAGACATTGAGGTGTTGAAACCTGTCAAATTACTTGGTTTATCCCCATTTGGATTACAAACTATGTTGGAATGAAGATGTAAATTATCTCTGTAAAAAGCTCTCTAAAGTATATTATCTTTTAAGAAAACTGAAGGATTGTGTGTGGCAGGAAGAGCTTATTATGGTATTTTGGCACTTTTCATTGTTATTTAAACTATGGAATACGACTTGGAGTGGGCTATCTAAATCTGACTCATGTAAAACAATTTTTCAACAACTTAATATTATGACTCGCTTTTATATTTATAACTTTAATTTAAACTATGTAAAGTAAAATAATGATAACTTCAATGATCATATAGAATTCTATACATAACTACAACACAAGGCAAAAACAAAACCTTATTAAACCTATAATTATATTGAATAAATATTTCATTAGTTTTAAATATCAACAGGTTTTGATGTACAATAAACTGTCAATTTCTGTTTAATCAATTCCATGTAAATAATACAGTTCTACTGTAGGTAAGTGTCTTTAAGAGTAAGGCATTTTATACTGTTGAGGAGTATATGGACTGTGTAGGGTGGATCTTGTAATCTAACTTTGGTTTATGTATGACAATGCCTATTGTAACTTGCTTACTTAATTGGAAATACAATTTTTGATTCTTAAAAATGTTTTGATACTATAAATTAAATTCAGTAAAGTTTTGAAAGCAATATTTTCTATAAAACTGAATTAATACAACTCATTTGTAAAAATGTTGATGACTATTGAGGTAAAATTTGCCTCTGATGTTGTAATTTGTGCCGAGTTTACCAGTAATAAATATTTAATTTTGTTGTAAGGTATATACAGTTTAAAAAATTACGCTATCACTGTATTTAATTTATTTTTACAAATAATTTACGCAATACACATTTCATAAATCTTCCACATTAAAAAAGAAGATACAGTTAATGCTCATGATTTCTTTCCTCTTGACTGAGATTCTCTCGCCTTGTTCTATAAAATAATGCAAAAAATCAAAATTAAACATCTTTATTAGTTTGGACATTAATCAATGTTTGATTAGAAAAAAAAACATGAGTGGTTTGAGAAACAGCACTGTGTTAACAGGAATTCACTATAAATAATCAAACATTACTAGGTAGAATGACAAGTACTGAAAATTTGGCCCATATTCGTGCAGGGGTTCACGAAAGAGAAATTTATCATCCTGCAGTTGCTACCAACTGCAGTGTGTGAAAAAGCTATCTTCTGTTTCTTTCATCTGATTTAATTTCTGACAAAGGGCTGTTATGTATTTGTCACACTTTTAATATCATCATTAACATATTCAGTGCTAACATCTCTTATCGTAGACGAGTCGAACTCACTCCGGATGCTGCCGTCTCCCATCAGAGTCCTTCAGCCATTGTCGCACTGCACGCTAACAATTTTTAGCATGTCTAATTAGCTTTAATAATTTTTTAGCAGTGAATGTGATAAAGCAGTATAACATGTTTTATCTAAGAATCATAAGTAAAACACCATTTTCTTCACCTGCCACAGTTTCCTTCAAGGAGTTATTCTCATCAGCACTGCCCATCACATCTTTGGACATGAATACTTTAATTTCTTATTGTTCAGAGTATCACGTTTGGCATCATGCACAAAAAGCATGGAATATAGAGAATGTTCAAATGAAGCATATTTAATTGCTGTGAAAACTCCCAAAATGTGATATTCTAAATTATTAATGAATTAAATGACAATTCAGAAGGAATAGATTATATCATTATTTAGTTGATTTAAGTAACTTGCAAATTTTGCATCAAGTATTAGTTGAATTATTTTATTGTAGTGAATAAAACATTAATATACATAAAATATCTGCTTACAATAAACCTGATTTTATTTCTTTGGTTAAAGCTCGTTTTTGAAGGAGAGTAAGTAAACTAAAGTTTAAAAAAAATCAAGAAATTTGCCATTAAGTTGGTCAAAATAAAATGTCATGGCAGGGAAATTGTTTGCCAGATCCATTTTTATCTGTTGATTGTTTGTTTGGATTAGTTGCTATCTGAAATAACATTGCGGTAAGATAATTTCTTTTCTGAGAATTTTAGTAACTTTGTGGAGAGTATACTCAATGAAAGTAAAACTTAAGTAATAGTAACTTTGATGATCATATTATGAGTGAAAATAGTAGTGAAAGAAAAAAGAATGTCTTAGTGATGAAGAAATTTAAGAAAATGATGTGACAAGGCCTAACCTACCTATTGGTACAAATGAGGTAGTGAACAAATGAAACAATGACCTCTATTTATTATTGCTTTATTTATGATAGTCATAAACTAGTCAAATTGAAACATTGAAAATATATAAAAATGAGTATATAACACCTGAACCAAATGAATATACAGAGTAGGCCTGATGGACTATTATTGTCATGATGATGAATCTACATCACCTTGAAATTGTCCTTCTCCTTCCTGATATGAGCCATAGTCTTGATAGGATCTGTTGACCCTGATCTTGTCTGGATAGTTGCCGTATCAACTCTCATGAAAGGATTTGTCTCCTTCTCTTCCCCTAGAAAATACAGCCATTACTCAAAACACACCATAATGGAAATGTAAAGTTGAAAAATCCTGGTACTTGTGTATGGTATGTACTAAAGGGTTGCTTGCTGCCTCAATCATCTTGAAAGGGTTGTCTTCTTCACTTCCATGGAATGTAAATGAGTGAATTATGTAATAAAAATGAAATATTGAAAAATTTTTGAACTTGTGTTTGGTCTATACTGGACTGTTGCTGTGTCAATCTTCATTAAATATTTTATCTACATTTTCTGTAAAAATTATGGCTTATAACCATTTGTTATTAAATTTTTCTTTTTTGCTTTATTTATTTATTTAACCCATACTTTGCCCTTGCTTAACTAGCAATTGATATAAATAAATAAACGTTTGATTTACAATAATTGCTATTGAGTTTATTTGTCACATACAGGGTTTCGTGGATTATACTGCCATGGGCACATAAAAAAAATTATATCCAACATAGATAAAATTGTGGTACATGTTAAATTTGAATTTATACAAACAGGTTTGAAAGACTTGGAATCTTAAATTTGGTAGATCTTACTTGAGTTCAAATCCAGTTTTACTTTATATGTTCCATTGACACTTATTCATCTTCCAATCATCCTTGTCGGTTTAGTGTAGATTTAATACTGGTAGTGTAGGATTACCCTTGCAGATCTGAGAGTTTTGGTTGCCACCCAATATTCAAGTGTTCATCATCTAGTAAATGTCTTTTCTGTTCTTGGATTCAAAAATCGAGATTTACCAATTTAATACAAATAATAAAAGTATTACCGTATTTAATAACTTAAATGTTTATTAACCCTTTTACTGCCGGCCATTGTTTTTATTGTACCAGCCAAAATTGCCAAGGAGTAAAATCGCTGTGTGCATTTATTTACAAAAAATGCTGTATCTTTTTTATTTTTCATTAGATTTGCATGAATTTTTATTTTATTTACTCGTATTTAAATGCTGTTTTTTAAATAATAAAAAGACATTTTAATTTGAAACAAACGCATCATTTAATTTTAAAAATGATGTAAATAAAAAAATAAATATTGTGTTTGGCATGTGAAAATTTATTTTTAAAATTATACTAAAATTATGAACATGATATCATTATAAACTAGAGCAATTGCTTAGAACATATACCAAATTTGAAAGTGTTAACTTGAAACATAGCTGCACTATGAGGATTTTCCCAAAACTCAAATTATGGACATTGGATGTACACTGCGATGTTTCACACGAAAACACTTTTTCTTATACTTCTGTTCATTCATTAGTTTATAAAAAGCAATAACACACAAAAAAGTATACAAAACCCAAACCTAATTTCTACATATTTACAATATTTAAACGTGCCTGATGTAAGTTTTTAGCACCTGTGCTGTCCAAAGCAGGTGGCATGCAAACCCCTTTTGCATGCCACACAAATGGTCCTTGATTTTTTTCTTGACCCACCACTAGCTGTGCTTATTTTGCTACAAACAGAGCAGTTCCTTTCCTTTTTATCTGGCAGAGTTTATTTTATCCTTGATCAACAAAAGTAACACTTCAAAAAACTTTCGATAAAATTATAAACAACAACAACGAATGAAGATTTCAGTAACATAACCCGATCATCTGGTTTTGACAGCTGTCTAGGTAGTTCGTCAATTCTAGTCAAAGACGACGAAAATAGAAATCCAAAGTTCTTCAAATGGCTTCTTTCATTATCCTTTGCTCCTAAACAACAAATATATCTAATATTTCGGCATTTGAACATAACAGTAGCCAGTAACAATAAAAAATACAGACGTCCGACATATCGGACGTTGGCAGTAAAAGGGTTAACTTTGATGAGAAAAGCTTCTTCCCAGTCTGCTATTAAGCCATCCTTCCAAAAGAATAAAATTCCATTATTGTAGTCACCAGCTGATCTAAATTCACTTTATAACTCCAGGTGTTGTAAACTTACTTTGCATAACAATCTTCTTGATATTAACACTTTGTACCCTGGGCCCTTAATACATGTTTCGGCGTGGCTCCCTGGGGGTTTTATGATGATTTAAAAAAATTCTGTGTTATTACATTAATTATGTTATAAACTCATACTATATATCTTTTTAAAGATAGAGATACATACTTTTTTTAATGTATACAAATATAAAGTTTATTTTCAAAATAAAATTATTACATAATATTGAATGTTATGTAAAAAAATACAAAAAAAGTTTTTGCTACATAGCTTGTTAGTTCAGGTAGTTCGCCTTAGTGTGGTAATTTTTTAAAGCACAATGGTCTGAATGAAATACAGGATCTCGCACATTTTCGTTTAGATCGTTCATAAAATCAATATTTTGTCCCAGGCGTGTATCAAAATCATCGTAATTTTCCGACTCGGAGTTCAACAAAAGATCGTGAATTGCATCACTTTTGATTTCATCACCTATATTATTTAAACTAGAAAATAATAAGTAAAGAATATAAAAGAAAATCAACGGAAAGTCGAGAAGAAAGAACAAAGCGAGTGTAAATACAAAACAAAACACACGGATAACCTCACATTGCTTACATTTGCCTTTACTTCATTCAGTAAGAAACTAAAGTTCTGATTTTTTCAAACAGTTAAATTCACATTTAGAATACATTATAATAACATTTGCTTCAGTATTTTTCAGCAAGATTTGTAGAAAACTTAGTAAGGCATCACTAAGACTCACAACAAAACACAACGTGAAACACTACAAAGCAAAATGACAGTACCGACGATCAGCCGCGGCGCCTACGATCAGCTGTCTAGACTCGCTTGTAATATGACGATAAATATACGTATTTCATTACTAAAACGTGACCCAGGGATCTCAAAACCAACAAATACGAACTTAGACAACCAATGAACATAATAAAAATGTTTGAATCCTAAAATAAGATGACTGAGCTAAATAATACAATTAAATAACACGACCCGAGGTATACTCGGGCGCCGGTAGCAGGCGTTGCCGACGCGGCCCGACCTATACTCGGGCTCAGGGTACAAAGTGTTAAGATTTAATGTATTCTGTGGTATTTGGTCTAAAGAAATTATTTTTTTTTTATCTGATGATTCAATTTTACAATAGTTTATGTATTTCTATCTTATATGTATGATAATTTTTTTATGTTAATTTTAATTCTAAAATAAGTTGCTAGTTTTTCTTAATTTTAAAATCTATTGATTTATATATGTTTATTGTAAGTTATCAAAATTGCATGGGTGTATGTTCTTCTTCTTGTATGGATTCCTGTGTGTGTGTGCACTTATGTGGTATAAACTCCTAAGTTATTTATTAATCTATATATATAAAAATGAATGTTTGTATGTTTGTCCTTTATGGAATCGTGAACTATTGGACCGATCATGATGAAAATTTGTACGTATATGTATTTTTCCACGGAGAAGGTTTATAAGCTATGCCCATCCCTTTCCCGATTCAGGATTCCGCCCCACTGGTTACAGAAATACCCATAAGAAATGCATTGCAGCAAACATATGTTAACGTCTTTTCAAATTTTTAATCAGCTGTTCTTTGTAAACATATATTACACTTATAGTTTTAAAGCATAGAGTAAGCTTAAGAGAAACGACAAATTTTGTTTAAACTGTTTCTGCAATCACTGTTAAACATAGACTTTACTATCCAGATAATACAATTCAAATTTGACGTAAAAATTCACCTTTAACTGCAATATTTATTTAATATAAACCATGCTCATGCTTGATCAGAAGAGCAATGCAGATATCATAATTACTATCTTACGTTGGCTACAAATATAAAGAATGTTATAAAATCAACCTTAGTTGTTTTTTTTGACAGAAGTATGGTTCTCAAAACTCCGTGTGTACATATTCTCTCGATCGAGACAACAAAGCAAGCTCAATCGTGGCATCGGAGATATAACTAATTTAATCTAAAATTTATTATAGTAAAAAAAAAAATTTACTAAGTAATATAAGGACTTCGGTTCTTAAGATTTGCGTGCGAAGCCGTGGGTAACAGCTAGATAGAGGCAGGAATATGGTACATACCTTCATAATACGCCCAAGAGGCTCACGATGGAACGACTATCAATTATCTCAGCAATGTTTAGAATGTGATAGAAAAAGAATAAGTGAATATAGTGTACTGTTTTCAACGGGAAATTGCGTGCGAAGCCGCGGGCAACTTTTGCAAAAAATTATTGAAATGCGCAGCAAAGCGCGCCGGGCCCGCTAGTCTTTTATAAACAAACATAAAATAATATGAACTATTAACTTTTCAAAACAAAACTGTAACACATTTTAAATGTAATTTCAGTTATAAACTATATGAAAACATTTAGAGTGAGTGGACAGTGAAAAAATATATTACGTTGTAAAATAATATTTAATTATAAAACAAATAGATAATCTAATTAAATAAATATAGTCTTAAGTTATACACAAATATCTATTCTTATATTTTTAAATTATGTTATTTGTAGGGTATTAATATAACAACATACCAAACAGTCAATGCCAAGAGACTGTACGAACTGAAGCATGAAGGTGGTCTAAAAAGTTTCCGACCTAACAGATACATTTTTTTTTGAATTTTTCAACATAGTCTCCTTGTAAATCTACACACTTCTCCCAGCAATGCTCCCATCTCTGTAACCCGTCCAAATGGTACTCAACATTTTTCTCTGCAAAATAATTATTCACGAAGGTGATTGCCTCTTTATTTGACAAAAATCTATGTCCTTCAAGCGCAATTTTTAGATGAGGGAACAAAAAGAAGTAGTTTGAGTCTAGATGTGATGAGTCAGGTGAATGGTCAAGCAGTTCAAACCATAATGCATGGATTTTCACCACAGCAACAGCAAATGTGTGAGACTGTTGGGTTGTCTTGGTGAAACAGGATTTGCTTTTTTGCAAATGTGGTAGTGTTTTCTGCAAGTTCTGCTTTCAGCTTGTCAAGAAATGATGCATAGTATGCTCCTGTAATGGTTTTTCTTTTATGAAAATAATTAATAAAAATAACTCCATGACTAACCCAAAAGCAGTTGCCATCACTTTCCTAGCCGAAGAAAGTTTTTGCTTTTTTTGGAGCCAGTTTCTCCTTTGCAGTTCACTGTTTGGTCTGTATTTTTGTAAGGCTAACAGGATTTCGGACATTTGACATCCTTATATATTGCAAAAGGTATAACACAATGGTCAAGCAGTTCAAACCATAATGCATGGATTTTCACCACAGCAACAGCAAATGTGTGAGACTGTTGGGTTGTCTTGGTGAAACAGGATTTGCTTTTTTGCAAATGTGGTAGTGTTTTCTGCAAGTTCTGCTTTCAGCTTGTCAAGAAATGATGCATAGTATGCTCCTGTAATGGTTTTTCTTTTATGAAAATAATTAATAAAAATAACTCCATGACTAATCCAAAAGCAGTTGCCATCACTTTCCCAGCCGAAGAAAGTTTTTTGCTTTTTTTGGAGCCAGTTTCTCCTTTGCAGTTCACTGTTTGGTCTGTATTTTTGTAAGGATAACAGGATTTCGGACATTTGACATCCTTATATATTGCAAAAGGTATAACACAATATTTCGAGGATTGGAATCTATCCTCTTCATCAGATGGGGTGGTATTAATACATACAAAAATAAAGAACAGAACTAAGAAAAGAAGGAAAAGAAAAGGGTTCAAACATACACAAAGGCTGCTTGGAGTCCATTCCAGGGGTTGTCACTGCAAAGAATGCAAGTCACTAGTATGAGAATCACACATCACACCAGTGAAGGCGATAGTGTTTGTTTTGGGCATATAATGATGTATCATTTTCACCTACAATAATTAATCAGCACGAAAACTCAGATTTATTTTGCCTAAACTGCACCAAAAGACCATTGAAAATGTTCATTCAAACATGTTTTTGGTCTAACGTGAGCAAGTGTGGCACCCAATGTGTGGACAGCTTGCTCATGTTTAAATGTTGATTTAATATGTGACAAACACGCTCTTTTGACATGTTTTATTTACTCTGCTATCTCTTTCACTTTAATTTAGTGGTAGTCTAGCACCATTTGATGAACTTTGTCGAGTCCCCATTCACAGAATCCAACTCATCTTTGATATGCGAAGACGTATTGCCTTTAAAAAAAAAATGTAATGCAGCTAGATACTCGATTTTGTCCATTTTCTCACATCAACTCACACAAACAACTGTTACATAAAAATTTCACGTCCAAAATGGCTGAAACTGTGGTGAGTAACTGTCAACAGATAAATAAAGAAATTTAGAAGCTTTTATTTATGAGTACTGCCATCTTCACAAAGTCGGAATGTTTTCAGACCACCCTTGTATGTAAGAGATGCCTTACCAATGGTAGAGGGAACTGTTGGTTGCCTCTCTGCTCTCATTTTCTCTGACCACTCCAGTTTTGTTGCGACTGCCTGATTGTTAGGATCCACTGTTGAGGCAAACTTGAGGTTCGCATATGTGTATTCATGGCCGCAAAAAACCCTCTGAAAACAAACTCTCACTATTTACAAATTACACATTGCTTCTACACTACCTCTAGGCCTGAAGGGATGTATTGAGTTCCTGTTTTAAGTCCCCATGACAACTGCATTTTTATATAAAATAAAAAATCTAACTCTCTGAAGACCAATGTACGATATATTCTCCAACCATGTCCTGTCAACAAAGACCACTGAACAATATATAGTCCATTCCTGTTTTTGTTATGAACAAACAGATTTGTACAAACATTAACACTTAGAGTGCTAATCCCGTAATTTTACGGAACGGCGAAACTTCCGAAGAATGCTAATCCCGTAGTTTTACGTGGTTGTCATTTCAATTGGTATTATATTACATTGTCCGTATTTAAACGGGTTTTTGCCTACTCTACAATGTTATTTGGGTTTTTAGTAATACAATTCACCGCTAGAAAGCGTCAGATGTATTGTATGAGCTTAATGACAAAGCAACTTCGGTCGCGTTGTTTACGTGCCGCTAACGTGACGTTCGTTGCAGCCGGCAGTCGATGTCGCAATCATGGCTTATCGCAGCTTGAACGACGTTGCGATCAGTGATGTATTAGATAAAGATAATTTTATTGGAGTAGATAGTATTTTTGACGATTCTGACATTGATCCTGATTTAATGGAAGAAGATTAGACACATACTTCAGGTAAGAATAAGTAAGTCTATTTATCATATAAACATCAGTCTAAAAGTTTGGTTATGTTATTGTTTTAGTGAATCAAACTATAATTTGTATTATAATAAATTAACTTTATACAACTAATATTTTATTCTTATGAATAAAATAAAAATATATTCATATTTTACATAGTATATTATTATGTTACAGATGCTGAAAACAGTGCTGACAGCGAAAGTGATGCCGACGCATCAATATGACGGCATAGTTTTTTGTCAAAAAACTACAAAACAAAAACATGATTTGTATTATTCAAAGGACAGTTTATATTTGTAAATGGGTCATTGTAAATAATTGTATGTATGCTTAGTTTAGTAAGTTAGATAAAAAAACTGTCTTAAAAAATAATTTTTTTTTCCAAAAATATATGTTTTTAAAAAACATTTTTTATGTGTAGTTTTTAAAAAAAGCACAAAAAATTTCACGTTAAAAGAAAGACGAAAGTAAGCTGAATTAAGGTATGTAAGTATTTTTCTCATACCTTAAATACTTTTTTTTTAATAAATTTTTGAAAACCACCAAAAACGCCCAGCATTCTACAGAGTTACATGTCATTTAGGGCCAGCACTCAAAGTGTTAATGTATTATGGCTTTGAAAACTTCATTTGAATGTCTGAGTTTGTTCTTACCACTCTGATTTTTTCTACTACAAAACGGAAACAAACAAGAGTGATCATTATGGTTACACTGTGTTTAATAAAGAAGCGTAATTAAAAAATAAATATATTTTTCCATAGTAAAAATTTTTTTTGTTTTGATACTATAAAGGAACAAAATTCGAAATTAAACAGACATATTTTAAGTTGTATATTTAATCCTTAATTTGAAAGCAATTTAATATTTATCCAGATATTATACTAAAATGTTAATAGATAATTAGAAACATTTTAAGAAAAGAATAATTATAAAGATATACTTTTTACAGCATAATATGAATTATTATGTAGATCTCTGCAAATTGTTAATTTTGGACATGGTAATTTTTGCTTACAACTAATGTAACTTGACAACAAAAAATTCTAGTGACATAGAAAGATTTGTCACGGTCAAGGGTTATTTAACTCTTTAGTGTCCAATATCTGTATATAGGACGTATGAAACCCCACAGACAAAAGCCAACATATATATATTTATTGATTCTCTTTCTTCACAGCCCCTGAGACCTCTAGGAGCTTACTGTCCCACCATCTCTATATCTAGAAATTGAGCACAGTATATATAGAAAGACAGCATTTTGTTTTGTATGTGCAGGGTGTAGATTCCTAAGTAAAGTGTAATTCAAAAAGAGCGCTGGTTTGTCAAATTAAGAGATTTATTTTAATAAAAAGGTAAAATTAACACATCAAAATGTTCATATAACCTTCAGAATATTTATAAACATTAAATTCTATCGGACCAAAATTGACATGGTTTGATGATGGTGCATGCATGTTTTGTGCTGGATATCTCAAGAACAAATTTACCTGGCATACTCCTTCCCTGTACCAAATTAAGTTCTTATTTAATCTTTCTATACGTAATTATATAATTACATATAGAAATATGCGTAATACACTAACTAAAATGTGGGTTTTGAAATGGCTCTGGCTATCTAAAAAGGCTGTTGTGTGTCCTACAACACATAATAATGAAAATGTAACCAAAATCAAAGGCTTCTTTTAATAAAACTGCTCTTTAAACAAGAAATAGATTATTTACACTTGTAGATCTTCAAATCAATACTTCCATTGAAAGTTACAATTATATCTATTACCATCACAATACAATCTATATTATAAATTAAAATTAAACGTAAAATACTTTATTTTAGTTTCAAAATTAACACAATTTGCTTCTTACCGTGTCATTTGGTAATGATCCAAGCTTTTTGTACAAATTGTCATACATCTGGTTTGCAGTGCCTTCAAAAAATCTACCGCATCCTGCAATAAACAAAGTGTCTCCTGCAAATACAAGAAGGATTACTCAATAACTTACAACTGCAATACAGGGTTCTGATGTCTAACTACACGGAACTCCCAGTCATACTTAAAAACACATATGATTGATATTACTCAGTCTATGCTCCCATTATTCCCACTGTATAGGCTTTTATATAAACATTATAAATTTATCTGTATAACTATCAGAATTTCTTTATACAAAAAACTTCATTTGACACAATGCACAGTGATAAATTTGCTGTCACTTAAATTACTTTTTTTGTTATTAAAACAATTATTTTGACTTAAAATGCTTTAAATAGTTAGAATACCAAAATACTTCCAACTGTTTTAGAATAAAATCTTACCAGTATATTGTGTAGGCTTTGACATTGCAACAGGACAAACATCACCCAAGTTATGATATTTTTCTCCAATAATTAACATGTATCATCAGCAAAATCGCTGTTTTAGCAATAAAGATTCTTTAAATAACAAAAACCATATACATGTAGGTAAATATTTAGCACTAATATTTTAAGATGAATTAAAAGGAAAAAAATTAAATTAAAATACAACTGAAATACCTTAGAGTATTTTTATAGATATACTCAATTATACAATTTTGACATACCTGTAAACACTGCTTGAGATTGGTTTTTTGGTTTGACAACATAACAAATGTGGCCTTTTGTGTGACAAGGAGTATGAAGACATTCTACTTCAAGATTTCCTAGAAAACAAATATACAACAGATAATATTATGCAGTTATTAAATTCTTATATGACCAGACCGATGACGTGTCTCTGCTGAGCAGTCAACCTATAGTATTGTAACACTGGATTTGGCCACCAAAATTCATTATGTTTATGCGCAAGATTATTAATGTTTATAATTAATGATTATTAATCCTTAGGTAAATATGAAAAATGTAAAACTATTGTTGAAATAATGATCGCTTATGTGTCTAATATAAAAAAGCAGCTTTAAAAACAATTTTTCACTTGTTAAGAGGTGTTTTTTAAGTATTGTTTTGAAATTCTGTCGCTGCGCACTGTTTAACTAATCTATTAGCAAACCATAGATACAATTATGGCACAAATAAACCGTTTTTACATCTGTTAATGCATATTACAAATAGCCATGTCAATTAAGAATCCCGTCCAATTGTAAAGTACTTGCTGTTACTTGTTTTCTTGGTGCTAATTTTGAAGTGTTTGATAAAACATTATGAGTGATGGAATGCCATTCAAATGAGTAAGAACTTCCCATTTGATGGTCAAAAAAATGTTCATGATGGGAAACGCAGTGAACAACCCTTATGATTACCTATGAATTGGTACAGAAAGTTAAAGATAAAGTGAAAATGAACATACATTTCACAATTTCTTCACTATCAGAAGAATTTCCTCAAGTTTCAAGAGGTGTTCTCTGATATTTTTATTGAGAATCACGTTTTCCTGTATGACAATGTTCGTCCACATGCGAAATATCGAAATCAAGATCTCATCACAGCATTTTACTAGGAACAATTTGATAATCTCCCTAACAAACCCAATTTAGCACCCATAGTTACCATTTGATTTTTTATGAAAAAAAGCATTTTGAAGGTCAGTATCTCACCAACGAAAATAGCGTCAAAATGATCTGGTTCAGTTGCTGTTACATCAGGTGGCAATCTTCTAAGACAACAGTATACAAAAAAAGGTTGTTTTTACATATGATAAATGCCTTAATATTGATAACAACTATGTAGAAATGTAGATAAAAATGTGAGCTTTCATATCAAAATAACATTTTTACAAAAAATTTTCTTGATTTCTGGAAATATAAAAACGGTACTCACTTACAAAAAAACATGCCTCATAATAGAAAATGTATCACAGTAATACTCTTATTTCAAAAGGAAATACGGCATAATGCTCCTAAGTAAATGCTAGCAATTATCAGACAGACAAGAATTTTGAAGCATTGACAGACATCAGTGTATTATATCATGTGTGGAGTGTTTATTTGTCCTTGTGTTCTTAGAACACATTAAATATACTCATCTCTTTATGGTCAACATATGTCTCATAAGCGTATGTGCACACACGTGGGTTTGTATCAAGATCTGTCATTGTGTACAAAATGTCACAAAATGTACAGCTCACAATTACTAAGTGTAAAGTATATTTATGTTTTTGTTTACAGGGACTCCAAACCAAACAAAATATTTAATGTTTTGAATAAGATAATAAGTTTTATTATCACATATTTATGAAAAGTAGAAATTGTTTTTCAATGTAGCTAAATTTTGAACACACCATTTTTTTAGATTGAAATTGAACAATTTAAACACTTTTAGAGCTTGCTATGTAAACTACATCTAGAAACAATAAAAATTATATTGAATTTTTAAAGTAGATTTTGATTATTAGAACAGCAAAATAAACACTAATACAAAATTGTATGTGAAGATCATGTTTCCTTAATCTTATATTACATGTTAAATGTTTGTCACAGGACTACTAAAGTGTTGTCAATTAATTTTTGTTTGTACCAAAATAGTATTTATATGAATGAGATAATTATAATAGTATCTTAGCAACCTCTAATACACAAAAATTGTTTTAGTGCTTATAAACCTCATTAAGAATATTGCAATACAAAATATAGCTCCTTTGTTGCATTGTAAAAGTGAACTATTTCTGGCTTCTTAGTGTCATTATTCAACACCATTTCAGAATGCCTAGTAGATAAATGAATTACAACTTTATTTTTTTTCCAGGCTTTTAAAACCAAATGATTTTCTCTACCGTAAAAAAACCAATGATGATAGGACTGGTTTTTGCTTATTATTTGCAAATTCACTGGGGATGTTTTTTATATTTACATGAATCGTACCCACAGTTCATATCTTGTACGGTTCATTTAACAGTTCATCTGCCAGCTGTATGTTTGTAAACCAATTGTCTGTAGTTACACATCGGTTTGATCCAATGATACATCAGGTTGGTGTTTTCTTCCCCACATATGTTCCCCATCACTCATGTTGAGGTAACGCAGCAAAGCACAATCTTAACCCATACATTTGGTATGTACACCCTGAAAGAGCAATCACATCTAAAGGCTAGTAGTTGCCAGTCAGATGTAACATAGTTCCTGGTTTATAATTTTATTGAAAATTCTTTGTGAAAGCTTCCCATAGCTCTGTGATTGGTGCGAAAGGGTCAACACTTTTCCATTCATCAAGTGTTACTTTGTTTTAAAATTCAAGAGAAAATAGAATAAACTCATACCGATCACTTGTCATGATACATTTGTATTAAGTATCAAACCACTCACTGTCAAACATCCCTCTTACAGCAAGATGGCTTGTCCTTTCTCCATGCAGAATTCACAAGCAGTTCAATGAAAGCTTTCAGCTCCTGAAGATCTAATGGTTCAATGGTACTTTTTCATTGTATAGTAATTTTTCAGTTGAACCATTCCTCCATTGGTGTTTACAACAACATTGTTGATTATGGCTTTGTCAAACACATGCAGGAAGCAAATAAGGATCGAACTGATTCTCTTGAGGTTCTCATGACTATTAGTTTTGAAAAATTTCTTCTTAGGGTCCGTGTAGTATTGACGGAACCAAGTCGTGTTCCATATATGATTGTTTGTAGCTCAAATGAATTAAGATTGTGGGATGAACAGATGTGGATCAGGTGTAGGACCAATTGTGGCACTACAAGGATCAACATTAGGTGTAGGATCATTATGTGGCGGTGCACTTTGGTGTATCTTTCTACATTGTTAAACTTCAATATCACTGTCTGACAAGTCACTTACACCTAGAACTCCACTTTCTTGACAGTAGGTTTGGTCTATATCTGTATCATTTGCTTCAGAGTCCATATCTTCAACATAATCATTTCTAATAAATTAACATCTTCGCTTCGAGGTGGAAGGATGTTCACTAAACTCTTCATTACTAGATAGATCCATAGTTTCATAAATATGACATCTAATTTCTTAATTTCTATGTACACCATCAACCATTTTGTAATCTAATTTATAAATCCAGCATCCAAATGTACTGAGCATTACTAAGCACTTTGCAAAAATAACTAAATAAGTACATAGAGAAACAATCATATGTCACACAGTTACTTATGTATTATCAAACTGCAAAATAAGCATACGTTACCTAGCAGTGAAACTCCACAAGTAACTGGAGATTATGTGATGTACTGTGATGTGAGAGGGAGGATGCATGCACATTTGTCATTCATAAGAAATACTGACTTTGCAAATCGTTCTGACGAGTTATAAGTAATCTGGGGTTAAACAAATCTTGTTTTTGGTTCCTTAACACAATTTGGAGGGAAGCAGCACTTCAACTAATTTGAAAGAAAACATAAAACAGTATATTCATCACTTACCGATGAACAACTTGTCACCATCCTCAACCATCGTAGTCAGGCCCTCCACCCTGTTGTCACCACCATACACGGGTAGTTCAGGATGAACTTTCAGTAACTTGTTGTTACCTCCTCCATGGTCCCTAAAACAAGAGATTAATTATTACTGTCCTTGTGTGTGCTAGTATTACGGTACAAACAAGCGAAGGTGCATGCACTAGACCCCGGAACTAGAAGACATGATATCTCCACTATTACAGAACAAAAGCCAGTGTAAGCATAAACTGTGTCACATTGGTTAAAGTATTGTATTTACTTTAACATTTCTATTATTTATAAGAAGTATTGTGTTTATAATTACTGAATTTACGTTTAATTTAAGTTCCTGATCGAAACTTTTGAATGTAAATGGATCTTAGACTCAAATACAGACTTTATGTAAGCTATCTTGAATTGATAAGACATAGTATTTCATGGAAAAGGATAGAACAGAGTTAAATATTCCAACATCAAAAATAAGAACAAAAAGTTTTACGCTACTGTAATTCAGTACAACCTTGTCTTTTTAATTGCTACCTTTGGTTCACTAAATTGTTACATCTTAACTTGCTGTTTTTTTAACTGTATTTTCATCTAATCCTAAAAACTAATTCAGATAACACCAACAATTTAAAGTTATTTTTTACGGAAATTAAGCTGCTTTATGTGTATCCAGATGTTTCTCTCTTTATAATGGATTGGAGCAAAATTAAACTTTTGTTTAAACTAAAATTTTAATTTACTTATGTGCTATGAATACCAATGGTAATCATCATAGACCAACTCTTTCTATATTTCTCAATAACAGTCCATGTTTCAAATTGTAAAACATTTCCACATTCTGATCTAACCCTACTCTCTTTCTATTTCCATTTTTAACCCTTCGCACGCCATAAATCCATTAACTTTCCTATAACAAGTCAAACATTTTGTTTCTCTAAGTTCAAAGCTAATGTTTGTTATAACTAAATTATAAAAGGTAAGCAAAAAAAAAGTATAAAAGAGGGCATTTTACTTACATTAGCGTATTTATTGATAAAAATAAAAAATAATTATTTACAAAACTGATTATTTCAAGTAAATTTAATTTTATTGTAAAATGTAAATATACCAAAAAGTTTAATTAAATTTTACTATAAGACAAGCTAAATATTTCAAACTATAGGTAAACCGCTAACAAAAAAACCTTGGTTGATTTGAGTTCACGCAGGGTGGGGTAAATACCCCTCCGCCGCCTCTCTATTTGATCAGTTTTGAGTTCCAATATTCACGACCAGAGCCTAGCACAGGCCCTAGGCCCATGTAGGCTCTTCCCAATTATACTACTTTTCTTTTTTCAAATTTTAATTGAATTAAATAGAATTACTACAAGGTTTATATGATAAGAAATAACAAACCGAACAAGAAAAACAAATATAAGTACCGTATTGTTACACTCTGATACATGGTTTCAGACATTGTATGTATGTGCATACGTTTATTGCACTACGTGTATGTGTTTTACTGTACTACTTTTGGGAAAATAAACCATTTTCATTTCATTTCATATACTTGATTTGGAAAAAAGTATCAAATTTATTCAGTTGTCAGGCAAAATTGAACAAAACTTTCAAAGTGAACGGGTCTTTTGAAATACTCTGATCCGGATCACTCGTTCACCTGACTGACCCGTTCGAATTGAACGACACATCTCTAATGGCCACTGCCACTGCACGGCTAACCTCAAAATAACAATGTTTCCTGTATACATATATGGCTACATTAATCTGTTTAATTAATATTTTATGCTTAGACTTCGACACTTGTATATGCGTACACACAAAAATATATAGTTATAGAACAGTTAAAGTAGCTGCAGTGTAAACAAAACTGTGAGAACGAGATACGATCCACACAGCTGATAAACAGATACAAGAAGGTGCTGGTCCCACTCCCCACCACAACTCCCCGCCAGAGGGGGCCCCTCCTGCACGGCACTGATCAGAAATTTGCTTCTGCGCAGGTTTCTTTAATAGCGGTTGACCTATAAATCACAACATTATTACTTTATGAAGAATGATAACAAGATACGTAATAGACGTGCATTGTGTTTGTCATTTGCTTTTTTTTACAGAGACAGAAAACAAGATTTTACTTTTCAATATTCTTCTCTGTGTCTTTCTCACTATCTTTTTTATGGCTTATACTAACTGAATACTATTACACAATGAAGTTGCAAGCCATAGTACTTGCAGTGAAGAGTGCCACATGAGAAGGTCCTACACACTGCAGTATCTTGTCATATCATCAACTGTCGTCAAATATATTGTGATCATTACCTCCACATAATGCTGATTTTTGCTAGTGACCACTTTTCCTTGAAATGTTTGTTCTTGCCATGCCACAGGCTATGATTACTAAACAGAATTAGTACTGAACAACTGAATTTTACTGATTAAACTTGTCCAAGAAACCATATACTCACTAACCAGTGGTGATGAGTAGTCAGGATCTTGGTCAGCTTCACGTCTTTTCCTTTAAGTTCTGCCAGGACATTCTCCGGTTCTACAGGATCCACTACAGCTGCCTCCTTAGTCTCTCCATCCACTATCTGTTACAAGAACCAGAATTGAGTTAGTATACTTCTCGCTTTACATACAGCACTCAATGTTCAAAACAACTGTAAACATCTTACTTCTTGCAATTTGATGTAGGATAAAGAGTACTCTGAGAAGTGAAAATTCCTTTCTAAACTTATGTTAATATTTTAATTTACAATTTAAATTATTATCAAATGTTGAATAAAGCTAAGGGTAATAGACTGATTGCAAAAAGGGAGTTTTACAGAGTTGGCAGAAATGAAAGATTAATTGTTGTTCCTAGATCAATTACTGAAGGTTACAAGTAATAAGGCTCTTCAACATTAAAAGTATGATAGATTTAAGTACAAGTTAATAAGATATGTGATCATCTTAATGAAAAACTCCTAATAATACTACAACCTCATCTTCATAATTTTAATCATGTAACTACCACTGCTGAAGAATAAAAATAGTTCTCTAACTGGAAGCTTAGTATTAATGTTTAATTTAATTAATTCACAATGTTGTAAAGTTGAATTCTTAAAAAAAAAATCATTTCAAACAACGTATAACTTAGCAACTTCAACATAGCCTCAAGGAGCATTGATGTAACAAACAGATCAACTATAGTCAGATTGATACTGAGTAACTGCTGATGTCAAGTGACTTATTGCCTACCAGATACAATATGAATTTACCGCTATTGATGCTTGTGGCTTTTAGCACTGTTATATGCATAGCGTCTATGGATTTCATTTGTGTAAATGAGGCAGTTATACATAAAAACATCAAAATTTTGTTACAATATTTATCGTTTCCTGTTATAGCCTTCACTTCATACTTGTGTACTTACATCTCAATTGACATGACTCGTTTGAGCCAGTCTCTGTTACATAAATTATATAGTGCTTATTACAAAATATAAAATGCGTTACAATTCTACTACTTACTAGATACATGTAGTTGTCTTGAAGGGCAGGGATGATTTTGACATCCATTCCGGGAAGTACTACCAACCTAGGCGCTGAATGAAATTTATCTTCTCTTCTTTGAGCTGCTGCCCACGCACTGGCACACAAACCGAGGTATAGTACTATCAACATTTTACACATAATGCCCTGTATACTCCTTAAAAGTTCAAGGCAAAACGTTGCCAAATAAAACTATCTGGGTCAAAATCATAAACACACTAACAAGTTTTCTTTTGTTCATTCTATATGAGGGATCATCCAGAAAATAAAGAACTAAGAGCTACTATCCTTGTCGTAGATATCCCCCTTTCATCATGGTAATTGTATGCTTATCAGATAAAGTATGAACAGTTTTGGTTTTGCAATCAAGTTTGCTTTAGCACTCAAATTACAAAATTGTGACCACGGTAAATAACATTGCTGCCATAGAAGAGTCTGTTAATTATTAAATTCTTAGAGTCACTTGCTTATTGGATGTGTAAAATGTTCAACCTTGTATGAACTATATAAAGGCAAATCAAGAGATTTATAGTCCAAACAGAGCAAGAGATTTTGAATGTAGAAATAATATTCATTAAGAGGTTTGGTCACGTATAGCTATTGCAACACAATTAGAATTGGTATGTTTCTAAAAGAAGATTTTGTAACCATCCCTATATTATACTAATTATTGATGTCTTCACTTCTCTATATAATCACCACGGTTATTGAGGCACTTGTACTAACAAAGTAGGGTTTTGCCAGACGACATGTAGAATAACAGGTCTGAAGCTGAAGTTTCATTCAGATTTTCAGAGGTTTCAAGTCTATAGCTTAATTTGTCCCTCAAATATCCTGAGGAAACCAAACAGGCAGATAAACGTACAGAAAAGAAATTTTGAAAACCCCCCTGAGTGCTAAATATGCAAATTGTCAGTCTATAGCTCCGTCTGTTCTCGAAATTCCATGGGAAAAATGCACATCATCCAATTCGATCTTGCCTACATAGAAATGAAGCATTATACAAAATCAAGTATATGGATCAATTTGTTCTCAAGGTATTATGCAGACAAATAGAAGACAAAGTTTTTTCTACTTCCTTAAGTAATAGTCTTCGCTAATGCTCAGCTACCAAGGCAATACGTTTTTTAAGACTGATTTAATTATCTGTCATCAATGAATAGAGCCATGAATTCCCATTAGGTCCAACAATTTCCTCCCAGAAACCTCCTTAATATTTAGAAGAGCAAGAAAGTACAGTTACAATTAGATTTGTAGTACATAAAATATTTTAATGTGACATTTTTGGCTATATTCCAAATGCTCTTTACTTTGTGGATGACCCTCGTGTATATGTATTTATTTTATCTACATTAAACAGACTTAAGCAAGTTTGGAAATAAAAGGAACACTACAATAACGGTAAATACTCTTTAGTATATAAGTATGTAAAACAGCAATGTTTTGAATCAATGTAAACCACAGAAGATAGTAATGATATTGACCATGTACATCTAATAATGGGAAATTTAACATTGTGATTCAAGAAACTAAATGATCTTTTATACCCATTAGTATCAGCAATAAAATAATTATTGTGCACTGGTAAAATTTAAATAAGTTTAACATTAAAACTCGTAACAGCCCAGTGTAGCCATATGTACAGTATTCACAATTACAGTATTTGAAGTACAATTTAATCTATCAAGAGTTAAACCAGCAAGTATATCAATTGTTCTTTAAACAAGAAATTCATTTAAATTAAATAAAAATTATATTCCATTAAATAATATGAATGCTTTTGTAATGTTTATGTCAAATATAACGTACAAGAATAAAATTCACAGGAGAGGATTATTTTTATTTCTAGTCATTTAAACGTTTCTTTACCAGTTACTTACTGGTACTTGTATAAATTACTTCTACACACGGTAACTATTCTATGAAGAAATCTTAAATAAATATTATTTATCATGTAAACAACTTCAGAAAGGTGTAAAAATATTTTACATATTAAATAATTTCTCAGATTAGAATTAACGTTTTGTTTTGATGAGTTAGAAATTAAACCATTAAAGTAACAGAACTGTAGCAGCACCACACACTACAAAACACACATCAATACAGACAGCACTGATCACTTACTAATCAATTGGTGTTTGCACAAAGATTTCATTAACTGATTGCATGATATCAGATGTATGATCATATTGTGGGATGTCAAATTTGAAGACAACTCTTTTAAAATTTAATTTATTTTTCTCTTACAAGTGGATGAAAATTTACTCTTCATTAATCTAAGGTAAAATATTTTTATATAAATTACTAGCATATTACATGTGTTCCAATTTTCTTTAAACCTATTGAATTCTTAAATTATATTTGATCTGAAAAACAAAATTTCACTAACCTTAACCTGAAATCTATAGTGAAAAAACCAGTGTTAAGGTTGTTAAGGTGTTAATTATTATGGGTGATTTCTAATTAATAATAAAATATCTTAACAAGCATACTAAATTAATATGTTTTTCTAAATCAAACTCAATTAATTGAATTCAATTAAATGTTTTATAAGAATGTTTTTACTTTACTACATTTCTATTCAATTCCACTTAATACAAAATAAATCTGAGGTGTGCTACAGGTATTACAAAGAGAGAACACAATTTAAGATTTTGATATCTTTCCAGACATCTTCTATCTATGATTTATAATTGTAACAAAAAAGTGATTCAACAAACGATTCTATACATTTTCTGCTTCATAATTATTTAATTATTTGCCTATTTCAGTATATTGTTCCTCAACAGATGACACTTTCTTTAAAAACCTGAGGACTTTGCTGTTGACAAATGTTAATTTGTAATTTAAATGTGTAATTTTTTTATTAATATGTTCTATTTACGTTTGTATCTCTTTTGTCTTACATTACTAGATTATAGCTACATTTTCATTAATACTACTCCTCCTGTTGCTAATTAATATTCTGTACGTTATTTAAGTCATGTATATCTTTATGATAACAGATGTTTATGTAATTGCTAATTTTCAAGTTGTTTTTGTTTATGAGTATGTATGTGTGTATGTGTATATATGGATATATGTATGTATGTATCCTTGCATTGATTATTTGGATGTATGTATCAGTGTTTTTATCTGAATTTTTTGAAAGTTTTATACTGTATCAAGTTGTTTCTTAAGTATGATAAAATGTTTAAAACAAGGTATGTATATTTAGTACTCTTGGTATATGTCTATAGTTGTATTCTGGGGTTATGTTGGAAGTTGCTGGCACATTGCACATTATAATAACCTGTTACCAATTCTACACAGCAAAATGATAAAGAGGTGTATATCCACTATGTACGAGTAACATTATATTACTTTGTCCTTGCTGTATGAGTGTGTGTTGTGTTCTACACCTTACATATAATTGTTAATTATGTATGTACATTTTGAAAATAAAATCATGGACCGTGAATAAAAAAGCCATAAAAAATATAGCCATTACTTGTTGTTTAAGTACATATGAGAAGCCACTAACAACAAAATCTAAATATTAAAATGCAAAACAAAATATCTGAGCATACCTGAATCAACAAAATGGCCAATTAATGTACATTAATCATAGTTTTAAACATAATTTAATATAATATATCACGAGTCAGATCTTGCAAGTTGGAATTTTATACATTGAGGTTATGAGAAGTTGGCAAACATGTGGTAGGTTTGGTCACCTACAACAAGAATAGTGTTTGTTCACCTCCATATGTTTTACAATGCCTCAACAGACTTTTTTATTCACATTTTAAAGTAAACATTGTAACTTTGCAAAACAAAACTTATAAATAAACACACTACTTCCCACAAAATATTTTGAGAAAGCATCAATGAATGGTTTTCCAAGCCCTGGTTAATTTGTCCTATAACACACTAATTGTGACCAACCAAATACAATAGTAATTTCTATGGAAGTTTAAAAATTAGTTTAGTAAACTGCCACATTCAATATGTTGGTAACGCTAATAGGCTTTTATAGCCATAACATGCAGGCCTACAACAAATTATTTCTACACAGAAATTAATACACTGACAACTATAAACGACTAAAAGAGCTAAAGTTGTAAATTTCACATGAATTGATTGTTCAATAACCACAATCAACTTAACAAACTAACAAATTGTGTTCTTTGTTCGCAGACAATAATTGTAATAAAAAACTCACCCAACTCGACAATATGTGGCTAGTAGACCTTGGGATACGGCGTTTGGTAAAGCTCTCACCAACTGATTGTACATTACAGCCCACTCATAAGGTTGAAGGCTCCACACTCTTCAACTGTAAAAATTTATGTCAGCCACAAACAAATGTATAATTAAAAACCTATCTACTAACTCATCATCCTTCACAATTTTCAGCATCATTAACACCACTCAGCACGTCTTCTCTTTCTTACCATCTTCTTTACATCATCTCTCTCTCTACTTCCTTCACATTTTTGTTTTGTCTTCTTATTGGTCTCCTATCCATTCTACTCTTATGCGCCATGCTACTTTTATGGCAAATTGTATCCTCACATCCTCTTCACATACATAGCACAAAGAATAATTATCTTCTCTAATGTTTCTTCTTCATTGAATCTCCTTCTAGTAACTCCATTCCTTATATCAGTTGTTTGTAGTCAATTTAATCCTGCTCCTCATTTCTCATGTTTGCAATTCGGTTTCATCCCGTCACTCAAATCTGCTCCATGCAAACATACAGATACAATTTCTTTGTATAAAAGTGCCTATCCTAACATCTTGATTTAAATTCTTTACCATACAGTAGATATTCTACAATATTAAAATGCAACAATTAAAATGGTTATAATTGTAAATGGGCTTACGACAAATAATTTAATTTATCTTTAATTACTTTGAGAATAATAATATTGTACATATTTTTAAAAAGCTACATATAATAAATAGTTCAATTATTCATGAGTATCATAATGAAAAACCCAACTACACTACATACAACTAAAAGAATTTAGAAATACCTAAACTACCGGTATTAAATACAAAAAACGGTACTTTGGGATTATACCGACCACACCCAGACATGAATCGTTATTTCACATTTCGTTTCTACTGATTACTAGATTAGCGTAGAACAATATTTCGTCAATATAAAACAGGAATTGTCTTATCGCAAACCCCTCCCCATCCTCAGACAGAGGTCAAAGTCGAGCGTCTAGTAGATAACGTGATTGCAGTCTCGCCGCCCGTTCAGCTGGTGCATCGCTTTGTTGTACTTCCGTGTTTTACCTCTACATTTCTCCAAACACAAAAATTCAACAAAAAACAATCATTTACCAAACTAAACTCTTTATTAAAAAAACACTAAAAACTTGTTTTTATTCTTGATCACATTCCGCCACCCAAAATGCGAGTGCCTCCGGCCATCAGCGCGGGCATTGACAGCACCTTCGGTGCTGCCCCGCGCTGATGTCGACGAAAGAAAAACATCCCTCGAGATAGTACCTATCAGTAAAATATCAAATTCTAGAGGGGCTAATCAGAAATATAAATTGAATTGTAATGGAAAGGCAATTATGTACCGTGCAAATCACGTGATGCCGCGCGGCCTGCCGTAATCAGGATTCTCGAGAAAGATAAGATAACAGCGATCACAATACCTGGAAATGCTTGTAAGTTTGTAATTTTGTAATTGAAGAGTTGTTTTTTCGTTCTATCATGTTTGTTTCTATAAATTTCTATTTTTGTGTTCTTCATACTAGTGTGGTCGGTATAATCCCAAAGTACCCAAAAAACATAATTTTAGTTATTTACAATTAATTATCGTCAGCTATTTTTAATGTATGGTTCAAAAAATAAAATGCAGACATTTATAGACTTTGTTGCTGAATATTTAAAGGGTCCGTTCCTATTACCAAATAGTGACTACAGTATAATAAGCGACCACTAACTCAATCATGATGATGATTATCGATTTTAAATATCGATATTAATTATCGAGTACGACATTTCACCTATAGATATTCATAATTAATCATTGCTAGCTTTCTTCAATTAGACTAGTAGCGTCATTACCAGCTGTTGTTATTTCCTTTATGTATAGAAGGTTAATGACGACAACAAGAACAATGGCGATGAATATGGAAATATTGCCTCTAAATGTTTTTATAAATAAAGAAATCTTTAAAAACTGGTCTCAGGAGTGACCACCGTGCATTACCGATCATCAGAATATATGTATCGACAAGAAATTATGATTATTGGTGGTGATTTATTTGAGCATTTTTTAAATGCTTCCAAACATGTGTTTCCTTTGAAGTAATAGTAGTACTACGCTGTTCCAGAGTATGTTTAATACAATTTAGTTATTTTATACAATTTAAACAACTATTTCAAGTCATTTGTTTTGGGGAGACTTTAATAAGCGGCCTACACTCGTTATTCGGTTGTTTTTGTCGAATTGTTCGATATACTATCCAACTTCGATATGAAAAAATCATACACAATAAGAGTTATAATAAATTATTGTAGCAAGAAGAATCTCGTTTATTACAATTTTAAAAACAAATTTAACACTAACATTACAAAACAACAAAACCAACTAAGGCCTAAATTTACAAATGAAAGAAACCTTCAATATTTATAACTTGCCCAGCTTGATAGCAATGAGTAACAGCTTTTGTGAAATGGAGGAAAGAATTCTCCCCATGGGTTACCAGGAGCCAAACGTACATGTGAAGCCACTTAAACTAGTCTCGTCACTTGAGAGAAATATCTCACATATTTTCCTCATATTCATCACCATTTTCAGTCTCAAAATATTAGTTACTTCTTGCTGTTTATTGTTTACATTAAAACTGCTGTAAGTAATAAGGTGAAATCATATGCTAAGTTAAATAAATTGTAATATCGAATTATGCCTTCGGATAAAAACATCGAACAATTTGACAAAAACAACTGGATAACGAGTGTAGGCCTTATTAAAGTCTACCCTTTCTTTTCCATAGAAAAATATAGCTCCTCTAAACTAACATTTAGGCCTAAAGCCTAAAACTTAATTCAATTGGACATCATCGGTCAAAATATATTCAAAGTAAAAACGTGTTTGGAAATAAACTCAAAATTAAAATCATGTGTTTTGTTATTTTGGTGGCAAGGAGTGACGTACATCTTCTTTATTTCACAAGCAGTCACATTTATCTTTGAAAATAACTAAAGTAAGTAGGCTTAATGTTATTGTTTTGTTGTAATTATATTATATATTTTAATTTGTAAATTATACTAATATTTATACATTAATTTCTGAGATTGAAAACTAGCCAAACCATATTGTCCTTTGAAATATCTATTACGTTATTTGGACTAACATTTTGTTTTCAGTCCTTTGGATGGTCATGAATATCAATGATTCTATAAACATCATCCGATTATGTTGGTGGCCGCTTATTATATTGCAGCTCCAATAGTCTCAGCTAGTATAACTGTGTATACAGCAACATATACATATACCCTGTCAGACTCCTCCTCCTTTAGGTTACCATGGCTGCTCCTTTAAAAAAGTAGACTAAATTTAAAAAAAAAATATTCTACAACTGTTAGGTCCTCACTATTTCCCATTAGCCTAATTAGGGGTAGGGTACGATAAGCGGACCCGGTTTTTTATATCGAAGAATATAGTCATCGTACCTAATATTCGCATCTCAAATCCTAGACTATCAATCGATATAAGAGTACCTATAGTTCTCAATAACAATCATATGTTTTAAATTAAAATATGAATTTAATATTTACAGGGATCAAACAAATATAACCAAAATTAGGAAAACTAAAGTCGGCCATATTTACTCCTCTCACAGTTACAGTTGTTTCTTTCCCACAGCCATTCTTTTGTTACGGTATGTGACACTTAGACACATTTTACGGTGTAACTATAAATAAAGTAAATTATATAAATACATTTTTCACAGGTTCAGTGTTAGAAGGTGATTTTTATTCAAAAGTATACAAAATTGGTCACAAGAAATTTTATTATTTCCATGGCCAATACATGTTTCTTTTATGGCTGTTACGTTTGTGACATGAAAGGACTCATCCTTAGGAGGGGGGGGGGGGGGGGGGGGGGGGGGGGGGGGGGGGGGTGGGGGGGTGTAGGGTTAGATCGTTGTCTTTGGGGGGGGGGAGTGTTAGGTACATAATGGTAAAATTCTGTTATTTTTCCTTCAATAAAATTAAAAATAAATTAAATTTGCATTCCTAATTAATATTTGACGTACAAACTCTTAATTAAATCAATGTACTACATGTTTTGAATATTGTTTAAAAATTGTGATATTTGTTGTTACGTATGTGACAGGTTGTTTGTTACGAATGTCGACAGTGTACACTAGAGTACATGAACACTATTTATGATAAAATTACAACTTATTCTATCTAAAAGTGATATCCTTACAATGGAACTGAACCACAAAATAGGTAAATGTTATCAATTCACATAGGAAAACGTTAACAATAAAACTTTGGTACTAATTCACACATACTGTATATTAAAGGTTCCTTTATACTGTACTTATTTCTAAAATATTACATTTTTAAATAAGTTGGGTACACTTTTGTTCTAATTATAAACTAACACAACTTAGTCACACTTCTTTAACATGTTACACGTTTTTGGAAACTGAATACAAAGTACACGAAATCTCAACGGTTTCTAATTTTAGGTTGTTCCCCAATACCCGAATAATGTCTTTAGTAGCACGGAGCCTTTCTCATTTCATCAATTTAAAACAGTGTAGTATCATCCCATACTTTTCAAGAAATGTAACTACAATATCTTCATTTACTTTGCTCTGGCAAACTGCTACGTAGCGAAATTCTTTATTTTATTACTTAATTAATTTCACTAATACAAAGTCACAGGATTTGGGTGTTTGGAACATTTCTATCAGTGTTTGATAATGGGCTCTTCAATCTGTCTCCCATCCTGTGGCATATTCTATTCCAGTACTCTCATACTTTATCTTAATAGATTCATCACTGTAGGCATCTTCCATAGTGTAGCCGTAGTCTGTGGGGTGACAGTTTTGTAGTGTCCTATATTCTTCTTCCTTAATGTCAGCTTAAGCATTGAGTGAATTTTATGTCCTGTAATCTGTATCTCGTGATCAAAGGGGTGCATGCTTGATTACCAGTTCTTTCGTTGATTTTTACCCATCTCTCCTCAAGTTGTTTTTCTATTACGTTTATTTTTCCTTTGAACAAAAATAGCGAATTTCTATGCATTTTTCCAATGCCACTCTGTATGAAATCTTCTGGCGTATTAACAAAGCTTTCCAAACCCTTTACTGCTCTCCATACAATCCTCTTTACATCCCTCCAATACCATCTACAGCCCCCTTCCCATGGCTGGGAAGCAAAAAAATTCCGAGTTCATTTGCAATATCAAAGTCTTCCTCTGCAAAACAAATATTTGACATAGATGTACCGGCTTTTAATATGGCCGGCACAGTTATCACGAAAATATATGTAATGTTTTATTCTGGATGCTATTTGATTATTTCTTTTACAAGAACCTTTTATATAGTCCAAAACAGAGTTTTTACAAATGCTTCAATCATTCACTATCACAGCAAATACTATAAAACTTTATCATTATGCCAACCTTTATTTTTTGTACATAAATCAGTCTGGGAGGCTTTAAAATAAACAAATAAACTAGATTAACTTGGTAGATAGCTAGGTTAACAAACTTCCTAAAGTTAATTCTTCTTCAAATTGACCGGGTTTTGTATTCATACTTAATGTGTCACGTACGTTTTACATTTTGATGTGTCACATACGTAACACAGTTACATGCCAAAGAATAATATTTAAAATAAAATAAAAAAATTATCATATTTAACAATCATTAACTTAACCTTACTTTTACAAATGTTATCCATGTCAACATTCTAGATGAGTGCGTTTAACACTTTTTCATGTTTCTTGTTACGTATGTGACACTGCTGACATACGGGGACAGAACTTATTGGAAATAAGGACTTGTTTACTTACCAAGTTTATTTAAATTCAGCTCAAGTTTATGTAAAATTTCCAAGCTTCCTCTCTTAACCTCAAATCTGAGGTAACATTATACACTAGGGTACAAAACACAAACACACACACACAAAAAAAAAAAAAAACAAAAAAACAACAAAAAAAAAAAAACACCACACACACAAAAAAAAAAAAAAAAAAAACAAAAAAAAAAAACAAAAAAAAAAAAGAAAAAAAAAAAAAACACAAAAAAAAAAAAAACAAAAACAAAAAAAAAAAAAAAAAAAAAAAAAAAAAAAAAAAAAAAAAAAAAAAAAAAAAAAAAAAAAAAAATAAAAAAACACAACACCCCCCCCCCCCCCCCCCCCCCCCCCCCCCCCCCCCCCCCCCAAAAAAAAAAAAAACAAAAAAAAAAAAACACCCCCACACAATAAAAAACAAAAAAAAAAAATCAGCTGTTTTTAAAAACTAGATTATTGTTATTAGTAGACTGTCTCATCACAGGCAACTTTAACATAGAATAAAAATAAATATACTTCTTCTATTTAAACTATTTTCTTTGGATTTGGTAAATAAAGTATTTTACACATAAATTTGTCTTAAAAACTAACTTTAAATTTATTTCATTTTTTAACAATGAGGTGTCTGTTATAAAAAGAATGGCTGCCCACAATATTTCACATAATGGGTTTTTCGGTACGAGTCCAACATGTTGAAGCCACGAAAAAGCAACGTCGTCGTGTAGTTTTCCAAGATTGACTGCCATTTTTAATAATCAGAATTACTTATGTAAAATTGAAATATTATCCTACGTGTATTATTTTAGAGTGTTTACAGCTGTTGATATAGATTATTTGTTAATAGTTCAAAATAATTCATCAGTATCGATTGATTATATCGATGGTTATGATAAAGTAATATCGTTTGCCAATTTCGATATAAAAAACCGGGTCCGCTTATCGTACCCTACCCCTAATTAGTTCTGAAAAATTATGTGGTATGTAATATAATAATTGGAACATTACATTACAGTATAATATAATATGAATAAATATTTGGTTGAATAATTATTAAAAGAGTTACTTTCAGCAGGTCTATAATACTGCAACACTATAGGCCTACACATTTTATTGCCACTTCTGGTATTGCTTGAAAATAATTATAATTTTTATCACATACCTTACCAGATCCAAAAAAAACCTAACTATTGAAACTCTGGGCTAGACTTCCTTTTGACTGTTTGAGAAATGAGATACAAGCCGTTACATCGGCATTGTCAGATTATAATAAAAAAGAATTTCTTTTATCTTTAACAAACTCCGAATATATCAATGTTGCTGAAACAATACAACTATTACACAATCAAGACATACTTACGAGTTCGTCACAATATTACTGTTATCAATCATATGTCGTAAGTGTCAACTTTACTGTCAACACAACATAACCAAACACTGAAGCAATCAAAGTAAACAAAAATCTATTGATTCGTTTGTTGACATTCCCATGACATTGAACATAGCAGCAATACTAATAGTTTAGACGAAGCGAGGTAAACTGTACTTTTTATGTGAGATATGTGGCAAATTTGAATTTATTATGGGACTGATACATTTATAATAATTAATTATGGAAGCAAAGATCAAATAAAACACTGACTATATGAAATGAAATTAATTAATAATATTAACATAATTGAGGGGAGGTTTTACAAAAATCAGTATCTTACCAGAAACAGAGTTTTCAGGAGAATGTTTTTTTTTAGTTTCCAAGTAAACCCTTCAAAATATATTTCTCCAAAAAATATATAATTTTGAGAGGGTAACCCTTAGTTAGTCACATTATTAACAAGAAAAATTAAAAAAAAACATTTTATACAAAAAATGTTTAAAAAGTGCAAATTTTTCAAAACTAAGTATCTTCTACATAATGAAAATCTTCCTGAAAAAGAATTTGCACACTAATAGTAAAAGTATTATATGCAGCTTTTATAAATGATTATTTTTATTTATTATATTTATTTAATACCTACTAATACAGTGAGGCTGTGTGTTTTTAAGAGTTGCTTACTACTAAAACCACCACTAAGTGATATGTTATGAAAATAAACAACACTTAAAATAACTTTTTACAAACTTTCTTTATTAACACACATAAAAAATAATAAAAACGGTGGTTATAAGTACAATTAATTAATTAAGTATATTATTTGCTTCAAGTTGGATTATAGTCAATGAAGTCAGTATTAGATAATAGTGTCTTCATCCTCATTGTAATCAGCTCCTTTATTGTCATCATTTTTGTTTGTAGTATTACCAAACACTGCATTGTAGAAATCTTCAGCTTATTCGCAGCTAGCACCAAAAAACCAAAAATGGTTCTTGTAATAAACTTTACTTATCTTGTTCATCGCTTTAAGAGTACTTACATCACTAGCTTGCAGTTCCACTTCAACACAAGGTCCAGTGTAGGTAGTTTGCACAGTCACTTTACCCTTTTCATAGATAACACTTTTGCCTGCTATATTAAGAAGGAGTTTTCTTATTAAGTAATAAATCACTTGGTGTTTTTGAAGTCATACACATCCCAATCTTTACCTAATACCATACATTTTCCAAACTTGTTAAAAATATTGTAGTAGTCAGAGGGCACGGTGATAGATTCCATTTCTCTGTACTTTTTTCAACATTACCAAACACTCTGTCCAGAGGTAAGTTACTGTGGCCCCTTATCGGGAAAAAGTGCTTTACCTCTTTAAACACTTTTGTTTTTTCCATCAAACGCATAAGCATTGCCATAACAGTGAAATTCCTGTTATGTGACCCACATGCATCAGATAATAGGCGAAGTTTTACTTCACTTTTGTTTTCATTTTGAAGCTGGGTCTCAACGGATTTTATAAAATCGTTGAGAGCAGATGTGATTTCATTGGATCCACGATTGCATTGGGTCTTTAACCATAGTGATGCACATTCTCAAACTTGTTATCTTTGTCTAAAACAAGTATTGTGCAGTTATAAAGCCACACCTGACGGCTATAGAAAATCTCACCAACACTTAAATGTGGCAAGGGCTGGTATTGTTGGCAGTCAAAACATTATAGTTATCGTGTCATCATCACGAACCTTCAACATCTGGTAGAACTTCTTAGCCCTCATTTTATGCAACCTGTATTCTGTACGTAGGCTGTTCTTTTCATCCAAATCACTACTGGCCTTAACTTTGACCAAATAGCTAGCACATGTAGAACATGTGTCAGAGCGAGGATTTCCAAACCCCAAGTTAAAGCTCTTGTAAAACACGTTTTTTTATTTTGATAAGGAACACTGAACATACCCTTCGCTGGTACGTTCTTGGCAGTAGCGCTCCCACATTTTTCATATATTTAATTCTGGGGGCAAATAGGATCTGGTTGTGTGTCGTCTTGAGTAATGAGATTCCCGACATTTGTACTTCAAAATGTGCCTTTTTATACGTTGTGTTTGTTCCTCATCTCTTTCATTTAAACGCCTTCCACCCCTTTTATCAGCAGGCATTTCACCATGCACATGAAACTGGCCAGCAATCCTACTGATTCTATTTTCAGACACATTTAAAATGCTTCTAAATGTTCTAGCACAAACCTCAATATTCTCTCTATCTCGTTTGTAACAAAATACGTTATCGTTATAGATCTTTTTCGTTTTCTATCAATGGCAGTTGTAGTTACCCTAGTGGGATCCTTAATAACTAAATACTTCAATAAAAATTTGTTTTTGTCAATTTTATTTTTGTTTGCGTATAAAAGGTCTTTAAAATGAACCATGTCATCTTGAGAAAGGCTTGCTGCGCTACAATTGACTCGCTTATGAGTCGGTTGAACGTCTAAACCCAAACCATGAGTAAAGTCCATGTTTGGAGCATGGCCATTGTCATCATACCTTGATCGCTTTGCCGGTCTTTCCTTTGTACTCACTTGTGCCCGACTACAAGGGGGTGCTAATTCAGCGCACGGACACGGACCAGGCGCTGAATTAGCACCCCCTAGCATTCAACCAGCAAAAAGGATATTTATCTTTTACATATTCAATTTAATCATAAATATAATAGTTGTTATCTGGATTTTTGTGACGCTGCTACTTATAAGCTACTACCTACGATTGTTTTGCAATTTCCGATAAACGATTAAATAAAATAATAATCAAATATACCTATTTTCTCTTCAAAATTACCATAGACTTAATATTACATAATAATGCTCCGACTAACAAGGCTAATAGACCTAATAGACTCCTCCCTCCCACACTCATTGTCATGTTTTTGTAACAATTTTCACTCATGACTTTGCTTTCTTAATTTTTTCTAAATATCACCTATTAAAATAATTAATTAAATCATATCCTTCATTTATTCTATTTCAGTTTACTCTTTCAGTTAATACGTTTATAAAATTAATTAACGCACTGCTAAATATGTATGTATATATATATATATATATATATATATATATATATATATATATATATATATATATATATATATATTATTAAAAAACATAAAACTCTTTCTCTATGCACAGAAAGCCCATGTAGGCTCTTTTCTCTTTACTTTTTTTAATTACGAGTATACAGTAATTAGAGACAAATTAAAACTAATGATAAATGCTGCTTTTGTTTTTAATTTTAATTAGCTGTCTTAATTTAGATGTATGGATTCATTCTTTTGAGGTATAAGATTTGTATTATTGTATATTAAGTTCTTTCATATCAACTATAAGAATACTATAAAATGCCATAATTTGTTTTCCTTTTGAATATAAGATATTTACTGCTGTATCTACGGTTGTACATTTTTGTGAAATTAAAAGCTATTTTTGAGTCGATTTTTGGAATATTACGGAAGGTAAAATGTAATTAATTATGGTTTTTATACACAATTAGTCTATGTCTTTTATAGAATCATGCCTTATTATTCTTCATAAGGAAAGGAATATAAACACATCAAATACGAAATATCCCTTCCGGCTGAGTCGGAAGGAAGGTATATTTCACATGAGGCTACAACTTGAAGATGCATATTAGTTTATGAACTTAACACTGTGATAAAAACACCACATTGGCATTGGTAGCTAAGGATGACGTATATTAATCCGCAAAGGTTTCTTCCTAACTAGTTAATATAAAAAAATGTTTGGTCGACTTCTGTCTATCTTACCTCTAGCAGATATATCCCTCTGGTAAAGGATTATACCCTCGATTATATTACTTTTTATAACGGTATCGATGATAATTAGTGTCATATTACGAGAATGAATAATAGAATTCATATTGGGACTTTCATATTAAATGTAATCAACTATTACATGTACAATATTCTCACATATATGTTTTGTTGCTCCTTTTATGAGTAACCCTATTTTCAAATGTGTATCATAAGTCTTTTATTACCTACTGTATTATAGGAAAGGAGGGATTGTGATTTGTAATTACATTAGAACATTAGTTAAAAAATCATGGAATGTTGCATTGAAATTAAAATTGGAATATCTTCTAATGGCCATAATTTATTTCATCAGTAGTATGCAATTTTTTTAAAGACATGATGGAGATGTCTATGACGTACCAGTTATTCTACAAAAATTCCGTACGAAGGCGCGGGTATCAGCTATTAAACATATAAAAACTTGAAACTCCTTATTTTTGCCTTAACATCGTTGCTCGTTATATATCGGCCGTCTACCAATAATATGAAATATACAGAGTAAAATCAACCTGCAAATATCGATTGTAGGACTGTAGGTCCACACATAATTTTGACGAGGCTGACGAAACCCGTCCGTGCACTACCGACCCTACCGTCCAAAACTGATCTGGCCGCATCGAGTGGTCGAGTAATAATATCGATGTTATTCTCAGTTGTTATTCCTATATTAATACAGAACTTATTATGTATAGTGAATTTGTTTGATGAAATTTCGTAAAAGAAAATAAAAATAAATCAAACAATGTTTGAGTGTACAGGCCCAAGGTGTGGCATATTATACTCTCTATGGAACGGATAAATACTAAATATCATTTAGGCAACTACGTTTACCACCGTAATCAATAGCATATCTACAAACTCCGTATAAATTTACAAGCTAAGGGTCAGAAGTAAGTCTGAGGTCTTCCATTTAAAAAACAAAATATTAAATAGAAGTATTGAGCGATCAACAGTAAAGAGCTACAATAACTACTGTTTTAGTTTTTGGTGTAGGTAATCAAATCAAATCAAAACATCCTTTATTCCATATAACATATTACAATGCATTGGTTTGCGTCAACTTAGTACAATCATGTGTAGAGAACAATTTACATAGGAACAAAATACATAGGAAGGACTAAATAAATTACGTATTGCTATTAATGTAGTCATCTACAGAATAGAAACAGTGTTCAATAAGATAAGCTTTAAGCATTCTTTTAAAACAAAATAAATCCTTTTCAGCTCTAAGAGCATCAGGAAGAGCGTTAAAAAGGGACGTGGCATTGTAAAAGGTGTGATGTTTAAAAAAAGTAGTGGAATGGTAAGGAATATTCAGTTTATGTTTTTGTCGAAGACTGTATCCCGACTGAGGAACAAGGGACCGGAAAACACCATGGTTCTGCTGTAAGAAAATCAAGGTCTGAAAAACATAAATGCTTGGGAAGGTAAGCAATTTAAGTTCCTTAAAAACAGGCCTGCAAGTCTCCATTCGACGGATGCCAGCTACTATTCTCACTGCCTTCTTCTGCAAGACAAAAAGCCGTTTTGTACGACAACTTTCCGATCCCCAGATTGTCACCGCATACGAAAGATAAGGGAAAATTAGAGCGTAGTAGGTTGTTAAGAGGATCGCAGCGTTTGTAAAAGGTGCCAGTCTACGAAGCACAAAGACTCCAGAACAAAGCTTACGTGCTACATAATCGATGTGGGATGAAAAATTCAGGTTTCTGTCTATAGACAATCCCAAAAACCTAACATGCTGTTCAGAAAGGATTTCCATATCATCGACCCAAACGCTGAGATTATTAATGCTATTAGATGAGATTGCGAATTCAACAATTGCGGTTTTAGCAGCATTTACCACTAGACCATTTTCCCTAAACCATTGAACAATCTTATTAGACTCCACAAAAGTGCTAACCTCCATGGCCTCACGACATTGGTTTTCCATTACGATGGACGTGTCGTCTGCAAACAAACACAACTGGGCCTCCGCATTACAACTCCTGAGGTCGTTTACATATATAATAAACAGAAGAGGGCCGAGTATGGAGCCCTGTGGCACCCCCGCCTTAACGCTCAGCACATCCGAGTAGCATCGCCTCACAGTGCCTGCAGCATCGATGAAGGACACTTCTACGGCCTGTCGACGATCCCTCAAATAAGATGAAAGCCATTGGTTCGCCACTCCTCGAACTCCAATGCCTTCGAGCTTTTCCAACATGATGTCATGGGAAACCACATCGAAAGCCTTCCGAAGATCGAAAAAGACACCGGAAGCAGACCTACCTCTATCCAAGGCATTTACTATTTTGTTGATGAGCGTAAACATTGCATTGACAGTTGACCGTCCTTTAACAAACCCAAACTGATTCTCAAACAAAATACTGTTGTGATTAATAAAAGATCATAATCTATTTAAGACTGCCCTTTCAAATATCTTTGAAAACGTTGATGTGATAGATATTGGTCTAAAATTATCGAGTTCATCCACTCTTCCTTTTTTAAGCAAGGGCTTCACAACAGAAAGCTTCAACAAATCTGGGAAAACTCCACCTTCGAATGAACAGTTAATAAGGTGAACGAGTGGGTCAACAAAACATTCACTACATGACATAAGCAATTTAGATGATATCCTGTCGCAGCCAGAAGACGTCTTTGGCTTCAAAGACCTGATGATATCTGTTATCTCTCTCCTAGTAACTGGTGATAAGAAAAATGAAGATGTACACAATCCAGGCTGCACATAAGAATGAGGAATACTGGATGAGGTTGATGCACTATTTATTAGACACATCAATAAAGAATTTGTTAAACATGTTTGAGACCAGTTTTGGATCACTGATATCAACTCCCTTGTCATCTTTGACGGTGCGGGGGACATTACATGGAGACTGATTCTTCCCTCTACTTTCATTAACGATCTCCCACATAGTTTTGACTTTATTAGAAGATTTTTGTATAACATCAAGCACCTTAGATGACTTAGCAAGCCTAACACAAGACTTGTATTCTCTCTTCAATGATAAGTAATGCTTTCTCCTCCGATCAGAAGAATCCAAATCTTTAGTGAAGCAATACCACTGGAGAACCATATCTCTAAGTTTCAATTGGTGATCACTCAAGGACACTTTGCTGCGTGAGGCACCTTTGCGAACTCTTCTTTTCTTTTCAGGAAAAGCCTGTTCAAAATAAAAGGAGATTGAAGATTGGAATAGACGCATTTTATCATTTATAGTCCCAGCCTCATAAACATTAGACCACGTTTCCTTGTCAATTAGATATTTGAAAATACGGATATTATCATCAGAAAACGATCGCTTGAGATGATACTTAGGATGACTTGAGTCACTTGAAGTGGGTAGTTTGACACTGATCACTAGTGCATGGTGATCGGACAATGCAGTAATTAAAACGGAACAACTACAAACGTCATCAGAGAGATCGGTGTAAACATGGTCAATCAGGGACTTGGAGTTTTTAAATTCCCTGGTATAAGATTTTACCTTATTTTTAAGGTCATGAGAAGCCATGGTGTAAATCAAGTCATCAACTTTACCATCAGACACAGACAAGTCGACATTGAAGTCGCCCACAACAATGGTTCTGATATCTGGACTTTTTTCCAGACATTCTGATAAACACCTGTAAAATGTCTCGTGCTCCTGTATTGAGGACGAAAAAGGCTGTGGCTTATAAGCAGTGATTATCAAAAATGAGGTGTTACTAAGGTGAAACCTGGCAGCAGCAAGCTCGCACCTGCCTTCCAGACAAAAACGTGAGACATCTATTACCTCAGATTTGATTGAAGACTTACTATAGATACATACACCTCCCTTATGAAGAGTTTTTCGACAGTAGGCACTCTAATCAACATGTATTAGAGTGTTTTTTCTGACGTCTTAATCAAAACCTATATTTTGAAATAATTTTAAGGATATTATGACCACAGTGCAGCAATGTAATGTTAAAACCACCTGATTAGAGCTAAAATCAAAACAGCTGATTGTTGCAGCCCACATTCAGTGATGTCATATAATAAAGGCGGATATTGTTTGGTAATTGGTTCAAAAAAACAAACTATCTTCCTTATTTCACAACCAATTTTTAGAAACTTGGTATCATTGGATTTTTAATTAAATTGTGTAATAATTGAGACCTTTTGACGTGACAACGTCTTAAATTAGGTTGCGGTTCGGAGTCACTCATGAAAAAGTGTAACGCCCGGTAACGTTACGATGCCCGTCCAGTGGGTCCGCCGCACGGGATCCGCACGGGATAAAGCAGATAACTGTGGGTCCGCCGCACGGGATAAAGCAGATAACTATGTTTATTCGTGAAAATGTGGAGTGCTTAGATTCGTCATTTACAACAACTACAACAATAAAGGTAAATAATTGTACACTGATATTTCATTATCGTAAACTATGATTGATTGATTAATTGTTAGATTGACACAAAAGTTGAGAAACTGAGTTTATAGGTTATGTCATACTATTGACAAATGTTGATAGTGTTAAGTAAATTATTAGTTTAAATCACTCTGCAATCAATCGTAATTCAGTCGATTGAGAAGAAACAGCGCGTATTGCTAGTCAAACATTTAAAATAACAAATTATAACCTCTAACCTGTCATAACAGTGCGACCAAACAAACGAACTAAACCGACCAATCACCACGCGCGGAGTTAGAATTTAACTGTGTTTAGCAAGAATTTCAAATCCAATTTTAGTAAATGTTTTATTCAACTTTTACCATTTACAATAACAAATTTTAATTAATTTCAAATTATGTACAATGTTTTAGTAAACAAAATATATTTCTATAGTTAAAATTTGTGCAATTCTTATTTTCATTCAATTCCTTGTTCCTATTGTGCAATTTAATAATATTCATATCAATAAATATTCTACCGAGAAAAAGACGTTGTCACGTAAAATCTTCGCCCGTAAAACCGACTTTACAGGCAACCATAATTTTACATTAATAGTGTGTAAATTTCTCTATAGAGTATTTAAAAGTCAAGGAATATCACATTAACCCGCTAATTCGATTTTTAATCGGATTATTTTACCATATAATTGTATTCTGTATAATAATTTTATATACAGAGTGTCCTGTAATTCTTAGGACAAGTCTATATACCGCTACTGCTCAGGTCATGCATGGCAAACGCATTTCAGAATATGGAATAGATCGTCGGTGCTTAGTTTCCTATCCGTCAGTCTGTATGTGTTTTTTATAAATATTTAATATTTTAAAACGAGTAAACAAATCCTACCTAATTTGGATCAAATATTTGTGGTAACAAGGCCAGTAATAAAAAATACTCATCAATACTTTGGAAATGGCTGCCATTAAATCTGATTAACTTTGAATGCCTTAAAACCCAGCAGGTATACAAAAATAAATCTGATCGTGGATTTTATCACAAATCTAATTACTCAAATACTATTTAAAACTAATAATAAATAACTCATTTAGAGCATCTTTACTGTGAAAAAAAACATGGTTCGTGAAAATAAATTGACAGCAGTTTCAGAGTATCTTATCCCTATTTTTTTTATTTTGTCATTTATTATGCAAAACATTTGAAATACATGTTTCAGGCCTATCTAAGGATAGAATAGAATCATATATTTGATGTTTAATGAATTTATTTAAATATCTGTTATTTTAGGACATATTTATTTACGAAAATTTAATCAAGCGACAATCATAAAACCGCTTATCTTTGATTTTGTCATCTATAAAAGCATTATTGTCTGAATATTACTGTACGATTTTGCTTGTTGTTTATTATTCTTAATATACAACAGATAACCTAGTCACTTTTATTTAGTTTTTTTTAACATATACTGTGAATAAATTTAAGCTTTATGATAAATAAAACAGTTTATTATTGTTAATTAATTAAGACGTTTGTTTTTGTCCTTCATTGTTCATAAAGGCGTTCATTGTTGATACATTTTGCAATATCTCTAGTAGTTTATAATTTATTAGACAAAAAAGTTGCTTGGCAACAGATATTAATGTATTTCCTGTACTTTAAATGAAGGGACTACGATGTGAGCACAATTGGCATAAGCTATTCTGGAGCTGCCGTTTATTCGATTTTTGTATTGTGACCTACTCGCTGAGAACCTCAATGTCAATGACAATGATATATTTGGTCATTAGATTTGTGATAGAACCCTCTCAAATTCTTTTTCTTGCAAATATTTTATAAAAATTGCAGATTTTAAGAAGTTAAAAGGTAGAATATTTTAATAGCCACTATTTTGAAAGTATTAAAGATAACATCATAATATATTTTTAGCCGCCATAAAATTTTGACCAAGACTTGGTAGGATTAAATTTATTAGGTTTTAAGATATTCCATTTTTAACAACAACAAAAAAAAAAAAAAAAAAAAAAAAAAAAAAAACGCACACTAACCGACAGAGGGGAAATTAAGCAATGTAGATCCATAATACTCAGTATATAAATGAGTCTTTTGACCTAAGCAATAACGCTTTTGAAAATATGGTAGTATATTTATTGCTACGTGTTTTATCATGGTTTTCAGCGTTTTTTTTTTATTATAGTTGAACTAACATCAGTTAGTCATGGATATAACTGAATGATATTGATTCTTGTAGATATAAAATAATATTGAAATTGTTTGTTAAGTGTGTTTGAATTATATTATTCACTTTAAATAGTATAATTCAGTTTATGATGCGTCCTTAAAAATAATTGGCCCTTTAGCCATCGCAAAATTACAATTTCACGGTTCAAAATTTTCCCGCGTTTGATTGGCATTCGAAAATTTAAAATAAATAAATAATTGTTTTTAAAGTGGTTAATAGGTTGATACAATCTCTGACCATGTATATTTATTACACATGCCGGATTTAAGCAATAACAGTTCCTCTGCGTTGTTCGTACCATGGTTTCAAATTAATTTTACTTTAAAATAAAGTTGTATTTGAATGCCTAGAACCTAGTTTTTTACTTAAGTATATTTGATGCACAGTATTTTTACAATTGGTAATGAACTGTTTGTTTTTGAAATACGTATTAAGTAAACCATAGCAATGCAGTAAATATACTCATTATTAAATCGCAATATGGTTAAACGTTTATTGTTCTATTCCGTTGGGGTGCTTATTCATCTCATCAATAAGGTATAGGCGCTGATTTAGCAGCCCCCAGATTCAAGGGGGTGCTAAATCAGCACATGAACACGGTCAAGGCGCTGAATTAAGACCCCCGTATTCGAAGGGGGTGCTTATTCAGGGCCTGGACACGGCCACTGCGCTGATTTAGCACCCCCTTTCGTGACGTCAGTAGCGAGGGGGTGCTAATTCAGGCGCACCGTGTTTTCTTCTGACTTGACTCTGAGGTAAACAAACAGTGTGACCAGTCAAAGGAAGCGGAAAGAAAAATATCCCACACGAATAACACAAAAATCCCCAAGTACACATAAATACTGTAACAAAACTTTTAGATACTGAGTTTTGTAAAAACTTGTTGATTTCAAATAGCTATAACACTGCAGATAATGAGTTTTGGTTTAATTTGAATGCACTAAACAATCCAGCATATGTTAAAATAGGCAAAATTATATAAAACTCAAAATCCTAATTTTTGTAGATAATGAGTTTTGTAAAACCTCCCCTCAATTGCTAATAAAATTGAAAAAGTTAATAGAGGAATGTTAGCCCAGTAGCGATTTTAGAGAACTTCCTAAATTGAGAAAAATTATGATTCTTCTCTTACGTCATCATTAAATCTAATTGCACGTCATTCATTTTTAATTTTAAGGGTAAATAAAGAAAAACTTATTACTGATTAAAGAATGGTAAATTCGCATTCAAGAGCAAATTTGCATTACAATACATACAACCGTTGATTACATTACAGTCAAAGACGTTATCTAGTTTTTGTGAATTTGATAGAGAATTTGCCTAAGAAATTGATCCTCAGCCTCGCTAGTTTTGGAGTAATAAAATATGGATCAATATCACACGGATGGAAAACATCAACCGATTCATTTCGCACAAATTACATTTATTGTATGTTGATAAAAAATCGTTGTTAAATACTAAATCAAAATAAAAACTCGATTGCTCGGCCGTTCTTTGGGATCGTGTCTAAAACATCTCAGTGCACTCAATTGTTCACCTAAAGAGGCAATGCGAACACCATCTAGATTACTCTGAGTGGCTACTGTAAGACCAGACAGAGCCCTTTTGAGGCCTCGCATATAGAAACGATGCAGAGTTCGTTTTAAATCTCTTCAGATGTAAACTCCAGGATTCAATTCTGTGACAGTATCAGATTTTAGACGCTGCATTGAATTGAAGCCAAACTCAGCATTTACATTATTTCTTTGGTTGTAACTTCTATGGCGAACTGATTGGTCGTCTGTAACAGTGGTGGCGTCTACTTGCGTAAATTATAAGCAAAGAATTTTCATGTTACACAATGACCATGATAATAACTTTCAATAAATATTAAACAATTAATGTAGCTCTGTTAAGAGGTAGTTTAGTACCGAACTTCTAGGATTTGTTTCACGGGGAACATAAAATGTTATAGTTAAAAACAAAAACATTTTTAATCGTACAGAACCTGTGTGTAAGTTCAATACTTTTAGATCATGTAGCTTGTTTTGAGAACATAGGTAAATAATTGGCTTTATACTTCCACACAGGGTAATTTTATAAATATAATTATGCAAAGATTAAAACATTTAAGACGACAAAATGTCTTTACTTTTGTATATCCTACTCCAGATGTATCACAATTAAAGACATTTTTGCTATTCATTTTGTGGCACCGTTTGAGTTACCTAATGAACTTTTTTTAATACCTTCCACGTTATTCAAGTTTACCACAAAGAAGAACATATTAAAAAACCAGTAGTTTTTATCTGCGAACTTCAGTTTTTCAAATATTAGTGGCTATAAAGGACAAAGTAATGATGTACATATTTGAGGCTAAAGATCTAAAAAAAAAATACAAAACTTGAAAAACGCAATTCGTTTTAATGCAATGTTCCTTGCGCAGACTAAACCTTACAGTTAAAAAGTTTCAATGCTGCTTGAAGTAGTGTAGGTTTTATTAAATATTTGTACCTGTGAATTTTCTCAGGAGGACCTGATCGGTTGTTTTTGTGGAATTGCTCAGGTTATAGAAAATTATGAAATTCTAAACTGTTAAGCTTTACAGTACTTTTGGGTTGTGCAAAATGCCCTCAGGAATTCGGTGCATAACATAGTTGGCCGCCCCTTAGAAGATGATGATGAGGAAGAGGGTGGATGACCAAAACACTTATTAGTGAATAGTTTCATGCAATTGTTCCATCAGACAGAATGTTTCTTATAAAACAAAACTTGATTTATAAAACAGACTTCCTAAAAACTCCAATTGATTCTTGAAAACTGTCCTTGGTTAGTTTTTTACAGTAGTAGTCCAGATATATCTTTACCTTTTAAATATATCTGATACATTAAAAAATTGAGCTATTTATAGTAGTAAAAGAAGCAAATGAGTATATGTCTCTCAAAGCCAATAATAAATTATGGGAACCATTGACTGCCATACACCACCACAAACTAGGCTATATAGACAGATGGACTAACTGACGACATTTTCACTGGTGACGAGTAGTATTTTTCTTGCCTAACTGCTATTAATCCTGTGATTTTTGTAATCCGGCTCTGGTGAGATCCCAATGTAATATTTTATAGCACAATGAAATAAAGGATAAACAGGCACAATGCACATTATCAAAAGTAATTTTAATTTTATTTAGAAATTTTAATGCTACACAGTAAACTATCCTATAACATTTTATATATTCTCTTTGAGTATAAAAATACACTTGTTAATAATTTTTATTGCTACTAATTTACATCAAGTAACTCAGTTGCATAATATCTGTGTATTATAACAAGATTAAATAATTACAACTTATTTTTTTTAAACAAAGTTCAAAACTCCATAGTTTGAAAACATCAGAACGAATTAGTAGAATTGGAATAGTAAAATAACATGTGGGTTTAGTTGTATTAACCACAAACTACGGCATGCTTTCAGAGGTAGAGCATTCAGTTGTAGGGATATTCTAAGTAAAACTTTAATAAAAGTATACACACAATGATTTATATAGTATGTACCAGAAATTGGCCTGCAGACCTCATTGAAAGCCCTTGACTTGCCTAAACATATTAATATCACAAAAACGTATGACACAACAATTATGTTGAAATAACTAAAATATTTTTTATAACTGATGAAATGAACTACGCAGGGCTTTCTTTGACATGTTTCAAATTGTAACATAAAAAGCTGGATGAATTTAATCTTGATCTCAAACACCAAACTGGTCTAACTACTGATGGTTGTTCTATGGCTGAGAAAACTATAGTTGTTGCTTTGATTCCGAAGCATAAATATGGTTTTGATGCATTATCATTGGATAATACACCAACATTTGTGTGTCAGAACAATAGGTTTTAAAAATGTACTGCATATTGTAATTAAAGGTTTTAAGTGTTGGTTTTTGAGTTATATTTATTTTTTAACAGCTATATTCTTTACTACTGTTAACATCTCATTTTACCATTACACAAAAATTACAACAGTAATTATTATCCCAACTAGCCTACCTCTGAAGTAACATTTCCATACAGTTGATACGTTTAAAACATGTATAAAAAGTCACCACAGGACTGAACAAGGGCTTTGTTATTTATTAAATTTTAAATTGTTATTTTTATAATTTGCAACAGAAAAAAGCACCATGTATTTGTCTAAAACGTACAACTTAATTGTGCCAATAGCAATTTAATTTAAAAGAAATATAGCTTAAATTATATGTTGATCGCTTAATAAATAAGCCAAAACAACAAATATTTAATTTCTGTTTATAATATAATTCATCTCATGAGCCATTGAACTTGTAATAAAATGGGTCACTGTGTTGTAAAAAGGTTATTTTACACATCTTGTTGGATTTTAATTAAACAAAATGACTAATACTGTCCCTAATTATTATATGTTTATATAAGTACATAGACTGAAAACAGAACAAAATTATAATCGTTTCACACAGAAGAACTTACACAACTAGAATATCACTTTATTATGGTAGTGGGTACTTATTTCTAACACAACTCTTTTATCTTACTAAATTATAAGAAACTATTTATTTGAATGTATTTTTAAGGATAACTCAAACAGGTATAAATGCGAATGGTTGAGATCAGCACTTCCTTTACTCTATTGTAGAACAACATAAATTCATTGAGTCATGTTTTCAATATATTTTGAACTCCTTAATTAAAAAATATCAAACTTTTATAATACAGATACATAAAATAAAACTCCTTTTTACTGTAATGGAATATTGTATATTTATTTCTTGAATGGATTGATAATACACAATTAAATAACTAGTCTTAACATTAAAAGCAAGCTAAAATGTCTAAATTATTATATTAAAAATAAGTATTAAATTTTTTGTTTTAAATAATATACTGGAGTTTTATAAAATTTAGACAAGTACAATACAATTATCAACAATTAGCAAACTATTGTAGAGTTACATATTATATCTTATTCTGATAAAAATAATACAAACTGAAAATTATTTTTTTGCTTGTTGAAACTAACTACAACCGCATACATAGAAACATTTGAACCCTTAAAGATCTGTTAAAAGTTAACACATCTGAATGCACTTTTTGGTCCAAAAACCAAGTTAACAAAAAAATGTTCATAACTTCATAAAAGTATAAAACATGTTATGTATTATATTTATCTATAAAAACATTACAAAACAATGAGGTAAAATATTTGCAATAAGTCTAAATACTAAAAATAATAGTAATTTTCTAACATGAAATATTTTCAAAAAAGAAGTTTTTCTTGAAATCTTATATTAAAAGTGTAAAACAAATATTACTGATAAATATGATTCGGAATTACTAAACCGTTCTCTTTAATGTTTTGATTTAGCACAGTTGAATTCAATCCTTTTTTCTGATATTAAGGAACTTTACAGTACAAAGCAACTGTTACTGATTAAATACCAATTAGAAACTGTTGCTGACTGAACAATGACAGATGGCAGAATAGTTTATGTTTACTGAAACATGGGCCACGATTTACTGTGCTAATCTTGACTATGTGAAAAATAATAATGTTAATATTTCCTATAAAACCTTTATCCTTAAAATAGGCGTTTATTATTCTATTCCAAAACAATTCTATCTTAAAAATTGATCTTTATAAAAATGTTTAGAATTTTTTGAAAGAGTAACTCTAAGATTTTATTTGGTTAAAAAATTCATAAGCAGTAAATTTTATGAAAAATATAAACTTTTTAAAACAAAAAACTTTTGAGTTTTCCTTAAAAAAAGAACGCACTCTAAAAGACGATTAAAAACAAATATGACATTTTATTGTTTCTTTACCAAAGCTGTATTTTTAAATTGGCAAAACCAACTCTATCATTAATTGTTGAAGTTAGTGTGGTTGGGTATCACTTTATTAATACCATTGAAGTATTCATTTGTTACTTCATTCTAGTAACTATAAAATAACTTTTCTTAGAGTTTGTATCACTGTTAGGCAACTGCTATAGTGGTTGGTGTTCAGTATGACTAGGAGGAACATATGGAATTGAAATGAACTAGACACTTTGTACTATGTGATTAACGGTTAACAAATATGTATATAACAAATGCTCACAATATGTAATACATAATACATATTTTACAATTTACTCTTTGTCTATAAATATTATACAGAAAACAAAATTGTACAATGGTAGAAAATTGTAATTGTATAGTTTCCAACAAAAATCTAAATTATCAGTCTTATAAGGCAGTGATACACTAAACTGGAGAGAGCAAACTACCGGAACTGATAACAGAGTTCGAACAGAAATAGAATAGAATAGAAATACAGTTAATACATATTTTTACACAAAATCATTATGATGTATAGATTATTAAATTTTCAGATTGAAAGATAAGAAGGAATAATTCAATTTAAATGCTACGAGTTGGTAATGAAAATGTCCCTTTAGCAGTGAGAAGAGAATTGAGTTATTGGGTAAATACAGTAAAATATGAAATCTCTAGTAAATATTTTGTTTATTTCGAAAATTACATTCATTTAATTCTATATAGTGTAACTTACACCTAATGAGCTTATGAACTGTTTATAAAACCTTCACTTTTGGTGTTGGATACAAAACAACTTTACAATTACTTTGAGAATTACATAGATGAAATTAGCTTGGCTAACAATCCAATTAATTAAATAAATGATACTGACATTAAACACAGTAAACATTTAATTAGTATTGAAGTAATAATACAAAGTTCGAGAAGAGTAAAATCCAACAATTGTCAATTCTTGAATATGAAGGTATAATTAAATTTACTTAAAGTCTAACCAAAATTCACACCAATTTGGCAGCCAGCTCTGTTAATTTGCACGGTTTTATATAGATTGATAAATAACAAAATCATTTTTATTGTCATGCAATATCCTTAATACTCAACTTTGTGCTTATGACTTTCATCTATTTAAAATAAATACACAAGCCCAGATTAAAACAATTGGAAACCACACAGAAATATTAAAGTTTGAAAAATGTCAAGTGCATTTTCATATAATAATGATCACAGCATCCCAGATATTAATTGAGAATTATATTGGTTTCATAACAAGTTGTTACTTAATTTATAGGTGCTTAATATATAGTTTTACATATATTTTAAGTATTAAAACAAAATGTTTTAAATACAATTTTAGATTTAAGGATAATAGATGATATGTGACAGTACATAAAATATTGCAATTTTTTTATATCTTTGTTACTAAAAAACAGTTCGACTGAACACATTTAATTTCAAATTTGTGTGCAGGTTGTATAAGCATAATAAATATTAATACCAATTTATAGGTCAAAATCTGTGGTCTAAAAATACACCATAAGCTACATTTCAAATATCTTATAGTGACGCTGAATCAACTGATTCTTCTAGATAATTTAATCAAAAACATATTAGCAGTTAATCAAAAGTGCTAACAACTTAAGAGTTTACTAAATATTGAGACCAATTCAATGATCAATACTGGAGCTCAAAAAAAGGGCTGGCTAAAAATCGGATTGAGCCCATCTCTACTACAAAGATTTTAAATCTCTACAATACAATAGAATCACAATTGAACATTATACATAAAAAAACAACAGAAAAATAAATAATTACAAAAGTTTAACATCATAATTTGACGAATACAACGAATGAGTGTGCACATGACAATCTGAACATACCAAGTTACACATATTTACAAAACATATAACATAAAATCAATATAAACAATAACAAGAGCATCACCAGCAGTTTGAGGAGGGATCAAAAACTTATCCATCGCCCGTGGTGCCAACAGTCTTCATAAATGGCACAAAATTTGCAACGTTTTACAATGGGACCACCAGGATTTCTTACGAACATCAGGAGACGCTTTAGGCAGTCTAGAAACAAAACAAAATTTTTTTCTCATAAAAAATGTGCAATATTCATGTGATATTTATTTATAAAAACATTTCAAATATATACAGACAAATGCCTTCTTAATCAAAAAATCGGTAAATTAAAAAAGTTATAGCCCTTTAAGATACATTTTCCTTATGGCAAGAAAAATATAACAAACATAGCCTTTATTATATTATATTCAACTTAAAAAGTCTTTTCAAAAGACATAATTTAAAATCTTTAAGAAAACACAAGTCTTGAGATGTCCACTTTTAGTTACCACTGATGAGTGACACCCATACCACTCTGACTGGCCTTGGAGAGTAAGGCAAGAAGTCTAAATTAACTTTAAATTGATTTATTACATTAAAAATATTAAATTAGCATGAAAAAATAAGAAAGAAACATTGAAATTTCTCATTTATGTTTTAAACAGTTATGTTCCATTTTAACTTCTCTACAGAATTAAACTGCTTAAAATAACAAATAATGCCTAAGGTTATTTCACACTTCGAACAATAGTACGCAGTGTACTTGTGTTGGGTAGCTCTGTGCACCGTAAAGATAACACTTAGTTGCATGCGTTTGGTTGACCTCATCTAATGGCAGTGGGCACAAGAAGTGTTCGTGCTAATATTACTAGTAACTGATGCATATTTTAGGGAGGAAACGAAACTTGATGTAATAAATCACATGTTTATTTATTATGGTTGTATGGTCAGCTCTACTATTGTGCATTGTCTATATGTGCAACATATACCACAAAGTAGTTCATGTAGCAACCGTGAGATGGTAATATGAGAGCCCTAGATCCTAATAACTATGCTAGAGGTACACGCAATGGTTACTAGAGTGTAGGAGTATACAGCTAAAACATATGAAACAGTAGTAGGTCATGAAATATTGAACAGATCCCATTAGAAACTACACTATATTGCGATGTCTTAAGACATCAATCCTTAACTGGGAACAAACATTTTAAATGTCAGTACAAAAGTGACAAACATTTATATAACTTCATATACTTTCAATGAGTAAAAACAGATAACATGGGCATGTGTGACTTTGAAACCAACTTTATTCATGATGAATGAATAAATTAATTTACTCAAAAAAGATACTATATTGATTTTTTATATATCTAAATAAGAAGATATACCCATATAAAATAGGTTATAAAAATAAAAAATATATAAAATATATAAAAATTTTATTAATACAAACACAAATAGATTTACAAATCTATTCACAGGTTCTAAGGAGCCTGTGCGTAGCTCTGAGCATTAGAATGAACATGTAGCCCATAATAGAATCTGGAGTGTGTTTAAAAGTGCAGTGTAGGTAAAAGAATAATATTAATAAAGATTATTAACTCAAAAAGTCAATAAATTAACAGATCTTTGATTGACTATTTATTAAATTTTTCCAGCACGGAAATTGATAAACAAAGGAAAAGGATCAACAAAATTTAATTTAAATGAGATCATTGTAATATTTAAAAAAAGGATGTGGTGGCAATAATAAAAAATCTTGTATAATGAACCCTTTGTGATGATTGAGTGGAAGGAGTGAGGTGAAATATAGTTAGTTTTGCATATTTGATCAATATGATGGTCTAAGGACCAGTGAGTAATATCAATATGATTCAATAAACCAACAACTCTCTTTTTAACTGCTGAAATAAAAGTTTAATTTGAACGTTTTAAAATCTAGAAAATGTTATTTCAAATATCTGTTTAGCATATTTGAGATATAAAAGCAATTCATTATAAAGTCTTACTAAATTGGAGAGGTGGAGAGCACATTTTCTGGAGATATTTGGTATTTATGCCAAACCTTCTTCCAAAACAAACTTCCAACAAAATCTTGTTGGAAGATTGTATTAGGCTAGAAAATATTTTGACAAATGAAGTTACTAAAGACATTGACATAAATTAACCCTGTAATGAAATTTAAGTAAAAACTGGAAAAGTACCCAAAGTATCAAATCCACAAGATGATTTCCTGAACTACATCTCCAGTAATAATATTACTTGCTGTTCCTCATTTTAAGAATCTTGTTGACTTTACCTGTGTCTGTTGCTAGAGATAAGCACAGTTTCTTGAAACTAAAGTTAAGTAAAACTTACATTTATTCAACAACGATCCCAGAAAAACCACCCACATCCACCCTATCAATAGATCAAGAAATGGCCCAACCATATATTTAAATGAAATTGTGGCACCCTGTCACAAAACTAAAACGTGGATAATGAAATGATAAATAAATCCTATGTAAGGTTTTAGAAATAAAGTCTTTCTACAGAATTACAAGAAGAATTGGTTTTTGTTTTTACTTATCAAGTTCCTATTTTGAATAAAATAAAAAAGCGTGAAATATTTAATGTGAATTATGGTTAGCTCCAGTTCAACTTCCTCTTATGTGCAACATCTGAAATCTAATGCTGTTGCAGACTTGACTCCTGAAATCTAGAGTCATGATTGTCTGAAGGGATCCAAAAACAGTCAGTGACGAAGAATGAAGTAGTTCAAAACGAACCCCCTGCACTGTTTCGACACTGGTGACACTCAGACTACAAAAAGTACTGCAATCTAGGTGAAGAAGTATCCTCAGTGTCCCATCAGGTGCACAATTGAGTGTACTATGATGTTAATTAACATGATTCAAAAGCACAGTGGAGCAACCGAGTCTTCTACACAGTGTGGGTCGCATTAAATCAGCCCTTCTCACCATAGGTGCGTTATGTGTGAAATATTCTGTTGTACTGGTAATTAAAGTCTTGCTGGGTTCTCACTTAATCTTAACCCAAGGACTGGCAACTAAATTAACTCTACTGGCAGGCCACCTTTTCCAGATTTTGCAAGAGTATTTTATAAAAAATATAAGAAATACTACGAGTTATTTGATTATGCATTGTCACATATCATTTGTTTCATAATAGCCTGTATTTATTACTATGCATACTTTTATAAGTCAATTTTTTTAGTTTTTTGTTTGAAAATTTTACTTTTTAATAGATTTTTTGTTTTAGGGGGATGGGATCATACCTACAGAAGTGGTATAATTGTACTAAATCAAAATAAAAAAAAATAATTATTATATATTTCTCTACTTTCAGAAAATATATATAGTTTGATAGATTTATTTAATGTATTTTTAATTTTATATTCATAAAACTTATAACAAAGCTTTTTTGACGCAAATTGATATTTTACTGCTAACATACTATATTACAACAATAGTTTTTCTATACATGAAACACTATTATATCACATCAAGAGTTAGCAATGACATATAGATATTGGTAAAAAATACAAGTACAAAATTATGTAGCAAAACTTATTATATTTATGATTCCGAAAAGCATCAATTTTCTGACATGTCAAATCTACAAAACCTGATTTTTAGATCTTGGGTAAGATACAAGCTGGGGGCGGTATGCGTCCAACAGTATGGTTTGCTAAATAATGAATATAAAAGGAGATAAAAATTTACTGTTTGTTCATATCAGAACTCTCACTATTAATCGGCCCGTAGGAGCGGTTCACATGAGCGAGAATTGCGCAAGCCTAATCGTGACGATTGGTCCTGCCACAATTTAGAGCAATTTCACACAGGCCACAAAACTCCGATGAAACACAGATAAAAGCTGTTGGCTGTAGCAGCGATATTGCGGGACCTTTTTAAACGGACAAGACAAGTTTCGGAGTTTTACTGCGACTTTAGATCCCCTTCCCTGCTTGATTCAGCAATAGTCTCTTTGATGACACAGCACCAATGAAGAATATTTTTAAATTTTTTCTAATGCTTCGCTGTTTTGTTATTTAAGGTAACACAGAAGAAGCTGAAAAGCGCCAAGACAGTATAGAGCGTATTCTATATTGAGTTCAAGGTTTCTATCTAGTCAGTTTGCCTAATGCTACTGCACTCAGAGCTTAGGGAAGACGCCAGAGTTTTCAAAAATTATTACCAAATATCCGAAAAATCATTCAACGAACATGTGTGGAATATTAACTTATTTCTTGATCCTAGAACAAAGGATTATACTCTACTTCTATTATAAGCTATATATATATATATATATATATATATATATATATATATATATATATATATATATATACAATATAAGTGAACAAAGTTTGTGGTACATTTTTAACAGTAAAACAATGCTAATACCAGAACTGAAATGTAATGCACCCGTATTCAAGCTGAGTTGTGACGCAAGAAACAGCAGCATCATAAGTACCAAGTGCTGGACCACTGCACACACTCATAGCGCGTTTTGGCCCTACACACTGAAATCGGCCACTCCGTGTGAAAGCACCGATGCTCACCATTGTTTGCAACTCCATAAGTCCAACAGACGAGCAGTCAGTGATAGAGAACGAAAAGCTGAGTTCAGCGTTTTGTGGCCCATGTAAGACCTGCCTAAGTAATGTTCTGAATCATTTTATGGAGCGGTTCATACGAGCGAGCACAACCTGGCCAATCCCAGCCGACAGCAACGTGCAGGCACGACGATTGCAAACAACCGCCCACCACTACAGGATTGCAGCCGACAATGACAACGTAGCAGATATGCGGGAGCATCGGAAGGTTTCAGAGGTATTGCCAGTCGATCAAGGATAGTAGCGTATGGTCCACTCTTCTTGAAATATGAATGCCAGTATGTTCGACAGAGAACTGTTTGTAGAAGAAATTATGAACAATCCAACCATCTTGAACATCTCGATTAATAATATTTCGTAGCAATAAATATTATTATGTTTATTAATTATCAGCTTCTAATTAATATTCGTTTTTATATAACAATAAAATGTTACTTATGTTTTTAAAACTGAAAATAGTAAATTAAATACTCCTGCAGTCAAGTAGAATAGTAATAATAATATGATGAATGTTAAAACAACAAATATTGTAAAAACAAAAAAAGTGGGGCTCACAGTTGATGACTGATTATTCATGTAGACTAGATATTATTTTCTTTCTTACATCTCAAATAAGTATTTTAATATTAATAAAGTTCATTAAAACATTTTTTAAATATTATTTAAATTAGATTATGAAAATAAATTGAATGTAGGAGAAATTAATTTACTCTTTTTAGTCAATTAAAAAAGAACTTCAATTTTTTACTAATTCAAAAAGTTATTTTAATTCTATTATCCTTTTGAGATTTTGGTGTAAAATATGTACAGCCTGCTTGTTCATAATATGTAATTGAATGAATTCACATAAACAACAATTCTTCTATGCATCAATCAGCAATGAATTTAATTACGCAGAAAAATAATTATGTTTACTCATCAGTAGTATTTTGTAGAATTTATGCCACATTTATTTATCATTGGATGAAACTTTTTGCTATAGCTACTGATCGAAAGTATGTAAAAAAGCAAGCTTTTGTTATGAAATGCGCAGTTATTGTGTTGATGCAAGCTAATAAATGAAATGCAATGAAGTTGTGAAATGAGCTTCTTATGAAACGAAAACTCACCCATTAAAGACTCCTTTGTCTGCTCCACTAAAGATTCTTCTTCCTGTTTAAGGGGCAGGTTTTGGATATTGTTTAGATATTGATAAATATATTAATCAAAAGCATGATAAAAAAAGGGAAGCATCATTTAAGAACATTTACTGAGGAATGCAATAATGTAAAGAATATTATTTACTTAACAACCGGACAGTTGTATGTTAAAAATACTGCTACAATGAAAAAAATGTTGAAACAGTTACAACAAGATTAATACCAATAAACTACAATTTGTTTAACATAAGCTGGAAAAGAAGTTTTACACTGCAATGTATCTAATATTGATTAGATATACATTATAAACCTGTGTAATAAATTACTATTAGATTTTTTTATTATCTATATTTTTCTAGCAATTATAGGCTAAATATAAATAAGTTGTACACTTTCCAACAAGCAAATTAGTCAACTCATGTTTTCAAGCCCACTAAGAAAACTCAAAATTGAGTTAATCCACTCTTCATTGCAAACCAAATAAATTGATAATGCAAAAAGTATGCAAAACATTGTAACACTATATACAAATATATTTTTTAATATAGTCAAAGGATAAGACTGACTGTTAACTATTTCAAGTCTTATCTTCATCATAATCATGTGATTGGCATTAAAATAGACAAATCCTTTAAAATAAGGATAAACTTATGAGCAATACGGAAAGTTACAAGGGTTATCCAGAAAGTAACCACCATTTATGCATAGCACGAGAAATAGTGTGGGCAGTGCCATCATGTTGACATCTGTTTGTATAGTGGTTCAGTACACTTTTAACTGTGCAAGGTAAAGCATCGTACATTCACATGTTGTCCAGTTATAATCTCAAAACATAAGTGTCATTATTTTCTATTGAAAATCCCACCAAGTGTGAAGTGTGTGGTGTTATAAGATTTCTATGGGTGAAATATCACTCAGTAAAAAAAAATTGTTACACACAGGGTATTTAAAAGACTGTTTAAAGATATGACAAGTGCTTGAATCTGTTTAGTGACGATGTAGAAAAACAGAGAAGTTATAGCTTTCAGACGTACAGAATAATTTTTTATCTTTACTGGTTTAGATTTCATTTCAAAATGGAAGTTACTTTATGGATAACTCTCGTATTATTTCATGATACCAGCAGAACTTAAAAACTTAATTCCAGCAACAATTACAAATTTCTAATGCAAACACAAACTCCATTCAACACCTAATTGTAATACAAACACTGGCAAACATTAAAAACCCAATTCTTTCATCCAGCAACTTGGAGGTCAAGTATGAAAACCATTCTAAAAGCAAGTTCTAATCCGTCAGGTATGTAGAGGTGTGGAATGGCAGAATGATTTATGTGTAGCTGTGTTACTCAGCTCACTATGAGGTTGACAGAATTGCTAGAAGTTTGTTGAACTATATGTTGCTTAGGGTCACAACAGCTTGAAGATGAAGTTAGGTTAAAGGAGAGTGTCAACGCATCAATAACTAACAAGTGGTATTTCACAGAACCTTTGAAAAATCTTGTCCTCAGCCATGCAGGTACCAATTCATCCAACAGGTGCAAATTAATATTAGCTGAGCGAATCCAATTATTGCTATTGATTGAACCAATAATTAATTTTTAATTTAACTTAATTTGACCAAATAAATAAATTTGTGACCATTTTAATTGTTACTAACTTCTTTTGAAACAATTCACAAAACATCTGTTACGATAATTTTGATTTAATACACACAGAAGTCATGAGAATGACTTATTATTAGATTTCAAAATTCTATAAACAATTCTTTATAATCTCCCATCTAAAAAAACGTTGGTTTTTTTTGGATCTCATAACATCTGCATCACTACAGTGATATTGACATTTCCTGTTGAGATTTCCTTCACCTATACAGTTCTTTATTCACATTTTGCAATGTTCTGTGTGGTTCAATTGTGTTCTTAATGTTAGCAATTGTGTTTCATTTTCCAACATCTTTGGATTTCTCAGATATTCTTTCACCCAGTAACACTTATAAATCCAGTTACTTTGATCAAAAGAAAATTAAACATCAGCCCAGTCTATCCCATATTAAATAAAAGAAGTGGCAACATTAAACTATGTTATAAACTATGTTCCACTGATGTTCTGGAACTCCCTCTACAAGAAAATAAAAAAAAAAACTCGAAACCCAGAAAAACTAAACCAACCGACAAGGGACTCAAACTCACCCTTACCCACCAAAACATAAACTGGCTGTCAAAAAAGACTGACCGATTATCACACTTTCTCAGTGACACTCAACCGGATCTTATAATTATCACAGAACATGGCCTCTCACAAGAAAACCTAGAGAACACAAGGCTGGATGGCTACACACTAATAGGTGGCTTCACACGGAAAACTCACATTAAAGGAGGAGTGGAGGGTATGCAAAAAATGGCATGGAAAAGCATATAAAATTCCTTGGCGCACGCAACGAAGAGTCTGAGCTAATATGCGAAACTGCTCTTTTTGAAGTAAAGCTAAAGAAAGAGACCATCCGTGTACTAGGAGTGTATAGGCCCCCAAGAGCCAATCTAGAACAAGCAATCGAAATTTTATCAGACCAACTTGAACATGCTCTTCGCACAAAGAAGCCCACTGTCATCATGGGTGACATAAATATTAACAACCTTGACGAACACGCAAATGACTCTGACAACAATAAGCTTGAAGAACTCTTAACCTCCTTTGACCTTACTAGGCTAAATCTACCACCCACTAGAATCACACATGAATCAAAAAGCTCAATAGACTGGATCTGCACAAACGTCGACCCCCAGCTCATTCAAACCTCCATACTATTAACTGGACTCTCAGATCACATGGCTCAAATCGCCACATTTCAGCTACCATCACTAGACAAACCAAAGACAACCATAGAAAGAAAAAGAATAATTAACAAAAACACATTACAGCTCTTTAAAACCAGACTAATGGACCAAAACTGGGATACTGTCTGCCTAACACAAGATGCCAATCAAGCCTATGACATTTTACACAACACAATACAGACAATAATGAACGAAGTCTGCCCTATTAAAACAACCAGAAACAAGAGACATAAACAAAGAAAATACTGGGATGACGAATGTACCAGACTAAAAAGTCTATATATTGAAGCTCTGGAAAAAGAACTCTGCACAGGCCGACCTGAGGACAAAGCTGAAACTGCAGCAAGGAAAAAAGACTATGACCAAAGGCTTAAAACACTGAAGAAAACACAAACATCTGACTACATTACAAATGCCGACAACAAGTCCAGAGCTTTATGGCAAGTAATAAACAATGAAAGGAAGGTAAAACCCAACCAGGTCAACAAATGGAAACTCATTGCAGACGGCAAGACACTACAGGACCCTGCTAAAATAGCAAACTGCCTCAATAGTTACTTTGCAACAGCTGCTGAAAGGACACTCCAGGCAAACAACATTAACATAAAAAATAGCAGCCAGGAGACACCCCCAATCACTAACTTCAAACTTCAACTCCAGCCTGCAACCCAGACAGATATACAAACAGCCATAGACTCTCTAAAACCTAAAACTTCATCAGGAATTGACGAAATATCAGCCAAACTTGTAAAAACCTGCAAAGAAGAACTCACTATTCCACTAACAGCTGTTATAAACAAGTCTCTTTGACAAGGTGCCTTCCCAGCACAACTAAAAATTTCCAAAGTCTATCCAAAATATAAAAATGGGTCAACCACGGACACAAAAAGTTACAGACCAATATCACTCATCTCCACATTCTCAAAAATGTTTGAAAACATTGGTCTCAACAGACTTCTTTCTCATCTAGAACAAAATTCACTTCTAACAAACCAGCAACACGGTTTTCTCAAAGGCAGGTCTACTACTACGGCCTTAGTACAACTCACTGAGTACATAATTGATCAAGTAGAAGATGGCTGTGCAGTAACTGGCTTGTTCCTGGATTTTAGTAAGGCTTTCGACTGCCTCAATCACAAACAACTCCTCAAAAAACTAGAAGCCCTGGGCATTGAGGGGATGGCGGGAAAATGGTTCCAGTTGAAATTCAGCATGTAGAGAACAACACTCTTCATAAAATACATTCTGAAATGACTGCCGTGCAAAGAGGAGTGCCACAGGGATCAGTTCTGGGACCGGTCCTGTTCCTCCTTCTCACAAATGATCTCCCAGACTATCTCCAGGAACACTGCCAAATCACAATGTACGCAGACGACACGGTCCTCACACTAAAAAATAGATCGGTAGAAACTCTAAACAGAAACGCCAACACTACTTTCAATAAGACTAAACAGTACTGCACCCACAACGAACTTGCACTCAACGAAAAAAAAAAACTGTCCAAATCAATTTCACTACCAAAAATAAAAACACAAACATAACACTTCCTGGGCTAGAAGCACAACAGAATACAAAGTACCTTGGAGTCATTATGGATTCACATCTTACATGGAAGCAGCACATCGACCATCTCTGCAAGAAACTTAGTTCCGGCATTTATGTCATTAGGCGAATAATGCAAATAAGCGACCAGGAAACTGCAAGAACAGCCTACCATGCCTTATTTGAGTCACACCTCAGATATGGCACGGTGGTATGGGGAGGACCTTCCAACAACAACCTCGAAAGAGTACTGATCCAACAAAAAAGAGCTGTAAGATGTCTTGCAGGCCTTAGATACCGAGAAAGCTGCAGAAATGCCTTCAAAGAGCTGAAGATTCTTACAGTAACTGCACTCTACATCCGTGATGCTATTCTCCATGCCATTTCAACAAGCCAAACCAGACATAGAGACATACATCATCACAACACTCGAAATGCAGCAAGTTTTACTCTGCCACCACATCACCTAAGTCTGTACGAGAAAAAAACCATCCTACAAAGGAGCACTTCTCTACAACCATCTGCCCGAAGAACTCAAAAAAGAACCAGCACATCGCCTCAAGATCCAGCTCACAACATGGCTACAAGACCGACCTTTCTACACTGAAAAAGAATTCTTTGACAACCAGCTCTTCTTTTAACAAACTGACTGTAAAATAAAAAAAATGTTTGACGCATGTACTATTCTCAATGAATACGTAAATAAAGATTATTGTCTATTGTCTATTATAAACAAAACGTTTTAAATTATTAGATGATGTAAGATTTCAAACATCAAATGGTTTCTGAAATTCTATGGTAACTCAAAAGTGTAAAAATTTTGTTGGATATTCTTATTATAAGTCTTCTTAATGCAATGTCATTCTTTTAATATCCAGACAGAATTTATTCTCCCAACAGCATATTGGTGAGATTTGAAATCATTGCCTTCTGAAGGCGTCGATTTTGCTTGCACTGACTTGTGTCTGATCAGTTGATAGATCATTATACTGTGAGAATTTATTGTCAAGGTGAGGCTATATTGTCCATGATGGTAATTTATACTTTCGAAACAAGAGTGACCTTCAGTTACTGATCAATAACACAAGATCATCAGTTAATGACGATCTTATCTGACTTACATGTTCCTCATCAGTAATTCACAATCGTTCTTGACCCACAGCCGATCCAGTTTCAGATAAAGCTGCAGCTTGTGTCCCATACAGCAAGGACCTCAAATGTTGGTGGAATATTGATTCTTTGAAAGATCTTATCTGACTTATATGATTCTCGTCAGTAACACAAAATTGTTCCTGAGCCACAGCCAATCCAGTTACAGGTAAATAAATCTGTAACCTCTGTGTTGAATACACAGAGGATCTCACATATTGGTGGAGAATGTAATACAAATATGCCAAGTGACAAGTTAATTGCCATGATGTATAAGACATGATGATTGCATTATGTCTATATTGTTTATCTTCTGAGGCAATGACTTGTGTGATACTGACTCTCAGATAGTGAATGTAACTGGTATGCATACCATGATAAATGGCTGAAAATTGGATCTGAGGCAAGTTATGTCTAAGAAATAGTTTAGTGTTGATTCAAATGATTTTGTATTTTTTTTTTGTACACAAAAACTTGATATTAGATGTAGCAAACTCACAACACAAAGTTCTTGGGTTTTAGCCATACATCTCATCTACTCAAAGAAATCATGAATATTTAAAGACATTTGAATAATCTGACTTTGAGTCAAGTCTGCAAATATGAACAAGAGTCATAATATCAATACTTAAATACCAACTCGTTTGATTGCAGTACAAAATATAACAATAAGAACAGAGTTGTGAATAACCATTTAAGTTGACAGGCAAATAACATGGCGTAACCTCCATGCAGTCCCCCTCCTTCACAGCCTTTAATGGTACACACAGACACAAATCTTGATACGTGGTTCAATTTGTTTGTATCAATAAATAAAAAGGTTTGGTAGAATCAACATTTTACTATATCATGCTTCTAATTATTCTAAGAAGTAAATAAAATAAAAACTGACTTTAGAAATACCACAAAATGATAAATATTTGTGTCTAGCCTGTGAGTGAAAAATCCCCTTCTATGTTTACATTTACTCCTACCTGGTCTGTTTTTATTTATGTTACTAGTAACGTAAGAAAACAAAAATGAAACATTAGTTTTACAATACATGTTGACCTCCAAGTAGCTGGACTAATTGTCAGTCTGATTGACTAATTTTACACCAATTAACTGCAAACCACTACAATAAAGATACAAACCTCTGAGTCACTGAACTGTCCCTCGAGGCACGGCAGAGACCTGAGATCCACCCTGTGGTGTTTTGAGGTCTGGACGTGTGCCTGGCCTGGCACGTAAACGAAGCCACTCAACACTAGTGAAATGGGGATGTTACATTCTCGGACTTGTATTGGGGGTTTCCACCCGAACTTGAACTGACCAGGAGTTAGGAAGTAACGAGGCACATCTAAAACAATTTTAGGATTTCAAAATTTAAAAAGGTAACTATCATTACTAAAACTATACCAAAAATATTAATGGAACTTAAAAATAAAAATAAATACTAAGCTTAATGAAAGGAAAAGTGTTTCTTCAATGCATTTTACAAATTTGAATTTAAAACTGATAAATAATATTTCTTACAATTTAATATTTGTGCACTTTTTAAATGAGTCACACAATGACACTTGCTATGATAGATGGAAAGTTTAACTGCTTGTTAATTCTGTGCTTGATTTGTAAACAATGTCCAGGCTATATACATTCAACAACCTAAAGATTAGTTTGATAGTTTCATATAAAGTGAAAGCATCATAGATATATATATATATATATATATATATATATATATATATATAAAATACACCAAACCGTTCTCCCGCTATCCATGCACGGGTGGTCTGCCTCACCCAGTATATATATATATATATATATATATATATATACATAGGCATACCACCGTTCAGTATGGATAGCGGGAGAACGGTTTGGTGTATTGTCATAAAACTAAGTGCTTTCCCCATAAAACGCCCATGGGGAGTCTATTGAAAATATGTTCATCCAAATCTATGTACAGGATGTTCCAAAATTAAGAGTCGAGTGTTTGAATCTAAAACTTTTTAAATGTAAGCATAGGGCAAACCATACATAATTTTAAAGGTCTTGTTAAACAGAACTCATTGAAAAAACAGAATTTACTTATCTAATCCATTTTTAAATGGCCACAGGTTTTTTTATGTTAAAATTTACAGAACATCCTGTATGTTTTATCTGTTTGAGTATTGTTTATTCTGATTACGATTTCTTGTTCATGATAAAACTCAGCTTCATTCTGATCAGCCACATGACTACTTTTAAGCGTATTTTGGTGTTGACCCCCAACTCAAATTTTAAAAAATTAAAAATTCATATAAGTCAAAATGTTTAAATAGCAACATGCACAACGTTGTACATTATTCTAAAGGTCTTGTGAAGAGGAACAAAGTTTGAGGAATATCAGCTGTCGTCAGCGAATATACATCGTGCGAATGCCTATCCGACTCTTGATGATTCATGTACATAAATACAAAACTGCAAGCAAAATATGGTTTACTGAACTAGGATAATTTGTTGATTAGGTTATTTATCTACGTACTTTTATACACAAAGGACAACAAAATTACGTTATCATGATCAGTAAATTGCGTTATGCTGATTAGCTTTTGTTTGGAAATATTTGCAGTGGACATTTGATGGTCCACGAACTTAAATATAGAAAGTACTAACTGCAAGTCAAATATTATTTTTAAAACTCAAGACAATTCGTTATTGTGATTATCTACAATTTTTTAAACACTAAGTATGACAAAAACGTGGTAACAATTGATAAATTGTACACAACCGATCAGGAGAATCTCCGCAGATTTGGTTGCCAAATCCCAAATCTTAGTTAAGATTTGGCTTTGACACGTTATCAAAATGCCATAAAAACTTAAATTTTAAACAGAAACCTTTTAGTGGCAAAGAGTGCGACTTTTCTGGGACTAGTAAATACTTTGCAAGAATAACCAGACAACATTCCTGATCTATCATGAAATTCCCTGACTTTTCTATGACTTTCTCTATATTGTTAAAACTCCTTCACTATTCCCAGTTACTAAAAACCCTGATATTATAAATACGTTTACCCTGATACTTTTTATGATTTGTAATATATCCCTCGTATGCCCACTAAATATGTACAATAGACCTACATTTTGTGGATATTACAGCATTTTTCTTCAGAATGATTGTCTCGTATGGACGCATCCTTGGCTGTTCCCTGATTTTTATATTCTAGAATCTCAAGTTATTGACTAGACTAGAATTTATTAAATTCTTTTTAGAGTGACAGGAACGGTCAGCTGGTCAGCTGAAGAGCATGCAAGCTTTTCTGAAATTTTTCTATTAAGGGAGTGAGAGTGGAAATAGTGAAATTTGACACTGAATGAATAACACGTTTTCGGATGGATAGTGAATAGTTAAAATATAATTAGTGAAATAGATGACAGAATATCAAATAATTTGAGACAATAAAAAGCTTCTTAATATTTATTTTAAATTTTTATTGTAAGTCAGTTGAGTTTGTTAGTGTAAACATTGATAATAATATGTTTAATACTCACTACTTGGATCAAAATAATCGTTGCTGGAACTCGAGTCAACTTCCCAGTTCTCTTCATCATCACCAGTAAAGACAGACTCCCTGTACACAACATTACACAGATTAAACAGTTACACATTGTAACAGTATTTCAAAACCCTTTGACCCTAGAGGCTGAAGTACAAGTTGGAAGTTGAGCTAACGAGTGATTACAAATAAATCAAGGTATTGCTGATATGTTAGTATTTTCATCTGAAACCAATATTGATAATTATAATGTATCAACTTTAAAGAACGAGTATCAGTAAATATCATTGCTCAAGTGGTTAAACATCGAGCAACGGTTTACAGTCTAACATTTGTGAGGATACTTGTAATTACATTCAAAGATTGCCACCTGATCTGTTATGTAGACACACACTACTTTTCCAAGTCTCAACAAAGGTGTATATGCAATAAACCTTATCGTGCAGCGTAAACCTTTTTTTATAGAATGGCAAGGAAGTGAATGTACAAAGAGTAAAGTAGGAAACATTTAATTCAAACCTAGCATGGTTCAGCTAATAACCAGGTCAATTTTTAGGTACAGCTCTGACCCACAGAATGACCTCAGCCATCCACAATAAGTAAAATTAGTATTGAACATATAAGACAATTTTCATATCAAATTTAAGCAAATAATTTGTTTAGAGAATAGTTTTTATTACAGTAATAATAATAGTAAGAAGATTTATGTATGTAAAAATCTCTTTTAGACTAACAAAGCAAATCATACAGTCATTTTGTAGTAAAGGTATGCAAGAACCACAAGGGTACAATCTTTCAGGAATTGTCAAATTTGCAGTGATTTGACTATGTTCATTTGAGTAAATCACTCACGGATTTTCTGCTACAAAATAACCGTAAAAAAGGAATTCTAACTAGTAAAACACAGGTAATAGTCTGAAATAAAATTATGTACTTCATTAGAAGTTAGATGAGAATAAAATAAAAAAAATAACTAATAAACATTATAAATATACTATTTTTAGTGCTATTCTTATCTCCAATAGCCCTGTTAATGACACTGATACTAAAGTTCGATTAACCCAGCTAAATGTGACCACGACTACCGTAAGTATGCAAAAACTTATTAATACAGGGATTACCATAATATATCCTAATTTACAAACTTAATATTGATTAATAAGAAAAGTTTATTTATATAATAAATTACGTGACTTACTTTCCAGCTGCAACTAATATGTGCGTTCTAACTACATAGCATTATAACAGAAGCTAACAATTAGTGATGGGTGAATCCAGAATTTTTAAATCTCAAATCCAATTCCAAATTTTGTAAAATAAATTCCTGATTCTTGAATTTTGAATTCTAATATATATTTTTAAACCTAAGTATCATTCAAACGGCCACGTCAGGGGTCATGAAACGATTGTCGCAGAAAAAAGCTAAGTTGTTTCATAACAATTGGGTACAAATTTTGTAAGATAACATAGTATATATGTAAGTGTAACGGTTTCTCGGTTTAAGTTATTTTATATTGATTAAACTAAATATTTCTATAAATAAATTGATAAACCTTTAAATGGAAGATAGGTCTTTAAGCATGGGAAAAGTAAAAAGTGCTAATTTCTAGTCATGTAAGTTAATTAAGTAAGGGTGTTGTGGCACATTTTAATCTTGCAAACAGTCCAATGTATTTACCAGTGAGAGCAGGAGCACCATCACTGCATATTGAAACACATATTCCCCAATCGATTTTAAAGGGTAACTTTCATGAACAGATTAATCATACATGCATTCTTCTGTTGTGTGTTAGGGAAGTGGTTTGCAAAATAGAATGTTCTCTTTAATGCCTGCACCCGTTTCATCTCAGACGAAACACAACATATGAGAACAATTGCCAATGTCAGTCGATTTGTCAATTTGTAGTGATAAAACTCACTTTTGTTTTGTCTGTCTCGTCTCTTAATTGGTCCTTAACCTTTTCAGCCATATCAGACATTCTTTGTCGTTACCAAGTCATTTGACAGTGGGCTGTTTTTTTTAACATTAAAGCCTCTTAGGAACTTCACTTGTGAAACCATGTAGCAGCAGGCAGTATCAATTCTTCTGCTATTGTACGAGGTTTGGCTCTTTGAGCAATTTTTAATGCTACATCATATGAAGCATGAAGATCATTTTCATAAGTAGTACTTATCTTAGTAAAATTGTCCTATTTGATTCTTCAGAGCCTGACGTTTTTGTTTAAAAAAGCTTACAGGTTTATCCTTGAGTCCACAATGTTTGGTTTCCAGATGACATAGCATTTCTGATGGTATCTTTGATATAAAGGACAGTACTTCACCACACACAACACACTGCGGCTTATTTCCAAGGGACGCGAACCAAACTTCAAATAAAACTTGTATTTCTTGGATTTTTTCTTAAGTTTAACCTGCCTTGGTATTAACAAAAGCATTTCTTTTTAAAATGTTATCCATTATAACGTTGAACTAACTCAAAACAGCAAAATAACTCAGGGAGGGTAAGAAACTTAATGTTGGATGGGGCAGACCAAGTCATCGACGCTCTGTGTTCATAAAATATCCCACAGGTAACAGCACAGGCTGATTGTATCATCCGCAGGCTTTATAACACAATATTATATTTTAACTTTGTCTCCATGTTACCAGGGTTTACGGTACAAAAATAGTAATTTCACGGTCAATAGTTTTTATAAACATTATGAATAAAAATAGAAAAAGATTGAGTTTTTGACACGGAGTGGCCGATTTCAGTTACCTAGCGCCAAGCGCCATGAGTGTGCATGCAGTGGCCTAGGACCACTGCACAGACATTCTCTCGGCCACTTGAGGCATGTTTCGGCGCTAAGCACTGAAATCGAGTATTCCGTTTGAAAGCACTGATGCTCACCCACTTCCAACACCATAAGTCCAACAGGTGGGCAGTTGGCGAAAAAAGAGTTCAGCATTTTTTAGCTTTTGTGAAACCGACCTCAGTTTGTACTGAATCACATTTTGGAGCAGTTCACACGAACGAGTGCAACCTGGCCAATCACAGCCGACCGCAATGTGCAGTCACAACGATCACAAATAACCGCCCACTACTACAGGATCACAGCCGACATAGTACATATGTGGGAGAATTGGAAGATTCATAGGAGCTGCCAGTTGATCACTGATAGTAGCGGACACTCCACTCTTCTTGTAATATGAATGTCTACAATATGTTTGACGTATAACTGTTTGTAGAAGAAATTATTAGCAATTTGACCATCTTGGATATCACAATTATTAATGTTTTGTAGCAATAAATATTATTAGGTTTATTAATTGTCCGCTAAAATAAATATTACAGGATAAAATGTTAGATATCATAACTAATAACGCAACACTAAAATGTAAAAAATTACTAAATACAAATGGACATGTTTTTAAAACTAAAAACAGGAAATTAATTACTTGTGCAGCCAAGTAGAATCGTAGTCCCATTTAAGCCGCTGTCGGCTGCCATCTGGTAGTGGCAGTTGTTTACGATTGTCGCTCCTACACGCAGCGGTCTGCCATCCTGCGCTTGCTCAAGTAAACCGCTCCATTTAATCTGGTACACTAGTAAATAGCGCCAAGACTGATCGCCGTGATTAGGCTTGCGTGATTCTCGCTCACGTATAAACCAGGCCTTACAAAAAAGTCATGGCATGACACACGTTGATTCTTTTAATTGCAAGTTGTAGAGATTTTCATGGTTTGTACATTAAATTCACAGTTTAATTAAGGCTTTTCCATGGTGAACAAAATTTACGGCTTATTCTCGGTTTCACGGCCGGGTGGGGATCCTGCGTTTCGTATTATCGGTTTTACTGTCATACTTTTATAAGTAGAGGAATAAATTTAGTTTTTATCCAATATTTAATGAGGAAATAACATAAAATGAAACCATAGCATTTTACAGGATTCAAGCCCATTTATTTAGTAGTGTTGAACGCTTCGACTCCCACCCCAATTGTGATTTACGGTCGAGGGTCTTCAAAATTTCCTACACAAAAAGTGGGCCATAGGTTCAAAAAGGTTGAGAATCCCTATTTTATAATGTATTAGTGTATATCTCAGTACATGCACAAAGGAAAAAGGTGTCAATATATTATGTGTCCAGAGCAATAGCAATCCTTAAAACAGCTCTAACACAAATTTTTATCATATAATGTCAAGTATGTTAAATAATACCAAGTAAATCAGTATTACAATAATTAGACTTCGACTTATCTCACTTACAAGTGTCCAGGCTCTGGTACTGATGACAGATCATCTTCACTGTAGTAGCTCTTGTTAACTGATTCTGGAACAAATTAAACATTTTAATGTGAAGCACAAATAAAAAACCTAATGCTATCAGAATATTGCAGATAAACAAAATGATGATGTGGCAAGCATGATAAGAAGCTCCTTATAAATTGAAAATCCATTTCACTTCAATTCATTTCCTCATCACGGAGGGGTAGTCTACTTCACCCTGCAACTGTTATGGCTGTGGCATCTGCTCAATTACAGTGACATGTGGTTCAGGTGTATTGGCACTAACATAAAAATTCCAATGTTACAAAAACTATACTGAATATAAATATTGTACCATTTAGTCTTATACAATAAGATTTTAACACAATTAAAATTTATTTTAATTTATATCTTACAGACAGAATAACTTTATTCTGGATTATGACGAATTATACCTCATTCTCACAAATCACTATTTTATTTTGTTGTATTATTTATATTTTATTTATGATAGTAGCATAATTATTTAATTCAAAATACTTTAAATCTTCAGGATTTATTGGCAATAGAATCCATACTACCTTCAGGATATTTTAATACAAAAAATCAATTTACTATAAACCATGTAAAAAAACTAGAACATAAAACAACATAACTGTTTTCTCAAAAATAGTTTGGAAACAATTGTCAGTGACTCAAGAGTCCAAAACATCATAGGATCAGTGGTAGAGAATGAACATATGGCCATCACATTGCCACCTTCACAACAGGCTTAAATTCCAAAGGTGGATTGTCATAACTGGAACTGCCTTGTGTAACGCGTCACAGTTACGATAGTTTCAATGCAAAAAGTAAGTAGTTTTGCTTGGAACAGTCACAAACTAACTTTTAGTAATGCAGTGCTTTTTGTTATAGTGGAACTGCTATACCACAATTTGGAACTACATTGCAATCAGACAAATCCTCAATCCGTTCTGGTAGCAACAAAGCAAAAGTACAAGTTCCACTCTCATAAATTAAACAAAGCACTATCTTCCAACATCATGGTTGGATGGACCTGTTCAAAATATATTATAAACTTATTACAGTGATTCTGCAATTGAAATGACTTGATATGCCTCAATGTAGCTCTTTTTACCTGCATTTTACATTATAACCCACAATTCTATAAACATGATGGCATCTTCAAAGTTATAAAAGAGAATAAAAAAATATGCTGTAATTTTGCATATAAAAAAACTAAAATGAAGAAGGTAGATTTCTCAGTTCGGCCGTTATACATTGTGGACGGGTGATTGCCTCACTCTATATAAAGCATAACTTATTATTTGTTAGTAAAGGTAATGTACTTATCAGTTGGCACACAGTTAAATAAAAAAGTGTATATCATAATAAATTATGACATAATTAGCTATGTATAATTTCCAAGCAGGAATACAAATTCTTGTATTTTGTTGTAAGTAATTTTTGGCAATGACAACTGGCAAAAATATGTTTCCAAATGAGATTATTATTTACCTACCATAACTGTCCCAACTACTAGCCAAGACCTTGCAAATGTTTTTACGATCAGAATATTCTGAGTTTGCCACTCGTAGACTGGCCTGCAGTCGATTGTAAACATCCAGCATTCTCTCTCCATGTACCATCTGTGGAGAGAAAAAAATTGGACATTAGTTTTATTACAATAAATATAAGAATCCTAAACTAAACAATCAGAAGACAAACCTGTCTTATTACATGACTCAACCTTGTATTTCTTAATTTTATAATACAACCAGAGAGGCTATCCTTTTGTATCTTTATAGTATGCATACTTTACAGTAGCATTTGACAGAATTCCTTCTGTCAAAATTGCTGGTCAATGGGCAACCATTAAGGGATATCCTATTTATATTTTTGTGATTAAGTGTAGTTCCCAAATTGTGTGCGAGCTTAGAGACAGATAAACAACTTTCTACAGGAACAAACATGCGAGTGGATTCAAACTGTGAGAATTTCTGTGAAGCTTTTATGTTTCTCCAAATGATTCTATCTCCCTGTGTTTGCTAACTAACAGTCTATTAGCTAAAGTTAACATGTAACTAATACAAGTTCAAGAACATAAAAGCAATAGTTTTGAGTCTTTTTGAATCATGGGTATTAGTAATGTGAAGATTCCATGACCAGAAAGTGTGAAAACACTTGTGTTAAAGATAAATGACTAAGGTAGAAGTAAACCACCTACACAACAAGGTCATACATAATTTTAATTAGGATAGGTTTCAGGCAATATTAACTGAAAGAGAAACAGTGCCACAGTCAATTTCTACTATTGTCGTCACAGTAAGTAAACCAAGTGCAAAACTATTTGTATTTAATGCCAGTAAGGCATTGCATGTGTTGGGAGGATGGTTATATCGGCTTAATCTGGTCTAGCAGCTCTGATAGCTAAATCACAAATCAAGGCTATTCATTAATTTTAGCGGCATCATAATTAGAGTATAAATCAAAAGCATATTACTTGCCCTGCTTATGTAAGGCTAAGATTACAATTATTGTAGTCAAGAGCAATATTTTAAATTTAACTCTGAAACAAAATCTAAAAATTAAATTTTTAGTACAAATTTGCTTTAGTATTATGAAAATTTACTAAATAACTATACAAGAAATATAATGATAATGCTTCTAAAGCTGCGACTGTGTACAGAATGAGATATTCAAAACCATTGTTAACCATCAGTAAATCTGTAAAATTCTTAATTGAATAATATTGAAGGTTAAGTGAAAATGGAGAGTGTAATTAACTTTATATTTAAGAACTGGTGTGACTGGCAGCTAACTTGCTTAATTTAGCCCCATTGTACAAAATGTTAAACTTATAATGTGTTAAACTTCAAACACTGTTCTGCTGTTATTGTTGGTTGTACAATTATGAGAGATAGATCATTTTTAGGATATAATTAGTATGTGTCCAAACTCTTCTCAGTTACTGTGATATTTTAATTGGATATCACAAGAACATGGATATCACAAATTTCAGAGAACAAGAAGTAATTGGACTTGTGAACACTGCCAAAATACTACTGATGATCCAAGGGATGATACACGGGAAAATCAATAGGAAGACACATTATCATAGCAACAACAAAAAGAAGTCATTGCACATTATGTTGTAAAAAATTAGACAGGCATATGGTTGTGGACATGCTGTTAAACATGCAAAATTGTGTGCCCTGGGTGTAATCTCAATGCTCCTTATGTACAGACTGTTTTTAAATTAAAAGATATAGTGAGGCTAAAGAGGTACAAAAACCCATGACTTAATGCTTTTATAAATATTTTACTTTTTATCTGTGTAACTTTTTAGTTGATGTACAAGATATCTCTTTACCTTTATTTGATACACTGAATTGTAGTTTTATGACAAATATATATTCATATACATTCTTACATTTTTCATCTCACCTGTGTCCAAAATATCAAACACTTTCACTTGAGCATTCTAAAACAAGAATAATAAAATAATTCATTTGTAATGTTAAATTTTCTATCAAGAAAAGTATTTTAATAAAACAATTTTGTAAATTTGATCTATTGTTTTCACATTTTTTTTCTTTTTAATACTTCTTAGATTGGTGTGTATCGGATATGATTACATATTCTCATCTTTGACAATGTGTATCACATGTGATCACACATGCAAAATATTTAGGTCCAAATACTGTAATATGTAAAATGCATCTGGGAGTGCCGATGGTCGAGAGGTCTAAGATGTTTGACTTTGAGGCTGAGTTGGAGATAGTGCAGTTTCGAATCCTGTTTGTAACCCTTGCACTTTTTATTAGTACCATCGACCTCGTACTATCGACTCTCCCCCTTATTATGATAAGATCCTTGCACAGGCCAGTGGCCCATGAGGAAGGGCAGAATAAGGCATAAAAGGGAATCGGCTCCTCCTTTTTTCTTTAGAAAAAAATTTATATATATGGTTTTAGTACAATGATGATGAGTAGAGTTTTCTGTGGGGAAAAAGTATGACTTTTCTCTTGAACTGTGTGAAAGTAATTTGTCATAAAGCACATGTGATACACATAGTACTTAACTTGTTAATCTTTAAACCCTTTGAGTGCCGCAGCGTCTACATAGTAGATGTTGTGAAATGTGCATAAATTGCCGGCATCTACCAGTAGACGATTTTTTATTTGATTAATATCACATATAATTCATTTTTGTTTTGACAAATAACTTATTTCACGGCAATCTACAAGTTTTCGAACTATCAATTGTGATTGATTTTTTATTGTTCACCGCCCCCTTGTAGTTATTTGTCATCAGAAAAAAAAAAACAGATGACGCAATAGTTGGTCAGCTGCTACTTGTTACCATTAACTACACAGTTTCGTTCATTGTGTGTTTACATTGTGCTAGTTTCGTGTGTTTATGCTGAAAACTGTTGTTATTACTATTCTGCAATTGTGTTCAGTAAAACTTACAATGCATTTACAAACTTCTTTTTCCGTGTTTAGTGACATATATTTTATTGTTGGATTGGTGATGAACTAAAATGCAAGTTTCCAATCAAACTATTGATTTTAGGTGAAGTAAGGTTATAGGAAGTAAGGTTATATTGTAGGCCTGTGTATATTTTTTATATACTTTTTATATAATTAGTATTTTACAGTCGTCTTACTTCATTGAGTGAAATAGGGTAGTTATAATATTGTTTCTAAAACTTTTGACAAACTTGAACAAAAATTGCTTTTTTGTTGTATTTTGTATATATTGGCAGTATCTGGTTATAATATTACTGTAACACACCATATTATGCATGATTTTTGTTGTTTTTCATGCTCTTTCATATGCATAGCTAAAAAAAAATTTTAAAAAAATATTGTATAAATAAAATTTTAGTTCAAACTTGAAATTTATTTTTTTTCATTTTTTAGTTTTTTGTTATAACCTATATTCTTTTTGTGTAAATAAAAAATAAAATTATAATATTATATGGAAAAAAAATACCTTGTGTTATAACACACAAACAAAAAAAAAAATTATTCAAATCGGTTGAATAGTTTTTTTAACCCTCCATCGGGTGCGCTAAACGGAGTTTTCCTCCGTGTATGTTTTATTATTAAAAATAGTACTAATTTTCTGATGTCGGCAGTCGTTTCCCGCAGTGTACTTCACGAGCATCTTTTCGGGGAAACGAAAACAAATAGCCTCCCGCTTTTATTTATCAAAATGTGTCAGTATGAGGTCTACTTCCGTGCGTGACTGGACGATTCCTCCGTGAGCGCCCGATGGTGTGTTTTGTAGTGCTTGGACGAAATCACGCGTGAGCGCCTTATTGTGTTTAGTTTTTTTATGTTGTAATAATCCGTGTGCGCCTAAATGTGTGACCTGTGATGGTTTTCTTTTTTAAATTTTACTATTTATTTTATTTGAATTTTGTGAAATGGAGAATGAAGACGAGAGACTTGTTAGTACAGTACCAGTGTGCTAGGGAACATTTTCAGTAATGATTATGGAGTGAACATTGTCGCTATAACAACCAGAAGGAAAATGTTTTGAAATTTTGTGCAGTGTGTAAAAAAATTTTTAGTAAAGAATAAATTTTTATTTCAGAGCAATAATTGACATTACAAATTGTAAATATCTCAAGAATTGAAGTAAGTTGTTTTTTTGTAAGAAGTTAAAAAAACTAAGTTAATTTCCATACATATTTACAGAAGGTTAAACATTTTTACAATTAATTGCATTATTCCTTAAAATTAATCATGTTGTTATTATACAATAACATTTTTTAAGATTTTGAATTTCTTATTTGGAAAATTCATTACATAAGAGTGTAATTTTTATTAAATTTCTAAAAATGAATATATTACATTGTAATTAAAATCAGTATGAATATTTAAACAAATAAAAACAGTTTAAAACGATTATGATATCCATTATTCGCCAACCTGGAGGAAACCTCCGTGAGCGCCTGATGGTGTTTCTAATTTTAAGCGCCCGATGGAGGGTTAATATAGTTTTTTCCCCACACGCTTGCAAAACAGAAGGCAATGCTCCGGCAATTTATGCGTATGACTTGGGAAATATGCTGTGGCACTCAAAGGGTTAAATATTCAACAAGGACTATACATTTTATAATAATATAAACTAATATATGTTTAGATGAGTAATCATATCTTTAAAATCATAAATCTCAGCTAAATTTAAAATCAGCTTTTTGTTGTCCGCCCAGACTGCCGAGCGTGGGTTGGATGTTTGTTTATCAGTAGACTGTTTGTAGAACTCAATAATCAGCCAGACGCATGACAATGTGGTGGGAGGGAAGTAATAGCCTACCTGCTAACTTGCTAACTAAGTTGGCAAAAATATTGGTGGATGCTCAGATGTTGAGATTAATGACATTAAAAGTTGGTTGGGAGCTGACAACAAAAGAAGCTATGGTACTCTTACTGATGGCCAAATTACAAATATTAAATCTTGTTGCGATAAAGATGCCAATAACAGGGAAGATGCTGACAAATAAAACACTGAAAATATCACAGTTATAAGACAAGCAGAAGCAGCATCTCATTTGGGCAAGTGAATGGTTTATTTTGAGCAACAACAAGAGACAACTTGACTTCTTATTTTGAAAAGGATGTGTGACTGCAAGGCACTGAAACTGCATTCAAAGCAGATGCACTGCAAATTAATAAAATTCTTTTATAAAAATTATAATTTATATATTGCATAATACTTTATCATGATGCGTATTTTAAGTGTTTTCCGCAATAAAAAAATTACTGTTTGTTTAATATTTAATGAGAAGATAACATTCAGAAGATTTCAGATTCATCATTAGGAGTGATTCATCATGAAAATTGATTAAAACAGATTAGTTCAAACTGTTCTTTTTATAAAGAAAATTTCTTAATTCTCCAGAAATCACACTTGTCACATTGTAAAGCATGAACTACAATAAATTGCAATTTATGATGAGTTAATAGAATTATTTTTATTTTTATATTAATAACAGTCCATGTGGTTACAGAATAATAAGTAGATTTTATTATATTATTGAAAACTTGATAAATTATGTTTTACTCAACCAATAAAATGATAACAATTTAAAACAGAATAACTGATCTACAGTATCAACTTTTTAAATGCTAAGTTAATGAAAAGCAAACACAGGAAAGGTAGGTTTTAGTCTAGAAAAAAACAAACTTACGCAATCCAGAACTGTCTCTAAGTCAACGTAGTTGTCTGCAACATCCAGCTTTTCCAGTGCCATCAAATTTTCCAGAGGGATAGGGAACTCTTCCAGCATATTGTCGTACAGATCCAGCCATTTTAACTCCAGAAGACCAGTAAGTTCGTTCCGCACATCTGTCAACTGTAAAGCCACTTACAGTTTAAATGTTGATGAACACTCCAAATGCAAGTACAAATGATTATTTATTGATTCAGTAGTCCAGTTTTAGATACATTATTTATTAAAGTTTTGTAATCAGTTTGAGCATTTTACCATTTCAGAATGTAACCAAAGATCTGCATTGAAGTTGTTTAGACCCATAAAACAAAAAACATTGAATTCATTGATAACACCTAACAACAGTTAGAAATTGAGTACTTGAATAATGTTGATACAATTTATAACTGAAATAGGAGAATCTTTTTTAACTGTCCAGTAAGCTGAGAATCATTTTAGAGGGAACTTAATTAGTTGAGGTATTACTTATATGGTAGCTCAATAACAAAATGGTACAAAGACTATATTAACAAACTTGTTTGAAATTATGTTGAAATTTTATTTAAGCGATAAAACAAATGCAGTGCAATTAATGTCTACTTTGCCAGAGATCTGGTTAGTTTACTGTAAACCACTAAAATATAGGGCACACCTAAAATTCAAAGACAAATTCATTGTATGTATTTTTGGTCCTGTCCTTTAAGTTGTATCCATGATCTGCTATAGTTGTCTCTACTAAAGTAAAACTTTGATGGAAGTTGAGAAGTAGTGAAAGCAGTCAGCCTTGCATCGAGAAGCTACAGAAATAACAAATAATTTGGGGAAGCGGTAACCCCAAAATTGTATTGACAGCATTCAAAATATTTATTGTGGGGCTGTCCACGGAAGACAGCACCTCAATCACCTCACCGACGGGTTGATTGTTCACAAAATAAGCAATAAAAAACCCTCTTCTCAATAGCGCACCCAGTCATAACCGTACTGCCAGTAGATGTCAGTTCCGCACTCTCATAACTCTGCTGGCAGCAAAAAAACCTGTTTCCCCATTATCAGTGCTTGTCTTGGAGTTTGCAAATTCAGTGTCTTGCCTCTGATTCTTTTTAAGAACAAATAAGTTTACAATCAGTTGATTGTAAATGTTCTATAAAATGTTACTCTTTTTCTGTACATATAAAATTATAGAGTAGGCTGTTGAAATATGAGTATGCCTATGTATATTGCTCAGAAGTTTTTCGTATAATCAGAACTTTAGGCTATCCAAAACATGTCCAGCCTCGATTATTCCTAATAATCAAGGTTTTACTGTATAAATTGGGTGTTTGGAAATTTTGTTAAAATCTATTTTACTGAGGATGATTTAAAATATAGTAAATATATTTTAATTATTACAAAGACCATAATTCCCACTGACAAAGTGACGTACTGAAGGTCAAAATAAACCATAACCTGGTCTAGCTGTGCTGTGAATGTGTCATGATATATTCATGTTTTTCATTATTGGAATCATTTTAACTACCCCCTGTAACCGTTGAAAAACTAGCTGTAAGTATAACTTCTACATTGGTCATTGAACCGATTCTATGGCCAGTCTGAATCCAATCATTTAGTTAAGTTCAAAATTTATACATTATACAAATTAATACAGTTATTTCTCATAGTCATAATACAACATTGTTCATCTGTTATTATGTCTGAACAAAGAACATATATTAACCAAAAGACAAATTCAATAAAAATGGTTTATTCTAAAAAAAAAAAAAAAAAACTCGCACTTCTTCTATTCAGTAAAATCGATCTGGATAACACAGAGATCCAGATAAATCAAGTCTGTATAACAAGAAAAGAGCCCTAAATGGCCAAATAAAATCTTGATATCTTCTATTTACTTAAATTGACAGCAAACAAACTGATTATATCTGATTAACTTACACTGTTATACATTAGTGGTTATGCTTACCTTATTATGATCCAACAGTAGCTTCTTCAAACTGCTGATTTGGTTGAAGTTTTCAGGCAAGTATGTTACATTACACTTGGATATTATAAGCTCTTCGAGACTACTCAATTTTCCAAAACTCTCCGGCAACCAATCAATATGGTTTTGAGACAAATCCAAAATTTTCAGATTTTTCAGTTCAAAAATGTTCTCGGGCAGACCAGCAAGCCCTATATTTGGTAAATGGAGTTCTACAACATTAGCAGGATGGAAAAACATACCGATAGAGATCTCCCAAAAGTGATTAAAAGTGGAGTGGGGTCCTGAAACGTTTCCGAGGTATAAACTCTCCAAAGACTCAAACTGCGAAAGGTAACTGATCATTTCAAGTTTACAACCAGTGTTGGAAATGTCCAACCTTTGTAAGGTTTTTAATGCAGATGTTCGGTGGTGTTTTAAATAAGGTAAATGCTTTTGAACAACTTTTTCATCAAAGCAGAAATTGAATGACATATCAAGCTCTGCTAAAGATCTGCATCGATCACTGAAAATCCATAGTGGCAATGACAAAAAATTGTTGTTGCTCAAATTCAAATACTGCAAGGATGTTAAACATTTAGGCGAGTTCGCAAACTCTGAGATCTTGTTATAAGAGAGATCCAAGTGTACGAGATGTTCCATCCCGAGTTCTAGACATGACGGTGGGTCACTGAACCGATTGTGAGATAGTTTCAATACTTTCAATTTATGCAGTACTTTCCAGGAGTTAGGCACACAGTAAAATTCATTAAAGGACAAATTCAACTCCTCCAGGTTTTTAAGCTGGCACAGTGTTTGAGGCAAACTACTTAAATTATTGTTGCTGAGATTTAACTTCGTAATACAGTTCGCTAAGTATAGAAAAGTCCTCGCAGATATAGTTTCGATATTGTGACCTGATATATCATAAGAGTTCAAAATGCACTTATGGTGGGACCGACCTGAGAGATCTTTTTGTTTTCTTGAGCTCAAAAACACACATGATGTACAACACTCAACATTTCCTGAAGAGGAACTGCTGTCAGATAAGAAACCATTGTCGAACCCACTGTCTTCACTGGTTGAACTTGTTATGTAATCACCACTATGGAACGAGCTTGTTACAATATCTTCAGTGATGTTTAAGGAGTGTGATGCAACATCTTCACAACTGCTGGTGGAATGTATCTTCCTATCTTTTGCCGCAATCATTTTCTATTTACCTGAAAAATTAATTGTGAAAAGTTATAATAATAGAGAAGAATGTATTACTTCTGTATACCTGAAAGCTTTGTTGAATGGTAACACATGAACAAAAAATGCCTAAATATACCACATCAGTTTTATCATTTACATATCAAGACATCGTACCCATCCTGGTTCTAATCTGCCAAGTGGAAAGACAAGGTTGGAACATAGCTTAAGTCAATGTGTGGTCTTGATTAATTTAATAATTATTTTGAAATTACAGGGTGGCCACTCATAACCTCTTTTCAAATTCCCGGTTTTCCCGGTCGAAAATTTTCGATTATCTAGTCTATTTTCAAACCAAATAGACAAATGTAGTACTGTATTTAACCATTACGCCAAGTGCAATGATGGCGTTTTATCGTCACTAGCAGTAGAAAGAAATGCCACAAAGCTGCGGTGCTCTAGCATTTCGTCGCTAGCGATATGCGAGATATTCGATGACGATTTATCGCTATCACCTATTTTAAGCTCCTTAGTTTTTATGTCTGAGTCTTTCGATGTGTCGACATAACATTGTGTATACTTGATAACTTTCATTTCTGTGATGTTTAGAAAATACATGTATCCAATTAACAAATAAATACCAACACAGCGCTACCGTGGGGCAGATTGCAGTCCAGTATTGCAGGTCAGAGGTCTAGCGGTGGACGAACTTTCAGTACGAGACAATGACTTCGCCGGTACACAAGGTATGGTTCAGTACGATCAACAAATAAACCAAATACTTCCATCTGAACTCTACTTAATTAATTTAACTTTTGTGAGGGAGGGGGAAGCCTAAGATTACCACGTTACCTCAAAGGAAGTTGCAGACATTCAGGGAAATGAATATATTTAAAATTCCAAGTTATTTTTCCTTTTTAAGTGATAGAAATGATAGGTTATAAAATGAGCTTTCAGAATATATATATATATATATATTACATTTAAGTAAAAATGCATGGATGTATATTTATAGAGAATATATTTATTTACAACTACGCAAAGTACGATGAACGGATAAAATACGAATTAGCGATCGTCTGTTTACTATCGAGGAGTTAAGTCCAGGCATAGAACCAGCATACACGCTAGCGTTGAAAAATATAGACAGAAAAAACAAACTTCAATTATAATATTATTTATAAATCACGTTATTCTGTTGCTATATATTTCTAAATAGTTTTAAACACAAAGACTACAAAAATATGTTTCACCAATCGGTAATTTGAGTACTGCCGACATTTTTATTCCACGAATAGACAGTGCAGACTCAGTCAGTTAGTTAGATTACAGTCAAGGATTACGAAACAACGAGATATAAAGATGCACATTGGGCTATTTGTTTTGAACAGTTCGAATCGTCCGAACGATCGTCACGTGTGCTTAGAAGTCGTTCCGGTAAATAGTTGACCGGAGAACTGAAGGGATTTCCAAGCCGTCGTCCAACCAATGCCGCTCTGGCAACGAAAACCGCGATAGCGTGGCTGATTCGATCGGCTGGCCGTTTGTAGACTGGCAACAACATTAAGTTACGTTTAAACTGGCAAGTAAAGTTGCAAGGGAATTTGCACAACTACTGTAGCATAATATGGACAATATAAGCAATTTTACTCACGAGAACTGTCACAAGTACTTGTACAGTTGTATCGCTGATTGTTGCGGGAGTCAAGACGAAGTCTGTTCACTCACGACAGTGATGTCTTGGCAATGTTTATAATTGAAATTTTAATAGACGACACTGTTCTCCAGTTCTTGCGCCTGTTTAGACATGCGATATTTAATTGGACACAAAACTTGCGCCATTTTTTGCCGGTGTAAACGCAGTTCAGTCGAGCTTTGGATGTGACCGTGATATTAAACCATAACACCACTTCCTTTGTTTTAACCCATGTAATTTGATGACAATCGGAACGTGTGTGAGGAGCAATCAATTGTTCATAGACCAACCGAGGCCTAGATTGGGCGGGGACTTAAATTTTAATATTTGTGTTGTACATATAGGGAACACCCAACACTAGCCATGGCAGACGTAAGCAGAAGCGAGTACCACACGATGGCGATTATCCGCCGCCAATTCTAAACATTAAATGTTTCTCCTGCCGCTCTCTGTCATTGCTGTGCAACAGGACGCAAACGCCCTCTTCTCGGCGTTACTTGTTGTAACTAACCCACTACTTTCTTCTCCAAAAGGTATCTCATTAAGCTTTGTATAAATCCAACTGACATTCTGGTGTACTCACAACCCCGGGCTGCACCTCTTATCAAACCGTCAAACATTATATTATTCAACAAACCGAACTCTGAAGCCTGTTTATAACACTGTATACATTTTAGGCCTGTACTACCTATCTAACATACTTCTTTCCAAAACAAAATTTTCTCTGAAAAATAAGAGTTGTTGTCCGGAGATCCCCACTTCGGCGACTGAATAATACTTAAGTACAAAAACCCGTTTGTATCGCGGTTACTACCGTTCTGCCGCGTTACCGCTTAAAAACGTACCACTCGTTTAGTACCGAAGTCAGAAACGATCGGTCGGGCGATATTTATTGTCCAATGCATTGATACATTTTGGTGGTGGGGGGAGGGGGTTCGGAGAATTCCCACTGCACATGAGTAGACTAACCAAGATAAACCCAATACACTAGTGGAGGTAACCTTAGATCAACCGGCCCGGCGTCAGATGTAGCTCACGAACATATGTCGATCTTCATTCACAATTTCACGAGCCATGTCGCGTAAAATACGATGTTTCGTGATTAATCATTTCTTGATCCAAGAAGCTGTCAAATTATGTCTTTATTTTATAAGTTCTTGGAGACAGAAACATTATTTTTGAAATTTTCCCGGTTCTCAGACAGATTCCCGGCTTATTCCCGGTTTTCCCGGTTGGGTGGCCACCCTGAATTAAAACAAACACTTTAAAACTTAGTTTATAGATATACAATAGCATCCGCCCATACAATTTTAAACTGTCCAATTGTTAGCAAATGGCGAAAACTGTAATTTATATTGATGAAGCTTAACTTTAAATCTGGTGCCATAGTGAGTATACAAAATGGTCACCCTGTTTAGAGCACATTTAATAATTACAAAAAAGCTACTAGAATATCGGCTACATGTATTGTCCAAATGTATTATTACACAGAACTTTTGCCTGGATATATCACAGACTACAATCGTAAATTTAAAAGATAGTTGTACAAAATTATTATTAAAAAATCTGTTAACAAAATTAATGTATCTCAATTTGTTTTGAAGTTCCAAATTACATTTATAATTTTATCCTCCTTATAGTGATGGAAAATTTGTCTTTTGAATCTAAAATAAGACCACAATTTATGAGGAAAAACAGTATTTAATTATTTGTTTAATAGTGAGAAATATATCTATCACTAGTAGGAACAATTCTAACTCACAAACCATGGCCTGGCCATGATAAGCTCTAAAAGCCTTTTGGTAGAGCAGTACAGCCAGAACCAGACTGCCTGGGGAAAGATGATCAGATCCAAGATATGGCGAAATGCCTCAGGACTCAGGCGCTCAAAAAATCTCTCTGTATTCTCAAGGTTGGAATATTCTCTTAGACCTAAGCAAGGAGGATATATTACTAGTAGTGCTTGGGTTGCTGAAAGGACATGGTACTTTTTGAAAACATGTGATGGAGGTGGGTTTAAGCCTGACTGATGAACACAGACTCTGGAGAGAGGAATTAGTGGAGTACATAGCAAACTGTTCTGCTATTTTTAAAACCAGGAAAAAAATCCTACAAACTTAAGAGAGGCCAAATGATATTGACCCTTTTCGGACGAACACGGTCATTGCCCTTCTGGTGTAGATTCACTAGCATGAAACACAGGCACTGCACGAATGGCATAATGTTCATATAACACTAGCCATGCAATTAAGTTTTTGTCTTCACTATAAAAATAAAAAAAACCCACTTGATTTATGTGGCATTTATTATTAAATTGAATTAAATACAACCACATAAGAGAAATTTCCACTTTTTAACGAGTTCCCAAAAGGTTAAAGAACACAAGACCACATTTCTAAATGATTTTTACAGAAGCCTCAGATGCGAAGGTTAACCCATTGAAGAAGTATTTACTGAGGTTTCTGCAGAACTGGTAGCCACAATTATATTGGGCAAAAATGCAAGACTTATATTTAAAAACAAAATGCATAAAAGAAAATGCACTAATTTTTTTACCACCGTCTTTACAGTAAAATCTTCACTGAATATACAAAATGCCATATTTGTAACAAAGTTACTAATTTAAAGAAATTGTTAATTTTGTATACATACACTCCTGGACTAATGTTACAAACCACCCCAATAACTAACAATTATGACTGTGCAAGACCTGTTATCATGGCTAATACACTAAACAAAGGGCATCCCCAAAAGGAAGCTAATCTACTGATAACAAACTCATTCTTTATCATATTTCCAGTTTCTTATCTAATCTACAGTTCAAATTTAAAGTGATAACATTCTTGCAGTTTTCATCATATCTTATTTTTTATTCTTGTAAAAGCTGGAATTGTATTAACTTTGCAATCAATGAGCTGTGCAGTCAATATACTAAAATTAATGGTTTGGTCAGGGATGGCCAGGGATATGCCGTTGTAGAAAAACTCATGCGGATGAGAAATTACCTTCACAAAGGTTACCATCTGTACTTTGACAACTTTTTCACCAAAATAAAGGTTGCCAGGTGCCTGTATACCAACTCAACTTGGGTTACAGGTACTGTAAAATAGAGAGAATAGACAGAAAAGGAAATACTAAGCAGTTATTGGGAAGATATAAGGTAGAAAATAAAACCTATGTTAGGAAGAGGCCAATTTTAATGATGGGTTTTTAAGAGAAGCTTACTAATAAAATTCAATTCCTTTTGCTATCTTCAGATCCTGAGGCCAAGAATGTATCTTATATCATTAGAAGAAGTGATAGTTTGTAATGAAAAGAAAACCATAAATTGTTTATCAATATAATCACGGAATGGGAGGAATATATTGATATTTTACTAATCAAATGATTGTTTCAGCCTATCTACAAATTGTAATAGGCTACCTCTAGTGAAAACAACATTCAACTACAAAATTTAGCTGTGTGCAATAATTAGAGTCCGTGCACCAATAAATGTCCATCAGGTCATGTACTAAAAATATAAATAAAACTAAGCATTCATGCAGGTATTAAAATTAAACACTAACCAACATTACAAAAAACGACTACATGTAAGAAAATAAAGATTTGACTAATAGTTACAAACAGTGTGCATTAGTTCATGTCCCTGCACTAATTAATTAATATATAACTTGGTAATTCCTTGGCAAGTTGTCAATTTTGGCCTTGGCAGTTTTGACTAGCGGATATAATGGTACCTAGCGGCAGTTTTGAGTGACGCACTACAAAATGCGCGTGGTGGTTTCCGACCTGAATCGATGAAATTACTCTGGTGGTCAAAGGGTTAAGTTTAATTGAACATATATGATAGTTTTGTCATCAATGTTGACATAGAACAGTTGATTACATTTCACTGGCTCTTTCAATTAATAATTCATTACCTCAGAGACTGGTGGGGCGTAGCCCAGAAGAATTTTGGAATAATAATAGGTCTATATTCATACTAGGGACGTTAAGAATATCCATATAAAATTTTAGTACAATCGATTGAATAATTTGTGTGAAAACAAAACAACCAACAAATCCACTTTGGAAATTGTAATATCATTAGTGTTTGTGTATATTATATAAGTAAGAAATGAACATTTTTGAAGAAGAAATTGAGATTTATATAAATTTTTGCTGCCTAAAAAAAATTAGCTGATTTAAATTTCAATACTCTTATATTTATTAGATATAAATTAGATTGACCTAGAGGATTCGTCTCATGTCGCTCTTTATTCCTATAATAATGAATTTTAAAGAAATAAAGATTCTGATTCCTGAAATGAGCAAAATGAGGTTCGGGGTTTGTTTCTAAATGGTAAATTGTGTTTAAGTTGAAGCAATATTCTAAATGTTTTTGGTTGTTATTTGAATTTTAAGTGCAGATAATGGTCTCTCATGTTTGTATCGCCAACTTTGCAGGGCTGTTGAGCACATGTAAGAATCAAGACAGGTAGACGGTCGCAGGGGCCAGCGTGCAGAGTTGCAATCTATAAAGGATACTTAATCAGAGGTTGCAGTAAGCGGCTATGGCAAGCATGTCCATGTTAACATTGCTCCACCGTTTAACAGTTCTAAACGAACGCGCTGCTCTAGTTCTACAACACTCACTTGGCGCTGCTCGCCGGTCACTAATAATGTGTGTTTCTAGTATTAGCCGCTAGATCGAAAAAACAAAAGTTAAAAAATTAGAAATTGGTAATTAATTAATTAATTGTTTGTATATAATTCTCAAATTTGTTGTATATTTTAGAAACATATAGTTTAAGGATTATATTTTTTGAAAATAATCGTACCCATAACAACAAATTTAGCAATTACATAGTGTTTAGCTGCAAGAAAAGTCAGAACAAACAAGTTGTTGTAAAAAACGCACTTGAGAAAACTTGTTTTTAACATTCTAAATTTTGTATTATGAATATATTGAAAATCATGTACTATGTTAGTTGAAATCAAAGAAACTATGACTTTTTCATTCATGAATGCAGTTTTTTACAGCATAAGTACCTGCAGAAATACTATTTCAGATTAGCTAACCGTAAATACTATGCTGCTCCAACATGGTTGAAATAAAGTTTAGTTATTTTATATAATCTGAAACAAATACATTTCTTTTACTAACATATAAAAGTATATCTTCCATACAACTTTAAAAGCCTAAAATGTAATTCAGTTTGACTTCATTACTCCAAATTAATTCAACGTAAAATCATTTGTTTGATATTTAACTAATAGCAAGTAGTGTATATAACTGCATGTTCATCACCATTGTTCTTTCTGATGTACGTAAGACTAGTCTACTTGGTAAGTAAGTGAAATAAATACAGCTGGCAATGATTAATTATGAATATCCACAGGTCAAATGTTGTATTTGATAGTATTGATATTTATAGTTAATCGATAATCCTGATTCGATTTTGTTTATTAAACTGCAGCCATCCTTGAAAATAGTAAAGAGCAAGAAAATATTATTGTTTTGTTTGCAACATGTTATAAATATAGCTTTTTTTATTTATTGTTAATATACTATGCGGGTAGGGTACGATAAGTGGACCCGGTTTTTATATCGAAAATGGCAAACGATATTACTCAATCATAACCATCGATATAATGGTTATATCGGTACTAATAATTAATCGGTACTGATTAATTATTTTGAACTATTAACTTAAATAATCTATATCAATAGTTGTGAACACTTTCAAATAATACACGTAGGGTAATATTTCAATTTTACATAAGTAATTTTAATTATTAAAAATGGCAGTGAATTTTAGAAAACTACATGACATTGCTTTGAAAGATAAGGCATGTTTTTCGTGGCTTCAACATGTTTTCGTGCTGAAAAACCCATTATGTGAAATGTGGTAAATAAACAACTGTAACTGTGAGAGGAGAAAATATGGTTGTCTTCAGTTTTCCTAATTTTGGTTATAATAATTTGTTTTATCACTGTAAATATTAAATTCATATTTTAATTTAAAACATTTGATTGTTATTGAGGATTATAGATACTTTTATATTGATTTATAGTCTAGGATTTGAGATGCGAATATTAGGTATGCATGACTACATTCTTCGATGTAAAAAACCAGGTCTGCTTATCGTACCCTACCCTACTAGGCCTATATTAATGTTTATCGATTTGAAATTATGTTTTCAGTATTTTCATAGCCACTAATATGATGATTTGATTGTGGTGGTGACCACTTATTATACTGCAGCCGAAAGTAGCCTATACTATTTTAAGAAATTGTTGAAGTTAGTTTTAGTTTGATTTACATAATGTGGCTAAAAAGTATATCAGTATTAATTGTAGCCCTTTATTACCTAGACCGATGGATTCGCCCTAGCCCTAAAAGGGTTAAGAACTCTACATTTAAGCCTATAAAAATAGCTATGGGAACTACGGAAACGTTGGGCATGGTTTAAGATATAGGTTATAAAATCATATCTAACCAGCCAAAATAACAATTCTTAACATACATAAATAAAGAAATCGAGATTATGGTACGAATAGACAATAAACTAAAATAGTCAAAATCAAATTAAACTAACCTGTTAGAACAGCCTTCTTCAGCCAAGTTGGAATTTTACCTGGTAGGCCTACTTATTACCAATTTAGTGTTGAAATTAATGATTAATTCACCCAAGTTTGTACATTATTGGGTTACCTTAAATCTTATAAAATATTAAATACTTGCCAGAACCAAATTAAAAACGTTATATTAAATTAAAGCCTGTTATACATTTTTACGTGCAGGTACGGCGTGCAGATATAAACACAAATAACAGAGTCGAAAGACTGAACTGAACAGAACAGACTACAACTACACCAACAAGACTATGAGAAAAAAATGTAAAAAAGTGCAGTTATTGAAAGGAAAAAGCTAGTTGGAAGAATCTTTCTTTCTTTCTTCCTCTTACTAAGAATCAAAGATGAACGAAAGTGAAATTTAGAGGAATAGGACTAATACATAGAGGAACGAGGAAAATGCAGAGGTTATAAAATACTATTGTGGGTCTTTGGGATTATACCGATCACACCCATATATTATGAAGAAAACAAAAATATAAATTTATAGAAACAAACATGATAGAACGAAAAAACAACTCTTTAATTACAAAATTACAAGCATTTCCAGGTATTGTGATCGGTATTGTTGTCGCTGTTATCTTATCTCTCTCGAGAATCCCGATTACGGCAGGCCGCGCGGCATCACATGATTATTTAAGCTTTTTGCACGGTACATAATTGCCTTTCCATTACAATTTAATTTATATTTCTGATCAGCCCTTCTAGAATTTGATATTTTACTGATAGGTACTATCTCGAGGGATGTTTTTTCTTTAATCGACATCAGCGCTGATGGCCGGAGGCACTCGCATTTTGGGTGGCGGAGAGTGATCAAGAACGAAAACAAGCTTTGAGTGTTTTTTTTTTCAATAAAGAGTTTAGTTTTTGTTTGGTAATGTTTGTTTTTGTTGAATTTTTGTATTTGGAGAAATGTACGGGTAAAACACGGAAGTACAAAGCGACGCACCAGCTGAACGGGCGGCGAGATTCTGCAATCACGTTATCTAGACCGCTCGACTTTGACCTCTGTCTGAGGATGGGGAGGGGTTTGCGATAAGACAATTCCTGTTTTATATTGACGAAATATTGTTCTACGCTAATCTAGTAATCAGTAGAAGCAAAATGTCAAATAACGATTCATGTCTGGGTGTGGTCGGTATAATCCCAAAGTACCCTCCTATTGTGTTACATACACAAGTTTAATAACCGTTCAGTAGTACAATGTATTTAGAAGTTTCATACTATATGAAGAGGTTTGAAAATATCACCCGTCATGTCTTTTTTTAATTACCACAATGTCTCCAGAAGTGAGAAAATGACTCAAGTGGCATATGGAGTAAGATGTTAACAATGTAGAGTGAAGACCACATTGCATTATGTCCTTCGGTACCAAAACAAGAGATCCTGTATTCTGTAGTTTTCTACATGGTGCTAATTTCTAAGTCATCATTATTATACTTGTTCTTCCGAAAATATTTTAAATTCCGCTGATTTTCTCTAAATAAATAGATATTCTCCTGCAAATGGTCAATTTATTCATTTTTATTTATTCTAATACAATATAAATAAGTAAATAACGGAGGGGAACTGTGGAAAACAATGTAATAAGTCGTTTACTATACATTTAAATGCAAATATAAATAATACAGTAATGACAATGTGAATAAATCAAGCAAGCAGCTTTTTAACTATACAGATTATAAAGAACGTAAATAACGATTAATGTATTAATTTTTTTATCTCAGTTGATACTTTAAAGAGTGTATTCCTACAGAAAGTAAAAACGAAGTACCTTGAGTCTTGACTAGTACTCCTTTCAATGTAGCACCCAAATTAGCACTCATAGCCGAAGAAGAAGTGAACCATGTAATGTCACCATATGTGAGTTATCCGTGTTTGATGTGAAATCTCCAACCTGATCTTCTCAAGATTATTGCAATCACAGTTAACTTACTCGTTCTACTTGGCAGGATTAACGTTTGTTATTCCAGAATTTCCAGAAATCAACACCTCTTTGGAAAGATTCTATTCTACTCAGGACTCCATAATTGGACTATACTACGTCTTCATGGTCTGTATAATAGCCTGCCAGAAAATGTTAAATACTTCTAATGTCAGATGTAGTCTTTAAGAACGATTTCCAAACAATATATTCATTGTAAAAGTGATTGTATTTTAATGTGGATTATCTATGTGTATTTGATTTATATTATTTAATACGTTGAGACACTACTTTTCATATTATTGTCAATATTTTTAGATGTTCATTCATTCGTTGACCATATATCCAAAAGATCATACACTATTTTCACAATTATTTTTCTTTTGTTTGTCAACGTTGAAAAATCTTCAGTCATTATTGAATTGTAGTTACACATTCAAACGTATATTGCTAAGTCCATTTTCCGTAAAACAGCGTAACCCGTAGATGGTAAATAGCAAAAAAAGATTTTTATATAAGAAGAATATGACGCAGATAGAACAAAGACCTTTTAATACGAACAGTAGCAGATTTAAAGATAAAAGCAAAAAGAAACGTGCACATTTAGTACAAAAGATACCTGCTCCATATGCGTCGGTATCTTTAATTCCATAACCACATCTAGATGGAATCCGTCTACAAGGATCACGCGTTTTATAATGTCGGCGAATTTATGACATTTGCATCGGTGAATAAATGTACATTTTTCTACACTTATATGGGTAAAACTGTTCTGAGCATGTCAAAATTATCATTGATTTTTTATAATGCTAAGCATGTTATAGTCGAATGCAATTAAGATATTTGAATTGTATTGTCTTGGCAGGAGTGTCGTATCTGAAGATTTAAGCTAGTACTATCTTTGATTGTTCAATATCATAGCATAAGGACATACATAAACGGCTTAGATTGTGTTTTTGGAATGTCAATTGTGTACACATAAAAATTTAAGGACTAAATATGGAATCCCGGGTTAGGCAGTCTTTAATGCGCTTAAACATGTTTTTACTGCATACTAGGTAGACTTTAATCAACAGACTAGAGAAAATTGAGTAGAGAAGCAAGAAAATTCATCGGATTAAGTCATACAATTTCACTAAGAGGCATTTCATCCAGACAGTGTCATATGCTATAGTCAGATTAATAAGTGCAGCAAAGGATTTCAATTTCTTCTGTACCCATTCTCATTAATATGAATTGTTGGCTTGGTATCGTTTTGTTTCAACAATACATAGTCTTCTGGACTCAAATTCTAAAATTCGTTTTGAAGAGTGACGTACGCATGTGTAACTTGTTTGAATTTATTAATTAGTGAGTAGAAAGAATATATTATTTTTCAGTCGTGGTAAATAGTAGAAGATATCCTTCACTGAATGAATGTCTGAACAACATACACCAGTTTGGATTATTACTCAAGTTGTTGCATATGGAGTTGCTACACTCGTATAGTTCATTAAGAAAACGTCAAGTTCTTTTTGCAATTGCAATTTTTCACTACTGCTGCTTGAATAATCTTAGTTTCAAAATAATTATTAATTCTTCATAGTTTTAAATAATCGCCTGGAAGTACGATTTGCTGCTGACATGTCTCAATTTATATATCAAACGTTGAAGGTAATTTTTGTACTCATACCCATTGAATGGTGGTCCATTGCCTAACTTAAAGTGTCTGAAACACCAAATTGTAAAAACCATTTTCGGAGAACTTTTAAAAGGCATATTGCGAAATTTGAACTAACAGTCTAATATAGAGGATACCTAGAATATTCAGCCAAGACGAGCAGCATCCAGTAGTAGAGCTTGGAAATCTATAAACAGCTCAGACTACAGTCAAAGTGGAGGAGGAGTTGACTGTGAATCTCTTTGTGTTGTAGGTGTCACAGCTGGGTATGATAAATCCCTTATATTAACCAAGTCAAATTTCTGAAGAGTTTATTCGTTCTATCGATGCTAGGATGTCCTCTATGAGCTAAAGGTATCACTTTCTGTTGAAGATAGTCAGTACAATGATGCGGTTATCTCTTAAAAGAATATCATATTAAGGCATTTAAAATCTTACGAATAAAATTTTAGGTATGGCCTAAATTTTCGCTGAAAACTCTATATGAGACTCCGGTGTCTAGAAAAATAATATATACTACTGTAAAACTTTTTGAACTATATTTACTGAATTATGAACCTTGCATTGTGGAACATTAGAACACTAAATTTTACTTCAATCAGTAGATTGTATTTTAACTACTTTTTACGTACGCCTACATTTAAAGACATTAGGAAATTCGATCAGAATTAGACATGTTTTGCGGACTGATTCCATGTAAGTACTAACTAAAAATGCATAATTAGTTCAAAATGTAATCTGTATTTGAACTCAATTCGCTACAAAGAACTGCAACCTCGAACAATATTCTGTAATTTATTCAGTAGGAAACTCGGAATCTGGTCTAAACTTGAAAACGTCAAATCAGATATTGGGGTTTGGCATAAAATAATGAGTATTTTAACGCATCTAAGTTATAAGAACTTATTTAGGAAAATGGTTGAATATTTAACATACTTCATTTCAGGTCACGTTAAGGAGTAAGTCCCTTTCATGAGATTATTTGTAAAACCTAATGGAACCATATACCCTTCAAACCTCTTAACCCAGTGGTTCCATCGTAATAACAGATGTCTACTTTTGGATGTTTACATTTCTTAAAATAATCAAAACACAAAATAGTATCCAAAACTGACATACTAGAAAGGCAGTATATTACAGTTCCTATTGTGGATAAAATTTTCTTGCTCTTTATAGCAGCCATAGAAAACACCATGAAGGACTAAAGGGCGACATACATGCTTTCGTGCCGGTGTGGTCCCTCGCCTGCCCTCACGGCAGGTATAACTTTTGATCACTTAAACATTATAGGAACTCGTGATCATACGTTTATTAAAAACAATTGGAAATTAGCAATTTAAATTTAGTACCAGTATATTTTAATGACTTCAGGAAAAAATTGAGCTATAGTTTGTTTTTCTAAAGAAGATCCCTGATGGAGCCGGGTTCCAGCGACCTCTCTTACCCGCTAAACATCTCACTTCAAACGTCTACTACATATAAAACATCGGACATAATATTTTACTGATTGGGTGGTATTCACCCATCTATTTCAATAAAAGAAAAATATTGTGGATTATGATAACAAAATATATAGAGAAAACACTGTTTCCTGTTTAAATGTTTTCCCTCTTAAACTTAATTATTTTCTTCTATTTTTCATAACCACTTTCAAATGTTCAAAAATTGTCCCTTTCTCTAGACATTATTTACATCTGTGTAATACACTAAAACATAATCAATAGAAAAGTTCACAGAACGACGCTACTGCCACAGACGGTACTTAGGATAACATGTTAAATAATTAACCACACCTCATACATAAGTCGTCACAATTAATTCGCGTGCGATGTAAGTACAGTAAATAAGAACGTTTTTTCTAGCGATGGAAGAATCGAATACAGAATCAAATAGTATTCGAATACAGCCCGGGTATTCACATATTCGAATTCCTCAAACCTAATTAGAATACTTTTGAAATGTATACAATTTCTCTGGAAGAATTGAATTCAAACCTACAGTATTCATTAGTGTGGACTAATAGTATTCAAATAAAATATTCAAGAGCTGTATTCAAATCAGTTAGGAGCACCAAAGTCAGAAATTGGTCTGTTTCAAGGTTTATTTTTGGACAAGAAAATTACTGTTTCTATAAACAGTAGGAAAATGGGACTGCAGTTTGAGACGTGATGATTGTTAAGATAATTTTTAGGCTTTATAAAAAATATGACAGTTTTTATTCTCGGCGTAAAGATGTAATACGATTTGTACGCTTGAAAAGCCATAGTGATAGTCATCACACAGGCCGCGTAACAATGAGCTAAAACTTAGATGAATCCAGTTAATAACGATTGACCAAACAAAAACTCTATAGAGAATTAATCGAATCAATTGATTACAACTAATCAATACCGATCAGCTAACATGAGGATAGTGTTCTAGTACTGGTAAGATAATATCAAAGTATATTCAATCCTGACCGAATATTTTCACGAGTGAATAATCGAACTAGCTACAACTCCAATAGTAAATCTACGTATCAAATCGACATTGTATCGCAGTTGTTTACAGTTTTGATCGGCGGAGAGAATCAATCAGTTATATCGATCATTCGCTTTCTAAAGCGATTTACACATCTCCGCTCCGCGTCGCGTCGCGTCGTAAGCATGTAATAACGTGCAGAAACAAAAAGTTTACGGAGTTGTGAGCACGCGAAGATTGCTCTTCTCCCAAATTATACATAATGTAAAGTAATGTTACTTGTACGCAATGATTTAGTTTGTTGGTCTATCGTATGTTGTAAATTTACACTTGCAAAAATTCTAAATAGATTTTCAATTGTAATCGATTGTTATTGTTTTAAGAGAAAGTTTAGACAATGGAGTACGTATGTCTCATACTCAAGGGAAATAAACACCTACGATTGATGATTTCAAACCAATTAAATTATTGGTCTCGCTTGTTTAAAGATTTACCTTCCACGTAGTTGTCGCACATTTGAGCTTATATTAATTTGAATTTGAAAGAGATTACCTTTATATAAATATTTAGAAAATTCTTATACTTAAGGGAAACCCCAGTACGCCGCACTTAATCCGTCACAGTCTTATATAGCCATAAGGACACAGATGTACTCGCAATACTTACACCGACATGACCATGAACTATATTAATCTCGGCTCGGGCGGGTTAAAGTAACTGAAATATTGTTTGATTTTTTTATCTGAAATTTTCATTTTTCTTGATATCTCAAAAACGATTTGAAGAAACTTGTGTAATTTTCATAATCAATTAACTTGCGTTTACAATGCTTTTAGGCACAAAGGTATTCACAGTTAATAACACAATTCTTAAGTTATAAGCATAAGAATGTCCAAATAGATGTCTAAACATCTATACCTAAAATGAGAACGTAGATATAAAATCTTAAATTCATAGTTGTATTACCAAAGTATACAGAAAAATATAACTTGCACTACTCTCAGAAAAATAGTCTACACGACAAAATAAAACGCAAATAGTCTACAGTTGTTTGATTTATTTAAATAAAACGTAAACCTTTAAAAATATACGAGCATAAAATTATGTGCACTTGTGCTACAGAAAAGGCTGAATGCAAGTAAAAGTAAAGTACAACCCTCAATGTCAGTCAGTGCCACTGTGTAAATGTAAAGGACGCGCCCTACCCTGGACCTGAACTAGTTCCGATCACATTCTAGAGATTACACCTTAACAAAATAATGATACGTGATTAAATTTGAAAAAGAAAACATTAGCGGGGGCATACAGAAGATTAACATATTATAAAGTTCCAGATTTTAATTGTGAGCTCGTTCCAACATTAATATTATTTTTATTTCTAAGTTTATGATCATATAAGTTTTTTTAATAACTACCACAAGTATACTTTCCTTAATCTCGTAAAGCCACAAAGAGCCCTAACTTTAATGGGATGTGACATCACATCTCATTTCTCACGACCTTACTGCCCTGCCCTAAATCTCTGTATTAAATTAATTAATTATTGACATTCGATCAAAAGTATTTTAGTTTCATTCTTTTGTTCATTCAAAGTTATTGTCATTAAGGTTATTTATTTAAAGAAGTCTGGTATAAGCTGTTGTACTTAAACATTGACGCAACATTTACCTAAATGACACTTTTGTTCATTCATTTGACGATATTTGACCAAATCTTCAAATAAAGTAAGCTGAGATAAAAAACTATAATTTTCACAGACAGTTATGTAATATTCCAGAAGCGTTTTGAAATATTTCGTATTATATGCCATTAATATGCTGTAATTAATTAACTAAACATACTTAATATAAGATAAGTAATCGCAATATTTTCTGTAGTAGTAATACTGTTGTCACGGTGATACTACATGAATGTGGGGGAGGTGAGGGGTGGTGAGGAGACTTTATTTACGGTTGGTACTCAAAGTAAATTTAAAACCATTAAAAGTACTGGACGAGAAATTTTACAATTATGTATGCCTCACAAATGGAGATAAATGGTTTGAACCTTACTTTATTACAATTTTTGTTCTTCTACTGAAGACATTTTTAGTTGTAAAAATCTAAAAATAAAAGGCACAACAAAGAGAATTATGTATTCGGGTATTTTTTTTACGGAAACGAGTAATGTTATTTGGTAGTTCCAATATTTTCACTGACAACAAAATTCTTCATTTGGGTGTCATAATACCTGCTCTCACGTGTATAGGGAAGAATGAAAGAGGTTGATTAATATTTGAAAGTCAAGACAGAATCTATCGTAAAGCTGCCTAGATTAGAAGTTCAACACTGTTACTGATTTCCGTGAATAAATACAGCTGAAGTGTCCATTAAAAACAACATGATAGATCGAAGCAGTGAAACGGGTACAAGTACCATACCATTACTATGACGTTACCAGTATTTGGGCAATCTTTAAATGGCTACAATTTAGCAAACTCAACAGGTCGTCTCAATCACTGACAACAAGGGTATCTTGTCCCTTAACTGATAACAATTAGTCAGTCTCGCCAATCAACTCCTCTTCTACATTAATCGCTTTAAGTAGCGGTAACCTATTAATTACAAGAATAGGTGTACCAACATGAATATCGTTACAGAAATTTCCCATCTCTTGTGGGTTGGGAAGCGAATTGCCTGGGCTCTTACCCATGACGGTAGAGGACGAACATGGTTCAGTACTGCCTGCGGGAAAAGTTGTGGTATAGAATACTTCAAAACTATACCGAGTGTTATCAATTTGGTGTAATCTAAACAGCCTGAGTACACTGCTCCCATTGGAATCGGAGTCAGTTAGTCCGCGTAGGCCCTGGATTCGAAATGCCTCAAAGAGAGATCACAACTCATGTACCTTACTATTTGTAGGTACTGTATTTGATTGAGTCGTATACATAATAATTACGCTTAAGGTGGTTTTTCCGTCTCTGATTACTTAAAAAGTCGAAATCCTAACCCTTTAATATCCCTGAAGAAAAACTGATTTATAGAAATTTTCGAACAAGTAATTGTACCTATTTAAAGTAGTTATTTTGTTTTATTTAAATTACACCTACGGAAAAGACGACTAAATTTTACATCGGGTATATGAAAAATGAAGAAAGGGAATGAGTGCATTTATTAAAACGCGTCAATTAGTTTATCTCTATTTCACGAAAAATTCATTTTTCAGGTTACTTTTAATTTATAAATGTCAATTTCATAAGTAGTATTTGATTAAAACATGTCATTCCCAAGAGCGATAGTATATACACAAATACAAACATATATGTGCTAGACTACATACAATTAATGATTTTATCTCCAACCATTTCTCCTGCTTCTCGTTACATTTCCAATATAAATTATTTAAATCCACATTCTTTCTGATGGAGTGATATACGAATTTCCATTTTTTTTTCTTCAGAGAAAGTACTCTGACAATCTGTGAATATAAAATTAAACAATAACCAAACAAACTTATGCCACAACATCTCCAATCTAGAAAACAGTAATTGCTATTACAAGATGCCATTTATCAACTTCAAAGTAAATCACCCTGAAAGGATTACATTGCTTCACTGGTGATGTTGTGAGATTGAGAATGGACAATCACTGAGCTGCCACTGTGAAAGATTTAGAACAACCAGTTTCTTAGTATGCCACTTCAAATAATAAAAGTGTTGATTTACTCATGTCACGTCTCTTTGAAAGAAATAAAAACCCCGTATCTCGCTATGATTTGAATTTAAATCAACATCTTAAGGAAGCGAATACTACTCTATGGCTAATGCTTTTTACTCACTGGCTACCAATGACGTAAATTGTCCGTCATCAGCATCGACGTAATTACCCATTACGGGTGCTGCCCGTCACGCTAAGTTCGTAATTTTGGAGTCGAAAAATATTCCTGATATCGATTATTTTGGTATTTGACTATACTATTATATCGATGGCCAGTTAAAATATAACGTTCGATTTTGAAGCTGGTCGCGACTCTCTCTAAATCGATTATTGTTAGCCGTTTAATCAGTTGAATGTTTTGATTAGTTGCCGTCTGAAATGACATCGCTGAAAAGTGACCTTTGTGAAGAACGTACTCAATGAAAGTAAAAATGAAGAGAGTAATGTAACTTTGATGACGAAATTTTGAGTGAAAGTGGTGATGAAGAAATAGCCTAGCCTTCAAACTTTTGAGTGGGCAAGACAAGCTAATGAACCACATAATTTTATTTTTAGTGGTAGATCTGGTAAAAATCCAGTTACAGCTTATCAAATAATACTTAAAATATAAGACGGTAAAATACAATTTTATCCTGTTATATAGTCGTTTAATACTTTGAATTGTCCCTAAGCACCCACACGATGATTTCCATTGGAAAATGAAAAATTAATTCGGTATCTGAGTAAAAACATTAAATTTTAATTGGGAGTCATAAAAATATTAAGATAAATTCTGTTTTAGTTGACATTGTAGAGCTTCAATTGTATCATATAGTTATATCATAGACTACATAATATGTAGTATAATACGAGTACGTAGTATACAACGTATTATACATTAATGTATACGTATACGTATGTATATGTATACGTATTATACATTATACAACGTATACAAACGAGATAATAAACAGTAAAATAAACGAATCTTTACCACATAAGTTTTAAAAGTTATTTATGATTAAATACAAGAACTTTACAAAAAGTTAATACTTTTATTTATCAAAGTGTAAGGAAGGAGAATTACGTTAAAATTTGAGTTAAATGTTGAACATTATTCTATATTTTAATATTTTACTTTCAAATACTATAAAACCTATCTGTACACTCTAATACATTGATTTTATACTTAATTTAAATGGTGATATTGTTTAGCAAATAAATAGCAAGAAACATCTCAAACCTTATACACATTATTTTACATAACACATATTTTACCTAAAATACTTAAAATACACGCACTAAGTAACGTGTGATCCACAAAAATATTTTATATGTTATTACTATTATTATGAGTTTAAATTTGAAACACCTGCTTCATATACAGCACATAAATTATTGTTACTAGTAAATTAATTACCACGTAAAGATGATTAATATACCAAATTTAGTTGTATCACGTTTATTTATTTCTTTATTTGCGCCTGCATTCCTGTGAAAGTGTACCATCAAAACAGATGCGTTTACACCTGCATTGTTCGCTTGCAGGCGCCTTGAAAAGTTACTAATTCATAACAACGATATTAATAACTACCAGAGATAAAGTACGAGCATAACAATTTTATTATACAATATTATTTTACAAATTTAAGTCAGAATTAATCACACTGCATAGAAATGTTTTACTATTGTTCCAGATGTATAAAGTTATAAATCGACTTTGGAGCGATATCATGATGGGAACCAATTCTCAAACATCTGCTACTAGTTGTTATGGCTTCGCTTGTATTTTTACACAATATAATTGGACATTATAAACAACCTCTTTTAGAATGATATTTTAAACATTCCTGACGTAAGCGATCGTTAGTTGAAGATGTCCGAAATTACGTCTAACTACGACTAACTAAATTTATAGCATATTGGGTTTTAGTCGTAAAATAGGATAAAAGACATAAGTTTTAACCTCTGATAGTGGAATCAGAGGTTAAAAAGTAAAGGTTAAAAGTCATTACTTAGTGGAGTCTGTATTGTCACCACATAAATATATTTTGAGTTTTAGCCTCAAAGCTGCTGCCGTAAGACGGAATCTATTAATGAAATGTGAGAGGTCTTTAATCCACTGCAATTCCCTCTGCTAACCTCAAATATACAGTTAGTGCAGTCATTGAAGCGAAAAATACGGTCTTACCTCCGAATTTTTTTACTGTGAACCGATTTGCATGAAATTTTGGGAATTAGGCTCATCTTACCCTTAACTTCAAAAGTGAAAATGATCTGAACTCCGCCTATTATTTTTAAGGGGTGTAAACAACCCCTTAATGGAAAAAATCGACATTGAGCCATTTTATCGCTAGAAAACATGTTTAATAGTAAGTGGTGAAATTTTGAAGTGTTTTATAACACAATTACCTCATATTAAAATCATTTTCAACCCCTATAACATCTTACAACCCCTGCAAACAACCCCTAAATTGAAAAAAAATCACAAAAAAAATACTTTGGTGTGATATAAAAAGATGTAAGTATAGAGTTTAGTAATATTTTTATATTTTCTATAATAATTATCAAATTTTTTAACCCCCTTTCAACCCTTGAAAACTACCCCTTGATAAAAAAATTTAAAATTTTTTTTTTTATAAAATGAAAAGGATTTAAATATTATTCCACATTCTCGAAAATGATTATCATATTCTTAAGCTTTTCTACCCTTAAAACTACCCCTAAATTAAAACAGTAAATATATATGATTACATATTATTTAAAAATAATTTAATTTAGAGTAAAAAATTGCCATTTATTGGATAAAATATTTACAAATTATACAAAATTTACTCAAATGTGTTATATATACATATAAGAAAGTTGGTATGTATTCATGCCTACGTTTCCAAAATATATGAGCCATATTATGTGTATATATACACATTACAAATAGTTTTGGGTCTCTATTATACTGCGTACTTTCACATTGCTCCAAATATTCACAGTCAGAAATTTTCAGTTACTAAGTATAAAAAAATGTGATAATTTTTTTGACCATAACTCCTTCAATTTTTATGCTATCACAATTTATAAAAAAACATTGTAAAGTTAATTAAGAGAGCTACAACATCCTTTATTGCAATATATAGTAAAAAAACCCTTTTTCTCAACAGTGAAGGGTTAAAGGCTTAGAGAGGCTGTGATTGCGCTGCCACGCGCTCTTTAATCAATCATATTTCCGTCAATTTTTGTTTTACAGAAAAATCAAAAAATCCAAATTGTTTGTCAGAAATATACCTACATTTTTTCATACCTACACTTTTATTCGTATGTGTCGTCATTTTTGAGATATTATGAAAAAAGGTGGTTTTTTAAAATTTGAATTTTTTTTTAATCGTGACTTTTTTGAAAAATATGTGTCTTGAAGCAGCCAAACTGATACAATCTACTAAACTCTTCATAATAAAGTTGATTCTAGGTGGAATACGATTAATTTTAATTTTGGTGGAAATGGCACTTATGAAACCCATTGATTTAAAAGAAAAAAACATTAGATGCTCCTCTTATTTGCAATACAGCTCACTTATTTTACGTGCAAAAGACTTTTAATAGTGCTCATTTTAAAGCTTATTTCAAGCACTATAAAACTCTTTTTTATTAGAATGCCTAAAATGCATCTGCTCGCCGCTAGATGGCATTGACCACATCGATTAAATTTCAGACAAAATAAAAAAAACGGCTTTGATTTTTAATATCTAGCTTAATATTGCACTTAGAATACTTTATAAAAAACAAAATTGTTCATTGTTTTACCTGCTTATAATTGTGTTTCCTTATAAAATTTTCGAAAAACGTATATTTTTGGAGATATTTGCAAAAAACCGATGAAAACGTGTAACAATTGCGAATTTTTCAATTGCCAATAACTAGAAAAGTATTGGATTTTTCGAAAAACGTTATAGATGATTTTTTGCTTAAAATTAGGCCTTCTATCTATATCCGAGGTTTATTTTGAAAAAAATAAATTCACTCCCGAGAAGGGGTGGCAACCACCCCCAGGGTGGTTGCGGAGTTCAAATCATTTTCACTTTTGAAGTTAAGGTTAAGATGAACCTAATTCCAAAAATTTTATGCAATTCGGTTCACAGTAAAAAAATTCGGACCAACAATGCTTCAATGACTGCACTAAGTAGCAGATAATACTCTGGGGTCAAATCTGACCCTACCAAGGAAATATTGCCTTTTTCTCGTGCGTGATTTATAGCAGTGAAAATTGTTTGGCACATTTAGAATATACTGTATAATCGTCTGCAATAATTACTGCAACATCTAAAAGTGTAAATTTAATTTTTAACATATAATTATGTCAACAAATATAACAACAAACAAATATAAGCCTATTATCTTTAGATAATATTTAACCATACGTTGCTACAGTATGATTCTTTGTATTCACAGATGGCTGAGGCTATCCTAGTAAAGACACTAGGTAAGGTTCCTAGTGTAATAATAAATATTGCAAACTATATATAATCGCGATGTGTGTGTGTGTGTGTGTGTGTGTGTGTGTGTGTGTGTGTGTGTGTGTGTGTGTGTGTGTGTGTGTGTGTGTGTGTGTGTGTGTGTGTGTGTGTGTGTGTGTGTGTGTGTGTGTGTGTGTGTGTGTGTGTGTGTGTGTGTGTGTGTGTGTGTGTGATTCTATAACTAAACTCTTTCAAAGTGTTCAAACATGGTTTAAAATAAAATGATGAACCTTTATTTACTTATTACTTTTACTATTATTATATTATATGGTTACGTGCTTATGTTTACTACAGTAACATGTACTACTCATAATTGAAAGAAACTGTTTTATTGTCTCACTTTGTGCTTCTATTTATGAACACTTTATATAGCAGGCCAGTGGGCGGAGCCATTAAATCGGAGAAAGTAGTCATTTATTTAGGCAAACGTATGAGAATGTATGAATCTCTCTGCAAAGTGTGATAATTTTAAACATTATGAGATTTCTGCATTTTCTAGCTTTAAATTACAGGAAATCGGAGAGGATAGCTGAGTTTATAAGACCACCAGTTAACAAGAATTGTTACATTTCGTTCCGTATTTTCTGAGGTTAAAGTAATTTATATTGAAATTTAGAAAAAATAGTGTAAAATCAATTACGAGTATATCTAGTTTGAGATATTTTGAATTCGTTCGATACTTGGTCTTTGGCGATAGTTGGCAAATGGAAGACAATTGAGTTTACAGTTGTGTTTATCACCAAAAAGTTTTTGTTTTATATATATATATATATATATATATATATATATATATATATATATATATTTTTCTCATCTAAAGAAGTAAAAATTAATTTTCTTCAACATAATAATATTTTCACAACTGGAATGTTTTTGGAAGAAACTTTTTCCTGCCCTTGTTTCATTTTGGACTTTAATGAGCTCACGAAAGTCAATTTGTAAGGAAAATTTCGTGCTAATTTAAAAAATATATAAGTTGACAGACGAAGACAAATAAAATTGTTAGAGGCGAACCTAGTATTATACTAAAAAAGGAAAAATGAGCATAGACCTAAAAACGCTAGTTACAAAATAAAAAAAATGATATAAGATTTGATTTGATTTAATCAATAATGAAATGAATTGAAACGGAGAGATCTGAAACTAAAATTACACGGCAAATGTTATTATTGGATGGTTTCTTGGGAATGAAAATTAATGAATCGAATTCCATAATTCTACAATCCTCAGTTATAAGATAACTAGTACTAAACTCAAAACTTGGTTTTATAATGTTTTAATTACAATAGCGATACAAATGATGCAGTCCGTGAAGTGTCTATGAAGTATTTACGAAGTTGATTTTGAACAAAGTGGTTTGAAACATATCAACAAGAAACAAGGATCAGTTGAGTATAATGTGACTTCAAACCAAAACTATAATACATAATATTAGTTTAACATATTTTTATTTTAAACAAATCAGCTAAATAATATTATCACACATATAAAGTGTACATACAATGTTATTTCACTTTGTTCAGAATTAAACAATTATTGCATCTAAAACACTTAAAAAACCAAGTTTTTCAAGTTCACAGCTTAATTCTGGCTCTATAAACTAAGGACGTACAGTTCTGCAACTTTGATGAAACCTTTCAGAATCAAATACAATTAAATAATAAAACTTCTGTTTCATTTTAATTTCAGAGATCTCTATTTAGATTTATTTCGACAGAAAAGAAAGATTTTTTAAATAAATAAATTTATTTTAAATAAAATAAAATACAATTTTTAATTTATTTTTTTATATTTTTAATACTACATTCGTTTCTTCAAATTTTTTATCATTTATATGTGTATAAGTCTTAAAAAGAGAAACATCTGTACAGTTATTAAGAAGCTAAGGGACGCAGTTTACAGTTGGAAATAAAATATAAACTAATTTGATTGTTTTAACTACAGTTTACAAGTTTATAGTTGGAAATAAAATATAAACTAATTTGATGGTTGTAACTACAGTTTACAAGTTTATAGTTGGAAATAAAATATAAACTAATTTGATGGTTGTAACTACAGTTTACAAGTTTATAGTTGGAAATAAAATATAAACTAATTTGATGGTTGTAACTACAGTTTACAAGTTTATAGTTGGAAATAAAATATAAACTAATTTGATGGTTGTAACTACAGTTTACAAGTTTATAGTTGGAAATAAAATATAAACTAATTTGATGGTTGTAACTACAGTTTACAAGTTTATAGTTGGAAATAAAATATAAACTAATTTGATGGTTGTAACTACAGTTTACAAGTTTATAGTTGGAAATAAAATATAAACTAATTTGATGGTTTTAACTATGATACATCTCTAGTTACAGAATTCGTTGTTAAACTATGATACAAATCTGGTTACAGAATATGTTGTTAAACTATGATACACATCTTGTAACAGAATACGTTGTTGAACTATGATACATCTCTAGTTACAGAATTCGTTGTTAAACTATGATACAAATCTGGTTACAGAATATGTTGTTTAAACTATGATACACATCTTGTTACAGAATTCGTTGTTAAACTATGATACATCTCTAGTTACAGAATTCGTTGTTAAACTATGATACAAATCTGGTTACAGAATATGTTGTTAAACTATGATACACATCTTGTTACAGAATACGTTGTTAAACTATGATACATCTTTAGTTACAGAATTCGTTGTTAAACTATGATACAACTCTGGTTACAGAATATGTTGTTAAACTATGATACATATCTAGTTACAGAATACATTGTTTATACCTTCAGTACAACACGAGTTATGTACCGACTTTAGGACAATACTTTGTTTTCTTACTAAAGCTCAAATACCTTTTATTAATAACTGGAAAATTGATGAAGTAAATTAACAATGTTTAAATCTCTGAGAGTTACAACGCTACTTAGCAGGAATACAGGGATATTTGCAGTCGAATTTAATATTATTTAAAGTTATACTGTTTGCATAAATTACATGAAACACAAATTCAACTACTGAAGCAAATGTTGAAAGCAAATGTATCATCTACATAATTTAGTTTTTGTTTAACTAGATTAGTTTCTTCTGTTGTATTTTAAGATTTTTACAAAGTCGCATTTACAAATATTTACAACTTAACCGCTCCACATTATTCTGAAGCATCTTTAATCAAGTTGTGTTTTTAGAATAATAACATTCTGCAGTGAACATCCTGCAATAACCCAATTATAATTTAAAGTTATAATAATTATTTACTTACATAAACATTAATAACAAATGAATTTAATGTTCTTACGCCATATCTAAATAATCGCCAACATTTAAATTTAATATATTATATGGAAATGAAACTTTTAAAATTATCTTTATAAATTTAATAATCACTATTTCTTCATCATAAATTATATTTTTTAATTTATTACTTTTATTTAATTACATTGGATTTGGGCTAACTGACCTAACCTAGGTATAGAATAAACACTGGAATATGATAAGTTATGCTTGGACATAACACAAAAATGTGTACATAGTGTTCATATTAATGAGTACACTAGAACTAATAATTACCGGTCACACTGAAGTCCGGAGGATTCTGGTTCACACCCGTCGAGACATTGATATGCAATTATTTTTTCACTGCGAAAAGTCATTTTCAGCCAAAAATGTTAGCTAAAATCTGGCAGGACCTGTAATAGACATCCGCAGGTGAGTGATGGGCGGAGCTAAATGGTTATGTATTAATACTTTGATGATTTGATGCCTAATAATTTGTTCACTAACTCGTGCACATATTAAGCGTCTTATTTCATCAATGTAGACTGACCCATAACCCTTAACCGTAAAGCATCCTGTAGAGCTTGATACATACGGGTATCAAACAATATGGAACGTGTGGTAAGGTATCATGAACTTTAATGATAAGTTTCCTAGGATTTTACATCGGTATTGTAACATTTTATTCTCGGTGTTAACTTTACACTAATGAAGATGGAAGATTTGATCAGATAACAAGATTAAGGGCATCATTGCCATCGTTAAAATTAAAGTATGATCAAATTTGAACCAATGTATTTAAAGTCTGTGTTGTGACGTAATTGTTTATCTTGTGCTTCTTCTGGCGTGGTTTTGGGTTTGGACATGTGTGTACCACTGCACACACTTCCAATTTTTTAATAGTGCTATTTCTGAACTTATGTTTTAAATACTAGAAAACTTACTGGAAGACAGGTATCTTAGCCAGAAAGTCAGTATCCACTACTAATAACTATGAATGTTTATTCTAACAGCTCGCAAAGTGACCTAGCTGTCTTAGCTAAGCAGTGATTCGTGAAGTTCTTTCAATGCAGTATACGACTGTTTTCATTAGTATAAATTAATGAACAAACTTTGACTCCGAGTTCATGAGGTTTCTGAAAATTGAGATGGGTTCCAAGACGACACAGGTAACTCCGTGATGAGGCAGGAAGCGCGCGGGTGTGTTCACAGTCATATAAATCACAACACCTAACGAGGTCCACTCCGTGACCGAACAATCTACCGGCCGCCATAGCCCACTAAATAACATTTTGTCTTATTAATTTTACGGCCCATTTGAGGGCGACCAGAGCCAAAGCAAGCGCCGCGCCGTCACCGGCTACATGTAATTAATGTGGGAGGGTGCGGCGAGGTGTGGGGGATGATTGATATCAAACATAGAACTAGAAGCTGCCGACACCCCTGGCGGCAGGGGCGGGACGGGAGGGTTTCAATAGGTGTTGGATATTGGGCTTTGATGGATTTTTTCCTGGTCTTTTCGGCTTGTTTATCATGAGTCGATCGGTTTCGAAGAAAAAAGACTTCCAAGAACAGCTTTAGTTGAAGATTTGCCTCAGACAAATAAAATGCCAATCTAGTATTGAAGACAATGTTTAGTGATCAGCGATATTAATTCCTTTTCACTCCATTTGTATTTTTACTTTTCTGAACTGTTCATTACTTTGCTTGAAATGAATCATGTATAGAATGAGTGTGGATGCCAAGTGTACTACTTTAAGTATTGTTCTCCTGGCTGGCCCTCAAAAGGTATGTACGGGATCCACAACTTCAAAAGTACGCACTAACAGTGATCACCAGGCTGCGCGGGCGAGGCAAATTGTTCTTTTCAAACGCGAAGGTTAGGCAAATTAAATGACATCGGCATCGGAAACTTTATCTTACAAGCACTATCCCATATTTATACATTATTTTAACCATCACGTTTGATCATATTTTTGGAAATTTATGTAAATACTTGAATAAAAATCTCCCTAATTACATACTAGATACTATACTTTGATGTATCCACATACACAGTGTTAGTTGAGTAATAACATTAATTAAATAATAAAATTAAATTCAAAATAGCTTAATTGAGTTTGTTAATGAATTTCATGAATTTTACAAGGAACAAAAATTATTTAATACTGAAAACCCTTAACATTAAGACTGTAATACGTTTTAGGTACTTTAAAACTCATTAGTCTAAATTATTCAATAAATTTAATAATAAAAAAGCTATCCGTACTGTTTATATTACGGGTTAATTTGTACATCACCCATACCTTAAAATTAAAAATTATATAAACTTTTAGATTTTTTAGTAAGGTACTCTTAGTGTAATTTTGATATGCGTATAGTGGGTTATTTCGGATATTTATCAACTAATATACAGCTCGCCAAACTTAGTCTAAAATAGTTTTGTGGTTACGGTCTATACTGACACTCACAAGGGCTCATAGACATACGGACATACATTTTCGTGAAACACATGTTTAAGCTAGGTTGAGTCCAAAACGAGTATTTCCGTTGAAACTCTAACATGAACTTTTGAACTGTCAAAATACGTGCCAAATATTCTTACTAATCCACGCTGTACACATGAGAAAAAGTAAATCAAGGTCTCAGAAGCAGAAAACACCATAGATTACACCAATAAAGTTAACGATATTGAGTGATACAGTAGCCTAAGCAGTGATGGCGGCTATATTCTTATAGCTAGCCCATTAATTCTTGTAGGTGACCCATTGTTGAGCATTAGTCCGCAACGTAATGTTCCGTTAGGCGCCTCCAGCGACTGGACTCCTTATAAAAGAGTAAGCCGATGTTCGATGTATTACTATCAAAGTATTAAATTTGTTTACTATACTACAAAGATGTGGAAAAGTGAGTTTCGTTTGAAACTGATCGTCACTTCAAAAACGTGGCGTGAAGGCTCGAGTACTGTTAAAAACGTAAAGTACTCAAGTACAATATACAGAGTGAGTTTTATGTCCTGGCACACCTGGATATAATTTAAACGGCCCGAGATATCTATGTGAAACCTTGACCCTACCCATTATAACATATTTTTTTAATTTTTCAAGTTGTTGAAAATTTTGCCCCCCTATCTGTTAAAATAAACGTAGAGACCTCTAGTTTGCATTATTGGATTTCTTTTTTTATTCCCTTTAAAATGAGGGGTCACATAATAGGGGTTTGTATTTGAAAATTTTTAGTTGCCCCCTTTTACCCCCCTTTAGAAAAGGGGGGAAAAATTCTCAATAACTTGAAAAATTAAAAAAATATGTTATAATAGGTAGTGTCAAGGTTTCACATAGATATCTCGGGCCGTTTAAATTATATCCAGGTGTCCCAGGACATAAAACTCACTCTGTATAATAGGAAATTTAAACGAAATTAGAGATTTAATCTCGATTTTATTGTAGGTGGCGAGGAAGAGTTCTTGAAGTTGATGTTCAATCTGGAAGCAGGGTTTGCCGAACTGATAGAGGTGAACAGTGAGAGAGAGTGAGAGAAGAGAAAGAGAATGGTGAAAGAGAAATAGAATACGGGAGGTACTTTAAAGTAGGTACCAAATTAATGACAGATAACGTTCTTGAATCTTTGTACGATTTGCACAATTATTCTACGAAAGATTCTTACCCATAAATTTAAACTTCCTTTAACTATTACATAATTATTTTTAGGTCCATTGACTTCCCTTTTGGTTACGCTCCTGATAAGAAAGATGACAAACTTACAATGATTTATAAATTTAAATATTTTCAAAAGTAACTAAAGTTATAAACTTAGCTTCTACGATGAGAAATGAAAGAGCCGACACGACTTGTCCACACTTAAAGGTGAGCCTTCTCTTACATAAATTACAGGTCGTTCTCAGCTGAGAGCGGCTATCTAGTATTTTTTGCGCTTGAGGCACATTGGAGAATTAATAACATACTAAAGCATTTAGTAAATATTTACGATATTTTTTTCCGAGATTACTCTGTCACGCAGGTGGTCTAGGGAGGTTTTTCTCTGGTGTAATTTATGATAAGCTATGCATCATATTACGGATGTGTCGCATTAACTATTACTTAGAGGCCTCGGACTGCAGGTAAAATTTCCATGATGAAAGCTACGGCTGTTGTGAGATTTCAACGAGGTTTGGACCTCCAGCTTATAAAATACGAGTGCTGTATACAGGTGATTTCCCAATAGTAAAATCGTTCCTAAGATCTTGTTATCTGTTCAAAGGATGGTTTGTGGCTCTTAGTTTCCATTGACGCTCATCCAGGAGACTTTCATTGTATGTGGATGAACAATGGATGCCCTAACTCCGATGGAATAATTTACCTTTGGAGTTCTTAGTTCACACCCTCTCTCAGGATATACACTTGCCTTGGATCTTTGACTTCTTATTTAATCACCAGTTTTTCCAAGAACAGAAGAACTAAGGAACAGAATAAGTTGACAGAGAAGAAAGTTCATAAAACGGTAGTTTGTTTATTCAGCCGAGAAGGTTATGAAGAATATATTTGGATACATGTCAAACAATTTATTACACATACATATTAAACATCGTTATTGGACTGGTGAAAAAAAGGACTTCAACACTGACAACGAACACTCACACGTAGACTCGACCAAAGCTACACAGAGGCGAATTCGTGGTAACAAATTGAAGACAACGAGGCGACACGGCGGGCGCGGTGTTTGTACAGTATAAGATAAACAGGTGATACAACCGGGCTGCTCATTAAATCCTAAAATGCAAACTAGACCGCAGAGATGTCAGATAGGTGCGCTTGCGCCGTATAGAGCGAAATCGCTTCTGACACCACGCATGCGCATTGCGTCTCTCCAGAGGCATATCTGTGTGTGCAAGACACACGGATGAGCACCAGTAATTCGATTATACTGAAGCAACGTAAATGGCGCCATATTTGAAATAAAATAATTTTAGTTCTCAGGCTTATGTATAGACGTAATGGATATTCGTAATACAGGAAATCAACCCACACAGAATTTTATTTTTTACAATTACTTTTTTATTTTGTGCAACTTGACAAAGTACATAATACATGCTACGCAATAGTTGTACCAAAATTTATAAGCTTTCCATAAATACACATTTCTATAGTTAGAGATAATGTTGATGTTGAAAGATATGAAAAAGGAACATGAAAACGTAACAGTGATAACGTTATTGCACTATCGAATTAAAAAAAAACCCAAAAACTTAACTTTATTTAAAAAGAATTTAAGGACAATAAATGTAAAAAGATTATATTATGTTAACTTTGGGCATGAATATGAGCAAACCCTTCATTGCACTTGGCCCTAATATGACATTTGTACCACATTGCTCCGGAGTGACAGGATATTCAAGATGGCTAAGTTTGAGGGTACAGGCTGCCTATTGTAGAGATCCAATGGTGTGGGGGGGGGGGTGACGGACACTATTACATCATTTAACCTAGGAAGATGGAGAGGGCAGCTCTCTACAGCCTTTCCAGTCAGGGAGGGCAGGGTAAACAATATTCCTAATTGTTAGACTTTAAAAAGTCTTTAAGATTAAAAGACCTCCTCCCATCACAACAGCCATACTCCTCAGTAAACTAGATATAGCGACCAGCTCCTTATACCCAAATATCTAGGCATTTACGGTCGATGCCAATATTGGACATCTATTGGGTCACCCAGATTTAAGTGACAACTTCGTCTTTGATATCTGCATTACACTAATTATATAGCACTACATAATTAATATTTGCTAAAAAGTATATGTGTATGTTTACTAAAACTTCCTATCTTATTATCTGGATAACATCTGTGCTCATTAGTGATTATAGAGAAGGTTAAAGTTGTTGTTAATTTTAAGCTTACTCTATGCTTTCAATACTATAAACGTAAAGAAATTTAAAATAGTATATACATTAATTAAATTCATGATTGTTTAGTCACTATATAATGTTTACAAAGAACAGTCCATTACAAAAACAAATTTACTATCTGCTGATTATTCAAGACCAGTGGAGCGTAGCCCGTATGGGTTTTTGAAATAGGAATAATTATTGTAACCTAGGACCCTAAGAATGTCCATGTAAAATTTCAATACAAACGGATATGCAGTTTTAACGTGATCGAATATCACACACACGTATACATGCACGAACACACATACAGACACCGTTAGATTTTTACATAATAGTAATAGATATATAAGTAAATAATAAAAGCAACAGTTAGACCCTACATTTATTTTGATTCTTAACTTCTTGTACATACGTCTTATCTTCTATTGTATTAGTTACACTATCCGTTCGAGCGACAAATCTTGGTAGGAAAATCCTAAAGACTTGAAACTTGGTAGCCTACAGTTTCTTCCTGGCCCAAATAAGAACTCAATTAGTTTTTTTTTTTTGGGGGGGGGGGGAGTATAGAAAAACAAGGCCAACAAAGAGGAAACATAAATGTCTAACATTACTACATTGGTCTAATGAGTAACTAACCATTATGGCAATGAAAAATTAAAGAATTAACAGTTTTAAACAAACAGTACAATCTGATATTTTATCATATGACGTAGTTAAGAGATGTGACAAAGTCATTTTATTGCGTTGGTTAGTGACAAAGACTCCGTTACGTTCTGTAGGGTTCATCGAGACTCAGTTGTATCGGTTTGTTTTCAGAAAGTAAATATAATCGTACAATTATTCCACAACAATGAGAAACTTTAAAGTTTATTAATTAATTCGATCAGCTCTATGAGTTAAGATATCCATTGGAGTATTAACACTTTATTTTTATTCATTAAGTGCCGAAGTAGACTCGGAGAAATCCGGTATCAATATGATGGTTTAAAAGTAGGAAAGTAATGAAAAACCAATAATTTTTTATAAACGTTGCTATGTACCTTTAAGGGGAAATATAAAATTAAAATTAATTACTCTATTAATTAATGTTGTATCGAGTTCGATCTTGGTCGGTTATTTTATTTTATTTTATTTTTATTTCCAACGGCAGCAGCCAATTTACAAAGACAAGCATAGATGGTAGAATACAGAGGAAAATAAAATTAATACAATCAGATGAAAAATCTACATAAAGTAACAAAATAGGTATACAAAAATTTGATAATAAAATAATAAGTATCCAAAGAATATAACAAGTTATAAATATCCAAAAACATAACAAAAAATAAAAATAAAGATTAACACACAACAATAATTACTCAAGTATGAAAACAAACTCAGAAAATTGATTTAAATAAATTGTACTTTACATAAAAAACAATAAAAAAAACAACTAAAGTATAGGTAGATATCAACAAATGTAGAGTAATAAATAATTACGTAAAGGGAAAAACATTTATAAAAACTGTTGCAACAGGAACAAGCAATCAACTAATCTAACGAAAGTATTAAGATTGATAAGAGCGAACATAAATAAATAAATAGTGCTAATAAATTAAAATATAATATATAATATTTAACAAATAACAGTAGAAATTCACTAAAATACAACATATAATACAATGAACATGCACTTAAAACACAGCTTAAAACTAAACTAGGTCTTAATTTCTAGTCTTTCACAGAAAGAAGAAGAGAGGAAGCCTGCCGACGAACCTGGTGAAGTCCATCGAAGAACAGGTCACACCCAGACGCAACTTGATTTCCCAGGGGCGAATAAACCTTGCGAAAGGACTGTTGAAGTCGAAGTTGGTTGAGTGGTATCTTCGACCAGCAGATCTCGAGATCTTGTGTTTGCAGGAACTCTGAGGTCGATTTCAGCTAGGAGATCTGGACAGTTCATGTGACCATTCACTATCTTCCAGAGAAGAACAAACATCAGCCCACGTCACGTCGCAGGGCAAGAGAGGTGACAAGTTCAGATTGCTGGACAGTTCCTCCACATGCACATCAAGATAGGCAAAACCCAGCCGGACACCAAACCAAGCGAAGAAAACGCCTTTGTAGAGCCTCCAGTCTCGTCCTATTGCCAACAGTGTAAGGCGACCACAAGGGACTTTGCATATTCCACAAGCTGTCTCACAAGGGAACAATACAGAGAGCGAAGAGCAGAAGGGTTGTCGATGCCTCTGGAGAATCTTGCTATGAAACCAAGCATCTTGTTTGCTTTGTTACTGATGTGGTCTATATGTCCAGAAAATCCCATGTCGCTGGCAAATATAAGCCTAGGTCTTTTATACACTGGGACCGTGAAAATGGATGTACCAGAAATGGAGTATACGTACATGACTGGGGATTTGATGCGGTGATAGGGTTATACAAGAGCACTTTACTGGGATTTACAGACATGTTATTCCTGACACACCAATCCTCAATTTCGGAAAGGCTATTTTGAATTTCTTGAGAGACTTCTGGTGTAGACACAGTAATGAAAATCTTCAGGTCGTCAGCAAATTGTAAGGCCTTTACAGTTAATTTGTCCAGTAGGTCATTGACAAAAACATTGAAGAGGCAAGGTCCAGCAAAGAACCTTGTGGAACTCCTGAAGAAGATGAGACTGAGTGGAAGTGGTGGAAACCAATCCTCACGACAAGAGAACGTTTTTGAAGATAACTAGAAGTCCATTGACAAAAGAGGTTCAGCCACTCCGTAGCCCAGCAACTTAGACACAAGAATTGTGTGGTCGACCTTGTCGAAGGCTTTTGCCATATCGCGATGTAGGCTGTATCAACTTGGTAGTTCTTGCGAAAAGCAGACAAAAACATATTCTTTGAAAGAGCAGGAGGTTGGAGACAGTAGACTTGCCCTTTATAAAACCATGTTGGGAAGGATGGATTATTTTGGATAGAAAAGGATTCAGTCTATCTTCCACGATACTTTCAAAAACTTTGCCAATTGCCGGCAGAATAGTAATTGGACGGTAGTAGTTCTGTATGTCGCTGGGATCATTTGCTTTATGTAAAGGAATGATGAAGCCCAACTTTAAAGAGCTAGGGAAGATTCCTTTGTTAAGTGATTCATTGAACAACACTGTGAGGGGTTCAGCTAAGAGAGATCGGCAGTGATGAAGCATAGATGGCGGTATATTGTCAATACCAGCTCCCTTTGTAGTGTCCAGATTCTTTAAGCTTGCTGAGAAACTTCTTCTGTTGAGGTTGTTATGACACAAAGAGAATCGAAGACGGGATAGCTAAAGCCAGGTGAAACTCGTGACGAGGGAGAGTAGACTGAGTTGAAATAATGGAGAACAGCTGACATATGCTTGTTGTGTCACTGGCTACTTCATCATCTAAATGCAGACTAGACGGCATATCAGGAGTACTTCTTTGAGCTTTAACTAGTCCCCAGAAAGCTCGTGGATTAGAAGATATGTTTGATTGGACAAATATCGAATGTGGCATTCACGAGACAGCGACACACAAGTATCTCTCAGCCTTGAGAAACTCATAATAATGGACAAGATTGAAACTTCTCTTGAAACGTGCATGCGCAGCTTTCTTTTCGATAATGCATTTTTTTAGGTCATTATTAAACCACCTAGGGAAGCGTGAGACATCGAATACATTATTACAGAAGATGAAGACACGAGTTATGTTGGTATTGATTTATTTTAGCATTAATCAGATTAACGACTTCAAGTAAAATGACCTCTAAAAAGATGCATATATAACCTGTTCCGTGTGTGCGTTGACGGTATGACCAGTGGCAGTATAACTAATGGCGGGAAACCGGACGGTGACCTTGGCAAGTGGCTAATGGACGGACCGTGCCCTCACGCATCCTTCAGCTGAAATGCAGCTGGTTTCTGCACTCTCATTGGCGGTAGCTGTTAACACGTCGTGTCGTTAGCAGAGGTTTCTAACAAAGTTGGTAGTATCTTTTGAGAGACATATTCATGTATTCCTTGGATTTTACAGTTTTTAAGCAAAACTACGGAATATTTTTTAATTTATTAAAAAATCCGCCTGGCGTTAAAGCAATCGACCAATCAATCGAATCAATGTTTTATTGCGAAGACATGATATAGCAAAAGTCAATTCGAGTTCCGAGCTAAAATTTTGTACATTCTTACCACATCAGGATCACATTCAAACATACATTTCAACATTCATGCAGCCTTCATCCATTTGTTAATTTTCCACCTACAGCGCCGAAGTCAATCTCCTGATTGGGTGATCTCCCAGTCAATTGCCAACAACTCGATAACACTACGGTAAAGGACTGTCTGTGGATACTAAACGAACGAAAAAATTACATTGATTCGCTGTTAATTTGTTCTTTATTAGCATCTTACTCCAGAAAAATATAAGCACATTGGGAGAGTTTACGTAAATTATACTAACCAATGTAAACTTTGACCAGTATATGTATTATCATAGAACAAGATACGAGAAGGACACCACGGCACTTATCGTGTAACAGGCTTCGCTTAAGTTGAATACAGAGTTTCAAATTCTTAGCCTATTTAATTCTCGAGATGGCCGGAGGACAGATAGACAGTCAGATATCGTACAGAAAATTATATTTTACAACCCTCCGGCAGAGAAAAAAAAATTGTGCCCACCTATTGAGTAATGGGCTTCAATGACACTCAGTCAAATCCTATTGATGGACACGCGCCATCATAGAACTCACATTCTTTTCTATGTAGGATGCAAAATTTGAAGTATACAAATAAAACTTTTCTGGAGATATATAGACACGACAAACCCGCATGTTTATTCATTACGTTGGATTTAATAGCTGTGTTTAAATAATACAAGTCCACACATCAAGTCACCAAGTGTTGATGTTAAACATATTAGGGTAGTTAGGCTACACGAGTTACTATGTCACGTATTATGTTAAAATGTCACATGATTGTACTCAGTTCGTTTAGAAATATATTTAAGTTACTCTACAATTTTCTCGTTGTCATCATGGTTACTTGTAAGACCAGAATGTTCGCTGACGCTCAGCCAAATCTCATGGAGTTACATGCACCATAATCGAACTCGATGTTGCCTACACATGAATGAAAACATTCCAAATGTTAAGTGTATAGGCCATTTTATTTCTCTAGGTATCGTGCAGACCGACAGACCGTACAGGTAAACCAACAGAGAGACAAATGAAATATTTCCATCCTCTCCAATGATAGGTTTTGCGAACACCCAGCCAATTTATATTGAACAAATGTGTTTGTGCAGAGTTACTGTTCATCGTCCACCCTACTGTACCGTCAAATACTAGATAATATATATTTCACATGTAGATATGACTTCTATAGGAGGGAGTCTGATTCACGTCCTTCGACCCAGTCAACTGAGTTCGCATCTATGACCCAAGAGTGTGTTAGGTTATGCTGACAATCAGTATCGATTGTACAGTAATATTGGCCTGATGCTCCAAGAGTGCGCTAGGTTATGCTGACAATCAGTAACGATTGTACAGTAATATTGGCCTGATGATCCAAGAGTGCGCTAGGTTATGCTGACAATCAGTAACGATTGTACAGTAATATTGGCCTGATGATCCAAGAGTGCTCTAGGTTATGCTGATAATCTGTAACGATTGTACAGCAATATTGGCCTGATGATCCAAGAGTGTGCTAGGTTATGCTGACAATCAGTAACGATTGTACAGTAATATTGGCGTGATGATCCAAGAGTGTGCTAGGTTATGCTGACAATCAGTAACGATTGTACAGTAATATTGGCCTGATGATCCAAGAGTGCGCTAGGTTATGCTGACAATCAGTAACAATTGTACAGCAATATTGGCCTGATGATCCAAGAGTGTGCTAGGTTATGCTGATAATCTGTAACGATTGTACAGTAATATTGGCCTGACGATCCAAGAGTGCGCTAGGTTATGCCGAAAATCAGTAACGATTGTACACATACTAGCCTGATGACGCAAGAGTTCGTTAGGAAGTTTGAATCATGCCGGGTATGATTAAATGTTGTACGGTGGATGATGTTTGTGGCAAATCTGTCGAAGAACCAAAATTTCTACAATCTTTGAATCTAGAAGCCAACCATGATGAGTCATATCATAATTATTATTCGATATGTGTTAATAAACTGGCTAAAGCCGTACACAAAATAAGAGAGAAAGTAACTCTGCATGCTGTGACAGAACATGTAATAAATACAGGATTGTATATCCCAAAGTAGAGATGACCGTGCTCTGGAACTATAGATACACCCCTGAACTGTTATATCTATATGCTTGGTAAGACGCTGTGGCCGTGCAGTATTTCGTAGAACAGAACTACAGACTTCGATATAGGATGTGCTTTAAAGTACAGCCATGTTAATTTCCAGACGTTTAAACATCCATACAAGCTGTGCGAAGACCTTCATAATCCGGGAGAATACCTTCTGCATATTGAAATTTTTTCCGCATTTATGTAATCCCTCTGCTTCATAATATAGGGTGGAGTGTTGTACTGAGGTATGGTGAAAAGAACAGAAATCCGACACAATTGATTATAATGACTGAATTGCTGAGTAATAAATTTGTTCCTTGACGAATCTTGATTTTCGTTTTGATAAAAAACCACATTGTCCTTAAAAAGATCTCACTCATCCCACATAAAAACTTATTAAAATAACCATCGTAATCGTTGTGGCTCATAGCCTGATCTACCGATGGGAATATAAGTTAAATGGAAAATAACCTACTAACAGGGAGTGTTACTCCAGTTTACCTATTACACAGCTGTTTGGCCATCCGTCAGGCGATACTCAGCAGCCATATGGCACCGGCTCATTTACATATCAGCTGTTCTATTCACACCTTCCCCTTGTTAGCCGCACCTTCGTGTACGAAGTACGATCGTTAGTTTGTGAAAAGTTTAACTTTCTTGATAAAGACAAATTTGTAGACAATTCTTAAAACATATCCTTTGCGTGAAAATGTCCTGTTGTCTAAATATATACAAAATACATTAACAATATATTTGCACGTTGTTTTTCAGTTCAAACTAAAACTTCAGGACGGGAAATTGGATCGTTTATATGTGAAATAAATCCTGTACTCTCCTACATCTTTCAGTAGGCCTTTTGGATTGTTTTTCGTTTTGGAAGACATAACAACCAATAATAAATGCCCTTTTTTGAAAAATATTTTGGTGTTTAACTACAAATACCACAAATACTTTTCTATAACAAAATTGGGTTTAGTTAACATATTTTGGACATTTAATATAGATTGGTATCACTTTGACAATATTGTTTAAAAATTCACGGAATATCACAGAATTAAATGAAATATTATTAGTATTAATTATTTAGTACTAGATTGGTTTCCATTGATGCGAATAAAATATTTTTAGCGATAATTCATTTATTTTATTTTTAAAATATTTTTAGCGATAATTCGTTTATTTTATTTTAAAGTCAAAACCTTAACGATAATTTAACTTCCCTGGTGAGAGAAAACGTAGAAAATGAAAATTGAGAATGAAATTAGAGAATTTAGGTAGTTGTATACTAACTGACAACGGATGGACATAACAAGTGCATTTTAATGGCATAACTTTAATGAGTGACATGTTACTTAATTATTGATTATTTAAGGAAATAATATTTTTAAATTAAATCTAATTTAGTACATTGACACGTTTTTAGTAAAATTTTGAAAGAAATTAATATTTTTAGTAAAATATATATTTTTTCCGTCGTCCTTATGTACTTGTACATCCTGTTAAAATTTCATTTCCTTATTTTTAACGGTGAAACGTCTGATTATCATAATATGTTCCTACATTTATTTCAAATGATTCCTCATGCATAGATTTAAATATATTCCTATTTTTACTGTCTTCAGAAAAGGCTTCGTAATTTTCTAACAAACGTAATTTTTTTTAATCTGATAGTACCACCTATATTGAATGTCTTTAATTTATGACCCCTATATTACCTACTACACTTACATTATGACTGAGAAATTGTTATTTTAAATTTCATTCTCAGTTGCTCTGGAACTACGAGTATATAAACCCAGTTCAGTTTTGTTTTCATTCATTATTTATCTCAGTTTATACTAAGAAATCTACAATAGAAGAAAATTAATATTGCTTAAATATCGTTATTTTTTAAATTTAGCCTTTAAACAATACATGGATAAAATTTGTGTTTCATCACACATTTTCATGTTATTTTGCACACAATCATCCATATTTCAAACATCCGTGATTAAAATATAAGACTAACCATGTTTAAAATATATATTTGTAGGATGGAACAATAATTATGATTTTTAAATTTTGATATGTTACAAGCTATCTTTTGAAGACCAAAAAATTGTTTTATTGCACCAGAAAATGAGTCAAGAAATAATTAAGATCAGCTGTTGCAGGAAAAAAGCCAATGTGACCAGGTGATCGATTGTTATCGCGGTAAGGTATGCGGCACTGCCAACTGCTGCATCAATAAAACATACAACAGCTGTCAAACAGAAGTGCAGTACCAACCTGACAACAACAAACACACTTCTCGACAACTCGAGTGCTTCCCATTGTTACCAACTGTCGAGCCATGTTTATACGTCTGTTACGGTTGCTAAGAGTATAACGGTTCCTCGATCTTGTTGATCCGTTTATGGACTATTTCCAATCTGGTTTGAAACTAGTTTTTTATCTGGTGATGTCATTAAACCTAGGTTTAAAGTGATACTAAAATGGAGACAGTTACAAAACACATTAACATTTCACAGCTCAAGCACAAGTAAGAAGCGGATAATCAAGTCAGTTAAGGGGAACTTTATTGCATTGAATCGATGATAAAATCATAAAATATCAGCAATTCCATTGAGGTTTTGCAATATGGATAGATTAAGAACCGTTCAGGATATCTATACTGAAAAATCTAAGAAATTACCTACACAATTACCACAATACACGTTCGCAGGCGATCAGTCACCCAATAAGTGTCCTTTTATTATATGATTAACGTAATACCTTTTAAAAAAAAATAAAAGAAACAAAAAGTAGGGTAGATTTAATTTGTAAATAAGCCTTAAAATGTGAATCAGTTTCCTTCAGTATTTTAATTGCAACCTAATTGGAGGGAAAGATAGCCAGACACAAAACCACTCCTGAAATAAATACATGTACATGAATGAAAATCCCCTTCCTAATTTTTCCAGGAAACATGTAAGGAACCTAGTACGAATTCTATATAATATTTTTTAGTTTCTTGTACGGTACATTACAGGGTGGCGCATATGTCAGTTTCCCAAGAAGAGAAATTTAAAGGCGTTATAGGTTAATTGAATAAAACACTTTTAGGCAAGAAAACAAATTCATTATATGAAATTACTTACATATTACCATGTAATGTCATAGCAGTTGTTCGAAGCAATGTTATAGCAGTTGTTAGAAATATCCACCTTGATTTTGTATACACTTCATACAACGACTGAGAACATAATCACAATTGTTTAGCAATAAAGGTTTATCGTTATTAACAAGTTTAAATGCATTTCTAATTAGGTTTCAGAGTTCTTAAGTTTTTGCGGTTTTGAAGCATAAACAGTCTCCTTTATAATATCCCACAGTGAAAAATCAAATGGGGTCAGGTCTGGCGAACGCGCAGGCATATCGATTGTACCACGGCGACCAATCCATTCAATAAATGTGTTATTTAAAAAGTCTGGAACTTGGATACCGAAATGTGCTGGGGCACCATATTGTTGCCAGAAGGGCGAATGCATATTAAAAACAGGATTGTTTCTGAGCTCGGGAACTACTACTTTTTGCAGCAACCGTAAGTAACTTTCTGAGTTAACATTTCCTTGAAAAAAAAAAAAAAAAAAATAAATAAATAAATAAGGACCAATCAGTGCAGTACTCGAAATACTCCCCCGTACCATAACACCAGGCATATTGAGTTTTGCTTGAATTCCGTTATGAGGATTTACAACCACAGTTATGCCGATTAACACGTCCATTTAGTTTGAAACATGCCTCATCACACTGCAAAATTGATCGCAAGAAATTTGGATCAGCCTCTGAGCGGATAATTATTGTCGCCCAGAATTCCAATCGCCTATCGGCATCATACCCGTGAAGCGCTTGGAGTAAAGATTTACGGTACGGCTTAAATTTGAATTGCTTTAACATTCTTTGCACGCTTCTTCTTGATACTTCTAGTTCTGCAGATACCTTATGAGTCGATTTACCTGGACTGGCTACAAAAGCTTGAGCAACTAACTGTCTGCAGGCAAATTTCTTCGTTGCAAATTCGTCGTGGACGACCACACTTCGGGGCATTTAAAACGCTTCCTGTATTTCAAATTCTTATTTAACTATAATGTCGAGTGGGTATCGCGACTCCCGGATATTTATCACTAAATTCCTCAATTAACAGTATTTTGATTATGCTTCCACCACAAGTGAAGGATGTAAACTCGTTGAGTTGTAAACATTTTAAAAACACACACAAACAAATAGCAGATGCAATGAGCGTCACTTTTACACTAGCCACTGGAACAGACAACAATGAACTTACTCCGTGATGCTGCCAACTTAACATTGTTACCAACCTATCGACACAAAATATCCCAATTTATAGGGAAACTGACATATGCGCTACCCTGTTTATACCGCCACCTAATTATTTGGTAGGAATCGTGCTGCTTTTGGTGCCAGACGTATGAGTTTACATTTAATATGTTAAGAAAATATAAGGATCAGCATTTTATCAGCTATGTTTCTCCCAGTTTACAATTCGGTATCCTATACTACATGTTATTTTTGACATTGTGGTATCGTTTACACAAAATGATATTCTATTTATATTGTAGTATCTTATAAGCCACGTTATTTCCGATTTACAATCTGATTGGTTAAAATCATACCCACCATATTTGAATTAGAAAAAGTAAAATTCCTGTTTTTCATTAAAATCAGCAACAACATTGACAACACTAACAACATTTGTAAATGCAGTTTCTTTTGAAATAGCACTTATTATTAACAAATAAGGAATTTATTTTTTATAAGACACAGTCTTACGTGTACATACAAAACAATGTTGTTACTTAGCCTGATATAAGAAGACATTTGTGTGTTCCGTTTCTTTTTTAGGATGGCGGGAGTTTTTAAAGTCTTATACAGTTATATGCTTCCACAACACAACACTTTCATAAAGATTACAATTAAGTCCTAAATACAGCTAAGTTTTTACATAATCATATAACTGACCATTTGAAAACCGTATATCACTGTTTATCGTTGGAACAGTTTTTAACATTTTTGACTAATATAAGAGAAATAAATAAAAAAAACTTAGCTTTGTAATATCTGAAAAGTGTAAAAATGGAGTAAAAAAATACTTTTACACGTTTTCTGGGGATATGAGACTTTGAGATTACAGCTATTTTGGAAGTTAAATCCGTTTGTAATACTTACGTATAATACGTATAAAATTTTATTTTCTATCGTTTTAAGATCTTCATTCTAAATTAAAATTCTTATTCCCATTTTTAATGAATCTTACCTTTTTAAATGGCTTTCAGTTAGTCCTAGGCGATCCATTTTTACTTTAATTAGTACAATCCTCCTCTTACTATATAGTTAACCTTTCAAAGTATATAAAATCTATGTCAACATTAAATATATTTTACCAGCTCTTCGTAGACTGCTACTATGAGGATGTGAAGAAGAGTGCTGATAACATAAAACAGTTGTTCTTTAGGCTTAATGTTAATATTCAAAATTAATTTTTGTGATCAAAACAATTAAATATATTAATATGTATCTAACCTTTTCCTACAAATGTATAAATGCTTCTTTAAATTCCACAATATACAAGCTAGAAAGATTTAACAGTAGGTTGGAGATACTATAATTACTTGTAAAAAAATTAGTACTTTTAAGGAAAACTCTCATATTTTGTAAGTAATATATAGATAGCTTTTTAATTTGAAGCTCATACACAGAGCCAAACATCGTAGACTTTAAAAAAGGAATTCATTTGTTTGTATTGTTTTAAGGTTTTTTTAATAGTTTTTATCTGCATTAAAATCTTTTTTATTCTGGCCATATTTAAAAATGTACATGGTTAGTTTGAGCATTTAAGATTTTTTTAACGATATAGCCTACATTTCATTTTCAAAGATCGTTTGATATCTTATCTTCCCTTATGACTTCACGAGGGGTGGTTTGAATGCTAGAAAGTTGACATAGTTTTTAACAATGGCTTGTCCAAGTAATATACGTTTATCAAACCGATATGTCTGATCTCCAAAACGTGCTTGACAAGGTCCTTCATCACGTCTTTTTGAAAAAGTTTCCTGATTTTGTATTTTTTTCTTGTCTTTATTCTCTGGGTACATTTTTAAGATATAAAAAATATGTGCATTTAGAGATTGATGGGGCATAACTTATTTACTGCTCCTGGAGTGCCTCAATGCTCAAAATCGGGACCTATGTTATTTGCTGATTATGCATTCTCTGTTTGAAGTTTGTTTTTTTCGATGGAAGGATTGTGAAACAGGATTTTTTCCGTACATTTTCCATCGTTCACTGATATAAAAAATCAGTAAGTAACACACAGTAACATGCTTATGCATGTTTGAATCTATCCTGAGCCATTGCGTCCCGCGTAATAAAGTTGACACACAAAATAGTAGGCATGCATTAAATAATTTAATTTGGTCTTATTGTGCCTTGCTACTTATAAAAATTATAATTGAGTAAATTCATCCATTTTATGCACAAAGTGACACTGTATCTTTATAGAAATATATTCTTCCTAGATTTAACGAGAGGGAAAACGTTTTGTATTTTGGAAAAAAAAATAGTATTTTTATCATTTTAAATGAAGAAACATTAAGATTTATTATCTTGATCAAGTACTAGATGTGATACAACGGGACCGGTTGTGGTCTAGACGGTTGTAATGGTTGCGGTCACAATCGTGGTTGCAATAATTGTGGTAAAATTCCAGTTCTACTACCGCCAACCTGTCGAAAATGAACGTATGCATTAAATTGTCATAGAGTAAAAAATTGCAATAAATCGATCTAGTTATAATTCTGCACTACGATAAATAATTTAAAATTCATGAGTTACACAAAATAATGCTCTAGGAAATCTAATATTATGAAACGCCTAGCTTGCGTTAGTTAATAGCTTAAGAATGAGTAGTGACTATTGCTGTAGTTTCAATTTGAGAAGCATCTGCCGGTATTTGCTGATACTCGATATTTGCCAACTCGATTTCTAAAACGATAAATACAAGACCCTTTATTTGCTGAAGCGTTTCATTTGGGAGCCTCCTCGAATATCGGCATCCTACCTCCTTGTACTTACATGTTTCCCCTTTACTTCAGCATGGAACTTTACCAGGAGACTTCTTTCTATGAATTAATTTGGTCCTTCTAGTGATCCATATTTTACATTGCCGGCGATATAAATAGCGATATTATGCGGTGACAGAGTGAAAGGACAGACGCGGGCATCCTTACCACCGCTCCTGCCCAATCCACACGACACCCACGCCTGACCCTGGACAGCCCCTGTAAATATGGTGGATTATTTAAATACTTCCATTGAAGTTTATGTGGCTGTCTCAGAGGCATCAGAGAGTGGTTTTATCTATGGTCGAGTACGCAAAAAAAGGTTCACTACATTATGCGCATATGTAATATAATATTATTTGTTATTTATACTCAATTTATATAGAGTTCTGCTAGGAATGTAAAAATAAACTAATACTTTATACATTAAGTGAAAATAAATTTTAAAAACTTTTAGAATTTACACTTGAATAAGATGCCCTTTGTAGCACGTTTTAAGCGTCTAAAGGACAGAATAAATAGCAAAATATAATAAAAGTTGTTAGTGTTATAGAAGAATATTTCATTACATTTTGGCAAATACATATTAGTTTATAGAATAATAGTTTTTGCCTAGACAGTGATTTATTATAACGTGTAACAATACAGAGAGATTAGAGCAATTTATTCGCTGTTCTTGACGATGTCCTTTGTGGAGCCAGTTCTGTATTCTGTCCTGGAGCAGCGAGACAGGATAGAGTTAAAAGATTATCATTGTCCAAAACAATCCATAATTTACCTGAGAGATTATATGGATAAATGTCCTCGCATATGTCAAGGTGGTCCTCGCATGACAGTCCTCTAGAAGGTCTTTAAACTATTGCATAGAGCAACGACACGAATACTTTTAAGTTGCTGAGTTTAAGATTGAGATTTGTTCAAATAATCATGACCAAGAGATCCTATTATTATCTTATTAAAATTATTCCAAGTGACGTCCTTGATACAGGTAGACAGGATAAAATGCAGGGATAGTTTTTCTAAAATTAACATGAACGCCTTCATTGATGTTGGAGACGTTTCTCTGTTCGTGCCACAGTTCTGGATGCTATCGCTTTTGGGAAGTCTTATATATAATTCGTTGCAAATTTTCAAATTTTATGTACATTTCACATTTTAACATTTCCAGCCCTAGACGTCTTTATTTCCCCTACTAAAAAATATAAATGGCCTAATTATGAATCCTTACGTAGGGCTAAATAAATTAATACTGTATACAAGTTAAAATATCTTCTTGTAACTTTTGAACATTAAGATTTGGAAAAAGATGCAGTTTTTATCATTTTGTTAAACATATAGTCGGCAAAATAAGTAAAAAAATGTAATAAAATCGTGTCGTTTTTTAAGAATATTTTACTAAAACGAAATTGGATTTCACACAAGAAAGGAAACATATTTGCTATCAATTACTTCCCAGCATATTTTGATAAATAAGAAAATGACCTTGAATTAATTAATTTGCCTTTGAAATTAATGTTTGAATTTTTCTGAGATAATTTTAATAATTACACTTTTTTGTCGTTACGTCCCCAACATGTTTCTAAGGTGACTGTGAGTTTGATAAATTAAGCTACTGTAAATATTTAATTTAATTGATAAAAAATGTGGTAGAAAACATTAGTTTTTTTGATCATATGTTAGTGTAATTTTATGGTTTGCTTTACCAATTGGGCGGTTTTGGACTCAATATCCACCATCTCTGCCTTGGCCTAACTTGAGGTCGTCTTCCTTCAGTGTTTTTTATAAAACCTTTTTGTCGACATCCCTATCTTCTTTTGAGTATGTGTCCAACCCACCCGATTGTTCTGCACTTTATCTCACTCACTACCCTGGTAAAGATTCCTGATCACCCTGTTGTGTTGCTTCTTCATTTACCTTATAATATGTTGGACCGCAGTAATTCATTCTAGACTATTATATTTTTTCCTCTTTCATGTTTACTTTGCAAGTTTCAGATATACAAAGCGAAACAGGGTATATTATTGTTTGATATAGTCTTTTGTTTTGTGTAACAGGAAGTTTGACCAAATCATCCTGTTACAGGCGTATATACAACTGTGAGCAATGTTTAGTGTTTCGTATTTCTGGCTCTTCTCCACGATATTTAATATGATTATTCCCAAGCATTTTAACCACCTTCCCAAACCCACCATCTCTTAAATTTTTTTCAAACTTTGATTTCTAGTAAACTCCATGTATCTATTTTAGGTAGAAATCCAAGTGTGTGTGTTTGTGCGTGCGTGCGTGCGTGTGGGTGTGTCTATATATCTATAATTTTTATACACAGACTAAACTTTTTGTATGCAGGCAGAATTTACACGAAGCTTGGATGGGTTCGTCAGCCAATCTTTACCAATAAAACATTTAAAGATGGAAGAAGTTCGCATTTGTGCATTTTAACTTAATTATTTCTCAGTATAGACCCACATTGACACATAAAAAAATATAAAGTGATAATAAACTACTTTAATTTTTTTACATTTTTATCTCTTCCGGTCTTTACCATTAAATCGTTTCAAGATAGTGAGCATTCTCATTTGAGCAAATATTTATCTCTACTATATCCCAACATAGACTCAAAACAACAGATGTAAAATATGCACTACACAAAAACTATTTTATTCTTTCGCATTTTTCGTTATCACTTAAGTTTTCATGATGGTGTAACAATGTTTTAAGACATGGCCAAATATAAAACTATAATTAATTTTTCCAAGTATTAAACCGTTATATAATTTAAGACACAAGTCAGATTGAGATCCTTCTCCACCACAGCCTATGTTTATGAACGCTCATATCACTTTGACACACTTCTGATAAATGTTTCATAAATAACGTTTTACTGTCTTGTGTCACTCGTAGGAATTTAATGTATGTTTGCTAAAATAATTTCTTATCAATTAATATGGAGTTTCCTGTTAGGTTGGTTGTTTATCATTTCTATTTTAAAATACTATGGCTCTTGTAATAGTTTAGTTCTAGATGAATTTGTCAAAGTTGTGAATGATATGAGCCATTGCGTACTGCATGTATGTGAGCAGTCTCTTAGTCTATTCTACTTGTATATAGAGACAATATGCCATTCACAAATAGCATTTTGATACGTTATATTCGAGAGATAAATTATAAAATTAAGGTGGACTGATCATTTCTGTGCGGCAAGCTTTTGTGTAGGCATACTCGACTAAATTGTCATTGGGGAGCATGAAATGAACACTTCATCCAGTGAAGCAGTTACCGAGTATATAAATAATATATTTTGTTGCAATGCCAAAAAGTTTGACTTCCAGAACAAGATAGGTCTATAATGTCAGGACTTGGCAGAACACATAACACAAAAGTTAGTATTGAGGTAAACACAAGAGCTATAACCTATATAAAGTAATAACTTAAAGCATCATAAGTTTCTAAAGTTTTTATTATGGAACTGGAACTTTTATTCAACATTTATTTATACTTCATATGATCTACAAGTATTTGGACAAGCAATAAGAGTTTTGAAGAGTCAAATAATAAGAGTCTTGAAGATACCACATTGAATTTAAAGGAAAAGGGCTAAATAAATTGCCCTCTAAATTAATTGTTGTTTGTTTACTTAAATTTCTAAAACTGAAAATGAACACCTCTGTCGTGCAATTCTATTGATATAATAAATCAAAAATAAAACATAAACAATTCATATGCCCACATTACTAGTTAGAAATTAATTTCGATACATCTAAATTAACTATCTATATTACAATTAAAACACTTTTTAATTAGTCCTTCAACACATTTATGAATTATTTAATTAACAACTAAAAGTATTAGTTAAATAAATTTTCCTTGAACGTAATTCCATTATCTGTAAATGTATTATTCTTAATACAAATAAGAAATTATTTTGAATCAGTCCTTCAAATCATTTATGAACTATTTTATTTTAGTTCAGGGGAAATTACAAGAGTACATTCATATTGTAATGTAATGTAGATTCAAAAACTTGACTAACAATTGTCTTTAAATCGTTCTCACAATTTTTTACGTGGTATATTGTTGCAAAAATCTAACTTAGAGAGAAGGAAAAAATGAATTTCTCAAAGGCGTTCACATGACTTTTTAACGGTGTGTACTAATCCAGAAATCTAATTTAGGAGTAATTTCTTACAGGCATCTGCAGAGGGGGAAGACAAGATTTTCAATGCATAATTGACTACCCCGCTTTCAGCCCCCATTTCAAAATGAAGTGCAGACGTGTAAGCCCGTGGGTTAATCTTAAAGCCGGCCCCTGTTTGATATTTTCTTATCAATTTTTCAACCCCTCCCTTCTCCAAGCGAAGGCCGCCATGAATTGTTTTCTTTGAGGGGCCCCGGAGTACCAATAAAGCCAGGGGTTATAGTCGATTTATCGACTGCTTATAAGCCTTGCCTTGTCAGACACCGGGGGTGGGTGAGCAGGACTGGTAGACATTCACTATAATTACTGAGGGCTTCCCTGGCCAGGAAAATTACCACGTGAATATTTCTGGGAGGTTAGTCGTGATGAAGAATATATGCCACTAACTACACTACTGCATCTAGAAATTGTACTAGCAGTTAATTTTTAACTGAGGATAAAAACTTTTATGGCAGTAACTCTATTACAATTTTCAAAACGAAATTGCGTAAACACACTATATTGGCGAAACAAATCAGAATGGATTCTCTCTAATTAACAAATTGCGTGGGTGTCCACTTAGTCATTAGCACATTAATAAAGGTAATAATGTTGAAGGTTAATTTGTATACACTTCTAACTGCGACAACTACTCAATGGCTGCGATGTCAGTTTATTGTACAAGGTTAAAAAAGTATGGATAACTCATACACAACTTTCAATGGCCACAACTAAAAAACCAAACTCAGCATATACACACGTATAGAGTTCAAAACTGCGCATTTCGATTAGTATCACAATATTGTTCCTGCTTTAAGAATAAAAGTTTTGGGCCCAATTAAAAAAAATTGTAAATGTAAATTCCCGTCGAATTACACATAGTTAAAATGGTCTTTATGAAACACAATTAACAGAGAAACTTAGATATCGATATCTCTAGCCAGTACAAAAATGTCACCAATTCAAATTTAAAATATTTGAAATGTCCCCCCTCCCTTATTAGGACAAAGTTGTTTCTAAAAATGTAAAGTTTTTAAAACATTGTTTCATTGTTTAATGGATGTTTTTTATGTCCAACAAGGCACAGTAAGCTGGGACATAGCCAACAATTTTGTTTAAAGTTCGTTAATGACAATGAACGTTTTTAATTTTATAACAGGATAATTAATTCTTTCGATATCTGTTACAATAACAGAAACAAGGCTTTATCAGGACTGGAATTTATTCACTTCTTCAGATGTAAATGATTGAAACACATGTTTAAGATTGGTAAAAGTAAACTAATATTTTGATCAGCACTATAACGTCACAGTTAAAACAAAATATTTGGACGTAAACAACGCTTTGGAGTTTATGTAGGTAAACACACTTGAACTCCGCACTGTACCAGGAGAAGTACAAACGAAAATCACAAAACAGATTTACTGCCGGGACACGGATACCGCCCACCATAGTAGCCAGTGTGAGTATACACCGAAGTCGGTTCAGCTCAGCTGTTAGTGAAATACTTGTAAATATACAGGATGGCGTTGGTTGAAGGAGGAGGAGAGTCGTGATAACTATCCAAAGTGCCATATTTTATATTACGTCTTTTTCCTGTCGTAGTGTGATATTTAGCTGTGTTTAAACATTTGGCATGTACGCGTACAATTTTTTATCTTTGGCGTGTTCATCAGCATGTATATATATTAGTTTATTTTTTGTATGCTTAAACTTGTTTTAGTATTGGCACTTGATGATAGTTTCCAGTCCCCGAAACGTCGTGTTTCTATTACTGTAATTCAGATGGCAAATGTCCGTAGTATTGTTAGCCAAAAAATCCTCAACATTAGTTATTTTCTGTACTAGAATTAAATTACTATGCATGGTGTTCAAAAATTAAAACAATTAAAGGAAACATTTTGAGATGTAGTTCAATAGGTGAAAATAAAAAAAGGTTCTCGAACTCTACACTTTATTTCGCTTTGTTTAGTATCTGTTCGTATGTCTGCGTTACTAAGAAAATTTCATAATTCAGAAACTGTTATTTACGGGACTGTAATTTTTCATGATTGTATGTCTTATTTGGATGTTACTTTTTGGTGAAAAACGTTATTATTAATAGTTTCAAAATGGTGACCTTAAAAATGTTATAAGAAAAACTGAAAGACAACCGGTAAAAAGAGAAAATCTTGTCGTCACGTAGAATATAGATTGTAAAAATAAAACAATGCATACCTTATTTATTATTAATATGTTATAATAACGGTGAATTACTGAATTAAATTAATTTGCACGAGAGTAGTAAATGCGCATTAATTAACAATTTTGTTCTTTGCAAAGCTAATACTTAATGTGGCTTGACAATTTTGTTCTTCTCGCCTGTTCATAAAAAATTGTTTTAGACTTTTGTAAAAATATTAACGATAAGAGTTTTCTTCAGCAGAAAGCAACATCCTAATAAGACATAGAAACATTCAAAATTAATATAGGTGGTGCAATCGATTTGGAGTTTCGAAAATATTTTCCATGTTAAATTTATAACCCACCAATAACTTCCCTGATTTTTTTTCACGTCATATGGAGCCTACAGTAATTGAAAGTAGGAAATGTAAGAAATTTTGTAATCAGGCTAAAAAAATGGCTGAAGTTTAGAATGTGAACCTGTTTACACTATTTATAGCTGCAGGGACTGATTGACATGTTAATCCGTTTCTGATTTATGATTTTTTAAATTAAAAACACTGACAGACAACAAATTCTATACGAAGCCAAATAGACGACCACTATGTTAGATGGACATGTTTGTTTCCTTTCACGTATATAACCGTATTCCAAAGTATGTCTACACTGTTTTAACACCCTATATATAGGCTGGAAGCCAAGAGTAAATCTTATGTTCTATAAGAACTCTCCTAGGTTTGAGCGGACAAGTGTATATTCTTATTAATAGACAAAAGGAAGGTTAATAAAGACGATGGAATGAAATTCTCTATTATTTATTTACCAAAATGTTAACAACATTCACATTATATTCATATGTACAAAACATGTATAAACATATAAAATTTCCTAGTCTACTTTCGTTGTGCGTCGACAACTGGAAGGCCTTAATTTAATTTAGTTATAGTTATATACGAGAGTAATACATGAATTTAATCAGTCTTTTTAAAATGTAAAAAGGTAAAAATTACTCGCTTTTATATTTATTGTTTGACATATTACTTTACGAATATGGTACCATCTGCAATTTGAAAGAAAAGTTGTGAAGATTACATCAGGTGTAGAAATAACTTGTTTTTGTATTTTTGAAAACGAATGACGATGTCTATGGAAAGTCTTCATGCGTTACCAAGGACTAAAATATACTATATGTCAATGCTATGAAACAGGCCTTATCCTATAGTTAATGTGAATTATATAGACTCTTGACATGTTAATACTTAATTATCATAAACCTTACTTTAGTATTTACAACTCCTACAGCTAAAACAATAATTTATTGCACCTTCAATGCTTAAACAAACAATGCAATGTAAATAAATATACTGGCACAAATTAGTACTAAGTTATATTGCTATTTAACTGTTGGATACAAAAGTTATTATTAAAAAGAAATTATTTCCGTATCAGAATATTTTCAAAATAGGAACTTGGACCCCGGATGGATGAAATCATCATTTTTATGAAAATTGACTGAGTGATTATAAACATTATTAATGCAATACTGTTAGAAAAATATTATTAGTGAGATAGCTAATTTATAAACGTATATTATAAAAAAAAATGGTCTGATTAATTTGTTTGTAGTTTCTATGATTTTGATAGAGTATATAATAAGGTAATAAAAAATTTATTTGAGATTGCAATGCAGTATAGCAGTATGTATTTTTGACTGAAAACTCGGAACTCAGTTTCAAAAACCTTTAAAAATCTATTTATACATAATTTATTAATATTATTAATGTGGTCTCTTTTTGTATACTAGTCTAATCCTCGGTGTTCTGCTACTTGTATAACCGTGAATACAATAGTGAACACCTCATAGCAGTAAAACCAAGCTTACTCTCAGTATTTACTCTATAAACAGTTTTGTATAACCCTGGAAACAATAAATTGTTAACACCTGATAGCTGCAGAACCAAGCTTACTCTCAGTATTTACTCTATAAACAGTTTTGTAAACCGTGAATACAATAATGTTAACACCTGATAGCTGTAAAACCAAGCTTACTCTCAGTATTTACTCTATAAAAAGTTTTGTATGACCGTGGAAACAATTGTGAACACCTGATAGCTGCAGAACCAAGCTTACTCTCAGTATTTACTCTATAAACAGTTTTGTATAACCCTGGAAACAATTGTTAACACCTGATAGCTGCAGAACCAAGCTTACTCTCAGTATTTACTCTATACAAAGTTTTGTATAACAGTGGAAACAATTGTAAACACTTAATAGCTGTAGAACCAAGCTTACTCTCAGTATTTACTCTATAAAAAGTTTTGTATAACCGTGGAAACAATTGTGAACACTTGATAGCTGCAGAACCAAGCTCACTCTCAGTATTTATTCTATAAAACGTTTTGAACAGTGAGAGAATTACATCATTTTATATGTAAATCCACACACATAACTAGCATTTATTGTGATTGCAGTAATGAAATTGGTGCTATTGGTGATATGTTGAATACAGATTATTTGAATATTAACAAAGTTTTTCATCATAGTTCTTTAATATAAATTCCCGAAAACAGGAAAAAATACAAAAAGTATCTTACCAAAACACGAGGAATTGAAGGCGATGTATGTAGTAGTTAAAGAAATTTTAAGTGAAGATAAGGATATAAACTTTACGACATTTATCTAAAAGATAAATTGTTGTAAATTACACGTATTTTGATCATAAAAAATAAATAAATTGAGTAATATTGAATAAAAACGTAATTAATTTTTCTAAATTATTTATTTTTCATAACAAATTCTTGTTTTCTTCAGTTATAAATCATTATAAATCATGTAATTTCATCAAGTGTAACTAATATACATAATTTTAATTTTTACCTTTAGCTGTTTTTATTTCTCCCCGGCTACGAATAGTGGCCAAAGTTCCAACTTTAAGTGCACATAGCTCCTCGCGTAGTAGTAAAAATATTTGAATTTTGTGTTCATAGAAAACTGAGAATCCTCTTACATTGCACTATGTATTGGGGGAAAAATTGCAAGATATATATATATATATATATATATATATATATATATATATATATATATATATATATTTGTTCAATAAATATTAATTCACAAAAAGTTAATGTTCCGCCGAGATTCGAAAGCGGACCTCTCACTTACCAGCAAGTAAGAGATCCGAGTTCCAGTCCCAACGGAGCATGTGCTTTATGTGATTCAATTTTTATTGAAATAAAATAAGGCTAATGCCAATTAGACAAATGTAATGAATATATAATTTCATGTGGTCTAGCACATGTTTTCTTTAAAATAAAGCTATTTAAATGGTTTTTGAACACCGTTTTCCCATGTTACAGATTTAATCTCTTAAATATATTGTTCAGAAATATGATATGTAATAAAATAAATCAATTACGATAGAATTTTAAACCACTTTGATTAAAGCATTATTACAGAACAGAAATACAACATAATTTGTTTATATTTTTTAGATGTAATGAATAAATTAATACATATCAATCAATAATCAAATTATTATTAACTAATAAATAAAATAATTGTAGTAACTCAATGTTGTTTTATAGTTTTTAAGTAAAACTTTTGTATGCATATGATGTAACTAAATAAATTATTTTTGTTTTTGAACACAATGTCTAATTCTTATAATTTTTTAAATTTGGTTTAATTAGTTAGTTATCGACAAGGTTGTTATTCTCCCAGTATATTACATTGTTTTGATTTATTTTCTTCTCTAGGAAGAAAGCTACGAAATAAATCAAGATGTGTCTTTACTGAAAAATATTTGTGATTTCGAGTGCCTAAATAAAGTGAACAGCTAGGTGCAGCGTATGTAAACAAGATACAGCCAATTGATTTAGAAACACTAGCGATGTTTTCGACTTGCGAACAATAGTTAAACTTAGATGTGTTACTTATCTGTTATAATTGAAACTTAAGTTAATTTGTTTTAAAACAAATAACAAACATAAAAAAACAAAAGACCCGAGTCGAATGAACAAAAATAACACTTAGTTTATAATGCTGTGAAGGTTGAAGACGATTTTGTACCTCTATTTATTGTTATTAATTAAATGTATCAATTTGAACTTTTGAGTTTTTTAAGTTTCTGTTAAAGATTTTACACCCCAATAAATAAAAGTTATTTGCAAGAAACGTTCAATCCGCAACGACAACAGCTGTCGAGAATAATTTAGAGGGTAACTGTAATCTCCAAAATTCCCTAAGGGCCGTTTCCACATATTGTCTCGCTTCGTAAGATTGGTCAGTCTGTCTGTCCGTCCGTCTGTCTATTCAGCCGTCCGTGTGAATTTAATTTCGTATCTGACCACAACACGGGTGTTTTTCTCCTCGATTGCTTGTGGTCTATTTGCGCGTGTTATTTACGACCACTTTGCTCCATCTTCGTAACGGATCTTACTTCTTCTCTCCTACTACTTTTTAACCTAAAAACTGTCCAACATACTATCAATGTTAATAGCATCAATCCATTTGCTAAGACCAACAATCAGGTACTTTAAACCAATTCGGAATTTTTGTTTCAAAACCGTTGCAAGTATTTGATTCGACCACTCCCTCGATTCAGTATGAAACCAATAAATGTTGTTGTTTTTGTTCAATTTGACACGTTATGCATACCTAAATTTTAAAGTCAGAGGACAGTCCGTTGGGTAGTCTGATGGATGCGTTTTGGAACTTGTAATTCACATGATAATTCGGAGATAAATATAGGTTCAAGGAGAGCAAGTAATACACGATATTCTCATTGTATTCGGTAAACATTGGCTGGCCAGTATAAACATAAACAAGTTTGTTATTCTCGATTTGGACATTACAACATTTAAAGATTTTAGGAAGAAATTTAGCTACACGTTATGGTTTTACCGAATAAAAATGGGTAGTAGTAACCATAAACGTAGGGGGTGGCACTGGTGGTCCCACACAATGCGAACGGAGTTAATGAAGAGTGAGAGAAGAATTTAATGCCGCCCGCAACAGAAATAGCGTTTTTCTTCATGTTTCCAGTGCATTAAACCTTTTCATGTTCAGGCCGTGGAGGTAATAAAAACATAATGGTCTAGCAAATCTGATTCTTTTTCTTTAAAAACATCCACGTTCTTTTACAACGAATTTTCTAATAAATATGAATACTTGCAAAATGAAGGGAAATCACAAATATCTTTCATGAAAACAACTATTTACAGTACTAGCTAGTCTACGAAAGATGAACTCGTACACGAGTTTTTCAAGGGAGCAACCTGTGCACAGTTGCTGGTTTCTTGCTCTTCTCCATGACGTAGAAGGAATGCGGTTTTCCGTTTCCAGCGAAATATTTCCTGAATGTATGTTTCGACTTCTTGGGTCCGTAGTACGTCGCCTTCCTGTAAAGTAACTTGTCGTCGTCTGTCTCATTCCATGTGGCCTGTTTGTCGATGTTAAATATGTCACTGTCCGCGAATATCGTGGACTTGGAAGATCCTGCTTTCCTAGCTACCATCTTCTTGAGAACAGGTATGTTCCAGTGATATACCCTTGAGGGTTTTCCGTTGGTGTTGAAATTCACTGGGAGGGTGTTGACCGACTTGGGCTGGGACTCGACTACATCGACACCGTTCAGGTCGTGGTGAGCGTAGTAGTAAGGGTTCGGCGGAAGTTTGATGACGAACATTTTTGAATCACTGTTGCTCTTCTGGTGGTGTGTCTTTCGGGACTGACTGGCAAGGCGTTTCCGGTGATGATTGACAACTGGAGAGTGAATCTTTGCCATCCCCAGGTGGTGTAAAAGTTCAACATTGGACTTTTTCCCTTTCTTCGTGCCTTTTCTCCCCACGGCCTGCCTTCTCTTGGCTTGATCAGTTAATTTTACTGTCTGCTTTCTCCTGGGCTGAATTGTTTGAGGGATATCGTTACGATCACCAAGAGCTTTCTCTGTAGGAGTATTACCCACGCTGGAGGTTTGATGATGCCCAACGTAAGAAAAACTAGGTGAATGAGTATCGAGGTGGCGAGGTGCATCTTCAGTCTTGACAGAGTGGTGAGGAATTTCGATAATCTGATGACTTGAAGTGTCCCTCTTGTCCACATGCCTGTCCAAAGGGTTTCCCACCGCCAGACCAAGCAGCGTAGACAGAAGCAGGGTCTTGCAAAATCCCATCCTGAAACACATAAAAACAGTTGAAATATGCGAATGAAACATTTGCTTTTAAGCAAATAGATTAAAATTTAGCATTGCATTTATAGAAATGTGAAAAGAAACGTACACCAGTATGAATACAATAATTACTGATTTTTCAGAGACAACAGTTATAAATCATTACATCACTTAATATTCATGTTATACTGTGAGAACCTGTTCGCTCTGTGGAAGCTACAATTAATCAAAGGATGGACGAATTAATATAATTATAAGAAGTCAGTCACGGACAGACCTGAATCAAGATTGGCCACGAAAACACATGTCCACTGGGGAGTACCGTTTGAAGGTGTGACCTTGAGCCGAGATGCGGTCGCAAATCTGGTCCTCCGGGTCGGATAATAATGAAGATATTGAGCAAAGTCTGTGTGGCGAGCGACCACAACCTCGCCAACGGTTAAAACCAGTTTCAGGTCGTCCGATGAACCAAAACACAACCGTTCGCAGATTGATCGACCCCAACAAAGACCGGTGGCATTAACATTGGCGTTTAATCAAGTGAATGGAGGCCAGGATTAAATTTCGTAATGGAGCGCCATTCTTGTTGTGGGTGAACGCACTGGCTATTGTAAGCCGGACGGCGGCTATTCTTTGACCACATGCTCGAGGTGGCCAACTGGAGATTTTTGAGCACCGGTTGAAGACCAGTCTTGTCGCTATCCAAGATGTAACTTTCAGATAAAGTTCTCCATATTGAGTATTATTGTAACCATAATGGTGATAAAATAACATATACAACATCTAATATTAGGTTATAAGTATAGTATAGTGTTTCAAGAGGGTAATACAATAATAAAAGTACATCCCCAAATAAAACACATCAGAATGTACAACTTTTACGCCTTGGGGGTACTTAGTAACTGCGAGATTTAACCATCTGGCAAATCTTTCAATGATTTATAGCGGTATAGATCACTCGATGAAGAAGTACCGTTGTAATGTCACGTTTTGAAGGAACTCCCAGTGATTTGCGCTCAGATAGAATCATCACATCAATCATCGCTTGCAGCAACCCACAAGATTTATGGAATTATAAGATTAAGGTGTTGAGTTCTATTTTCCTTGCTGTCAGATTTACATCGTTCTTAGTTAACAAGCAACATAACGTAACATTTGGAGAGTTACAAAATGTACTACTCTTAAAGTTTGGATTACTTACTTTTGGTAATTATGTTATGTTATGTGGTTCCCCAAAAATGTGAACATTTAATGTAAGGCCGCACTCTAGTTATTACAGGATATATGAAATGGATGTATAGAGTATATACTTCGTATATGGAGGAAACAAGCATTCGGACGGAACGTGGCTAATTTTCTTGGCCAGTGTGTTATTGTGGCGTCTAACAACCAGTAACCATGACGCTACGACAATTTGAATTTTACTTGTCAATGGTAAAGTATGTCGTCTGTATGTATGAAATACGTGTTAAATAGAATATAGCCTTAGATGGGATATTTTTTGTCTTTACATATAAAATTCCCAGTAAAAAAATCCACGAAATAAAAATACACTTTTAATCTCAATGAATCATGATCTTTTCGTAAATAAAACATTTATATGCGAGTGATTCAGAATCAATTTAGATATTCATATTACGTTCATAAATTATGGATTTAATAGAAACGTTGGATGCTTTTACAATAGGACGTGACATAATTTGGAAAGGATCACGAAAACCCCATTTAAGCAATTATCCACACGAAAAATACAATACAATGATTGTATCTTTATAATTAACAAAGAACATAGTATTTATTTTCATGGTCAATTAGTTTTTTTATTGATTTCATCACCTCTCATCCACGTACATACAAGGTCAAGAAGAAGCGTCGTCTACTTTTCAAGGTCAGCCTTGACCCTGATGAGCAAATGGGTAATTTTGTTTTGTTCTAGAAGTCTTGTAGGATCGTGAGATCACCAGTGATGTCACAAGGTGAAGGATCTTTACCAGTTGACCGTCGTAGACACGTAATCGACTAACAATGCAGACATAATGACGACATTCATGACGAGACCGAAGAGGCAATCTGTCAGTCATCGAGTGGAAAGTGATGCTTCAATTTAATAGAATACAACAGATAACAATACTGATGTTTTCTTATCATGCATCCAACATACTGACATATTAATCTCTTTCGTAATTTCTTTGCATCCCTTCTGAAGCAATTACAGTCATTAAAATTTGAGGGATTATCCAACTTGTTCAGTTTTTGAGCTCGAATCTTAGGTGTGCCGATTTTAACATTTGTAATTTGAACGATTCTTTGAAATTTATGAGCAGTTTTGGGCGTAGCATGTTAATTAAGTATCTATAGGTTTAAATACGAATATTCGTGTTTAAGACTAAGAATAGCTTGATGAAGTCGTTCCAAACACTGCCAATTAAGCCACTTAAGCCGAAGGAAAGTCTTTGTGGAAACCAATATTTCCATTGAGTCATGATTATTGTTAAATTCCAACCTCTCATTAGTTTTGCTATGTTTAATACACTTGCCTCCATTATGTGTAATGGTATTCCAAACTTTCACCATCAATGTTCTTCCAACTAGACATGTAATTAAGTTTTAAATAAAAGTTAAACACTATTATCCTACGTTAATTGTATTATGTTCTAGCATTTGGTCGGTTAAAATCATAATTATCTGATTGAGTTATCAAAGATTTAGATTACCGCAAACAAGAACTAAAATATGCCATGGTAATTGGGTTTTTCGTTCACGGATTTTTTACATGAATCCTAAGTTCAGTACTTTTAATAGATTTTCTTTTGACCTTTGATATCCTGCAGTTTGTTAGACTATTTACTTTACACAGAGGACAACCAGGTACGTACACAAAATATTAACATGATACCCAATTAAATGCTTGTAGAATATTCTATTTTTATCACTCTGAATACACAGAAAATTAATGATACAAATTTATATAATCGGAACAATTTCTGAGAAATAAAGTTTCCAGGCCTAAGAATATTTGGTGAGGTTAAAATCCTTGGAGATTCACGAGGAACGTCCGAGAAAGAGATGTTCGGAGCTTCGTGATCTGAAGGCGGCCTCGTGACTGACTGACGGTCAACATGCTCATTAAATATTTGGTCTCAGAGATGTGGGAGCAGGGATTACCTCATGGATGACGAGAGGCCACGCGCAATCCACTGAAACCGTCCTTTTTATTAAAAGTTCGATGAAGCGTAACCAAATTAGCCTAAGAAGAATTTTATGGCAGATTTATAAAGCATTTCTAAGAGTTAAAGGGCCATTCGATGGAATAAAATACAATTTTATACATGCCTTTATAAGATGAATTTTTACAGGATACTTATGAATTTTAAAAGTTGACAAGTAGTTTGCAACAGTTAAAAATAATTATAAGCTAATACCTGCTGCCTTTATTCAACACATATATAACATATATTATTAGTGTACAATAAATTACCATATAGCAGAGAATCTTGTAAGATTTAGTAAAAAATCCAAGTGCATTCAGTTTTTTAAAGTTAGGTTTCGATCATACTATCAATAACCTGATATTTTTCTTATCAAGTAAGATTTTATAACCTTTCTCATAAACATTCTATCACACAGTTTAGCATTCCCCAACTTATTGCTTAAAAATAAGCTGATTACAAATATGTCCAAATCAGATTTCTTTTGAAATACGAAAATTCAAAATTTGTCAGCTTCTGTCTCTACTATTCTTATGCAGAAACGTTATTACAGCTACATCGTCATCGAGATCTTTTAGCTCTAAAATGTTAACGAAAACGAAGAAAGAGATCATTAATTTATCTCAAACAAATGTATTTCTAAATTTGAATGGGATTTAGAGAGTTGTTTAATATTAAAATCGTCGAGGTTTGAAACTTTTGCTAGGGAGTATGAAGTCTATATACAACCGGTCTACATAAGACTTTACTCAACTTTTAAAAATCTCTCACAGTGGTTCCTATAAGTTAGAGAAGGCTATCTATCTTGTATTAACATGTCCAGCAGTAATACATTATTAATGGGATCTCCAGGCTCTTACATCACAGGACCTCGATTGCAAAAGTATAAACGCAATCATCAATATACCTGTAGATCAAGGAAAAATGAAGACCTTTAATCGGGTAATTGCCAGATCAGGATATTTTGGGGGAAAGTTTGCAACTCTCTGGCCAATAGATCACGGGTTCGATTCCCGGGGTGGTAAGTAAACATCTACAAATGAGTGGATTATTTTCCTCTGATAGGTTTAATATTATAATGAATTAAATCTCAAATAAAGTAAGAAAAACCTCCATATATACAGATAAATGTACTCTATTTAAAATGTATTGCATACAGCTCTTGATTATATCATTTGCAGTACTCATTATAATGCAAACTACAGAGAAGTCAATTATTCATTTCCTTAATCATTAAACCTAAAACATAAATATAATTTATTATTTCAAAGAATGCCCTAGTCATGGTTCATTGGTTTTGGACTTGATAGTATAAATACAACACAAGATTGCAAGATATATTTATTATAGTCGCTACCGTACCTCAAAACTGGTTCACATATTTCCTATTTGATTACATGTATTTTAGAATTAGCAAATATTTACATAGATGTACTCGTGAATCAATCACTAGTTCAACTTAAGATACTCAGTATATTGGGTTTCAAGCATTCTGGCACGATTGCTGATATCTCTTTATAATGTATTCAAACCTTGGAAACATGGTTTGATGCAAAAAATGTATCCATAAATTATTAAGCGTCAATATTCGACATACATTTTTATCTAATATATTGCCAGAATTAAAACCTCCCACGATAATTTTTCAGGGCCCGAGGCTCGCCATCATCCAGGTCCAGACCAGGATCCAGTCCTGTCGGGGGCGGAGGAAGAAGACATGTTTGCAAGATGAGCAGCGGTCGTAAACTAGAAAATCCACTGGAGCCTCCAGCGACGTTTTGGCTAAACAAACAAAACCAGTTTCTGAGGCCTTCAGCTCCAAGACGGCAAATATCTTGTTTTCTTTACTGTCACCATAGAACACAATATTTGTTGTGGAAATAAAGCTCCACATTTTCATTACGGTTAGAATGGTTTAAAAATTTTAAAAAATGAGACGAATTTTGCTGTCTAATCTGTGGAATTTTATTGATTGCTGATTAAATACTCGTATATAAAAAGAAAAATCCAACCACGATTAGAACGTGGATGTTGCCATTTATGAAAGACAGCTGTTTTTTAAATTTTTAAATCATAATACTTCCTTAATTAATCAACCAAAGAGACGAGGTATAAAAATAGAGACCACCATCATCAACAAAATTGGGCTTTGCTGTTTGGCCGTGAAATAAAAAGAAAAAAATACGCTGTTGATAAATATTCTCAATCAGAAATCCGAACGTGTATAAGATTATCTCAAAAGTTTAAAAGTATTTTTATACGTTTTCAGTCAACTCTTTTCCAAAAGTATAAGATATATATTTATGGTTGTAAGTTTGAGAAGTAAGGGTATCCTAAATTGAGTACGCTGTGTTTCTCAGTGAAGAAGTTTGTTCTTATGAAGCATTTATCCGAAAAACAACTACGTGGTTCTGGATCAGTCACGTTAAAACGTAGATCTGTAGTTTACTTGTTATTAATTTGTTAAACATTGAATAGATACAATATACCACACAATACGTGTACATAATATGTGATGGGAACAAAATATGCATTCTATCCTTGTCTCTAGATAGGTCCTTAGTCCACCTCAATACATAAGGCATTCTCAGACCAGGGTCAGCGAGGCGAAGACACGGGTCATGAAGCGGCTGACGGATGGACATCTATTGTTTCTATTCTTTAGAACAGTTATGTGCCATAACGGGGAACAAGTATCTCGTTATGTAGGAGTCACGACACATACACACACCTACACACATCAGATTTACCGCACACATGGGAATAGCTGATCTTTTGCTACACAGTTGTTGCTACAGTTATTTCTCGTTTGAGGGTAGAACACTTGACTTGGTATAACACTTCCATACTATGGGTTAACATCAAATGATGACAAAGAATTTCTAATTTGACGTTTGTAGTCAAATAGCATTCTTGTCCACTAAAGTCTAATTAGATCTTTTAGGATAGTATATGATCCTGTTGTTTAGAATTTTATATTGCTTTAAATAACATACGAAATGTGTTCAGCTCTAATATATGTTGTTTATCCGACGGGTCCATCATGAAACTAGCTAAGAGTTAAGATAATGGAGAAGTGGAGCTGATACATCTTCCTAACAACTTCAGGGTCTGCAATCTCAAAGAGCAGACAGTAGTTTTCATAGAGATAAGACTAAAAGTGGAAGCAGAAGGGTACAAAGCTTATAGAAACATTCGCGATTCAAGCAAAATGGATCTTTCTAAACCTTGACGCTAGTGATACAGGTATTACCTGCGATTGCGACTGTTATAGCCCGCTTGCATCGAATTCACGTGAAATCAGTCCGGCGCGGCGGGGAATTTTCATTACTTTGTCGTCTCTCGCTTTAATGAATTTCTGTTGGTTGTACATATAATTCTGGAAAGCTAGGATGAATAGCAAGGAATTCGACCCAATTTCGACATTTCCAAACGGAAAACAACAAAAATGTTTAACACAACAAGTTTGAACATAATAAAGAGTACAAAATGTCTATTAATTTTATGCTGCTTAAGTGTATATCACACGATATACCGCTGCACTAGAGGCCTTGTGTCCAAATAGCAAAGAGCTAGTTTAATTTCGTTATAAATATTTGGCCATCAATTATAATGAGATAAAAATTAGTAAAAGTCTATCCGTGCACCATATGCGCTGCACTATTTTAAATGTTATTTAAGTATTTTATAATAGAAGTTCTAATAGCAATAGGTCTAATAATGCAAGACTTCTCCATCTTTGGAATTTACTTCCGCATGCATCAACTAATTCGCGGCTCGCATTATATATGATGATAATAAGCTATCAATTAAGTATAAAAAACTTCCATTGCACTATTTCTTAATTGACTTTATAGTTGACAAAGAGTTTAAAGCTAATTAATATTTATTAACTGAATAAAACATTGATTATATAAGTACGCTTGTTTTTTTGAAAATACACATTTTTATGAGAATCTTTATCGATCTTTACCGCTTTTCGAGCACTAGCAATTCATTCTCTCTTCGGCGAAACTTCTGAGGGAGTTACCTTATTTTCTCTTTTAAGGAAATTCAACTGACCGTTAAAAACAGTAAACATTTCCAAAACTCTTTGTGTAATCGGACAGTTGATAGATTCACCCATGATAATCAAGAAAGAAGGGTTAGTATACATTTTGTGGAAGTTGGCTAAAAATTGTACCTTGTTAGTAAATTGCAAACAAAAACATGAGACCACACATTTAAACACGTGTATTGAAAATACTCAACAAACATTCAAGAAGTTGAATCGGTCTAGATATTACATACACTCTCTACCTGAGATATCGCTATGAAGGCAGCTGCAACAGCTCCTTCCCTTGGCCCATTCGCTGATATATATTTTAAATTTAGTACCATTGCCATTTCGTTAAATGATTTTTCAAATTCCTCGTTTCCTCCGAGTCGGTACCGACCTAGCTTGTTCCAGCGGCCGAGTCATCTGATCGGCTCATATGTTTTTTCAGCCGGCCCTAAGACCGGGTGGCCCACCCGTTTTTGTCCAAGACTTTAATGACACATGGGTCCGTCCAGTCGGGCCGAGCGGCGAACTTGAAGTGAAAAACCTTTGCTGAAAACTGGTTTCGGCTTACAGCTCCGTTGAAAGACGCCGGTGCTTATTTATTAACGGGATGGCTTTTAAGATAATATCAAGTTTCAGAGATAAAAAATCCATTAACTAATATAACCAAATAAATAAATGTAAACTACCAGCATGTTTGTTGTGGTTACAACTGTTTGACGCGATATCACTATACCCAGTGTTACTGTAATGCAAATATTTGAAGATATGGGTAAATTGAAGAATATAAAAACCAGTTGAATATTAAACTTCTATGTTTCATAGCATTAAATATTATTATTTGACATTCATTGTTCAAAGAGCCACACTTTCATAATATAGTGGCCGACTGGATTGTCTGAACTAAATCGGCAATGTTCCAAGCCGATTTGTGGTTTTGGCAAATATATATTTATCAGTCACTATTTCTTTATGTTTTTAAACGTACAAGGGTTTTTTTAATATCTCTTAAAGTAACAAATCAATATCGTAACTTTGAACCGGATTTGAATTTTTCTGGCCCAAAAATTAGTGACAGTTATGGATACGAAAAACTCCTACCACAATTCAACACACATTAATAGACATGTTAAAAAATCAAAAGTGTAAAAATGTGCTATTGAATATTATTTATGAATGAAATTTCCATCTGTACGTTATTATCAGTGATAATATGAATATGAAAGAAAAACGCTGCGATTAGCAGATATCCACTCTTGCATACAACTGAATTGACATCTAATATAAGATCACTATACACCAGAAAGAGATAATAGAAATAGATACCATTTCTAATATACGATATGACTATCCAAAAATTATGGTGAAGGTTGTTGATCAATGCTTTGCCGCGTATTCACTTATTACGTTACAGATTTGTACTCAGAAAAACTTAAATGTTCTATTGTTTAAAACGTACAATAACAACAGTCTACTATGCATAGGAAACAATGATTTTTTATTGTACATTACAGTACTTTGATAGCAAGCAATAAATTGGCAATGAACGTAAAGATGCATATAGTTTTAATGTTATGACTGTAAAAGACGGGTCGCGTTTTCAACGCATTGGCTGTTTTAACGCTTACCTCTATTTATTATTTCATGTGATGTATTAAAGGCGTGTTTAAAACAGCAATTACGCGTTTTCGTGGTCAAAATAAAATTGTTATAGCACATTTTTTAAACTCATTCCTTTGCAGGGCCAATGGATTTCAATGACTGCTCGGATTCATAAAAAGGTATTCATAACACGTGTTTTTGTTTAAATACAAACACCTGCAACACGAAAATTTCCGTATTGTTGAATATTACCGTGGAAACTAGATATCTCTAAATTAAAGGCTTGTTCTAGTGGGATGTTTTATTGAAAGGTTCTTCATATACACTAAAAAAGCAAAATTTAAACTAACTGTAAACATAATTTCTGAGGAGGAGAAGTTAGTTAAAACAGGCGTTCGGTTTGTAGAAAGTTCCAATCCAGTAGTCTCCAACCACCGGTGACTTGCTTTTGGAATCTCAAAAATCTGCGAAGCCTTCGCTGAGAGCTCCGTTTGTGGTAGAAACCACAGGAAGAAAGGTCACAGAAGTCAACCAGAACTTCAGACTACCTTTAGGGAGAAGTCCCAGCGGGGGAGGCTACTAGGTCTTAACTCCAAGAGTTCGAAAAGGTCTTGATTCTTTAAAATTTCTACTATTTGAAAGAGGCTACCACATCAGGAATTAAAACTCCAAGGTTCGTTATATTCTTCATCTTCTTGAGCTCGACTAGACAAAAAGCGTCCGGAAAGTCTTCAGAGAAGATAATTGCAACTTCTAACATCCTGACACTGCTTTGTATATTCATCTGCAACCAACCTGCCACTGAATATACTCTTGTAATGTTTGGTAATGTGTTCATGTAACAATCCTGGGAGTGATCCAGAGGGGGAGGCTACTAGGTCTTAACTCCAAGAGTTCGAAAAGGTCTTGATTCTTTAAAATTTCTACTATTTGAAAGAGGCTACCACATCAGGAATTAAAACTCCAAGGTTCGTTATATTCTTCATCTTCTTGAGCTCGACTAGACAAAAAGCGTCCGGAAAGTCTTCAGAGAAGATAATTGCAACTTCTAACATCCTGACACTGCTTTGTATATTCATCTGCAACCAATCTGCCACTGAATATACTCTTGTAATGTTTGGCAATGTGTTCACGTAACAATCCTGGGAGTGATGCTGAATGTACAAGATAAGATAGGATGACCGCTATACTACATAGCGTTGGTTGGAGCGGCGTAGATACGGGGGTACGCAATACCCCCAACATTCTTTACCTCCACATAAAGACAAAAGAATTGACGATTAACGAAAGTGATTCAAATTTATGTAATAAAATATAGTTTATTACTGTTGACACGGGAATCTATAAGACTAATAAATCATACTGTTGACAATGCATTTAAACATGCATATGTTTTATGGATTATCATCCAATACAGGTCACAAGGTTAAACATTCATATATAAAAAATATGCACGTAAAGATATGTGTTAATCCCATGCACTGAATAACATTCTAACTGTAATAAAATAACTCGATTGTTTAATGTATTTTAGATCTAATTAAATAAATACCCAAAAAAGATCCAAAATATTTGTGTTGTATTTAACATAAATCTGGCAGAAAAGTACTGTTATTTGTAAAACGTCTTAGAATTTAATTTTTATTGTACTCAATATCTACACTGAACTTTTGGTCTATATGCATATATTACCCACACTGCAAATTTACCTTTTTACAATTTATGTTTTATTTAGCAATAATTCAAGGTTATAAATCTTAAATAGAACCAATGGGATTATAAATGTATAGGGATATCTCACATACGTATACTCGTATAAGTCCATATTATATTTCACTGCTGTCTTACTCGTTGAAAAGTCAGTAACTCAACAAAGAGTGTTGAGTTTAATATTATGAAACAGTTTTGATCAATCCATCTACTTTATATATATATATATATATATATATATATATATATAATATATATATATATTATATATAAATATATATTATATATATATATTTTTACTAACAGTTTCTTTAACAGTTTTAACGTTTCTCACAGTTTTAAATATTTAGATTAATTTGTGTTTTTTAATTACATATTCGTTTGAAGATATTGCCGTTTTATGGCCTTGTAATATTATAAATGCGAAAGCGTCTTTGTTTGTTTGTTTTACTCTCATTTGTAAACTATTTAACCGACTGTATTGAAATTTTACATGGACATTCTTACGGTCCCTGGGATGAATATAGGCCTATTATTATTTCAAAAATCCAACCGGGATACTCCACACTGGTTTTTAAAGTAGCGAAGTGTGAAATATTAATTGAAACAATCAGTAAAATTAATAAACTGTTCTCTGCAAGCATTGTTTTGTGACAGAACAACTATGTATTTTATTGATTTAATTACTGTTTAAAATTTATAGTGTGTAAATAATCTAAGGAGTAACCATGAGTTTTTACGCCATTTTAAAATATCAGCAATTTGATAAGTACTCATCTACATTAATGTCCTAAACATAAGATCGTCAGAATTGAACTCCGAAGACTCCCTTTGAAGAAGTCAGCAATAACTATGTTAGATGAAAGTTCGCTGAATTGTGCTTTTGAATTAATATACCAATTCCACCTTTACATGTTCTAAAATATTAAAAATGTAGAAGCTTATATAGAAACTAACACATAAACAGTTTCATTTTTAATGTACTTTTAACATTTATATACTTTTTTTTAAGGATAGGCCGATCCCCTTTTTATAACTTATAACTGTATATATATATATATATATATATATATATATATATATATTATTGATCGAGAAACTAGGCAAAATCAAATATGGAACAAAAATACTAAGACCAGAGTAAATTACAATGGCCATAAATATACACCTTTTGGAGTATTTTCTTATTTTCTTGTTCGTGGTAAGAAGGCAAACTCAACATTGGCGTCGGAAATATAATTCACTCGAACGAGCAGTGCGAGCAACGCCTACTCGTGCAAATCAGCGGGTTGCTAGCAGTTGAGATATGAAATACAAACTATAAAAATTTAAAGACTGTTAGGAAACCTATCTTAGTTTGATTTTGACAGAAGTAGGCTTCTAAGACCTGCGAATGTAAACATATATAAATAAATAACACGCTACGAGTATTTACACACATAGTACAACATAGGGGTTCTTAGGATTTTAATTGTGCAGATTTTAATTGTTTTTGTCATGAAAGCACACAAGAAAATAAAAGGAATAGACGATACATTTTAGGGTCGATTAAATGTATATTGAATTTAGACATTCCGTTATAATATCAGATTGTACTAGGGGAATTGAGAAATTTTTTACTTTTTTTGAATACAAATTTTTTGGCTACGGTGTAGAAATGTCGAGTAAATGTAGTTTAAAGTTCCTTCTCGCAGACCTGTCAAGCCCGAAGAGGGAAGGTAAATGTTGTACTTTCTAATATCGCAAAATGAAAATTTGGAAACATATTGCAGAAAGATAAATGTCTGTAACACATTCTACGTGTTCGAAGTGTGGGGTCCAGGAACACTGTATAATGTCCGTATCAGATTTTATTTTCATTGCGTGACTCTTGCTTTAAACTGTCATGGAGTCTACGCTAACTCACAAGAGCGTATTGCACGCGAGTTAATGAACAATACGATTGACTTGGTAGAGATGAGTAACAGCATAGTAAACACAAAAAGAGAGGCGGATCACTTTATCAGTCTGTCGTCTTCAAGGTCACAGAGTGTGATATCACTGTCGGGATCCGTTACCGGAAGTCCGTATCATTTCCGGTCACTGGAGTGAGCTTCGTTACTAGGGTTTCCTCTAATTGGGTAGGTCATGTCTAGTGTAGTATGAAGACCATTGCACTCTGGGAATCCCAGTTACTTCCTAGCAAACGTTACGGAAATGATATATATATATATATATATATATATATATATATATATATATATATATATATATAGTACTAATATGGATTTATTCAGAATTGCTTACGTAAGTGTACACCGCAATACAAAACTCAGATAGACAATGAAACTAATTTATGTCAAAGTGTACTATCGGAAGGCTTACAATTCCAAATTTTCAACCAATATGCACACGTTTATGATACATGAATCGAAACAGAAGAAATTACAGCACAAAGCTTATATATCTTTATTCGTTTTATATAATTATATCCAATTCAAAACTTAAGTAGAGAACACTACACGACCTATGGAAACATTAGGGAAAACTTGCGCAAGTTCTTTAAAAGATATTTGTTAATGAAATCTTTACTGAGACCTTTTAACTCGTAACATAGATATCATCATATCATCAGATGTTGGGTATCACCTTAGTCAAGTTTAAAATGGGGAGAGGGATTTTCTTGTAGTGTTATTTTGGAATTAACGACAATCCAATGGTTTATTCAAAAGATTCGATTTTTTCCAAATTCTCAAATAAGAATTACAATTTATTTAAAATATTTATAAATGCTGTTGAATATTTAATGTATGTTTTATACAGCATTGCATTTTAATTTTACAGAACGAAAACCAATCAAACAAAGCTGTACCTGATAGTATAATCCTACATAAAAACTATCATTACAATTTAATAATGTAAAATACTATGGCATTTTTTACAAAATATTAAATAATAAATTAAATGAAATATTTAAAAAATACAGCAAATTCCATGTTGGACAGACTGATCAGAATTCTAACATATTCATACGAACGTAAATATTCATGCATAATAATATTATCACAATTTACACTCTATCATAACAAGATCTGTTCTTTTTTATACAGTTTCAATCTTTTTACTAACCACCCGTAAGGAACTTCCCAGAGGAAATGTATTATTTACCAATAGCTGAGCTGTTAAAACGAGTTTTGAGTAAATATAGATTTGAGATTCATGTCTTCAGGCATCGGTTAATAGTCTCACACCAATATTTCACGGTAATAGTTGGAATGCTGGATTCCTATGCTGCTGAATAATCACTCCTCAGTAATCATTCATATAGGTAGATGTCTTTTTCTAGGATCAGAATTCTGTTAGTCAGCTTAAATCTATATAGTAGTAGCAATACTCAAACTTAGAACCATAACATCAACTAACGTGTTCATTGTTGCTCACTTATTTAAATTTAGTTTCTGTATAACTTGTAATGTCAACGAAAAAATTCTAATTCAAAGTATACCAAGCTTCCGCAAATTTGGAAGTAACCCTTAGATTATATTATATCATTGAATATGTGAGAGATGGTTCTTTTGCTAAAATAAATATATACACTAAAACATTAATTAATGTTCTGTATCAAATTAGTTGACAGGAAACTAAAATTTTGTTTCCACTGAAATTATGCTCTTGAATTGTTTAAGGAAATTTTAATCTTATTTGTTCATCATGCTTGCATTGTTATAAGAAAGCACAAAAGAGTTTAACAATGTACTTTTATCTTGCCGCACATAACTCCAAGTCATGTACCGTTTCGTAGTAACTAATGGAAGGAATGGGTATTTTAACAATGGCACAAAAATGCACCTCCATCCAGGGGAAGATTGCCGTTTAAGATAATTTAAATTAGTAACTACACATCGCGAACTTCATTATGATTATTACCTGCTTGCTACTGGACATGAACGAGCATATTCGTACTAAATTGTTACTCTGCGCTTCGATAACCATCTGTTAATTAAGCAATCCAAGGTCGAGGAACTCGCTTCCGGTTTCCCACTAACGGTAACAAAACATAATGGGCCCGGAGACTGTACCTTGTGGTAGTCCGCATGGGGAAAGTAGTTGAACTGATTGTTACGAATTAAAACACAATTTGCAAGACTGCAATTTGTTTTCTTGTAAGGAGACGGTTTAAACGTCTAGTACAGTAATAGCTTTTTGAGTCATAATACTATAAAATGATTTGGAAATCGTACTAAGTTAACCATTACTGACGAGGATTTCAAGATGTTAAATTGTCTTACAGCATATTCGATTATAAAGTTTGTTGTGTTTCTGTCTTAAATACCCAAATCGTTTATTAAAAAGTGAAATAAAATGTTCTTTTATGAGAAATAAAAAAAATATTTCCACTGCTGCCCTATGTATATTTTTATTTCTTGGAAACAATTTTTCTTTCTTTTTAAATTCTATGCACTCACGTAATATACAAAACTAATTAACATTTCCAAAAAATGAAGATATGGAAATTCTCACAGATTTTTCATAGCAATATATGTATACAATTTTAACGATTAAAGATAAGTCATAGTTTATTTATTAATTATTTGTTACAAAAAGTACATTATCATGACTATACATTTTGTAATTTAGAAAAGTAATTTCCGAACTTTATATCTACCAATTCCGTAAATATGTTGTTTGAAAATGTTGAAACATGAATTTATAATAATGTATTCTATTCATAAAAAAATCGTTTTAATAAGATCACATTCAATGGTTAAAAACAAATTTAAAAAAAAAAAAAATGAAAGTAGAGTTCAGAGAGAGAGAAAATGTTTCATGGCTGTGTATAAAACAGTTGTAGCTAAAAGCAGACCTCCGAGTAGCATCTGTAGCCGAGAAGTGGCGAAATGACAGCTATTACAAGCGGCTTCGGGCTTTTTGCAGTCGAGAGCCGCTGAAGATTACAATCTACGATAGGTCGTGTCCAATAGTGCCATTAGATGCAGGTCCAGGTCCGTACCTTCAGGGAGAGAAATTGTGGGGGGATGCGATGTATGGGGACCTCAGATGTAGATTACTCTATTCTAGGACACTTAAATATTTAAATACAGCCCTGTACAAAGTATTTAAAATGTGTTAAATTTCTAGGAGCTTGATGGCTAAAAAATCGTTAGTATTAGATGAATCTTCAGGAGAGTTAGAGCCTTAGCTTCTCGGACATCTCGTATGTTCTGAGACAGTCTTATGAACTAACTCGTAGTAGGTGAGTAAAAGTACTAGAGCTGGGAGAGGCTGCGTGAGTTTAGGAGTTCTTCCAGCGAGATCTGGAATTGGATTTGGTTAAAATAACAGAACATTAATATTATGGGTATAATACGCCAGCACTTATCTTATATTTCCTCTCATGTTGCCATTGCTTACTTTGTATGCTATCCATGTTAATTTCAATAATTTATTATGAGAAAACAAACGACGATTGCATCCCAAAACGATACAATTTTGTAATAGATGAATAGTAGGTTCAACATACAATTCGATTTTAGATGTCCAGATACACTATAGTTTTATTAAAATACGAGTAAATGACGAAATAATTAATGCAAAATTACGTAATTGAAAAAGAGAAAAGCTCAGGCAGGGCTCAGTACTTGGTTATTTGAATAATGATAATCATGATCATTATTTAAATAACCAACAACTATACATCTCAAAATGGGTTTAATCTACTCGTATTTTAAATACTAATGTATATGCATATTCACCATCTGTTTTAGTAATAATAGTTATTTCTAAATAATATGGTTCGAGTTTCTTAGATAAGAAATACTCACAAAGTTTTGAAAAATGCAATATAGTTTTCTGTTTGCTCTTTTTTAAAGTGCACAATGCAATGTCTTACTATATGAAACTTAGATAGTAGGTACAATTATTTTGAATAACCTCTACTCGACGGATTTTGTTGGAAAACCCAACGGTTTAGTAAAACCTATATACATAAAAAATTAAATGAAGACTTTTAAAAGGCATGGAAATAATACACTCATATTTCATTGATTAGGAGCCACAGACTTTTTTATTAATGCAATTAAAAATATATAGAAAAGGTAAAACGTTCTCTTACTGTAGTTTGTATGAGTCGATTAAACACTTCTTCGAACAGTAAATATTGGATCAGCAAACAAAGAAATTAAAATAGGAAAGTGTTATGACATTTTGTTCAAACTCGTCTGCTTTGTTGGATCTCTTGTTGTACTGTAATAGGTTTACAGAGTGTTCTATAGTGTGCCGGAGTTTTGCATCACTCCTGTGTTGAATGGTGATGGGCTCTTTCTGCATTCATATAAATAGTCCATTTTTGTGTGTTCAAAGATGCACCCAGATTTTTGCATTCAGTTTAAACTTTATCAAAAGAATAATTCAATCCATATGATTAGTATAAACATTGCAGAATCTAGATAAATTTCGAATGTCACGTTATTTAAAACATTTTAAATACAACTTTAATAATATAATTATAAACAATATAATAATATCATAAATATACATTTTGAGTGAACGGAGTTTGGAAATGGTCAGAAAAAGAAGTTTTAATCACTTATTAACAACAGAAATTTGTTTATTTATTGTTAGATTGTTATTTATTTAGTCTGTATTATTCTATCGTATTTGTGGTTCTATCACTATAAGAGTTTAAGATATATTGTACCTCAGAATGCAAAATCGACTATAATTTGACTCCAGTAAACCTTTTTATATCAGATGTCGAGCTTATACAACAGAAAAATGTATGTGGGTGACTACAATAAAACTAGGGCGATCGAATGGTTTATTTTTCTTTTATAATTTTCTACTCGCCCATTCTACATGTCACGGGTGGAATTATCCTCTGCATCAAAGGGAACCACGTATCTATCCAAGCCGACTACCGAGTAAGATATGTAAAGTACCGCCACGCGTCAGTCAATTCAATTCTGGGAGCCAAAAGTGACAGTTTACCGCGCCAAAAGAGGCGAGAAGCAATAAAATGTTTGCAAACAGAACTGCCTGCGTATCCGCCTCAGTGGGGGAGACGAGAGATTAGGGCTCTCAACTTGGATAATATTGATTTAGGCGAGACGAGCGGGGACTGATTGTGATGTGACAAGCACAGCTGTGAGGGCGCTTTGAGATCAGCTGATGTTGCTAATATCCTGGAGCACCAGCTGATTGCTTTCTTAGCGGGTTGGCGCGCTGCTACCGTCTGCTCCGAACATCGCAAGATATAATCTGACTCCACCGAACATGCACTGAATACAAGGTATAGGTCATCTATAGCATATAAAATCATGTACACATTGTATACTGTGCAATGGTTGATGTTGAATAGTTCTTAAATTGTATCACATTTCCGTTTTCATCTAAATAATGTTTTGGGAGTGGGCCGAAATATCTGTGGGCTGGTATCCCATACTCAATATATGTTTTTTATTTACGTAGTACTTTTATAATGTAGCCTTTTAATTAAAAACAAACATTTGTGTAGTAAAATGACATTAGACATTTTCACAAATACAGCAACTGGGTATTTATTTAGACAACATACAAATCAGTACATTTGAGAAGTACTTCATTTAAAGTAAATTGGTATTAAATATAAAGAAATCCACTTTTTAAGCTCAAGACATTTACTCAAAATAATTACAATCAGAAGAATTCATAGTTCAAAAAGATAATCTGGGCTCTAGAGTATAATTATCTTTATTATCGTTAACGCTATGTTAAAACAGCCTTAAGTAGGAAGTAGGGTAATAAATATAGGATTGGCTACACGAGAGGTTCGATCAGCTCCACCTTTCATAATGACTTATAATTATCTTTTTAGAGGATAGTTATTAATCTTTTTTGGGTCAGTATTATTTCTGGCTTCGGGCACTCAAGCCGTTTCCATAGTAACGCCATTAAGGACTATAAAACAGCAGTGGCACGGTTTAGGATCCATACAGTAATGGCCTACGAAGTATGCAGCCAGCCCGTGACCGTTGGGTGGTCTATAATTGATCGTAAATAGCTCATTTGAAAACCAATCACTCAGGAAAAAACTTGAGTAAACAACGTGCCTGAAAATAAACAAGTGGGAACAAAAAGACTCAAGAGTCCGTACTGGCAGAGGCAGTTAGGCGGAATTAAACAGCGATTACCAGTAGCTGGTTGGGCTGGTTGCTTGTAGATGATCGGGTGGTTGCTGTAGATGACCGGCTGGTTGCTGGTTGATGATCGATTAAGATGGTTATCGATAGGTCGGTGTGTGGGCTGCCTCTGCGCCGCCGCAGGCGTATGTATCCATTACCACGAGACTTTCAGCTCGCGTACTAACCTCATCCTGTCACCTTGGAGATCGAAGAAAGTAGATTCTTTCATAATAGACACTCTATTGAACGTAAATCAGTTTTTTGATTATGTTAGCATAGAATCTCAGGATCGAAGCAACATTAGTTTACATGTAATTGTACAACATCACTACATGAAGGTTGGAATTTGTATGTTTTATACTGCACTCACTAACGAAAGAAAGCACCGACTGAGAATTCAAGGAGGCAGTGCATAATGGCGGTTTACGAGTCAGTGTTGACATTGTTATGGCGGCAGAGTGAGTCACGTGACCAAGACGAACTGGGAACTCGAGCTCTCGGCCACGATCAATCCCCTTGACCTGCTCATAGCAACCATTGTTGAGTAGACGATGCTAATCTCGCGAAGAGTTTGTATTACATCTTTTTATGTATTATGTGTATTTTATTTCGCATAGTGTAATTAGTTATAAATCTATTTTAACTCCCAGGTATTAATTAGAGTACAACCATCAAATGACTGAAGATTTTAAACGGAATAATATTTAATCCATTTTATAATAAAGCCACTTTTAAACGTTTATCCACTTAATGGTAGTATTTATTGGTGGTGAAAATTCAAAATTTATGAAGAATATGGTATGTAAATTCTCCACAACAACCACGAAAGAGCTCTAAACAAGAAGGTTGCAAGAATATTTGACTATGAAAGATAGAACGAGTATAATGATGTGGACTGTAGAATTAGAATGTCTACACGGACCTATCAACAGCCATGATATACTAGCTAACGTGTGAAAAAGAAACGGTGATTCAGAACAGAGAGGGAGAGAGAGGCTAATTCCTAAACCCATGAGACTAATGGACAAGGTAGCACCCTGCAGTGGAAGATCCATTAGGGGTCGTGGTCGGCCCGCGGTCGTGAGAAATTTGAGGGAGGGTGGTTAGTTACCGACCCCGGAAATACCATTAGGCGCCGCATCCATTTTGAGGGTGCAAATGAAAAGGAGATATTTGTTTTTCTTTTTCCACAAGATTCAACTATTCACACGTTAATATACTTCACGTTTTGCATCAGTTCATTTGGATCAAATCTTTTCTTCATACCACGCGTTTCCAAAATAATTACTTGTACGATTTTCCAACTTTTAAGCCATTGGAAAATGAGCTATGTTCAGATACACTTTTCGATATTAATTGATTACAGAACTTTCTTGTGCAAATTCTATTGTTACCGTGACATTTTCTTCACTACAGTATTTCTATTTATATTGTCGTGATATTTTTGTCTCAGGCTCATTTAAACCTTCATTACTAAATTATAAAATTACTATTCAGTTACAATACTATTATAAGATTCTTAAGAATAAAATTCAGGAAGTTCTTCGCAATACTGTGCTGTCTATGTGTATCAAGTTGCATTCCACTTTCGGCATAATTCTCTGTATTATTTGAAGTACAGACACCGAAAAGACACTGAAGTAACTTTAACAATCTTGATCATTATTTTTTGTACTACAAGTCTATTTGTAGTAAAAGGCAGAATTCCCCAGAATTCTCTATTGAGATGATATGCAACTTTCCTTGCTGTAGGTGTAACAGGTAAAATGAAGCCAGGAGTGACTATTGTAATATATGGAAATGTTTCCCAAGTGGTGTTATAAAAGAGAAGGTCAGCAAGCAGCTTCGGTTTGCTCCTGGCGGTGGAGACCACACCTCCGAGTACAAGAGCGATTTTCCTCACCTGGAAATCTGGGTTAGATCATCTGCCCACTCTATCTCGCCTTGGGTCTCAAGAGAATTCCTCTCTCACCTCAACTGTCAACTCCCCAAAAGCCGTCAGGGGCGGGATGCGGTAAGATTTTCTCTTCCTCTCCACTCTCCCTATTTTTATTATTTGCGGGTAAAATAATTAAACTTGAGGAATACGTTTAGATTAGACTAATCGTTAGGATAGGACTATTGTTGATTGGCAGGAAATGAGGATATTTCAATTACGTACGGTATGTATAGTTCCTAAATTGCCCAATAAGCTCCCCTAAAAATAACGCACATGCCGCCAGAATGAAATGACCACTGAAGAAGACAAAGAACTATTGCCAGCGGCCTCGGTCGATTTTGGAGCCCGATCTGATGATAGCTTTCAACTAAACCCACAAGGGTCACGCCGTATAATTTAGACTTACCATATAAATAATTTGTGACCGACCACAATTGATTAGGGGTCTCGGAGGGTCAGATCGGTAGAGCCACAGCTTTGGTTGTTTTATATGACCACTATTATTACAGAGGAATTTTCGACTCATCATGTTTGGTTAGGTCATTCAGTTAAGGCGTTTTGACTGTTAGTGCTTAGTTAAAAAAAATCAAAAGTATCATTAAACGCCTTCAGTATGTCATGATAAACAGACTAAGTTGTATAAAATGGGGATTGGTTATTTAAAACTTTTAAATATCTATTTAAATATTTGCTTGGAAGTAATTTTCTTTATGGAGCTCGAACGGAAATCATAGATGATTTTGAGAACGGTTTATACCAGTTTATTATTCCAATCTTATGGTTAGGATAAATTCTTGTTCAATCATCTATGCCCTTACTATCCTATTATCATTGGATGACTATAAGATGTACAAGGTTTTTAATCAATTTTAAATGAATTCTAGACAAGCTAGGGAATTGAAACTTAAATACAGTTCTGAACTGGATGAAAGTGTAATAAAAATCTCGAAAGGATAAACTAAAACTATTTAAAGTCTCGGGATTCCCCAAATATTTTATTTCATTCATAAAAACATATATGGAAAAAACCGATTAGCATAAGATAATTTTACTCCTTAGATGGATCTGGCACTACTTCGCTTTAATATTTAAATAATATTTGTTTGTTGTAAAGCTGTACATGCAATAAACAGAGAAATAACAATTCAAAAATTAAAATGGATTTTGAACTATTTATGAATATATAATTTTGAATAAAGCGAGAGAAAGTGAAGACAGTTTTTATGCAAGTTAGTAAGAACGACGTAAAGTGGAAGTTGGTAAATAACACTAAAATGTCACTTACAAGTGCTTCAGTCATTGCAAGAGCGAAACTGTTTGAAATTCTGACAGATCCGAGAAATTATGTATATAGTCATTTCTTACAGCATGTATCAATCGCTTCAGGACGAATTAATGAACGAAATTACCGTGAAATGAATGTGCATTACGTGAGGTTTTCCTTGCTTGAGACAAACAAGAGCTAAACTTCGAACGTAAGCATGGATCTGTGGCCATTCTGATCACTATTTTAATCATATCACATGGAGCCATATGAAATTACATATAAAACAGCATAAGGAACTAGTACAACTTCGCTCAACACCATTGAGAGGGAATACCTTCTTACCGTTCAATAGAATGAGAAACGACCAGGACAACCTGAACGTTGGCGAATTAGTGATACATGATGTTAACCCCTCACTACTATTTAGCTCATGAGTAGGATCACTATGTACTGTAGTCCCCTTTGAAAACGATTGATTAATTCCAGTGGTTTACATTACACATTGCATTAACAGTGCAGTTTAGACGTCCCGGATACCCATACAGCAAACCTTAATATTCTAACGATTACTTTACCAACTGAATAATTTAATCTTTAAATATATTGTGGTACTAGCTGTTTCCCGCGGCTTCGCACGCGTCTCTTAAGCTTTGCCCGTATATTTCTTTGCCTTCAAATAGTGTTTGGATATTTTAATATACGTAACTACTGTGTTGTAATTGCAGTTTATAATGTGCAGGCGCTTTGATAACTTTTATATCTTGCAGTACAGCCTGGTGGTTAGTTACATCAATGGGCATTGCGTATAAACCTTCTACATAGAAAAATACAAATTTTTCATAGTGATCGGTCCAATAGTTTCTGAGTCTATAAAGGACAAACACACAAACATTCATTTTTATATATTATGATTGCAGAAACAGTTTAAACAAAATTTGTCGTTTCTCTTAAGCTTACTCTATGCTTTAAAACTATAAGTGTAAAGAAATTTATATATAAATATATTTTTTGTCGCATTATATATGTTTACAAAGAACAGCTGATTAAAAATTTGAAAAGACTCTTTCACTTAATAACATATGTTTGCTGCAATGCATTTCTTACGGGTATTTCTGTAACCAGTGGGGCGGAATCCTGAATCGGGAAAGGGATAAAAAGTATCCTATAACCTTCTACAGATCAAGACGAACAAATTAAAAAAAAAAATTAGGCGAATCCGTCCAGCCGTTTGTGAGTGATGCTGTTACACACGAACAGTTTCATTTTTATATATATAGATTGAATACTGCATTAATTTGTCACATTGCAGTAAATATTTATTTTATACCATTAATTGAGTTGGTTGTTTTATTGTATATTTTAATAAAATAAATCTTAATTAATAATTGATCTGGAAATAGGTACATAAATATTACATTTCAACAATCGTAACACAAGACTAATAACCAGAAAATAGTGAAATTAATAACAAATAACAAAAAGTTACACGTTTCTAGTACGGACTACAAAGTGTAAAATAATTCGTTCTTCACTCATAAACATGTTTTTTTAATCCCATTCAGATTGTAAAACGAATTTGAACAGTGAAATTTGACAAAATTATTGTACAATTCGGAACGAAAACGTGCGGCATACACATGTATAACTGATGCATAAATGATCAAGAACCACGAGCCTCACTTGTTTGTTTTTAATGTTAAAAGTATTTTTAAATTTATTTTCCTGTTTATATCCACATGAACGCTAACCGCTGCCCAAAGTATTTAGACGTTTCGTTCTAAATTCAATTTACCATGTATAAACCTTGTGAATAGCGTTGAACTTATATGTCTTTAAACCATTCACTTAACAGAGTTAATACTTTTACAAATATATCTAATGTTTATAGAAAAAGCTAAGTATTCCAAATGTAAACACTTATTGTAATAAGCATACTTCTAAGAAGTTAAATATGTAGCCAGAAACCAATTAAAATGAAATCATTTAGCTTTACAGATTGAATGAAGTAGAAAATTATACGAAGTTAACTTATAGAAAATAATTTATTAATACACTTTCTGAAACTCAATAGCTAAGAATATTTCCATTGCCAAGTCAACGTTATGAAAACGTCTTACTACACGTACAAAACAACAAAGGATCAAGATGTAATCTTTGTGGTATTCCCACAGATCAAATTTCCATTAGCCAACAAAGAGATTACAATCACAAAATTACATAAAAGCACTTGAAAGACTTCTTGAACCACTTGAATATCGTAAATGGTATATTATGAGAGAGGCTGAGATGTGGATGAGCGGTAGTTTAGTGTGTCTGTCGGGTGTAGGCGGACCGATTCGAGGCGGTCGAATGGACCGAAATATAACAAGTGTTATTACACCCAGGCCGGACACTGAGTGGGTCCACAAGCCGTTAATAATGAAGCCTTTCACAAACCAGTTCCGAGCTTCTTCATCAGAGGAGGAGGGACGGATTTAGGATTAACTCAGCTCAATGAAATCGTGGACCTCCTTAAGGCGTATAAAAATGGTTTATTAATATGAATCAAGTCGAGAATCGGAAATTTCCGTTTTACCTATCATTAATAAAAAAGAGCACAACGCACTGGCAGTGAATGGTCGAGAATACCTTGCAGCCATGTTTATAACACTTTTAAATACAAGGTAGGTGTATGCAACACTACATGTTCGTAACAGGCTTCGCTGTGTTTGTATGCAAAAATTTAGATCTATGACATTTCATTCTCGATTTATCCTGCGTACAGATAGACAAACATAAAATCTTGTAAAAAATACATATTTATATCTCCAGGAACGTAAAAGAGAAATATTACAAGCAGGTTAAAAGCCTACAGAATAATAGGCTTCAATGAAGCTCAGCCAAATTCCTTGGTTGAGTATACAATATAATAAAACTCTTTCTTTTCTATGTGGATATAACATTTCATGCAACATTTAAAGTCTATATATAAAATCTCTTCTGAGATATTTGTCACATGATACATTCGTATTTTTGTTCTTAAAGTTAGGTTTCATAGCGGTGTTAATAACAAATTTCCTGATGAGCTCGGGATGGTACTAAAACGTAAGAGTGTGCTGAAATAAATTATTGTCACCAACTTTTAACGTTAACTTTCCAATCTATTAGTTTTCGTTTTACTCTATGAATAAAAATGTTACATATTCAAATCTCGTGTGATTGTATACTCAGGTTGTTTACAGATGTATTTAATCTGCTAATTCCGTGTTGCCATCACGGTTACTCATAAGACAAATGTAAACATATTTTCTAACGCTCAGCCAAATCTCATGGAGTCACACATGCATCACATCAAACTAAGCGTTGTTAATATACTGGGGGTCTTAAAAGTGCCCCTCCCCCAATTAACTTTCTTAATAATCAACGTACCTGTAGAGTTATTTACTTTCAGGGATGTTTTATGTAACTAAATGAGGAGTTTTTTATGTATGACAATTTTTGACTCCTCCCCCTTAAATGGGGTATTGTGAATACCTTATTTTAAAGGTATTTAAAAAGAAGAAGAATGGCACAAATTAGAGGTCTCAATAAAGTACTGTATAAAGTTTTGTGGCCATTAAAGTTACCGTACATTTAAAGTTATAAAACATTCACTCACTAGTTTATTTTAAGACATTACAATACCTAATCATAAAACAAGTTAATACAACAATCAACAAACAACTACCATGAATAATATAGCACTTATTAAGTTTGTTTTGTCTGACCGAAGTCCAGTAGGATGTCCTGAGAATACCAATAGCTGGACACATTCAGTCCACTTTGACACAAACAAAATGGAGTATTTTAGAGAAGGGCGGAGGTAAAAAATTTTCATATATAAAAAATTCCTCAGTTGGTCATATAACATTCCCCAGAGTAAATAAGAAAGACAATGAAGGGGAAAGCTCTTAAGACACTCGGTGTAAATGAAGCTTCAAAAAACTTCCAACTCTATCGGTCAGTTCATTTTCGAGATATTGTCCGGAAAGCCAGACAGATGGACAGACAGACAGAAATAAAATTTTTCTAGCCGTAAAAAAATTATAAAATAAAGAAAATCATCCATAACGTATTGTAAATAATTCTTAAATTCCCGTGCAATGCATCTGTCTTGGAAATATGGCGAAATGAGTGAGAACAAAATTGCGATGGAGATGCAAATTTTGGAAACAGCAGTTCTGCAGATGACGCACCATACCCGCAGGAAAGGTCAGGGAGACGTAGTTAGCATAACGAATGTTCAGTGTTGTATGTCCTCAGGGGCAATGTCAGGCGAGGCGATTAGCCCAGATTCCTTCGGGATGAAATAGGATAAAGATGGCGAAGAGATGAGAGATAATTAAAAGGTATGGCAGCGGTTTATTGTGTACTGGTTGGTCCTAAGTTGTTGACGAGACGGGCCGCTTATCAAGTACTTTATTGCACTGAAGAGTAAACTCATTGTTGTTATTTTTGGACAACGTTATTTTAGAAGATTATTGTTTACGGAACTCGTATACAGAAAATGGAAGAACACGCCGAATGAATAATTAAATTTGGAGATGATAAAAAAATGTATTTTTGCATTATTTTTTTCTATAGCATAATTTTACTATAGCAAAATTTGTAGCGTAGGTTTGGATTTTGGGAAAGTCAAGGTGTGACAAGGGATCAATTGTGACTAATTTTTACCTACCGCTTCTGGTCCATTTGGAAACAACTACTGTCAGACCTCCCTAGGAGCTCATTCGTGCTTCAATAAGCATGAAAATGAACTTAAGATAATTAACACGAAATCTCACGAAGTCTCTTAATATACACGTCTTACACTTCATAAAAGGGTTTGGGCAGTATTTCAAAGTATTCAAAATCCTAGTTACAAATAAATAAATAAAATAGAACAGGTCCAAAGCCACTAGGTGCTTTAGTATTCAATTCCTATAATCATTACCAATTTAACATGACTCACCTTATCGACGATGAACTCAGCAACTTCAAAATAATGTCCGCACGAATAGCTCCTACAACAAATATTATTGATTTAAATTATATCGCTAAATAAAGTAATCTAAAGAGAGAAAGCAAATAAAAAAATTCCGACTGTCAAAGCAACAGCTTTCAAATGAATGGAGTACTGATCTACAATAGTCGTTTATCCTAATAAGATAATCAAAACCAGATCTGGATATCATTCAACGGAGGATAACTTATCAAAAACAGATCATCCAAGTCAAAAGGCTGGCACCATATGGATCTGATGAGAGCTGCAAGGGCTTTTCGATCCGGCACGTGGGGCCCTCTTTAGGATGAGCGCTCGAGTATAGCTTGAGAGGGTAGAGGGGAGAGGAGGAAGAAGCGTGGAGAACTAATTTTAATTATAATTCTTGATGACTGACTGATGTAGAGGTACAATGAATCGTGGAGACCCTCAGGGCTCTCGGAGCAGCTCGTAAACAACTCGAGAGGAGTGCCTCAAGTATCGGCGTTTGGTCCGATGCTGTTCTCTGTTTTGATTTCTCTCCTCATCTTTAGGAAGTGTGAATGAAATATGCGTTTTAAGGTCTTTAATGGTGGTCAAACATTTCAAAGATTTAGAGAACATTAATATGTTTAAACAAATTAGCTTGCAGTCTGGATTATACTGGAGGAAAAGTGTAATGCAATTCATTCAATTAAATAAAGTGATGTATTTTTTTAGTAGGTTGTTATAAAAGTTAGTACCTTGTTAAAGATTTAAAATGAATTGCTGGTTTATTGCTGATATTTTACTCAAGACGATTAACCTTATTTACTCCACTCTAATCTAATTTCGTCTTTGAAAACGCTAGATCCAAAGTATTTGGTAAATACATTTCAATGCACTTTTCCTGTACCAGGAACAACAGCATTGTTCGCCTCTAGTTTCAGTCCGTTCCCTGTGCTTCCTTTATTGTGAAATATTGATACTCTAATGTCACTCATAAATATGGTTATCAGACAACCACCATTAATGTTTCTCGGATCCATAAGCTGAATTTGGGTGGATTAAACTGTTAAAATAAAACAAACAGTTTTCAACTGAGTGATTTTTGACAATTTTTCTTGTTTTGGTTATTTCAAAACATTGAAAGATAACTTATCTTTCTGGTCTAAAAATTATATAAAAGATTTTAATTATTTAAATTATTAAAATATCATCCTAATTCTATCTCAGCTTATTAAAAAAAGTGTACATATCCATATTCCTACAAAAACCCTAAGCCTCCTCCTTTAATTGTTTGTAAGTATGTTAGTCCTAATAGAAAACAGGTACTCGACCAGGTAAACACAGCGGTACACCACTAACCGCTGTCGAACACCGTGACGAGGTGGACAAAGAAGACGATACTTCATCAGAATCCTCATCGACACCACGATCACGTCTTGTGCGATCCGGTTCCGACCATAAGGAGTGAGACGGCCTCTCTTTTATCCGCGGAACTATTTATTTTTAGTTGAAACGCGTCCGTTACTCCACCTCGGCGCGCCGCTCCTTCTTGGTCGAACATTGTCCACAATTATAGTCGAGGAGTGAATATCGCGGGGTCTAATCGCTGGCTGGGCTCGGACCGTTATCCCGGAGACGTATGGGTCTGGCCGCGCCAAGACATGTTTGGTCAGGTACGGAAGATCGTACGGGAACTGACGGTCACTGGATGAACCGATAAGTTATCGTCACACTTGAAGCTGAAGAATGGAGGTATACCTCGATCGTACGGAATCTTAGAAGCAGTTATAAAAATTGAGATACTTATTATATAATATTTTTTATTGTACAGAAAAATAATTTCAGAAACACTTTCTGATAAATAATTGAACATTCACGATACAAAATACGTAGGATGTGTGTGAAGGTAATTGTGTAGTAGAAATATAAGATTTGGTGAGATGGACGTTTGTATACCAACTGGAGTATCGGTTTTCAGCTATTGCAATTAATAACTGTATTGGTGGAGCCGGACCAATATTTCATGTTCCCCAACAAGGTTGAAACTTGTGGAACTGGCTGGTAAGCATTTACATATTGAAAGTTTTTACCAGTTATTATTGTTACAGTTAGAAGTGCAAAGTAGAGACTGAATATTTAGGTATAATTTATATGGGCAATCAAATAAACCTGTTTAGATATTTTATGAATGCAGCATACACACGTATCCAATCATGCTGTTAGGTCAAACTATCTACATAGTAAAATATGTGGAAATTGGCATCGCATTTAGGCGTAATCATAGGGCGGACAGACAAAACCCCAATAGATTTAATAAGATATCTCAATTCACTTGGTTAAAATTGAAGAGGGGCATTTACGATCTTTCTGAATCTCATCCTATCCGGTAGCTTTAGACCACAAGGTCATAACTATCAATAAGCCACTACAGGAAGCAATCTTCTGCGTCCATTCGCGAGTATACGATCTGTATCAAATAATATGAACACTTAATCAGCTGCTTATGGCTTTCAGATACCTGCTATATAGATTAACCTGCACCGTTATGTTAATCGGAAAGCATTGCGCATTACACCGCTTCCTCCAGTACAGCACTCGATACCGAACATCATGCTCCTTCTTATACTTATAGTTCTCTTTGAAAGTTCTTCATTATAACTAGTAAAAATAAGATTTAAAAATCCTCTAGAAGGCGCAAACAAAGGCCAGTGCTCTGATTGCCTTTGGAAAGGTGAACATGACAATGGCCTCGTTGCTGAACAACTTGGTCGGTTTTCAAAGATCTGTACAGTTGAGACATTACGGAAAGTCGTGCAAAGATCGTTCAATCTTCTCTCTGGCCGTAGCAATTTTATAGGTCATGACTCGAAGGTGTAAAGAAAGCATTCCTTATAGCTTTCTCACGCAGCGGGAAATTATACTTCCGATCACGAAGAGATACAGACTGTGGAACAGGCACCATTAAATTGTAACTGCATTGAATAATACTAGTAATGCTAAAGAACGAATGCGACTACGAGGAAAGACTCAACAACTTAGATCTCTACGTAATAAAAATATAATTGAGCACGGAAGCTAGAACATATCTGTAGAAACAGTCTCTGGCTAGAATGCATATTGCTAAGTCCGGTATGTCGGGAATAATTAATTGCTTTGCTCTCGTCAAGCAAGAGATTGGTTTGGAGACTATTAAGTGTAACGGAAAACCAACAGAGGTTTTGACACTAGATGATTTTCTACATTACTAAGTTATTTTTTATCAACGAATGAACAATAGTTGAAAGTTAACCTTAGAAAGCAAGAGTAATACATATTATTGTATTACATAAAAATCAAAAAGAGAGAGACTGCTCCATGAAAGGCATTTAATATATAGAATGCAACATGGGTTGACTATAAAAAAGTGTGGTGTCTAATATGGACCCTGTGGTATACTATTATTCAAACCGGCTTTGTTGGGAGAAATTACATATCTTTGATGATTTATATTTTGGAATGTACCAATGATGAAATGCCATACCCTATAGATTAATAGAAGAAGGTAATAGTGATTTGCAACTTTCTATTAGTAATGTAGAATCCACTGATCAGTAGACTACTTCTGCTCTCAAGGTTGACCCTCCCATCTCCAGAAGGCGGCCGACAATTAAAACTGTCCAGAGAGTGTGGGAGTAGAGAGAAAGGTTGGGGCCACGTGGATGACCTCTTGGTCCGTACATGGTAATGAACGGTACAGTCCTCAGCGGCTATCAGGGGGCGACTCGTCAGCGTCGACTCGGCAATTGACGTGAGCTTGGGCCAACATTAGCATCCAGCATGAGCGTCGGTGGCCGCCAGAGCCAATCAATCGCGGAAACGACCTCTAATGTGATTTGCTGTTCCGTGAGTGTGTGGGAATTGGGATAATTTGATGCCCAGATCACGGAATCTGCTGTCCGGGAATCGGCGTGTCTCACAGAAGACTTGGAGGAATTGATTTGAAATCTTGATTTGGATACTCTCTCATCAAGCTTCAGTGGCACTTATATATTAATTGTAAGCGAACATATGAATTTGTAATATTATATATCACATTTGTACAGCAATAGTGCTGGCATCTTGAGGCAAACATCCATAATTATGTACAATAAATATACATAACTAAATTATAATTATTGGGAATTACTTAATCTTACTTAACATACTTTTCAATACTTGTATATGTTTATGGAAAAGATATATTTTGTATATAAGGTTTATCCCTAATGCTTTGCAATTTGTAGTGAACTAAAATGAGTATGTACTACTTACTGGTAATACTTAGATCAACTGATCATCTAGATCTAAATACTTACTTGCTTATTTTTACATTTTTGGTTCAAAGTTACATTGTTTACTTAAAACTACCATACACGTTTTTCGGTTCATTGCTTACAAAACTCGCTTACAAAAGTAAATTTGTGAGATATTCAGTTTTCGGAGTGAAGAAAGATGGCTCCCTACAGCGATGCCAAAATATCTCGAGAATCCAATTGTGTAATCAATTTCCCTACACGGTGTTAACTAGACCGAACTATAGAAAATGTTATATTAGTTATGACACCGACCGTGTAAGCTTAAGAAATCATATGTACTAAACCTGGTGCAGTCATAACTGAAGGACTGAGGGACCAATCAGTGCAATGCTAGAACGTATACTTCTGTCAGAAATAATACAAGTTAAAAAAAATTCAAATAGCATGTTAATGAGGTTATCTTGTAGTCTTCAAAATAAAGGGCTTTTTTCGATCTCTTCATATTACAAAGTTGATACATTTGATTTGGAAGGTTTAATATGAGGCCAAATAGAATGTCAGGTAACCTATATATTTGGTAACCGTGACATAACAAAACAATGCATCTATTCAGCTGAAAAGTATGAAACACGTTACCGTAGATGAAAGTGAAAGAAATGAGGCAGAAAATAGGAGAAGGAGATGATGGGAAAGCGTTTGGTTTAATTTGTGCGAAGAAGACATGTTTAGTAGTAGTCGCCGAGTAAATAGGATGGCGAGTACGGCGACATCCTGCAATTATTTCTCTGGTTGTGACTCTTTCTTCGAGGTTAATAAGAGTAAAACACCTCGCTCAGCTGTTGGTCGACCGCAAACGTCCTTGGAAAGGTCGTCACTCGCTCTTCTAGTTTCTCGGTAGGGTTAAATTGTATAGAAGTTTTTATTTTAGTGGCTGCTCCCGGAGTTGTAGCACTGTACTAAGAATTGCGTTGGAAGCGTTGAGGAGCCTTTATCATTCTTCAGTGCTTTCTATGTATATGGAGCAAAGAACAAGCGGAAGAATCATTCAAGGAATTTGATTGAGGTGAATGAAATGAAAACGGAATATATAAGAAAAAAAGTATTTAAATGTATGTGTAATTATTCACGCATTTAATTATTTCCATTTTTTTCAACCCTCTCAGGACTATGTTAATCCTACTATTTCACTGTAATACAAGTTAAAATTGCCATGTTAATCAAGCAATAGGGTGGAGTTCACCATCATATTCTGGAGTAAGTTTCAGTACAGCAAAATTATGAAATCGTAAAAAAATACTATCATTAAAAAAAATTCATTACAGTTTTTACACCAATCTTTTGACTATCCCATAGGTTTTATTGCAGCATTTAAACTTTCACTTTGGCTCGAAACACTGGAAATTCCGGAAGTCAACCTGAGTTTTCCCCGAGACTCCGGAAATGGTTAAACTTAATTGTTGGAGGCTCGTAGTTAAAAACCAGGTCACCAGAACTGGCCCACATGCGAGAACTGGTCCTCATCTGCAGTAATTGTTTATAGTCACAGATGACACAGATTTAGTGCCACGTTAGAAATTATGTCAAAATTAGGCTCTTTCTCCAGATTGAGTCAGTTTCTCCAGCTGTGAGAGTACAATTGCCGTGATACTATTACGATGTCCTCGCTAAGTTCACTTCTAAGTCAATTGCTCACATCAGTTTGTATAGAGAAATTTGAAGGAGTATTTTTTATTAGTTCCAGTTTACGATATTATATACGTTGTATAGAAAATATAATTGAGTTCATCACACATTAAACAACATTAGTCCTAAACTTAACCTATTAAAACTTTTAACCTGATTATATTGTAGAAGCACTTTGCCACTGTTCTTTGAAGCTTAATCTGGGAACAGTGGTATTGTTTTGTAATCCTGATAATTATGATGGATTTTAAAAATACCTTTGAGTTAGAAAAATCTGGAATTATTCATCCTGTGTTATCTATGGGTGATGAAGGAATATAACTTATCATAGACGATGGGATTCCAGCTGCAACAAGACCGGATTATCGATTGTTGGAAGAGTCCGTAACTAGTCTAATAAAAAAAATCAACAATCATATTCAGAATTTAAGAGAAACAAATTAAACATTGTTATTCTATTCATTGCTTTATTACAAATATTGAAAGCATAATATACCTACTTTTAGTATCAATCTGAATGATGCCATAGGGTATTATAAAAAAGAACACGGGAGGATATTTCGAAAAGAATAATACTAGGAAAGAGGTTTATTCAGGTAAATGAATGTTTCCTTTGTCTTATTACGAACAAGTCCTAGCATTTATTACCACCAGCCATTTAACGTTAATTTTTAACCTAATCTATGGCGACTTCTGAGATTTATAAATAAGATCATCATGTTTATGGTCCACCACCCAACTCACCCAAAATTAGTGTTTGTGGTTCTGCCGGTAGAACTTGACAGTTTATAGCATATTATGACTAGAAACTGGTTCGAAATGAATACTTTTATTTGTTTCCTTCTAGCTATAATCATATCATAGGTGATGACAAAATTACATAGGATCGTTTTATTTTTATAGGCAATCGAACATTATAGGCTAGAAGTAGGGCTGTTTGAACCGATTTGGCTATAAACAGGCTCCTGTGGTTAAACAGCCAGGATGATTCTTCGCTGTCGCTTCCATTATCGGTGTCCAACATAATTATACCTCCTGGGTAATGCAGGCATAGTTAGAGAAGACGTCAAGTTTTATTACTCTGGAATCTGACATTTTCGTGTAAAGTCCTTTTTTAGGGAAGAGAAATTGTAATCCAGAAATGGCCACCCACTTGGATTCACCATTTATAGTTTAATATTTTTGTGGCTTTACAAAATAAATTCTGGTAATGACATTTTAATATATAACGGTTCAATTTAACGTATGCTGTTTGTTAAATTTTAAAATCTATTAAATAACCAATTTTGTTCCAACGCATCCCTACAATAATTAAAGTCCATTCAATGGAAGAAAACGACTCTCAAAGCATGTTACATTGTTTTTGTTCAAATTATATAATTCACAACTGATGATTTGAAAGGCTGAAATTATCAAATGGAAACAAAATATACAAATTTGTGTGATTTCGCAGTTGGTAACCAAAGCACAAGCTGATCGGTTGAAAAATTAAAGATCTAAAGGTAAATCTATTTAATGTTCTAAAATGTTATAACACTCCTTAAATTCCGATTAAATAGTGAATGTTTAAACACACAAAATGTTAAAGAAATCTGTACGGCTGTACTGGATTAAAATAGGGCAAATGTTGGACAATGGCGAGGAAAACTAATCTCAACTTTTGTCTTGAAGCTTACGGGGCTTAATTGAAGTCAAATGGTCCAGAGTGAGTCTTCAGCACCGCGCTTCAAATTAGGACACTACCGAATGCGTTATCATAGGTTCACCCTTTCCTTGCATGTTAGCGCGTGCCAATGTGCCTAACATCCTCATACAGGAATGCTAGTGATAGGAACGATGGTAAGATAAGCTACAAATGATTTTTATTGATCGATTTCTCCTTAAATAAAAAATAAAAAAAATAAAACAGGCTTTGCAGAATTAATATTTGTAAGTTATCAGATTCAAAACGATGATTATCAACAAGTTTGTGCTTTTAATTAAACGAGCCTCGTTAGTTCGATTATCGTTCATCCCTTGTAATGCTCATCCGAGAATAATGAGATATAAAATAGTCTTGAGCACCGAAGACGGTACACTGTGTGCATCTTAATGAACTTGTTCCAAGTCGATTGTCGATTAACATTAAAGTCTATGCGGTGGCGCGTGGTTGAGTATATAAAAACAAAGTAGTCGATTTGTAACACAGAATCGTTTTAAATCTTTATCATCGTAATCGATCCATTTCGAGCTGATTTATCATCAATTTTATGTTATTCACAGTTTCAATCCCATAAATTAAAAAATATATTATTTTTTCACGGTGATGAAAATTACTGTTAATTAATCATGCTCAATACAAAATAAATCGACAGATCTAAAAAAACAAATACGGACTTAAACATGTTTTACGTTAACAAATTCTGTAACTTATCACACTTTTGGTGTTATAGGGGAGGGAAAGTACATTTCTTTATACCATTAATACTTAATATATACTAACATAAATGTTTATTTCAGAGTATACGTTTTAACATATATTTTAATATGCATTAAAGTAAAATTTATCTTCAAGATTCGGATAAAGTGGAAGTAATTACACAAATGATCACTAGAGTTTGTCTAACCTAATGATTTTAGACATATATCTGAACAATATGAAATGTAAACGTAGGTCTCCGTTGCGAATAAAAACATCCCTGCTCATTAAAGTCCCACAGTTTCCACACATAAAAACCCATGGTATAGAGAATTTAACTGCGCCAACATAAAGCCAACTAACCACTTTTTGGAAATTAAGTTAAATTTGAAAATAGCCTACAATTATCTACGTTTTATGATGCACAATAGCTTAAAAATATTGCCAGAATAATTAATTATATACAATTTAAATAAAAGCATATAAGAACAATTTTAATAACAGTGTGATCCGAAAAACGTAGATGATAGTCTAGTCATATTTTACAGTATTTAACTAGAGTCCGTGTGTTAATTTTAAGTTTTATCAAACAATAAAAAATACAATTTTGGGTATAAACTCAGATCTTCAATATGTGCCTGCATTATTTTCAATAACCATTATATTTCATCAATATTTTTATAGTAAATTTACATGTGCATACACAATTTTAGCCATGTAGGCTTCCTGGATTAATTAGATTAGATAGTGAGATGTTAAACATAGCAATCTATGCAATAAATGAAAATTTTGTTGAAGTTAAATTTAATTTTTCACAGTTAATGACTAAAAATGACAATAATTTAGTTGGATACGTTAATTAATTAAATATTCTTAACCTTATCAAATACAATACCAAATTTGATCAAAACTTTAGAATTACAATGAAATAGCTAAATGTTAAGTTTTCTTAAGGTTAGTTCTTTCACACCTTTTTGAATTTGGTGTTAGTCTACTTTTGACTCTGGAAACTATGACCGATGAAGATGTTGTTTGACTCACCAACATGTGTTGTAGGCATTTTTGAACACACATACCTGAATGGTAAATAACTTAGTGAATTGCTTACTTAAACGGAATTGGGACACTGGGGAAGGTGCTCAACAACTTAATCCATAGATGATTCTTTCCTTAGAAAAACATGGTTGTGGTTTGCTTTCAGGTCTCTTTGCGCGACGGTGTGGTCGACATCTGTATCTACTACGGTACAGTGATCGATATCTATTACCGATGTTCAGGGCAAATATATCAATTAGTCCATACTTATTATTGATGAGTTCGTCAAATATTAATACCACGTATACCATGTTGCTATATAGTTATTTAATTACATTCTGCATTTTATTATCTCTATGTTTATACTGAAAACACATGTATTGTTTTACACAGCTTGGCTTCCTGTCGCGATAATGTGTATTCAATTAGTTTTAAAAGGCAAGGGAAGTCGATTATAGTGCAAATTGCATTGTAATGTACTTCAAACAAATACAAATGGTAAAATGCAGATGCTACGAAATTATTAGATTTGACAATAAATAGTTCGAAATTATTTGGACGTCATGTAGACTGACACTTTAATACTTTGATATCCAGAGTGTATACTATTATATCGATACACGTACGTATTCGGTGTTATTGATGTCGGTTTCGACGCGAATAAGGGTTTTTATCGTATTTTCAAATATATAATTTCAGTTACAGTACTAAGATACGATTTTTTAAACGAGATCGGTACGATTCTTCAATATTATGGAGTACTCGATGGCTATGTTTCTACCGACTCCAACATCGATTGTGTGATATTCGAACACTCGAACACTAGAGCAGACATCCCGCCGTGCGGCGGCGTAGTTGCTGTGCCCGAGGGCTAATATTACGGACGACTTGAGACCAGTTATTATCCCCGTGTTCCATAGGGATTAGCGTAGCGCGTAGCACTGCACTTCCGAATACCATTAGCATAAGCGGTAGAAAGTAATTGTTGGGCTTTCCTTTTTTGGTGCTTCCCTCCCCTCCCCTGTCATTGACTGAACGAGAAAAAGTGTCTCACTTTAATGAACCTGGATAATTAAAGGATACTGTTTACTCTCGGAGTAATGCTGTGTAATCTGGACGAATTAGAGCAGTGCCCTCCCTGAGATTTACATTAATTACAGGACGCGTATTTAATTCTACCCATATTAGGGAACCGATGGACGGTTTATCGTGCATTAAGATACATTGCAACATTGTGGAGACGCTTTTGTGCTGTTTGCCACCAGAGGGGGGATTTTGATATACAGGTTGTCCCGTAACTCTCTGGACATAATATCACATTATTGCTTAGTTGAAAACAAAGCGATTCCACCATATGAACATCTGACTCCGGTGCTTAGTTTCTCACCTGTATGTCCGCATGTGTTTTTTTAACGAAAGCATTAATACGTTAAAAACTAATTTATTGAATCCTACCGTATTTGGGTCAAATTTTTATGGTAAAAAGGCCAGTTACTACAAAAAATATTAATCTTTAATATCTTCAAAATGGCGCGCATTACAAATCTGTTTAATTTGAGTATCTTAAAACCAGCAATTCCACCGTACCAGCAATCGTTACAAGATTACCATTCTTTTATGGATATCATTAAAGATCTAATGATACAAAAATTATTTACATCGAAAAATAAATAACTGATTTAGAGCAGATTTACTGTGGTAAGACACTGCCCACATTCAGATTCTCGGCAAATAGCCAACAATACGGAAATTTGAATATATGGCAGCTCCAGAATATTTTGGGCCTCCATGTTCATATGATGAAATGTGTATGTCTTGACTTGAGCTAAAATGGTGTATACCTTAGTCCAGAGAGTTGCGAGACACTCTGTGTAAAGATTTATAATCATGAGCAATTCTATTACATTATTGAATAGAACTAAGTGAATATATAGTAAGTGTGTCATTCATGATTCTTGGCATAGTCAGAATAATGTATATAAATGAATACATGCTATGTAAAGGTTTAATGGTGGAATAATAGTTATGAATCATTCTCCTCGATGATCAAGTCGTCCAGCTCCATATACTATTGACGTTAAAAGTGTATCTAACTTTATATATGTCGAATCCTCTACTTTATTACTATTATGTTATTACTATTTCATTGGTTAATCCTTTGTTCTGTTTGTTCCAACTGGATGATTTCAGGAAGTTCGGATTACTGGATACCCTGAATTTTTATTTTTGACGTATATATGTATTGTTGGTCAAAATATTGCGTTATCGATGCTGATGTGTCTCATCTAAAACAACATGAAACTGTTTATTTCTGATATTTCTTGTATTGTTTCATTATTTTTTAAACTGGAAAATCAACTACCAATTATTAATTCAATAGATCTACCAATCTCCGTGAGAATCTTGTTTAAGTACAAGAAGAATAGAATTGGTATAGCAAGATAAGTGCACAAGAGACATTATTTGAACTAATGTAATCTCTTACCCTGTCGAAAACTCCTAATTCTTTGGACAATCAACAACCAACCAACGTTTGTGTAGTTAATAAACTTAGACTAAAGAAACTGTTTTAGAAAATTACATTTTATATGGCTCTGATTCCATATGAACTCCCAGAAATGAATAAAGAGATCCAGTAATTGAATTCTTGAACAATTATATTTTCTAAACCAATAAGATATAACTAGCCGTATTTGTTACTATCAGTTAACTAGTTTTCAATTGATTGGGTCCGTTGTTTATTTGAATCTATAACATCCTAAATATAATTTTAGTTTATTCTATTCAGTTTAAACCAAGACAGAAGCAAAATTACACAGCAGCCAATCTTGGGCTATGCTCTTGTCTTGTATTTGCATAGGTTATTTACCCCGAGGGTCTCCTCCCTCTGAATTTACAATCGGTGCTTATGCAACGGACAAGTCTCATATTGGCAATCGAATTTATAATGCGGCGATATCGCGGAGACGGAGCTGTTTATGAAGCGTGCAAGGCGATAATCGCGAGATATGCCTGCCCCGGGGAGATATGGGGAACTTGTAAATGACAATGGAAAACAACGAAGAGAAGTGTTGTTAAATGTATCTTTGTTCTTTAATCGATTTACGGATCTTTGATACAAAGGTGTTAATATTGATTAAACGTTAACGTGCAATACAGGCCAAACATTTAATTTAACAGTTTGGTACTTTTTATACGATATAAAATCTGTCCAGACTACTAAAGGATAAAACACACTTACATTCAAGGAACGGAAATAAATATTTTAACATTACCTTTTAATTTATTCTCACTAGTAGTGATTGGTATGCAGCAGAAGCCATGTAGCAATACTGGGATCAAAACAATGTGAGTGCAGTGTGAAATCTGAAGGGATAAGGTTTATTCTTATCCATTCCCTAACGATTCACTAGAAATTTAATATTCTTTTCTTGTTCCAATTGAAATTTGTATTGATTGGTTACAGCATATTATAAATTATTAGTATTTCTAAGGGACGAAATTAAATAAAAAATATTTAATCATCCAGTATAATTAGTCATGAGACAATACCTACATTGTAACAAGGTACGAGTATTTGTTAGTTATTCTGGTTGAGTCAACCAACATTGTACACTTAAATAATGCTAAGATATGTGTCTGATGGTTAAGTTCACAGTTAGATGAAATATGAAGATAAAACGGCTTAAGAACTTTGCAAGTAAATGTATCGATTGAGAATAAGCCATTGCGGCCTTTCTAGAGTTCGTGATCACGCGACTTGTATCTCTGACAGCATACATGGGGGGTTCAGTCTCTGTGCCACGCCCCTAGACACGCTCTCGCACGCACAGATCTACGCACTGCTCCAGATAGTGACTTGATTACGCTGCTCGACGCATAAATCTACTTCCCACGCACCGTGCAGGCCGGCTTAATAGCAGGGTGGTCCACAAAATCACTTTAGTCGGGAATGCCACAAGGCTCCATACTAGGCCCGTTATTATTTATTAGCCATTGAACACTATCACCTGTCATGTCGCTTTGATTTGTGTTTTCTATGTATTTTATTTCCCTTTCTTTTCAGATATGGACATCAAATTAGAATTAGAATTGCTCACCTCCTATGAAATGATTTTATTCTTTTTACTGACATATGGTTATGTCAGGAATAAGTCAGTACATTGTCCAGTCTCTGATGAATATTAAGGACTCATTTAACGTGTTATAAAAAGAAGAATAAATTCAAGTATGTGGATGACGTTTTTTAAGAGGGATGAAAAGTTAGATAAACTAAAATAACCAGTGATAGCTTGACCAACCAGGGTTGAAGACGTGCCAAGACCTATCGCGCAAGGTGGTGGCAGAGGGCTAGAAGGGAGATTAGATAAAGATTGCCTATTGAAAAGAACAGTGACCTTATTGTTGTCAGAAGTAAATATTTGAGTTTAAGTTGTTATCCAGTGAGTATGGTCTGGGCGTGACAAAAAATAGGCGCGAGGTATAAGGATAGTCTATACCCAGTCAGTTCCAAGATGGCTACAATAAAAGTAAATAGATTGGATGAATTTTCAAGCATTTACACAAGTTTAGACCCATTTATAGTACCTATATGTCTAAATAACAAAGAATGTTGTAGATTACAATGGTTTACAATGTTTTAAGAAAAATATACATTATTGTACTATCATTAGGATAATATATTGTCTAGTTTGTATTCAGAATCAAAAATATGTCATGAAGGAAAATGGGAAAAGAGAACAATGAATAATTACTCGTATTTGTTACGATAGATAAGAATTTGCGATTGCAAATATGGAAATTCCTAGCATTTCTATTTTTTAGTTTAGTATTGCTTCAAGAAGAAAATATGTGGTAAAGATGTTAATATTTTTTATGGTTAAACAATATTTTTAAAAGTTTATTTCAAGTATAAGAAATGGTAACAGTATGGTGTAGTTGATGGTATCTGATAGTCTTCTTGTTCTGCCTTTCTAGTATTACATTTCTAATTAGTATGTTAATGATCTAGCTGTAGTGCCACCAGACGATGGGTGCGGCCTCCAGATAGCATCAGCCATCCAGCCAGGCTGGAAGCTGGATTTTAGTTGTGAGGAGATCACACCTGCAATATTGCCAACTGTCCCACTTTACTTTAACAGTTTCCTCGGGAATCTGGATAGTGAAATTACTTACTTTCTGAAGACAATGAAGACAAAACTAAGATGAAGTCTCCGGAGACTTCTTGCGACGTAACAAATTCTAAATAGATTCTTCCATCGATTTTGCACAAAAGGTTTTAAACATCTTCATACACCTTTTTAGAAATAAGACCATTTTGAAGTTATTTCCAACACTGTAAATTACGCACTGAAGGGTTTACAAGAATTTCAAAACATATTTGTGCAATTGAATAATATTAATGTGGTTTTAATTTGAGGAAACAAACTATTTCACTTCGGCGATATTTACCGTAAAAACTAAATTTAATCAGATCAAACGAAACAATTATATTCTACGGAACGGACTTGGTAATTGGTTGTAAAAACTTATATTGGGCATACTAAATTGGCTAATTAGCTAATGTGATTGAAATAAATAATGGTTAAAACATGGTTGATGGCCAGTGCACCCTGGACTTACATTGTGAACATTAATTTACTCATAAAGTTTACCAATTCACCTAAACTAAATTATGGCTAATACACATGGGAAATATTAAATATAGCTGAAAGGTTGCAATTTAAGGCAGCAATAAATATTAGTATATACTGGGCGAAAAATTAATTTGCGCATTCACGAAGATACAAATTTTTGGATTTATGTATAAGCTTTTATAACTGCAAAATAGTTAGAGCTGACAAGGCATACTTATACTCAGAGAAGAATTTTTTGCCAGTTATCAATAAAAGCTTAAATATTCTCTACTCTAGCAGAGTTATTGGCCTAGGCTTTGAATTTGAATTATACAGTTATCAATCATATATTGATTAGTTATTAGAATTCAATACCTACTTGAAATCTTTAGATTTTGGCAATAAACTTCATTCAATAGACGATTTGGCTAAATAATGAATGGTAAATTTTTATTTGTGCTCTTTGGCAGTAAATCTACTGAATGTCGGTCAATTCATAGAAAAACTCCAGAAACTTTGTAATTCCAAATGGAACGTCAACGGGTACCCTCACTTACACAGTATTGGTGTGGAATTAAAGGGTATTTGAGGAACACATGGGCCAAACGGTTTATTATTAAGTAGAGACTGTCCGCAGGACGACATTCTGTGCTGTCACAACAACTATCACTGTCTATCTAAAACAGTAATGTTTGTATAATGCCGTTTACGTTGTCTGCATGATCGATTAATGGATTTAACATATTAAGGTTGTTTTGATACCAATCAGAAAATGTTATTTTTGTTATTTTAATTTTTGGTTCCAGTAAAGTTTAAGTTATTTAACCCTTATGTAATACAAAAGTGCAGTTGAAAAATATAGTTAAAATCAAGCCATGGATAAATTATATTTATATAATATTAAAAATTTATCACATAAAAACTGATAGCATTCCACATGCATATTCTATCCATTTTGTGACCTATGAATTTCGAACCTTATACAGTGTTGGTGCACATTAAGCTAACATGGATAACATGCATATCATGTAGTGGTTTGATTTCCAGTACACTAGTAAATTAACCGAAGCGGTAAGAAATTTCCAAGCTTAAGTTCCTATCTAAGTGGATCTTTTAACGTCTTCTATTCATGATATATAAAGGTCCTGACGTCCCCCAGGGCACTCTTTCACTGTCCTCTCAGTGGATACGGCTCTGGAGGCACGCGTGTCCATGGACCGTGTCGATATTATCGCATGCCTCTTCCGTTCTTCGCGCCTTTACGTTGGCGACAACCACATCTCGGTACTGGTGTCCAAAGACCTCGAGTCTTGGTTCTCTATCACATAACTTTATCGATCTACTGAAAGGATTTCTTAATCTTTGCATCAAGATGGAAAATCTTTTGAGCTCATTTTTATCTTCTGAAATATTCTTCCAAGCAGTTAAGAACTATTCATCAACATTTTGGATGCACTAGATTATCTTCTTTACCCTTCTGATTTTTGAATATGTTCAATGCAACATATTTAAATATTATATTATATACTGTATATGTTTTATTCGTTATTATGCTTGTTATTTCCCTAGTTAGGCACTCAGTTTCCAGGAATGCACATTTTCATTTTTGTTTTGTCTCCAATTTTCCTAAACATCCAGTGGCTGACTCAACTGTCTTCGATGGTGTGTTCATGTTCTTCCATTCTCTCACGCTCCAATTTCCGTGTCACAAATATCATATAAACGTTTAAGACCTATCTTATTAAATCTGAAAAGATGACGCATATCTAATCAGCAACAGACGGGGCTATCAAGTAGATATTTTCCGCTGAAACATCCGACCTCAGCACCTCTTCTTGTTAAGTTCTTCAGATCCCAGACCGACCGTATGTCGTATAATGAACCTGGCATGTTTACGACCCATAAACACACCGGTACGTAATAAAACTACGATGGGACCTCAGGTCGTATAACAACGAGAGCTTCACTGGTGGAGAGGTTTGTTGAGGTATACAGCAGATCTGTTGTTCGATTGAAACACTAGGTTAGATGACAATAATATCGTTTTAAGACAAGAGAGAATGCTCTCTTTTGAGATAACTCCTCAGATATGGATAACATCTGGAGATTATCTGAAGACTGATCAGCAGCATTCCCTTCCACCTGGATAAATGAATTAGTAGATTACAAGTCGACATAAACCAAGCTATAATAAAAGCGTCTGGTTGTTTTGATCATTTATAGAGGAAAATAATATAAATGTATAAAGGAATAAGATATAATGCATTGATATGGTTTATTAGTTGAAACATCTGAATCTAAAACGTTAATCTATGGTATTGTCTCTGGTAGATTCAACCTATAATAAAGCAACCTACCTCTTCTTGGGCCAGTTCATATCCTCGTGTATAAGTGATACCATTATGAAGAAGCATTTTGGATTCATATAGCAACAGAATGATTGCTTCTAGAGAGTCGTGAAATTAAAAAGTGAGACGAAAAAAGCTTAAAAGTTACGTTAATATTAACAAAAGCGCAGTATTTTAGGTCAGAACCAATGAATCGATCAGTGAGGAACCCTGCGATGGAGGCTGTGTAAGACTTCAAACCTCGATTCTGTGTATGAGTTAGCGTACATTCAAATCCAGTCTCACTTTAACATTATTATCTGTCAGCTACTCTTGACCTTTCTGCTGTGCCATCCCTCTCCCCTAGTCTGTCTGATAACATCTCGACATGGTAGAGCTTCTTGGGAGAGGCCGAATAAGGCGAAATTGGAGACTAGACCGGTCTAACATTTAAGACATTGCAAACGTTATGTCTCAGTTATACATTTTCGAGTTCTAAACCTAATTAGGATTGACAATTGTTCAGTACATCGTTTTAAAACGCTGCTTAGTAAAGCCATTATCCAGAACGTTGTATTTTGGCTTATAAAACAATATACTCTACAATAAATTTACCTACAGAGTTGTTAAATTTAGTGCTATGATCATTGTAAATGTATAAAATCGTATTTTGTCCATCCATTTCAAAATAGTGCCTTGTACAACGTTTAAAACCGATAATATGGAATTATACAATAAAAATGGCCAAGCATACGAATATACGCTACACTAATACGCAGTACAAATGTATTGACTTTACACAACGTCGCAAGTTGTACTGAACGCAACAGCCGTTCTTTACATAAATATATAGAAAGTAATTGTTATTTAATAATCTCTTCCGTTCTTTATAGGATAGGACCCTAAATTCATCATTACTGACTGAAGATAAATTTAAGATTTCAAAAGCGCCTTGTGAATAAGTAAATTTTACTGTTTGAAAAGATCACTGAGGTGTTTGGTAAACACGCGAACCACGATCAGTTGCATGCACAAATGAAACGTCGGCTATAATTAATTACAGGTTTAGCTCAAATGTACCACTTTCTCTCCACTTCTAAGTTACTCTCTTCGTTTTGCATCAGTTGTGAGTACAATATCTGGTTGGTATTTGTAGCAATAAGGCATACTTCAGTTAGCAGTCAGGTACGTTTTTAATTCACATGGTACCATATAGTTTTATTGAGGTATTATTTGTCTAAGAAATCGTTTTATCAGGATTATGTTGTCCGGGGTATAGTTTCTACAAGTAATAATTGGTCAGAGATTTGTTCCTGGTATCGTCTTTTAGTTCGTTATATCGTCCGTCCAAGATATATCTAATCATGCATATACGCACCATTTACAAATACTAAACGTGCGGACACATATGTACAAACTACATATAATGGAATATATTATATTTCCAGTATGTTGTAGTTAATATAAGTTGTAAGTAAAATTAATAATGTCATTGATTGTAACACATGAATTACAGCACTCGAATTACATGATAAAATCGTTATTTTAAATATACAGATAAGTCGTGAACAATGATGACTAATAAACCTCCCCCTCCCCTCGACTTTGATCCAATTTCTTTTCTCGCAGTCCCCTGTACACGGGGAGCATATCGATGGCGACATTTAGATTCGTTTTTGGCGAGATTCTCTGTACGATATGTCGAGGTTTAAGAGGGTGGTGTGATGAAAAGTACAAATTTTCAAAATGTAACAAAGCCAATATGGGTCACTATAGCTTGTGTCCAAATGGGCTGTTCTCCATCAAAGCTGTCTTGTGCCGAGGTCACGCACCGTTCCCGCCAAAATGTGATTGGTTTCCCGCCAATGCTGAGAATATCGATTCTCTGCTGTCTGGAGGGAGGAAAGTCTGGTCAGGCGATCCGTATCTTGACCCCACCCCATCATAAAACCTCCCTCTCAGAAAGCTTGTTTCTTAGTTTTCATTGCAGTCTCGATTTTTATGTTCAGTTCTTAGTTGTAACACAGCTAAATATTTGTCATACTTAGATTAAAATAGTATCTTTAAGATTATACTATACAGAAAAAGTCAATAGACAATTAAAAAATTAATATTAATTGGAGCAAATATTTCTACAAAACATAGACTTCATTTTGGAAATAAATCAATAGTTTCAGTTCATTATTAGCAAGCAATTTCAAAAAGAAAATATCGATTTCATTTTCGTACTTACTTCCACGCCCAGAAAAGTGAACACTAATCATATTCTTTTACAATTTTTGAATGTTTTTCCCAAACCTCTTCATTTCTGAATTGTTGTGAATGTGTTTGTTAGTTAACTGGTGAAATATTATTTAAACATACATTTTATAGTTTCTGGATATTCATTGGGGTTGCCAGAATGGACACATAAGTTTTTGTTACGCTCAATGCAGATGCTAATCAGCCAGAGTGAATCCTCCTGAGAGCCAGTGAAGTGTGATTGGTCCAGATATTACGACACACTTCACTCAATTATTACGTTTAAACTTACACATTCAATTTTATCTCTATGGGTTCAATGGAGCCTATAACTTGGAATTATATTTATAGATAGAGATATCTACCATTAACCATCACTCAGCCCAGGAACACTTGAGACGACATTTAAATATAGCTGACTTCGACTCGACTGTGAGACTGTTTGGCAATTCTCTCTGATCTGAGATACAGTTTTAATTAATAGACTTTGAAGGTTAAAACAATTGTTTGACCTTCAATTCTAGTGAATGCTGTACTGTGCTGTAAATGCAAAATTGTAGGTCATTAGAAAGAATATACTATTATTGAATTTGCCAGCGAACGTTGGAAAGTAATCTCAATTGGATCCTGGAAATTGTGGAGACAGGAGGTGTTTGTTGTGAGAAACAATGCAAGGACGAATAATAAAATCACAGTTAGAAGGAGTTCGCCTGCAGGTTGTCGTGATCGAGTGTTGAACGGATGGAAAAACAGACAATTAAATGTCTCGCAATAATTTAACGAACAGTAAGTACAAACGAAAGGTCAATGTTGTAGTAAAAGTGATTTCATTTCAGTGTCTGACTTGACTTCCCACAGAACTCCTTCTTGATTAGAAATACAAAACAATGTTAGTAACTTTTATGATGGCTTTCGTAGAATGATTATTAACTTTCATAATAACTGTTTATTAAAGTTTGAATGCTTTTATTTACTACTGTCATCAAATATAAATATGTATAAAAGGGTTTTCTCGTAAATGGCCGCAATATATTTCCAAGTTACAAAATTGAGAAATTTCAATTACAGGTCAAGTTTTTTCATATTGGAAATATTACATTTTGTCGAATTACAGTAATGGCGTTTCTAAACAAAAGGAAAAATAAATTTATAATAGAAATTTGGATTCTATTTACCATTTCGTTATCCGTTGAATCCTTATGACGGTACGTCAATTACAAAAACTAACCTATTTTAGTAGAGATTATATTTAGCTGAAAACCTATTTAGGAAGTCTGTATAAATTATTGGAAAGAGAAAGTCAGTAATGTTCATAGTTTTCTGTTTTTTTTAACAGCGTATTTTCATGTATAATGCCATTTAATGGCCAAATTAATCTAAACGTGAAAGAAATAAGACTGTTTATACATTTTCCAATGTTTGACACAAATGCAGTAATACTACTTTTTGAATGTAATGTTTTATCCTTTTTATCAGAATAACTTGTTCGTTTTCTTCCACAATTTATAATTAAAATTAACCTGTAAAGGACAATCGACCAAATTAGGTTATATTCTTGTTTTATTATTGAATCGTAAGGTTTTTATACGATTCCTTTACTTGAAATGGACAATAAACAAACTATGTACTAAAATAAACTATATACATCCAGACTATCGCATTAACATGTTAAACTGTAAAACAATTTAAAATCTAATATTTGAAAAGGGGAAAAAATATAGTCTGGAATTGCAGCAGACTTCATTAACATAGATTTTCATTCATTTACGTGTATCAATATATTATGTATTATTACGTTTTTATTTGTTAATAGTGTATTGAGATTCTTTTGTTGAAATTAATTTGACTGTGATATAGAATAGTATAATTTACCGAGACATATATAAAAAAATACAAAAATGGCGAAAGAGCTGCTTATTATATGAACGTAATTCTTATATAAAACCTACACAGTGTAGTTTTAAACCTTTTTGTGTTTGCTCTCTGTAGCTTTACTGATCAGTAGGATTGGCTGACCATGAGAAAGTTATATACGATGGTGTTACTACGATAAACTTCAATTTATGGCCTTTTAAAACGGAATGATAGACGCTACACGTCAGTATTCATCACACTACATTTGCAAAGTCAATATGGTAAAGAAAATCATCCATACAACCCTGAAGCAGTCGGAACTTAATCATGATCAACTTAGACTGTCTAGAGATGTCAAATACCATCACGGGATCCGTGATTAGATGAATACCCAGAAAGTGTGATTTGGTAAGAGACAATTGGAGAGTTATACAATGAGAAGTTTTTCTTTCATCACTCATGAAGGAGTCTATGTTGCAAAAATAGGGGTGCCTATAGCTCTCGGGTCCTTCTCTACCTCTGCGATGCTCCGGGCAGGAAGACCCTCAAGTCATCGACCCACCGTAATGGCCTCCGTCCGACCCCGTATCATACCCCACATCCGCCGTAATAAGCCGATTAGGCGAGAGCGGAGGCGTTATGGTGCCGGTGTCAGCGCGACCTCAGATTATTCCTGAAAGGTTCGAAATCCGGCAACAAGGAGAAATTCCCCTTATCTTTACTAGGCTGTAAATGTTCTTTGGGCCACGAGGTGACGTTATCTTCCAGCCCGTGGTTTGAATTCCTCCTCGGCCGTTTTGCTACTGTCGTAAAAGAGTTGTTCTAAATTCCAGTCTAAAAGACGATGTACTTCGTGCATGATTCGCGTCCGTGCAGGTTTGTTAATGGGACTTTCTGAGCAAGAGTGTCATAATGATAATCTTATCCTGAAAGTTACAACAGGAATGTTAACATATGTTAAATCGGAGTCTAGTTTTCAATTTTGACATCCATCCCCAGTACATATTTTAAGGCAAAGCTGAGTGTAATTAGCGAATGCGTTACAGGTTTGTTACACACATTGATGTATTATATTCTTTAAAAGTAGACGTTAAGAAATCGATACAGTGGAGTATCGAAGGACTGGACTAAATGTTACGAATTGCAACCAAGTCAAAGCTTCAATTTGGATTTTGAAAGAGAAGTATTGTTGGGCTGCTTGATTCTAATTTCCAATGGAAGATTTCATCTACGCACCTGGGTATATATTTACAAGGTGGTAATACCTCATGTTTTCAAGGAGGTTAAAGAAAACGGTGGTGACGGAAGGAAACTCCATCCAGTATATTCTAGTGTCTTGTCATTCAAGTAGACTAGACCCCGAATTACTCGGATTATTGAATTGTGACAAAAGTCCCTGGGGAACCATTAGCAATAAAATCGTGAGTTATATACATGGTAACTGAACTAAATTAGATTACAAGTCTATTGCTTACAGGCAAAATTATTATATGTTCTGTTTTGGTGAATTTTCAACACAAATTTTGATCTCGTTGGTAAACTGAAACGAAATAAATTAAACAGATAAACTACATAGTGCTTGGAGGATCGCTCATGTTAAAACTATATTTTATGTGTTAAAGGAATGTTATCTTAAAATAAAATCTAACTTAATAAATTAAATTTTAATAAAATAAAACTTGCGAGAAATAACACAATTTTACATATTTTATATGTACATGAAATGCAATTTAGTTTAGTAATATTTCATACACACGCTAAAACGATTTCACGTGCTTGATTTCAAAATGGTCGAAATACAGCGATAAAAACTTACAACTCACTGGAAATAGCACATTTTCCTGCCAGTGACTAGGACAGTGACTACGGAATTGACAACACAATAACCTGAACGAAAACCAGTATACCACCTTGATGAAACTCCAGGGGTACAAATCTGGAGATAATAAATCGAAATAAACGGATAAGAAACATAGGTATTGTTTTGTTATGCGAGTGGCATACACAACTATTCTACTGCCAGCATCAGTAGAATTCATCAGCCCCAGGAAGCTAAACTGAACATGCCATGATGCACACTAATGTTGTCTGGACTTTTCGACTTCCGTTTTACCTCATTACGGCTGACAACATGTTGAAATGATAAGGTGTATTACACTTCAATTAACCAAAATTATAAATGTTTTTTCATAAAACATGACGAATTTCATTTGTACCACGAGGGTGAAACCAAACAATACCATTGAATAAAGTATTTTCAAAAATCAGCAATTCCACGTTTGATGCAAGCGTCTTTACCCATAAACCACTAAATGTTTTTCTCATCCGACTGCTTCAATTTCTGAACCCTACGAACATTATATGAACAGGATTATCACAACTTCATCCGAAACCAGGTTCAAATTACCAACCTCAGCCAGTTTAGCATCACTCAAAGCAACAAACGTCCAACCTTTTACTTGTCTGCAGCTGTTACGCATTCCCGGATTACAGTCGACTATATTCTCGTTATTTTAGCTGTAACACACTGTACTGATATTTCATAAGATAATCAAACATAAGTACATAAAAATTGATAGAAAATACCGACTGCGGAAAACTCACCGCTGTTGGAGAACCAACACATTCACCAAGCAAAGAAATGTACAACACTTCAACGCCCGTCTACAACTAGTATTCATGACTTCAAGGCTCGTACTAATAAATTCTGCAGTGTTATGATGGCTTGGTAAATGGAAATAATTAAATAAAACTACTTATGGTAGACATTAAATTTTATTATATGTCTTAATTTTCGATTGCAGTACAGTTAAACATAAAGACTTTGTTACAAATGAGAACGTGCAGGTGTGTAGCTGTGGTTATTGTAAAGCCCTAAGGGATGTTCCCCTAATTGATTCTGTACGCGCCCTTAATTGAGGGCTATCCGCCTAATGATTGTTGCCGTTGCTACTCCCGGCTTTGTTATCTTGAGCAAATAAATTGCACCCAATTTGTCAAGGGGAGCTCGCTCCACGCGACGACCTTTTTAATGTTTTGGTTTAAACAATACCGCAAACGAGATTTAATCGGGTATATTAAATTTCTGTGGAGGGAATTAAGTAGATTTCAAGAATCAGTAGTTGCGATTCTCTATTAAAACGCAATATGCTTAATTAATATGATAATTTATAAACTATATCAAACTAAGCTTAGAGCGATTAAACTTGAATACAATAAAGCGTTTCGTGAGCTTTCGTGACAGCATAACTCGAAAGACCAGAAGCAGTAACATAGATTGCTAGTGTTGAACCTTGCGACACACCACACCATACCGCCTCACGGGCCGCGGCCGTACACGACCGTACCGGCACGACCAGACTTATAAACGACCAGATGACAGCCCCAGTGTTATTGTGTTGAGGTGGAAGTATTGTAGCCGACCACGACAATAGAAAACAATGGTACCAACCTGTTCCTGCCCAGTACTGCCAACGGTGCCTCTACAACTCTTCTTCGAAAGACATGCCAGAAGTAGTATAAAACAGAGTTTGGTTCATACCAATGAATAATGAATATTCAGTCATTCCCTTTAATAATAAAATAAATTTGTTTATAATAAAATATAACTGTTATTGCTAGTTACAATCCTTTGCTTTAATGAAACACAATAGTTTAAAATTACGACAACATAAACAATTTAAAACACAAGAAACAGAATTTTAACTGTGCGAGTTCAGGTCTAAGCAGACCTCTCTGAATCAACAACGGTTGGTTTTAAACGATCAATCTATTGTGTGGGTAATGGTGTACTTGCATACAGTACTATTTACAAAATTTTAAGAGAAGGTCTATGCTCTTGATCTTAATTCATTAATTCATATATAATTTTGAAGTCTTTTTAGAATAATTTCTACCGATTTGAATTAAAAAATCGTTAAGCACATTGATACTGTACGTTTTCTATGTACGTTCTTACGTGCAATGGAACAGGGTTTAGTTAAACTTTATTAAAAGAAATTAAAAGAGAAATTCCTAAATAAAACGTTAAGATTTTAGAAGAATCAAAGAAGAAGATCAAAGAATTCACTTCGTAGTCTTTGAGCTTATTTCAAGAAAGGTCCTTACTACTTGATAATTTTGAAGGAACTTACCACTGATCGACGAAGAATTGAAATTTCCATGCATTATTGATTTTTAAACATCCTAATGAGGATTTTCTCAATAATTGAGCCATCAATAGAAGAAAACAGCAGTGCTGGTCGGAATGTAAGGCGCGCAAGGGTCTCCACTCGATCACTAAGGACGTGCGTGCGTGTCATCTGAAGCGTGCTAAGTGTCTGAAAGCCCGCTTATCTTGGCCTCCCGCCGGAACTGCGGCCTCCCCCACGACTTGAGAGGATCCCTTACTTGATAACAGACATTGGAGAAGGAACAACACAATTCATTGTTAATTGAAAAATCATGAGGACAAACCCTCGTGATTTCAGCAAAAGAGGGAGAAAAATACAGTTTATACTCCTTTCTTTTTTTACTGAAAAGGTTTTAAGATTGAAAATAAAAGCGGGATGTGATATTTGGGATCTCTTTCAAGTTATGAGATTTAATTGCTGCAAGACAAAGGATTTACAAAATGGCCAATAGGACGTGATATGGGTTATGCAATGCTTATATAAGAGAAATAAACCACTCAAGAAGTATCCGAAGAGCGAAATTGGTATTGATTAGATCCAACTCGAAAAATATCGAGTATTCAATTATTTGACACCACAAGAAATCGTTAAAGAAAAGTTATTTAACAACATTTTACCAAAAATTCATTAAAATGTCATTAGTATTTTAGAAAAAGAATTCATACAATTTCCTACTGTTTTTTTATTTCTGTATTTGTTAGTATTTTTTGTTTAAATCTTCTTTTCAGATCGATGGACAAACGGAAATTTTAGACTATACAGCTAAAATCAATTTTGCAAGCACTGCATAGAGATTTCTTTTGCGATTGTTTAAGTGCCAGTGGGTTTCTATTACTTTTTGGTTTTATGAGTTATGAGAGTAAATATATTCAATGAGACTTAATAACCGATGTGGACTTTTTTGTGTTAATCAAATTTCATAAAGAATAAAGTTTGCAAATCCTATGAACGTTCGAGATCTCATTCTTGTAGTAACCCTAACTGGATAGGGGATACTTGTCAATCCAGGAAGATTTAAGGAGGTGCAAGTAGATTCGTTGTTGGCTAAGTGCAAGTGAAGTTTACACATTTATAATGAACCACAAATTTATAATTAACTAGAACTGCCAGCAGTTATATAGTTGAAATATAGCGTTTGCAACCCTATAAAGGATTCTAAAGTCCCTATAAAGTCGGATCTAATTCATATAAAAACTATTTAAATACTATATGCTCTAGGAGTATTACGGAAAATTAAACCCAAGCATAGCTCAAGTTCTAACAAAACTTTGAATGTGTTGATGTCCAAAATATTTTGAAAAAACATGAACAAATCCTAGAATAAAACCTTAAAAAGGAGAGTATTACCATTATATGTGTCTTCTCTGAATTAAGTTCACTTCTTCTGTGTAAATTCTATCTACAATCTTATAATACAATGCAGAAGGAGGGAAGGCATTGGCTTCTAGTGAAGTTTACGAATTAATTCTTGGCCATATTCTTTTACGTCTTGAGAAACTCTATGTTGTATCGCGATTGGTTACAGTTTTCACTTGCCTATAAAGCTTCGTGATTGTCTCCCCCAGGGTTCGGTCGTTGTACCTATTCGTTTTTACGTTTAAAGAGCCTCTGCTGATATTCTTGAAATATTTTTTAAAGTATGTATCTACGACGATAATTTTGCTATTGTGTCACAACACAGAAATGTTCACGTGAGGGAACCACCTTCACAGCTCATGTTGCTTTACTTCCTTCAGACATTTTTCATCGTGTGTTTTAAAACTGAAATCTCGTGAAACAAAAATAACCTACTTCTATCCCAATAACATGATGGACCAACGAGCCTAAACGAAAGCACTAGTTAAATTGTATACAGGACACACACTGTGCTCCCATAGTATTTTGGGATTAATCTCTCTAGAACATTCTTTCTCTTTTCAGACCAACCTGAAAAAACAGCAGATAAGAAACTAGAGTTAATATTTAACAACAATAGGATCAACTTGTAAATGCAAGTTTAGCGAACGCCCGCAGTCTATTCTGCTGTAGGATAATGCGCCAGATATGATAAAACAGTGTTCATGTTTAACTAAATAGGAGAATAAAAGTTTTTATGATCTAGTTCACTTCCTTTTTTTCTATTTTATAAGGTTTCCCAGTTTATGCAAGTCAGTTGAAATCCTGTGAACTACTTATTAGATAAACATCCCAGTTACAAGCTTAGTTCCATTTCGATCAACTCCAGCTGGGTGACAAATCGTTCGTTATTGTTGACAAAGGGTCAATAATACGAGTATCTCGATAGCTGAGAAGAAAAAAAGTTTTGTGGAAAGAGACTGTATTGAAGGGAAAGATGTTTGATTAGCCGCTTTAGTACGGAGGGCTTTCAGTGCAATCATTGAAAACTGAAATGGGGTCCTGCGATTGTGGAGTGGGCCAGTCAAGCGATGATTCACATTGTTAAAAATGTCCTTCCAACATTTTAGAAGTAACCAAAATGTACTTGTTTATTTAGAGTTTTATTTTTATTAATTACATTATTGGTTGGACTAAGCTTTATGACAGAAAATATAAACGTGGTTTACTAAGCTTAAGCTGATATTAAAATACAAATTCCTCTATTTTTGTAAGGCGGTTATAACAAATATTCTCGACAAGTTTTTTTTATTGTATAACATTTCTTAATGTAAGACTTTCTGAACCGATTGAGCTGAAATTTTGCATAAACAGTTTGGATGTTAGAATGTGCAAATGGTTTGCGTTTCACTCAGACTTTAAGACTACTCCGTACTGATATAAATATTTGGTTGACATGTGAATAGTAATGACTAACATATTAAGGTTTGCTGCAAATTCTTGCTCTGTCCTCCCAGCAATACTACCAAACCATATATCATGATATTTTGAAACAAGTACCAAACCATATATCATGATATTTTGAAACAAGTACTAAACCATATATCATGATATATTGAAACAAGTACCAAACCATATATCATGATATATTAAAAAAGTACCAAACCATATATCATGATATTTTGAAACAAGTACCAAACCATATATCATGATATTTTGAAACAAGTCGCCCAATATGTTAAAATGGCAAGAATATACTTGCATCTTGTATGTATACATAAGTATACGCACATTCAGAAAATTAACAAATTAAAACTCATTACTGATCTTGGATGTTAATCAAAATAACTACAGTTTTAATTTTACAATTGTAATAATAATTAATTAAAGGTAACAATTTACGTATCTAACTACACCACGTAAAACCAACACTTGAATGATAAAAATATTATACAGTACGTGTTGCAATTTTGACCATACTTGTAACACCAAAACATTCATTGACAGCCTCACTTTGTTCCAACACAGTGTTAATACAAACTTTTCAATTATTAAAAATACTAAAATATTTATTGACAGTAAAATGTATTAAAATAATATATTCCTAAGAATATTAGCGGCCATTAAAACCATTTAAAAATCAAAACAATGTATAAAATCTCTAGGCTTACCTTGTAGTGTAAAACCGACCAAGTATGAAAGTACGAAAGCACAGCACGTAACCGGCAAGAGACTCGCAAGCGCTCGCGACCGACACAAGACGCGGAATGGTGGACGCGGACAGGCCTCACACGCTTGTACTGCGCGAACGCTGCCCTGGTGGGGGTGCGACCGCTACATACTTAACGTCCGCCCTGCCCCGCTGCCATCCGCACTTTTACCGAAAACACATGGTTTACAATTCTTTTGTTTTAGTCAGTTTGGAAATTCCGGATTTTAGGAAACAATAGCTGTCGAGGTGAAATGGAAGAAATGGTCGTTCATAATTTGTAATATCGAGTTAGGTAGAGATTTATTCAATTTTAAATGTGTGCGAAGTTAACATGAATTTTTGACACCTGCTAAAGTTACAGAAAACAAACAAAAATCGGCTACCTTCGCAAATTTTCCATCGTTAAGAAACCTTTACATGTGTACTATCATTCCAGAAGTATACATTAATATCCCTGTTTCTTCTGAATCTTAATGTGATATTTAGGCAATATAAAGGTAAATTATTTTGATTTACTGACTCTAATATTCGTAAAGAAAGGACAAGAGATGTATGTTTGAATGAGTATTGTAAGTATGAATGTGTATAGTAGGGATTTTTTACAAATACTTAAACCTGACTTTTGCAATGCAATGTATTATTGCCAAAATGCAATAAAAGAATTATTATTATTATTATTATTCTGAATCTTAATGTGATATTTAGGCAATATAAAGGTAAACCTTTACATGTGTACTATCATTCCAGAAGTATACATTAATATCCCTGTTTCTTCTGAATCTTAATGTGATATTTAGGCAATATAAAGGTAAACCTTTACATGTGTACTATCATTCCAGAAGTGTACATTAATATCCCCGTTTCTTCTGAATCTTAATGTGATATTTAGGCAATATAAAGGTAAATTATTTTGATTTACTGACTCTAATATTCTTAAAGACTACAACAATAGATCTAGTTTCTTAACAGCCTTCACGTCGACCTCAATCGATTCTCCTACCGTCCTTAAGACGTGCTATCATACACTTTTCAGTTCATTCACTTTGTCCTGATCCAGGTCGCTTCCTTCAATCCGTTTTCATACTGTGTCCTCAAGTCGAGCAATAATCAGATCGCGTTGTGATCAGTTTACACTCGTACTTTCCTGAGTTTACCGTCCTCAAACCGGGCTATCATCAAGACGTGCTGTACTCAGCTCATGCGTATTCTGTCTTGGAACCGAGCTACACAACCTTCTGTAAACCACACCAAAGCTCATGATCTCAAGAAGATACGTGCACTATACCAAGACTGGCTGAAACTTGTTTCTTTTTCGTAGTACAGAACGTCACAGGAAGCTACGTTTCCCGTACTGAATCACCGTCGCTTATAATAAGTCTTTGAATTAATTAGAATAGGGATTTACGCTACGTCATGTTGTGAAACGTTGCTTAAGTATCAACTATACGATGTCGTAATCAGTTTCCTCTAAGAGATGCGATTTTAGTAGGTATAATGTTGATTGTACACAATGTGCTATGTAAAAGTTAATAATGCATAGATGATCTTATAACTCGAAAAATAATATAGGAGAGATGTGATTAAAATACTTAGTTATTCTTACAATAAATAATAAAATGTTCTAATATCTGATCTAGAAAATTATAAAGCTGTTGTTTTACTATGCAATTTTAACACGAATTCAAACTTGTTTTGACAACTTCGCTAAAAAGAATTACCAGAAAAATCATCTAACAATGCCAGCAATAAAGATAAAGGATGCATGTGAGTATATATGAATCACGGTGATTCTCCCCCCCCCCGTTTCATGGATAACAAAAAGATTATGCCTTAACAAAACCACGTTTTCGAAAATTTTTCTGATCAAAATACTTTTATTTAAATATCATATACAGTTTGAAATAACATGATTAAACATAATAAGTAAGAAGGTATGAGGTAGTCTGTTTTAGTTGGGCTTATAACATTATATATAACATATTGTTGGCAGAAAATGTTTAACATCTGCTGACTGGAGATGGCTCGCCACAGCTAAGTTATATATGAGGTTTAACATTTAAAGATTTTTATTTTTGTGAGGTATATAAATCGGAAATTTAAACGTTGTATTAGGGATGGTTAGCAACTTAAAGTTAGATAAACTTTTATTTTCATATATCAAGGAATTCAAGCAATTTGAACGTTTAGGCCTTTGTGTCTTGTGTTATATTTGCAGTGTTGTATTTGAAGCGTTTGTATATTTTTCACCAAAGTGTAACAATACACTTTAAAATTGATAATGGCCAGAACTTAACAGTTTTAAACTTTGAGATTAGAAAATGAAACTCTTACTTTTTGTTATTACGGTATTTTATCATAGTAAAAAGTAATTTTACTAAAATTACTTTAAATAAAACTTTTATTAGATTAAAAAATGCCTCATGTGCAGTATGATAACTTTATTCCAATTTTTTACATAAACAACTTTCCTCATAATACAATGTAAGCTGATATGGAACACCTGGGGTTATCTAGAGTAAATCACTCATCCTGTAATGTATTGCTGATGTATGTCATGTCTTGATTTGTATTATTTAAAACTTTCAAAATTAGACAAAAGTTTTGGCCGTGGCTAATTAGATGTAAGTTCCGGCCATAAACGTGATCACGACCATTAACAGGCCAAACATAACCTAACCTTGAGGTAGTCCCGGCAGCCGACAGCTCATCTATTAATCATATGGCCATTGAGACCAGCTGATCACGACGTGATGACTCATTCCGCATTCTCTCGGGTTACCCACCTCACTATCAGCTGCATCTGGCAGCGAAACCGTGGAAAAACAACAGTTTTATACATTGGTGTGATTTTTGAAATTTAAAGTGCCAAAAGTTTTGATATAGTATAAAACGCAACGATCGTATTACTGAATTCAACGATGTAGAAAAGCAGTTTTACACGGCAAGAATTGTAGAATTAACCAAAATTGTTGTGAAACAAACTAGTAAAAACGCAAACAACGCCATCCTCACAATTGTTAAACGAAGTAATACGGAATCATATCAGTACAAAAATGAGCGATCGTATAAAAACATATATGAAGTATGAACTAAAACAAGCAGTAAAGTAATAATGCTATCATTAATTACACTGTTGCAATAATACCAAGTACTAACAAATAAAGAGTACTATCGAAATAAAAAACACATTTATGAATATTTAAGGTTTTTGTTATAGATTAACTAACTATCATAAATTATTATATTTTACCATGTTTGTTACAGAATGGCCGAGTTTATATATTGTATAATCACGAGTAATTCATGTCATGGATAACTCTGATCCACTCACATACGTGCACGTATGTCTTTACCGAGAAAATAATCTATAGCTTAGAATAGTTGTAATGTTTGAAATTATTTTTCTCGAATACATTTTTGAAATTTGATTTTTAATCTTGAAAATATAAGTAAATAAACTAAGCTGAATATTTGCAATGGCTTCAAGAAATGGAACAGGAACAAATTCTAGAAACGCATAATTCATAAGCCTGCATTCAGAACTCTAATACTATGAGATTGTGACAGAATTAAGTTAACATGAGATTTTATAATGAAATTAAAAAGTAAAGTAACCTAAAGGTAATAACTATGACGATTGACAAATTAACTAATATTTATAATTATAAGAGTAAAAACAATAGTTGATATTAGCCGATAGAAAAATGTATCCTATGTTAAGTAGACCAGTATTTTACACAAAACAGCTAAATACTATTATCTTAATAATAACTTTTGACAAATAAATATTTATTGCTACAGTTTAAACAAAATATTAAAAATAAATTTAAATAATGAATGATTCGAATATACGTATGTTTCAATATTGTTTGAAACTGTGACCCTGTAAATAAAAGTAATTGTGCTTAGATTTTTTACTATGATTCTTTGTATTTTGCCTCTTTAGTAAAAAAATGCAGAATTTTAAGCGCGTTCCGTGTAAAACCTGATACGCAGAGACAAACAAAATCACAAACTACTTCGAAATGTAATATAGTTCACTCGATTATTCCATCAGAACCACCCTCGCCCCACAGAGTCTAGGCCGTGGCTTTACGTCATTCTCGCCAAAATGTGATTGGTTTTTGCCGCCATATCGATCAGATAGCGCTCAAGGGACGAGGGGCCAAGGGTAAGGGCTGGTCAGCCTAACAGCCCTTTCTTACGTCCACTGCTACTCGCGCTTGCCCTTTGTTGTCCAAATCCCTAGGGAAGTTTTAAGCTGCTTTCAAGCCAAGAAAAAACTTGCAAATCCCTCACCACTAAAACGTGGTAGGATTTTTTGATTGTACTTTGTCAGACCTACTAAGTAAGATATATCTACAGAACACATAAATAATTTCGATTTACTGAAGAGAAAATTAATTAATACTCTATAGATATATTGATATTGAATTAATCAGAATAAATCATACTAACCAACCCATTTTTAATCATACATGTTTTAGGTTTGTTTACTGTCACAGAATTATTTATTTGACTCAATAAGATGAAACCTTTTCCATGGATTTGAAATGCATCCAACTAACGAGCTTCTAAAGTTCCAATGTTAATCTTATGAGAGTACTTTGTTTAATTTAAAATTAATTACTAAAATACATTATTTTGTAGCTGAGGAGTCACTCACGTATAGTTTTTTACTCTTTTGTACAACAGTTGTTATATCTTACTTAGTTTACTTGGACAAACTCGTATTTTTAGGAACAAAGTTGAAGTAGTTCATTGTACTGGAAATAGTTTGTCGTTTTCATTTAAAGTTGTGAAATTGGCGAATTTAAATTTATAACCAAAATATGAAAAACGTAGAGAGAACGTATACTTCCTGCAGACTATCTAAAGATATATTAAGATATTGTAACGTTTGTAACGATTCAATATTCCCAATTCTTACAAAGTGTGCTAATTATTTAAAATTATTCAATAAATTTATCATTTGATAATCCTTTTTTTATTTTTTTATCGTTTCTTTTAAAGCACAGGAAGAAGATATTTGCAGGATCTAAATATAGGTTTTATACTTGCATAAATAACTTTTTAAACATTTCAAGGAGCGAGAAGTTTAATTTGTAGAATTTACTATGTTATTTATTATGTCTCTTTAAATACAACAGTTAATTGAGCATACACATGTTTCACTATTTTATTCCATATTAAAAATAAAAATCAGACCATTTCAACTTTAGTGTATTACATTATTATTTTCTAAATATGAACATGCAGAACTATTATAAAACTTATAATTTTTACTCATGTAACACCTACAGTATAACTATAATTAAATCGACTATTTAAAATCCCTTAACAATTTGGCCCCAACCCTTAAGGAAGAATGCATGTTTAATTTTAGAGAAGGGCTACATTGATCTATATGTTTTATCAGCACCTTTAGAGGCATAATTACCTCCCTTCATTTTGGTTGGACCACGAAATACCAATTCTTCAAGAATAACTTGAAAATTCATAGAAGCTTACTTTATATTCTTAAGAAAAAAGCAAATGGCATTTTTAATTAATTGTTATAAACGTTTTTAAGGGCTAGAGGTTAAATGTATATTTGATGATCTGTCCGAGATTCATATGCATGGACAGGCCTTGCCTTCAATGATGGGCCCATTGGAAATCATGAGATATAAATTAACATGTTCCCCATAAAATATTTCTCAAGCCTTGTTTATGTAATTAACTTTCTATAGCGGGTTCTGATAACGTAGTGTTCTGCCCTAAAATCTTCCTTCAGAATCATGAAATTGCAAAATCTTCTCCGGTACTTACTGCCAACGCTTTAGTATGCGTATAAACTTAAAGTTGGGGTTCATGAAATCTAAATAAAAAATCTCGAATATTTACTCTTACACTCGTGAGCACCCGTACAAACTTACTTCAAGTTGGGAATCATGAAATGCAAATGAAAAATCTTCTCTGATACTTACTACCAACGCTTGAACACCCGTGCAAACTTACTTCTAGTTGGGATCATGAAATGCAAATGCAAAATCTTCCCATACACTTAGTCTCGTGCCTGGACACGCGTGCTCACTCTGACCCAGTTCCGGGTCACCCTAGACTGTAGGAAGAGTAGATGCAGGTCGTACCCTCTGTGATTACCTCAGTCTTAGTGCCTCGGGCTGTCCACGAGACAATATACGCTCGTGACTCCGTCTCGAGCCCTGACCCGCCGCTGAGTGAGGTACCCCAATATTTGACTCTAACGGCAACTTCGTCTCTGTAATTCTCCTTTATTAATGCCGCTGTAATTACGGTCGACGTTGTGCGACTCACATGATTTGCGATTTTGCAGGCAGTGACAAAATACTCCTACCTTTGTTCAACAGTCATGACCTAGCTACGACGAACTTTCAGCTGGATAGCCATGACTCTTCAACTGAGTTACTTGTTTTATTGCAGTTAATACCTTAGATCGGTGATTTCTGAGTAGATATTGGAAATGTTACTCAACCACCTTAAGTTAAGTAGGTTAAACGCTTACATTTCAAAGTGTGAGTTCGTGGTTGTGGATGCAGGTTCTTTCAGTTTCATTATATAGTTTAATTTTGTGCATAAACAAGAGTCCTTATCACCTAAAAAGTCCCAGATTAAGTACAAACTAGTAATAAGAAGTCGACCTACTGAAGGAAGTGCAGGAGACTTAAAAAGGCCTTTGCCAGTGTCTTAACAATTTTTTATATCTTCAAACCTAAACAATTGATGAACGATTTTAAAATCTACGCAATGGCCGTGATAACATTATTTGTAACAATACATGTATATAATCTATCTGTATAAATTTACTCGATTGTACAAATTTGTTTTATTTATTTATTTTTTGTCAAATGTTTACGTTAGGTATTTGAGAGAATTTTGAATTTCATGAATACCAACTCGAAGGAAGCTTGTGTTGGTGAATAAAAATAGATATTAAATGTTCGAAACAACGATTTATTGCATTTTACTATCACCAAATTCATGAATAATTTTAAACGCCTAAAATTTCCTTCCAATATTTTCAATTTCATTTGAAATACACACCGCTGAAAATCCATGTGATGATAAAACACGGCGAAGCTAAACAATAATTTTAAAAGATCCTATTCACAAAGCAAACAATCGTAAACGCAGAAAGTGAAAATGTGCAAAACGCAAACAGCATAAAATAGGTTCAGCATAAGAAGCGGTACAAAAAGCTGACTACCCAACAAGACGTAGATTGCATATTTACATGGGCCATTCAGCCGTGGATATCCGATTATTGGGAAAAAGTCAGTCGTGGCATTGGCTCCTACTCAGACACTATAGTTGTTTGTCCTCACCGGTGGAAGAGAATGGAGCAGCGTCGTCCAAGATATATTGATATTCTTAAGATTTAAAATATTATGATTTTGAAATAGCAGATTTTATTTTGTAGGTTGACAAGTTCGAGAAGTTCTTTTCAAAGAAAACTACGGATTTTCAACAGGTAAACAACTGTCGATAACTTGCAATAACTCGTGCATGCTTCTGAGAAAGCTAGGCATATAACTTCCCGTGCAAAATTTACCAAACCAAAATATTAACTTTGAGATTCATTCATTAAATAATATGTTATATTGTGACTTTGCAACTTTGTGGGACAACATTTGTTAACAATTTAGAATGAGACCAACAAAGACGTTGTAGATAATGCAATAGCTCACATTGACTGCTCACAGCAAGAATAAATGCAAGTGGAATGTGACTTTAACACTTTGGTTTGTCAGTCCACCCCTGAAGGATTACCAAGGTGGTGTTAAATTTAATTGCTTTGCACAAAATTGTATTATTATAAGTGTTTGAATGGTCAGAATTTTGAGATTAAAATGTGATGAATGATATGAGTCAATTCAATTTGGTTTTGAAAGAAGAAAACAGTTTTTTAAAGATAAAGAATTGAAAATGAGTTGTGAAATTAAGAAATAATCAATAGTATACACTACAAGCAGAATACGGCTCTAGTGTATTGTCAAAAAGAGTCGTTATGGACATAATTAATTGTATTTGATAATTAATTGAAGAGAAATTCAGTTTTGTTTGTTTTCTTTTCATGAAAAACGTGAAACGTGATTACCCATTTTAAGTTTAACTGGGCTGGAAGGAAACACCTGTAGATGTTGAAATCTTTGTTGGACAAGTCTCAGAAGTCGAGTACTTCTCTTAAAGGTGGGAATGGCCCGAAACAGATAGAAGAGCAATTATACTGAGTGAAGAGTCGCGATCTGTACTCACATCGCTATCTGAGGGTTTGCTCCCAGACTTACAACGGAGCACTCATCTAATTCTATGTGATTTATAAACCCCTGTGCGTTGATTAGGAGGCTAGGTTTGCCAGGAGTTTAAGCTGTTTACGAGTTAAATGTACCATTATATTAAGTGTAACAGTGGATTTCGAAGAATGGTTTATTACTCTGGGACATGAATAGCCTTGGATTTTATGATAGTTCTTTTCAAAGAGTAAAAACGTATTTTCTGATATTTACATGTACAAACAATAAAACAGAGATGAATCACACAGATCTGTTACCCTGGATAGAACACAGGTATAAACTATACCGATATTGTCATTTGATATGGTGTTCGAGATACATTATTGCAATATTTTACAGCAGTAGACTAATTTATGTAGTGGCTTGAGATTGCGCACAAAGATATCCTTCATCCTTCATTTTATGTAAAAACATACAACTAATTCACTAATAAACAATCTGAGAATATACTCAGCCAAATACTGAAATGGTTTGACATCCGTGTAACTCAACAAAAGAGAGGCCTAACGAAGAAATAGTTTAGCTTTTTGTAAGTATTTAATAAAAATTCTGATTTATAGATCAACAGATACATATACATCAACGATAACAATCGCTCTGTACACAGATTAAATTATTGAACTAAAAGTCTAAAAAAGTTTTCTTATTTTGTCACGACACGTTTACAATTTTGTCACGTCAAGTTTCCAACATATCTAATCGATTTTAGATTAGCGAGTTCCAATTATCTGAATACCACGGCGTTATACGTTACCATCAAACGTACACTCTTCGTATGGAATGGTAAAGGAGTTTTCTTAATATGATATTGATTCTTTGCTTGGATACCAATGTAGATATTGAGTTTGAAGCGTCAGCTGTAAAAACGTACACAGACATTTCATTACATTGTTCTGACAACAGCAAATCTTTGGTTGTTGTTCTCTTATTACATGCACAAGCCAATTCGTCAATCTTTAATTATACACGCTATGGCCAGTAAGTGTCAATTCAGCTTTTTTGGCATGCACCTTTAAAATGATTACTAGTTCAAATAATTACTATACTGTGTATAGAAGACATCGGGTTTCTTAAATACTACTGACAGAGGACTGGTTAGTGTCAGCTCTCAGCATCCAGTGTAAAGTGATAATGTACAAAAATGTACATAGCCGAGGAGGCTGCGCCAAATTATTGCTTAAAACATTAAATAATAGAAGCGAAACAAAGTTAAAACCTTTTTTTTGTAAAATTGGAAAGATAGAAATCGAGGTCATGAGGAATCAACAGTTCTGTCTACGGTTTAGTCTTTATCTGCGGTGCTCGAGGTCCTAGAGGTCAGTCATCGTCCACCATCCGTCATCATCTCCTGTGATAAGATTTATCACCGTCGGCCGATCAATTTGGCGGGAACACCAACACCGGAAACGGAGACTGGCCGTCACTCACGAACTCTGCCGTGACGAGCCGGCATTGAGCAACTGCTGCTGGCATTCGTGCAGCATTTTAACACGAAGAATTTGCACTTTTTATACTCGGAATTTACCTTGATAAGCAATATTAAAAACAGTGCAGACAGGAAATACTATGGAGACATATATACAGGAAAGGTGGTGATACTCTCGATGTAGACTACTATCAATTCAGAGAACCCGCACATTATCTGCAGTTCTTACGCTACATTTTTCCTATATACGAAGGTAGGGGATTAATCTATGGCTGGTATGTACCTGTTAGTAGAACCTGCCCTGGGCACAGCAAAATTATATTTTGTCGCTTATATCTGTAGAAACCGATAGATGTCCAGAAGCACTACCACCAATTGTGTAATTTGAGATAAAGAGATAACTTAACCAATAGGCCTAGTTTACTTCCGAGGTGGGCGGTAGGAGTGGGCGAGGCTCCCTGAATGCCAAAGGCTTAATCATGCCTAACCACGAGGGACATACCTCCCTTGCCCACTTCGACCGATAAAGGTATGAATAGTGGTAGCCCCTTTTTTTCCGAGGCGGTAAGGCTAAGACAATATGCCCATTATTTCCTCTCATAATGACTGAGCCATGGAGGAATGGCTCATAATGAAAGTCTCGGCGGGAGGTGTCCCCAATTCCTTAAACTTACTCATGCTGAGTATCCTGTCATTCCGGAAGGTTCGCAGGAAACCTTTTAGTGTGAAGCAAAGTGGAGATTTCGTTAGCGTTTTGTCCTACTGAACAAAGCAAGGCTATGCGGCTGCTAAAAGAACCGTAATAAAATTTCCCAAAACACATGTGTGATTCCTACAGGGAAAATATAGTTGCCCTCAATTCAACAACACAGGCAATTATTTTTGTTGATAAGAGAAGAATACTCAAATAAATTAGAAAATATCAAATAGGCTCTGTTTACTCGTGAAACGGAGTGGAAGGGTCTGATAACGTCTGTCACGATATCTTGTTATAACAACACAAACAGCCCTGCAGGAGTTTCTTCATTTCAGCCAATCATATTCCTCAAAGTAATGTCGAAATAAAATAAATAACATCTTCAGGAGGATGTAAAATTATTTCCTCGTCGTTTTTGGTGCAGGAGAACCACTCACTGTTCATACCTCTCAAATGTATGGATAAACTGAATATTGATTTTTTATTTTAATTGATTTAAAACAAAGTCTTAATATGTAATTAATATAGATATCAATTTGTTAAGTGGGATAAATTAATCAAAAAGAAGCTGTAAGTTAAAACACTTTTGAATTTGGGTTTTCAGTTGAAACATAAATTAAAAAATAAACCATACTCATTACTCTTGTATATAAATTGTATACATTACAGATATTCAAATGAAAATACATTTACATTTTAAAGTATTAGAAATTACTGCAGTATTAGTCATTATGTCTATAAAAATAACAAATGATTCTCACAAAGCTAAAAGATAATACTAAAAGCTAATTAGAAAATATTGCTCTGTTGAATTAAAAACTTATCAAATTTGCTTATGAATTTCAAATAAAAAATATATTCAAATTATGGCCTTGATACCCAAAAATATAATAATTATAAATTATTTCAAATGTATTTTATGAATTGCAGTATCATGCCACATCAAAAAATAAGTAAATATATGAAATCGAATCCTCTACGATTTCATAAATCGACAATTAAACAAACACACAAATAAATAACAACACAATAACAACTAAACGACAACAAATAAACAACAATAAAAACACACACAACAACAAACAAACAACACACATAATAAATAAACAATTTAATAAATTTTAATAATAATATTATTAGAATAAATTTGGAAATTTATAACAGAATTTTTACAACGCATTATGATATTTCAACTTGGCTATTTTAAAGTGTTCAGTGAATTTAACTGTTAGTTAAATATACACTTTTACATCTATAATTATTTATTATTATACACAAACCTCCAGTAAATGTAACTTTACGACCTTCATAATTTAATGGCCATTACATTTATTTTTATTAAATATTTGATACAAGGAGACTATTTCAAGGCACTAATGGCATTAAGTTTTGCGGCTAAACTACAACAACATAAAGTTGCTTGGTTAACAGTTATGTGAGTAAGATGATTTTTTATAATATAATTAATTTACTAAACATTAAGTGATTTTAATGGACATATATTAAGGCCAAAAAGAATGCATAGCAGCGTTAGTTTAACGGATTATTTGCTTGATTATGTATTTCAAATTTTATCCCATTATAATATAGACTACCACTACTACCAACTGTAATAAATAAAGAACAGCGATACAGTTCAAACACACGAAAGCCCCGTACTGTTAGACTGTTAGTTAAATTAGGATTATTTAAATGGTTATTACGAAATTCACCAACATATTATGAATAAGCAGTACGCTCAAACAAGCGTATATGTTTAGATCCTAATCAGTGAAGTTCACAATAATGAGCAAGAATATTGCTTATACCCGAAATAGCCAACGCACAGATTACTTTTCGGAGAATAACTGTACCGGACAAATAGTTACCTGTTTCTGGGTTTGGTCCAGAAACATGAACCTAATAACAGGCACACGATGGCACGGCGCTGCTAACTGGGATGTACGGAATGGGGACAAGTTTTGTTGTTTCCATTTCAGTGAGTTTATTAAACATTTTTTATATAATAAGTATAATTTTTATAATTAAATATAATGTGAGCTGTCTAAAATGTTAACCCAACAATTAACTGAATAAATAATTAATGCATTTATAACCTAGAATTGGTTGTTTTAACAAAAAGTAAAATATTTAATATATCATTACTTATTTGAAAAATGTGTGAATTTTAAAAGAAACTTCTCAGTATGTGCATAGGCACATTTGTTTAAAGCAGAAAGAGGAAGTTCAGAGTTAAAGTCCACCGGAAGTTCCGGAAGTTTTGACTTTATTATTCACTAATTGCATTTAAACAAAGATCTGCCTCCCCCCATTCACCTGCGCCCCCAGCTTCTCGTTTAATAATTAATCAAGAAGCAGTAGCCGAACAACCCCTTCTACCTGGTTTCTTCTCCTCTGGGGTAGGGTAAGTTTGGAGTGGCGGGAAGGAGATGAGCGTTGTTTTTGTTCTCAAAGGCAAAACAGAAAAGAAACCAACAGCTTTGATAAATAAACCATCGTCTTGGCTAAATTTCCCTGTGAGACAATAACATTAATTGGACAAATCCATGAAAGATATTTTTATTGTATAAAACAGTTTATAATTTTCTTGTTGAACTTATTAGTAAAATAGGGAATGGTTTTTAGGGCCTAATTAGATATTTAGGTATAAAGTTTTAATACATAATCAGTAAACAAGAAAATAATAAATGTTAAGTATATAGTTATTTTATAGTATATAAAGTTTGTTTCTTTGTACTTTGTGAGATATGTGATTTATTTATTTTATGAAATAAGCTACATAGCATGTTTACACAGCGTATTGATGTGAAGATGAGTCGAGATGAGGATTTCCCTATGATTAGTCACAGGTGTCAATTTCGTACAAACAAGATTAAGGACAACAGACGTTCACAACAAACATCCTTCACAATATATTGCAATCGAGGAAGAGTCAGTAGCAATCCTGAACACGCTCACAGGCCATGAAAACCCGTTAACCACAATACTCCGCACCATAACAATACATCATTAGTCACAGGTGTCAATTTCGTACAAACAAGGTTAAGGACACAGACGTTCACAACAAACATCCTTCACAGTATATTGCAATCGAGGAAGAGTCAGTAGCAATCCTGAACACGCTCACAAGGCCATGAAACCCGTTAACCACACAATACTCCAGCACCAAACACATACATCATTAGTCACAGGTGTCAATTTCGTACAAACAGGTTTAAGGACAACAGACGTTCACAAACAAACATCCTTCACAGTATATTGCAATCGAGGAAGAGTCAGTAGCAATCCTGAACACGCTCACAGGCCATGAAACCCGTTAACCACAATACTTCAGCCACCATAACACATACATCATTAGTCACAGGTGTCAATTTCGTACAAACAAGGTTAAGGACAACAGACGTTCACAACAAACATCCTTCACAGTATATTGCAATCGAGGAAGAGTCAGTAGCAATCCTGAACACGCTCACAGGCCATGAAACCCGTTAACCACAATACTCCAGCACCATAACACATACATCATTAGTCACAGGTGTCAATTTCGTACAAACAAGGTTAAGGACAACAGACGTTCACAACAAACATCCTTCACAATATATTGCAATCGAGGAAGAGTCAGTAGCAATCCTGAACACGCTCACAGGCCATGAAACCCGTTAACCACAATACTCCAGCACCATAACACATACACCATTAGTCACAGGTGTCAATTTCGTACAAACAAGATTAAGGACAACAGACGTTCACAACAAACATCCTTCACAATATATTGCAATCGAGGAAGAGTCAGTAGCAATCCTGAACACGCTCACAGGCCATGAAACCGTTAACCACAATACTTCAGCACCATAACACATACATCATTAGTCACAGTGTCAATTTCGTACAAACAAGATTAAGGACAACAGACGTTCACAACAAACATCCTTCACAGTATATTGCAATCGAGGAAGAGTCAGTAGCAATCCTGAACACGCTCACAGGCCATGAAACCCGTTAACCACAATACTCCAGCACCATAACACATACACCATTAGTCACAGTGTCAATTTCGTACAAACAAGATTAAGGACAACAGGCGTTCACAACAAACATCCTTCACAATTATACTGCAATCGAGGGAAGAGTCAGTAGCAATCCTGAACACGCTCACAGGCCATGAAACCCGTTAACCACAATACTCCCAGCACCATAACACATACACCATTAGTGACAGGTGTCAATTTCGTACAAAACAAGATTAAGGACAACAGACGTTCACAACAAACATCCTTCACAATATATTGTAATCGAGGAAGAGTCAGTAGCAATCCTGAACACGCTCACAGGCCATGAAACCCGTTAACCACAATACTCCAGCACCATAACACATACACCATTAGTGACAGGTGTCAATTTCGTACAAACAAGATTAAGGACAACAGGACGTTCACAACAAACATCCTTCACAATATATTGTAATCGAGGAAGAGTCAGTAGCAATCCTGAACACGCTCACAGGCCATGAAACCCGTTAACCACAATACTCCAGCACATAACACATACACCATTAGTGACAGGTGTCAATTTCGTACAAACAAGATTAAGGACAACAGACGTTCACAACAAACATCCTTCACAATATATTGTAATCGAGGAAGAGTCGTAGCAATCCTGAACACGCTCACAGGCCATGATAACCCGTTAACCACAATACTCCAGCACCATAACACATACACCATTAGTCACAGGTGTCAATTTCGTACAAACAAGATTAAGGACAACAGACGTTCACAACAAACATCCTTCACAATATATTGTAATCGAGGAAGAGTCAGTAGCAATCTGAACACGCTCACAGGCCATGAAACCCGTTAACCACAATACTCCAGCACCATAACACATACACCATTAGTGACAGGTGTCAATTTCGTACAAACAAGATTAAGGACAACAGACGTTCACAACAAACATCCTTCACAATATATTGTAATCGAGGAAGAGTCAGTAGCAATCCTGAACACGCTCACAGGCCATGAAAACCCGTTAACCCACAATACTCCAGCACCATAACACATACACCATTAGTGACAGGTGTCAATTTCGTACAAACCATGATTAAGGACAACAGACGTTCACAACAAACATCCTTCACAATATATTGTAATCGAGGAAGAGTCAGTAGCAATCCTGAACACGCTCACAGGCCATGAAAACCCGTTAACCACAATACTCCAGCACCATAACACATACACCATTAGTCACAGGTGTCAATTTCGTACAAACAAGATTAAGGACAACAGACGTTCACAACAAACATCCTTCACAATATATTGCAATCGAGGAAGAGTCAGTAGCAATCCTGAACACGCTCACAGGCCATGAAACCCGTTAACCACAATACTCCAGCACCATAACACATACACCATTAGTCACAGGTGTCAATTTCGTACAAACAAGATTAAGGACAACAGACGTTCACAACAAACATCCTTCACAATATATTGCAATCGAGGAAGAGTCAGTAGCAATCCTGAACACGCTCACAG